>NW_028091156.1:2235291-3435291 GCF_014824575.4 Sturnira hondurensis | reverse complement strand
AGGGACCTGGCCTGAAACCCAGGCATGTGCCCTGACCTGGAATCGAACTGGTGACCTTTCGGTTCTCAAGAGGACGCCCGACCAACTGAGCTGCACCAGTCTGGGCCTCTTCACTCTGTTCCTTTCCTCTTTATACTTTGTCACTTCAGGCCTCATTTTCTCAACCAATGTTACCACCACGGTGTCCTAAACTGATCTCCGAACCCACCAATCCATTACATTTGGTCTAAAGCACAAACCTGATTGGTTACATCAAACGTTTATTTAGCACCCTTCAATGCCTGGACCGCCGACCCCACGAGAATCCACACACTTCTCAGCAAGAACGCAAGGTCCTTCCCAACCTCTCCAGCCTCACTCCTTAGGATTTCCCCCTCCCCACACACATTCTCATGCCCCCGCCCCTCCACAGTCCATCTGTTGTTTCCCAACCGCTCCGCGCTCTTGGGCCTCCACACCTACTCAGAATGTTCTCATTTAAAACACAGCTCAACCGTCACCTCCTCTTTGGAAATGCCCTTAACCCTGGAATTTTCTTTACTATTCCAAAGGCCTTTCTGCACCCTTCATTCACAACATTTCCCAAACTGTCTTCTCCTTGCTTCTAGTAGCTCCCGCCCAGCTACGACGTCCTGGAAGGCAGAGAACAGGCGGCCTTATCACGGGCCTGTGCCTCCCAGGGCCCAGCACGGCCCCTCCGCTCAAAGCAGGGCTGGTTCCTGCCACAGAACCAAAACACTGCTCTCACCCACGCCGGCAACCTGGAAGAGGAGAGTGTTGTTCTGAAAGCAAAGTATTCCTAGAAACTTTCTGAGATTTCTTAAAATCCAATTAATTTTTTTTNAAGGCCTTTCTGCACCCTTCATTCACAACATTTCCCAAACTGTCTTCTCCTTGCTTCTAGTAGCTCCCGCCCAGCTACGACGTCCTGGAAGGCAGAGAACAGGCGGCCTTATCACGGGCCTGTGCCTCCCAGGGCCCAGCACGGCCCCTCCGCTCAAAGCAGGGCTGGTTCCTGCCACAGAACCGAAACACTGCTCTCACCCACGCCGGCAACCTGGAAGAGGAGAGTGTTGTTCTGAAAGCAAAGTATTCCTAGAAACTTTCTGAAATTTCTTAAAATCCAATTAATTTTTTTTAATCTCAAAAAGATTAAAAAATGCTGAGATAAAATTTATACGAATGCTCATCTTAGAAGGTATATCAGGCCAAAGCATCAGTAAGGAAAAATAAATGAATGGAATCTCGATATTTATTCATAAAACCTAAAGAAAATTTCAAGCATGAGGTTATCTCTATATTCTCATTTTCGATAGACATTTTTAGAGCAAGAGCAGTTTTACCAAAATATTAAGGATTTCCTCTCACAACGGGGGAACCTTGGCTGAGCAGAACACAAGCAGGAGAATAACCTTACTGGCTATGCCTAAGATTTTCCTTTTAAAAACACATTTAAAATCATTTTTTATTTTCAAATGACTTAAACATTTCTCAGAATGAAACACTGTGTCAATTTACCTTTGCCAATCATCCCGAGGACCGACTGTGTATTTCATATAATTCATAACTATTATCTGCAAAACTGCTACACAGGTACTTGATAAATAATACAGCACTACAAAGTATCAGTCTGAATCAATCATTTTCAATGCATCTGTTTAAAATCGAGTCCATTTCCATTAGGCAACTGAAAGAGAGAAACTGTAGCATGTGGTGTACAAGGAAGAACACTATTTCAACTCTTTTCCAAAATGTTACATGTGATTTGTGTTTCTTAAATTCCAAATATAACTCACTGTATTTAGCACCTCCTGTACTTTCCAGTATATTAGATAATTGCACAGCAAGCTAAACCAAAATAAAGGGAAACATTCCGGCCACCCACCCTTTTCCTAAGAAATGGGAATATTAAACACATACAGAGCACCTTGTGAAGGTCAGCATGATGAGCCCCAAAGAAAGCTATTTTTTCTCCGTTTAAAAAAATGGCTGACGATTTAGAGGACTTAGGGAGCAAGGGAGAGAGGAAGGCAGAATTGTGTAATTACTGGTTTTGGTAAAAAAGATAGGTTAGTAATTTTCTAATCCTGCTCCGGAGAACCACGTACATGCCTCGGCCGCTACGGGCTCCCAAGCCCTCACATCCATCAGACACACTCCATTTCTCTGGGTCTGTTTATGTATTGGGTCTCCCCAAAATAATTGTCTGAACAAACCTGTCCATGACTTTAAAAAGCCTGAAAATCACTAAGAAGGATTCACCAATATTCTATGTATAATACTGGCATGAACACCTAATAAAATAAACAGAACATTCCTAAGAGAAAGTGCTTTAAACTAAACAAAACAAAACAAAACAGCCAAACAGCCCTGGTTGACGTGGTTCGGCAGATTAAGCACCGGCCTGCGAACCAAAGGGTCGCCGGTTCTATTCCCAGTCAGGGCACATGCCTGGGTTGCAGGCCAGGTCCCCAGATGGGGGCACATGAGAGAGGAAACCGATCCATGTTTCTCTCACACACTGATGTTTCTCTACCTCTCTATCTCCCTCCCTTCCCCTCTCTGAAAATAAATAAATAAAAAATTTAAAGATATTAAAAAATGTTAAGACATTAAGTAGGGACGACTAATACCTGTAGCTGCTTTACCTTTATGAATAAATTTGTTTCTTCTGCCTGTGATCAGAGATTTCTTGGGTACATTGTTTGTCTAGGGAGGGGACACACAGGTTAACCTTTTCCAACTTGGTTTTGGCAGAAAAACAATGAATGGTTTTGGCAGGAAACTGGCCGTGAACCCAAAGGGAACGGTGGTAGAAGGGAAAGAAGATAAGGGGCAACACCACTGGGTGTGTCTGTTTGGGTGGATGCAGGGGGGCTACGAAATAAACCCAGGCACGGGACACACCTGTCCTACTTTGGTGGAGAGCCACAGAAAAAAATTACGTCCTTTCCCAGGGACGCTTCTCATCTTTGCATCCACTTCCTCCCATGCCTCCCCTTCCGAACCAGTCAATAGCACCCAAGATCGGAAAGTCCTGTTGAACTACAGTGATTTACGAAAAGTCCTGTTCTACACGAATCAGGCTTTGAAAAACACCCACCATTTTATATGCTTTGTTTTCTCCGATGAAAAAGCTATGGACCCAAAAGCGTCTTTGCCAATGACTTGGGCCACGATGTGAGCAGATGGCAGGATGGGCCAACTTCTTCCCCCTTTCTCCCCTCGCCCCCCCCAGCCCGTGGTAATCCAGGCTGGGGTTGTGACTGAGAAGAAAAGGAAGTTTCAAAATCGTCTCAGAAGGACCTACTAAGCTGCTGCCTTTCCAGAATGCTTGTGTCAACGAGGGGCGATTTTCTCACTTGCCAAACTTTTTATAATGTGGGAATTACAGAGAACGTAATTGAGTCTCTCCATATTAGGACTCGTTAATTTCAAAAGATTAAGATCAGAAAAAAAACCATTAATTAGCTTTGCATTTTGAAAGCAAACTGTAGGACTACACACTGAGTAAAACAAACGCTTTCCATCTGGTTAAAAAAAAACTGGTAACAAGATAACAATTTTAACTTTAAATTAGTACCGTTTCGCTCCTAACATCAGTAAATACTCTTTTGAAAACTTAGAAATTAGAATTCTAGTTTGTCCCAAATGTGGAGAGACCAAATATGACTGTCAAACACATACTGTCAAAACTTTGTCCTTTAATTGCCCTTCAATTATTGTACTATGTCGCTGACCCATTTAATAGATATTAAGAACCACAACTCTGGTTTCTTTCCTACAGTAAAACTGTGCTGAAGGAAAGGCAATCCTATACCCACATCGGAAAGCCGATAAAACACCGATGTCTGCAAGGTAAGTAAGTGCAGCAACCCAACGATCTGCATTCGAATCTGTACACATGCAGACTTTTCCATGCTATTTCCTGGACTTGCTGACTTAACCAGGAGAAGTTCCGGTGGTTTATTTTCTCAAAACAGATCAGCTAGGAGAGCTATGTACAAATTAGTTAAATGGATACTAGTTTTCCTCAAAGGAGAGCTAATAATGCAAGACACCTTTAGATATAATACTTAGTTCCACCCAGATTCCAAAATGCCTTCTTGCACTGAAATTCACATTTGAAACAAACTAAAACATGGAGGTGTTTCAACCCTTTTTACAATAAGGGGCAGAATAAATAAAATTTCATTTATCTATAATAGGTTTTGAAATTCTACACCTTTGACAAAATATCAAATCTTTTTTTTTAAAGATTCTATTTATTTTTCTTAGAGAGGAAGGGAAGGAGAGAGAGAGAAATATCAATGTATGGTTGCCCCTCATTCGTCCCCTGCTGGGAACCGGGAAAAAATATCAAATCTTAATCTGACTATGTAAGCCCTTCCTCTTAAGATATACATAAATAAACTTTGTTTACACAACATTTATATCATGTGGACCACTACTAAATATACAACAAAGTCAAATCCCATTTGTATTGTTTTTTATATAAACATTCATTTTCTGAGTATAAAAATCTATCTCCTCAAAGAGAAAAAAACTCATTGGTGCATTTCCTCCTCTGTTTTTTAAACAAAAAACAAAAAGAGAGTTCATCTCTGACACATACACAGTCTTAAATTCTGGAGGGGTTTTTAAGTGAATTATTTCTACATCGCTGTCTAACCAATATGCTGTCGGGGAGATGCAATTCACAGCTTGTACCACCTGAGGGCACTCTTAAAATCTTGAAACAACTTTTAAAATCAAATTTTTATCTATTAGGATGAAGGAGACCTAGTCCTACTTGAGGTTCAAGGCCTTGCTAGTGGCTTAAAACACATGTTTCAGAAACCATGTGTCTTCACAAAATCTGAGATGAAGATGAATGTGCATAATTCCTAGCCACTGCGTATTCTCTGGGCCTCTCATCTTTACAACAAAAGTTGAGGTTCTAGAGCAGGATGAACAGACCCTAAACACTTTCCAACAGGAGTGTTTAAAAATCACTAATGAACCAATCTCATACGACTATCCTGTCACACTTCCGCAGAGAATAACAGAAATTCAAGGATTACTTCAGATACATAGATGACTTGAAAGCTGGTCAGAAAAGGTTTGTTTTAACTCGGACATGGCGCTTCAGTTCAAGGAAACAAGCCAAGCACGGGCACGTACCTGTTTCCTGTGAATTCAACACTTCTAAGGCATGCATCATGGCACTTGCAAAGACATTGGCATCCTCTTTGCTGCCAAAGTTGAGACCATACACCTGTCTAGCATCTCGCCACTGGTGGAAGGTCTGTGTAGCTTGATTGTACTTCAACCCTTTCGGAATGGCACAATTTATCACCACCTGAAAGACAGTAAGTCTTTATAAAGTCCAGCTAGTAACTGGCAAAGTCAACGAAGTCCACAAATACTGACTGAACAGATAGACAGTCATTCATTCACTCAAATCTGTTCTGGACAGACCGTGGCAAAAAAAAATGGTTGAAACGATTGTCTAGGGTAAAATCAGTCTGCAGAAATAACAGTCTGGTTGATGGAAGTTAAGTTGTCGATGGTGACAAAGATCTGGCCTTAAAAAAGTAAATCAGAAAAACAAAGGAAAACACATACCCCCTATTAAATATATATTAAGATGTTACTGAAGTATTATAAAAATCACAAAACGTATAAAACTTAAGCATGTGGCCTCGCCAGGTGACTCAGTTGCTTGGAGCACCATCCTGTACACCATAAGGCGGCGGGTTCAATTCCCCGTCGAGGCCCATACCGAGGTTGCGAGTTCAGTCACTGGTCGGGGCATGAGCAAGAGACAACCCATCAATGGTTCTCTCTCTCTCCCCACCCCTTCTCTCTCTGAAATCAAAAAACTTTAAAAAAAACTTTAAGCATGTATCTCAGCGAACATTCCCACGTAGCCAAACTCTTGATAAAGAAACAGGACATCATTCTTCCACGTGTATTTTAAAGCCCATACAGCACCATCTTTAGCTTTGTACAGTTGGGGGTCACGTAAGATCAATATTTATGTTTTCGGTTGCTTTCCATTTCTTCCGCCTTCTTCAAGCTCCTGTTGGGACCATTTTTTGATCCTGAAGAATTTCTTCCAGTGCAGATCTGGTGACGAATTCTCTCCAGTTTTGTCTGTCAGAAAATGTCGTCATTTCACCATCATCTTTTAAGGATATTTTTATAAGACACGGAATTTTAAGTGGGCACTCATTTCTGACAGTGCGCTGAAGTCCACGGCCTTCCAGCTCGTGTTTCTACTGAGACACCGGACGACATTTTCTTGTTCTTCTTTCAAGTTGTCTTGTTTCCAGTGACGGCTCAAGAGTCCCACCCTGGTACTTAGTTTACAGTGGTTTTGTCACGATGAATTTATACACGGTTTTCTTTGTATTATCCCACCCAAGGTTTACAGAATTTCTCAAGTGATACTCTTTCACCACTTTTGAAAATTCTTGTTCATTATCTTTTTAATTATTATTCTGCCCCATTCTCCTCTCTCCCCTGGGACTCTAATTATACAGATGCTACACTTTTTTTTAACTGTATTCCCTATATTTAAGCTCTTTTTATATTACATTTTTCTCTCTCAGAATATCTTAGCTTCTGTCTGAATATTTTTTCTGTATATATATTTTTTCTATATATTTCTCTGTGTGTGTGTGTGTGTATATATATATATATTCCAGTTTACAAATTCTTTTTAGCTGTTCCTAAATTGTTACAAAACCCATCTCTGAGTTGTTCAGAGCAATTATTTCATTTCTCAATTCTTAAAATCCAATTTGGTTCTTTTTTCAAGTACCCAGTTCTCAGCCAAAATACTCAATCTTGTCTTGTATTTCCTTGAATATATTAAGCACAGTTATTTTAAAGTCACTTTCTGATAGTTCCATCAACTGGATTCCCACTGGATCTATTACCACTCGTCTTGTTTCTTCGGATGCCTGGGTATTTTGATTGAGTGCCAGACACTGTGTATGGACAAATACAAAGGCATTTTGAGGCCTGTGGCGATGTTGTATTTTTTTCCAATGAAAATTTACATTTGCTTCTGGCAAACGGCAAGGGAAACTGTTAACAGTCTTAAATCACCTTAGTTCAAAAGTGATTGGGTCAAACTTCTTCCCAGCATCTGGGACTTCCAGGCCCCGAACCGTGGGCTGGTGTTTACGAAGATTACTCGCCCTGCATCAGCAGGGCCAGACTTTTGATTTTTGCTCTGCTAGACCCAGGACTCTCTCCAAAACCTGCTTAGGTTCTCAGTCTCCTCTTTCAAAACTGGCACACGCCTCCAGTAAGCGCAGGTCCAAAGCTGGGTTCTCGTCTATGGTTCTTTCTTTCAGATTGTTAACAACTTTCTATCCTGTTTCTTCCCTTACATGCTTAGCAAACATGCCTACCCTTCACTGCATCCTTCTTTCAAGGCTGGAACTCTAAGATGCTCATGAAACCTAACCACTGTGCCTGTAACACAGTAAACACTTAAAACATGTAGAAAAAATGGAATGTGTTAATATGTGTTTATCTAATTTGTACATGCTCTGTCCTACCAATAAATGGTGGGTGATTTTTTTAATGGCCCTTAGTATAAAAAGTTTAGGTGTCATTTGATAAATTATAAAAACATGTTTCCACTTGGAAAAGACTGATAACCATTAAGAAATATAACAAGGTACTCTGGTATGAGAGGAAACCAATTTTTATTAGAAGTATTAATATGTGTATTATCATTTCTGGTACTTCAGTATTTTTATAAAATTGCATTTTCTAATTGTTTATTGCTAGTTATACAAAAATGCTACTGACTTTTATATACTGATCTTGTATCTAGCAACCTTGCTGAATGGTCTTAATAGTTGTATGTAATATTTCATCTTTGTACACTCTTGGGATATTTTTGGAGACAACTGCAACACCAATGAATTAAAATCAGCTGTTTCTGTCTTTTCAAGCCTTACAGATTCTATTTCTTCATCTTCACATCACTAAGTCACCTCCTCCGCAATGCTAAATGAAAGCAATTAAAACTGCAGTCCTCAACTTATTCCTGAATTTATTGGAAACCCTCCTAATGATGCACTGTCCTGTAGTGTTCGCTGAATGTTTGTATCAGTCATCCTCATCAGCTTAAGAAAATTCGTTTTCAAACGTGCTAAGAATTATTACCTGCAGATTCTAATTTTATCAAGTGCTTTTCCTGAATCTCATTTCTTGGAGATTTTCTTCCAATTTCAATACTAGGTTATCTACTGTTAAGCTACCCTTATATTGCTGAGAGAGAGAAATCCTATTGGGTCCAGAGGTGGTCTTTTTCTTTTTCATACACTTTGCTGAATTTGGTCTGATATTATTTATTTTATTGAGGACTTCTATGTCCATGTTTCTAAGTGAGAACAGCTGACAATTTTCCTCTCTCAAACTGTTCTGGTTTAAACATCAAAATTGTACAAGTCTCATAAAATACTGTTCTTTAAAACAATGTTGATAACAAGTAGTGTTTTGAAGATTTTTCCATTTTGATTGCAAATGTTCTAGACTGATTCCCTCTGTTTTATACAATTTTAGGTAGCTCATTAACTACTGATATATTTATATGGTCGTAAGTCTATTAAGTTCTGCATTCCTGCCAGTTTTGGCAAATCATATTTTTCTACAAAATGGCCCACTTACTGGCATAACATTATTCACAATTTCATGGTACAGTAATTTATTTTTGTACCGTATCGATCTTTTCCAATCCTAATATTGTTTATTTGTAACTGTCTTTTTTTCTGTTTTAGTCTGTCAACTTTTCCACTCAGTAGGGCAGCTTTTGTGTTAATATTTTCTATTTATTTTTATATTTCCTTCTGCTTCCTTAAGTTCATTTGATGTCATTAAGTAAGTTTTGTCCACCAAAGGGCAGCTTGAACATTGCCAAGGTTTCTATACATAATAATTTATCACTCAGGTCTAAGTACTTTCTAGACACTTTCTCATCTTCATAATGATTTCATCTGAGTGTCATGAATTACTTATAAGTGTTCCCAAATTTCCATACATTTTAAAAACACTCCATTCACCAAAAACTAGAAGTCATAGGATAGTTTGCTTCTCTTATGAAGAAAGTGTGTTTTGTTCAGAAGCTGCCTTACTTGTAAAGATGTCTTTCTAATTATTGTTCAAGTATTTATTTTCTCTTTTGCCAACACTTACTTTTTAGGACTGTTCTTCAGTACCATCTATGTTTCCCCCAAAGACGCTATTTTGACCACAGTTGGGGTTTTTTTTGAATTATTTATTTGTTTGTTTATTCTTAGAGAGAGAGAGGAAGGGAGGAGGAAAGGGAAAGAAACATCAATGTGTGGTTGCCTCTCACGTGGCCCCCACTGGGGGTCCCAGCCCGCAACCCAGGCCTGCGCCCCCACCGGGAATCGAACCGGCGACCCCCTGGTCTGCAGCCCACGCTCAATCCACTGAGCCACACCAGCCAGGGCTTGACTACAGTTTTAAACCGCTTTCTTTCAGCAACTATACCAAGTCCTGCTGTAACACAAGGCGACTTTAAGAAGGTAGGAGCCCCTTACCTGGTGGTCCTGAATCTTCCTGCCCACCACTCGGAATGTGTTGTTGCCCGTGTGGTGGTATATATGGACTCTGCTGAAGCCCGTCGAGCCGCCAGCCGGCACCCACTTCTTGTTGGCATCATCATAAACCATCACGGCAGCTCTTGCCTGACAGATACTCTGTTCGCTGTTTAAAAAAAAGGCAGACGAGATATTCAAAACATGCTAAGTAGCCCACATAAATCAGACGGAGCTGAGAGCAATTCTGATTTACTCTGCCGTAAATCAGAGTCACGGCGTCAGCCACCCAGCAGTCGGTCAACAACGAACACTTTCCTGGATGCTGGACACGGCAGTGAGACAGAACTTCCCGCCCCCCGTGGGCGCAGTCTGATGCATCAAACAACAAAGTGCGCTGAGGGACCACGCAGAGGAGGTCAGGATCCGCGAACACACAAGCAACACAAAAAGGTTTTCTTCTAAATCTGAGTATCTAACACATTCTTAGCCTGAGTACAACTACAATTATAAATTAATCACCACTGGTGTAATCGCATGCATGTTCCTAATGCCGGTGACCTGTTTGTGAATCCCTCTTTACCAAAACCACCTTCATCATCACTGCTTCGGGGTGTGTGTGGCAAATTCCGGTCAGCTTCTCTGCCCCTTGAGATACAGAGGGGCCACTAGCAACCAATGGCTGGCAGTGTGACTCCCCTCGGGCACAAGAACACCCTGTGTTTCAAATTTCTTCACTTAAAAATGAAAAAGTAAAATGAGACGCTTTCTAGGGATCCTTCTGGATTTTAATTCTAACCTTCACAGGTAAATATTTTAAAAAGAGCAATTCCAGTAGGATGTCTTTCAATCTCAGCTCCATCTCAATTACGTGTTACCAAATGGGACAGAGACGCATGAACAAATAGAATGAGGGAGATGACCTTAATTTCACACGAAACACTAGTTTCATCGTTCAAAAATTCTCTACAGGAGGGAAAGACTGATTGGAATTTTATTAATTCCATACATTTTACTTAAAAAAAAATCAAGTACAGAAAGAGGTCAACAGAAGAAAACGGGTTCACGAACTCCATGCCGACTACTAACCCACTTAACTCCACCCCACAGAGCAGACTCCCGTGATGGCGAAGCCGTAGTGAAGGCAGACGCTCCCAGCCCATCTCTAATGACAGCTTTACTCCTTCCCACCTACTTCAGCTTCAAAGATGTTAAACACTAAATCACATGGGTGCTTCCCCACTGCCCTCAGAAACAAAGCCACTTTCGAAACGTCTCTTCCCCAGATGCCTGCCCCCTCTCAACACTGTGTGTGCGTACGTGTTATCCCACTTGCTGAGTGGCCCGGTGACACAGGATCACTGGAGACACAGGAGGTCACAGCACTGCGCAGTAACACTGCTTGGGAACAGGGGATCATAACTGCTTCTCATCTCCCATTGGAGAAATTTTATAAAAACGTGTCACAGTATTTGTATGGCACAAACACGAAAATAAACCCAGCGATAGTCTAAATATTTACGTCGCACTGAAACTTTTTGGTGAAATAGCTCTGGGAACAAAAACAAGCCAATGGCTTACACGTGAATTATTTTTTAAAGCCTGATTAAAGAGCCTTTGTCAGCGCAAGTGAAAATCTCTTCGCCACTCACAGGAGAAACACCAACGCAACAATGTTCACATAAGCCCACAAAAAGCTGACATGACCAAGGTAAAGCAAAGTGCCTCTCAGAGCGCGCAAGCCCAGAAACAAATTTACTACTAACCGGAAGCCACAATCCAATAAAATCTGTAAATTAATTAAGAGCAGTATTTTCCAGGCTTCAAACATTATCACTTTTGGACACACAACAGGATTCCCATGGATCAAGAAACAATGTCTCTTCAAGAAAAGTCCCAGTGGGTTCACACAAGCTAGGCCACGGAAAACCCCTATTTTGTAAACGAGGTCATTCCATGCCTCAAAAAAAGAAGAGAAGTTTTCAAAAAATCCAAAACCAGGCAAGTTAGATATACTGTCCCAACTTCCTCCTCCACCTTTCCTTCCCCCGTTACCCTACAGTGGGCACCTGGGAGACATCCCACAGATGGAAGCGGAGTCCACTAAATAGCTTATTTTTTTCCCCCACTAGCTTTTCACTGGTGTTTATCATACAGACCACCAGCCAACAAGCAAATGTCTGGTGACTTCAACTTCCCTGGGAAAGCTATAACCACGAAACAAGTCATCTCCAAATGAGCACATCAGAGCAGCCAACAAAGGCCCGCAACACAAAAAACTAGTTGGTTTGTTTTCTCATGAGGATGAAAAGAAATGTTCAAAGCGAGGTGTTAAGGGCCCAAGTCGAACTCTGAACAAAGCCAAGGAGCACCAGAGGAACCAAGGTTAAGGAGAAGAAAAAAACCAGGCGTGGGCAAGAGCCGAGGTGCTGCTGGGAAAGCAGTGAGAGCCACAGGGGCATGGGAAGCTGTGAAGGAGGTCGGCCGGAGTAACTGCAGTCCTAGAAGACATCGGCTCTCCAGGGAGCCACACCAAGGGCCAGCCAGGAAGACATGGCACCCCCGCTGGGGTTCCGAGTGACAGATCGAGTCTCTCCATTCCTTTCCACAGCATCCGAGGACCTGTCTTGCTAGCGACAGACATCCTGTGGTATAAAAAAATATTTGGTCTTTGTCTCAGTTCCTGGCACAGAGCACCTAAACCGAAACCCCTTGGCATCTCCATCTCCAGGGCAGTAAGAGAGTGTTTGGTATGCTAATGACATGACTCTAGGCTTCAGGATGGAGGCCGGTTGCCAGAAAGACTAAATGAGCCCCGATCAGAGGGCTGAGATGTTCAGTACCACCCCACCCCCTCCCCCTGGGGAGGGTAGAAGGGCCAGAAATCCAGTTCACTCACCAATGGCCAGTGATTTCATCAATCATGCCCACATAAATGAAACTTCCATAACACCCCCCAAACAGCTCAAATCAGGGTGGTGGGCGGCCTGCCCACAGTGGGCAGGGAAACTACACCGGCCCTACAGCATCTCTTCCATCTGGCCGTCCCTGAGTTGTATCTGTCAACCCCAAAACAAAGTCATCTCCAAATGAGCACATCAGAGCAGCCAACAAAGGCCCGCAGTGCAAAAAATTACTTGATTTGTGTTCTCATGAAGATGAAAAGAAAACGGAAGTAAAGTACGTGCCTAAGTTCAGGGAGCCATTCCGGTGAATGACCAAACCTGAAGGGGGGGTCGTGGGAACCCCTGCGTTTGCTGTCAGCAGGGACAGTCTTGGGGGGGGAGCCCTCTGCCTGCGGCACCTGTGCGCCCTCCGGGGAGTGTCACAACTGCACTGAACTGTCGGACACGCAGGCGGTGTCAAAAACCAGAACTGGCTGTGATGCAGGAGGAAAACCACTCGGCACACCAACCCCGATTCCAGGCAAAATAAGCCGGTGGCTTCCTGTTCTGTACTTCACGGGCCCACGAACTTCAGGTGCAGGGGGGGTGACCCAACACAGAGGGTCGACACCATTCTGGCCTAGTTGCCAGGTTGGAGGTTGGGGGTGTGGGAGGGATCGCCGTAACTTCATCAAACGAAGACATTCTGGAACTCAAAAATCGCACAATAAAGAAACGTACTGTAAAGTGCTACAGATGTAGCAGCGGGCCTTCCATACACTTCTCCACATTGTTTTTTTTTCTTTTCATTTCCCTCTGATCCAGGGAAACACTTATGAGGGTCCCCTTGAAAGCACCACTGGCCCCAGTCCCAACAGAGCTGCCTGGGCAGCCGTGTACCAACGAGCAATAGGAGACACAGCTCCAAGGGTCTCCTGGCAGGAATTTCTAGCTTCCTCCTGGAGGGTGTTTAGCTGAAAAAGTCAACGAATGAATTTCTGACGTGCTGAAATTGGACACACCTGTGCAGTTTTTCGGGGAAAGGAACGAGGGAGGGAGGTGAGATTTAAAAACCACGGCTACCAGAGTCGAAAAAGGGTGGATGGGAATGAGGATCTAATAAACAAGCATGGCAACACACCCCAAAACTTTGTACTTGTTACAGGACCACTCTCTCTCCGCATCATAACCACCCTCCAAACGAACACCTGGCAGAATGAGCCTACAACATCCTGAGTCTGCGGGGGAACTAGGAAACACCGGATCCGTAAATCGCTCCGGCGCGGTTTGGTGAGGATCCGGCCCTCAATTAGTGGTTAACAAAAATCTCATTTTAGGACCGAATGCAGTTGGTATATATGAGAGATGACAGTTTTTCTTTCTGATGCTAACTTTTGTATTTTAAAATAAAATAGGGCATCAGAAGGCTAGAGACGGCCGTTTTTTAAGTATAAAAGCCATGTCGCTACATCACAGTTCCGTGGCTCTGTCAGGTAATTCATTCCTGACTACAGTCAGACTTCCCGAACAGGCAGATATGACGGTACACAGTGGTTGCTGAACCCTATTCTCACAGTTACCTAGTGAATGGGAAGCTTCCCGGTATTTAAGCAAATTAAGGACGGCTTGGCTATTTACTTGAGGTTGCAATGAAGCCAAGCCTCTACAAACAGCAACTTTCTTTTGAAGACACCGCTCATTAATCACTGCTTGTCAAAGAGGGAACAACCACGCCAGCACCTAGCACACAGGAGACACCCTTTTTTTAAAAGATTTTATTTATTTATCTTGAGAAGTGAAGGGAAGGAGAGAGAGAGAGAGATATCAATGTATGGTTGCCTCTCGTGAGTCCCCTGCTGGGAACTGGCCTGCAACCCAGGCATGTGCCCTGACTAGGAATCGAACCGCAATTCTCTGGTTCACAGGCCCATGCTCAGTCCACTGAGCTACACCAGCCAGGGCCTATTTATTTATCTTTAGAGGAGAGGGGAAGGGAAGGGGAGAGGGAGAGAAACATCCATGCATGGTTGCCTCTCATGCATCCTCTGCTGGAAACTGACCTGCAACCCAGACATGTGCTCTGACTGGGAATCGAACCACAACCCTCTGGTTTACAGGCCCACACTCAATCCACTGAGCTACACCAGCCAGGGCAACACAGGAGACACTCTTCACCCACTTCTTCAGGACCGAGTTTTGTCCGATGAAGTCCCACTTATCGAGACCTGGATCAAATTCCCTTTCTCTGCTAAGGCTTTCTGGGGTCTGCAAAGTCACAGATACCTGCCTCCTCCTGAGTTCTCACAGTATCCACTAATCTCTTAACAAGGACGACTCTCTGAGGGGGTAATGTTTGGGCCACAGGAAGGAGTGGGCACTTCACTCCAAATGTGCTGGGCGGCCACTTGAGAGCTTTAGGGAGAGCAGGCCTTGTATTTTTAGAAGACGGCTCTCGCTACTACGGGACAGAGACAGGATTCAGGTAGGGGGCACAGAAGTCAAGAACGGAAGCCCCAAGTCCAGTGTGAGACGAATATACAGTGACCCTGCAGCCCCACTAGAAACACAGGAGAGAAGCGTGTGGGAATACGTGTTGGGAGGAATGCAGGCAGGGATCGCTGGTACACAGATGAGAGAGGAGGGAAGCGAAGGGGACAATCAAAGGCACGAGAAAAGGTATGATGTCACCTAGCATTTTATTGATACTCCCCAAGTACATGGGACATACTGTAAAGAGTGTCACTATGGAAAGTCATGGGCCTGATTCCTATTTACATACAGAGAAACACGTCTTCACCATCTTTGAAAAAGGCGAGTGTCATTCACCTTCAAATCCCTGTTTAAGTTACCACGGTCTGCACAATAACCTCTACACTTCCAGCTACAGAGAGGGGTTACTCTGAAAGAGGGAATCAGCACCTTGGCCATTATGATGCTGAGTCATCCATTCAATGAACTGAGATGTCAGTTATTCAGAAGATAAAAATATTAAGGAAGAAATTACCCCCCAAAAGTAGGGGACTTAAAAGCCAGATTTCCACCTTGTTCTTGGATGTGGATTGTTTTTGCGCAAGCCTGCAGTTTTATCACATTGCAAGCATTAAAGAGGACTACAGTCAACAACGTTAGATTTTGACTTCACGCTGTTCCCACCTGAATTCCCCGGCCCCTCCGGCACACTAGAATTGAACCAGGCCATCTTGTTATGAGACACGACGCAGCCGAATTGGGATAGACCCGTGTTCTCCTCACACAGGAAAGCAAACAGTGAACATCACGTCCCGTGTGGAGTTAAGCGCCCCAACAGTCCCACAGGGCCTCTGCCCTCAGTCCTCTGCGCTGGGCTCGGGGCCACCCTGAGAACCTAGGGCTCACTCGCCCCACCACCCTCCCTGCCCATCGCCCCACCCCAGTGCCACCCTGAAGACTTCTGATTCATCCGTTCCCTTTGCTCACAAGGCTCGAAAGCTTTCACTTGGGCCCTCCATCATTTCTTGGTCAGACTATTTCAGCAGTCTCCTAACTGGTATTCCTGATGCAATTTTACTCCCAATTCCCAATGCTTCGGGATATTTTTCTCAATAAATCTAATTAGGTCCCTCTTCCAGGTCAGGAGATGCCAAAGGCTCACTTTAGGGTGAATGCTGGCTCTTGTCGTGTGGCGTGCAAGGTCCACCGTGATCTGGCTTCTGTCTCTGACATTCCTTCTTTCTCTCAAACACTGAGAGCATGTGAAGCACACCACACACACCACTCCACCATCCTACCGCTGGGGGCACCTATGCAAAACCGGTCAAACTCCAGCACAGCGACAGAAACAATTATGCCACACTGGTGCACACCTCTGCACGCGCCTCTCTCCCCCGGACCTGCACAGTATCTCTTCCCAAATACCTGCTGCTGACACCAGCTGTCCTTCAAAATTGAGGGACACATCCACATGCCACACGTCCTCTTGAAAGCTTCTCTCTCCGGCCCCAGACAGGGACTCACTCTGCACTGTCACAACGCACTACTGCACATCATCTTTCCAACACCAGGCCTTAAACCCCTGAAGGGCCGGCAGTATAGCTTCTCGCTTCTCCTAAGGAAGATCTGTTAGAGTGGTAACTTGGAAAGTCATGAGAGATTAACTGTGAAGAGTAACAGTCTGTAACCTGTAGCCCTACCTAACGTGCACCAGTGAAAGTTCCCTTTTCTGACTTTCAAAGCCCCGATAGACAACCTACCGAACCCTCCCCTCTCCGCCTGTAAAACACACCATTAGCACGGAGAACACTCAAAGGCTGTCTCATCACCCTGCCCCCTTCTGCTCCCAGCAGTGGGGCCATGTACTTATCAAGAGTCAGCTGTGTTTGTGACCAAATGTATTCGTTCCAACTGTACTTATACATTATGCAATTTAACGATCATAGAAAATGATACAATGTGAGTATACAGAAACTGCATGAAATTAAGTTAAATGTTTTGGAAAGTTTCTACGAAGGCACGTCACTGAAAGACTGTGGGACAGACACAAAAGGGGGCGATCCCACAAGCCTAGCAGAATGCTGCATTCAGAACACTTTGCACATGTCTAAGCTCTCTCTCCACTGTAAAAAAAACCGCACTGACTCTTTAGAGATAAAAGACAGGCATACTTTAGGGGAAAAAATAACGTGGGATTCTCATCACCAGGCTAACACTGAAAGCTTTGCAGAAAAAGGATACAGAACTGACAGGTAATATTATAAAGCAGGCTGAAATATTTAAAGGTATATGTCATTTTTTAAAGACACCAAACCTCAACCAGTTCAATTAACCAACCATCATTACCAGTATGGAGCACATTAGACAGTGGGGCTTCTACTACAGTGTGCATTTATGAAATACTAACCAGCTTTCTCCTTTCATGTTCCCTCAAGAAAACAGAAACAAGCCACTTGCTACGAACAGGGGGCGGGGGCGCTGCCTGCTGGTAACAATCGGGGGTTGCCATGGCTCACTGACAGAGATACATTGTGACCTCCGCTGACAAACAGCAGACACACAGAAGGGCCGCAAACAAACTTATTTTCTGCAAGGCAAGGAGGCGGTCTGGGAGGCAGCAGCTCCAACACGCACAAAGGCAAAACTTCCCATCACGACCACACAGCTACATGTCATTCATGTCCCCAAGAAACACTAAAGGTTTTTTTTAAAAGGGTAAAAAGAGCAATGTCACTACTAATCTCTTTATCCCACATCTATAGTCATGTGCAACGTGACAATGCAATCTAGCATGATAACTGATCTGTAGTAACCAAAGAAAAATAATCAGCTCTGGCTGCTGTGGCTCAGTGGACTGAGCACCAGCCTGCAAACCAAAGAGTCCCTGGTTCAATTCCCAGTCAGGGCACATGCTTGGGTTGCAGGCCAGGTCCCCAGTAGGGGGTGTGTGAGAGGCAACCACACATTGATGTTTCTCTCCCTCTTTCTCCCTCCCTTCCCCTCTGCCTAAAAATAAATAAATAAAATCTTTTTTTTTAAAAAGAAAATCATCAGTGTGTCTTAAGGAAGATAGCATGCTTCAGAAAACAAATCTGTTAGGTCATCCTGTAAAATGAAAAAAACATCTCTTAAATTGCTAGGCTAAGTAATAAGTGGGAAAAGTACCCTAAAGTAGGTGCTTACCACACCCAGTCATGTGTTTAGAAGTAATGAGAGGGATTTTTTTTTATATTAATAAACCTCTGTGGTAGTACTTGACTTTAGTTATGAATACCTCTTACTTGAATAAACTTGGCCAACAAAAAGAGCCTGCCTCTGCCAGCAACAAATCTGGAGAGAAATAACAAAGCAAATGAAAACGTACAATTTCAATATTCTCAGAACCACAAGAGAAGAGACAACCAGGGTGCAATTTATGAGTTTGTGCAGACACAAGAAAGTGAAGTCACTCGGGACAGGAAGTAAAAAGAAACACTAAGAAACCAGTAAGATGGAAAACACCTCGGATGGACACCTGCACACCTGTGCAGCTCTGGGGGGCACAACAGAAGGGCAGCGCTTGCTGCTACGGAGCACAGGCAAATCCAAGCCCTCCAGCCTCTCCTGTGGGACAGAAGACTAATCAACAAAAATAAGGCAATTTTTTAAAAATTAAAATCAACTGTTTCAGGAGACTGCACTCTACAATTATCCATAGGTAAGTATTTTTCGGAGCCCATGTTTCAAAGTATTACTTAAAACTGCAAGCCTGAGTCATAACAAAATCGGTGAGAAGAATGTATTAAAGGATCACTGCCAATACTGTTATTTAACATGGACTGACATATCTCCAGTTAGTTACAGTCACAAAGAATCCAAATCTCCTCACGTTAGCGAAGAACTAAAACCCAGACACAATTAAGTCACCTAAGTAATTAATCACCAAGCCACTACTATGATGGTAACGATATTAATAATAAAAACAAATACTAATATGAATGTACCACCAAGTGCCATACATTGTTTTGTGTGTTTTGCCTTTATTAATTCATTATTTTTATTCAACAATCTTATTTGGTGGAATCTTGTTAATATCTTCAATTTTACAGATAGTAAGTTGAGACAGGTATGTCAATGAATAAAACAGTCTAAAAGTAAACTGATACATATATGGACAACTGATTTTTACAAAGATACAAAGACATATTAGTGCAGAAAAGGTAGTCTCTTCAATAAATGGTACTGGAACAATTAAATATGCATAAAGAAAACATGAATCAACCCATACGTCACACCACATAAAAATTAATTTAAGACATACCATAGGCTTAAACATACAAGCCAGACTCACAGAACTTTTAGAAGGAAACACAGGAGAGTAATTTCACGAACTCAGGGTAGGCAAAGGGTTGGGCAATAATTGCAGAAGAAAAAAGTAGGCAAGTTAAAATATTCTTTCATTAAAAAACACCTTTAAGCCCTGGCTGGTGTAGCTCAGTGGATTGAGCACAGGCCTGTGAAGCAAAGGATCACAGTTCGATTCCCAGTCAGGGCACATGCCTGGGTTGCAGGCTAGGTCCCCAGTAGGGGACACATGAGAGGCAACCACTCATTGATGTTTCTCTCCCACTCTTTCTCCTTCCCATTTCCTCTCTCTAAAAATAAATAAATAAAATATATTTTAAAAAAACACCTTTAAGAAAACACATGTGTATGGTATATGAATTGTATCTTAAGCTGTTACAGAAAGGGAGGGAAGCAGGGAGGGAAGGAATGTACAGGCGAGACACACATGAGAAACAGTATTTGCACAACATAAGTCTGACATATATCCAGGATGTATTTCTAAAACTCCCACAACTAAATAAATAAAAGGCAGGCAACCAATAAAAGACTGGGCAAATAATTTAAACAGATATCACAAAACATAATATGTCAACAGCTGCTAAACCCAAGTCAACGTGCTGATCATTGTCATCAAGAGGGAAATGCAAATTAAAGTCACAACGAGATGCACCACCAGAATGGCTAGAACGCGAGACAGCGGTAATTCCCACACACCGTTGGTGGGAGTACTCGAAATGGTCCAGCAACTTGGAAGACAATGGTTTTTAGAGAACTGAACACACATTAACCCTCTGGTCTTTTATCCCCATGCTCAGCACGGCCACAATCTGCACGCAGCCCAGGCACCCACCGCAGCACGGGCGAACCATCTGTGGTGCAGTCACACAACCACACGTCACTGAGCGAGGCCAGCAACTGACACATGCGAGGACACAGAGGGACGGCAAAGGCCTTAGGCCGTGAGGACGCACTACAAGAGTATGTGTACTTCAGGATTCCCAGGTGAGGCTCGGAAACAGGACACCCTGACCGATTGGAAATAAATCAGACAGCGATCTATCTGTGTGGGGTGGGGGTGGGGGGGGAGTGAAAGTGCTGGGGGAAGGGCTTCAGGGAACTCTGCCACCATCACCCTGGAATGTCCTGTATCTGGAAAGAGGTTTGGGTTGCACAGGTGTGTGCACCTGTCAAAAGTCACCCAATGGACTGTGCATGTCACTGTACGTATTTTAGCTCAAAAGGAATAAAAACGGTATAGTGAGTCCTGGTATGTGCACAGTTAATGACACACATACAGGAATACCTGGGAACTAGTGTACTGATGACTATAACTTATTTTTCTGAAATGCACCAAAATAAATATATATGACTAGATAGATATGTAAGAAAGTATAGTGACGTGGTAATGTAGAATCAAGACTGTGGGTGTACAGATTTTCACTGAATAATTCAACTGCTCTGTGTGTTTCAAATTTTTCATAATAAACTGTTGGGGGTGAGGTGGGGAGGTAACTCACCAAGTGTTCACTCCTGTGCAGCCTTCTCTATTAAGGAGCTAATTATTCACAGACTTCACACCCATAATAAAAATTATGTAATGCAATACATTTTTATAGCTTCATTAATAAAAAGGAAAGACAAAAGACTGGCATGTTTTATTTCCCCATAGTCATTCCAATCGGAACTCTAACAATTTTCAGTTGAATGGGCTGAGAAACACTGTGCAGATGAAAAGAATCAGTTTCCAAGTGGTGTAGTGACTGATTCCCTGGGCTCAAGACACGCCTGCCACCACGGCCACCATGACCACCGCCACCATGACCACCACCACGGCGGAGGGTAAGAGTCCAACTAACACTCTGCAACGAACAACTGTTAAAAAACTGCCCCAAAACGTGACAGCCCATGCGCTTGTCTCCTAAGTTCCAAACTGACACAGACAACTGCCTACATTCTGACCTGAACATCGCAAACCCACCAACCCCTTTCGCCCCATCTGCTCCTCCCCCTACCCCCTCCCATCCCCACTGAAGGGCACCAAATACTGGCCAGCGCCAGCTGCACTCCTCCAGGCAGTCAGCCCCAGTCACTCACCACATCCTGTCACCTCCACGGCCCAAGTCTCCATGAACACCCCTCCGTTCTGCCCCGCGCCACGGCAGGAGGCCTCTCTCCTTGCGGGAGTGCTTCCTTGCGGGGGGGCCCCAGTGGCCCTCCTGCCTCTGCCCTCTCCAGTTAGAAGCCTTCCTGAGCAAGGGCAGCATCTTCATATTACCCAGAAAACACAATGCCCTCCCGCCTCTGCGCAGGAGACGTATCCAAGACTATTTTAATGGGGACCTTTCACAAAATGGGTTTCCACTTCTGCTGGCTCCACTGACACCATTTGCAGGTAAACTGATAACGATGAGTTTCTTCACAGTTCCACATCGCTTCTGCAGTTCGGATGAGAACAGTGGTCTCAGATTTCAGTACAGAACCGCTGCCAAGCAGGTTATCAAAATCATTGATACGTGGACTATGCATCTTCCCCTCCCCCAACAGCCTGTAATTCAGCAAGGCTTCATATTTCCCTCTGATACCTTAATGAACATCAGTACTAGATTCTACAGAGCACAGAGAGGGTATCTTTAGAAGCACTGGAGCATGGGGGTTCGGAGCCAAGAATCTGGAGTTCGACTCGAGCGGATTTAGACTCCAGCTCTCTCGTTTTCATACACATCCATGGGACCTTACACACGCTGTTATTTAGCCTCCTGAGGCCTCGGTGTCCTCACTGCTGAGCAGAACAAGGACAGTACCCACCCCACAGAATCCAACCACGTACATAAAACACTTAAAGTATCTGGCACACTTGATGTCAGCCATTGCCGGTGGCGTATCAGGAAATGAGGAAAGCCAACAAACGGGGTTCCCGACTCACAAGTGAGTGCCGCACCACCAAACAACCGCAGTGCCCCCTTAACATTAGGTGTGCTGACGGGCAAGCCCATGGAGCCGCAGCACCCGTGGCATGGCCCTCTGACCCACACAAGAACCAGAACCCCCACTCCGCTGGGCCTGGCGCGGGAGAATGAGCTCACTTGCCTTCCTAGCAAGGGGCTTTCTTCCTTTCCGCCCGTCCTTGGGTACCCGGCTTTATCTGGTGGCTATTACGGGCTCCTGTGGCTATATAAGGATCTGGGAATTTGTAATGGCCTTGAAATGTCACAAGTACGCGGCTACTAATGGCCGCTGCTTAGCACATCTCTGGCTTCTAACTTCTTGTTTCAATTTCACAGCTACTGCATGTGACTTCTTATTTGCTAAATTTGTAATATCTGAATTAAAAGTCACCTTAAAGTACACATGAAACATGACATTCAGGTACACTGGATACTTAGTCAAACTAGGTTTATGACAAACTGATGCTTCTCATGCTTAAAAATAACCATGTGAAGAAAGCCTGGTTTTCCTATTATCCTAAGGAAATCTTTAATTCTCCAAGTGTATTTCTTGGACATTCACGGTTCCAAACCAGATATTTATATAGTTTGGCAACTAGGGACAACATTCGGCAGCTGCCAACTCCTGCTCAAAACTACTTTCTAAGTTGTGAAATTCTGTCCTGAAAAACAGCCCGTCCACTACAGCTGGGAAAGCACACTTCTCTCCTCTTCTTCCATATATAGTTCTTCCAACCAAGCCAGGAATTCAGCCCCTAAGTGTGACATACCAGACCCCCCGGGGCACGAACTGGCGAAATGCAATAAGGTCAGCATGCTTTACGGGCTGAGGACGCGACTAGGAAGACGACCCTGAGACAAGCACTCTGGGGAAGGGTCTGAAGGCCACGCGAGGGGGTGCAGGCACCCTGAACGTGTGCACACCGTGCCCAGCGGCAGCTGAGGAGCCGCGAGAAGCCCCCAACAAACAGATTTCTTGGAAGTTCCGTGTTTTACATTAAAATTTAATGAGTATTTTGCAATTCACTCCATTCACTCCAATTCACTCCAGCCTGTTTTAATCTGACAAGTCTCCCTAAAAATGTTTCAGGAAAGTTGATGCTCCGGGTAGATGCGCCTCGTTGGCCTGTGGGTCTCCATTCGCAGCACAGAGCACAGCATGTCCCAGGGTGGGGGGCGGGGGCTGGGGGGTTGGTCCACGGGAGCCCGGGCAGCAGCAGGACAGCTGGAGAGGAGGGAGAGCCGAAGAGTGCTCCAAGTGCTGCGGGAGGAAGCCTGAATGTCAAAGTCAACACCGATGCCTGAGACGGGCACCGAGAGACGGAAGGACACGTCCGTGCAGGCGGGCAGGCGGGCAGTCGGGCAGCTGCCACTGACATGGGAGCGAACGTGACGAAAGCTAAGAGTGAAGCAGGAACCATGGACATACGGTGTTTTGTTCGCACACTTCGGCAGTGTGCGAGAAAGCCATCACAGCACACGCACAGTCGAAGAGAACGACTGGCCGGGACCCGAAAGACAGCAGCTGGCCTTCTTCCTTCATCCTCAGCCACACACAAACCTCGGGACATTCGAGAAACCGTGAAGTCCTTGACCTGTACTTCTACAGAATGCTCAGAGAAGGCACCATGGCAATTATTACATTTTTTAGAAGTTGCTTGACTACAGAAGACTTTAGTGCTGTGATTTTTTAATGTTATCAGCAACGTGGGGTTCTCAGCAAACCAACGGCTGCTTGCAGACAAGACCACTTGCCGGAAGAAACCAGACTAACGGGCCCTGAGAGCACACCCACTATCACAGCACACCTACACGGTGTCCGCTGTAAAAACGCCCCCCCAACCTACCTGGAGAAGGGGCAGAAATGAGTGGGCATGCAGTAAAAGCTGAGGTGAGGCTAGAAACACAGAAATATTACACCGCTTCTCTGGCCCGTCGCTAGGTTCAAAGTTTAAGGGTAGCCGTTCCTAAGTGGTGATTAAAAGCAGTAAGCGCATGCAACGGTTTTTATCTTTTTAATCTGAGTGAGGACATCGTCAAGCAGAGCACCAAGTCCCCGATGCTGGGACTGCTTCAGCAGCATTACATCATTACGATCTACTTCATCCTGTGGTTCCCACTCGGCCAGCAGTCGGCCTTCCCTCCACCCCTTCAAGCATGCTTTTCCTGGACGTCCACCCAGAAAGCCTTCCTCGCCTCCCTGTCTTCTAAATTGTTACTAATCAATCTGTACCCACAGCCCTCATCCAAGGAGCCTTCTCCAACTGGCCTCTTCCCACACCACCCCCACGCAGGTCTGCGGGCACCACAGGACTCCCGGTGCCGCCCTCGCTCCCCCAGTGAGACTCGGCCAGCAGTGTAACAATGTGTCTACGGGACGGTGCACACCCTAGTGTAGAGAACTGTATCAACTCTACCTACGGTGTTAACACTTGAAGCGTATTCAAGTACTTGGTGAATGTCAAATGAGCAAATGAATTACAGTACCCAGCACGGTATGTGGACAACCAATATTTAATCTCTTTTTTTTAAGAGATCACCTCCCACAGAAATAGCATGCAATTTTGTACTTCAAGTCAATAGGGAAATTTCTCTTACTTTGCAGATATCTTTGCCACAACCATCATTACTGAAGGGTAGAAACTATGTATGTACAGATTTGATACGACTGAGGGAAAATAGGCGTATAAGAAACTCAACCCACACAGTGTCAGATCTATGGAATTGAACCTTGGGAACAATTCGATCCTAAAACTAACAAATGAATCATGGCACAGAGATTTAAACTAAGTAATTCTACTAGTCAATTAATTTTAATCAGATGAGATTCAAAACTAGAGCCGATTTAATGAAATGTATCCTGACTCGGGCAGCTGGTCACACTCTAGCTCCCGACCAAATGAAGGGAAAATACCCCCGTTTTCCACCAGGAAGCCGAGGCCAGTCTCCTGGTCCTGAAAAGTGCGCCATCGGGAAGAAGAGGCACCTGCCACAGGGCAGAGCCACTCAGACATTTGCGAGTGCGGCGCCTACGCCCATACCCTGGTGTGTTAATCTCTTACTGTGCAACAGCTGACTGTCAGCTGGCACAGGACCTGAATCCTGATCCCATTTCTCAGGGTAATTCCCATACATTCCCAGGCAACAGCTGTGGTGAGTTTTAGAGTATCTCTAAAAATATACAGGTCAGAACATTAAGTGAATTTTACATAACAAGAGGAATATGACTGAACAGAATACAGTCCATTCAATTCATGGTAAAAGAGTAATTTAGCAAAAAGCAACATCCAAAGTGATCAGTAATGCAATTCATAAAAAGTAAAAGTGTTCATCACGGGCTGTATTTGACTTTTAGAAGTGTCCTCTCCCCCCCCCACCCCAAGATATGTAAGGCCTGCAACTGCGCTTCAAGTATTCTCTTTATTATTATTTCCCTACAGCTAAAGAAGATATTCTTTTTGGCTAAAAATTCAGAAACCATAGTTTTCTCAGTATCTTGACCTACTTCTATGCCCTCCCAAACTTCACTCGAGACTTTTCTGAAGCGGCTTTTGTCTTTCCTTCACTGACCCCCTAAGCCACTTAGGTGCAGAAGGCCACACTCTCTTTTCAGTCCACTGTCCCAGGAGAGTCACCGCTACCAAGAGAGGCAGCTGTGTCGACCACCAAGTGCGTACTCCCCAGTGACGAACCCAGCTTCCAGATACTTTTCTTCCCTCTTAGTGACAATCACAACAGGGACTTACATCCCACTTAGGTGAAGCCCACCGGGCAACCCCCCCCCGAGGCCGCCATCGGTAAGACCTGGCACTTGATCAGTCAAGAGTCTGGGGGCGTCAAGTTCAGCTCAGCCCTCCTTCGTCTCCAACAACAGGGCTCCTGAAACCACCTCAGCCACGTTACAAAACTAGGGGAAGCCATACAGCTTCCAATGAAGGCAGGGGCTTGGGCAGTAACTGGCTTTAAAAAGTACTTTTCCAAAAAGTTTAATTATCCATAGTCATCAAATAGCACATAAAATACTACAACAAAAAGACTACGAATATGCGTCTTCAATTACCAAGCCTGAAAAGAGTGGTTTAGCTTACACATATTGCTCTAAATCAGTTGTAAAAGTTTCCAGGAATTTTCACGTATTTTAATCTAGGAATACGGTTGAAAACATGGCCCTGTAGATAAGCCATTTCATTTCAAAAACCCACAGAATAAAAACATTGTAACCAGGTGATAAAGATGTCACTTGGGCAACAATGGGTTAAAAGGTATTAATTTAATCTTGCAGTTGGATAGATTATTCCTCACATACAGCTGCCACCTTAAGACTTCGATCCTGCTCTGGATATTCAAATGAAAATTAACATATAACATCTGACCAGTGAGATAAGAATGGCCAAGAATTCAACAAGTGGCCAGAGCTGTTGGCTGCACTGTTTCCGCCATTCTGACGAGAGGCCTAGGACACTTCATTAAGTCCCTTCTCCTCTCTCCCTTCCTTTCTCCCACACTCTTGAAGAAGACAGTGAAATCTCTCCAGTCGAGGACGGGACTTCATCCCCACATGCAGGACATATACCAATGGCTCTTGGTCATTTAAAATGAGGGTTCTACCATATAAGTCATTTCCCCTAAGTTAAAAATTAACTATACCCTGGCTGGTGTGGCTAGGTGGATTGATTGCTGGCCTGTGAACCAAAGGGCCACAGGTTCAATTCCCAGTCAGGGCACAGGCCTGGGTTGCCAGTGGGTCCCCGGTTGGGGGGTGCATGAGAGGTAACCATACACTGATGTGTCTCTCCCTTTCTTTTTCCCTCCCTTCCCCTCTCCCTCTCCAAAAATAAACAAAATCTTTTAAAAAATAACTAATCTAACCAACATTTAAAATTACATGTAGAACTTCTTGAAACTTAAAGTATATGATATGTAGGTACAACTTTTTTAAACTACACATGTAGTTCTTTATTACTGTTCAAGGTACCATGCTGAAACACTAGTTTATTACTATTAAAAGAATAACCTCTGAAATTATTTAAAATACGGTAATTTGCAGCTTCTATCAAGTTATTTTTAATTAAAACCCTAAATTAAAGTATACCTTCAAGTATCAGCTTGCGTTTCTTTCTCCAAAATTACAGTTCTATTAAATCTTCGACACTACTTTCAAGCTCCAGTTTCAGAAAGGGAAGGAATTCCTATGTTTACTCTTCCGCAGCCTCAAAACGTACAGAGGAGACATTCGTTACAGGCAGGCTCTGGCTGCCCAAGGGCCGTGAGTCCTGTTTATTTTCAAAGACAACACGGGGGAAACTTTCACACAGTTTCTAATAAAGACGATCTTAGTCTAAATCGTCTTTATCCAACTACGAAACAATGTAAAACTTTATGCTCGTACTGTGTGTTCCCGCTAGAAACTTCTAACCAGCAAAAGCTCCTGTGTAGGTCAAAATATCTCGAGTAACAATACACTGAGTTAAAATAACGACACTGTTATTTCACTAAATAAAAGGGGACACTTAAAAACAAGTTTGTTTTAGTGGGAGGTTATCAAAATCAGAATTGCTCGTCTCTTTCCTTTTGGGGAAAAACAATCTCTTAGGGGTGTTCCAGGCACTTTTCCCATTTTTGGCCAGTGAAGTTACTACTGCTCCTTTTCCCTTTGGGTAATGCCTGTGACTTGGGTGAAATGGACAAGCGGAGCTTAATGGGAAAAGAAGGACTTCATGGAAAAGGGGGTCGATAAGTGAGTGGGAAAATGTGCACTGAATGACCAGTCAACAAACGAGGAACATACACTAGGTGACTTATCCACTAGAAATAAATATCGATGTTTAAAAATTATGCTAACATGAAATACTGGAACATGTTAATAACAGTATTTGAAAGACCAAAACCGTAGAAATCCTCATTTTTTTTAATTACCTAAATATCACCAAAAAGCAACTAATATTTGTAAGTGGTTTAAAGAAAAACCAAAAACCCAAGATATGAAAATCAGCATAAAGTCCAACCACTGCAGTAAGCAAAAGACAAGACAGGTGCCCACACACTCCAGTCAACACGGATCGGACGCTGCAGTGGGGCACTGAAGGGTTAAACAACTCCCACACAGCGGGCATGATGTCAGCGCACAACGCTGGTCTCTCCAGGGGCTTAGAAAGGCAATCTGCACAACAGAGAAACAAGCCCACAAACCTGAACCTAGAGCAACCAAGTTGCTTGTTAATCCCTGGAATTCTGAAAGGCAAATAGGAAATCTCAAATTAGAATGTAAAAAAAAAAGAACCCACAACGTGTCCACAGCATAACACTATTTGTAAAAGACAGAACACGACAAAGCTTAAAGCATGTAAAACGAAGTGCTGCGTCTGCCTTTGAAACCGTCCTGCTAGAACAAACCCACAATACTACTAATGACCATTAAACAAGTAGCGGATGCAGCATAACCCAACTTAGACACAGACCAGATACAATGACCTCAGCTTTTAAATTGTACTGCAAAGAAGAGAGGGGGTGGGGGAGATGAGAGACACAAGGACAGAGGCAGAGAGTGAGCCACCAATTTTTCTTAGTATTTAAGCCCCGCAAGATCTAACGGGTAGAGTTAGCGTTTAGGTCACTAGGTCACACAGGTCGTGGGCTGTCATGCTTGACTCTCCCAACAACCAAGGCTCACGGAGGGTGTGTGTGTGTTCGTGTCCTAACATAACCAGGTGCAAAGCACGTCTCTCGTGAACCTGGATCAGTCGCTGAAAACCAACGGTGATTTCCAACCCGAATCCCCCTTCAATATGGTGTGTTATATCCTGTACTGTCTTAAAACTAGCACAAGAGCAAAAGCGACTAAATAGATGCATTCGAGAAATCATTTTAAGACTAATTACAATTGGCTGGAAACCTACACTCCGTCTTAAAATGAAAAATAGTAAATACTATTGACAATGAACACTTTCTTCCTATGAAATGCTGAGGAGGCTCCTAGTGAAGAGATGAAGAAGGCCAAAAGACAAAGGCCCGAGTCGAGGGTTCTTCTCCCACAGCTATTAACTGATCGTATCATCACTGAGAGCTACCCTTCCGGGGTACTTAGTACGTGGTATGCACTGGATAGGAGCTTTAGGGATCACTGTCTCACTGAATTCTTGCAATAATCACACGCAACAGGTACCGCTGTTACGTTTTGCAGACGAAGAAACTGGGAAGTTAAAGAGCGGGCCTAAGGCTATAAAGGCACTCAGCTACAAAACTAGGGTTCAGACCTGGGCAACCTGAGCCCAGAATCCTCCTCTCACCGCCCAGTGTGTACACACTTGTCTTTCATGTTTCAATTTCTTCATCCAGGAAACGAANGATAGGAGCTTTAGGATCACTGTCTCACTGAATTCTTGCAATAATCACACGCAACAGGTACCGCTGTTATGTTCTGCAGATGAAGAAACTGGGAAGTTAAAGAGCGGGCCTAAGGCTATAAAGGCACTCAGCTACAAAACTAGGGTTCAGACCTGGGCAACCTGAGCCCAGAATCCTCCTCTCACCGCCCAGTGTGTACACACTTGGTCTTTCATGTTTCAATTTCTTCATCCAGGAAACGAAAGTTTCTAGTCTCTTTGGTTTAATGAACAACTGGGAAGACAACAGAGTTTTCACCTTTCAAACAAGACATACCTAGAAGGAATGGAAAAGGAGATCTTTGAAATTAATAAGAAAAACACAAACCCCCCAATATAAAAATGGGCAAATCACAAAAGCACTTAGAGAAGGCAGATACAGACAGGAAAAATACCGAAGCTCACTGTGGCAAAGAAAGGCAAGTCAAATAATGACAAGATATCAGCGTGGGGAAGTCAAATGACATGAGCATTTCCGGGCGGTTTGTTCTTACGCATCAGAAGTTTCTGAAATGCAGATATCCACTGATTCAACAGATTACATTTCTGTAGGTTTTACTAAAGAAAATCAGTAAGTGCATTGTGTACATATAAGGACCTTAAACCATTGCGAGGTTAAGGATAAATTTGTGGCCCTGGCTGGTGTAGCTCAGTGGATTGAGCGCGGGCCTGCGAACCAGAGGATCGCGGTTCGATTCCCAGTCAGGGCACATGCCTGGGTTGTAGGCCAGTTCCCTGCAGGCCAACTCCCAGCAGGAGACGCACAAAAGGCAACCATACATTGATGTTTCTCTCCTTCTCTCCTTCCCCTCTAAAGATAAATAAATAAATAAAATCTTTTAAAAAAAAGATAAATTTGTGATTTTTATAATTACGATGAAAATACCGGGGACACTCAAAATCTGATAACATGATGAAACAATGCCAGCCCCAAGTCAGAAAATATTCTCATTTGGGGGATTTTTCCCATTTCAAAACCCTAGACACAGCAATCACTTTTTACACTTACAAAAGGAACACACTTAAAACTTCTCTATGTCCAAAAAAGAACTGGAATTAAAAGGGAAAATGCCAAGCGACGCAGCAGAGGAAATATTTATGCTAAAGGCAACACTGCACAGATACTACAACCAGTACAACCACCGCAGAAGCCGAATTCAGCCTGCACACAGGAGCAGGAAAAGGGCGGGTACTGGGACGTTCACGACGCCGCAACCCCCCCAAACTGCAGAACCACCCAAATGCTCATCAACAGCAGAGTGGATTCCAAACACTAGCCTGTGTCACACAATGAAAGAAAATGAATGACATGGGCGCAGCACAAACCCTACGTCACACACACGAGGCCAGACACAGAATGCATACTGTGTGATTCTAGTCACCCGAGTACAAAAACTCATCTCCACCGCCATGAACCACGGAGTGGCGGCCTGCTGGGGAGAGGCTGAGACTGTCAGAGGACCATGGGGGGAGCTGGCCTGTTTCTCGACGGATGCTGGTTTACGTGGGTCTTCTGAGTTCATGAAAACGGAGTGGAACACTTCCGTGCAATGTGCTGTACCTGTTACCCATGTTATATACTTCAAAAAAAAAATTCCAGGTTAAAAGGATAACACTCAAATAAATGGTCAACAAGCACGTGAAAAGATGCTCGAGAACATTAGTCATTAGGGAAATGCAAATCAAAAACCACAAAGAGATACCACTTCACACTCCCCAGGACGGACACCATAAAAACCAAAAACAAGTTAACAAGTGTAAGATGGTGCCATTGCTGCGGAGGCCAATTAGGAGGCCCTCAGAAAGTTACACAGATCCATCCTATGGCCCGGCCATTCCAACTCTAGCTAGACGGCCAAAGAAACTGAAAAGAGGCACTCAGGGAGCTGTACACCAATGTTCACACGCAGTACACACAGCAACTCTATTCACAGCAGACTAATGGGGGCAACAGCCCACATGCCCCTCTGTACAGAGGAATGGACCATCAAAACAGAGTGTATCCCAACCATGGGATAAACAGGAATGCAGCTATAAAAAGGAACAACATCCGTCCCGACACCTGCTAAGACACGGATAAACCTTAAAACCCTAAGCTACATGAAAAGGAGCCAGACATGCTCTAAGAGCCCATTTACAGGAAAAGGCCCAGAATAGGAAAATCCATACAGTCAGGACGCGGGTTACTGGTTGCCAGGGGTGGGGGCAGGAACGGGAAGTGATGGCTCAGTAAGAACAAGGCTCCCGCGAGCCTGCGAACCAGACGACCGCGGTTCGATTCCCAGTCAAGGCACATGCCTGGGTTGCAGGCCAGTTGCAGGCCAGTTCCCAGCAGGGGACGCACGAGAGGCAACCATACATTGATGTTTCTCTTCCTCTCTCCCTCCCCTTCCCCTCTAAAGATAAATAAATTTTTTAAATATTAAAAAAAAAAAGAACAAGGCTTCTATGTGCGGTGATGAAACGTTCTGAAAACACCACAGTGGCTATAGCCACACAACTCGGGGGGTGGCCCGAATGCCCCTGAATGGCACACTTTACACGTTATGTCATCTGTGTTTTACCACACTGAAATGTTTTTCAAAAAAATGTAGAGATACTTAAACACAGGCCAGGATACAGGAAGCACTCTCTAAAGTTGGTAATTGGAACATAAAACTAAAAACAATGCATTAGGCAAAGTGTTTGGGTAATAAATAATAAATAATTCATATCTTTGCCCCAATTCGTATTTCTCCTCTGAGAACCAAGCCTAAGAAACCAAATAAGCTTCAGATCCAAAAGTGCTCACTGTTAACATTCATAAGAGGAAGGAAGGGAAGGAAGAGGAAGGAAGGAAAGGAAGAGGAAGGAAGGAAAGGAAGGAAGGGAAGGAAGAGGGAGGGAGGGAGGGAGGGAGGGAGGGTTGTAAATGCCAAACTATCAGGGAATGGGTTTGAGCAAATCATGATATACTTACAAAATTAATTATGCTGAAACTAAAAATATTTACTAAAGGCACTCATAATAAAATAAGGGAACGTCTACATTATGAAGCAAATGTGATAAAAGCAGAATATAAATGTATTAGCCCGAAACCAAACTTTGCAAAAAGACTCGAAGTATGTTTATTACATTTTACTACAGACACTTGCTTCTCTTTCTGCCCCCTGTCCCTTGAACGAAGCCAGCCGGCTCTCAGCAGGGGCCCTGGGACCCGCTGCACCTTCCCCTTGCAATGCTCTCCCTCCTGGTGCCCCCAAGTCTCTCTCTGCGTCTTTCAGGCCAACTCAAACTCCCCCTCTAAGCAAGGCCTTCCCTAACCACTCAAATCAAGTCAGGCCTCAGGGTACCTTCTCCCCCCACTTCCCACCACACTTTTACCTTCTTTGCACTTAGTGCAACTGAGAACAAACCGCCTCACTCATTAACTGGTGCTTCTTTCTCCTCCGCCCCCGACTAGCCTGCAGGCTGGCCCCTGGGATCGGCACCTCTACGGATCCCCAGAGCACTGTGTCTGGCCCTAACAAACATTTTGAAGGTAATCAATAAACATCAATAGACTGACTAATTTGTTCCATCCAGTTTTCCATACTTTGTCATTCATTCTATTATAAACACATACTATTTTTACATATTTTATAAATATAAAGCCACTTCAATAGGCAAGTATCACTTACTGAGCCAAAGAAAACGTGTTAACTTTGCCGGATATTCCCTAAGGACAAGACAAGGGTCTGATTTTCAGTTATCACAACAAACATAACTAATTTTAAATACTTCCTAATAAAGGCTCCAGTGTACTTGATAACAAATTTTACCTACTGCAGATGATCAGAGAGACCTGCCTCAAATTTCTGATCCCAAAAGCCACTTATATTCTCTGCCCCGACACCAATCCCACCCCCATCCCACCCCACAGCCCTTACCCCCAAACATATACCCTTTCAGTAATATTTTACAAGAACCATGTCTGAGGCACGAAGAACTGTTTCATAAACTCCCTGAAGACAATATGCTATTAAATAATGTTGAGGGAAAAATTAATTTTACTCATGTAAGCGAAATTCAAATTAAAGTACACCAGAAAAGTAACCTAACTACATTTATTCTTCTGTTGATCTGCAGTTGAAATGCTGTTTGGCAAGACCGTAACTATATATAGAATTTGCCACTGTATTTACAGTGATTCCTTTCGGAAGAGAAGAGCAAGCTGAGCTGTTCAAGAATCCAAAGCGGCAGCCCCCTCTGGAGAGGCTACCGCCAGGCTCCAGTGAAAGACAAGCATTCAATGTTTACTGTCATTAAGCTTCTACTAGCGATCGGACAACTGAGCCCATCCCCCAAACCAAAGTGCGAAGACGCCCAGCTTAGGTGCTAAGAATCTGCGGAGCCCAGACCAACAGATTCAACCTTGGGCGTCAGAAAGAACATTGACATCCGTCATTCTGTAGTTGGATGAAATCTGCCGGCCCACTGACCAGTGCGCCATCAATTCTACATGTGAATATAAATTCCACTCACAATGATACAACTAAATTACATATTCAATAGGCAAAAGTACCTCCAAATCTCGTACCTTCTCCTTCTGGGTTCAAAGATGCCACAAGAGACCTAAATAAAAAGACCTGTCTAGATTAACATGAGTGACCTACCTAGCTTACTGATGGATAGCTTGTAGGCCAAGCCTAAATGGAGACTGGGGTTATTAAAACCCTGGCTCAGGATTTAGATGCATTATCTGGTACATAAAAGGTCAGCATACACCTGATTAAAAGCACCCGCAGCAGGTTCTTATTTCTGCGGTATTAAATAAGCACGCACTCAGCTTATCAGAGTGATCTGAACAGAACGGTACCAAGAGGGCAAGGGTCACAGGCTGGCTACTGATTCAGGCTCTTCCATAAACGCTTAACGTGAGTGCCATTGGGACTGACCGAGGTACAGCAACCCCCACCAACCAGCAAGCTCGGGATTCAACCAGGCAAGTAAATTATACTGTGGCTTCTAAAGGTTCTTAGAATTTAAATTCCATCACAAAATTTGGATAAATCTTGGGTACAAGATGCCACCCATCAGAAGGCATCTTAAAACTCTACCAAAATAACTAGACATCATACAGCTACTTTTTGAACTCAAACATTCTGCCGCCGCGGCCCCCCCCCTCAGCCAATTTGCACCTAATCCCCAAACAAACTGCTCAGCAGCTGTTGCCCCTGCCAGTGTCTCCGTTCTCAGCCAAACACCCCCTGGAGGAAAATGACACCCTCCCCCCACCCCCCTCCAAACAACCCAGCCGTCTTAATCATCAACCTGTCCAATACCAGGGAGAGAGGAAAAGTGAGCCATGGGCCAGCAGCTCTCAGGAAAGACCAACCCATCTATCTCGCTTTAAAAAGAACAGCCATCCAAATTCTAAACTGGCCACAGGGACTGCTTTGAATCAGCAGCTGCCAATGCAGGATTCTTTCCCCCTCACCGCCCCCCTTCTAAGAGAGGACGACTACAGCACAGAGACAGGGATGACGATCACCCCAGTCCCAACGCCACCGCCACTTCATCATTCCCAGATAAGCAGTTCACTGACCCTCGGCAAGGGCCCAGACCCTCAGTCGTCCGTCAGCCCACAAACGTTTACTGAGTGCCTGCCACCCGCAAACCACTGGTCTGTCTTGTTCACCTCCGAATCACAGATGGATCCTCGGTGACTTCTGCACAGACACCCAACTTGGGAACTTGTATGTTCTACTCACAACACGGAAATGAAAAAGAAAGGCACCTCTGTACCTTACCTGTCCTTACACCAGCAACTTTGGGACAACTACTTGGAAAAAAAAAGAAAAAAAGAGACCGCCAAAGAATTCTGTCCTTGTGCTAAACTGCATTTCATTACCCAGCAGGGAAAAGGAGAAAAACTAACACGAGTCAGGGGGCTGAGGGGCATGGTGGACCAGCGAAGGGAGGGAAGGCCTGTTTTCCCTGCCCGGAGTAGAAAGGCAGAAGGTTAAGGAAGCCCCAGGACAACACCAGCACGTCTCCCAAAGCAGCACCGGTCAAACTGCTGAGGCCAGCGGCAGACCCACTGAACACACGGCAGCCCGGCACACACGCAGCTCCACAGACTACTGACCGCTCCACGAAACAATGCTTGCCACTGCCATGTGCAGTGTGTTCTGATCTGTCCCGTTCTTTTCCCAGTTCCACTAAGCGCTGCGGAAAACCCACAGTTTGAAGAACACCCCCCCAAACGCTCCTCTGTCCTCTTCCCCTCCGACTTATTTTGGGGACAGGGGAAGAGAGGGTGCCTACTAGAGAGAAGGCCTGTCAAAACCCTGACACAAGGAGAGCCTCTCTTCCCAAAGCAGATGAAGGGGACCCTCCGATCTGGGGGACCCCCCCCCACTTTGAAACGCTGAGTGTATGGTCCCAGAGAAGTGTAAGTGTGAGACACATCTATCGGGCCGATTTTGCAGCCCAGTGTTTGTCAAGGAAACAAATAAATTACAGGCATCAAAAACGTCTGGGGATAAGTAAGTGCCCTGGGTTGACCCATATTAAACGGCTACCATCTGATGGTTTCTGGAGCACCGTGTCTTACAGTCTAACCTAATAGTGTAGTAATACGTCAAGGACACAGACCCATTAAACGGTCTGAGCTTCAGGACCTAATCAGCCCTCCCGGGAACAGTTCCCACAGAAAAGACACGTGCTGAACTCCTCCCACACAAAGGTCGAGACTCCCTAAAGTTCACCTGTGATACCCTAACGCGTCTCTGCGTGCTTTTCCAGGACAACCCTAGCGGCTTCTCCTCTTAGCTACCAGCGGAGTCCCAGGCTCCATTAAAAGTCTCCTCCTTTACCATGCAACTGGGGGTACCTGGTTCGTTCTCGCTTCCACACTACCGCCAAATGGGGGGCCTCAGCCCTGGCCCCGGCCCGCTGCTTTTATCAGCTTTAAGTTTCCAAAAGCCTGTTCTGTTCAAACCAGCAGGTCCCAAGCTCCTTAAAGGAGGAGACAATCCTTTCTAATCTGTGAAAACCCACTTCTTTGCAGAATCTTGTACTATCAAATGAGATGTACCCTAAATTAACAAATCGTCTCCAGAAAATCCTCGCCCCATTTCAACCCACCAGAAATCTCCCGCTGGGGAGATTTCTCCCTTTGGTGGCGGATGCCACCAGCCTGCCTATTGGCAAAGCCCAGAACACCAGGGCTGCTGTGCAGACCCCAGGGCCTCCCGTCTTAGAGGCACGAGTCCTTACTCCGCCGGCACTGCTCTACCCAGAAAAACTCTCTCCCCAACACTTCTTCCTGTTCCCACCAAGGACCTGAACTTGTCCCAGCCCCCGTTCCCATTACACTCATCACTCTCCTGACCCATCCAATATGGCCACGACTATCCTCTCTTTAAACCTATTCTTGGGGTTAGGCTAAGTGCAATACGCCAGGCAGAGGGAGATGAGTAAGGGAGAACCTAAAAAAGCCGAACACGTAGAAGCAGAGAAGAGAACGGGGGCTGCCAGGCACTGGGCGGGGGGAACTGGGGACATGTGGGTAGCACCGCATTGTCTTACATCCTCGAGTTGTTAACACTGCAGATCTTAACTAGCACCACACGTGCAAAAAAAGAAACTACGGAACAGGATCGAGGCGTTAACTAGCCTCACTGTGGTCATTTCACAATGTATACACATATCAAACCATCACAGTGCACACTTTAAACTCACACGTTCCATGCCAACAATCTCAAGAGAGCCAGATAAAATGTGCGTGTGTAGAAATAAGTAAACCTACCTCTTAATCAGCCGTGAAGATTATTGTACATGTGGACCAAGAGGATCCTGTCACTCCACCTACCAAGTTCATTGGTTTTTCCTAAAACTCACACCCCCTCCGTATGCTGCACGGGCCTTTAACAGCTCAGCACACCCCAGCCAGGCGCTCTCCTTTGCCACACACCTCAGCTGCAGCCTCGGCTTCACTTCAAGTGCACACGCTCTCCATGCCGTATACCTGTCCCCCCATCACGGCGCTCTCCTCGCAGCCCTTGGAGACGGATGGACGGGAGTGTTTGGGACTCTGGAGTATTTGCTGGGCAAGAGAGGGGACCATTCAGAACCACTCGTGCTTGCTCTTGTTCTCTCCTGTTTCCTTCTCCAAATCTCTCACATCGGAGGCAATCGAAAATCTGTTTCCACCACCAACACGAAGCATTCCGTGTACTACCACGTTCGATGTGTAAAGAGGGTGTTTTTCACACGTTCGACTCTTGAAAAAAGTCTTGCCTATTATTAAGATCATGTTAACAGCATGGAAAAGTGTTCATGATAGTGTGTTACATGAAAAAGCACACCAAAGGCTACGCAGGTAAGTGTTCAGTGTAGGGTGACCATCTTTTTCCCCCTACAGGGGAGATTTTTGTTGGCACGTTTTTAATTTTTAAATTGGGGGGGGGGGGATATGCCCGCTACCTTGATCGTGGTGGTGACTTCACAGGTACATGCCTGTCAAAACTTACCCAACTCCGCACTCTCAACATGTGATTCACGGCATGTCCATAACACCTCAATGAAACTGTTAAAATGTCTAAATTGTATTAAATGTCCCCAAAGTGATGGCAGAATGACATCACTACAGAGTAAGGAGAGCGAACAGGAAAAGGCTGGGGGGGAAGGGACCACAGAGAGAGTAACCCTAGTCCTTAAAGTAACTCAAAGGGTGACTTCCAAAAGGAAAAAAGAAAAAGAAACAATTCTAAAGAGAACTGCCCAACACACATACAGCCAGTTTACAGAAGCCTTCGCTCCCTGAAGCAAACAAACTGGCAAGTTAAGGTTTTAGACGCAGGAGAACTTTTGTATTGCAAGAAAGAGCCTGAATTACACTAACACCCCAAAGAAGAGAAGCCAAGAACTTTTCCAGGCACCAGAGTTCTCACCATGAACTTAGCGGTCTCTAAAAAACAGGCTGAGAGAAAGGAACAGGGTAAGACCAAGACTTCTTTCCTGTTTGTTTTGCAGAGATATATGCTATGTTTCCTGTGCTTCAGTTTGATATTCTACTACCCTGTTTTGTGTATTTTACCTATAATTAGCAAAGTAAGTAGGACCTTTTCACTTTTTCAAAACTATTTTTTCCAATTTTTCTTTTCCCTAAATTCATTCCCCAAAGGCTCTCAGGTTAATCCTTTTGTGTTGATTAGCTATTCTAAAAATCACCGATATTAACCTGGTGACTGAAAAAAGAAGAAAGGGAACAACTCACAAGTCGTCTTATCAGCAATCCAAACCCCTCAATTTCCCCTCTAAATCCAAAGTACAAGGATAATTCCGTTAGCAAATGCCTTGGAAAACACAGAAACTTCAGGGGTTCCATCGAGCAATGGTCAGTGCTCCAGACTCTGAAACTTTCAATGTTAAAAGCTTCGTACTTTGGTGGTGGTGAGACCATCCAATCTCAACACCGAACAGCATTTCTCAACATAAGATGTTTTCTCAACATCTTAACTGCAAAGGACAAAGAAGCCAACATTACGGTCCCTTCCAGGGGACACACCCAGGATCCTGGTACCTGGGATGCCTGTCACAGGGTCCGTCTTCCCAGGCCACACAATCTTACTTGGTCTGTACATCACTGTACCACCTAATAGGTGGGAAGCGAAGGAGAAAGCGCCTCCCAAGCAGGTGGGATGGGCAGTGGCCCCGCCCTCAGTCTGACACCCCATGGTGGACTAGTAAGGCCGACAGTGGGGACGTGGAACACGCTGACTCGGAATCCCAGGATCCCTCCTCTCATACGTGCCCCAGTCCTGAAAAGCTTGGGACAGCAGAAGTAACAGCTGCCTGAGCAACAGTCTTACTTTAAAAACGAGTTTTCATTCCATGAGTCAGGCCCAAAATCCCTAGTTAGGAAATAGGTGGGCTTAGCTTTAAAACTGAGATATACGCAACCATTTTACGCAAGACAAAGTAAATATAAAATACAGGTAAAACTTTCTAAATCTCACATCCAATTCTAGTTTTCTTGGCTTATCTGAAGCAATACTTAGCAGACAGAAGTGATTTTTTTTAATTGCTCAGAGACTTCACAATAAACTAAATGTTATCTTACCAACCGTCCTTAAATTTTTTCTTAGCATAAAACTGAACTCCAGACTATTATTATAAATGAAAAAAGCGTTACAAGCTACATTCCTCGACAAGCTCTATAATCCTATAAACCTAACAGATCCCTAAAACATTAATCTTCTACTTCTTCCATCATAAGCCTTCACCTTTTAGACATGGTCCCGGTATTTTCTGCACATGATGTAATTTTGCCATGGTCCTTTGCAGTTGACCATCATGATGAGTATATGTTGCCAAGATCCCTTCCCTCACTTTAGAGACGTGTTCCTTCTCCACCACCCCTGGTGCTCATCACAGTACCCCACCTGCACTGGAGAAAGGACAAGGACCCAAGCAGGCCTGGTTGCCAGTCTTAATCTAGGATGTTCCTACCTGAGGATTCCGGAAAGCATTCTCTGGCGACAACGTACAAACCTGGAACAGTGGGAAGCTGGAGAAGCCATGGAGAAAGACTCTAGCGGCAAAGACTAAAGCCAAGCAAAGGTAAGACAGAGTGCCCCCCAGCCCACCAGAGGGGCTGCTCTGTCACTGTCCCTGATACCCAACGGCAGCTGCCCTGGGTCCGCAGCTGCCCTGGGTCCGGCAGCCTCGGTTCTGTAAGCTGCCCTATCCCCCTTCTTACGCTAACTTCCGTTTCCGTCCGTGTCAACAAAACTACCCTGCCTGATACGGACAACCAGCTTAGGCACCAACAGGTTCCAGCCCCACTGGGCCCGAAGAATTACAGCCTTTCGGAATACCTGGTGACTGGCACACTTCTCTCAACTGTTGTGAACGTGTCATTTCTTCTACTTTCCCCTTACTTTTGTAGAAGCAAAAGCACAGGGATAGTCAAAGGCATATAATGCTCTACAAAATCCATGATCGCAACACAACTGAACTGCTGAGCAGGAGGTGGCACCACCGTGCAGGGGGTCAAATTACCATGTGTCAGGTGACACGCAAAACACTAAGCTGAGAGAAGGAAACGGTACGTTAACGGTACAGGTACAGGGCATATGAAAGACCGCACGAGTGAAATGCTTTAATAGTGGTTTTTGTACTCCGAAAGAAATAAGTACCTTCTTGAGCCATACCGAAAGAAAAATGAGGAGGTCTAGGGCTTACAGAATGAGAACTGAAGAATATTTGTTTCAATATTATAAGTTTGATATTGCTATTACTGATACCTTAGCACCTCATGTTATTTTTATAGATGAAAATCGGAGGATAAATTTTCCTCACTGAAATGCCTATTTACCGGTAACCACATATTTGTATGAACATACTACACATTCTGGTTTGGAAACACAATATTTAAGGGGTCTATGAGTTGCATCAAATGAACTGAGTTTACTATCTGGAGCTCACGAGAGAAAGTCGGCCAGACCCTCCCATCCGGGAATCAGCGGCACAGCTCGGAGTAAAGCCCGGGGGCTCACTAAGACGGGAGAGAGAAAGGGGAGGAAAGGACCAAGACAGGCAGCCAATGAGAAAGTCAAAGAGAACCAAGAGAGCCTAAAAATCACCGAGTCCCCGTGGCTCAAGGTCAGGATGGCAAACCGTGCTGGATGCTGGTAGGAGGCCACAGCCTCAACTCCCAGGGAAGCTTTCCCTGGACCTTTTACTCAGGGGGAAAGCGTTCCATCAGAACTTAATACTTCTGAGTTCTAGAGCCAGTTTTTAGGGAAAAGTCACTTCCTGTCCCGAGTGGTTCATGACTTTCTAGCTAAAGAAGTCACAGTGACTCAGGCCACACGTGAGCAGCAGCCCCTGGACAAGGTGGCCGCTGCACCTGACTTCAGGTGCCGCCCCCACCACCCAGAGCCCGCTGGCTGGCAGGCTGAAGGAGGGGGCCGAGCCTGACCTGCCCCAGCGCTCAAGGGAAACGTCACTTAAAACACACACTACTCTGTCCCCTATGCCACGCAACTTACCAAAACAATTAAACAAGGGGGTGGAAGAGCAAAAAAGGGACTTCGTGCATCCGAAAGATGTTAAATGAACTCTTACCTGGGCAGTGGCCGAATCAAAACAGAACTTAAAAGGCACCATTTTGATTCCAGGTGTGATTCAGGCTGAAAAATCCAGCAGGGCCATCAGTCGGTTCTTCTCAGACTGAAAGGTTAGCATCACAACATGCCCCACCGCTCCTGATGGTGGGGAAATAGACGCGCCGCGTATTTACTAGCTGACATGAAAACTGGTGCGGCACTTCTGGAAAGCCCGTGGCAGTATGATTCAAGAGCTTTTAAAACTGTTTCTGTTTCTTCAGAGATCTAACACTATTTCTGGAAATCTAAAGGAATTAGTCTGCAATTAGGAGGGGGGAAAAAAACCCTTCGGGTTCATGAAAGCATTACTCATTATACAGAATCGCTTTAAACCATGTAAATAGCCATTTAAAACAAAATAGGTAAATTACAGTGAAATATGCAACTAATAAAATTCTGAGCGGTTTTTTAAAAGCACAGAAAATGCAAAGCGTATCATATGAGCAAGGCAAAAATGCACAGAATATAATCATCTGCATATGTAAATACACAAAAATAAAAGGAGGAAATGTTTTTTTTTAAGACAGTGCAACTGTGAAGAGAAATGAAAAGCAAAATGACTATGGAGTTGCTCTGGTTACACAAGACATGAAACATACGAATTCAGGGAAGATCAAGGTCCAGGGTTCTCAAGGTAGAAGATGTACCAGAATACGGGGGCAGGGGGCAGTTCTTCAGTTAAAAATGGGACTAGAAATATAGTGCCTACCAGAAAGAAAGCAAAGCTAGCAAGCAAACAAACGGTCCCTTTGCATTAACTGCAAGTTCAAACAATACTGTTCTCTCTTTCATTCTTGCCCACTGCTCTTTATTCCAGATTGTCATTACTACAATGAACTCCAAATTATCCATGAAAAAGAAAGGCAAATTTAGAAAATATTAAGCAGATGATCCAACGCCAACTGGCTTCAGATTTCCAATGGCATCCCATTACAATTCTCCAATAACGAGGCACCTTCCTGCATATTTCTATGAAACTACCAGACAGTAATTCGCATTCTCTGTACACTCCTACTAGAAGGACTGGCCTGGAAAATGGCCCAGAAACAAACTGAAAAAGGGAGTTAAATCCTTTCTATAAGATGAACCGTAACACCCATCATTTCATATACAATTAGCCATAACATAAAATACCAACTGTATCCTTTTAAAACATTCAGAAAAATGTCTAAAATACTGCAGGGATTTATGGCCAAAGCAAATTCATTGAAAGTTCAAAACACAGTTGAAGTATGTTGCCTTTATGCAACAGAGCTACAAAACACATCTATACTTTAAATCACTGCTCTTACCACTCAACAGAGTAATTCCAAAAGAGAACAACAGAACACGGGAGGCTGAGAATTCTGATTCCACCCGTGTGACTGGTGTGTGTTCCTCCCAGCCTTCTCCTTTGGAACATACCGAGGGTACTTACCTTGTAAGACTGTTGGGAAGATCGAACGAGATGATTTAGCTACAAAGTATTTAGAAGATGGCCTGGGCTGAGTTACTAAACTGACGCGAAAGGCTACCACTCGGTTCTGCAGACGGACAGAGACGACGGATGCACAACGATGTTAATGTCCTTAATGCCATGGAACCCGACACTTAAACACGGTTAAAACAGTGAATTTTACACTACGCACATCACCCACTTGCTATGAAAACATTTTAAGTTCTCCTGGAAGGAAGTACATGATCTGATTCCACCTAAGACTCTCTATAAAAATAATCTTCATCAAATTAAGGAATACTGGGTCCACACTTTTCTAAATAAATGTCAAAGGTAATATGGTGTTCTCTGACGTTCACATTATCTAAGTTGACTTTTCAAACAAAAAGTTACTCACTGAGGTCGGCAGTACCGCCTCTCTCACGGTACCAGAATAAAATGAGTGCTCTAACCTGAAACGACCTGGAAACGGGTCTCTAAAACCCCTTTTCCTGAACACCAGCATGTCAGTGTACCTTCTACATCTGACCAGAAAGGCTTCACAGACCTTAAGTGCAACCGATTCCAAAAAGCAACAAAAAATTTTAAATGCCTGTTTTAAAATAAAACCTTGCGAAATGGCCCCAAACCACTTCTCTTCAGATTACAAAATGAGCATGTGGTGAAAAGGGACACAGAATACCAATTTACTATACCCTATACTGACTGACAATGTTTGTTGCATAGCAACAGGATTCTGCTGCCTGAAACAGCACAGGACTCCTTTTCTTGATTTGCCAGGCCACAATTAACCCCATCAAGGCTGAGAAAATATGCAAAAACAAATGTGCACAGACGAACCCTAACATCAAAAGTCTAATGATACAATTTCTAAAACTGTAAAATCACAAGCCCCAATTCCAGCCTATTTACAACGTGAATTTATCCACTGTGCCTTCACTCTCAACCATATGGTCTCTAACCAAAAAACTGCTACTCAGTTTTGGACACGCTTCTTTTAAAACGCATCATCTTCAAGATGAGCTGGTTTTTAAAAAATCCTAATAGCATAACACATCTTTGGTTTCACAGCTCCAAAAAGAAATAATTTGATCCTTCCAGTGAATTTTCTAAAAATCATCATTTATAGGTGAGGGCTTGTAATTCTCTAATAATTAAAATTTTCTCCCTCTTAAAACTTATGTGAACTATTTTTGTGGGCTGCCTATACAGGTAACCAGTAACATTTCACAAAACTTTTAAAACAGAAATCTACCTCATCTAAAGGGAAAAAAAGTTTGCAGTGATTCTTGCCACAGCTTCATATACTTTCACTGTTTTGGGATCCTCCCCCATTCTTTTGAGAAAGTTACATGGTTGCCAAGCCCCACCTAAGAAACAGATTAACTACAGAGAAAATCAATTCACAATAATGGTTCCCAACCTTCTGGAAAATGAGAAGGCCCTTTAAATTCATTTATTTCTACTTCTAACCCATGTTGTCCAAGAAAATGTGACTTAAAACACACTTTGAATTTACTAGCCTTTAAATTAATCTGTACATTACCATAACAGCNAGCTTCATAAACTTTCACTGTTTTAGGATCCCCCCCCCCCCATTCTTTTGAGAAAGTTACATGGTTGCCAAGCCCCACCTAAGAAACAGATTAACTACAGAGAAAATCAATTCACAATAGTGGTTCCCAACCTTCTGGACGATGAGAAGGCCCTTTAAATTCATTTATTTCTACTTCTAACCCATGTTGTCCAAGAAAATGTGACTTAAAACACACTTTGAATTTACTAGCCTTTAAATTAATCTGTACATTACCATAACAGCAGGTACATATACTTGAAATATAACACAGGTGAAGGCTGGCATCTTTGGTGAACACAGAAGTTCAAGTACTCTGTAACACAACCCCCCAGCTGGCCCCAGAGCCCCCAGACTGGAAGTCATTAGTCCACCAGAAAAGTTCAAATCATTGGAAGACACAGGGTAAAGCACTTACAGGTATGCAAGTGAGACAATGCAGGGTTCAGGTCCAGGTTCCATCACTCACTAGCCTCGAATTCTCCAGCAGCAAGGGCATTAATGAGGATGATACCTAGCCTGCAGAGTAGCTGTAAGGGTTAGAAGAAGAGTGTATAGAAGGATGTAGCACATTAAGTTTCATTCATTTAGTTGTCATCCCAAGCCTTACACAATCCAGCCCCATCTGCAGCATTTCCCACTACCTTCTACGCAAACTCCAGGATGCAAGGTGAGGCACTACTGGATGCAATGTTAAAGATGGAAAGGGGCATTTGAGAAGCAGCATTGAAAGGTTAAAATAATGAGCAGCCATATAAAGTATTAAGACCAAGGTCTCTAGAATTAGGCAGGACGTGATATGACCCTCAGGCGGGTGGGTTTACCAACACGTGTGGCTTTAGCCCAGTCACTTAAGCATTCCAAGCCTTGCTTTCCCCCACTGTCAAAGTACCCAAGACACCAATCTCACGGCTTATTCCAATCTATTAAATGGAATAACTCACACGAAGCCCTTCCCAATTTAGCTGGCCTGTCTTTAAATGAGCAACGCGTAATAGCCGTTACTTATCAAACATCTACTTCTTTTACATGAATAGAGGATATTAAAAGCTGTCATATATAATTGGCTAGCCCTCTGCACACGTCCCCGGCGTGACCAGAGGTTACCCAAAGATTAGCTTCAGAGACACTGCGGTCTGCAGCCAAGGACCTGGGCCCTGACCTGGCACACACTGGGTCTTCAGGTATCGGGCCCTCTGGGTCAGTGAGGAAAATCTACCAGCTCTTTGGGACACAAAAGTTAATCATGGAAATATCTTTAAAACAATGAGTTAAGTATATTTTAAATACTTGCATGAAACTAACAATGAAATACAACAATTTCTTTGAATTTTTTTTTTCATTTCCCTTAATGTTAAAATTTGAAAACGGATACATATATATATTTTTTAATCTTCAGGTAAAAATGGGCTTTTATCAACTGATTTTTCAGGGTTGATCCTCTTCTCTGAAACACTGTCTATAAATTGGGGCTGGGTCACCAAGCTAACGTCTAAGTAACCAAACAGATATGTCTTATAATAAAAGCTGCAAACAGCCTAAGTGTCACTTTTCATTTCAGCATAAAACAGGTTAAGTGTCTTAAATACACTGAACACACACTTGGCTGTCACTACTAGGGGGGAAAAGCCAGGGGTGGGCTACTAGCATCTGGTAAGCAGAGGCCGGAGATGCTAAGCATCGTCCAAGGCCCAGGGCAGCCCCACAACCAGAATCACCTGGTCCCAAATACCAACGGTGCCACGGCTGAGAAACTGGGATGCAGAGGCCGGCATTCACACTGCAGGAAAAAAAATGCTATATATACTCTATACTATATACTATAAAAAATACTATACTATATACTATAAAAAATACTATATACTCTCTTGTTCAAAAGAACTAGGAGTATCCAGTTTTCCCAGCATCATCTGTCAAAAATACTGTCTTTTCCCCCTTGAACAGTCTTGGCACCCTTGCCAAATATCAAGGGACCATACATGGGACAGTTTACTTCCCAGTTTTCTATTCTGTTCCATGGGTCTACAGGGCTACACTTATGCTAAGATTCCACTCTTGATTACTATAGTTTGTAGTAAGTTTTGAAATCAGAAAAATGCAAGTCTTCTCACTTTGTTCTTTTTTAAGATTATTTTGGCTATTCCAAGTCCCTTGAAATCCCCTATGAATTTGAGAATGGGTTCTTCTATTTCTGGGGAAAAAAATGCCAGTGGGATTTTGACAAAGATGGTGTTGAATGTGTACATCACATTTCAAGTTTTCTAATCCATGACCACAAAAGGTCTTTTCAATTATTTAGCTTTTCATTTATTTCAGCAATATTTTATAATTTTCAGTACACAAGGTCTTTCACCTTGGTTAAATTTATTCCTAGGTATTTTATTCTGTAGAATGCCTAAAAACAGAAAAGTAGTCTTTTACATTAAAAGTTAGAGAAAAGGCAAAAGAACATTCAGGAGTTTGAACTTCATTTCCATAAACCCATAAATCCTCCAAATGCATTATGGCAAACTGCAGCTCCAGGCCATGGATTATTAATCCCATTTTGTAGAGAAAGAAATTGAAATCTGGGACAGCCAGTAAATAGAAGAACAACTTTGAAACCAAAGGTTTCAAACCATCTCTGCCCCAAATGAAAAAACACCTTGAAAAACTTTCATATCCAGACAAATATAATAAGATGGTATTAAGGGGGATTTCCCTTCAAGTAGGTGACTTGAACAAAATAACAGATGAATAAAACAAAAAATGCTTTTCTAAAGCAATACAAAATAACCTTGGCAATCTGCCATGTTATATGCATACTAGGGAAAATTTTAACTATTTGCAGCTGGCATTACTTAGCAAAGGAATCCAACAAAAACAGATGAAATCGTCTCCATGCTCATGACAGCATGCATTCAGCTCTAGTGAGCTGATTCACGGCTCCTCCCCCACTAAACTGTAAGCTTAAGGGAGTAGTAGTTCGTGTCTATGCACGTCGTTACTTTTTTATACGTGGTTTTGAGGATTTATCTTATTGGGCCACTTTACTAACCTTGGAATCCCAAAGCAAAAAGAATCATGCAGGAAGTAGGCCATGGCAATTCCAAGGGCAATGGGAAGCCACTGACGTGTGTCTGACATGAGATCAGCTGATCAAACCTGAATGTCGGGAAGACTGGACCGCTGCATAGGTTAACAGATCAATGCAATGAATCAGAGAATCCAGAGCACGCATGTAAAAATTAATACAGGACTTAACAGGCTCAGGGGTCTTCACATGACTCACTGCCTGACTCCTCCAAATTGCCAGATTGCCCAGGGAAGCAAAGGTAACCCTAACACCAAAATACCCACTAAAGAATTAACCATTTATAAAATTAGTCCCTCACCAGGTAGCATGAACCTGTAGTAGTCCATTTCACCCTTACCCAGTCAGCCTCTCAAAGACCGGCAGCTGTTTCCATTACAAAGCAACACAGGGCAACTCATCCTCAAAGTGAAGTGTGAGCCTCCCCAAAAGCAGGCCTTTATGAAGTCACTGAAAATGATGAGAAAAAACTGCTGCCAACCACTGGCAAAGCCACCACCAAGAATGGAGGTTTGAGAGGGACACTGATTAGGAAGGGACTTCAGAGAAGTTAATAGGGAGATAAGTACCTGTACTTGTAAGTACATGTCTGCCTCCTGACCTGTTTGGTGGCTACACAGGCGTGTACATGCGGTAGAAGTTCATCAGGCTGCGTGTACACTTATGAAGTATACATTTAGCTGTATGTCAATTACACCTCAAAGGGGAAAGGAAAGGAACCCCGGAAGGAAGGGTCCTCCTTCCTCAAAGAAACTCTGGGCCTGCGTGTGAAGCCTAGAAATCCCAAGGCCTGCTTCCTACCGGCGTAGATGAAGTGGACAACAAAGATGGCAAATGAACCTGGGTTCTCAACGCCGTCAGTGAGCCACCGAACGTGGGGGCCGCCTCCTGTGGACTTCAGTTACATGCATGAGATAGGAAATTTTCTCAATGGTGATGCACTTTAAGTCTGTTCCTTGCAGCTAAAAACACTCTCAAGTACAACCAGTTAATACTTGGAGAAGGCTAACAAAGATGAGGTAACAGGAGTGAGAAGAAAACCATCTGAACAGAACATCTACGGAAAGCCCCCTGGGTCCCACTGACAAAGACCTTTCAGCAAAAATGACGTTCCACAGGATCACACCGGAAAAGTCCCTCATAACATGGAAGACGGTTTCATGCCATCTTATAATTTCTTAAGAAAAATTTGCCCTGGCTGGTGTAGCTCAGTGGATTGAGCACAGGCCTGCGAACCAGATGATCGCGGTTCGATTCCCGGTCAGGGCACATGCCTGGGTTGCAGGCCAGTTCCCGGCAGGGGACCCACAAGAGGCAACCATACATCGATATTTCTCTTCCTTTCTCCTTCCCTTCCCCTCTAAAGATAAATAAATAAAATCTTTAAAAAAAAAGAAAAATTATAGGAAAAAGCAGTCAACACTTGATTTATCCTTCTCCGATTCTAAGAACTAAACACATAGTTGCAACCATAATATGAATGTGTTTATCATTTTGTTTCATTTTTCAAGATTAAACCATTTTTTCTGAAAAATAAAGCCTTTCCTCCCTACTCCTGCTACCCTTAAAATGTTGCTCCTCTTCTAGGTCGATTCATTCTATACAACCTTGTTCTTGTACCAATTATTTCCAGAAAATAAAGAACCTCGATATGATGAAACCACAAAGAAAACTACATTATTTGCTCATACATTAACATTTAGAGAATTCAAATATACACCTCAGTTCATAGAGGCTAAGCACTAGCGGCCCTAGGGCGGGGGGTGTCAAACCCATCCCCACCAGGGGCCACATCAGCCTCCTGGTTGCCTTCAAAGGTAAGTTGAAGGACTGTAATTTTAGGACTGTAAAAATGTAACCACTCCTTCACAGTTAAGCCAGAAGTCTGCGCTGCCGCCAGGTAGAAACTAGGTGCCGGGCCAGATAAAACAAGGTGGAGGGCTGGATTCAGCCCGAGGGCCCTCTGTTTGCGGCTAGTGCCCTAGGGCATGCTGGGTAAAAGCACAGGCTCAGAAGGAACCACTGTTTACTAGCTGGTGGCCTGGGACAAGCCCTCTGACCCTCTGTGCCTCCATTTCCTCACATATTAGATGGGGACACCATCAGTTCCTACTCCTCCGTTGTTAGGAGTGTTAAACGGTTACTGGGTCAAGTATTTCAGGCACCGAGCACTCAGTAACTATTATCTACTATATTTCAAAAGGTAAGAAAATGAGGAATAAAAGCGCCAGCATTGGAATTTACTTCATTAACAGAACAAAAGCTTTTTAAAACACGAGCACATGCTTTTTAAGTGAAATTAACACCAAAAAAGTGAGAACAGATGGATTTATAGTAAAAATGTTAAAAGTTTAATTTTTAAAGATATTAGGACTTTTTTAGAAAGGGCCGTATCAAACTGATTAAACTAGAAACTAATGTGTTGCTGCACTTTACTAAAGATGAATTTAAAAAATCTGAACATATGGAGAAAAAAGAATGGAAAACCTGCTCCACAACAGGGTCCGTTCCTTCTCCACCCAAATCAATCCACCAGCTAAACACAATTCTAGTTAACACACCAACAGGCTGGGGCTGTTATTTCCTTTCTATTTCGTCTTTGCTGGTTCCATTGATAGAAAAGACTCTACAACTTACCTAAAAGAACACGTTAAATGAAACGGCAAAGAAAGTTTTGAAAGATAAGAAAACCAACAGTCACATCCCGTACTAGATGTTGAAAAACTATACTTAGAACAACTCAGAGAGTGAGGATTAGCAGAGAATGGGATAACTGATGAGCCCGGCACAGAACCCAGTGAGGGATTCGGCTGCATTTCCGCATCAATGGGAAGGAAAGCGCGGATGCCGAACGAATGATGCTGACGAGTGCCTGGTCCTTAAATAGTAACCTCCCATCTCACACCAAAATAAACTCCAAGTGGCTTAAATTTAAACATAAATGAAACCATAAAACGTAACAGAGGAAAATGCAAGTGAATACATACATAATTTTACGTCGGAGAGAGCAAGACCCCCAAAGGCAGAGCTGTACAGATAAAGACCGACAGATCCGACGGGAAATTTTAAAACTTCGATACCAAAACAGACCAAAAAAAAAAAAAAAAACAGTGACAAATTGAGAAGATAACGAGAGGCAGATTTTACCTCGTGCCCCGCAATGAATCGCACCTGTGGATACAATGCAGCGTAGTCTCCGCCCACACGGGTCACGTGACTAGCTTTAGCCAGAAAGATCTGAAGGGCCAGCTGCAGACTGAGGTTTGGGATGAGCTTGGGCAGTGAGGCGTGACCTCATGGTAGGTGCTCTTACTAAGTAAGAGACAGGCAGAGACACAGACCCACATGCACCCAACCAAGGAACAAGGCATGGATGAGAGCAGGTGAGACCGGCAGAACGGCCCCAAAGAGCCCACACGTGTTTTAACCAGGTTTTGAGTGGCTTGTTACGCCACGATAGATGCAGCTGCACTTATTTATTCAATGTATTATAAATCATTACCAGGAAAACTAAACTATTTTCCATTGGGAAACACACAAAGCACATAAGCAGATGGCTCAAAGAACAAAGATGGCCAATGAACACATGAAGAAATCTTCAACCCTACTAGTAATCAAAGAAATACAAATTCTACCCATGAGGTAACACCTTTTGCCTATCAGATTGGCAAAGATTTAAAAGGCTGGTAACACCGGGAGCTGGGCAGAACGCCGGGAAACGGGCACTCCCATCGACCGTTGCTCATTTGGTAATGCGTTATCAAAAACTGAAAAATTCCCTTTGGTCTGGTCATTTCATTTATTAGTCACTCCAATACTTACTGTGAACTCGCAGAGGCCTGAGCTCACAACTAGGAATACAGCCCGATTTGGTTTTATTCATTTGGGCTTCATTCTAAGAGCACTGAGATGCCACTGAAGGCTTCCACTAGGAAGTAACAACGTCTGCTGTCCAGGTTACCATCCCTGGAACCGACTAATGCGCGGAAAACAGAGGACAAGAGGGGAACAGGGAGACGCTGACAGGTCAGGGCTGGCCTGGTCTGCACGTGAGCAGTAGCTGGGAGGTGAGAGAGGCAAACAGGGCCGACCTGCAGACCCTGATGGAGGCAAAGGAAAATACAAACGCTACTTGGTGCTCCTCATGAAAACTGGTCCCGACATATTAGTCTACGTGCACATATAAAACCGCAGATATCTGCACAAAGACATCCACCCAAAGAGGTTCACAGCAGTGATTCTATAACAAAAACAGTGCTTAAAAAAACTAAGTACTGCTACAAGATTAAGTAGATTAAGGTTAACTGAAGCATAGTGGAAATACCAGTTACTTAAAATTACACAGATCTGTATTTAGAGACGAGAATTAGGAGGAAAGGGGCCAGTTACAAAACAATATAATATAATTTCACCTTTATATAGTATGATCTCACTTTTATTTAAAACATGCTCATACCCACATACAAGCACATGTATGGCTGCATATTTGCATTATTAAAAATCTAGAAAGCTACCCATCAAAATATCAAAAATTCTGGTTTAGGCCCTGGCTGGAGTAGCTCAGTGGATTGAGCACGAGCCTGTGAAGCAAAGGGTCACCGGTTCGATTCTCAGTCAGGGCACATGCCTGGGTTGCAGGCCAGGTCCCCAGTGGGGGACACATGGGAGGCAACCACACACTGATGTTTCTCTCCCACTCTTTCTCCTTCCCTTCCCCTCTCTCTAAAAATAAATAAATAAAGTATTGTTTTAAAATTCTGGTTTGGCATCTTTATACTTTTCATACTTTCCAAAATCTATGCAAAAACTGTCCTGCTTTATAATGGAAGAAAAAAAATAATAGAAAAATAAGAAAACAGATCTGACATTTATTTAGACAATAGTAATTGGTTCACTTTCTTAAAATATGCAAATAAAACGATTAAAGAGACTACAAAGAAGTAAAAATGACTACGTTTTAAATGAAAGCCTGTAATTCATAAATCTTAAATTGTTGAAAATTGAACAGTGACAGTTTTGCTTGCCTATGATGCGATAAGAATTTGGGAGCGAGGAAGGGACACCAAGTCTGCAGAACAAAGTCAACTCTAAATATAACCAATATCTAGTGAATCTTTATAAAAACTGCACAGAAAGATCCCTTCACTGCACCATAACACAAGCAGCTGGGACTCTGTTGAGATTTGACCTGAAGAGACATTCCCTTGATTTCACTCATGTCCTGGCTTTCTTTAGGAAGCAGCTTCCCTACCAAGTTGACACAGAAAATGCAGACACCAAAAAAAGGACACTGAGGGCCTGGGAGGCACAAAGGCAGCCGTCCTGACTCCATCTCAGCAAATGTGCTCTCTGCTAAGACCCAGCTTTCTGGAAGGCCCTTCCTGCTGGGGAAGGTGCTCAGTCCATTGAAAAATGTCATCAAGGCTACTTCATTCCCCAAAGACAAAATCTTCTTGGTATCTGAGATCACTGCCTCTCCCCACCCAGACCAAAGTTTTCTGAAGATTCGGCTGCATCTGCTCTAGTGCTTTTATCGGTGGCTTCAGTCATCCTTGCTCCTTAACAGGGCTCCCAGCCAGAGGACGGCCACGCAGCTCTCCGAAATGTGTTCAGGCTGCTCAGAGGAAGCACCCCAGTGTCTACCTCGGTACCCGCCTCTGCCAGGTTCCCCCCCAAAGGAAAAGCCCAGGGGTGCTGTCTGCAGCCTCTCTCTTTAGAAAACATCAAGATGGCCATTTAAAATATTAATCCAAGGTAAGAAAAGTGTCAGAAGCAATGTAAAGCCTGGGACAGACCCTCTTCTGGTATCATACATTCTAGTTAGTAAGTGGAAATAATAATCCAAGCATAGGGCAATGGGAGCTGAGATATAATTCAGATCTTAGAATGCATCATTTTAAAGGACAAAATTTAGTGGGTTTTTGTACGGTCACAAGGTGTGCGACCATCACCACTGCTGAATTCCAGGACATTTCATCACCCCCGAAAGAAACCCCATACACACCCATAATGACATCCACGTCCCATTCCTCTTCCCCCTGCCCAGACCCTGGCAACCGCTAACCCACTTTCAGACTCTCTGATTTGTCCGCTCTGGACATTGCCTACCAATGGAAGCACATAGTGCGAGGCCTTTGGTATCCGACTTCCTCCACTTAGCATGTTTCCATCCGTGCTGTACCATGGACGTAGTACTTTATTTCTTTTGATGATCAAATATTAGTCCACCGTAGGGACAGAACACAGTTTGATTCTCTACTGGTCAGTTGATGAACGTTTGAGAAATTGCTTCCACTTTTTGGCTATTATAAATAATGCTGTCATAAACATTTGTGAACAAATTTAGGTGCAGACATGTTTTCATCTCTCCCGGGGCCATACCTGGGAGTGGGGCTGCTGGGTCACACCGTGACTCTGTGTTTAAGTTTCTGAGGAACTGCCCGACTGTTTCGACAGCAGCCGTACCATTTCCCATGGCCCTTTATAGCCTTGAAGGAACCTTAGAGAGACGTCAGACTTCCGTAGAAGGAGGGGATTTCCTCTCATCAAACCCATTTTAGGTGTCAAGTGTTATGCCAGGGTCTGATATTATTTCTGATTTAATCTTCCCAACCCCGTAACGCAAAAATTATAACCATTTTAGAGAAGGAACTCAAATCTCAAAAACCATAACCTACTCAGAAACCAGCTAGAAAATGTCCAACCAGGGTTCAAACTCAGGGGGACTTCAAAGCTTGTTCTGTTACCCTCCACCATGCAACCTCTACACTCAAGATGCACACACTCCTTCACACCAAGAACGTTCTTTGGAAAAGTGATGTGCTGATTGCATTTACCGGAATCATTCTAAAACAGAAGCTTCCCAAGGTCCAGAAATTTCTAGCAAATACAAGCGATCTCTTGTGTAATTCTACCCCTTCATTTATCTACAAATCATCTAAGCATTATACAGATTCGCTTCTTTCATCAAAGCTGTGTGCTCTGGCAAAAAAAAAAAAAAAAGTCTGCATATCTTCTGCTGGGGACCCTCCCACCCCATTCAAGGGCCGAAGCCCTATGCCCCCAGGTGGCTTCTGGTGGAGACAGACCTTCCAGGAAGTAATTACGGTTAAATGAGGTCATAAGGGTGGGGTACTGATCTGATAGGACTGGTGATCTTATAAGAAGAGGGAGAGAGATCTGTTTCTGTTTCTCTTTCTTTCCTTCTCTCCCCCTCTCTCTGCCCCTCCTGCCCCCACCCCCATTACAGGATCCAACCAGGAGGAAGCCAGGGAGACAGTCTGCAAGCCAGGGAAGAGGGCCCTACCTGAACCCAACCATTCTGGCACGGTGATCTCAGACTTCCAGCCTCCAGACCTTTGAAAAAATAAGTTTCTGTGGTCTAAGCCACTCAGCCGGTGGTATTTTGTTATGGCACCCCAAGACGACTAACACAGCTTCCTTCATGAGTATCACGAACTATCCAAGTTATCATTCGTGGCAGCTTTATTTCTAACTGCAAAAAAATAGGGGGGAAGAGTATTGGTATTTCAAAACAAAGCAGGCATTACGTGGAGTAGAAATAAGCTAAACAGAAGGGCATAAACTTACTGCTCACAAACATCTGTAAGTTCCATAACCAAAAAGACTAGAAAAACAGAATGGCCCTTCTATAAATTCAGGGTTGAGAGAAAGTCATGGAAACGTGGGGCCCTCCAAAGGGCTCTGAAGTTCAGCAAAGCTGAAGGGGACTCTCCTGGACCACTCCTGAGCCACGTGTTTGAGTAAGAAACAAGCTCCACACCTGTTTCTGGGGCCAGGATGCTGCTTTTGTTTGTTTGCTTGAATTAAGTAACTTCATTAACATTTACTACATGCCCAACACTGTATCTTACACCCGTAAGTACACATAAAGCTTCTTGAACATTACAGGTGCTCCCCAAATACAGTGGTTATCATTAGTGAACGTTCTGGAAAAGAACATTTTAGTCCAAGTCAAAAATTTACATGAGCATCCACCCACTAGTTGCCAAGTATTTCACTGGTGCTATGACTATAAGAACGCAGTCCCAGCCCTCAAAGAGCTCACAATAGAGAGGGACAGACAGATGCAAGTTACGTGTAAAACGGTATCATAAATGCTACAGCAGAAACTATGCAGAGGGCACAGAACATGCAGAAGAGCTGGGAGGCCGGCGAACCGGGGGCGACCTCCCAGGCCTGATAAGGACGCCCTGGTCCAGAAAACTTCCTTAAGCCCTCCGAGGGGAAGCACCCACGGAGGTACAGTCTCAGCTCAGGTCCTCTTTTAAACTTGGACTCCACCCCATTCTGCCTGTCCATTCTGCCTGTCAATTTCAGAGACAGGAAAGGGGAAAGCGGGGGCCACAGGGGCAACTTTAAGTTGGTATAGGAAGACTTTAAGTATTCTTCTTCTTTTTTAAGATTTTATTTATTTATCTTTAGAGGTGAAGGGAAGGAGAGAGGGAGAAAGATATCAACGTATGGTTGCCTCTTGTGCATCCCCCGCTGGGAACTGGCCCGCAACCCAGGCATGTGCCCTGGCAGGGAATCGAACCGCGATCGTGTGGTCCGCAGGCCAGCCCTCAATCCACTGAGCTACACCAGCCAGGGCAGAGTTTAAGTATTCTTTTTCTCCCCTCAACCACATAAAAATTGAAGTCACATTTTTTCCAACACTTCTTTCACTCATGACAAACACTGGGTGTTCTACAAGTTACACAATCAGGCCACAGATTTAAGCTGTGTGTAGGGCGAGTACTTAAACCCGTCAGCCAGTATGTAACTTCTACACCAGCCACATCGGCCCTGCCTAACTAACTACTCTGCTCATTCTAAAATAGGATAACGAGGTACTAAAGTCTTGAAGAATGAATAAACTTCAATAAATTTTCTCTACTAAAACACACTCATTCAAGAGTTATTCGCTTAATAATAAATACCCACAACACAATGCTTCCATGCAAGGCAAGGACAGTACTAAAAAAAATACAAATCTGGCTCCTGCACCTAAAATAAACTTCTGTGGGAAAATCACACACCCAACAGCCACAGGTATAAAGGAAGACCCATGGGACACTGCTATTTGTCCCCTTTCATGGCTACCTCACTTGACACACTATTCTGTAAAATAGGAGAATTAACTCCATTTCTACTAGTTTGCTCAATTAACGAGTCAGCACAGAAAACCTGCATCTCCTCTGAGCCTTGCCTGGGCCGCACTCTAAAATGTCCATGACATTTATCGCTACCATAAACGAAGGTAACAAAATCACAGGAAGTATTTCAAAGACTCTAAAAATACCTGAGACAGGAAAACGGAAACGATCCATTTCCTCACCTAAAAATTAAGAAGGCTGGACGAGGTCACAGACAATTGCATTCCAAGAAACCCTCTCTGGGGCGACCCTCTGGGACCCACGTCTCAGTCAAACACTGCTCTCATCATGCCACCTTGCCACCGAGCCCAGAAACGCATCCACATGTCAACGTGGCAGCAAGTACCAACCCCAGTGAGTAAGCAAAACGGAACCTGCTTGCCGCCCTTGAACTAGATAAGGCCCAGATAGGTGAAACAAACTACCCTACCCAAAAGGTTTATATAGTTAAGCCTCAAAACAAGAGGTGTAACATAACTGTATAACGCTGACAAGTATGCAAAACACCTTCCCTTCTATCACCGGTTGACTCTCACTAACCATGAAAGAATTAGCCCCCTTTTTGCATATTTTAAACTATGAACTAGTGAAATAAAGTAAACAGCTCCAGGTCATCCAGCTGGTAAGTGGCTTGGACAAAATCTCACAACCCCAACCTTCTTACAGGAGAAGGTCACCAAGCAGTGGGTGGCCTCCTGGATTATTTAATATGGACCCATCAATGTCAATATGAAATCTTCTGAGTTCTGCTTAGCCACTAGGCTACATCCAACTATTTTAGATCACACAAGTTCCTCTCTGTTTGTTTTTTTTAAAAGCAAACGAGCAAGCGACCAAACAAAAGAGTGAGTAGCTAACCACTTAGTTACCAAAAAATGCAAAAAAAAAAGAGAAAATCCAGTAATTTAAAAGGCATACACTGTAATAATATATATGTATACCTACCACAATCACAAACCTTTTGAAACATTAAATAAATGAAAAATAAGAACAGAACCCCCCAAAGTTCAATGTTAAAACTAAAAGTGCCAGTTGGGAGGGTCTCAACCCTTTTACTATGTTGTATATGAAACACACTTTTTCATTTTTTTAAATTCTCACCTTTAAGCAAAGGACTAAGAAGTCATTTTATCCACTGCTTTTAACGTAGGCAGAATGCCTTTAAGATTGTTTCAGGAATGCAAAGTATTACTGTTCCCTTCTGTACTGGGATTATTACATTGCACCACACAGCAGGCACGCTATCCCTAAAATTAAAGTCATCTCGGAGATCTTATCCCAAATACTGAAACAGCAACGCAGTCATCATAGCCTCTCTCCAGAATTCCGACCAACTCAAGTGGAAATTCCTACCCAGGCATGCCTATTTCTGGACAGCCTTCAAAACACCAGAACTACTCCTTAATATAGCTCTTTAACGGAGACCTGCTTTCATGGCGTGACACCGATGTCCTACAGTACATGGAAACACTGTCGAGACTAAGTCAAATACCACTACAACCTGAAAAGCCCTATCGTAAGCACCAAAACATCCCCAAGCTCCCTTGCAAGGAGCATGAGAACCTTTTACCCCAAATCAGACCATCCTACTTTTACAGGTACCTAAGGAAATGCGTACACACAAGTTGCACCAGCCACCGACCAAATAATCCAGTGCCTTCCAACACAAAAAGCTGATCCTCTTTACTGCTCTTAAATTATTCAAAATTAGCCTACAAAGAATTACTGTAGGCCGCTTCAACAGACTTTTCTAGCCTGTGTGCCATGGTCTATATTTATGCTACAGGAAAGCATCACTGTGCTTCCTCCCTCTCTACAGTTAATAAGGAATAAGGCAGAAAAAGAGCTTAAAAAGTACAAGTGACTTTTCATTAGAAAAGGCACTTTTAAGAGAAGGCATAATTCATCTGTGACAGATTGACAATGATACATGATAGAGACTGTACTTCACGGCATGCCCAAAACTTGAACTTTTTTTTAGTTCACAACCTCTGAATCAGAACCCTTGACAATCATTTTATCTGAAAATATTCCAGTTTCACTGTTTTCCATTGCTCAGTGTTGAGAGAAGTTAACCCAGAGTTTGGAAAAATACTGATGATTTCTGGTCTGCCAGGGCCCTGTAGCATTAAATCTTTAAAGGAGATATCTGCAATATAGGGTATTACAAGATATTACATTACATATGTTTTATTAGAATTTCTGAGTTTTCAATGGCATTAGTAATTTGATTTTTTTTAAACCATGCTTAAATCCATGGCTCCAGTTTTTCAAGCCATATTCTACAAAGATTATGTTTTTCTGGTTTGTTCACATTTTAAACCTTTTCATTACATTTGAAAACAACCCGTGTGAAAATCACAAAAAAGATAAGGGTTCACTTAGAGACACACCATTTTACACAATTTTTAAGGCCACTACAATAAAGACCTCTAATTTGGGACCAGAGACAAACATTAATTCAAATTCACAGTATATTAATTCAAATATACTTTTGTGAAGTATACGACTACATCACAAAAAAAATTTTTTTTTCATGGGCAAGTGCTCAACTGTGATAGAAAAAGAAACCAGAGAACTAAAGTTTAAAGGGAAAACTACATAAATTGAGGAAGAATTCCAATGACATGACATTTTCTAGCCAAAGCGAAGGAATTTGTAGATTATATCATTCAAATCTCATTGTATTACATTATAAAGGTCTTGGCAACGGTTAGCCATTAATCTTTAACACAAAGGAGATTCAAATCCAAATGAACTGTAAGACTATCTCTTCCAGGACACAGAAATGGAGTAATTCACTTTATCCACAATTGTTTAACCTAAAAGGCAGGCCTATAAGGATGATAACGCAGAACAGATCAGCCTTCAGTCTACCAAGTCCCATTTCTCCCGAAGTCTTGCACCAATCCGAAAACAGGAGGTTATGGGCTCACAACAGGCTAAGGCAAGGCTGGAAAAAAAACCTCTGATGAATGACACACCATGGTTAAATTCCCTCAGTTGGAGAAACAAACAAACAAAAAAAATGTCACGCCGTCTGTTTCATCGTGGCAATTAAAAAACTAGATTACGACGGTGCGTTCAATCCTTGTCTTGGGGGCTGAAACAATCTAGCTTGCTTTACTGATTCCAGAGGAAAGGGGGGAAGAAGGTGCTGCAGTGCAACACAGGCTGCCCCAGGAGGAGGGAAGAAAGGGGTTTTGCGAACAAATCCCTCCCCGCCCCCGTTTACACACCCCAAACAACTAACTTATCCCAGGCTTTCACCGCCCTCCCCTGTAACCCCAATAAATTCTTTCCCTTCCCTCTCCTCTGGGAAAATGTCCCCTTCGGAGCTCCTTCCCCTACCCCTGCCTGAGCACTTTATACCCGCAGAGATTTCAGGTCTCTCAAACTTTTCTCCCTTTTTTCCTTAAACACGAGAGTCGTGTCCTAGAAGTGCACGGGATTTGTGCAGACCCACGGGGAAATACCTGTTCCCGAGCAACACGCACGCCTTGCCTCTCGAACCCCTCCCCATCTCCCGGGTTTGGCTGGCCAAGGCTGGGGGTGGGGGGCAGCCGGCAGCAAATTGAATTCGGGAAGGGAAATCCTGGACGGAAGACGAGCGTTTGAGGAAAAATGGGAGACTGTGGAAAACAGACCCTCCCCCCCACCAATACGAAGGGGTTGGGGAGGGTCACGAGAAAGAAAGAGACAGGAGAAGGGACAAAAGGGGGAGCGGGAGGGGAGCCCGGAGACCCAAGAGCCGCGCCGGGAAGGGAAGGCGGGGAAGGGAAGGCGGGGTCCGAAGAGAGCGGGGGTCACGGCTCCCGCGGCACAATGGCCCACCCGGCCCCCCGCCCCGCGCGCCCCGCGCGCCCCTCACCTCATGGTGCCAGCGGCGCCGAGGCTTCCCCAGCAGCCGGGAGATGCGGGAGGCGCCGAGTCCAGGGGGGTCCGTCCTCCAGGGGCGGGGACGCGGCTGGGAGACCGGGGACAAGGGGCCGGCGGCTTGCTGGGGCGGCCAGGGGGCTACACCATCTCCGCGCACAAAGCCGAGGCGGCGGTCCCGAGTGCGAGGGGAGAGGGAGAAAGAAAGGCTGCGAGGGGCCGAAGAGGCCGAACGGTCCCGCGGCCGCCGCCGCCTCCCGGAGCCTGCTCCGCCGCCCTCCAAGGGGTGCCCGCCGGGGCTGCGCGCCGGGCCGCCGCTCCCCAGGCCCGCGCCCGCCGCTCAGGCCGTGTGCAACCGGCAGCTGCAGCAGCCGCAGGAGAGTCGGGATCGCCGCCGCCGGGAGCCCGGGAGGAGGCGGGGCGCTCGGCGGAGGAGCACGCAGGCGCCGCCCTCCTCCCCTCCTTCCCCGGGGGCGAGGGGGCGGCTCGGGGGGAGGGGCGGCGGGGGGGCCGGGCGCGCCCCGCTCGCGGCGGGCCCCGGCCCCCTCTGGACTGCGGAGAGCGGGAGGGGCCGAAGCGGGCTCGGCGACGGCGGGGTGGTCAAGCTCTTTGTTGCTTCCCCACCCCGCCCCCTTCAGCCCCTTGGGGTTGGGGCTGCCCCCCCCCCAACTCCCTCCGGGGTTGTCCTTGGCCGTCGGCCCCCTCGCCGCCACCTCGAGCTCCCCGGAGGCTGGGGGAGCTCCCGGGCCTCCCCTGCTGCCGGGGCGCAGCCACCGAGTCACTGGGACCTCCCGGGCACGGGACCTCTGGGCGCCCGCGTGGAAAGCCGGGAGGCGGCGACCGAGATGCGTGACTGGGCTCCGGGCCGGGCGGGGGGGACTCCACCTTTGTCGCGCCGGGGGCCCTGGCGCAGAGCTGGTTCACACCTCTCCCTGTTGCTATCTCAGGACCGGGACCGGCGAGTAGGTGGGCATCCCCGCCCCCCCCCACCCTCCCGCCGAGCCTAGGTTCCCGGCCATTACTCCGGGTTGGAGGGAGGTTGCGATGGGGGCGGGGTTGTAATGGTAAAATATGGTCATCATTGTTTGCTCCTCTCCTCGTCTTCCCGAGGAATCCCTGCGTGCTGTACGGATTTAACGAGCTGATATGCACACTATGTATAGGGATGACTTCATCCCCAAACGAACGGGGCCAACTCGCCGGGAAACGCAGTCGCCGGGAGACCCGCGGCACCGCAGGCGTGAAAGAGACGCAGCCGTGAAACCCCTTTCTATCGTCATTAGCGAAAAGGGAATTCCAGCCGGGGGGCGGAGAGGGATGTGAACTAACGACAGTTTTAAATTTTCTGCCATTCACATTCTGTCTTGAAATCACCTCCTTTAAAAAGGTATAAAAAGATGTAAAATGCTAGCAAAGCAAACTCGTTTAAAATCAAATGAAGGAGGGGGAGGTGTCTAGGAAGCCAGAATGTACAGTTGTGGGAGTTTTCAGTATCCAAAAGCAAATCCAGTGATCAAAATTTTGAACTGGACAAATTGCAGGCCTCTCTGGTAATCCTGAGAAAGGAAGGGGCTGTGTTTTTTATAAAAAGCTGACTAGGATGGAAAAGGTCTGCTGCTCCTGGGTTCGTATTACTAGAGGATCTAATCCAAAATAGAGGACCTAGGAAATCTATTCAAAAGTTTTGGTGCTTTATTTTTTAAGCTCAAATTATAGTTTTGACAGTTGAGATCATTTATACTTCCGAAAGGAAAATGAGCAAGTTACAGTCGTACTTGGTCACTGCCTGACTTATCTATAATAGAACTGTGTGGCCCAGTTTTAACTATAAAAAGCTTCCTGGTTTCAGACTCGGTGCTGAGTTATTTTCTCTTTGGAACCTACAGCCTCAAACCAACAGCGTTATAGAAGCAGTGACCTGGAGCTTGAGGACCAGAGTGGCCTGGGGTACTAAAAAACAGTGCCTCCGCTTAAAACATGATGTACTTCAGGAACGCTAATTTCCACCCACATACCTAATTGCAGTTTACCATCACAGTATTTGATTCAAGGATCTCCAAGCACTGGTGAGAAAACACCCTTGCCAGGCAAACACCCTTGTTGCCATATTGCAGGTAGAGACAGGGAAATACAGAGCTCAGGAACTGGATGAGTTAGTGCAATAGGCACAATGAAAAATCAACGCCTAGGAGGTGGTCTTCTCAGAAATATTCACTATAATTTATGTAATTTAAACACATGCACTTCAGATATTATTCTCCAAATTAACCAAAAAAAAAAAACAAAAAACCATCACTCCTCCGTCTTTTGGCTAAGCTCAAGTGCAAATTAACCAAGGAACATTTGCTGTGGAGGCTTTTTTCTTGGAAAAGTAATGACATATGGAACCATCTTGGAAAAGTATTAATAAGACATAGTCGACCACAAAAAATTCTCACCAATTTGCCCTAGTCCATTCATAGCAATACAGTAAACCCAGCAACGCTTATGTTTCAGGGAAAAGTCTCACAGAGGCCAAAAGGGGTGGAGATTTTGCTGCAGCGACTCCAGCTACCTCCTGCCAGAGACAAGAGGCAAGGAGAAAAATTCCTTACCGATGACTCCATAACCTACTTCTCATTTGTGAAAGTTAATCCATCCTGCGCTAAATAAGTGATATATCACATCATCGTTACCCTAACAGCAAATGTTCCAGTGGTATGGGTACCAAATTAAGCAAAATCCACGTGGGAAAGGCTGTTCTTATTTTCTATGTTTATTAAAAATGTACCAGCCAAGAATTTTGGCTGCCTACAACCATTTCCATCCTTTTGGGTGGCAGCCCGCCAGCTCACAAGTTGATCATACCATTGCCTTTGAATTTAGATATTGCAATGGGTGGCCTGACCTTCAGAGTTCCTCCTGTGGAAGGGCAACTTTTGGCTGAGACAAAATGTTATTGCTTCTTGTTCATATTTGGTTTTAACAACTGAGAGGCCAAGAGGGATATGAGTGAGGAAATCGTAGACTAATTCTGGTCACAAAGGGAACTTTGTGGAATGTGTTACCATATAGAATACAAGAAATTTAGAGATGGAAGAAATCTTAAGTCCAACCCACTCATTGTTCGGGAACAGAAAGTGAGGCCTAGAGAGGTTAAGTAAATTGCCCACAGTCACACAGCTCCTATTGTGGCGGAACTGGACCTCGAACCCAGAATTTCCGGTTATGGGTCCCTTGCTCTTTCTACCACCTCCTACTATCTTCCTATGGTATAAATGAAAGTGGATTGAGGCAGTGAAAACTGAAGCTGATTCTCTTCTCATAAACCTGTTAATAATTAGCTGAGATTGTGTTGGCCTGGTGAAAATTGTTTGAACTTTTCTCTCATAGGAGTTGCCCAGCCTGAAGCCCAATGCCTGGCCCTCCTGTTTGTAAGCAGAAGGAATGACTAAATGAATGAGTGAGTGAATGGCTGCTCTCATCTAAGATGAAGAGGAAACTATTCATCCAAAGAAATAGACTCTCCTCTTAACACTAAGTATACGGACCTTGACTTCCTGTCACAGAACGACACTCGAGCTTATCCCAGTAGGAGAGCTGCCCCACGCCCTTGGTATACACAGCCCTTGCCAATGGGTCTACACATCTGTTAGCAGTGTGCACCCCAGCGGAAGAGGAAATACAACGTCCTTGTGTTGAAGAGGGTTTGCTTCCGGAGCGTTGTCTGTCCAGCTCTGAGGGTTCTCTCTGAACATGCCCTGTTTAAATTCATCTGAGAGCATCAGTGTGGGCTTGCCCTCCATTTATGGGCATGAGAAGGATGTATGACTAAGGATGCTCAGCAGTCAGAAAATCATTGCTAAGGATTGTAGGCACAGTCTCCCATCACCCAAAAACGGGTTCTCCCTTGGAAAATTACTTAGGGATGAGTGAGAAGAACAAGGTAGTTTGGAGCGCATGGGATTGTTCGTTTTCTACTTATGTGTCACAGTACCGTGTTTTCTTTATTGGCAATTAGTGTAATTTTGTCTTCCCCAGAATAGAAAAAAGATAATGTAGAACATGATATTCCAGTAGGATTCAAGATATTTTTATTACTCATCTTCCAGCTTTAGCTTCCCATCTATAATCTCGGTTCTAAAATATTATCAGGAGACACAGACATTAGCTGAAACTATTTGCCCCTCTACCATTTGCATTTTTCTTTCATTTGTCATTTTTCTCCCTTCCAAATTAGGATTTATCTCGTTCACATCCTTTCCTCTTCCCCAGAGGCTCTTTTTTTTCCGTGCTCCGCTGTTTAAATTTTGCAGAGGATTCCTAGAGGCTGCACATGCTTGGAGCAACATGAACCGGTAGACGCTATGTCCTATAAAATACAATGCATCGTTTCCACCACATTCCACCCTGGCTGCCATGGAAAGAATACGGCTGGTGGGCTTCGTTTCTAGATAACAATCAAATCACAGTGCTTTAGAAATTAGATTGAAAAGAGGAATCGCCATAATCTAATTCTGAACTCCTATTTCTTAAAAAATCTAGCTGGGATCTTGGAAAGAAAGATGGGTCATTGCCCTCTTTCTTGCATTGAATTGATTTCCTTGTCTCATCTCCTGGACTCCAACTGGAGAATACCAGCCAGGTATCTTATGGAAATTCTGATCAGATGACAGCTGACCTTGGAGTATTTCCTCAAAGGAGATCAGGAGAAAAGGTAATGGAGTTAATTTGGTGGGTAATCGCAGTAGAGAAGGAAATTATTACCACCAGGATGTATTCCGAACAAGCTGTCTAAAATTATACTGCTTAACACCGTACCTTTCGTAGCTTTTATTCCACCTTTCAGGGAAGATTCAAAATTCATTAAAAATCGGAATTATCTTTCTCTTTGAAACTCTTGCTAAGCATGGTGAAATGGCCAAATTCTAGTTTGAGAACTTATGCTCGAATCTTCATTTTCTGCATTAAATGTCAAAACTCAGTCTCTAGTCAAGTCTTAGTAAAGTCGAAAGGGAAGTAGCAATTATCAGAAAAATAATCTTACATCATTGACCATAATACTTTCATGGGGCCTCCAAACATTTTAATACCCTTAACATATTTGTCATTCATGCCAACTTATAATAAAGAAAAATGGTGATATTGAGTGGCTACTCTATTAACTCATAAATGAACTGAAATGAAAATCAAAAGCTAAGGCATTGAAGGTCAGAATTTAGTCACATTCCCATCTCCCCTCTGCACAGTCATCGTTCCTCTTTAGATGGAAGCCAACAAAGCTTTGCATCTGAGAAAAGCAGTGCTCTTTGAATGTCCAGGACTGTAAGAGATCAATGTGGCTGACCCACTAACCAATGAGATTTGCTCACCTGCGAGGCACTTACATACGTTAACTCAGTTAACCCTCACAACATCCCTAGGAAGTGGATACCATTATGGTCATCCCTGCCACACGCACAGCTCACGGAGGGGAGGCGTGGAAAGGTGGAGAGACTTGCCCAAAGCCACACAGCCAGTAAATGAGAAAGGCAGAATGACCGGTTCCACAAGTCACACTAACCCTCTGCACCAGGTGGCCTCTCTCGTTTCACTTCACTTCCTCTGATTAAAAAGAAGAAGAAAGAGAACAATAAGAAGAGGGAAAAAAAAAGACTCAAGGTCCACTTGGGACATGGAACTAGCAGAGTTAGAAAGAAAACAAACAAAACGTTCTCCTGGTCACTTCACCCCTGATTGGGCCACAGGTGGCCACAGCGAGAGCTGTGTAAATAAACCCCTCTCTTAGGCAGGGACTTGTGTGTCTCCAGTGCAAGGAGACAGTGCAAGGGTACCTTGTGCAATGGAGGGACTCAGTAAACGACTTCAATGAGTCACCAGGTTAGGGAATATCAAACTCATGGGGTTTTTTTCCAGAATAATAGTGGTACTGAGAAGTGACCAATGACAATCCACTCATTTACCACTCCTTCAACTTAGATATCCCAGGCACACCTTACCTAGCTAAGGTAAAGTGAACCAAAACGCATGCAGAAATGCTTGGAGAATATTGGCTAACATTTCATGGCAAATACGGGGCAATGATCAAAACTTAAGCCAAGCCCAAGTGTGTTTTTAAAGGTGTCTTAGAGAAGTGTCTACATTCTCCTCCTTAATGGTCCAGTTAGTAGCAGAGAGACTAGATAGGGAATACATACTCCCCAGCTGACTCTGCTGTTGTTATTTGGAGCTTTGGTTTGTTTGCAAAGCAACTGGGCATTAAAACTTTAGTCTAGGGTGAAATTTACCAAAATCTTTGAAAGGAAGTCATCTGTTTCTTCATCTGCTTGCAAAAAGATTTTGGGGGACTTAAGCACTCACTGAAATTTTCCTCACCAGTGCCTATAGTTACGACATTTCAGGGAACGACCTGGATACAACCATCTTATCTTAGCTTCCCATTGAGGCTTTCTTGGCTAACTTGGTTGGCACTTATATCCATCAAGAATCTCATAATTAATTTTTCCTTAAATACTTCCTGTTGTGTTTGTGTCTGTTTCATAATGTTGCCTTCACTGAGCATCTTCAACGTACTTGATTTTATAGCGTCTCTCGCTTGCAAATGACATTTCCCTTCAAAACTCCAGTCTGGTCTTTTCCTTCTTATTTTTCACTTTATTTTCTCTCTCGTTACTAATAAGATGGTGATGCTGATTTGCCTGATTTGAGTTATTTTTATCTTCAGATCTCTGTGGAGTATCAAGTCAGGTTTGGCATTCTCCTCCTACTGAATGATGCCCAAATTAAGTTAAGGAACAATTCCCAAGAGAGCTGGTCTGGGGTTCTTCGTGTTCTCTGCGTATCCCAAGCACGGGACAGTCTGTTTAATGCTGAGCATTCATCGTTTATGTCAAGGTTGACTCAATAAGTTCTTTCCATAGTAACACTTTTCTGAGACAGGATGGGAAGGGATACCAGTCGGGAAGGAAGAATTAAAGCAGTCTAGGTGGTGAGTTATCAACTAGAGGCATTTTGATCTCTCTGTTAACACCTGCTCGTTTGGCATCAATCCATAGAACACAAGGCACTCCTCATTTTTTTTAATTCTTTTTTCTTTTTGCTGCTCTGCTTGGGTGTTTTTTTCTACCTTGTCTTACAAATCACTGATGCAGTTTTCTGCTGTGTCTGACCCATTGTTTAGTCCTTCCAGTGTATTATTCAGGTATCGCATTCTGTATTTCTGACTGGTCCTTTTTTCTGGTTTCTATGTCTTTTTTTATGCTGTCGAGCATCCTTATAATCATTGCTTTGCAGATTATAAATGAGGGTTCTAAACCATCCAACCTCAGCTGAGCTGATCCAGACTGAAATAACTGCCCAGGCCACCCACGAAATTGTGAAAAATAATGGTTAATGTTTTTAAGGTCATTAAAGATGTGGGGAGGTTCATTATTCAGCCCCATTGACCAATACACCAGTTCTCTTCTTCAAGAAGTTCCCAGGCTCTGAGTAGAGCAATGGCTGAGTAGAGCAAAGCAGTGGTGGAAGCTCTTGCTCCAGTTGAAGGATGCTCCCTTTTGCCCAGGGTCTCGTATCAAGGGATTCTCTGAAGACTTAATGGGGTCCATGTGCCTTGAGGTACCACAACTCCTCGCTGATTGGTTGGTTAATATGCTCTGGAGTTCTTCCAGAAGAGAGCAGGGAATGCAAGATTGGGAAGGATGAACACAATGACCAAAAAAAAAAAAAGAGAGAGGACCTCTTAGGACACCAAATTACATGCAGATGAGATGGGAGCTCTTGAGGTCATGGGCAAGTTCTCTACACTGGATGATCTAGGTTTTCGTTTCCCTCTCTGCTGGTTTTCCCTGTTATCCACATATCTTTAGGAAAGATAAAAATCAAGTACGTTGAAGATGCTCAGTGAAGGCAACACTTTCCTAAAGACTTTCTTTAGGAAAGTCTCATTGGAATGTTCCAGCCTGATCTCTGGATATTAAAAGAAAGATCTCCGTCCATGTTTCAAGTCCAAGGTTCTAAGGGAATAGGACCTCTCTGAGGCTGTCACATTGGTGGCAAAGGTAAATATGAGGAAGATACTCCTCGTAATCCACGATACTCTTTGGAAGGAGCTCTTACCCAGGTGCAATCCACAAAGTTCTCGGTGAGGGACCATTGTCTGTATGTCATGGAGCCAGGCATGAGTAAGTATGTTTCTCATACTAAGTAAGTATGAGCCAGGCATGTTTCTCTATAATTTGAAAAAAAACCATGGAGGTCACCCCTCAGAAGAGTTCAAGAAGATCATTTCTCTCAGAGGAGGAAAGCAGGAAGGAAGCAGATATTCTTGGAGATTGCAGAGCAGTATCTTAGACCTTGGCCTCCACCAGACTGATAGGCAGCCATCTGGTGGAGTAACTGCAATAAAGCCAGGGTTTATCAGAGACGTGACAAGGCTGCAAGAAGGAAACTTAGAGCTCAAGACGCTTAGGTGTGGGTGGAAGTGGACACCTGGGTCGGGAAGAGGGAAGAATCAGAGCTACCGGGAGGGCGAGGGGAAGCCCTTTACAAATATCAGGGTGCAGTGGTCTTGAAGGGGTCCTGAAACCAACTAGATTGCAGAGTAGCATATAAACACCCCCACGGGAAGACGCCTCGCCTTTTTCTCAGTAGGGTCCCACACTACCGTCTGCTGCCCTGGGCAGGGTGACTGACTGCACTGTGGTCCTTGCTAGAGGACAAGGTGACCTGTGTTAACTATTCTTCCTTAAAGGGTGGCAATGGACAGAAAGCCAGCTGGAACTGAGGACATCATCTCTCCGGTAACGAGAGCTCAGAAAAGGCAGGGATGACCGGCGTCTCAAATGGCCAAGACTCCGTCTCTGTCCTGCATTTTTACCTCTTAGGGTGTTAGCTTCTTCTTCTCGGGTTGGCTTCTTCACAAAGCCGGAACCGCAGCGGCCTGTAGCTCCCGGCTCACCTCGTGACTTGGCCACCAGAGAGGGGCCAGGACCTCTCCCCAAAAACCTCTAGGTGGTGAAAATGGAGAGAAGCTGTGATGGCATCTGGGCCCTGTGACCTGCCCCCCAACACTGGCCCAGGGGGTGACGGACTTCAGTTGATCCAGCCTGGGTCTCACCTGGTCTGAGAACCCTGCTGGGACTATTCAGGAGAGGGAGGGGCGAGAGGCCCCTCAAAAGAAGAGAGTGAACGTTCCCTGACCATGGAGATAAAAGTTCCACATTCTTCTGGCTTCCTTACCAAGTTTCACTGCTTCCCAGTGGATCACACTTTTAAGGAGTCAGATGATAAAGAAGAGAGAAATGTCTACATAATGGTATAGTGGCCATGGACCAAGTTCTAGGCAATGTCTCTGCGGGGTGTTTTTTTTTCCACTTTGTCTTTATCTATACTTTATCTTTCAACGTTTCTTTCCCCTGGATGTATAATCAAAGTTGCAAAAATGAGACTAAAAATGAAGATACAAAGGAATAAAGAAAAACGTTAAATCAGCAATATTAAAGAGACCATATTTTGCCATGTATAATGCACACTTTTTACCCTAATTTTTTAGGGAAAAATAAGGATGAGCATTATACGTGGGCAGTCCATATCTATATAAATATTTTTAATTCTTTTATTTATGTTTCTGCATTAAATGTGTAACTCTAGAAAGCATTAACAATATTCTTATGTAAAAATAATACCCTGGAATATGATAATTTTGTTTCTAAACATACATAAATAAATAATTGAATTAAAAATGTAAAACAAAAGATTTTTTCCCCAAAAGTTTGGGCCAAAAACATGAGTGCATACTATACAAGGCAAAATATAGTAACCCCACTATTTTATGAAGCCTAAATGCATAAGTAGAGAAGAGATGCCTTTAAAACATAGACAAATATAAAAATAACTTTTAAAATGGGTGAAAGGGGGCACATGAATCCTTCAATTATGTCCAGTTTGAGTGGCATTTGTTAATAGCCCTAAGGGAGTTGCCTTTTGCTCACCTGTGGAACTAGGGCTCTGTATTATGCTGGTTACTGACTTCTACCCTGCAAGTCTCTCCCTCTGGTTGGCTGGATAGAGTGGGCGGGTCTTTCTGCATCCATTTTTGTCTATCTGCTTGGATTGTATTAAGACATCAATTCATAATTAAGTGTAACCAAAGGAGACGCTTGTACAATCAAATCAACTACCACGTTTTTTCAACTTTATTTCATTGACCATCTAGGTTCAATGTATTATTTTGCAAGTGAAGCTTATTGTGATAACTTATATAGAATAAAACGCATCCACTTTAAGTGCACCTTATTCCAATGAGTTTCGGTGAATTGATACATGCATGTGACCACGTGTCATGGTCCAAGTGTCAAACTACCCCACCATCCCAGGAGGTTCCCTCCGACCCTTCCTGCTCAAGCCTTCCCTCACCCTCAGCCCCAGTGGTTACTGGTCTGCTCTGTGCCATTACCAATCAGATTTGTCTTTTCTAGAATTTCATATGAATGCAATTATACAGTATCTGCTCTGTGTCACTTCTTTCGCTGAGCACGATACATTCTTGACTCCTCCATGGTGTTAGGCATGTCAGTGGATCATACCTTTTCATTGCTGAGTAGTATTCTATTGTATGGATATACCACCATTAGTTCCATTTGTCTATTCATTTATCTGTTGATAGACATTTGCATCTTCAGTTTTTAGGCCATAATGCATGTAACTGGTGTTATCCTTCATGTCCAAGTCTTCATATAGACATCTGTTTCCATTTCTCTTGAGTAAATAGATTTGTAAAGGCTGTATCATATGGTTAGGGTATATTTATTTATCTTTAAAGACAGGAGACAGGAGAGAGAAAAAGAGGAAGAGCAACATTGATGTGTGGTTGCCTCTTGATCACTCCCTACTGGGGACCTGGCCTGCAACCCAGGCATGTGCCCTACCTGGGAATCGAACCTGTGACCCTTTAGTTTGCAGACCGGTGCTCAATCCACTGAGCCACGTCAACCAGGGCTTGGTTCTGGAATACTTAACTTTACAGAAAACTGCTAAACTCTTTTCCATAATTGTTCTCTCAGTTTCCATTTCACCAGCAGTTCCATTTTCTCCATATCCTTGCCAACACTTACTGTGGTCAGCCTTTCTAACTTTAACCATTCTAGTGGATATGTAGTCTTATCTCAGTGTTGTATCCACAATACACCTAGTGCATATGCAATGTTCTATCATATCTCATATGTTACCTCATATGTCAATGGTTTTAATTTGCATTTATTTCCCTGATGACTAATGATGACTATCTTGTCATGTGCTTCTTGGCCACCCGTGTATCTTCTCTGTTCCTCATTACTGCTACTGGCCCATGTTTAGGCTCTCATCAGCTCCTGTTTAGAATGTAAATTTCTGCCCTGGCAGTTGTGGCTTAATGGATAGGGGTCTGACCTGTGAACTGAAAGATTGCTGGTTCGATTCCCAGTCAGGACACATGCCTGGGTTGCAGGCCAGGTGCCCCGTTGGGGGTGTGCAAGAAGCAACCAATTGATGATTCTCTTGCACATCAATGTTTCACTCCTTCTCTTTCTCCCTCCCTTTCCCCCTCTCTAAAAAAATAAATAGCCCTGGCTGGTATGGCCCAGTGGGTTGAGTGCTGGCCTGCAAACCAAAGGGTCACCAGTTTGATTCCCAGTCGGGGTGCATGCCTGGGTGGGTTGCGGGCCAGGTCCCTGGTGGTGGGCGTGCAAGAGGCAACCACACATTGTTGTTTCTCTCCCTTTCTCCCTCCCTTCTCCTCTGAATAAATACATAACATCTTTAAAGTAAATGAATTATTTTTTTTAAATACGAATGTAAATTTCTAACTCATCTTCAGTATAAACCAAGGTCTGGCCACATCCTAACCCTCCTTAGAAGCTTTCCAAAGATCCTTGTTTTCTCAGAATAAAGTATACACTTCCCGGCGTGACAGTCAAAGCTTGCACCAGCGTAGCCACATGAGACTTTTGAAGACCAACTTCCTATCCTGTTTCTTCCCTACCTTCCCCCCCGCCCCTCCCCCACATGCAGACTTGCACTTGAGACTGCTGACCATTCCGTAACCCTGCGGTGCATGCTCGCGGTTTTGTGGCCCTGCTCATGTATGTATTCTACCTGGGTTGTCCTTTGCTCTTCTCCGCACGAGTACAGGAAATGTTCCTTTAAGGCCCCCCTGGAAAGTCTCCTCTTCTGGGAAGCCTTCCCGACCTCCTCAGGGTGAATTAACAGTTATCTTCGTGTTTGGGTGGCATTGAGCCCATGCTGCCCACAAGGCCCTTACTGCGGTCTGCCGGGGTGGTGGATGGTGGGGCTGCCTGCCTCTGCTCGCCTGAGTTTAACTCCTCGAGAACAGCGATGGTGGCCACTCCTTTCTGCATTCCGAGGGCCTGGCATTAACTCCTTCTTGGTAGCAGTGATTGACTGAAGATTCGGATGGAAGACCGAGGGGATAAGGAAAAACATCTGTCTTTAGGCAGGTGGTTTACCTCTCTAGGTCTCTCTATCTTCTTATGTGGAAATCGAGAAACAGAATAGCTGATTTAGAATATCCTTCAGTTGTCCTGTGTTTTTATTTTTAATTCTAGATCTATTCTTTGAAATCCAGTAAAATAGTGTATTTCAACGTCTTCCCAAACTGGACAATGGATCAAGTGGTACTCAGTAGAAGATGCTAGCTCATCCCTGACTTTGAAGCTCCGAGAGGCAGCATCTCACTCACTGTGAAATGATAAGATGAAAATGGCGGGACTCTTCTCTACTAACTCGGCCAGGGCTTGTGCTAATGAAGAATCGCACCATTTCAATCTAAATGTGCCACCAAGGAGTAAGAGCACATTCTCACATTTTCCTGTAAGTTTGTGTCTTTGTGTTTCTACATGCCATGTGTTTTCTTCTTTTCCAGTTTGAGGAAAGATAAAAGGAATTTTGTGAATGATCATACTTGGGAAAACACAGCCTTCTATTTAGCCGTATAGTCACAATTAAAGAACTCTAGTAATTATTACTTAAATGGTAACTTGTAGTATTTATCATCTTTAAAAAAGTGTTTACTCAAATATATCAAGTTAAAAATATATAACAAAGAAATTTTTCCAAGCGGGATATGGAAAATATCTTTTAAATAATGCAAAGTATCTATATCATGTTTTTCGACCTTTAAATCCAGAAATTTCTCTTCCACGTGATTTCACTGGAAAAGGTTAGAAATTGAAGCAGTCTATGATAGCTTCTCAATTTCTTCCCAGGATTATAGCATTTATTAGCTGGCAATAGCCAGAGCCAAATTCACAATTTAAATTTCAAATTTAGTAAGTGGTAAATCACTTGTAAGACCCAAAATACCCAAAGCTATGGTAGTGACAATATCCTTCCCAAGCATCTCTGAAGGACCACAAGAGCACTGCCAACATTTATGAATTACTCTATAAAAAGGCATGTATAAGGGCATGAACCCAGAGGGCTGACAATGCCAAAATATTATTGGGACCAGTGTTAACTGTCAAATCACCCTGCAGCAAAATCTCCTTGTGAAATTAGATAGTAGTTAATTCCAGGACAGCTTCATATTTTTTTGAAGTTTTTGTCCAAATTAGGGATTCATCTTCCTGATAGTTTGAATGCTGCATTGAATTGGTCCATTCTGCACAGCTCTTCCCGTATGTAACAGATCAATATTTCTGCCATTTAAAAAAATAGCCCTGGCTGGTGTAGCTCAGCGGATTGAGCTTGGGCTGAGAACCAAAGGGTCACTGGTTCAATTCCCAGTCAGGGCACACGCCTGGGTTGTGGGCCGGATCTCCTCCACAAGTTACTACCTCTCACAAGCGGGGGCCACAAAGAGGCAACCACACACTGATGTTTCTTTCCCTCTCTTCCTCTCTCCCCTCCCTTCTCTCTAAAATAAATAAAATCTTTAAAAAATAAATAAACTAACCAGAAACCCAGAACCCTCTCTGGGTGTCTGTCTTTCACCATCTACAAAGTGGGAATAATGGTCCTAAGAAAGATTCTACCCAGTGACCTTCTTATAAAAAGAGGTATGATTATTTTTTTAAAAGTCTCCGATATCCCCAAGAAAATCCAGCACATGGAAACCTCCCAAACACATGATAAGAGGTGATTATGTTTTTAAGGATTCTTACTGTACAGCTATTTAAAAAATGTATCTGATGATTATTTAAAGATAAAACAATATGGGAAAATGCTCTTAAGTTAGAAGTGAAAAAACCAGGCAGTAAGAATAGAATGAGGCCAATTTTTAAAAATAAGAATATAGAAATATAATGGAAGGACATGCACAAAAATATCAACTGAAGTTATCTCTAGACAGTGCCATTATTTTATTTGCTCTTCTATCATTTTGAAGTTTTCTACAATTAATATATATTATTTTGTAATAAGTTATTTTTTAAAATGTCTTTTATAATAACTGATTATAGGTTTCTTTTACATAGCTAGCTCCTCTATATATTTAAAGTATAAATTTTATTATCACAACGACTGTGTAAATAGACATGCCTGCTTAAGTTGTCATTGCTTCGTTGGAAACACTCTCCTAATCCAGAAGTCTGAAAGCCGGTAGTTTCCACCATCTAAAAGACAACCAAGAACCGACATGCGGGCAAAACAACATTTGACCGAAAATAACAAGTGTTGGCAAGGATATGGAAAAATTGGGAACTTCAGGTGCGATGGTAGGAATGTAAAATGATGCAGCTGCTATAGGAAACAACATAGCTCTTCTTTTAAAAAAATTAAAAATAGAATGACTGCATGATCCGGTCATTCCACTTCTGGGGATACGCCCAAAAGAAGTGGAAACAGGTGTCCAAGAGACATTTGCATCCCCACCTGCACAGCGGTATTGTTCACAAGGGCCGGAAGGTGGGAGCAAACCGAATGTCTAGCAACAGATGGATGGAGGCAAAAAGTGTGGGGTGCACCATCAGTGAGGTAGTATTCAGCCTCCAACAGGGAGGAGCTTCAGGCACGGGCCTCAACATGGCCTTCGAGGATAGAATGAAAGAAGCCAGTCACAAAAGGCCAAACACTGTGTGATTCCACTGACGCCTGTACGGTACCTACCAGAGCCAGACTCCCAGAGACGGAGTGGCACGTGGGAGACGCTGGTGGGCGGAGGAAACAGGCTGTTCTCGTTTGGTGGGTGTCGCGTTTCAGTTTCGCAAGATGGAAAGGGTCCCGGAGATAGATGGTAGCGAGGGTTGCTCCACCATGTAAATGTATCTGAAATCATTCAGTGGCAAATTTTGTTGAGTGTGTTTGAGAGAATAATACAAACCAGCCACTTGCGTTGTTTTCGAAAAATCAATGCACAAAAGCTCAAGCGCTTCATTCACGGGGGACTCAGGCTATCACTGAAAATATTTTCACTCTTACTCGTTAACCAACACTGAGAAGTCTGACGTTCTAGCTCCCCACCCTATACAAATTCCAGTCGGTAAGATAGGAAGAGAGAGGGACCTCGAGAGGCAGCTACAGGTGTGAGAGCTTGGTAAACGGGCACCCATAGACAGAGGTGAGGGTGGTGGGGGCTGGTGGGGGCAGGATATGAGCCCCACAAACCAAACAGGTCCCCATGGTGAAGATCAAGGAAGTTTCCATGATGGGGACCCCGAGCCACGACCTGGTAAACTAGAAGAGAACACACTGAAGAAGTTTTACGGACCACAGCAAATCTTTAAACTTCGCACTGTGTGTTGTTAAAGAAATAAGTTTCGGTCACCTGGAAAATGCACTGATATTCCCCAACACCGAGAAGGTCATTCTCTCCCCATTCAGAGGAGGGCGATGTTAGAGGTCCACACGTTTGCAGTTCCCTTAGGAAGCCCACCCCAAGGCCAGCCTCCCTGGTGCTGGGGTTACAGTCTCTCAGGAAAAGCTTTGGGGGCCTCCTCCCCAGGCAGGTGCCTCTGCGCTCCGGATCTCAGCCTCTGACCTGTCGACCGCCCTGCAGGGCAGAGGGGCGCAGCCATGGTGCCGGAGGAAAGTCATGGACGTGTTGAGATCACACACCTGTCACTCAGCCCTGACATTGACAGGGAATCAGGTCCTTTTCCCTTTCTGACTATGTGGACCACAGATCATTAACCATGTTCATCGCACAGTATGTTAAGAAGTACTGGGGGCTTGGTGGGGGCGGGGAGAGAGAGAGAGAGAGAGAGAAGGAGAATGAGAACAAGAGAGAGGGAGACAGAATGTCAGGGTACGCTTCAACAAGGCTTATAAATATTTGGAAGTTCTGGCCAAACTGAGAAGCAGTTGATTCTTCTGGTCAGCCTGCACACAGGTCTCCTGGGGAGATGCTTCTGGACCCCTCGCCCCTTTTTACTCAGGGCCGCTTACCCTTCATTAGTTGTTTTATTTTTATTTATTTACTTTTAGAGATAAGGGAAGGGAGGGAGGAAGAGAGAGAAAAACACCAGTGTGTGAGGGATACATTGATTGGTCGCCTCTCGCACACCCCCAAACAGGGGATCTGGCCAGCAACCTTTTGGTCCACAGGCTGGTGGACAATCCACTGAGCCACAGCAGCCAGGGCTGCCTTCATTGGTTTNTGCTTCTGGACCCCTTGCCCCTTTTTACTCAGGGCCGCTTACCCTTCATTAGCTGTTTTATTTTTATTTATTTACTTTTAGAGATAAGGGAAGGGAGGGAGGAAGAGAGAGAAAAACACCAGTGTGTGAGGGATACATTGATTGGTTGCCTCTCGCACACCCCCAAACAGGGGATCTGGCCAGCAACCTTTTGGTCCACAGGCTGGTGGACAATCCACTGAGCCACAGCAGCCAGGGCTGCCTTCATTGGTTTTTATTTTTTATTTTATATATTTTTAAGATTTTGTTTTATTTTTAGAGAAGGGGAAGGGAGGGAGAAACATCAATGTGTGGTTGCCTCTCATGTGGCCCCCACTGGGGACCTGACCCGCAACACAGGCATGTACCCTAACTGGGAATTGAACCTGTGACACTTTGGTTTGCAGCCCGCACTCAATCCACTGAGCTACAACAGCCAGCGCCTGCCTTCATCAGTTTTTAATTGAGTACCTGTTTTGTGGTAAACTTGTAAATAAAAATACAAACATGTTTCTGCTTATAAATAGGTAAGATTGTGCCCTGGCTGGTGGGACTCAGTGGATTGAGCTTGGGCTATGGACCAAAGGGTCACTGGTTCAATTCCCAGTCAGGGCACATGCCTGGGTTGCAGGCCAGGTCCCCAGTAGGGGGGTGTGTGAGAGGCAACCACACCTGGATGTTTCTCTCCCTCTCTTTCTCCTTCCTTTCCCCTCTATCTAAAAATAAATAAATAATTTTTAAAAATAGGTAAGATGGGAAATTTTATGTTATATATATTTTTACCATCATAAAAAAGTGACATCTGTTGGTGGAAAGTTTAGAGGCCCCTAGTGACATGTTTCTTTTTTCAAAATGTAACTCATGACCGAATGCTCTGACCAGAGTGTCACAAGTCAAGGACAAGTGCTCACTGGCCCTCTAGAACACCCTGTTTTGTCCCACTGATTATAGGACTGGCTTAGCCAGTAAATTACATCTTTATTTCTCCCTCGCAAATCAACAGGAATTATCGGCGGAGAGGTAGGATTTGGACGTGCAGCGAGAGTGTAATTGCACTAGTAACCTGAACTCCAGTGAATACGCTCAGCGATTCAGGAAACAGCGAGCTACTTTTTTTCACTCCTTATAAAATGTCTAAGTTTTCAAAGTTCTCAAGTGTCTTTGAACTCTTTCCAAAAGTGTGGTACACTTTACTACAGGCCCATCTATAAATTCATCTGTCTTCAAAGGCAAAGAACCCCGAAATGTTGTTATTTGAACCGCCGGTATATGTTGGGCCGCATAACGAGAAATGGAGACAAACACTTGACTTAATTATAATGTTTGTCCAACACTCCTAACCTCGTTTGAAGGGAGGTTGCCTTGTTCGGCGGAATGACTCCTTAACAATGAACCATTCATTCACTCGTGATTGCACCAGAAGGAGAGAATTACCAGTTCGTCAAAGTCGCTTTTTTTCAAGCAAGAAATTAGCCTTTTGGGGGTGAGGGAGGCTGGGAACAGGTAGGGGAGAAGGAAACTGGATCTAGATTAATTCAACCTGGGCCACCCAAGGACCTAAAAGTTCTAAATCGAGGTCTTTTCTCTGAGTTCTAAACTGGCGGCCCTGTGCCTGTGTTTAATAAATGGTCATCTCACTGAACAGGGCTTATCCTAACGAGGAGTCTATTTATCAGCACAGCAGAAGGTGCAAAGCCGAGTGAGCCCAGCGACCTTCTGCCCCCGCTGTCTTCAAGCCACGGTGGAGGCAGGAGAGAGCGGGTGCAGGAGGGGGACACCTACAACCCTCTTCAGAAGACAATTTTTCCTCCAGAAGTGTCCACACAGCCCTGTTCACCTGGGTTGAACCCCCCTTAAAATAAAACTCTAACGAGGGAACTCTCGTAACAAGGAGAACTTTGTCACATTACATGGAGTTGTTAACCCACACCAGCCATGGCTTTTCTGGTGGGAAGAAATGAGTTTGGGGATGACAAAGAGAGACAGTTCTGGCAGAGGGCCAATGGGAACAAAGAGTCGGTCTTGGGAGACAGATCACCGATGGAGGACAAGGGCAAGGTGAGCCTGGTATCGTTCCCACAGTAGCGGGGGGCGGGGGGGGGACAGACACCAGCCGCCAGTTCAAGCACTTCACCCACCTTTTCATATCCATCAGTGGGGACTGAAACCATCTGTCCCCATTCCCATACATTCCAGACACAGGGACCAAACCCCCTACCATCTACTTAGCATCATTACCTTGTCTTTATCGGAATTGCTCTACTATTCCAGAAGACACTTGCACCAGCAAATAACCAGATGGTTCATTACAGGAACTTCCAGCACATTCAACTGAAACGATCAACAGTGTATGCTCAAAGACTCTTTGGAGCCCCGTCTCAAAATCCTTGCTTCGCTCTTCCCACCAGTATATGACAATCCTTCCCCTTTGCACTCAAGCCTCCAGACTGAAAGACCTGCCCTGAACCAATCTGCAAACTCTCAATAAATTCCGACCTTGCCTTTTCTCCTCTGAGAGCCTACCAACGCCCTTTTGAGGTGGTGTTCTCTCTTCCCGCACTCAGCAAGAGCCTCAGCTTGGTCTTATCAACAGGTGGTGTTATTTAGGGACCCAGCAATTGGCACGCTAACACGCGCACTACATTAGACGCTTAGTTGGTAATCACTAGTCACCTTAATGGTGAAAAGATAATATTTTACATAGCAATCTAGTGTTTTACAATTTACAAAGCACTCCCCCATGTATTGTATTATTTCATTGGGCCTATTTACCATGATAAGAGGTAAGGAAGGTAAATATTGGTATGATGACCATTTCTGACGGAATAAGAGCCCAAAGAGGGGAAGTGATTTATTTGAGGTTCAGCAGCCAAATGTTTTTTTTTTTTTACCCTCACCTGAGGACGTTTTTCATTGCTTTTAGAGAGAGCAGGGAAGGGAGAGAGAGAAACATCCATTGGTCGCCTTCTATACCTGCCTGGACCAGGGAATGTATGCACCTGGATGGAGGATCCAATCCACACCGTTGGTGTGTCTCTGACCAGGAATCAAACCCACAACCTCTTGGTTACTGGACCAGGCTCCAACCAACTGAGCCACACTGGCCAGGGCTTAAGCAGCCAATTAAAGGACAAAATAGAATCTTTATTCTGAATCTTCTCGTTTCGGAAATTCCTGCTTACCTACAGAGATCATAACTACAAAACAGCATTTAAATAGGAGGTCAAACACTCCCCTAAATCTTAAAGAACCAAAGCGTGTTGGTTTGCTAGGACTACTGTAGCAGAGTGCCACAGATTGGGTGAATTCCGTTAGCACAACAGAAATCATTGTCTTACGGTTCTGGAATCCAAGTCCAAACTCCAGGTGTCAGTGGGGTTGACTCCCACTGAGGGCTGTGAGGGGCGAATGCTCTTGCCTGGCTTCTGGTGGTTTCCGGGCACTTTCCAGCATCCCTGGGTCTCGCTGCCTCCCTGCCGTCTCTGCCTTCGTCTTCACATGGTGTTCTCACTGTGCTCGTCCAAAAGTCTCCTCTTCACAAAGACACCAGTCGTGGGACCGAGGGCCCACCCTATTCCACCTGCAGTGCCTCCATTTCCAAAGGAGGTCACGTGCTGAGGTTCTGGGGGTTAACACACGAATCTTGAGGGGAAGTGATTCAACCTGAAACACACAAGTGCAACCATTCATAACCGATGCTTTTATTCCAGTTAGTCCTTGAATGAGGGATGGTTTCCAAGACAGCCGAGTGTAATGACACTTACTACCTCAGGGTAGATGGGTTTTCTGGGTTGCTCTGCGGCTAATTTTACTTTATTCTCCTTCATAAGTGATCATGAATAGTGCGTGAATGATTGAGTCAAGTGCACGCCTGCAAGCCATTGCTTGTACTTAATTTAAGGGAAACATTCACTTCCATTCAAGGGAGAGAGCAGCACGTGAACTGTGTCCACTAGAGAGCCCAGTCCAGTCTGGCTCCGGCACTCCCACTGGTAAAAATGGTTTGTACAAAAATACAGGTTAAAGAAAAGCATCTGTTTTAGTCAAGGAAGGTTGCCAGAGAACATGGTCTGTTACTCAGTTGGGTGAATTTATTCTGGAAACCTTTTCTGTTTTAACGTTCAAAGGCTGGTCCCAGGAGAAAATGTGACTCTCCTCAGCAAGGGTCTTGTCTGATTCGTTCACCAACTATGAAAACAAGCAGCGACCGTGTAGTCGATGCTTTAAAACAATCAGTGAGGGTTGTTTTTTTCCCCCTCCTGTGTAGCCCATTTTTGGTTGGTTTTGACGGAAGTCTCTACCTTTGAGGGGAGAGAATAGATTTGCTTACGGAAAACAGACGTTTTATGAATCAGTGGCTGAGACATTTTATGGCTTCATTGATTTTGTACTTTCTATGTACATTGATTTATAGCTGTAGTGACTTTTATAACAATATAAAATAAGCTACATAGGAAAGATAGACTTGCATGGCCATTTTATAGCCATGTTGATTCTGTGTAGTATTGTGCACATTCAGATATTACATACATGTACACATACAAGGGACCTATCTGTAAATTCTGAACTATAATAATGAAAGAAAAACATGTGAGACCCAACTTAAGAGCCAGAATATTATCACTAATATTCCCCCTCCCTTCCCTTCAGGGATAATCCTAAATTTGGGATTTACCTGTTGCAAAAAAGAAATGTTTTCATGTATGCAATATGTTGTGTTGTTTTGGTTTGCTTTGCCATTTGGGAGCTTTATAAAAATAACACGGTATATGTAGTCTTCTCCATCCAGCTCTTCCCTCTCCATACTGTGTTTCTGAGATTTACCCGCACTGTCCAATGTACCTATCGCTCATCCCTTTTCTTGGCTGTGTAATAATCCTGTTGTGTTAACACTCTGCTCTTTATTTATCTATCTTCACAGCAGTGAACATTTGTGTTATCTGAAGGCTTTTGCTCTTGTGAATATTGAATAGTCTACCTGTCTCTTGGTATATACGTCAAAAAAATGACTCAAGCCCTGGTTGGTATAGCTCAGTGGATTGAGCGCGGGCCTGCGAACTACAGGATCGCGGTTCGATTCCCAGTCAGGGCACATGCCTGGGTTGTAGGTCAGTTCCCAGCAGGGGACTCACGAGAGGCAACCATATATTGATATTCTCTCCCTCTCTCCTTCCCTTCCCCTCTAAAATATAAATAAATAAAATTTTTAAAAAAAGAATGCTTTAAGCCATATAAATCTGACTGGGCTTAAAAAAAAAAATTACTCAAGGGTCCTGGCTGGTGTAGCTCAGTGGATTGAGTGCGGGCCTGTGAACCAGAGGATTGTGGTTCGATTCCCAGTCAGGGCACATGCCTGGGTTGCAGGCCAGTTCCCAACATGGGATGCACAAGAAGCAACCACACATTGATATTTCTCTCCCTCTCTCCTTCCCTTCCCCTCTAAAGATAAAATCTTTTAAAAAAATTACTCAAGGGAACTGGTTTCTCAAACTTTAGAAAATATATACTATTTTATATAATATATAATTTATAGAATGTAATATCAAATACAACAAGTGTATCTTAGAAGTACAATAAAAATTGGACCTCACAACCCACACACGGGAACACACATATACATGAAATACTTGATGAAACAACACATCCTTACTACAAGCAACACCCTTTAGTTTTCCTGCTCTGTTGTAGTCTGTGTGTTTAAAATGTTGGTTCTGGGCCGCATTGGTTTCATGACACACTAACAGATCCATGTTTGGAAAAACCTGATGTAGAATATACACCGAGGAGCGAAACTGCTAGGTCCTGGTTATAGGCAGATGCAACCTGACGACAAATTGTTTCCCGGAGCGACGAGACTACTTTACACTCTCACTGCGAATGTGAAAGAATCCCCGTACTTTTACATCCTCTCCCACACTTGGAGTTGCCAGAAGTCCCACTCCTTGCCAATCTGGCAGGTGTCAGATGGTACCTCGCTGCGTTCTGCATCTGCAATTTCCTGGGGATGTGGCCTCGGCTATCTTTTTGATTCTTTATTCACCTTCTCTGCGAGATGTCTGTTCATACCCGTCGCCCATTTTTCTGTTGGGTGTCTCCAACCAGGCACTCGTTGAGCGATGTGCATCCCATTGAATGGTGTTTTGTGCCTTTCACCCAGGAGTCGAGCAGGAAGATCACTGCGTGTAGGATAGACTGGGAGCCAAGGCATCTGGTCGGAGGGGGTGTCAGGAGAAAGCAGGAGCCTCATTTCAGGTTTTCGCTCCTGAAGCGCCTGTTGGCCTCTGTCGGGAGCAGTCTCCCCGCTCAGCTGGGTCCAGGGCCTGCTCTCTTCCTTCCTTCAACGTACAATAGCTGTTGAAGACAGTCTGGGGAGCGTCAGTCATCCCTCACTGTCACTGCTTGAGGAGCGGCAGCCCCCCTGCCCGCGCCAGACCACCCAACGGAACACTTTTTCCCCTGGCTTTGGAATTATGGGCTCCTGTACACTCTAGGGGCTTCTTTCGATGTCATCCATGACTTAATCTTGCATTAAAATTCTCGATCTTTTCTTTCACATACCTCCCTCTTCCTTGGAATTTCACCCTAAGAGCTAGAGAATCCCTGTTTTGCTGCTGGTGGTGGTGACATGCCCCGACCAGGGAGCCCGTGGGCTGCATGGCGCTGTCCTGCCCTGTGTCTGGGCCACACCGGGCCTTGTCCCGGGATGGCCTCTGTAGCAGAGTGGTCCATGAAAACACTTCATCAAGTGGGTGACATTTCCCCACAGTAAAGCACGTTATCTATCATTGGGGTTTGTGCTGTTAACTAAACAAATCGCCAATATAGCCACCCCCAATATCATAAAAATAAAAGTCAAATCATATACAAAGCCTCTGTCATAGTAAAGTTGTGACCCAGGAAATGAGTCAAGTTCATATCTGCCACTTATATGATCGGGAGCATGACTTTATTGTTGCGTAGCGCATGGTGGTCCTGGTTGGGCTTTGATGCCATCACCCGTAGCTGCAGCTGTGGGCCCTGCATCCCACCACTCAGGGGTTCTCAATGCACCTTCCTTGGAGCCCCGCTGTTCTGAGGGAAAACGTCCAAGCTGACATCAGACCCCTTATGTGCCGGCCTCTTGGAAGCCGAGACAATAAGAGCGAGGAGAATGAACAGGTAGCCCGAACTCTGGGCCCTCCGTTTCAACCAGAACGACCTTTCGTTTTCTTTTTAATGAATAGAATCCCGTGTAACAATTCCTTTTTATGGACGCAACTCCTCCTCCTCACGTTTGAACACCACTGCAGCAGGTCCCCTGGAAGCCAAGGTCCTCAGAAGAGTGGGCTGTGAAAGTGACTCTGAAAACGGAGCCCAAGGGACTTGCCCAAGGTCACAGTGGTTTCAGTGGCAAAGCTGGTTCTAGAATCCAGCTGCCCCTGACATTCAAAGAGGAAAGCCAGGCAGTGTTTGCTGAGGGCATATTTTCCTTCAGATGGACATGCAGTTCCAGCAGTGACAACTTTGTCTTTCTCCTTCCCCAGACATTTCTTTTCTCTGTTTTAGATTTGATTTATTTATTTTTAGAGGGGAAAGGAAGGAGAAAGAGAGGGAGAGAAACATCAATGTTTAGTTGCTTCTTGCACACCCCCTGCTGGGTACCTGGCCTACAACCCAGGCATGTGCCCTGACTGAGAATCAAACCACCCACCCTTTGGTTCACAGCCCATGCTCAATCCACTGATGACGTGGGGCATTCCCACGACATTTCTGAGGGCATTCCCACGACATTCCCCTGTCCCAGCTGATATAGTCTTCTGGTTCCTTTTTGTGGCAGACTATGGTTGTCTCCCCAAATCTGTGCTCCCCATCTTCTATAGAAATGGAGTTTCAGCCCCCCACCCCTGCCAGCCACCGCCCCTCTTGGTTCAATACGGCTGCCTGATGATGTTCTCCCTGGTGGACTGTGAGCACCAGTGATGAGTATCATTCCCGCATCACCTGCTTAAAAAGAAAACTGCATACCCAGGACTTTCCTTGCACTCCCCCACTCTCCTGCACGCTGAGCACTCACGTGGAGGTGACCCTCCACCCGCACGCAGACCAGGACAACGATGCAGTGGGGCAGAGCATCAGAAGGACTGTGTGACACTCAGGGCTCCACCCGCTGGGACAGCTCGTCTGCAGGTCGCCCCAAGTGTGGACAGGCAAATGCCATGGAAGTGGTCTGCATCCGATTCTGTAATAGGGTCAGCAAACCCAAGAAATTCAGAGTCGAGAGGAGTTGCAGGACATTGAAACCTGTTCAAGGATTTAGGTAGAGGAAATGCATTAGGGTGTCTGAAGTCTGGAGATCACAGGGAGTTGCCATGTGGGTGAGAACCGAATCTACATGGAGACAGAGAAGGCACGCTGCTGTGGACAGAGCTTCCCTCCCCGTGGGATTTGCAGCAGATGGCGTGGGGTGTAGACGGGGCAGAGGTAGAGGCCCAGGCCAGGCAAGGTTCGCTGGAAGCAGCCAGCTTAGGTCCTCAAGCAGGTCTGAGATCTCCTCTCTGGGGACCCTCATCCTGGTTCAATCTCGTCTGCTATTTATATAGAAGGAAACAGCCCGACTGACTTGGCCAAGATCACACAATAATTTAGTGGCAAAACTGGGACCAGAATCCAGATATCCCTGAAGCATAAGCTACATCGATGCACCCTGACAGAACATTTTATCTGACTTTACAATATAGTCGCTGACCACGCTGATACAGAAATGAATAACTGTGGCTCTCGATCCTGGATTCTTGTCTGTTCTCGTGCCGTCGTTCAGATTCCTGCTTTCCTTCCAAAGTCACTGCCCTCATCTGAGCGTCCTTCTTCTCCGGACCCTCCACAATTTCCCTCCACTCACTTGGCAGACCCCGCTTTCCATTTGATTCTACTCCTTGCCTTCTTCCCTCTCTTTGCCCAGTCTTGGCACAGCACGGGAGCAGGGAGCGGGCCTGTGAGACGCCAAGACAAACAGGACAGAGCTCTAGGAAGTACAGATGTACAGCGTCTGGGGATAAACGAGTGACCAGCCGAAGGTCGATATCTGAAAAATGCCACGACCGCACTGTAGACCCTTGGAGCCAGCTCCTCAGAATGAATGGCTTCAAGGAGGGGGGAAAATCCTCCGAAGAGGGCATAGGCTCCGCTGTTTATACGTTCTTCCTGTCGAGACCGTTCTGGTTGAAAAGACATGACAAGGCTATGCTTGAGTTTCACTCTGGTGCTTTGTAAGATCAAGCAGAAATCTCACATTCTTTCATTGCCTTCTATATTTCTTTCCCTCCTCCCCTTTCCTCCTTCTTTTTAAATTCAGACCACTTAACAAAGACAAGGGCCATGGCTAAAAATAAATCCTCACTCTCCTGAGCTACCTATGATGCCATGTACTGTGTGCTTTAGGTCTCCAGAGTCAACACTTCAGACACGCTGACATTCACCTACATGCACACGTGCAAAATAAAACCGCAGTTCACAAGCAGCTTCCGGGAGCTTGTGGCCGGTGGACGGACTTGTCCGGGGCCTGTTCACCCGGATTGCCACTGTCCTTCCATATGGCCTTTCACCCAGGCTTCTTAGCTGGATTTGTAGCCCAGCACTGACACGCACACCTCTCCAAGGAGGCGAGTATTAATAACTCTGGTTTTAACGGCAGGAAACTGAGGCCCAACAAAACGAGGCCACTGACTAAATGACTGGGCAAGTTGCCAGGCAAGTTCCAAAGAAAATCCATTTTGCGAAAAAAAAACCCGAGACCGCATAGTTTCATCTGCTTCTCTTTGGGCAGATACCACAAGGTGATCAACAGAGGGTTCAATAAATTCAGTGGGTGAAATAAATTCAGTGGTGTTGGCTCAGGACAGAATGCATTGGGAATGAATAACAGAAAAACAGTACCCTCACTGAGCTTCATAACTCCAGCAAATTTGTGGATTGGGGTTAACCGCGTCTGGATTTCCAGAACTCGAGTTACCCAAGTGGGGCAGGCCAGGGGAGTTTCCGTTGGGTTGGGTGGAAAACCTTCGATGTCAGCATTCGTGTCCAACCAACCGTACTCAACATTTCTCCCCAACACGTAAGTAACTTTCTTTCCGTTCTTATGCTGATAAGGAGCCCCGCGCCTGGATAGAATACAGGAGGAGAAAGTCTGGGGCTGAACGTGGCCACCAGTTGGAGAAAGCCGATTGTGTTTATTCCCGATCAGCTCCCAGGGCCAGACACAGAAAGACACTGGCCACCTCAGGCTGGAAGTGCCACACACAGCCATGGCCACAGCGTGCATTTGTCACTGATCCATAAGCTGCCATGAGCCCCCAGCTGGCTGGGTTAAAACACTCTGTCTCCCCAGTGAGCTGGAAATCCCTTGAGGGGAAGGACTCTCTTACATTTCTTCTTCAGCTTTCAAGGTGCACCATGTCAATCGCTCTATCGGCCAGGGTTCAATCAGAGGAGCAGAACCGCTGTAAGTATTGTAGGACATGCTAGGCAACTGTGGGAGCAGCTCGGGAACTGGGGGTGCCGGATGGAGAGTTGGAGAATCAGTCACTAACCAGCCCACCTGGAACACCGGTATGAATGGACCGGTCAAGTTCACCAAGGAACGGGGGCAGCCAGGCACGTGCAGTTGCTGGCGTGGGGCTGCGGAAGCAGAGCTGGAAGAGACGTCCGTGGGTGGAACTATTGCCTTTGCATCTGGTGGTGGGCCTGGAGTCACTGTTGGCCATGGCCCCAGCGGTCAGAAAGAGTTGCCAGAGAGAGTAGACGTGGTTGCCAGGGGAGAGGGAAACAGGGAGACAAAATCAAAGGCACGACACGTCCTCATACAAGATGGGTGAGTCCGAGAGACCCTGGCCAGCCTCCTGCCCAGCACAGGGCCTGCAGTGGTCGGTACTACATTTACCCCAAGGAATTTGCTAAGAGGGTAGATCCCTGTTTGGCATTTTTATCACACACAAATAGTAATAATAATATAATAATAAATAAAGAGGGCAGGAGGAAACTTTTGGAGGTGACGAATAGATTAGATTACGGTGATGGTTTCACAGGTATATAATTATCTCCCAACTCATCAAGTTGTACATATTATTAAATATGTACAGTTTTTTGTATGTTGGTCAGACCTTAATAAGCTGTAGGCAGGCAGGCAGGCAGGAAGGAAGGAAGGAGAAAGAAGCAGGGAGGGAGGGAGGGAGGGAGGGAGGGAGGGAGGAAATTGCTAGATGTGGAATGGGAAAGAGCAAGGACCAGCTAGACGCCACCTGCATCCGTCCGTGGCCATGTCGAACCACAGTGGCCTCCCCAGAGTAGTCGCTGCTGCTCCACTTCCACTTTCCAAATCTCGCCCCGATTCCTCTACCCCCTCTAAATCTAATCGTACAGAGAAGGGGATTCTGGGAAACGTAGTCCTGCTGACCCTGGTTGACCCGAAGCAGTGCGAGAGCATCGCGGGTATGGAACAGCCGCTCAGAACCCCTCTGGTCGGTTTCCAGCCCCATGGGAACACCCCTGTTCTGGACTCCGGAGACCCGGAAGCTGTGGTCATGGTTTTGACTCTAAAAATGTGTCCTTGGAGAAGTCGTGTGGCCTCTCTGCTCCACCGTTCCTCGGGAGGTGACCCATCCCCTCCTAGAAGGCCGGTCCATGCAGAGGTGAGGGAGGTAAAATGACAACTTCCATCCGAAGCTTCTAGAAGATACTAGATTCTGCAATATTGTTTCTCTGGGCTTTTCCTAGTGGGCACTTCAAGCATGACTATTTAGAGCTATGTCCTGGTTAGCTCGTGGCTTTGAAAACCTGAAATCCCAGCTTTTTCCCTCGTAACTCTAACCTTGGTATGCTGTAAAATTCAGAGCAGACCATTAAACCACTTTCTGACAACATTTGCTCTTGTACAGAAAGAGATAATAACTATCCAACAACAGTAATTGCCTACTAGCTAAGTCCCTTAAAAAAGAGAGAGAGAGAGAGGCTGGGCAGAGAGATTGTGAGCTTCCTCACAGTTCTGTTTTATAAAACATCCCAGGGCTTGCCCTGTTATCTCCTTCCTGAGACAATAGATAAGACTATGGCGGAGTTGCCTTAACCCGCGCCTGTCCCATTTCACAAGAGCTGAAGCGACGGGGTTTGCTTCCTTTAATGGAACACAGAAAAACAATTTGGTCCTTGGGTCCAATCTAATCACATCTGCAAAGCGATAAAGAGGGACCTGGCTTGCTCTGTCCATAGGAAGTGGTGACAGGGAGTGGCAGAAAGACAGAGGGGATGGACCCACGACAGGGCAGGGGAGGCGGGGTCTGGTCCCAGCAGACAANGAGAGGCTGGGCAGAGAGATTGTGAGCTTCCTCACAGTTCTGTTTTATAAAAAATCCCAGGGCTTGCCCTGTTATCTCCTTCCTGAGACAATAGATAAGACTATGGCAGAGTTGCCTTAACCCGCGCCTGTCCCATTTCACAAGAGCTGAAGCCACAGGGTTTGCTTCCTTTAATAGAACACAGAAAAACAATTTGGTCCTTGGGTCCAATCTAATCACATCTGCAAAGCGATAAAGAGGGACCTGGCTTGCTCTGTCCATAGGAAGTGGTGACAGGGAGTGGCAGAAAGACAGAGGGGATGGACCCACGACAGGGCAGGGGAGGCGGGGTCTGGTCCCAGCAGACAATCAGACCATTGAATACGAAGGAGCCAGGAGCCCCTCCAGCAACCTCCTCCCGAGGCCAAAGCTCCGCAGAATGTAAAACACCAACTTCACCCACTTCCATGCGAAGGGTTAACTTCACGGCGAACACAAGGGTTAAGAAAAGGACGCACAATAATATCTCCCCCTCCTTTTTCACCAACGACACCTGCCTTCCTAGGTCTAAATACTTCAGTGTCTACCTTTAACCCTTACTATCCAGGCGTTACATTTCAGCCATTTGTACCGATCACTCAGAAGTGTCACCCAGAACCCACTAACAAATGGCAACTGGTGACATTTGAATGTAAGGTAAACATCTCCTGCCTTTACAGGGGACAGAGATAGCAAGTTCAAGATCCAGTCTTTAGGGACGCGACATAAAAAAAACTGTATCTGAAACCTGGATTCAAGGTCATGTAGTAAAGCAGGCCGGGTAGTACTCAGAGTAGGACTTTTCAGCCTCAGCTTTCCCTGCTCCCCTGAGTCTATTTATAAAGGTGAAAGCTCGTGCCGTGCCACCCACATGCTCTCCCGTGCATCTGTGGTCCAGAAGCATCCTTTCCTCCATCACCTTGGCTGATGGACAGTAAGTGAGGTCTGACTATTAATACAGAGTCGAGGAGGAGCAGATTTCTTCCAAAGCCCCGCGTAAAAATAGCAGTGCAAATATCTCATGATAAAAATAACCGGTCCTCTGCTGGTTTCCCTCTTTCTTAATTGGAAGACTTTTATGTGACTTACAGCATTTAGGTCCCGTGGCATATTTGTTATGTGTAGATAGTAACCCAAAACTCTGGATAAATATTTATGCAGTGACAAGACTTTTAACAGGCCCCACACTTGGAATACTCCAAAAGAAAACAGAGCACGCATTCGGGGCAGTTGTAAATCCCCCGTTGTCAACGTGACTTGGACATGGGAAAGGAGGGAGGAAGCCCGAATGGGTCCCACATGTTTGCCTAGAGCTGGCATTTGGGGGGCGGGGCGGGGGGACAAGGGGATCACAGGGGCAGGGCTGCCATGGCTGGTCTTTATTGACTGTCCCAACAGTCTGGTAACGTGCAGAGAGAGCATCGTTTTGCACATGTCAGCTGTTGCCCGATGGACGCCTGCGTGATAAATGAATAATGGCCTCCATGGGGCTCTTCTTACACTAAAAAATTCAGTGCATATGGTTCTGGCCAGTTCTCTCTCCCAACCTATCTTTTGATCATTGTAGAAGTACATGTGTTCACCGAGTCGTAAAAAAAAAAAAAAAAAAGAATATTACAGCTTTTAAGAGAGAATGGAGACCAACAACTTAGAGATGTAAAGAAACCATATTGAAGTCTGGATGCGGGGCCATCGAGAAAAGCGTCAGGGTCAACGAGGCGGGGTGGGGGGGTGGAGGAAAGGAAGACTCTAACAGTGGTTGTCCCTTTGAACATGTAGACCCCAGAGTGCACATTTTGTAACTGTAATCATTTGAGAAATTTTACAGACGACTGATAGTACTCAGAGGATACTCCCAGGGCGTGTGTGCATTGCCTGGTGGTGTAATCTGGGGCCAATGATCTCTGTGTGTGTCAGGTACCACTGAGGTGGCTCCGACTCCTGACGATGCTATGGATGAGTGACAGCCACAATGTCCTGTCCTCCACAGCCCTGCTCAGCTCCCGTTGACTCGCGCCTATGGCTTTTTCCATGGAGTCAGTCTGGCCTTCTTTTCCCTCCGCATTCCACTCTTCCCAGCGTTACTGACTTTACCGAAGAACCCTGCCTTCTCCCAATGCGCCTAAAGTGGGACAGCTTCAGTTTTGCCGATTTTCCCTCCAGCGATGTTTCAGGCTTAATTTGCTCTAGGACACCCCTGGTTCCTTTCTGGGGGCCCCAGCATCCCCATAGAGCTCTCCTCCCACACCATATTTGAAACGAATTGGTGATCTATCAAATAGGAATACTAACTGTAGTTACCCCAGGCTGCAGTGAGAAATAAACACGACAAAGGAGAAGATGCTCAGCACAACGTCCGGCCCAAAGTGAATGGTAATCAACAAGCACTATTATTGTTATCACCCAACTTTTGATACACTGCCTCGCTACCCACACTGCAAGGACCAAGTAGAAAACTCAAGGAGAAAATCCTCACAAAGGGCTTTGACGTGGAGGAAGGGTGTTTATGGTTGTGTGCCCTGGACACTCTGGCTCAGGAGAGGAACCGCTGCCCCTCACTGTGTCCAAGTTAGCAGAAGGCTGGCCTCCTGGGAACGGAGGCTGCAGGGCCCTTTGGTCCTTGAATAGTTCAAAGCATTTCTCGAAGCTTTGCTCGTGGGGCAAGGGATGCTCGGAATAGCCCTTGCCAGGGCTGACAGCCAACAGCTGTGGCAATGGCAGTTGCTGTGACCCACGTCACCACCCCTGACCGCAGGCACGGGGATCCCTGACAAATGGTCCTGAGAGCCTCACATTTTCCGCCCGTCTGGAAGCCAGCGGGAGGTGGAAGGGAGCCAGCGTCTGGTCCCCAGCAATGCCATGGTGTCCACATGGTCACGTCCCCCTCCTGGCCTCCCTCTTCCTGTCCTGGAATCTGCAGAGGATTCCAGGAAGGAGTCCCCTCCTTTGGAGCTCCGAAAGAACTATTCTTTTATCTTCTTCTTTTTTTTTTCACTTTGAAATTCACGTAATTTCTCATCAAAATAGAATCTTACACATAGGACTATCAATATTTTTTTGGAACACTGAACAACATTTGCGCAGGAATAATGATGCTAACTGCCATTTATTAAGCATCTACTATATGCCTCTCAGCACTGTGGGTGCTTTATATATGTACATATTATTGGGTTGGCCAAAAATTCCATTTTTTTTTCCATAAAATAAAAGACACATTTTTTATTTCCATGAATAACTGTATTGATTTGGATGTTTTATGTCCTGTGTGGTATAATGTTGATTGTTCTCAATTCATGTCTCGATTTGATTGCTATCAACTCCAACTGGTCCACCCGACCGGGGACCATCGTCCACTGAGAAATCTCCAGCACAAAACTTCACAAACCACTTTTGACACCTTCAACCAATCACAGCACCTTCTCCACGCACTGCACAAATCTTTGTTTGTGTTTCAGTTGTGTTTTTACCTTTCTTGAAATAACAAGGCACAATATGTCGAAAATGTTGTATATTTTCTTCCATCTTCAATATTAAAATGGCTGCACAAAAATTCACCAATTTTGATTTTTTTTCTAAATGCACGCTGAGATGACAGCTGTCACAACACAATCTAACAAAATTGTTTTTGAATGAAGTTGAAGACAACTAAATGCTACTAGAGCCATCTTAGGAAAAAAACAACTTTTTGGCCAACCCAATACATGACTTAATCTTATAAAATATATCTCTAATACCTACTTTATACAGCTAGTGAGTGGCAAAGGCAGACTTACCTTACTTTTTCCCTCTATACTAAGCTGCCTGATTTTTCAAGGAGTCTCTTGAAGCATTTTTTCCTTTTTTAACAAATGGTTTAATATTTTCTGCTTATAAAAATAATGTATATTCCTATCGGAAATTCAGAAAATGGGAGAATATGAAAAAGAGTAATTCTATAATCCCATGTAACTGTTGTTTACTTAAAAAAAAAACTTTCCTAATGTATTTTTCTGTACATATAGTGATAATATTCCCTTTTTTCCAAAATTGGAATCTTGAAACTTTGCAGACTTCTCAGTGATTTTTAAATTTCCTTGAAATACCAGAAAGCCTATTTTCCCCAGGGAAGTAACTATGGACTTCCGAAATTCAAACAGAGTTCAGAAACCTGACCACGCAGTTTCTAAGAGGGGACCAAATTTTGCAAAATGCCTTTTTCCATTCTACTAGATAGAGGCTTTAAGTCCCTGGCCACTTGTTTTTCTGGCAGCCTCACCACTTTCCGGGGGGAACCCATGGCCATTAGTATCATTAGAAGTTCTTAAACCCCTTGAGACTAATCATGCTCCAAATGTGACAAAAAATTTAGTGATTGAATGTGAACATACATTAAAGCCTTCAGCTGCTGTCTCAAGGTCATGGGGATTTCAGCTCCACTCTCTCCACTTGGAGCCTCAGCCAGACCTCGTCAGCAGGATTTTACCCTCATTATACACCGAGGAGGCTTCATTATTCACGTTCAGGGTCCAGCAGCAATAACGCCTGCTGGGGTGTGGTTGGTCGGGTCATAATACGAGTGTAATAATTTATAGTTTTCATTTAAACATTTCACCCAAAATGTCCTGTGGTGTGCTTGAGGGTGATGCTGTTACGTTACAGAAGTGCACGCGTACGATTTTGTAATAAAAGACTTTGTGATAAAAAAAGGGGCGTTATTTGTGGCGAACCCTGTATTTTCCACTTTATGGATTCGGCTGGCCGCCCAGGACTGCCTCCACCGTTCCCTTTGATCGAAGGCCCTGCATGGGGCCCTTTTGTAGGCCTGAGAGATTATACTTTGTTTTGATTCTATCTTTGCCCCTGAGACACCAACCAGTAGCATTCTTCCTACTTTGTCTGATCGAATGGAATTATTTTTAGTGGAGGCCGCTTTGCTTGAAAGACAGCTTATAATCTTGAAAAGCCCTTTGCAGCGTAGCCATACAGGCCCGTCGACTGCGTTGTCTTCTCCGCCCGGCAGACTGCCTCCCACTCCACCCTTTCTGCTCACGTAGGTCCAAAAAGATAAATGAATTGCGTTGGTGCTGAATATAACAACTGCAGCATGCATCATTTTTGACAGCCACTTCCTGAACGTCATCCCTGCGTGATGTAGAAACCACTTTTATTGGATCTCAACAGAGCCCAACGGTGCTGAGGGCGATGGAGAGCAGGCGGCAACAGGAACTCGCTGCGTGTGCTGGCCCGTGCCCTCACACCCTGCCTTCCTCACACAGCCCCGTCCAGTATTTTGACACACTCACTTAACAGTGGGATGTACACTCCAGTTCCCCGGAGCCCTGTTGGATAAATATGGAAAAAATGCGGGACCGATGTCATGCACCACAATGGTTTTGCGTTCTGTGTAATTTGAAGACAAGATTCCTTAGCTGTGTGTCACTTACCTCCTATATTACCACTGTCGCCCAATATTTCGTAACCGTCGATTCTTTGCCAGTGCCCACATGCAAAGAAGGGTTTGTATTAAAAAATAAATGAGAACAGCACATTCTGATGTGGTGTAGTATGTCAGCGTTTTCCACCCAAAGGCCTGTTCCTCGCCTGCCTCCCCCTTTTAGGGAACAAAGGACACAAAGAATAACGACTTCTCCTGTTACAGCTCCCGGTGAGCAGGGTGACAGTGTGTCAGGAAGAAGAGAACATCCTTCTTCCTTTGAAATATCGAAATGTCCAGAGGTGGGGACACGCAGCCACGGGGGGATGATACTCTACAACACAGTATGGTCTGATTGGCTGGACCGTCCGTTTCCAGGTGGAAAGCTCAATTGCCTTCAAATGCAAGATTCAGAAAGGAGACTTAGAGAGGCCTCAACATAGAGAGACTCGCTTTTCCTGCTTCAGAAGACTAGATACAGGTATTCCAGGCCAAGTTGCGAAAGATTCTGGTTCTCTGTTCTGTCCCACCCACAGAACCATGTTGGACTTCTCTGTCCATGTTGGACTTGTGCTTGTCTCCTCATGGTGGCAAGGTAGCTACAGCATCACCGGGACTTATTTTTAAGATAGGAAGAGGGGGCAGGGCCATGCCAGCCAAAGGGTCTCCTTTCATCTGAAAAGCAAAAGGTTTCCCTGAACCCTCAGCAGGTTTCTGCAGTCTTCTCATTGGCCAGAGCTGTGTCACATGTTCACTCAACCGGCTTAGAAAATGAGTCCTGGCTGGGAGGACAGCTGGCTTGAACAAAAGTGTGGTCCTGCTCCAGCTGAGTTGTTCAGTTGGTTGGAGCATTGTACTGTACACCAAAGGACTGTGGGTTCAATCGCCTGTCGGGATGTGTATGGGAACTAATGTGCAACTAATTGGTGTTACTCTTCCACATGGATGACTTTCTCTCCCCCCCCCCTCTCAAATCAATAAACATCCTTGGGTGAGGATTTTTTTTTAAAGTGTGGTCCTGTTAGTGCAGAAGAAGAAGGAATGAGTGCGGGTTAGCCCTTAGGATACTACTCAGAGGATGGGTAGGGCTGAGAACACAGCTGAGAAGCAGAACACTTTACAAGAACACACCGATCTCTTTGGAGACGTAAGTGACTCTCTACCGGATGTGTTTCTACACACACAAGCATCACAAATAACGCTTGTTGCTCTGCGACAGCAGTCCCAAACTCTTTGTTCGTATGTGAACGTTCCTGTAGTGGATTGTTGATTTCCCATTGCAATTATTATGAAAACTTAAATTAGTGGAAAAGTAAGAGCGTTGTTTTTAAAAGGTAAGCCTGACCGTTTCACACTTCTGTTTAAAACTCCTCAGGAGCTTGGCACGGCCATGAGAGACCTGCAGGCCAGAGTCCCTGTTCATTTCAGCAGCCTCCTATCTGTCTCTCTGCCTCAGGGCCCTTGCACATGCCCTTCCCCCTGCCCCAAAATCCCTTTCCCTACTCTGGGCCTAGCATCCTCTCCTTATTCCTCAGCTCTAAGATTAAAGACCCCCCCTGGAGGAACACCCCGAGATCTGTCAGACTAGCCGGGGGCACCACAATACCCTAATAGAAACTCCAAATACTCTAATCTTCCTTTTCGCATTTCCCTAAAAAGTTAACTAATTTTGCAGTGAACTGTCTCAGGTCTGCTTCTCCTGCTAGAATGTTCGCTTCGTGAAGGTCCTAATGTTCTTATTTACTGCACCTGGTTCATTGCCTGCTGTGTAGTAAGCACTTAACAAGTATTTATGGAATGAATAAAACGAAATTTTAAAGGCCTGAAACTGATTTTGCTGATAATGGGCATTTGCGCTACTCAAAATAGTCTTTGAACTGGTGCCCGTTTGCAAATTGTCCATTGTCAATCTGCAACGAGCACAGAAATCGAGCGTCTGCGTGTAGAGAACTTTATAGCAAGTTTGAAAGTGTCACTCAACGGTTTGGAAATGTTGAAAAAGAAAACTAGTCCTTCGATACAAATCGGTTGAGAAGCACTGCCATTGGTTAGATGATCCCAAACTGTTGTTCCACTAAGAAAATGCAAGCGTTTCTGAAGCTGCGGGAGTTCCAAAGCTGAGCAGAGTATGAACCACACATAAGGGGGAGGCCATCGCCCTACACCATCCTGGAGTGGAACCCTGTCTCCCTCACCTCACAGTGAGTTACTTAACGTGGACACGTTATGAATTCACTGTGCCTCAGTTTTCCCATGTGCAAATGGGGATAATAACAGGACCTACCTCACAGTGCCACTGTGAAAGGTTACAGAGGGCAACTGTGTGCCAGGCACGCCATCGAGATACTATGAGTATCTGGTATTATTATTATTACTTGCAATACCCGAGAGAGCCATTTTGCACAAAATAAGAGAGGATCTTTGGGGGGAAAAAAAACATGGTTTGGATTAAAATAACACTTGGGCTATGAAAGCACACAGAACAGAGATTGATATCAAAGGACTCTGAGAACAAACAGCCTGCAGGGAAGATGTGAGCTCGTGTGCGCCCGAGGCGGCTGAGACCGGCTCTGACCTCAGATCAAGGGAGATGTTTGCACAGCGGAGCTGGCACGTACTTGCATGGTTTCTGTGTAAGAAAATTTGCAAATCCAACAACCGGGTAGGGTGGGAGGCAGAGCAGGGAATATATATATATATAATTTAACTCTAATATTCCTCTACTCAAAGCAGATGCCTGAAATTCTACCTGTCATTAGGGCTGCACTTTTTTTTTTAGTTGAAAGCTTTAATGTAAAATGCAAGCACCACTTATAGGTTACAATTTAAGCTCTTGTCGGTCATTTACACTCTAGTATAAATTTAAAAATCTGAAGGGACCTTGGATGGGAGCCCTTTGCTTATATCTTACTCTAGCTGGTGCTTGCTTCCTTACCTGACTCCTACCCCTGCAAATCCTGCCCATTATTTTCCACCATCCACTGGTCCGTATCGTTTTATGCATGTTATCATAAGTGCATCTCTGGGTTCAGGGGCCACATCTTACACTTTTTAGTCACCCCCTCCTCCCCTAGCACAGGGCTGTACACAGCATAGATCCTCAAGAAACTCTGGTTGGATGATGGGGGAGGTGAGGGAGAAAATTCTGGGCTGCTGTGCTCAGTAGAGGGCATGGGTAAGCCATGGATGGGGGGGCGCTGGAGAAGACCACTTGTGACATTAAAGACAGAATTTTCCATGGAGACCTGAAGTGGAGGCAGGGAGGAAGGAGAAAGGGGAGGGATGAAAATAACAGAGGCAGAAAGTGCAACAGAAAGTCCTTTCCCCCCTCTTTTGTGTTTCTTCCCCCCTCTTATTTTTTCTTTTGGTTTTATTGAGATATGATTAAGATGAGGCACTCTAGAAGTCTCAGGTGTGCAGCATAATGACTTTGCTTAAAAACACTGTGAAATGATGACCACGTAAGAAGTTTAGTTACCATTCACCCCCATATATCAATACCAAAAACTGTTTTTTTCTGTGTGATGAAGACTTTTATAAGATCTAGTCTCTTAGCAACTTCTTTCTTCTTCTTTTAATCCTTACCCAAGGGTGTGCTCACTGATTTGAGAGGCAGAGACAGAGGTAGCTCTGCGGCTTGGTCACAAGATCGTGTGGGCATTGTCATCTAATGTCTTCTATTTCTCTGTGAAGTTGGAGTGGGGGGGCATGTTAGGGAGGGCCAGAGGGGTAGAAGAGGTTCCCCATGGGGTGAACGGTATGACACATGAGCACCTAACAGGGTCACATCTCCAGCCACTCCTGGCAGCCAGGGAGCAAAAAAGAGGTGGGACCCAGGACTGTGGACTGGTTCTCACTTGTCTCTTTCTTGTTCCCACCTTTCAGACCTGAGGGGTATGTACAGACCTTGGAGGTGTACTAGCTGGAGTGCCAATTAGTTGCAGAAAGGAGGCGGGGTCGCTGGTCACCAGCCAACACCAAAACGTGTCGGAACGACAATCCTGCTGGGCCTTAGAAAACTATGGTGCAATGTCCATGTCGTCATTGTTCTTATAACGTCCCCCTGGCTTTTGGGTCGGCGTTGTGATTTGTACTGAGTTTTATTTTTTGATGTCCCGAATCTCAGTAGCATATCAGTGTTCAGTTCCAAACTGCTTCCTTCATTTCATTCATTCATTCATTCATTCACTCCACAAAGATTTATGGAGAGTCAGGCAGTGGTAGCCAAAACACCCACTGTCCCTGCCCTCCCTAGCCAGGAGAACACATCTATTTGACTAGACTAGAATGTAAGTCCCAGAAGGCCAGGGAGCAACAATTTGGTTCACTGTTGTATTCCTAGTGCCTGGAACAGTGCCTGGCAGGTAGTAGGTGCTCAATGAGCAGTTGTCGGATGGAGAAGTGCACTTACTGTGAAGCTAAAACAGTTTAAACTCTAGCCCCTCACTTTTAAGCACAAACCCCCTCACTGGCCCTGGCCCCTTCCAAGGCTCTGGAGGGGCCCTACTATGTGCTCTCGTGGTTATATATTTTTATAAACATTTCAAAAGTAAGACGTTTTAACTAGTCAAGACCCTTGTCTCTTCCCCAACGCCCCCTCCATCACCTTCTCCTCACGTGACACTGAAGTAGCCATGGGCATTTGTCATCCCGTAAAGAGGAGATGGCACAGGGAATACATTTAGTATGGGACATGGGGGCATGCTGTCATTTAAGTTGTATAGTTGTCACTGGCTGTCCCACTGTAGGGATGACTTCCAAGAACACTCCCTGTGAAGAACCACCTGGCACGTCACAGAAGCAGGGTCTAATGTGGTGTCGCAAACATCCTATACTCCTGGCACTGGAAGTTCGTGGACGTCAGAGAAACAAGATCCTTCCTAAACAGAACCTCCAAAATCGTTTAAGCTTCAGACCCCTCAAGACATGAATCTGCCCTTGGCCAGATGCATGGATGAATCTTGTCCTCAAGGGGTCAAGAAATAACCAGCTCTTACTCCACTTTTCTCTAGAACAAAGTCTAGGTCAAAGCTTGTTCTTGGTCCTCGGAACTGCACTAAACCCTTCCAGTCAATGGTCCGTCTTCCTAAGTGATGCCCTTAGAACAGCTGGACCAACTTCTCCAAAGGGCAGCTACCTTCCAACCAGACCCCCAGAGCTGATCTTTCCATCAAATTCTAATTCCCTTTAGAGAGTATCCAAATTAATAGTGCCACTGCCAAATTCTTTGCCCCACATGCTTCACAAGCTCAATCATTACACTTTAGATAATGACTAAATATTAGATTTCTGGTGACCAGAAATATACTCATTCATTCATTCACTCATTCATTCATCCATCCAGTGTACTGAGCCCTTACTAGAAGGCAGACATTGGGAGTAAAGCATTAAACAAGACACAGCCCCCTTCTTTAAACAGCTTTTTATTCTGGTGAGAGAGTGAGGCGTCTGAACAATGACAATCCATGATTCGCACTAAGCTGGGGGCGGTGATGAGCACAGCGTTTTGGAGGCACTTGGGTGGAGTGCCAGTCTTGAGCTAGGCAAGTCTGGGACTGCTCCTGGGAGAGCTGAGTCAGCCACTTGGCAGGAATGCCTCCTTACCGTGGGAGGGCGAACTGGACAAAAGGTCCCCGGATCACCTCTGGGAGCTCTGAGACTCCCAGCCCCTCCACAGCCCCAGACCTAGGGACCCAGAACTTCAGCCAAAATCACCCCTGGAAGTGTTTTTGATCAAGGGGCCGGCCTCGGTGATTCTGTGGAAGACAAAGAAGCCCGTGGGAACCCGGAAGGTCCTGCGGTGGGGGCAACATAAGAAGGAGGGGCTGGGGACAGAGGTGGGGGAAGGAGGCAGTCAGCAAAGGGACCAAAAGCCTTCTAGATGGGCTATTTAAGTGGCATTCAGGCCCTTTTTTAGAGAAGTTACTCAGTGTGGCTTGCAGCTCACGTGCCTGCTAGATAACTCTGGCTCTGAAAGCCATGGAGCAACCTGATAGCCAGGCGCATGGTGCGGGCACAGGGGTGTGAAGGCTCAGGCTGTCCCGTGACTCCAGGGGTGTCTCCCACCCCCCCAAAGCTGGAGCTACTCCAGCCTCCGGGTCTCTAGACCAAGAGACAGATCTTTGTATCATTTACCTTAAAAAAAAAAGCTTTATTCAACTGTAATTCATATACCATAAAACCCATCCTTGTAAAGTATACAATTCATTGGGTTTTAGTACATTCACAGAGTTCTGCAACCAACCCCTCCGTCTGACTTTGGAACATTTTTATCACCCCCCAAAGCAACTGGAACTCAGTAGGAGTCATTCCCCTTCCCCCCCACCCCCATCCTCATCCCTCCAACCACCTAGCAACGATCCACCTTCTCTCTATCTCTACGAATTTGTCTCTTCTGCAAAGTTCATAACCGTGGAGTCATAGCATGTGTGGCCTCCAAGTCCGGCTTCTTTCACTTAGCATGTTTTCAAGGTTCATCCTGGTTGTAGTATATATCAGCACTTCATTCCTTGGGATGGCTTCATAATATTGCACTGTACGACCCTTCTTTCTCCTTTTTTTGTTGACCCGTCCATTAGCTGATAGACATCTGGGTTGTTCCCACCTTTCTCGGATGTCAGGAACGATGCCGCTCTGAACATTCGTGTCTAAGTTTTTGCATGAACACAGGTTTTCAATTCTCTTGGGTGCATGCGGAGGAGAAGAATTTTCTGGGCCATATGGAAACTCTGTGACTAACGTCTTGAGGCACCGCCACCACATTGTTCTCCAAAGCAGTCGCCTGTGTCATCGTCCCACCGGCAGGGTGTGAGGGCTCTGATGTCCCCACGTCCTCCCCAGCACTTGTTTGTGTCCCCTGCTTGCGTGACAGCTGTCCTGATGGGTGAGGTCACACCCCCTGGGGTTTGATTTTCATCTTCCCTATGCCTGGCGATGCTGAACATCTCTTCAGGGGCTTATCGACCATCTGTGTACCTTCTTTGGAGAAATATCTGTTCAAATCCATATGCCCATTTTTTTTTTTACCAGTGTCCCGGAGCTTGACGATGGACCCGGCAGACGGGAAACCATGGGCACCGAAGACATGATGCCGAGGGGGCCGGATCCCCTTCCCTCTGCCTCCGTATATTACATATGCCCATTTTTAAATGGAGCTGCCTTTTTATGGTCGAGTTGTGAGAGGTCTTTATATTTTCTGGATGTGAGTCCCTTATCCGATGGGTGGTTGGTAAATATTCTCTCCCATTCTGTGGTTCCTTTCTCTTGCTTGATGGCATCCTTGAAGCACAAAAGTTTTAAGTTGAAATGAAGTCCAATTTATCTATTCTTTCCTTTGTCACGTGTGCTTGTGGTTTCATGAATAGTTGTGTTTTCTTCTAAGAGTTCTATAGTTTAGCTCTAACATTTAGGTCTATGATTCAATAGAATATGTAGGATATAAGGGGGGAGCCCCCCAAAACGGAATTACCTTCTGGAGGGCTGGCCCCTTGTAGTACAGGCTTCTCCCACTAGCTGAGTATTCTAGGAACCCATCTGTATCAGTGTGCCAGCTGGCGTTGTTGTGAGAGGCTGCGTTCAGCTCCCGTGAATTTTTTGGAAGACTCAACATGTTTGTTCATTTCATGATGGGTGATTTATGAGCGCAGCTGCCCACACCATGAGAGTGTTCAGCAGCTTTTGGCCAAGTGTGGCATGACCCCCATGCCCCACCCTCTCAATTCACCAGGTCTTGCCCCCAGCGACCTTTTTTGTATTCCCAGATGAAAAAAGTCCCCAAAGGGAACTGTTTTGCCAGTATGGGAGAGGTGAAACAAAAAATGGCAGAAGCACTAAAAGGCAGCACAATCCATGAGTTCAAACACTTTTCAGCAGTGGGGAAAAGTCTCAGTAAGGGCACTACATCAAGTGGAGGGTACTTTGAAGGTGACCGAGGTTCAAATATGCAAGAATAAATACACAAATTTTTAAATAAATAAATTCTGAGTTTTGGGGGAGTTCCCACTTGTAATACATATAGTCATGTCTACTTATCTGTTTATCATGATTATAGTAGATGCTCTGACCCTGGCCAGGTGCCTCCTCGGGACTGAATCCTGCCCCCCAGCTGCTGGGAACACTGACAGCCCTCGGCTCTCAGTCCTCTGGGGGAATTGCCTTGGATGGAAAAGGTCGCCTGACCCAAGGTCTCTCTGGCTTCTGGGTCAGCCCACCCCCGTGATAGGTTAGGTCAAAGGCCTGCCCCCTTGCCCCAACTTGACACCAAGGGGTCACCCCAGCTTTGGATCTTCCCATGGGCATGGCTGAGGCCTCAGTGAGGTTGCACTGTGGTCCAACCAACCTCTCCCTGGACACACTCCCACCCCCATCCCTCCCCTTCCAATGCCAAGGGCACTTCCTCACAGACTTCTGGGCTGGTATCTGCCTCAAGTGCCTGCTTCCCTGGGAATTCAACCTACGACTGTTGGTATCAGCAGTGGTCCAGGAGAGAAGGGGCTGAGATGGGACTTTAGAATTAGATTACCCCCACCCAGCTGGCAATGGGAACCCCATGGATGGCAATAGGTGGAATACAGGTGGGTCCTAGCGCCACAAGGCAGTGAACTTGTTCAAACTCTCACCGATGGTGAACCGGAAGTGTTCAGTGGAAGGGCATGCAAGAGTAGGCGTGATGTGTGAGCGTCAGGCCGGAGTGGTGGCCAGAGGACCCTGACCCTCAGGGAGTTATGCAGGTGACGAGCAGAACACAGCAAAAGGTTTTGGGCAGGAGCCTTCTGCTCAGTCTGTACCACAACAACAATTTTTAAAAAAATCAAGGATGGATGATCAGGAAGCCAAGAACAGCCACCCCCCCCACAGAAGTCATGATCCCTTGCTCAGTTTCCAGAAAGAAACTAGTTTTCCGACCCAGATCCATGGGTTGAAAGAGAGGTCAGGTGCCTGGCAGGAAGGACCCGGCAACGCCATCATGATAAGCATGGCGGGCGTTTCCCAAGCCTTTCCCTGAAAGGGCCATTTATTTGGGCAGCCGTAGACTGAGAAAAGGGAATTCTCTTTCAGGGACTGTTGCACACCATGAGACCCCTGTAGAGTGAGTGTACATGGGGGCCAGTTAGAAAATGGGGGCCAACTGGATCCATGGCCCACCAGGTGGTCACCTCCGCGGTCACTGACTATAATCAGAAGGGCCAGATCTTGGTTTCTAGGTCCCTGGAATAAAAGCTATTTAGAGGACAGGCCTTTGAGATTCCTTTTCTTGCACCATTTATGTCCTTATGAGCCAAGATAGTAAATCAAAAACAATAGCACATCCCAGGGGGGAATGACAGTAATTTATACAAAGTAATTACCAGTGTAATTCAGAATCCAAAAGGGTAGAGGGCTGGTGGTGCCCATTATGTCTCTACTTAAGCAGCTGTCTACACCCTGCAAACGTCAGGTGGATCCTGGAGGATGACAAAGGTGGCTAAAGTCCACCGGCCCGCGGCCCCATCTGCAGCTGCTGTGCCAGATGCGTGATTATTGCCGGAGCGAATGAACATATCCTCAGGTGCTTGCGGCCACCGAGCCAGTAAGTGCATTCTTTCCCATCCCCACCAAGAAGAAAATAAGAACAGTTGATTCAACCCCGGCTGGGGTGGCTCAGTGGATTGAGGGCCAGCCTGCAAACCAAAGGGTCGCCGGTTCGATTCCCAGTTCAGGGCACATGCCTGGGTTGCAGGCCAGGTCTCCAGCAGTGGGTGTGTGAGAGGCAACCACACATTGATGTTTCTCTCCTACCCTTTCTCCCTTCCCTCCCCTCTCTACAAATACATAAATAAAATCTTTCTTAAAAAAAAAGAACAGTTGATGTGCTCGGGACAGACAGCATACCCATTCACAGTCTTCCCCCAGGGCTATGGTTGTGCCCCCGGTACTGCATAAGACAGTCCCACCTGGTGTGGCTGGACATTGATGACATCGGCCCAGCAAGAAGTGACTAGTGCCTTGGAGGCCTCCCTAACACTTGCATTCCGGAGAATAGAGAAAACCCCTATGATGACTCAGAGGTCTGGCACGTCAGTAGTATTTTTAGAGGCCCCGTGGCCAGGGGCATGCTGAGATATCCCCCAAAGTAAAGGACGTATCATCGACTCTCGCACTTTCCACCACAAAGAAGCAAGCTTCCCACCTGGTAGGGCTCTTTGAGTTCTAGAGGCAGCATAGTGCAAACGTGAGGATATCGCTTCAACCCACGTACCAGGTGTATCAAACCCCAAAGCAGGACCAAGAGCAGAAAAGGGCTCTGCAGAGAACACCCAGGCTGAAGTGGAAGTGGTGCTGCAGCTTGGGCCGGGTGAGCTGGCAGACCCTCCGACACTCGAGGGTTCGGTGACAGGAGAGGACAGCATGTAGAATTTATGACAAGTCCCACTGGGAGAAGCACAATGCTGATCCCCAGGACTCTGGAGCACGGCCATGCCATCTGTAGCGGAGAATTAAATAACCTTCTAGGAAGCCCCTGGCAGGCTATGCGGCCCTAATAGAGACAGAACACCTGACCACGGGACAGCCAGTGACCAGGCAGCCAGAACTGTCCAGCGTGAGCTGGGTCCTACGAGAGCCATGGAAACACAAGGGCAATGATCCCACCAGCAGATGGAAATGGAACATCAGGACTGACCACAAGCAGGACCAAATGGCACAGTGATCTGCACGCCCCGCTAACCCAGGCACATGGGCCACCGTCACTGTTGCCCCAGCTCTTATCGCTCAGCTCAGTGCTATGGCTCCATGCGGATAACTGGTGATGATCGGTTAACAGAAGGAGCAAAACGGTAAGTGCGGGTCATGGGTGGGTGGTCTGATGTGCGGATGCAAGCTGAAAATGGATGGTGGGTGCATTCCAGCATCATTCGGAGGGACCTCAAAGGACCATGGCAAGAAGGGATCCTCTCCATGGCCAGACCCTGAGGCAGTGACTCTGTCATCCAGTCTGTAAGAAACAAGAAGTGTCTTGGACTCAGGCAGTGGTGAATGGCTGGGCCAGCAGCCTTGAGAGAGAACGATTGGAAGGTGGGGACACAGGGGTCCTGGCAGCCGCTCCTGGGCAGACAGGTGGGAGCGGGCGTGGAGCGTGAAGATCACTGGTTACCTGTTCATTCCTAGGAGGTAGCACCACCCTGGAAGAAGTACTAGACAACCAGGTGGGCGAAAGTGACTCAGCCAGCTGAAGTCAAGCTGTCCCCGTCATCGACCACCCCACTGCTGACACCATGGGCGGGTGCCTGACCACAGTAGCCGTGGTGGCAGGGACAGAAGCTACACAGGGGCCCAGCAGAGTGGGCGCCCACCTGCCAAGGCCGACCTAGCTGCTGTGGTTCACGTCAACCTGCCAGCAACAAGGACCAACTCAGCATTCCCTCTTTTCCATCATCTCCTGAGGAGACCAACCAGCCACCTTGCAAGAAACAGCAATAAGTTTTTTTTTAAATGGGAAAACTAGAGAAAATGGTATATTTATTAGATCTGTGCAGGAATGACGAATTTCATGGCAGAGAAGAGAAACAGATTTGAATAGTTCAATATGTAAACCTCCTATGCAAATGAACAGACAACAGACTGAGAAAGTTTGCATTAAAATTGTTACGTATAAATGATTAATATGTTACGACTTTAATCTATAGCTTAATTAATGTATAAGAAAAGGGCTGGGACCCTAATTGATAAATACAGAATATAGCAACTACCATTTAACTCTCTTTCTATGCCCACATAGATTTACAAAACCACGTTGTACCGGTTGTTTTGTACAGGGAATGGTTTATAACCAGCTTTCCTCACAAACCAGCCCAGATGCTAATATAGGAGCTGCTCCTGGGGTTGGTGAACACAGCTCTTGAGCCGGCTTCACAGCCCAGTCCTGCCCCCCGCCCCTCCTGCTGTGGAGTTGTCCCCACAAGTATTCCTCCAGGCACGTCCCACCTGCCACTCCCTGCTCCTGCAGGGCTGCGTCCAGGGGAGCCCAGCCTGCAGCAAATGGGCCTGAAGGGCACGAGAAGGAAGATCGTTCCAGGCAAAGGGGCAGCTAGTCCAAAACCCTAAGGCAAGACTGTCTGTGCGGTCAAGAAATAGAAAAACCAGGGCGTCTGCTGTGGAGGGCATGCGGGCGACAGTGGCATGCGGGCGACAGTTCCTGAGCTCAGCACAGGAACAGAAAACCAGGCTGTGTAGGACCTGGCAAGTCATCATCGGGTTTGGCTCTTTCCTCCGAGTGGGCACCACCGCAGGGTTTTACAAGAAAAGGGACGTAATCCAACTTCAAATGTAAAAGAATCATCAGGCCACTGTTCTGAGAAGAGAGGGGCGGGGAGCAAGGACCGTCACAGGGGGACTAGTCAGGAGTCCATTTCAGAAATCCAGGTGATCTGGGGGAGTGGATCAGACCATGCTGCTGGTGGAGAGGGGTAAAAACTGATCTGGTTCCAGGTACGGTCTGCACATGGAGTTAACAGGTTTTCTGAGAGACAGGGTGTAGGGTGTGACTCCAAGGTGCTTGTCCTGAACGACCTGAACTTGGAATGAAGACGGGAATGTTCTGGATGGGCCAGTGGGGGAGTGAAAATAAGGATGTCGATTGCGGTTTGGATGTTCATTCCGAGATGCCTAGTAGACATTCAAATAAAGATGTTGAGTCATCAGTTGGAAATACCAATCTGGACTTCAGGCGAGACGAGAGGTTGGGAATGGCGATATAAATTAGAGTAATCTGCATATGGACAGTATTGAAGGTCTTGAAACTGGATGAGACCAGGAGGGGTGGGGGGGAGTATAAATGGAGAAGAGAAGACCAAGTTCTCAGCCCCTTCCTTGAGAGGACAGAGAGAAGGGAAGATCCCGCCAAAGAGATGGAGGAGGGACAGTATATAGTAAGAGGAAAATCAGGTGTACAGGGTCCTAAAAGACAAGGGCAAAAGCGCGCCAAAGTGGAAGGAGGTCCAACTGTTTCAAATATGCCCGAAGCTCAAGGAGGATGAGAGCTAAGGTTGTTCAATGAATGTCGTCTGTGCTGACTTTGACATCAGCTTCCTGGAGTGGTGAGGACGAGAACCTGGTGGGAGCAGATTTCAAAGACAGCGCAGATACACTACACTTTTAAGGAGTTCTGTTGCCGAAAGAAGCAGAGAGATCCTGAGCAGTGGCAGGGCAAGTGGTTAGGAAAAAGAACAATTACTGTGCCCACTTTGCAGATGAGAAAACTGAGGCTTAACGACATTGATGGATAGGTCTGGGTTCATTTAGCTGGTAAGTTGTGATTTGAGCAGAGCTCTTACTGAGTCTAAAAGCTCAGTTCTATCTTTTAAAAAAACCCCAATTCTTTATTGATAGAAATTTACTTTTTCTTAAAATTTTCTATTATGAAGCTGATGAATACTCTGATAGAGAAGTATGTGATCACACCTCTGATTAGTCCCTGAAGAGGAATTTCCGGAGGCAGAGATCCTGGGTCAAAAGCCACGCATGTATATACAGCACTGAACCCACACAGGCAAACCCCTACAGAGAGGCCGTGGCTGTTTATACTTTCGTCCGCAGCACATGAGGTCTGTCTCCCTGCATTCATGCCAACCCTGGGTCTTATCTGGTCCCCCTCAATTACAGAGGTGCAAACACCATTTTATTTTGCACATGAACGATTGATTATCAGTTTGAGCTGCCCATGTATACAGGTCTGTTTCCAAGCAATCCCCTTTGGCTTCTGCTGAGGTTCATCACCCTCTGATCTGATCCTCACCTGACCACTCTCGTCACAAAGACTTATTTCTTGCTGCAACATGTCCATTTTAGAAGGTAAACTGCACAGAGATAAATGGAATTAAAAGTAATAATAATTTTCTTAAAGATTTTTATTTATTTATCTTTAGAGGGGAAGGGAAGGAGAGAAGGAGAGAAATATGGTTGCCTCTCGTGAGTCCCCTGCTGGGAACTGGCCTGCAACCCAGGCATGTGCCCTGACTGGGAATTGAACTGTGATTGTGTGGTTTGCAGGCCCACACTCAATCCACTGAGCCACACCAGCCAGGGCTAAAAGTAATAATAATTTTAAAGTAAGAAATTAGATCTTGGGTGGTTTCCCTATCTGAGAGACTGTGGAAGAGCTCGGATTTTTGGAAAAGTTGGGGTGCAAGGTAGGACTGCATGCAAACAGGCCCCTGTATGTGACCCCACCTGTGACTATTAGCTGAGAGTCTGCAGTTCCATAGAATATTCCAGAAGGTGCATAGAGGAAGGAGGGAGGCCCCTTTGTAAAATATATTTTGTGGGCCATAAGTTGCAACTTAGCTACTTCTCTCCCGGAAGAGTTCTTTTTTCAACAGCTTTTCTCTTCCTTCTTTGCTCTTTGGTTTGACAGGACAGCTGATAAACTGGCCCTGGCACATTTGAGAGAAGTATAGCTATCTGGTGACATCAGTCATACACAGTCATTGTAGAAAGATTAGGAAATAAAGGCAAGTAGAAAGAAAAATAATTAAACCCATAGAAATTCCGCCCACTGTGTTCTCGGATAATTGTAATTTACATTTTGCTGAATTTGGTTTCCACACACTTTCATTAAAATTTTTACATAATTCATTTATATAATCTATTCTTTTCAATTCTTGAACATCTTTCTAGCTTTCTAGTTGTCAGTAACGTTGATCAACACCATTTTTAATGAATTTTCATGGACTACCATTATATGGATAATTTTAATAAATTTACTTAGTCCCTTATTTTTGGAATTTAGGTTATTAGTTTGTTTTACTATGACAAGCATGATCGACAATATTGTACACACATATTTGTGCTCTCATCCACTATTATTCTAGGATAAATTCTAAGAAGTGGGGTTACTAGGTCAAAGAGCATGCGGGTTTTTGAGGTGTTTGAGGTGTATTCCAAATTGTCCAAACACTTCCTCAAACGACTGTACCTTCACAACTGAGTTCTAGTTCACAGATAAACCTTGGTTCGCACTCCACAGTGTGCGTGCTGAAATAAACAAGAAGATGGTCACCCATTCTCTTGGGGAGAACAACTAATTCTCCAGGCAAGAATATTACTTGAGAAAACAAAAGATAAATGGAAAAAGGGTAGCTTCTCATCTAGAAAGTGGGGGAGCAGGGTCTTCCTAAAGAAGAAACTGAGCTTCCAGAACCTTCCATTTGGCTTGGCTTCTGGTTCGTGGTGGTGGCAATCCCAGGGCTCTCATTATATTTTACTCCGTCGACATTCTCATCTGTCCCCTTCTGAGGGTGGCCCTTGCAGTCTGGTTAGTTACCGCTTTGGGAAGGATCTAATACCTCCTAAATTCACTCCCAGAGCATGAACTGTCTGCTGGCTGACGGAAGAGACAACAGCACTGGAAGGAGAGCCAGGTCACAGATGGACACGGGGCTGGCGCAGACACCAAGGGGACTTGGTGTCGTCTGAAGAAGACCCAAATCATCGACAGTGGAAGAATTCTTTGTGGGAACATCGACAATCACCTTCATTTCACCCCCTGGTCTCTTAACCCAGCAGGCCCCAAACCAAGCTCAGCATTACTTCACGGGCTCTTGCTCCCATCTCCAACGGACAGCACCATCGTTACTAAGCGGGCTTTGCATGAAACCCCATTCGTTGTCACTCATGACTTCTCCCTCTCCTTGACCTCCAACCTCCAAGCTGCCAATCATTTGTATCTATTCCACCTCGGCATGTCTCTTCTGTCCACCCCTCCTCTCTGTCCTCACAGCCTTGGGTGAGCTCTCTTCCGTCGTCTTTCGCTATGAGAAGGTGACTGCCTCCTGCATGTGTCTTTCCATGAAGGTTTGAAGAACACCTCACGGCTCCACGTCATCTGCTGGGGAACGGTCCCACTCCTGAGCGAGGCACCGACCGAATCTGGCCCTTCCAGAATCTGGCCCTTCTTAGCCTTGCTTCTTAGCTTCCTTCCTGCCACTTCCTGTGCTCCAGATTTTTGGATCTCCTCAGCAGCAATTGCCTCATTAAGCTTTTGCTCCAGTGTTCTCTCCCCATGGTCCTCACTCTGCTTCCCAGCTGCTGAAGTCCTTCTCATCCTTAAACGCCCAGTGCAAATATTAATTCTCTGTAGCTTTCTCCAGGCGGAATTAATCGTCCTTTCTTCTGTGTTCCCACAGTGTTTTGTCTGTGAGAGGTTTTCTTAGGCTCCGCCAAGAAAGAAATGCCAATAGCCATAAAGTAGGCAATAAAGAGCTTTATTGGGGTTTGTGCACCGGGGTGAGGTTCCCTGGTGTGCAGGATGAGGCCGGGGAAGTCACGCCCAAGCAGGGAATGTGGTGGGGGTTTATTTTTGTTGGCTCCCCGTGGGAGCTGTGGATTGGTGCCCTCTGAACAAAGCAGCAATATAGCATTGGTGGTCTCTTCCTCGGACTCAGGTTACTGTGAGGATGTCTGTCTTGGCAAAGTCCAGCCGGAGCTTCCTCCTATCCCTGCCCACCCTAACAATCTGGACTTCTGGGAAAGCACTCACCATGGTGGTTGGTAGTGCCCCTAATAGGCTGAGTTCACCATGGACGCGGAGTTTGTCTCATTCACCCCAGGCTTCCCAGGGCCTGGCCCAATGCTGGGTGCTTAGTAACTATTGGTCCATTTGGATTGAGTCAGAAATAGAGTCAGGTTGCCTGACTCTCAGTCTGGGCCTTTTATACGATCCCAAAGCAAAGGCTTGTGTAGCGAGTTGGAGATTACCATAAGACAGAATGGGTTCACCCCCCAACTTCTGTTACCTGCTGAAATGTCTGTGGAAATTAAGTCTTCGGGGGTATTAAATTAGTTAATTTGCAAATTATTTAAATCCCATTTTTTACTGAATGTATTTAAAGTTCATTCCAATGACATTGAATTTAAGTCCATTTAATTACAAATATCCCTGGGAGGGCTTAATTTGCACCACCATTAACCCAGCCAACATTTTTTGTGCTGGAAGGGAACTCAGAAGGCATTAGCTTCTTTCTAAAGGGACAACTAGCCTACAAGAGCCACCTGCACCGGAAACTGTTCATAAGAGTGTGGGAAGGGACTGGTCCCGAGCAGGGGGTGAGGGGCTGGTAAGGGCCGGTCCTGTGTGAGGTGCCATGAACAGAGGTGCCAGGCCGCCCAAGGGCACTGGTGCCAGGGGAGTGAATGTCCAGAGCGGAAACGAGTTGAATGCCCAAAAAAACTGCTCCTACTTCTCAACGCGGTCAAATGTCTTCCCTGCGTGAACTACTGATCCCAGGCTCTGATTTCCAGACGCCTCTGGTGTGTCTTTTTTGCTTGAGTGCCAGCAGATTCTCAGGTAATTTTCCAATTTTCATTCCCCTTCATCTTAAAAATATATACGTGCCTCGTGGCATTTTTTAAGAGGGGTGGGTGTTTGATGAAATAGAATGAATGACAATACAGTGTCACAACTCCAGCAAGGGCGCGTATCGCTGGTTCAGAGTTTCCCAGCGAGTAGGAGTTTGATGAACTGAAAAACGAAATGGCTCCCCGATCACTCTGCCCCACTGTGCTGATGTGCAAACACATAACCTGCCTACGCTGCTGAAAAGGTCCCAGCCCTGGGGCGAATGCGCCCTGGGAAAGCTAGCTCTCCGCGCTCCCTCAGCAGTTCGCAAAAGACAGTGAAAAGAAACATTAGCAGTCAATGGATAGTGGCGGGACCCCGAGGGAGGCAAAGCCAGGGACTGGACCAGCCAAAGCAATTTTGGACAGGCATCTAGGTTACCGCACAAAAGCTTTCCTGGGAACTCCAAGGACGGCGGCAGATGGGAGCCCCGGCCTCATGTTTCACTCTAAAAGAGGCCACCACCAAAATGGGTTGAGATGCCCCCTACGGTCTCTCTGTGGGTGATCAGTCTTCCTGGCACCTGTTTATCCTTGGGTTTGACTGCGAAGCAGCACCTGGTGGTGTCTTTCGGCCCTGGGAGAGGCTAGAAGCAGCATCTTCCTGTGTCTGAAGGCAATTCGTGGCCTAACTTCACTTATTTTTTTTTTAACTCTGGATGATGTAGGAATCTTTTATATGTGATTATGATCTTGGATCACTGTTTCAAATTGTCACCTTCCTATTTCCCAAAGAGGTGAGCTTGAGAGGTGCATTCAGCCAGATTCGGCCATCCCAGAACCAGCACGTGGTGTTACTGATGAGGACACACCTTTGCAAATACCCCACTGAGGCCCAGGTGATTTTCGTATGCTTTTCTTTTTTTTTTTTTCACGTTTTAAAATATTTATCGATTTTAGAAATGGAGGGGAGATGGAGATGGAAGGAGAAAGAGAAAGAAACACTGATGTGTTCCACTTATTTGTGTATTCATTGGCTGATTCTCACATGTGCCCTGACCAGGGATCGAACCCACAGTCTTGGCACATCATGCTTCAACCAACTGAGCACCTGGCCAGGGCTGTACCCTTTTCTTACACCCAAGAAATCTCTCTCCTCTCTCTTTCTCTTTTTCCTTTTTCAAAATTCCTCATAGTTACCAATGGAGAGGATGAGAAAAATGCAAATTAGGACTTTACAAACATTTTAAAAGAAAGAGAACTCTCTTTCAGATGCAATCTGTACCCAACCTCAGCATATAGAGCAAAATCAGGTAAGGTCCTTTGGTTGACCTGGGATGGAGGCCAGGAGGCTTGACCAGCCCCTCTCAGCCCTGGGGAAGCAAATCCATCCCAAGTGCCAGAACTCTGCCATCATCCACGTCGTAATTCTCAGTCTCCAAGGAAGATGTTGTCATCCGCCATTTCAATGGCTGCTTTAAATTGTTGCACAGGATTGCGCAGCGTTCAGCCAGGAGGGGCAGGCGCCTGCATCCGGACTTGGAAGGCCGCGGGTGTGACATTAGGGAGCCTAAGTGACACCGCCAGCTCTGCTCAGTCTGCTGTCCACATCACCTACAGATCCTGGTTGAGGAAAGGCCTCAGGCAGACCCAGAGAATGTCAGGGGACAGGATGAGTATGACACAGGCCTTACTTAGGTCAGATGGTGTGTCAGCTTTACTTCCCCAGCTGACCAAGGACGTCTCCCAGAGCTGCTTGCTTACTCAGGCTTGTCTTGAAAACTGACAGTAGCCGGTGGGGCCCAGCCAGGTTTTGCCCCAGCGGTGAATGAAATGTGCACCAGGACAGACACGCCACCCCTCACCCTCTCCCCCAAGGGTCCAGGGCTGGTGGCCTCCTTGCCTGAACACCCCTATCCAGTGAGGCCACACAAACAGCTCTGGGGCAGCTAAATAATTCAGGATTTTTCTGGAATTATCCTGACGGGGCTCTGCCTCAGGAGCGGAGGGAGCAGCTTTCGTATTGGAATCAGAATGAAATGAAACGCACCTTTGGAATCTACTGAGCCTGATATCAGGACAAGGAAGGTGCAAAGTCAGGCCTGAGCCATGCAGCTGATGTCAGGTCCTCTGTGACTTAGCAAAGGCAGAAAAGCCATCAGCCTGTCCCCTCTCCATCCCCTCACCAGTGGGGCCTAAGAGGGTCATCACATTCTCAGTACAGTGTGAGATGTGTTCACTGCATGTCCCCCTAAACATCCCACCCTGTCCAGGAGGGCATGTGCCAACAGCCTTTTTCCCCTTGGTAGCTGGGACAGGTTGCGATGCTGCTGTGACCAAAGGTGTGAGTCCCCCGGGTGAGGGGGCAGCCTGGCCACAGCTGGGGGCAGGCCAGGCCTCCTCCGTCAGGGGTCCTCATCCCCAGAGCCTGGGCCCAAATCTCAGCTTGATGCCATTACTGACAGGCCGCTCAGGGGACAGTGGAGACTGTGGAATCGGGAGCTGATATAGTATCAGCTCAAGGCCCAGCCTCTGTCAAAGGGACAAGCATCGTACCCACTTCAGAGTCATTACAAAGAAGAAATGAACTTCTTCTTTGCATAAAGTCTTAGAACAGGACCAGGCACATGGCAGGTCTAACTCAAGCGTGAGCTCCCTTTATCTTCACCCCTGGATTTGCCTCAGGTTTGAGCCTCAACCTACCCCTTAGTCCCCCTGGGGCCACACCACAGTGACAATTTGTTTTCAGGCACTGAAACACGGGGCGCCTCTTGCTACTGAGCCTGCTACCCCTCCCTCCATTTCCAGAGCTCTCTGGTGTGACGTTTGCCCTGGAAGATTTCCAATGACCCTGCTCCAAGAGTGGCTGGCCGTTGGACCCACTTGTGATTTGGTTAGAAAAGTCACTTCTCACCTCTTGTCTTCAGCTATGAGGGAAACCAGTCCTGCAGTCAAGATTTGTGTGCCTGCATTTCTCCAGTGATTGAGGGCGACCGATTTGAGCAGGAAGTGAGAAGTGGCCCCTGCCAGCCAGACATGCCTGGAGCGGATGCAGAGGATCATTGGGTTAGGCAACGGGCAGGAAGTCTGGGAGTCACGAACTCTGACTTTTGCTGCTTGGCCACAAGCTATCCAGCCAGTTGCTCCTGCCTTAACAAGATGGGGGTGAACTGTCCCTGTGAATCATTTAAACAAAAGACACCAACGGAACGATTGCCAAGTGCTCCTCTGGATAGTGAGCACAGCAGCCACCATGCTTTGTGGAATGAAATTGTCTCTCTTCCTCCCTTTGCAGGAGAAACCACAGAATCAATATTGCTTGTCCACGCACAGTGTTCCTGGGACAAGATAGAAATCCATTCCCTGAGTCAGTCCTGCCCTTGGATGGGGAGTGGCCCTGCCCTCTGGGGCCTGGTGTCTCAGGCTGGGGCTGGCTTTGCCCAGGGGACGTGCCCATCCCTTCCTGGAATTCCAGCCAAGGTGCCAAGGTTGCAAATTTCTCGAATTTCAGAGGAAGCTTTGTGCAGGGGTTGAGTCTTCACAATGGCTTTGGCCATCTCTCTCTGTTCTGTTTTCTCAGATGTGAACTGAGTGCCTATTGTAGTCCACGCTAAACGCAGTCACCAACGTGATCTTGCTGAATCCTCCGGGCAGCTCTGTGAGGCAGGTGTCATTACCAGTCCTATTTTACCTGAGCAAATAGACACCTGGGGGCAGTTAAACAAGTTAGCAAGGCAACACAGACAGCCCGGGGCCGGGCCAGGATTCCACCCCAGAGCTCCCTATTCCTCCCCCGCGTTTCCTTCGTCATAGTTGTCCTGCACTGAGACGTCGGCAATTCGAGAGAAAAATCAAGCGTAGGTTTGAAGATGTGCTAAGGAGAAAGTCCGAGGGAACGTGGGCTTCTCCCCTGTCGTGGGAAGGTGCTGCAGGTGTCGCTCCAGGAAACCACCTGCCCGGGGGAGTGAGGCCGATGGAAAAGGGGCCGATCCTCCTTGTCCTGGTCGTGCACAGGCGTGTGTGCCGTCAGGGCACTTCCCGCAAGCCACGGCTGTCTGTTCTACAGCAGGGCCCGCAGCATACTGTGTTCCAGCCAGTGGTATTGCTGGTACCCATCTCGGCTAGACCATCTGGACTGGTGGGAGATGCCCACTTGCTCAAATCTTTCTGCAGCTTGTTTATCATGAACTCACATGTGGTCCCACCCTGCAGTAAGTGCCAGTGACTGGAAACAGCATGGAGAGATGATGCTTTGCATACCCCTTAGTGTTTCTGTATAGAGACAAAGGTATTGATTGATAGCCCCTCCATCAAAGGGAACTGAGGTGTAGAGCCAAATGGAGCAGCCGAGAGAGCTATTGCATTTTATCTGTTCTCCTCCCCCTTAAGTGTAAAAGTCCAAGTGTATTTGGGGCAGCAATGTGTCCAGCAAAAGTCTACATTTCCCAGCTTTCCTGGCCAATGAGCTTTAAGAGGATGATCTATGTGCAATTTTCAAGAAGTCTGCTTTTGTTCCCTATTTGCCTTTCTCCCTCCATCCTGCTGTCTGGAACACAGATGTGATAGCTGACATACCACAGCCCTTTTGGACCATGAGGAAACCGTGGGGGTAGAAGCCCGTGCTAAGGAGAAAACCAGAGATGCTTGGGGGTCCTAATAACTACATGGAGCCGCCATTCCTGCCCAATTCTGAAATTCCTCTGCACTTCTTTTGTATGAGAGAATAAACAGTTGCTTGCTGGTCTGTTAAGTCTAACTTAATCCTAGTTGACAGAAAGTCCTAGAACTTCTAGCTGGTCAAGGGCACCTGAACCCTCTCTGTCCTATCTGCCTCCTAAACACACCTACCCAGGTCTACCTTGTAGTGCGATGAAGCACGAAGTGTGCAGTCCCCTGTGGTAGTTTAGCTGCGGAGGTTTTTTAGGTATGACTAATTAACTAAATTAACACCTGAATCCAGTCCTTGGTTGAGTAAATAGACATTAACAATCTACCACTCGCCCAATGCCAAGTTAGATGCAGGGACTCCTAGGAAGTTAATAGGCAATTTAAACAGAGAGAGAAATACGTGGTAAGGAGGTGCTCTAACAGAGACTCTCTAACCTTAACCTTGAGGAAGGCTTCTCCGGAAAAGCTGGGGCCTGTAGGGTAAGTGGGAGCCAGTCAAGTGTCAGGGAGTCAGATGAGGAGCTTTCTGGGGTCGATACACTACCCCTTTTAATAGACTGGACTGTCTCGCCAAATAGGCCGTGACCCAGCAGCTGACTCTTGCTGAGCTGGCGATGATCTCGCAGTGATCAGTGCTGACAGACACTCCATTCCTACACCTACAGTTAGAAGGTAGCTCGTCCTCTTCCTCCTTCTCCTCTTACCAAATCCTTACTCACTCTTAGGGCCTAGAGCAAGGGGGGAAAATGCTCCTGGATCAGAAAGTCCGATCCTACACTGAGCGCAGATTTGGGGTGAGTCTGCCCTGCACCTTGTGCACCTTCCTACCCACGGGGGTGGTCAGAGGGCCGGTTGAAGCCAATGGTGACGCGGAGCAGACCCTCAGACTTGTTCACCCTGCCTTCTCCCCACCTGGCTTCTTTCCTGTCCCAGATTTCTCAAGCACGGCTCAGCCTTTGAATCGCTGTTCCCCACCCCCAGCCACCCCAAGCCCTCATATTCCATTCACACCCGCATTCCCAGCTCCCCTGATTCCATAGTCTCTTCTGCTTTGAATTCAAGGCCCTGCCCCCACTCCCCACCCATCCACAATGACCGGAGAGAAAATGCCTCCCAGGCCTCCTTCCCCTAGGGCTCTCCGACCCTCCCTACCACTCCCACAGTTTGGCCCCTCAGGGCAGCCGTCTGTGTTGAGGATCATCCCTCTGTTCCAGATGTCCCATTATCTGCCTTCAGCAGTTAGGGACACAGTGACAAGCTAAACGTAATGGAGAAAGCAGGGGAAATGTTAAAAAGAGGGAGAAAAGAACAGATAATTTCAAAAGGACATTAAGCGCTATTCAGGGACACAATCTCCAATCAACAAAATGAAAGGCGAGCCCCTGCCCCACAGGGACTGGCTGAAAGGCAGCCTGGTGGTGAGAGTGCTCTGGAGCTAACTTCTCACACACGGCTCCCCCCTTCTCGCCCAGCAACAGCCCCCTGCCCAGCAACCAGCCCCAATCTGGGGGTCAGGCCTGGACCCCACCCCCAGAGTGGGGGCTCTGGGCCTCCCTGCCAGTGGGGCGTCCTCCCTGACGAGGCTGACAATGGCTCCTTTGCTGGGGGGAACAGCAGAACCGTGCTTGGCTGACAGAATTCTCTGGCAGAAAAACGCTGTCTGAGTCAGCCCCCAGGAATAATGAACCCTCCTGGTGTTTCCTGGAGCCCTAACGAGGGCTGGATGCTGGAAATGCAGAGAGTGTGGAAGCACTGGGCTTCTGAAGTTGGGTGGGGGGGCACCCGGGCGGACAGGCCTGGGCCCCCGGCAGCCTTCACCTGGGCCAGCGGGGCCCTGTTCACACAGGCTCTCTGGGGCCTCAGGAATGTTCTGGGGGCCGGGGCAGAGAGACGGCCCTCATTTCACAATGCGCTCTCAGACACGCTTCCTGAAGGCCTTTTTCCATTCAGGGTCTTTTCTTAACATGTGGGTCGGGCAGCAAACAAATACTAACAAATACTTGGCCTCTGTGGCCTAAGCACAGCGCAGTAGCTAGCGCCCAGAGAAGAGACAAGCAACCCCGAGACCCAGCCGAGGCCTCAGGGAGCTCACCAGCAGGGGGGGGGGGGGAGACATGAAAAGACATTAAATTTAGATAGATAGCCTGCCTTGGTCGGGCATTTGCATGTTCCGCGTGAAAAGAGATCTCACACATTTAGACCGGGAGCTCAGGTGATAAGGGCTGTGATTCAGGCTGGTTCTGCCTTCTGAGAAGGCCTCCGAGCTCCCTGCCAGTGCCCCCTGAGATGCCAGATGCCCCGCCTCCGTGTCCCCCGAGTCTGAGGCCAACCTTTCTCATCCGCATTTCACAACCAGGAGAGTCAAGAAACAGGCCGCAGGCCGGCTGGCTGGCAACGGGCCCGAGCTTTACCCAGACTTGAAGGCGCAGCCAAAGACCTAAAATCCCCACGGGCTGCTCCATCTTCATGCACAGAATGAAAACATTGAGTTTTGAATTGTTAAGTGCGCTCTTGGAAGAGGCCTAGTGCACAGAGGATCGGAGAACCAGAAAATGGCAGACCTGGGTCATGCAGGGCACCCTGTCAGCCCAGACGACGTTGGTACAAGGACTCCGTGGCACAGTAGCTCAGGTGTCGACAAACTTTTCCGTGAAGAGCTTTTTGTGTAGATATTTTAAGCTTTGAGGGACAAATACTATCTCCGTTGTGTATTCTTCTTGTTCTTTATCTTCCTTTTTTAAAAAAGTTGTGTTAAGCTCTGGGCAGGGGGCTCAGTTGGTTGGAGCGTCGTCCCGTGCACCAAAAGGTTGCAGGTTCAATTCCCGTTCAGGGCACGTACCTAGCTTGTGGGTTCACTCCCCAGGGGGGCCACGTATGAGAGGCAACACACAGATGTTTCTCTCTCACATCAATGTTCTCTCTCTCTTTTTCTCTCTCTTCCTTCCCCTCTCTGCCTAAAATTGATTTAGAAAAATAAATAAATGAAATATACCTCAAGTGAGGATTAAAAAAAGACTATATATATATATATTTAAATGTGTTAAAATACTCATAACATAAAATTTACCATCTTCTCAATGGAGAAAAAAACCAGCCTCTTCAAAAAATGGTGTTGGAAAAACTGGGTATCCACATGCGGAGGAACGAAGCAGACCCTTCCCTGATACCACACACAAACATGAACTCGAAATTGTTTAAAAACCTCAACATAATACCCCAAACTCTAAAACTCCCAGAAGACAGCCTCTGGCAAAGCTTTGTGACATTGGTTTGCTACTGGATTTCTTTGCCAGAACACCAAAAGCGAAGACAGACAAATGAGACTACGTGTGTTCATCAAGGGACACAATCAACGGATTAAAAAGGTAATCTATGAAATGGGAGAAAAGTTTGCAAGGCACAAATTTGATCAAAGGTTAATATCCATGATACATAAAGAACTTCTCCAACTCAGCCACAGAAAAGATAAAGAACCCTCTTGAAAAACAGGCATAGGAATTGAATGCATACGTCTCCAAAGATGGATACGCAAAAGGCCAACAAGCACATGACAAGACGTTCGACGCCACTGACTTGTCAGAGAAATGGGGATCAAAACCACAGTGAGAGATCACCTCGCACCCGCGAGGATGGTCACTGTCACAATGCACGCATACACACTCCGAAAATGACAGGCGCTGCTGAGGATGTGGAGACACCGGGACCGCGGGCACCGTCGGCAGCATTAGGAAATGCCATCCTCCCTGTTTACAATGGAAAACAGGATGGCGGGTCCTCAAAACTTGAAAATAGATTCAGCACTCCCGGTTCTGGGTTTACAGCCAAAAGAACTGAAGCGGGATCCCGAAGAAGCATCGGCACACCCCATTCACAGGAGCTCTCTTCACAATAGGCAAGAGGTGGAAGGAACCCGAATGTCCACCAACGGATAAACAGGCAAAATCTGCTACATCCATTCAATGAAATAATATTCAGCCTTAAAAAGGAAGGAAACCCTACAACATGAACCAGGGTATTATGCAACATGAAATAAGCCAGTTGCCAAAAGACAAACACCCTAGATTCCACTTAGATGAGCTACCTAAAGTAGCCGAATTCAGAGACACAGGAAGTGGAATGGCGGCGGCCGTGGGCTGGGGGAAGAAAGGGAGAGACATTGTTTAATGGGCATGGAGGTTCAGTTGTGCAAGACAAAAAACATTCCGGAGATCCGTTTCACAACAATGTGAATATACTGTACTCTGTAGTTAAAAATGATTAAGCCAGAGCAGGGCTTGCACAGTCCCCCAAATCTGTCTCTTGTTCCAACAGCGTTTGAGGGGAATAGACCAGGGACGTCCCTTCTTCCAGCCTCTGACCAACCTCCAGCCTCTTTTCCAGTCACCACCTTCAGAACCAGCTCAGTCATCCTCAGCCTCCGACACCAGCCAGCTCCCTATTGCCGAGCAACCAGGAGCCCCCAAATTCACCAGAGGTATTCCATCCACGTGGAGGCCCCGTCCATCCCCCGGCCAGCCTGCATCTGCGGGCCTCCCACACCTACCTCTCCCTGGGCTTCTGTTTCCACCAGGACAAGGTGGCCTGGAGGGCGGGGCCCCTTCTTCCCAGAGAGCGGAGGAGACGCTCCAGGGCGCCCACCATCTCTTAAAGCTGCAAAACCAGCGAGGCGGCTGCGCCCTGTTCCAGGACATGCAGAGGCCGTCCCACAACAAGTGGGGTGCCACTCAGGATGCCGTGGAAGCTGCCATGGTCCTGAGAAAGAGCCCAACCCAGGCCCCTGTGGATCTATCTGCAGGCCCTGCGTCCTACCCACGCAGACCCTGAGCTCTGATTTCCTGGAGAACCACGTCCTGGATGAGCAGGTGAAACCCATCAAGAAGCCGCTGACACCTGGCTCCCTCCACAGTCTGGCGGCCCCCAGGCTGGGCTGGGCCAGTGTCTCTTCCAAAGGCTCACCCTCAAGCACCACTAGGAGCCTGTGGAGCTTAGAGGCCTTTGAGGGGACCCTCTGCATCCCCCTGGGGTCTGGCTCCTGCCTGAGCCTCTCCCTGCAACCAAGTAGGCAGCCTCTCACCACCCCAGACCCTCTCCGACGCCTTGGACCAAATGGCNCCTCCACAGGCTGGCGGCCCCCAGGCTGGGCTGGGCCAGTGTCTCTTCCAAAGGCTCACCCTCAAGCACCACTAGGAGCCTGTGGAGCTTAGAGGCCTTTGAGGGAACCCTCTGCATCCCCCTGGGGTCTGGCTCCTGCCTGAGCCTCTCCCTGCAACCAAGTAGGCAGCCTCTCACCACCCCAGACCCTCTCCGACGCCTTGGACCAAATGGCAACAATAAAGCTTTCTGCAACAATAACCAAAACAAAATCTTTGGTTAAGATGGATAAATTTTCATGTGTTTTTACCACAATTTTTTGGAAAACATTTAAAGCCCTAGCCAGATCAATATTTTACCATCTTAGCCATTGTATAGGTACAATTCAGTATGTGTGTATGTGTTTAACAACCAATGCGTTTAACAATGCAAAGAAAAAAATAAATAAACGCAAAAACACATTCTTGTGCAGGCCTTAGCAAAGCAGGTGACGGCTAGTTTCGGTCCACAGGCTAGATCATTATACACATGGCCCAGATTCGGTCAGATGGACAAGCTTCAATCCAGGCTGAGGGAGAGTCCTCGTGTGTGTGTGTGAGACCAGTGTGTGGCTGTTAACACAGGCACCTGGCAGTTATCTCTCCCTCGGACAGGCTGTAGGAGAGAAGCTGTTCACCCTCTCTAATCACAGCCCGTCCATACTGGTGGGATGATCGATCACGGAAACCTGCTTTGCAGAACTGTTGGGAGGGTCGGATGAGGCCCTCATCCGACGGGCGGCACTGGCATACGGCGGGCTCAGGGAAGGCACAGCAAATGCTGGCTTCTGTGTGTGTTAGAATAGAGGAACTCTGGAAACCCACCTGGCGACCTACACGGTTGAGGTTGAAGCCATCGGAGCCCCAAGAGGAAGCGGTGGTCAAAACATTTTCGCTCAGCCTGGCACGTCTGTGGAAGTATGTGGGCTGCAAGAGCTGACTGCGAGTTGTGCTGGGTGGGCAGCCTGGCCCCCCCGCCCCCGGAGCTTCCTGAGGGTGCTGTTTGTACCCTGCCAGCTGGGGCCCCCGCTTCCCCTGAAAGCAGCATTTACTGGGGGCTGCGGTGTGCCCTCCCATAGTCGGCGGGCAGTTAAACGGGAAGCTGAGGCAGGGCTCTGCGTTGCCGTGGAGGGTTCACGTGGATCCACAGCTCAGGCCAGCGTGAGAACGCTGCTGGTCCCTGAGCGCTTGCAAAGCAGAGGATGGAGCCTTGATGCTCGCACCCAGCCCCACCTCCCCAGCAGCTCCTCAGGGGTCACTGCCGCTGGCCAAGCCGGCTTCAAGGGCACAGGCAAGCCAGGTGGAGGGCGGGGATGTGTTAGGTTTTAGCACAAAAACAACCACAGATCCAATTTCAAGGCTTTGAGTCTCTCTCCACCCCCCTCCTTCCAGTCTTTTCTAAATAGCTGCCTGAACTGGAGCCCGTCAGAGGGGAGGTGGCCACAGGCACCCAGTAGGGCTCTGCAGGAATCTCTCTCAGCCCCCCCGCCTGTCTCCTGCTGTCTGAGTCTGGGGGGCAGCCATGGCCTTCCTGGAGGCAGAAGGGTGGGGTGGGTAGAGGACTCTCCAGGCCCAGGGAGGGCTGAGCCTGGGTGGATCTGACCCCAGGGCGGGACACTGCGAGACCCACATGGGAATTTGACCAAAATGAACAAGCAAACAAAAGACACAAGATCAATTGTCCACCCACAAGAGCCAGAATTTTTGGTAGCCAAAGCTACAGTGGTCAGAGATATCTTTATCCTGTGCAAAGTCTGTACCCCACCCCTCCCCCTTCTCCTAAAAAAGGGATGAGGTCCCTGCCTGCCTATTTGCATGGAGCCACCTCTGAGGTGTCAGCACCAAGTGGTTTATGAATTGCTTCTCCCAGCGGGAGTTAGGGTGGGAAGAACCCAAATTTAAGATAAACAGGCCTTCAGAGCCTAAAAGTCCCCAACCTCTCAAATGGCACTCTCTCCAACCCGGGGCACTGGGGCCAAAGGGACAGGGAGGGCGGCATGGTTGCCCGGAGTACCACGCCCAAGGCCAAAAGTGTCCCTTTTAATTGCAGGCTCCCAACCCGATTGGGCTAGTTGTTTGGCAAGAAGTAGCACTATGCTGACCCGGGGGTGCTCGGGCTTACTCTGACGCTAGGTCCATGGCTGAAGCCGCCCCCGTCACCCCCCCCATCCCCCACCCACCCCCCCACCGTTCGGCCAAAGCTAATAAAAGAAAAGGTATTTTAGGGACCAGGCTCCAAAGCAGCTCTTTCTAACTGTAGCTCCAGCTCCAATCCAAAGCCATGACAAAAAGGTACATTATTTTGCATTTTTAACAATGTCTCCTGGTCTTTCTGACAGTAGTGACTTCGTTGTTAATTGCTACTGATGAGTGGCAATTAACAACTAAATAACCAGTTGCAACCTGCCAACCATTGCTATCATTTCAAAGGTGGTGGTTTTCTTCATTTTCTTCTCTCTGCTCTCTGTCTTCAAACCAATATATACCCATTATTTATTGACCCTCTTTAGGCAAAGGATGGGCTAGGAGCCATGGGGTATAAAAAGGTATACCAACTTCCCTTGCCGGGTAGCTCAGTCGGTTAGAGCATCGTCCTGATGAGCCAAGATTGCGGGTTCGATCCCTGGTCAGGGCACATACAAGAATCAACCAATGAACACATACATAAGGGGAACAACAAATTGATGTTTCCCCCTCTCTAAAATCAATAATTGTTTAAAACATTAAAAAATACATACCGACCAAGTATTTGCATTGGAGAAACTTGCAGTGTGCCTAGGGCAGTAAGATGATACACATGGGGGCGTGGGGGGCGGAGATCAACCGTCAGAAGAGTGTGGATGCTGAGTGTGGGCTCTGTAACAGCGAAAGTTGTGTCGGGTGTTCAGCAAAGTTGATTTTAAGTTGCTTTACAGTTGTAAACTACTTCTGTTGCCAGTGAGGTGCTTTCCCGCACATCAGTGGTTCCCCAGATTGGAAGTCTATAAATTATTGACACAAGTTCTAAAAAAAGTGTTCTGTGGCCAAAAGCATTTGGGTAGGTTTCTTTTTTTTAAATTGAGATGTCGTCGACACACAGCACGGCGACAGTTTAAAGGGCACAGAGTGTGCAGAGCATCACAGAGACGTCAAGAGCCAGAGCGTGTTACCAATCAGTTCGAGACTGCTGACGTAGCGGGTCCCGGATTTGACCTTGAAATCGTCCTTTCTTCACTCCCGGTTTCCCACAACCAAACACACGGGAGTGCTCGAGCCTCCTCTCTCCCCGAAGGTTTCCCAAAAGTCCAGCCCACACTGATCCCTCTTTCCCCAGCTTTCCAAAAGCATTAGGGCATCACCAGTGTAGCGCCCAGCCTTTGTCTGTCTCCTGTGTGTACAGTTCCCTGTCTCATCCCACCTGGCTGGTGCAGAACATAGAGTAAGGGCTCACCAATAATGAGTTGCCTGGTTATTTAAGATGCTCCAGTGTCCTGGATGAAGGCAGACTCTGGACTCAGTCTGGCTTTGGCCCGTTGGCTGTGTGACGCTGGGAAAGTTACCTAACCTCTATGAACTTTCTTCAACTTACTTCACGAGGTTGCCGTGAGCACTAAACTAAAGTGCCCGACATAGAGTCCACACTGAATCAACGTTTGCTATTTTCGTGACTAATCTGAAGTGTGTCCTAGGCTTGCTAACCAGGAGAGAGCAGAGCAAACGCATGGAGAGTCCGACCTCAAGGGTAGCCTGTGACGCTGGCCAGAACACAGGGGCATTGTTTGTATATCTCTTCTAAGATCTCAAAGCACTGAAAAAATCTCCACTTATCAATTTTCCCAGGAGTTCCTTGACATAGGTTGGAATCCAGGATAATCACCCCGGGGAGGGGGCGAGTGACCTGCTCAAGGTTACTGGCCAGGGTCAACCACAGGCCAGAAATAGAAGTTGGCTCCCCCGTCACCTCTTTGTCTCAGTAGCTTCCTCCCACTGTGGTTTTGGCAAAGATAAAACGCCCAGGAGCGGTGCAGCCGCGGGAGTGAAGGTCAAAGAACAGCATCTGTGCTCGGCACAGCCTGGATGATGCCTTTGTTCCTCATCCTCCCGCAGCTGATCCACCCAGCAGCCTCCGGTCCCTCTCTCAACACTCGAAATAGTATTCCCTGACCTCCATTCACCGGGCAGCGCCAGCGAGAGGGGCAGAGGGTACATAAGGGGAGGTCACGCAGAAGGGCTTGTGTGCACCGAGTGATCCCCTGACCTCAGAACTCTGTGCGTCCCCACAGCCTTCTCACGCCTTGGCTGTTTCCACCACCACTGCAGGCACACCAGCTCCTTAGGAAGACCCACAATTCCCTTGCTCCTTCCACCAACAGGAAACGTTCGCCACAGCCGGTCCCCCGCCCGAGCATCCAGGGCCGAGTTGGCAACAGCCCCACTTAGGACTGCAAAAGCAGTCAAGTCCAGAGAAAGGCAGGACAGAAAACCACGTGACAAAGGCACTGAGAAAACACATCGCGCACATGCACGCTTGCACGTGTATGTCTGTGTGTGTGGTGCTTTCAAACTCCACCCCCGCCCTCTCTATCTGCTTACTCAGGGCCCCCTACGTTTACAATTACAAAGGTTAATAATTGATGGAGCCCCCTACTGCCTTCGGCATCTCCCAGACCACCCAGAGGGTTACCACCCCAAGGAGCTTACTGCTTAAGTCATTTGGACAGAAGGTGACCAGTGAGGGACAGTTGACTAAGTGTAGGGCCTCACCAAGGCTTGGGAGAAGTGGTATGAGGAGGTGACAGGGCACAATGGAAGAGGCTGCTCTTTCTACCTCCCTGGTGGCAGTGATCTGGGAGCAGGTGTGAAGCAGATCAGGAAAGGATAAAAGTTATACCACGGAACTCCTGACCACGCTGCCAAGGCACCTCTGTTGCCACAAGACCTGCCTACCTGATACCCCAGGTGGTCCTGGCGAGAAGTTTGCACAAAGAGCTGTGAGGGTAGCCGGAGGTCGCCAGCACCGGGGATTCAATTATCGTCCTTTGCACATTATCTCCGGGGGGGGGCCATTCGTCAGTCGCTTCCTTCATACAACCCTTCTGCTTAGAATCTCTGTGTTTCGGGCTTTGTGTCCATTCGTAGTTGCTCTTTACATAGAGAACACCCAGGCATATCTTCCTTGGCGTCTCTGCTCTAACCGTTCACAAAATATGGTGGAACAGACGAGACACACTCAGCTTCCCCTTGTGAGAATGGTCTGGGACTCTGAGCCAGAACCAGTTTCTCAAAAGTGCGCGTGCCTAGAGCGACGTTCCAGAATCTCACCCTTCGCACCGGTAGTTAGGATTCCTATCAAACGGTAGAGGCTGTTGAGTTGCATTTTGTATGTATTTTAAATACGTTCCTGTGTCCCTCTGTTCCCCCAGTTACAGATCCCACCAGTATAAAATGCACTTCCATTTTTGTATGCCACCAAGAAAGAAAAATATTCCGTTGACTGGCAAGTGCATCCCGATTTCAGATATTCAAATGTGGGGAGAAATGTGCATCTTAGAATTGATACAATATTATACTTACAGGAATCTCATTCTCACCCGTTTTTGGCCAAAAGTCAGAGAACAGCGCCCTACCCTCTCTGTAAGTCTGATGAAGCCAGCCTGCTCTGGAGCTGGTATCGCCGCAGAAAAACCGGGAGCGAGAAAAGGACGGGGGAAGCTAGATTGATTCAGTGTTTGTATGAATGAGACGCCATATGGGTGCGTGTGTCTGTGCGTCCCACCTCTGCTTGCCGGGTCTGCCAAGTAATTGAGCTCAGGGGCACTGGGATCCGGGAGGGGGCGAGGGCCGCCCCTGGAGCTGTTTCCTACAGAACCAGCACAGCCTGGACCTGAGGCGTGAGCATGGGGGGGTGTGGAGGGCAGAGGAGCAGACATGGCTCCAGCAGGAGAGTGGTAGGAAGGCCTTGGATCAGAGCTGGGAGCCGAGAAGTAGGACCGTCTCAGGACTGAAGATGCAAGAAGACAGGCAGCAGGAAGGGGAGACACACGCGTCATGACTGTGTCGTGGTGCCGCCGCCTTCGTGACAGCCAACTATGGGCAACAAAGCTGGAGAAACAGGCAGGCGACTGCATTCGAGGTCACCCAGAAATGGCTCGGGATTTTGGACCTGCTGAGGCTGGTATGGGTCACCCCAAGGTTTCTGGGCTTTGGGATAATGGATGCAAAACAACATTTCTCGGGGGAAGGAAGACAGCCTTTCAGGAAAAAAACAAAACAGAACTTCAAGAAGACAAGCGGACCGTTCCGGGCGTGGTGAACTCTGTGGCAGGAGGTAAAAGCCGAAAGGACCACTGAAAATAAAAACTAACGTTTACTGAGGACCCAACGACCGAGAACAGGAAATTGAAAGAAAGTTGTTCTGGGGCAGCAGCCGTCAAGGTTGAGACAATTGAATCGAATGATGAATTTGAGATAGTTGGAAGAATTAACCATTAAGTGGATGGAAATGGAAATGATGCTGGGGAGAGAAAGGGTGGAAAATCAGATTTAGGGATCATTCTCATTGGGGCGGAAGGGGTGTCAGGAGGTCTGAAGTCGTGGGGAAAGGCGGAATTTCCAAAGGAGGAGCCTTAGGACTTCAACTAAGAAATTGTTTTTGAAATTATAAAATGTTAGGTTGGCCAAAAAGTCCATATGGTTTTTTTCTGTAAAATAAAAGACACATTGTTTATTTTCGCCAATAACTATCGATTGGGATATTTTGAGTACGTCAGCTATCTCCTGTGTGGTATAAGGTTGATTATTGTCAATTAATGTCTCGATTTCATCGCTATCCACTTCAACTTATCCATCCAACCGTGGAGCATCGTGTCCAGAGAGAAATGCCCAGGACAAAACTCCACGAACTACTTTTGATGCATTCGATCAGTCACAGTACCTTCTCCACACTCTGCACCAATCTTTGTGTTCCAGTTGCATTTTTACCTTTCTTGAAATAATACGGCAAAACGTGCCGAAAATGTTGTGTATTTTCTTCCATCTTCAATATTAAAATAGCTACACAAAAATTCACCCATTCAGATTCCTTTTTTACGTCTTTTTTCTAAAGAAAAAAACAAAGATTGTCTCCTACCCTAGAGATAAGCACTATTCTCCCACTGATGGCTCTGTGGTCCTGCTAACCATTTTTGCGCCCTAATGGCATAGACAGAGAAGGCCAAAACCATTACGGTACATGTTTTCAATTGTTCGTATACATGATATAATAGCATATACATCCTTTTACAATTTTCTTTGATTTCACTCAATATTCATATTGTGTTTTAGAAATTCATCCATAATTTTACAGATATATATTCATACATATGAAATACATTCGTTTTAACTTCTAAATAGTATGCCAACATACTACTATGCCACAAATTATTTCTCCTTTTTTTTTTTCAGTGTCAGCTATTATAAGCAACACGGTAATGGACATCCGAGTGTATGTTCTGAATACATGCTGTGCACTTGACCCAGATTTTCTGAGGGGTACGAATTCATAAGTAGAATCCTCGATTGTAGGATATACATGTTTTTAACATATTGCCAAATTGCTTTCTAAGTATATGTTTTAAACTCTACATCTCCTCCAAGGCTGGATCTTGCCAGACTTTCGAATGTTTGCTGATTTTTATGGGCATAAAGTAGAATCTTGTTTTCTAATTTGCATTTTCCTGATGAGTGTAGACATTGGCCATTCAAGTTTTTCCTTCTGGGAAAGGAATTGCGTGTTCTAATTAATGCTCTTTTTTCTATGACATGGATGGTTTGTTTTGTTTTGTTTTTATTGATTATTTATCTATTTTGGGGAGGGATCCTTTATCAGTTGAATGTGGTCTTAGTGTCCGCTCACAGTCTATGGCTGGCCATTTACCACTATTCATAATGTCTTTAATTTTTTTTTTAATAAAAAAAATGTTCAGCCCTGGCTGTTGTGGATTGAGTGCTGGCCTGTGAACCAAAGGGTTGCCAGTTTGATTCCCAGTTAGGGCACATGCCTGGATTGCAGGCCAGGTCCCCAGTAGGGGGCGTGTGAGAAGGAACCACACATTGATGTTTCTCTCCCTCTCTTTCCCTTTCCCTTCCCCTCTGTCTAAAAAGAAATAAAAATCTTAAAAAAAAAGTTCAGTCAACCACAAAAGTTGAAAGAACAGTATAATGAAGCCACATTGTCCATTACCCAGACTCGACTATTAACACGGTTTTGTCTGCCTTGATTTATCTGTCCCTTTTTTCTTTCTCTGTTTTTGCTAACGTATTTTCGAGCGAATCCCAGACTAGATGTCATTTCACGCCCATACACTTCAGTAAACATCTATACAAGTAGGGACATTTCGTCTGTAATCGTGCTATGAGGACACCCATCAAAATAAACAATTATCTCCTTCCCATCATCACCTAGTATATAGTGACTGTGGATACAAGGTCATGTTTCACGGGCCCTTGCTTTCTCTGCTGCACAGCACGGAGGTACCATTGCCTGGCCTGGGACTGGGATAGCCGGCCTTCCCACGTGAAGGCAACCCACGGTCAAGTCCAAGTCTGACCCGTCAGCAGGTCCTTTCCCAGGAAGCCCGGCAGGCCTTTCTGTACCTGGGGAAAGATGGCAGATACCTGCTTCGGTCTGTGCTGGCAGCTGCGCACAAAGCCTGCGACCCCTTGAGTTGCTTCCTCTTCTGTTAGGAAACAGGAATAGTCCTCAGAGAGGGTGGTCTGCCCGCTGCTAGTATTTCCCCATGATTCCGCGTGAGGCTGGTGGGAGTTCACAGGTAAAACTCCTGCTAACCCTTCTGTCGGCGTCGAGACCTGATTAGAGTCGGGCTGGTGTGGGGGATGGGCTGGGGCTGATTCCTTTGCTATGTCCTCAGAATGAAGAAACCAGACATTTCCTAGGGAAAAGAGAAGACTTGATGACCAGCACCAGGAGAGGGCTTCTCGGACGTCTGCTCTGCGACCCCCTTTACTCAGAGAAAAGAGCCCCCGGGTGTCTCCCTGCGCCACTTACTGTGGTAAGAGACCCCACATCGCTGGAATGAATGGGAAGACTGGAGCAGCTTTAGATAAGACACCAGTGAGGTAATGTCTGGTTTTGGTCAAATATCCAAAATAGATTACTCACTCTTGCTAGATGAAAGGTGAAGACACTGTCGTGTGGTAAACACAGACCCTGCTCAAAACAGGGCTCCCCCTGGGCCCCGGGGAGCCTCTGTGCCGTCTGAAGACCAGTGGCTGGGGGCCCACCGGTAAACCTACCCTGACAGGAAGCCCAGCCGGCTCTGTGATCTTTGCAAACTCCTTTTGTCTAGGTCCCCAGACCACCAATGAGACCCGGGCTGCTCAGAACAGAGGACGGTAGAAGGAGAGTCCAGGGAAGGGTCTCCTGTTTGTCTTGGGACAAGGGCTACAGTGGTGGAGGCAAAGAATCCGGCCCAAAAGGCTGCCCTCGGCTCCTCTTACCCGCTTCGGGCTTCGGGCTTCAGATGCTGAGTCTGGAGCAATGTCTTCCATTTAATGACAATGTACAAAGAATTTCCACAGCCACTGTTTCGATTGATCTGCACGAGAACTGTGCAAGGTAAGCAGATAAGAGTGAGGTTCAGGTTGGGTGAGTGATGGGGCAGGGCCTCCAGCCAGGAGTGAGGACCACAAGTTCAGGGCTGTATTCNCTGTCTGTCTTAGGACAAGGGCTACAGTGGTGGAGGCAAAGAATCCGGCCCGAAAGGCTGCCCTCGGCTCCTCTCACCCGCTTCGGGCTTCGGGCTTCAGATGCTGAGTCTGGAGCAATGTCTTCCATTTAATGACAATGTACAAAGAATTTCCACAGCCACTGTTTCGATTGATCTGCACGAGAACTGTGCAAGGTAAGCAGATAAGAGTGAGGTTCAGGTTGGGTGAGTGATGGGGCAGGGCCTCCAGCCAGGAGTGAGGACCACAAGTTCAGGGCTGTATTCCTCTGGCCAAGGAAGGGTTGGATGAAGGTTCCCAGGTGGTCCCTTCTTAACCATACACTCCAGGGTGTCAGAGGCCTGGGAGAGGCTGAGGAGAGAGCCAGGGAGCTGCTTTCTGGTCCCTGGCCCTCAGCCCGCGTGTTCCTTCATGTCACTACGCCATCCTCCACCCTGCCGGGGGGCCATCTTTTGTCCCCAACCGAAGCCACAGGCTTCAGAGAGCTGACCCGCTGCCTGCCTGCTGCTGGTCTAAGAGCTTCTGTTCTTCAAAGAGACCAACAGAGCTCTACGGAAATGAACCCATTTCCCCAAAGATTCTTGCTTCAGCCAAGTCATCCCACACACTCCCGGACTCCCTGTGGTAGGGTCCTTGAAATGGCATTTCACAACTTCCTGGAAGATATCAGGGCAGCTGATAGTAACCCCATTAGTGCTGGCCAGTCTCCCAAAGGGGCCTGACAGCTGCTAATTCCACGGCAGGCTCCTCCCCCACACCGTAGCCAGCCCATTGCCTGTAATCTTGGTGGAGCTCAGAAACCTTGCCCAGAAACCTCTCCAGGACATGTGAGCGAGGGCCCCTTGTGATAGAGAGCCAACAGCAAGACTGACTACCCCCCCAAACCTCTACCCCCAGCCTGGCCTCTCCCCTCAGTTGAAGGACGGGAACCTCCTCACTCACTTCCATGGGTGAACTCATGTTCAGCAGCAGCCCGGAGATAAGCTTGTAGGAGCAGGACACTCAGCCCCTCCAGGACCTAGAGGAACCTGGGTCTGCACTGAGGGATGTTTGTGTCCCCCGTCTGATGGCCTCACCCATGAAACTCTTCCTCTAAGAAGAGTTTCTCAACACGTCTCCCTCAGCTTTGTGGTGCTCCCAGATCACCCGCCTCCTGTGGGGTCACAAAGCTTTAGTAATCAGGAACAAGTAGCATGGAAGTGAGGTGAGTCACGTAGAAGCAAAAGAGCCCCACGGCAGTGTCTGCTGTCCTTGAAGGAGAACCAAAAGGCCTCCTTCTCTGTCACCTCTCAGTTATCCATGTGACTGGCCAGAAGGGTGGGAGAAAGAAGAGGGGAAAATCAGTTACCTTGGGTGGTGCACTTTACAGTTCACAACATTTTTTCTTAATATAACACATTTGACATTTACTTCTCTCAGTGCTCAGAACAAAACTACACCTGATACGCAGTATATTCAGATCTTGGTTGTGTCTTCCTTTCTCCCAACGAGGTTGGAAGATATGATTGTACTATTTTACCAAGGAATAGGCAGAGGCCATAATTATTCAAGGTTAACTATATATTTGTATCATAGTGGACCCTAGACTCATGTCCAGCTCCCAGAATCCTGAAGTTTATACATGACCCCTCCTTCCTCTTAAATACCCATCCAGTTAGACCTGTGGATGCTCCAACACGTACCACCCTCACTATTCCTGGCACAGTTCTAAGCGCTTTAAATCTGTTTATTAATTTAATCCTCACAACCCACTAAAGTAGGCATCCTTCTTCCATTCTTCAGGTGGGGAGGCAGATACACTGTGGTGAGTAATTTGCCCAAGGTCCACACTGCTTGTAGGGATACAAGCCCAGGCGGTCTGGCCCGACTCTGGGCTCCTGATCACTGCTACATCCACTCTCATTTACTTTGTTGTAAGTGCCTGCCTGTCTCAGGCATTAGTCAGCACTTGCTTGAAGGCAAGAACTGTCTTGATTCTCTTCCCAAGCCCTAAGCACGGTATCTGCCATGCACTATATGCTCAGTAAGTATCTAGTGAATAAATCTCCGAGTAACTGGAAAGGAGGAAGCCAGAGGAAAGCCATCCTGTCTAAACCTAAACTCTCAGACCTCAAACTGGTCGTGAATTCTTTCCTCGGCGGTGACCCAAGATACTAAAGAGCCACAAGAACAGATCGCTGAATGCAACCCAGTCCATCCTCAGTTGGGCTGGGAGGAACCAGGCCTTCCCCAGAGTGGTACTGACTCCTAAGGACCCAATGCAGTGCTCTTGGGGACTCGGCTTGAGGTCCAACTTCACTCCCCCAGGACCACACTTCTGTGTCTGTGCTTAGAACCAGGAGGCTCCCCACAAAGGCGGGAATTCTACCCCAAAGCTTCCGTGCTGATGTGAAGAGGTGAAATCACACAATGAGGACTTCCCGGAACGTCCAAGTGAATCAGCTGCTCAGGTTGGGACAAATCCAGAACACGTGATCACAAAGGGTGGCACATTGCAAATTGAGGTCTAATAGGAGCCATCTGGTCGGGAGCAATGGCCAACTGGAGGGATGGGGGCCTGGCAACCACCCAGTGCACAAACTTCTCTGGCGGAAACGATGAGTCAGCCCTGCCCAGAAATGACAACCTTTACTGAGGTCCTTTGCAATAGGACCCACAGGATACCAGGGCTTATACATGAAGACAGAGTTGGATAAGTCCATCTGAAGATCACCCTTGGTTCAAAGTTCTAAGATGCCCGGGCTGAGCGTGGCCCAGATTTAGCACGGACCTGGGTGAACCTGGACCTGGTGAGCATAGGTCTGCATGTGGTCTACGGGGCAAAATGGGCTGGAGAAAATCACTCCACAGCCTGACAGATGGGCAAGACAAGACATGGCAGGCAGTACTGGACCAGCTGTTTGTCAGTGTTGCCTTGGTCCCGGAGACCAACTTTCTTCTGTGTCTTGTTTCAGCCCCAGCTGTGTGGAAAAAGTCAAAAGCAAACCAGTTACCAGGTCTAATTATCTCCCTTCAGTTTCCTCCTGGCAGCCATCGCCAAGGCTCTTGCCCAAACGGTTTCACCAGCACCCTGATCCAACAAGCCCCAAGTCGGCAGGAGAAGGCCCTGCTGGTACAGAGCGGCTGGAAGGCTTCCTGACACTGAGACAGGCCGCAGCAGTGCAACGCCGGGAGCTTCAACGCAGCCGTCTCCCTGGAGCCCCCTTGGCTTCTGCCTCTGAACAGAGGAGAGGTGGGAGCGTTGGCCACCTGGAACTGCACCAGAAAATGGCACGGCCATCAAGGGACACTTGCCCTAACTGCCCCCCTCCCACCACGGGAGGTTAGGAGGCTTCCTAGAGGCCTGTTCGTGCTTGTCGTGAGGGAGCTCCAAGGTCAGGACGTGCTGCACGGCCACTTCTGCCCGGGCCTGCTTAGGGCTGAGCCTGGGCCTCCCGGCCGAGCAGATCTGGGAGGTGCGCCAGGGCCGCTGCCGGGCACTCTGGGAAGCTGTCCGGACCGCCACTTTTGCTCTTCCTTGCCCTCCCTGGTTAGTTTTCCTACCCCAGCCCATGGGTGAACCCGAGGCCTGTTGTGTCTTCCTGGCTAGAAGAGGGGCAGCTCGCTCCTGAGGGGTGCCCCCAGCTCCGGGCTCTCTCCGGCTCCACCGTCCTGAGTCAGCCTCCCAAAACCCAGGAGCCTCAGGGTCCTGGACTTGCTTGAGCAGGGAGTGGGGCAAACTAGCCAGGAGGGCTTCTCTTTGGCCTCCATCCTTGCAGCCCCCGGTCAAGACGGACCAGGTGCAGTTTCTCCACAATTATGAAACCTGAGAAGGGGCTGGAGTGACTACGGGCCGGTGCTCTGAGAACAGGCAGGCACTGTGTGGTTGGGGGCAAAGAGAATAGAGTGCACTCATCCATAACGCACAGACACAACCCCGGCCTTGCACGGAGAGAGGAGGGAAGGAAGGAAGGCCTTCTACGAGCCTGGGAGGCTTCAAGTCAGAAACAGAAGCAGGAAGGCTGTACCTGTGTGTGTTAGTGACCCACACACGGAAGAAAGGAGGCCCGGAAACCACAGTGGACACGTTTCCCAGCCCACACCCTGTGTGCATGACAGCTCCACAGATCTCCGCACAGGGGCCTGAGACGTCTCTGGAGATACGGAAATTCCACTGGCCAGTGATTAGAGAAGGACGTTTTCTTGAACACGGGTGGGAGGCAGTTTCCCCACATGTCCCAGGCTGGTCGTCAGCACATGTTTACCCAGCAGCACTGTCTACAGGGTCCTGTCTGGGGTGTTCGGTTACAAAGGTCAGCATCTGCGCACCCAGCCCTGCGTCCCTGAAGACGCACCGTAAAGAGGAGCGAAGTGTAGCAGAAGCTCTATCGACCAGACACACCGGCTTGCCACTGCTCCATCACTAGAGACACAGGACACCTCATCTTTGTCCTGAAGACAAAAGCTCCGCATGTTTTAACTATTTTTCTCTTTCACCGTGGCTGGAAGGCTGGCTAGGGTGAGAAGGGGACAGAGCCAAGGAGGGACATTGGGTGAGCGTCTGATGACGTGGGGCGGGGGGGCTGATAATAGAATGAGAGGCTGGGGGAGCTGGTGGACAACGGCTCCCAGGTCTGGGTGGGGAAGGAGCCAGGACAGGTGCCTTACCTGCCATGATTTCCCCAGGGCTGGGCTTATCTTCCCCATCTGTCCTCTCCGTGTCCCGGCGCACTGAACTTGGTAGGATTCCCTGTCTCCCTTTACCCACTTCGATGAAGGCTGTGGGTATCACTGTCCTGGTTCCTGCGACCCCAGGTGGCCACACTAAGCTCCCGGGCCAGGCCCTGACCCGTGGCCTCTAAAAAAGAAAGTCAAGACAGGACAGTGGGAAGATCTTGTTCCCCATTTTTCCGTTTGCCGCTGCTCACTCCCACGCCTTCTTTCCCAACTGGCCGCTCTAGGCATCTCCGCCACCAAGCCCACCACGTTCTGGGGACCCCAACCCCCTACTGGGAAAGGGCTGAACCTGCTCCCTAAAAGCCTGTCTATGCGCCTTTGCTCACACCCTCTGTATATCTGAGAGCCCAGCGGTTCTACCTACCATAATCTGACCCTTATCTTCAAATCCCAGGTTCCGTGTGTGGCTTTTTTGGACACCCGCCCTCAGTTAACCTGCCCTTCCTCTGCTCAGCACAATTTTGCAGTTCAATTGTGAACGCTGTTTATTATGGCGAGCCGTGCATACACACGTCATATTTTCTGTGCTGTGTCTGCTCCCCTCCCCTCTCGAAACCCAGGTGAGTACCAGGCAGGTGCTCAGGCCGTGGTGATTGACAGGTTGGACGGAACGACTGACGACATGACAGTGGTGATCAATCAGGAGTCCACAGTCACCATTTCTCGGGGCACCTAGAGAGTTCCCACAGCAGAGTCTGCTGCTAAGTAGAGATGTCATCTGATTTATTAATTAATGCAAACACCATTCATCCAAATGCCCCAGGGCAATAGTTTCAAAAAAAATCCAGAGCATTTTAAAAATGATAAAAATAGCACTGACCAGTCTAGTAATAGCTGGAGTTTTTGTCCTAACGCTTTGGTCTTAGCATCGATCCCCCCTTCCCCACCACCTAGGCCCCATCAGCTCCCACCAGCTGGTTGTCCCCTCTCCTTACCTCCCCCACAATTCCTGCCAGGGAGGGCTAATTGGGTTAATGAAGTGACTGCCTAATTGTTCTCTCCCCACGGCCCAACCCAATCGCACTGGCTGCTTTCCGACTACCTGCCCCTCATCTGTTCCAGGATCACTAATTTGCAACAACAACGGCCATTGTCGTCCACATCTGGGACTTTGGGGTTTGAAGTGAATGTCCCTGAGGCAGAGAACAGAAGATGCTGCTATTTTGGTTTGTCTGGTCCACAATGGGGCCATTCTCCGGGCTCTATGGGCATGTGGGAAATCTGAGCGGCCATGGGACCCAGGCCAGAGCACAGGGTGCTGAGGAGGAAGGAGGGGAGCAGGTGGGGGTAAAATCCTGACCTTTTCTTCCCAGCTACTTGGGTTTGCATTTCATTTTAATCAGTTTCAGATGAAACTGACAAGCCAGGAGCCTCTGGAATCTCGGTGTCCTGGCCTTCGGCCGAGCACAGAGCACTGAGCACCAGGGGCTGGGCAGCCTGTGACCTGGCCTGACCCACCTTCCCCCAGAGGAGGCAGCACTGCGGGTGGCCTTTCCCGTCTCCAAGGTTCAGTAGGAACCTGTTTTCTCTCAACATCCTTGGAAAAAACAAGGCTTTTTTCCCCCCTGTTGTTTTTTGAGGTGTGTTCATTCAGTTTCAGTCTGCTTCATTTTAAAGGGATGGATCATTACCTGCCCAAAGTATGGAAATGTCAGCTTTCTGGAGCAGGGTGTAAAGAAGACAGAGAGAGACAGCTCTGAAAGGCACCTGGAAGATGGTTCCGCAGGTGCAGAGGGCACGAGCCTGCTGGCACATGGCTCTGGGAAGGGTCTCTGATTCTTAGGGTGACTTCTGTCTTCGCTCTGGCCCCTCCCTCCTTCCCCCGCCCCACCCCCAGCCTCAAAGTAGTCCTTATTCTTATAGCATCCGTCTCTCCGGCAACTCTGGGGCTGCTGATCACAGAATCTAGGAAGGCTGAGTGTGGGTCCTTGGAGGTCAGCTCTGAGCTGCCCCCACAGACACACCAGGCGGAACTGCCGTGACATTTCATCCAATCACACCTCCACTGCACCCCTCACACGCTGGAGGGCGGAGGATGTTCGGACTTGCTTGAGTCCCCCTGTGCCGTGGTGTTAGGTTCTCCATCAACGCCTACTTCTGCCTTTAGTTTATTTGCAAACCTGCCTTCCCCTGAGCCCTCCTCTGCTCTCATTAGCAGGCGAGCCCACCCTTGTTCTCACGGTAGCACACCTGGTAAGGGACCGATACCCAAAAGGTTCAGAGACAAGTAAGCAGTGGATTAAAGGGGTTGGGAAGTTCCTGGCAATCAAATAAGAGCCTCAGCTCTGTCTGAAAAGGGACTGAGCAAAAGGTAACCAAACCCGACCCCTTCCCCAGCTAAGGTGAGGGTCTGTGCTCTGTGACAGACGGCTTCCTTCAGGAGAGGTTGACACTGGCTTTCAAGAATGCGGCTCTCTACAGTCTGCACACCACTGCCCTCCTCTGGACACTGGGCCAGAGCTGCCTGGAGACCGGCTCCGTTTCAGAAGGCCCTCAGGTTTCCTTCCCTCCCCATCCTGGACACACTGCTGGGCGAACCGGTTTCCTGGCTGGCTGCTCTCACCAGGTCTGTTTCATCCTGACTGCTTTCCATTGAGTCCATGAAACCCAGGAAGGGACGAGAGGAACAGGGCTTCTTTGACTCCCGGCAGAGTGGGGTCCCTCAGTACTTACTGCACGCCAACGTTCCTGGCATGCCAGCAGCACTGTGGGCTGTTATTACGATCATTAATATCAGAATCCGTTTGAGAATCTGTATTTGTTCTGAGTCTGGAACAGCCACGGCATTGACTGCTTTTAAAGACCACCCAGGACCACAAAAAAGGCACAAAAAACTCCAAGCAGAAGAATTCAAAAACAATCAGTCGATTCTTTCTGGCTACACAACAACAAAACCTTCCTCCTTTGGGAAATAAAAGGAGAGGGAAAGGAAACATAAGCATGACCAGGCCTTGTGGGTGAGACCGCTCTCTCCCGCACTGTGTCAGGTTCTCTGTCTTTGATGACAGGTATTTGTGATTTTGCCTCATTATCTCCGCCGCTGACCTCGTTAGCTTAGAAGCACTTTGCCCAGCACAACGACTGGCCCATAAAGGGTCTGCAATGCATAGTTATTGAATTCCTGGCAATTAAATGTAGCACATGAGTGGCTACTAATACTTTACCAGTGGCAATAGTAAAATGAGCGAAAAATGAAGGCAACACATTTACTCCTTATAAATCGCTTCCACTTGCTGAGAAATGGTTTTCAACTCCCCAAATCGAACTCTGGGGTTAGCCTAGAGTATTGGGGCCTGGCAGGTATTTGGATTTGGAGCCTGAAGCTCGGGGAGAAATTGTGGACTAGGCAGAAACCCAGGAGTCACACAGCATGGAGGTGGAAGTGAGTACCCAGGAAGGGTGATAGAGAGTGGAGTCAAAGTCTGGGCCCTCGGGACCCAGTCCTGAAGGACCAGGGGCTGCAGAAGAGGCCAGGACAGAGCCAGAGCACGAAAAGCCAGAGAGGTAAAGGAGGAGAGAAGAATGAGATCCAAAAAGCCAAGGGCTTGGGAAGTTTAAAGGAACAAGGGGTGACCAGTGACCTCAAATGCAGCCGAATCATCTAGTCAAGAAAGGCTTCCGAGCTGACTGCTGGATTGAGCAATATGAAGGTCAGAGGGGTCAAGCCGGTGACTTCAGTGAATGCAGCTGCAGTTGAAGGCTGGGGGTGGATAGAGAGGCAAACGCCATGGTGGGAAGGGGATTGGATGGCAAGGAAAACAATCCCAGACGCAATGGACGTAGGGAAAAGAACAAGGGCCTTTGGTCTGACCTTAACATGCACGCTCAGTCTCCTAATCCTGCTTCCCTATCTCCACTGGTTTCATTTTCTAAAAATCAAAATGAGTCCTACACTTCTTGTTGTGATTCCCATGCTGGCTTGCCACTGGCTGGTCGATGGAGAGCCAAGTTCGGTGCCAATCTGTTTAGTATAAATTATTTCTCAGGCTTGGTTTCTTCATCGCCTGTTAAGGAAAAGGGCACAGGTCCACATTCCCTTATTCAGAATCCTTGGGAATTCCAAGTGTCTTACTCATGTATCACTGCAAGACCATCTTTAGAGGTTCCCCTGCTGCCAGACTTGCTTTGCAGCTTCAGCCTCGGAACATGCTAATCTGCTTAAAGCCCTCCAATGGACAGGAGAAACTAATTTATAGTAGCAGGAAGCAGATTAGTGGTTGTCTGGGGCCAGGGGTGGGGGTGGGGAGGCTGAGTATAAATAAACATTAGGGAATGCTTTGGAGATGCAGTATTCTGTATTTTGATGGTGGTATGGGGCATAGGGGTATATACCCAAATGGGTATATTTGTCAAAATGCATCAAACTGTACATTTAAAGTCAAAACATTTTATTGTATGTAAAATATGTTTCAATAAATGTAACTGAAGAATAACCTTCTATGTCACCCTCCTGGCCTGCAGGACAAAGTTCAAATTTCTTAATCCTGGCATAAGTGACCCTACGGCTTCTTTCCTTGCTTCTTCTCTCCCTTCACTCCCTAAACACCCTCCGTGTCAGTTGCACAGCAGATCTAAAATGGGCTGAGACCTCCTCCCCCCCTTGCCCACCTACTGAACATCCACCCTATTTAATGAGGATCAGCTCATGGGATCACTATTACCATCCCCTCTGGGCCCACAAGTGATCATTCTTCTCTCCTGCTCCACTGACCTGACATAGTGGGTTGGCCTTAAAGGTCCTTTGTTTTTTCCCCCCTAAAATGGCTCTTGTAGCGTGTAGTTGTCTTTAACTTCATTCGAAACAATGTTGTTAGATTGTACTGTGATAGCTGTCATGGCAGCATACATTTTTTCAACTTACCAAAATTGGTGAATATTTTGTATAGCCACTTTAATCTTGAAGACTGAAGAAAATACCCAACAGTTTCGGCTAAGTATGCTTTTTTATTTCAAGAAAGGTAAAAATGCAACTGAAAAGCACAAAAAGATGTGTGCGGGGTATGGCAAAGGTGCAGTGGCTGATTAAACATGTCATGAGTGGTTTGTGCAGTTTGGTGCTGGAGATTTCTGGCTGGAGGATGCTCCACAGTCAGGTGGACCAGCTGAAGTTGACGGCAATCAAATCGCGACATTAATTGAGAACAATCAATGTTCTACCGTGCTCGGGAGATAGCCAACATATTCAAAATACCCAAATCAATAAAGGTATTGGTGAAAATGAAAAATGTGTCTTTTATTTTACTGGAAAAAAAACAACAACCACCATTCAGACTTTTTGGCTGACCCAATACAGGTACATGGAAACAGGTACTTGGCTAACCCCCAGGATCCTGGAGCCCTGAGCGCAAAGATGAGACCCAAGAACAGAGCTGGGAGACCAGGCTGCCCCCTGGAGGTGGTCTGACCTGAACACTCACCAGAACTTCTCCAAAGTCGGCTGGAATGTACCAAGCTTTATAAAGAATTTGATTTAGCGCCCTGGCTGGTGTAGCTCGGTGGATTGAGCTCAGGCCTGCAAACTACACGACTGCAGTTCGATTCCCAGTCAGGGCACATGCCTGGGTTGCAGGCCAGTTCCCAGCAGGGGTCACACGAGAGGCAACCATACATTGATATTTCTCTCCTTTCCTTCCCTTCCTCTCTAAAAGATAAATAAATAAAATATTTTTTAAAAAGAATTTGATTTAGCAAATTAACACTGGGAAGAGAAGACATGTAGTCTTGTTTCCAAGGGCTTGAGTGGCAGTGTCCTAGTGAAAAGATTGTTACATTAAGGAATAAAAGGTTTGGGCCAAGATTAAACTTCAGAACTGGGTAAACTATTTCATTGCAGTGGTCTCAGTTTCATCATCTATACAATGGGAATAATAATAGTACTACTTCATAGGATTTTTATAAGTGTTAAATGAGTTAACGCGTACCAAGACTTTAAAATAGCAGCAGGCACTTAGTAACACTCCATAAATAGTAACTACTGTCTGTAAGAAGAGGCACTTGACCTGCACAATACCTACGCTACGGTTCTTGCCAGCGCAATTTGGCTTTACCGTAGAAGTCCCGCCTACTGGGCGGCGAGACAGATGCTCCTCCATTGCTCCAGGGGGCGCTGCGGGAGCCGCCAACTGTCCCCCTGCTCTCGACTCCTCTGGGCCAGCTCCCAGAGCCACCCGCTCGGGGCTCCGCCCCGTTCTGACAACATCCATACTTCTCATTGGTCAAGGGCCGTCCTGGCCATCCAATAAAACGAGACATTGATGCGGAGAAGGCACCACCCTCTTTGGTCTCGTGGACCGCGGCATCGATCGATCGATCGGTCGGTCGGTCGGTCGATCGATCCGCAGTGGTGGGAAGTAGATAGTGGGTGGGCCAGGTCACGCAGCCTGTGGTCGCAGATTTGCTTCCCTGTCGTCCCGCCGTGGTCCCACCATGCCAAAGTACCAGACCTGGGAGGAGTTCAGTCGCGCTGCCGAGAAACTCTACCTCGCCGACCCGATGAAGGTAAGTGGCTGGTGGGGCCGGCGCTCCATACCCAGGCCCAGGCTAGGGTGTCTTCACTGTCGTCCGCTCGGCCTCCAGTTCTTCGGCGCCCTGGGAGGTGCTGTCATTGACCGTAGATGGACCACTCCAAGTCCGATAGTGCCTGCTGTCTCTCCTCTGATTGACGGGTCAATAAGGCCCTGAAATCGGCAAAAGCAGGATCATTTCCGGGTTGTGAGCAGCCCTGCTGCGGGCCTTTCCTGCCCCCAGTCCCCGAGTGTCTCTTAGGAATTCAGTGGTTTACGTGTCCCTCAGGGCAGGGCTCCTCCCCCACCCGCAGCCTCGCCTTCCTGGCCATGTGTCTCGCTGCTCATTTCCGGTACTGCCAGGGCGGGAGGGTCCCTCATCGGAAATAAAACAGTACATTTTTTTTTTTGCCACCACCGACACGTTCATGAAAAACCCCAATTTAGAGGCATCTACACCCGTTAGAATAATGGTTCTTAACCTTTTAGAGGTCAAGCCCATTAGAGAAGGAGAATGCTTGCACTCTTCCTTCCCCCAGCAAAATGAACCTGAACATTAAAGTTTAAAAACAAGTGGATGGCAGAGGTTAGCTCATTATTTAAAAACCTAAGGTTTATTTTATTGTCATATGTAAAAATTACTTGAAACACCACCCCGTTAACTAAAAATCCTGCTAGCTTTTTAAATCTTGATAGGTAACAAGAAGCTGTAGAATACTCTGTTCCACTATTTACCATGAAATAATATAGTAGCAAATGATGGAGTGAATTAGATATTTTTTAAATCGAGTACTTTGGTTGTGACACAATTTCCAGCCCCACCATTTGGATGACTTGACTTGTTCGTAGGGCCATTGGTTTCTGCATTTAAGCCATGTCCTATGAGAACAAAACGGGATTTTTGTCTAGTAGTGCCCACTGTATAAACTGAGACTTTTAAAAGAAAGTAAAGAACGTACAGGTTCACATCAAGAGTAATTTAAATGTGCTGCTGGTGGTGCCAGGGAAAATGGAAATAAAATGGTAACTACAGGGCACTGCTGTGAACACAGCATGTCTAGAATAAGCAGGAAAGAGACCTTTTCCGGCTCTTTACCCAATCAGAAAATGCCGGTGGCCTCTAATAAATGCCTGCGTTTTCGTGATAACCTTCTACTGGTTATTGATAGTCTTCTACGTGACAGGCATTTCACGTATATTTGTATAGTTTATGTGAACAAGGAAGACAGCCCCTTGAGATAGTGGATAAATAATCCTGGATATGTTAAATGACATGTATAGTCTAAGAGATTAGGTTAAAATATGAAATCAGGACTCTAAGCCCCAAGTCCATACTGTTGTTTCTACCCGCCAGGACTAAAGAAGCAAATAAAATGTCAGAATTCTATGACCCTATTCTACAAAAAAATCTCTCTTCTCTCCCGACTGCACTGCACCTTTAACGATGCACATCATTCCGTCTGTCGTTCTCTCTGACATCACCCTGATTGGAGGTGGTATCATGGCTGGACCATGTAATGACCTCATGGTCGGTGTCTGCCTGCCTTTTTAATCCCTGCTCCCTCTCACCCCACAATGGTCTAAAACACACCCATTGAGGTCTCTCCGTTTTCTACTTGCAGAGTGGTTCTTCATTGACAGCCGGGTCACATGCAGACTCGGAGCCCACTGGCCGACCCTCCCCGCAGCCTGTCTGGCTTGGTGTCCCACCGTTCCCACCACCCTGGGCTCTAACCTCATGGAGCTGCAGAATTCCTGGACTCTTCATGCAGGCGGCTGCTGCTTGGGCCTTTATCCCACCTTCTTCTGTAAAAGCAAAAAGATTCTTTGCAAAGCCACCTCCACGAAACCTTTTTACACTTCCTGTTGCCTCAGTCTGAATTGCTTGTTCTCTTTTCTCTCAGCATTTTTCCCTGTGCGTGCCTTTAGAGGACCTGATCGTGTTCTTTTATGTTTTGGTTATTTTGGGTTGGTGGGATTCAAAGTTCCTGAGAGAGCAAGAGTCTGGATTTCTTTTTCTGTCCAAGGCATCTGGCATGGTAATTTAGGTGCCCCCAAGTTATGAAATTGACCTCCTTATTATAATACCATTGACCCTTTAACTCATTTCTCCTGATGAAGGCAATGGGTATTCTTTTAACCAAGAGTGAAAACTTCACATAGTTGTCACACTTAGTACACTTCAAAGTTTCAGTTTCTTTTTGTTTCTGGAGAACTGAATATTTTTAACAAAAAGTGCCGTGTAGCATGGCACACAGTATAGGAGTTATTCTAGATTGGGAAAATGTTGACAGAGGCATCTTTTCAAGGCAGAACTCTGTTTTCTGTAATAACGCTCCGTGCACCATCATGGCAAGGACGCAATTTTGCTGAACGGTCAAGCCTCGGTCCACCTCCTGAGAGCTGTGGGACGGGGAAGGTGTGAACGCAGGTTTCCCGAGGGATGGGTCTGGATTTCCCAGCCCTCTTTGCTGTTCACCCCCCTTCTGTTCCTGTCATTCCTCTGTGGCTGAGCGTGGTGGTACTGTAAGAGAGGAAAAACTTTCTCCTTTATTATCTTAGGTTTAATTGCTGGGGTCCTGCAGATTAACCCGACAAAAGGCAGATAAACCTGGAGGAAAACCGTTACATGTGAACTGGAGTTCATAAAGAAATAGAAGGGGGCAGTTAGAGTTGGAACCTATGGGCCATCTTAACAAAGGGTGACAGTGTGTGAGACAGAGGCTAGAAAAAGAAAAGGGCTTGGGGCATCTGGGGGCAGAGTAACTTGTGGGGAGGTGACTAGGGAATGTGTGGTAAATAGTCATTGTTTAGTGCAGCTTCTTAAGCAGATGAGCACCCTTGTGGGTAAGGGAGAGGGGAACGTTTATTAACCTTTACAGGGGTTCATTTGTGTCCTGCTGTTAGCCAGAAAGGGCAGAGTCCTAATTGCCTTCAGCCTAAAATAGTCTTTCTGCCCAAGTGGCTTATTTTGAGGTGGCATGCTTTGGTCCATCCGTATATGTTTTTACTGGCTAGAAATGCCAAACCACCTCATGTCTTAAAAACAAAAAACAAAAACTAAGTGTAGCAATAGGGATGGACTGAAATGCTATATTCTATCTCATTTCAATAGTGATAAGTTTACTGTCAAGATAACGACATTTTAGCTATTAATTTTAAAAGGATCGTTTTAGCCTACCTGAAGACTAAATTATTTATGAGAAATATCTTTTGACTTTTCTTTTAATTATTTATTTCTTTATCTTTAGAGGGGAAGGGAAGGAGAGAGGGAGAGAAATATCAATGTATGGTTGTCTCTCATGTGTCCCCCTCTGGGACCTGGTTCGCAGGCCCGCGCTGAATCCACCAAGCTACACCAGCCAGGGCTTGACTTTTCTTTTAAATTCAAAGTTTAGAAGTTTAATATCTTTTAAACATTTATTTTTGTTTCAGGCACGTGTGGTTCTCAAATATAGGCATTCTGATGGGAGTTTGTGTATGAAAGTAACCGATGATTTAGTTGTAAGTATACACTTTTGTTCATTGCACACTTTCAGATTTGTTTGAGGTAATCATGTTTGGTAAGTCATGTTTTGTAAATCATTCTATTTACATATAATTTATGCAAATTACCTGCTAGGATTATTATTTTGCATTTCATTCCAAAGTCAAGAACCACATTCTAGAAGCTACTTTTACGGGCTCTTGGGGAAATAATTTAACTCACTTCATTAAGATAGCATATCAGGTATAGTTTAATAATTGTTCTCTTCAAACCTTAAGAAGAATGTAGAGGCCATAACTGGAGAAAAGAGGACAAAGGTTTCTTTATGGGCATGAGACAAGTGAATGATGGTATTTGAACACAAGATACGGGCTTTGTAGTCACATCTTTCTCCTCCCCGGCCTGCTTGCTCTGGTCGCTTCCTCATGCCCGGTCATGGCCGAGCCCCTGCCAGCTGCCATTTGTGTGGCACTGAGCTGCCCAAGCGGAGCTCCGTGGCGGCAGCGGCTCCTTGACTCTCGCGCCCTGCAGCTCACTGGCTCTCACCTTCCTTCACTGCCTCACTGCTTTTGATACAGAAAACTACTCTCCTGGGAAATGTTATTTTGGAATCTGTGGCTCCATTTTATCTTGTTTTCTTTTTCTGTGTTTCCGTTTCATTGCTGATTGCTTCACTGATGCACCCCCAGAAGTAGTGGCTTCTCTGGGATTCTGTCCTTGATTGTCTTTTTCATGACACTTCTTTGGAGTAATCTGTTTGGTCATTAAGTTCAGTGCTGCCTGTGTCTGTGTCCACCAACAAATTTGTACATTTAGCTCGTATTTTTTTCTCATGCCCTGACTAGCTCCGTGTTGAGCATCCAAACCTCACTATTCCTCAAAATTAGCCTGTCTAGAATGGGACTCACCGCCCTCTCTCCAGCTGGCTCCTTCTCCTGTTCTCTGCTTTCAGTTACACTTCATGTTTGCAGATCACGTGTGGTCCCTTCCTCCCCCTCATTCTCATGTCCATTCTTCCTTCACTTGAAAAACTCGTGTTTGATCCTGAGATACATTCCGTATACTTTTTTAGGCATTTGGGGATTAATGATTCAAGCTCCCTCATTCAGTACCTGTCAGGAACGAACATTCTGTCTTCACTGGTGCTCTTGGGTTTAGGATGTCGTTGTCACTTGCCTGGACTGTTAGAATAAGTCTCCTTTGTCCCCAGTGTCCCTGCTTCCATTCATCCTTCCGCCACCCTAGACTGCTGGTGGTCTTGATTTCTAAAACCGAGAGTTTGATCGTTACTACCCGCCTTAAAAGTCTTCCAAGCCTCCTCGTCACTCAATGTAAACCCCACCCTCACATCCCCACTAATCTGGTTTTTTCCTCTATTACTTAAAAGCTCGAGACTTGAGTTCTTCCCATCAGACCACAGCAGGATTCAACATATTACTTAACGGGGTATTTCTTGATAAGCTTCAGATAAGAGTTCACTGAGTTTTTTCAATCCACAACAGTGACATTTATAGAATGTAATTGCTGGAGGCTTGGAAACTTGAATATAGTTTTCTTAGTACGGCCCCCAGAGAGAATAGGGCAAAAACAGTGGTAGCAAAGGCTCACATTTTTACCCTGCCAGTCATACAGTTAGTATTGTTGACAGTCCACTTTGACACAGTTAACATGTGCCTTTAAACTTTCTGACAGTGTTTGGTGTACAAAACAGACCAAGCTCAAGATGTAAAGAAGATTGAGAAATTCCACAGTCAGCTGATGAGACTCATGGTAGCCAAGGAATCCCGCAGTGTTGCCATGGAAACGGACTGACTGGTTTGAGATGAAGCCTGTTTACCATGTTCATAGGAAGTAAATATCCTGAATTGAGAAAATACTGGCAGAAAATACTTCATGTCATAACTTAATGGGCTATTCAGAAGCTGAAAGGTCTTTTTTTTATTTTGTTTTTTAATGTTTACTTTAGAAAACCAGGAATATAAATGCCTTCCGTTAGAAAGCCTTTATTTTTGGACATTGAACAAGAAAGTTGGCTCTCTTAGAAACTTTCTGCAGATTCTTTGATACTGGGCAAAATATTATTTCTTTAGTAAGTTTGCATCAGTACTTTGAAAATGAGATATCACAAAAAGCCTAGTCTTCAGTTTCTTCATCTGTACCCATTTGTTGGATTGATAGGTTCCTTTCAGGGCATAAAATGTGCGTGGTCCATGACCAGCGAATGCAAAATGCAGTGACCAGAATGAACCTCACCCGGCGGGACCTATTGTGTCTGGTAGCGTGGTCCCAGCTGTGTCTGAAAGTAATTATGGAAACACGTGCTTTACCTTGGACTTTCCACATTTCAACTGTATTTTGCATATAAGGACTTCATAGTAGCATTAGCTTGTCGAGCAGACTTTGAATCTAGTTTTCAGTGCTCAAAACACGTGAACAGAGCAACCACTGACAGCTGACATCGCCATGTTCCGGAACGCTGGTCACACGTGTCCCTGAGCAGCCTGTTGGAGGGGCCGTAGCCTGCGCGTACTGTCCACCCTTCGCATCCCGCTCAGCCCCCACCCACCTCTCTGTCCACCTGACCAGGTGCTGAGCACAACCTGGAAGCTGTTCTGCTTCCCATTAAACCGGAAGTGTATTGTTTGGTACTTGTGTCTGTAACCGGAATTCCACCACCCACGTGTCATGTTCACCTGTTGATTCCCGCACTGAAATACCTTTGTCAGGACGTTGTCAGGACGAGCAGCGTTTTCATATGGGAAGTTCCACTGGCCATAGGAATTCCAACGTTTCGGAGAGGTCAGGAAATAAAATACTACGTGAATATAGATGCTGTCTCGAATTTTTCTTCACAAGAACTACTGGTTTCTTGCCTGGGATACCCGAGGAGCCTCATGAACTGTTCAGGGAATCTCGTTTTGTTTCTCGGTTAAGGAAAGTAGTCGGATAGTCTAGGGGTCTTCTGGGTTTGTGGGTTCCCCCTCCCTCCCAATTAGTGGGATCACTAGTTTGTCTTTGGCCTTTTTCTGTTTCATTTACATCCTCCCCTTTTGAGCACAACTTCATAAAGGCAACCCGGAAGGGCGGGACTAGCCTTTGGGTCCTTTGGGTCCTGTGCCGCTGAGAGCTGAGGTTGGGAGGCAGACCACCTGCGATGCAACGCCGGCTCCACTACTTTCCACCTCCATGGTCTCAGACGAGGGACTTCCCTAAGCCTCGTTTCCACCTGGAAATGGGGTTAACAGCAGTGCTCGTTGGACATTCTGAGGGTCAGAGGGCATGACCCGTGTCTAGCCTTTAGCGCAGTGCCTAGAACATAGTAAGCTCAATAGATGGTAGTTGCTACCGTTACTATCATTGTTACGGCTATTGCTTCTCAGGGGAAAAGGCATGAAAAGCTAGCTTTTACGTTTTCTCATAATTTTAATCGAACCGTTATTTATTGGTAATATCTGCCCTTTGCGAGCTATATGTTATTAAATGCCATTTTTCGCAGTTGGGGATACAGGATTGCCCTCACAGAGTGTTCTTGGGGGGTGGGGTGGGAGGGGAAGCAGACTGAAGTCCTTAAATCTAAAACTTGTGTTTATTTGTGTCTGTAAAAAGTAAAATTATGGAGAGAACTAGTTGGTGGTCAGTGGAGAAAGGATTGAATCTGTTAAACACCGTATAAATAATAAAACACCAAACCCTAACATACTGTGAAGATCGCAGTGCCGTGTACTTCAGCTTTTCCATCAGGGAGGATTTCTGGGCTCTAACCACGCTTGTGTGGATTAATTTTCAGCGAGCTGTTTTCTGACGTGTTTGGTCAGGTGCTGCTGACTCCAGCAGGGGTGACTCACCCACAGGCCGCCCGCGTCCCACGATGGCCGTGAACGTGGCCTGACACAAAATCGTAGATTTCCTTAAAACCCCTTTCTTGCTCATCAGTATTCATTCGTGTTTGTGAATTTAATGTCTGGCCCAAGACAACTCTCCTTCCAGTGTGGCCCAGAGACGCCGCAAATTGGGACACACCTACGATTTAAGGTGGCCTGCATGACATCACTAGTAATTGAGGTTCTGGGTACAGTTCGCATAATTTCGTTTTGGTACTCTCTTCTAAAGACCCACTCTGCTCGGGTCACAGAGCCCTCTGACACTGCACTTAGGCTACCCGAGTTCTCTGCCACACAGCGTCGGCTTCCCCCTTCCAGGGCACCTAGCCTGTGAACTTCCTGTCTTAAAAATATGAAATCTCTCCGTCACAGACTAACGACTTGTACCATAACATATGAAGAACTGAAACCTCAATAGGAAAACAACCTCTCTCCCCAAACGCCCCGCGGATTTGAGCAGATGCTTCACTGAGCATTTATAGGTAGCAAATAAGCACATCAGATGTTTAACATTGTTGGTTGTTAAGAGAATGCAAATTAAAAGGACAAGATACCACCACACGCATCCGAACAGCTAAAAACTAGAGACTGACCGTCCTGAGTGCCGACACGGACACGGAGCAACCAGAACCCTCGCTTGCTGCTGGTGGAAATGGAAACCAGTACAGCCCCCTGAGAAAACTGACTGTGTTTAAAAGCTTTCCCTGTATCCGCTGTCCATACAAAGACTTGTGCATGCATGTCCATAATAGCCTTCTTCACGAATAGTCAAAAACCAGAAACAACCCAAAGGCCCGTCACAAGGTTTTGGAGAAATAAATTGTGGATGTCCGTGCATAGAGATACTATTCATCAATGGAAGGGATGAACTATTGGTAACACGTGACGACGTGGGTGAATCTCAGAACACTGAGGGGAAGAAGCCAGACACGAAAATGCGTTCTGAAGGATCTGATTTACATAAAATGGGAAGCGCAAACCAGCCTACCCAGAGTGACTGCGGGTGACTGCAGATCCTTCGGTGGGGAGGTGTGGGTGGGGAGGATTACAGTGGGACCTGGGGAAACGTGAGGGTGATGGGGGTACCCACTGTCTTAAATAGGATGAGAGTTTCATGTGTGCGTACATGGGCCAGAACTTAGGAAACTGTGTTCTAAGTATGTGTAGTCTATTGCATGCCAACTATATAGCTCAATAAGGTGTTTTGAAAAAGAAAAAACCCAGCCCTGGCAAGCCAGGTCCCCAGTAGGGGGCAGGTTAGAGGCAGCCACACATTGATGTTTCCCTCTCCCTTCCCCTCTCTAAAAACAATTAAGCCTTTAAAAGAAAAAAACCTGCTGTAAAAACGGCCCGTAGTGACAGCCCTGTGGCCACACATGTAACCTGGGCTGCAGGCTCACGACGGGGCTGCACCTGGGGCTGCCCCCAGGCAGATGGAAGGCCACCCTGCATTCGAGGCTCTTCCTGCCCGACCTCCCTCCCTTCACGGGCATTTCTACCACCAATAAATCTCTACACTTACTCCACCTTGGCACGTGCTTTCTACAGTAATTGGGTTGATGCAGCGTCTGTTGTTCAGCCTCTAACAAATACATTGGTTGTACAGAAGGCCCAGCTCTTGAGAGCACTCTTATTCTCTCGGTGCAGTGCTTTGTGGTTTTGGTCTGATGTCCGTCTCCTTGACGTTGGGTGCCTGTGCAACCCAGAGATGCAGGCAAGTCAGAGCCTGTGAGGTCACCCTTGACCATTCAGGGACAGGAGCTAATACTGCTTTTTGTCCCCTGGGTGGACAGTTCTGATTTCATAAAGCATCTCAGAAGGTTCCATAGAATCGGGCACCAGTTGCTCAGAGCAGTAGCCAGTCTGAAGACATCCTCGTATTCTTTCGCCCTTTCCTTTCCACCTCTCCAGCCCTTAATGCCCGTCCCGGGACGCCTTCCCAAGTAAGCTACCTACACGGAAGACTTTGTCTCAGGCTCCACTGCAGGGGGACCCAGATCAAAAAAACTCTTGGAAATGAAGAATGTGACAGCTGAAGTGAAAAGTGGGGGGAAATTGCAGATGCCTCAGAAAATAGATCCAAAAAGCAGCAGGAAAAAAATAAAAGGAAAATCAGAATCAAGATTTCCAAAATAGGAATTCCAGAAAACAGAAAATGGAGTGGAAGAAATCAATATTACTTAAGGAACATTTGCACAATTAAAGGATGTGCATTTCTAGTTAACCCTCCTAGTGCCTTGCACAAAGGGTGAAAGTAGACCAGATGTCAAGACCAGTGAGCTCAGAACCTCAGAAAGTGGGGAATAAAAGATCCCGTAAGCTTCCAGAGGCGCGGGCCGGGGCGGGGTGTTCCTTAAAAGGCTCGGGCATCAGAATGGCCCTGGACTTCTCAGTGGCAATACTGGAAAAGGAGATGATCATGGAACAATGCTTTTAAAATTCCACCCTGGAATTTTTTATTTTGCATTGAGCCAAAACTATTAATTCATGGGAAGCACTGAATAAAGACATTTCCAGACACGCTGAGATTATATTTTGCTAAGGTAACAATCTCAACCCTTTGGAAAAAAACATTTGTCACTGGAAGTACAGGTGTCTGTGACTCCTCAGGCCTGCTCCTGCTCCAGTCTTCCATTCCAGGGTCCAGGAAGAAAGAGCAGAACCTCCCAACCACTATTAAAACTTCTGCTCAGATGTCACATCATGTTCTATTGATCAAAGCAAGGGACATGTCCAAGCCTGATGTCAGCGACATGGGGATTATATGCAACCTCGGGGAGGCACGGGAAGTCACATAGCAAAAGGCAGGAATATGTAAGCGTGGAATCCCTGGGAAGTTACCTACTCGATGTCTCGAGGTTTTACCTCCCACATACCCGTTTTTTAAGCAGCTACTGAAGCCCTGACCCCCATGGCTCAGTTGGTTGGGCATTGTTCCACAGAGAAAAAGTTGCAGGTTCGATTCCCGGGCAGGGCATGTGCCTAGGTTGTGGGTTCAGTTCCCAGTCTGGGTGTGTACGAGAGGCAGTTGATCAATGTTTCCTTCTTTTTCTCCCTCTCTTCTCTAAATACAATCTTTCCTTTTTTTTTAAGCCACTGAAGGATGTGTTCCTCTAAAGTGAGGGAATGACCTGAGGAAGAGGAAGACAGGGGTGGGGCGTGGATAAAGGAAGCAGGCAGACACAGGAGCCAGCAGGGAGGGTTCCAGAGGAGGGTGGTGAAGAGTTCTCAGGGGTGGAGTGGCCCAATTGGAGGCTGGGCAGAAGGTTCCTTAGGCACTTTAAGAAAATGAAATTGAAGAAAGTCAGATGTGCCCTGCCTGGAGTTGGTGAGAGCATCATCCTGATACACCAAGTTTGCAGGTTTGATCCCCAGTCGGGGTACATACAAGAATCAATCAATAAATGCATAAATAAGTGGAACAACAAACCAATGTTTGCCTCTCTAAAATTAATGTTAAAAAATTTAAAGAAAATCTGTTGTGAATAAGTTTATTATGAAGGGATTTAGATAACTGATAGGTTAGTGTTGAAGTAGTGACTGGTACATAAATAGTTACGCAAATTTTACAAATATTTTATGGAAAACATGTTACAAGGGAAAAGAACATTAATCATAGTTACTATAGATCAGTCCCGAATTGCCTTCATGATAGTGAAAACACTGAACAGTGATATAACCAAACTCATTCAGGGAATACAGAGGGGGATGGGAAGTCCAGCAAGTGAGTGAGGTCCGTTGAAAAAAGAGCTAATCTCCGTATCAGTTAAGGTCTTCAAACAGATAGTACCTAAAATGAGGTTTAAAAAAATGTAAACAAATACGCGAAGAATTGGCTAAAAGGGTTAGAGCTGGTTCCCGTCCTTCAAGAAGAACGAGGGGTGGGGGTGGGGAGAAACAACTTTGGTTGGGCTTCCAACCCTGGAGAACCATCCCACGCTTTAAACTATTGACCGATCCTAACCCGGAATTTGAATACCAGCCCTCCCATCCCTGCGAAACAGGCACAGAATAACCCTCATACTTAAGTATGTCACAGAACAGTGTCCAGGGCAGGCCCATAGAGGGCCCACGAGGGCCTCTGCTTTTGAACTTGGTGTTTACCGACCAGCTTATTTAAGGAAATTCTCTTGGCCTTGATCTTCACAAGATCGTGTTGTTGACGGTTGCCCTTGAAGTTCTGGGCATACAGTATAGTCAGAGACCTCGAGAAATCTGGGATCACGTGGTTTGGGGAGTCGATGTGAAGTCGTTTAAAAGAATTTTCAGGGTCAGTGAGTCCTTCCTGTGGATATAGGAAAAGTGCTTCCAGGTCTAACATTTGACATCTTCCCTCTTCATTTACAACTGTTAAAAATGCAGCTGAGTGTATTTTAAATGTTTTCTTGGCTTTATTCGTGACTCGTGAATAGGGCACCATCCCATCCAGCAGAGAGAAAGGCGCTCCAAAGAGCTGTACAAAATGCAATCAGTTAAAGGCAGAAAGAGGGACGGGTCAAGGAGTTTACAACAAAAGAAAAGGCTGTTTGGGGCAAGGTCACCTTTTTTCAGGGGAAGGCAGGGGTCTATCGGGAAGGGGACCTCACCGGTGCCGACCAGGTACTTCCAGAGTGACTGGGTAACAGCGTTTCTGGGAGACGCTGAAACAGCAGTTAAGTCAACTACCTCTGGCTTGGGGGGGGGGGGGGACTTACCGCAGGTGACTCCCTTTTTGGCCTGTTGTCTCCTTTAACATCTTTTTCTAAAATATGAAGTCAATATAAAATCTGAAATTGTTTCCTATTTGTATTGACTCGGTTCACAAGATGTAGCTTTATAAATGGTCTCGTCCAAGTTTCCAGAAACTGGGGATCCTGCTTATGTTTCATTGGTTCGTTCAGAGCACCATATGCTAATCGATGAGTGGTATACTTGATCATAAAAATGATGAAAAGACAGATAGGAAACAATTCTAGGCAACTGGTATTCTTACAAAGTGTTCTCTCTTTAGTAGATTTTATAAATTAGCCATCTGGTTTCCCCACCCCCACCCCTTTGATGTCAAGTGGATTTCTAATCTGTTCATCTTGAAATAGATAATAGCTTTGTAATGAGGAATGGGTGATATGCCTTTTTGAGAAGCTAACTATAGTGACATACACACAGGGTCTGCTGCAAACAATGACAGGTCCATTGGCAATGTATTGATAAGTGTGAACAGAGCAGAGAGTGCCCAGGGGTGGGGGGTGGGGGGAGCCCCATGGTGAATAAGAATGAAGGAAAAGCTTGAGGCCTGGCTGGTGTAGCTCAATGGACTGAGCACAGGCCTGTGAACCACAAGATCGCGGTTCGATTCCCAGTCGGGGCACATGCCTGGGTTGCAGGCCAGCTCCCAGCAGGGGACTCATGAGAGGCAACCATACATTGATATTTCTCTCCTTCTCTCCTTCTCTTCCCCTCTAAAGATAAATAAATAAATAAAATATTAAAAAAAGAAAGAAAAGCTTGAGGTGGGGAGCAGAGAGAGAGAGATTAAATACTTCGATGCGTATTTTTTAAGATCAAGGCTGTTCACTTTGAAAAATTCAATTCTCACAATCGAGATATTAAACATTAATATAATACTATTATTTAATCTACAGGCCTCCTTCAAATGTCTGCAGTCGTCCCAATAACACCCTTTGTAGGCACTTTCTGGCCCAGCATCAGCCAGAACAGAGCGTTGCAACCCATTTCCATGCTTCCTGCCTTGTCTTTCCTGGCATGGACGCTTTTTGACCTTGACATTTTTGAAGAGTACAGGCCAGTTCCTTTTCAGAATGTGATTTAATCTGGGGTTTGTTTGATGTTTCCGCATGATTCATTCATATCGTTCATTTTCGGCATAAGGAATCGCTGGTGCCTTCCCAGGGAATCAGGAATTGATCTAGTTTTTAATCCAAAGTTGCCCCCCTTCACACATTGTTTTTCATTCTACTTGATGCGCCTGAAAACCTCCCAGAAGTTCGTACAGAGCAACAACTTTTGTTCGGATTTTTAAACTACAGCGCACTCCAGAGAGCAGCATTATCCCCATTCTTTTGCTCTGACCAATGGCTTTCGGCCAAAGGGAAGCAGCATTCTGTCTCGAGTTTGCCCTTCTGAGTTGGACTCTGTAGCTTATTTATTTATCCACTGCATATGTGCACATCGTACTTTGAAATATCTTAGTGTCTTAGATTTCATATTCTAAGGAGTCAGCCTACAGCCTCGCCACCATTATCTTACATAAAAGCAGCTTTGTTGAGATAGGTGTCACAGTCACCCACATTTTAAACTGTGCAGTTCAGGGGTTCGTTTGCATATGCGGGGTCCTGGGGGTGCGACAACCATCGCCATGTCCAAGTTGAGAAGGGAAGTCACTAAAAAAATAAAGCCTTTAAAAGAAAAAATAAAGTCCCTAAAAGAAAATCCACACCTGCCCTTAGAGTCGCTCGCTCCAGAGCACACGCGGAGCCTTGGAGAGCCTTAGCCTACCCGGGGTCCCTCAGGTAACGACAGAACGTCCCTGCTGTCCTGGGCCCAGCTAGGACCGCCCCACGGAGGGGGATGAACCTGGGCGGGGTCAGCGGTGGGGCTCGGGAGACCAGCCGCGGAAGTCAGAAAACCGGGAGCCAGAGGGACAGCGTGCAGGTCTCCGCGGGAGCCTGGGAGCCTGGGAGCCTGGGAACCAACTACCGAACGTAAGATCCCGGGACGCGCAGCTTCAGGGGGGGCCCTGCGGCCAGGCAGCGCTCCTGGGGAGCTCGGGCGGGGTGGGATCCGCTGCGCGCGCAGGGTCGTGAGGGAGGGTGACAAGGCCTGGGGGCCGCGGGCGCGGGACTGTGTGGGGCCGCACCGTCCGGCAGGCTGGTGTCGTGTGCCGGCTGCCCTCCCCACCCGCAACTGCGTCCAAGATGCTGGCCCTCACGTGCCCGCGCCTGGTACCCAGCCCTCCTTTTGACTCCGAGGTCGGGCAGCGACTTCCACGGCCTACACCCGCTGGACATTGTCCCTCATCGGACACTGTCCCTCGTCGGGCACTGTCCCGGAGAGGAGTGATTCCATGGTTGCACCTAAACTTCGCAGTGTCACGCACGTGCTTGCCCCCAAAATCCCACCACCTATCTCATGTCTTCTAGTTGCAATGAGCTTTCTTACCATCTCTGCCCAGTGAGGGGGCGGGGGGGCGGGGAGGGGGGGTCCTTCTCCTGATTCTCGCTCTCCTCTCCGGAGGGCCCACCAGCCCATTCACCCCGGCCTGGCCCAGCTCCCCGCCCTGGCAGGGGGGCATTGACCCAGAAGCTATGCAACTTGGCTCCTGGCCCTTCGTGTGCCCCGCCCCTTGTGAAGCAGTGAAGCAGCCTGGGGGGCGGGAAGGTGGGGGCTCCAGCAATGCTGAAATCCTAATCTCCACGACTTTTTTCTTCAAACTGGGTCCCCTCTTCCACCACCTTCCCCTCCCCTCCAGTGTATAAACTTCAGGCTCCCCCAAACCCCTATGTACCCCTGGTGCGGGGATGGACAGACAACCTCTCCCTTCCCTGACACCCCAGCTCTGCCCTGGCAGCTCTGGGGTAGGGTGGGAGGTAAGGAAGCCTAGGCAGTTGGCATCTCAGCTCCCAGGGAGGCACCTTTGCCAGATTTGTGAGCTGTTACAGGAAACGGTTGAGGACATTGCGATCTATGCCTGATTCTGGGCCACTGCAGCCTCCTCTGAATTCAGTGTGGTTTAAAATAAACGTTTGAGAAGCCCCGCTGACGCTGCTCCAGAAAGTACCGTCATCTTCGGTGCCCTGGTTACTTCCTTTAGGGACGCTGGGCTCGGGGGACTTTGTGGGGTGCTTCCCCTGGCCTCACTGGGCCTGATTCAGCAAAGGGCTCTGGGGCGATCAGCAAACAGTTTTTCTTTCCCAAATTTCCACGCCTAGGAGGGCCATGGGGAAGGAAATAGCTCCCTCCTATTTCCCTGGAGGAGGTGAGAGTGAGGCTTAAGAACTGCTCTCTGACCTAGTCTTGGGGTCTGCAGTTACGTGGGGGAAAGATGGACACTAAACAAGATAAATTCGTGAAATGTGAAGAATGCTGGAAGCTGTGCGCTAGAAGTTCATCCTTTCTCCTTCCTCATCCAGCCTGAGAGGGAGAAGACTCCAAACTTTCCACCACCTCCCACACAGTCCTGGGACAGGAAAGTTGCCCACGGAAAATAACTGCTGTGCAAGGCAGCCAGGGGAACCTCAAAGCCACCTGCTCCAGTCCCACCCATCCGTGGGATCCCACCTGGCTCCCACTGTACCTTGAGCATCTGGTTGGGCAGACTTACAGGAGTGGATGTCATTTATGGGACCTGACTGTCGTTGGGCAGAAGGACCTTTAGAGAAAGGACATTTAGCCACTGAAGGAGGTGCAGTGCCTCCCCCACCCTCTTCCTGTGGTGTCCTGGTGTGTGCCTGATGTCTAACCCCAGCACCAATCAGAGCTCACAGGGAGCCCCCATGTGACCAGGGCCCCTCCGACCCACATGCCCAGGCTTAGTGGCTCCCCCCTTCCAGCATCCCGGCCAGCCCAGCATGGGCAGGCTGGAGCTACCCAGAATCCATTTCTTCAAAAGTCACAGACATGGACCATGGCCCAGTGTACAAAACACGGAAGGGCTAAATGTGAGCTGGAGGCCACTGCTGAAGAAATAGCTCCGAGCGCACTCACCAAGGCAGGAGCAGGCCCAGAGCGGGCCCAGAGCGGGCCCAGAGCGGGCACGTGGTGACTTGCGGGGCTTCTGGGAGCTCATGCTCACGCCCACCTCTGACAGGGCCCAGACCCCACCCTGAGGGACGCATTCCTTTGAGAGGTGATACAACGATGAGGAAAGAGAACTGGCAGAGAAGGCGGACCCAGCTCTCTCATCCCAGCTCTGCCCTTCGCGTCACCCTCCCAGGGTCTCATCCACACAAGGACGAACTCGGGCTGTCCGAGTCTCTCCAAGACTCTCTGCAGCTCTGACATGTGATGGTTCTGTGCTTGAGAAGTCCAACGGGATCTCCGGGAAGGGAATTCTGTAGGCGGGGAGCATACAAAACGCTGCTGGGTGGGCCCTGCAGTGTTGGCCGGGTCCACTGTGGGCAGCTGAAATACAGTGCAGGCCCCAGCCCCAAGGTGCAGGGGGCAAACCTCGGACAGAGAGCCCAGGCCCAGAAGAGTCACTGCCCGGCCCAGCTGGCTCCCTGGGTCACCCTTGGGTGGGCTGCCTGTGGGTGTTCTTGGCCTAGGCCCGGTGCTTTAGGCTAAGGTGGAGCAGGCACCTCAGTACTTCCCCCAAGAGGGAATCAAAGTTTTGCCAAGGAGGCAGCGGCCCCTTTCCCTGAGGAGGGAGGAGTGGTGGGTGTCAGGAGAGCTCCCGGGCACCAGGCTAGAACGGCGCAGTCCTAGCCCCCATTACATAGTTGACCCTCGAACAACACGGGGTTGAACTGGGCAGGTCCACTTATGCATGAGTCTGTTTCAGTAAATATACTGGAAACATTTGGGGAGACTTGTAACAATTCGACGAAACTCGCAGATGAACTTTTAGATTTTTTTAGTAGTGTTTTCTTTTCTCTAGCTTACTTTAGTGTAAGAATGCAGCAGATAACACATAAAACACAAAACAAGTATTCTTCAACAGCCTTATGTCTCCGTAAGGCTTCTGGTTCACAGTAGGTGTTACAAGTTTGGAGGGGTCAACGTTATGTGTGGATTTTCAGCTGCGCCAGGTGTGGGTGCCCCTGCCCCACCTTGACCAAGGGTCAGCAGCACACCGAAACACACAGTTATGCAAACAAACCCAGTTCAAAGGGAAGCAGCCTCTTCTGCCCTGGAGGTCTGTTTGTCTTTCTGGGAGCGCGGGTCAAAGTTCATTCTTTCTCCTCCTGCAGGGTTACTTCCCCTCTCTGGAGTCCCACCTACCGAAGTCCTCCAGATGGGCTCAGAGACCTGGCGGGCAAGGTCTTCACGCCCACAGGTCCCCACCCTCTGCCTTTGACTCTTGTTGCCTGGTGGGTGGGTGCGGTTCTCCCAAGGAGCGGACTTTGTGCTCGGTCCAGGCGCTGAAAAGCCACACCCGCCGGGCTCTTCAAAGCCTAAGGGAAAGTGCTTGTGTAGGGGGGTGGGGTGGGAATGTTCTTCTCTCTGAGGAGTTCAGAGACTCTCCAGAAGAGTCTAGCCGACCCAAAGAGGAGGGCCACAGGCCTGGTCCCTGGATAGGAATAGAAATTTTTCAGATGTTTTCTTGGCACTTACTAGTGGGGTTAACTCACGCAAACTACTCAGCCTCTCGAGCTTCATTTTAAATCTCTTCAAATGGAAAGAATACTCCTTCCTTCTCGGGGTGATTGTAGCACATAAGACAATGTGTTTAGTGTCCCCAGCCTCGTGTCACAGTCCAAGGATTCCTGGGGCTCCCTCAGGCTGTGGTGCCAGACACATATGACACCCTGGAAGGTTCTGAGTGTCCCCGCCATGGGCCAATCTGGCTGGCCTGAGCCCGGCTCTGGCCCACTGTGAGCCTGTGAGGGTGGCAGGGAGCTGATGACAGGAGCAGGAGGCCGAAGTGTCTGTGGCATCAGAGAGCCAGGCAGTGCTCCTCAGAGACATGGGACGGTGGGCTCTCCACCCTGCCCCAAGGGCCAGCACCTCAGGGTGCCCCTGGCAGCTCAGCCTGAGACTTGCCTTTCCCTGTGGAATGAGTGACCTTTGCTACGCGGAGTGGTGACTTTCTGGTGCATCCTCTTCTGTTAGAACTGGTGACTCATGAACCTTTTAGAAAGTAAGAGAAACAGTTTGGTGCGGGTGCCAAGCCCCACGTTTAACCCCTTAGTGACGAGGGCAGCTCAGGAAGTCTCTTGCCAAAACGGATATCCCTTCCTGCTTTCTGGTTTTTCTGCCTGTGGACACCATCGTCCCTGGGAGGCGGCAGGAGAGGCAGGCCCAGACACCAGGTGGGGGAAGCCCCACCCCCACCCCGTTGCCTGGTCTGTGCCTCCTGCCCATGGGCAGGGCTCCTCCCAAGGTCATGGTCATACTCTGTCAAGAGGGTACATCTTAATTTCAAAGCTGCGCCAGGACCTTTGGTTGAACTCCACAAGCATCTCAGCCTTTTGTGACTCACTCCGTTTTGCAACCTAGATGTTGCTGCAAACAAGCCAGCCTTGCCAAGATACCAGGAACCCAGAACATTGCTCAAAATGCCGACCCTTGTCTTCAGGGCTGTTCCCATGAAGCACCGGCCCTTTCACGGTGTCCCAGACAAGAAAAGGGCTCAGGTGACTGAGCCAGGGCCCGCCTAACAGTGCGATCCTGTTACACACTATTGAGGAAGCTTCCAGACAGGGAGCTCACGGCTGAGGACTAGCCCACCTGGGTGGAGGAAGGCGGGGTGGTGTGGCCCATGGTGGGAAAGGAATCAAGTGGGTGTATTATACGGCCCGCTCCTATTCTCCCCTGAAACCGGAGTCCTTCTCTACTCAAATAGAGAATTGGCAAGTGTTGAAATTCTGCAGAAGGTCATGCATTTTTCTCACAGGTAGTGAATTGTGTTCCACTTGAGTTTTTTTCCTCCTGTAACTTAGAACCCATGGAAAGCTTGCCAGCTCTTATTTGAATTGGCAGAATGTGACACAGAACAGGACTTCACACGAAACTCCCCAACCAGGAGCACATGGCCACTTCTGTGTGGGGAAAGTCTGCTCCCTCCTTGTGATACATAATTTCAGGCTGGCAGGTCAGGCAAATGAGTCGGGAGGGGGGCAGCGCCCAGCTCAGGGGCGTTTCTCCTTATCCCAGGCCATGCTCCCTTCCCACACTTCTGCCTTCCAGCCACACTGGGACCCTCTGCCCTGCCCTCTCACGAGGATCACCGTGTAACTTCCCATCTTGGGTCAGATGGCACTTCCTCAGGGAAGGTCCCATCAGCTTCAGACTAGGCCCCCTCCCCCCTTTATCGTGCCGTGTGCTGGCCACTCTACCTGAGTTAACTCATCAAATCCTCCCAGCTCTCTAAGGGAGGTCCTTCATTCTCCCATCTTACAGATGGGGAGACTGAGGCCTGGAGGAGTGGAGTGAGTCACTGCCCTGAGATTACGTGGCTGGCAAGGGGGCCACAGATTCGAGGTAGCCAGGATTCGGGGTAGCCAGTTAGTGCCTGACCAGCCAGCAGGATGGCTCCTGTCTCCCTGAATGGTGCCATCAGGCCAACAGTCTCAGGTTCTATCCTTTCTGTCCAAACAGCATATGGAGGGTCGGGGGGACAGGGCAGAGTCCCTCTGAGGCAGGTGGTAATGTCCCTTCACTCAGGCCCCAGAACAGGGCTCCCCTAAGAAGGCTTCCCCCTCACACTGTTTTTGGTTCTTTTACTCCCCTGCCTTTTTGCCTCTAAACCATTTTCCATTTTGCCTGGTGCTGGTGCCAGCCAGTGCTCCCAGGGCTGGGCTCCAGGTCCCACAGGGCAATAAACAAGGCCCTCATTGGTGTGGAGCCTTCAGCTCAGCCCAGCTCACCTGCATGCAGCCTCACCCCACGGTGAGTCCTGGATCGGCCACTGGGGCGCAGGGGAAGTGGCTGTGCGTGCAGAGGCTGGCAGAGGTCTGGGCTGCACAGGTCAGTGAATGCCCCCGCCAGGGTTCCCCCCATCTGTGGTGGGCCAGCCTGCCGCCCAGAGTGGGCTCTGCTCCAGTGGGTGAGCCTGGGAGTTTGAGGACTCACTTCTGGGAAGTCCCTGGGAGCCCCAGGGCCTCGGTGGCTGTCAACAGTGTTTTGGCGCTGGTGGCGGGAACGTCCCTTTCTGCGTCGCCTCGGCAGACTGGCCCTTGGGATGGATGGGAAGCCATCTTTTTTTCCCTTTTCTGGATGGTCATTTTACTTTCCCCAACGAGGGCGAGGAGGGGCCCAGGCCTGAGGAAGCACACAGACCCCTGTGCCCACCTTGCCCCCTGGCCTGGCATCCCAGGGGCACGCGGTGCCACACTTCCCCTTCCTCCCTCTGCTCCACCAGGTTCTGCCCAGGCAGGCTTCCTCCAGAAGGACCTTGTGAGTCTGACTCACAATTAGGACCATGGCAGCTGGCAGGGCAGGGAGCAGAATCCTCACGAGTATGACATGGGCCTTTCTCAGCAGGCTCAGGGCTGCGTCGTTCTGAGACATGCAGAACAGCTGAGTTGTACAGAGGTGGCAGTGGCAGCCACTTTCACAGAAAGGGTGGCCCCATTTGGGCACAGGTTCTCTGGCAGCCTCGCCAACTTTGTTTACCCATTGTCACACTGCCACCAGGACTCTGGCCCTCAGATGCCCACATGTTCCCACATTAACCATTGCCCCAAGCGCCTCTTGGCCACTAGAAAGTCACGCAGAAGGGGCCCTGGCCTCAGTTGCTCGAGTGTGTTCTGCGCAGCTCAGGAAAGGTGAGGGTGGCTGGAGTGGACTCACAGGGTCTGTCACCACTGTGGTTTCGCATATTTTTAAAAAATGCATAATTACTCTGGTTTTGAGTCGACAGTACATGCACTTCTAAAAGTGATTTTTTTTTTTAAGTGCAAAAGTTTACTCTGTGAAAGTCTATTCCCTCCTTGCGGGCAGCTCCTGTTGTGAGCATCTGGGTGGACTGCAGGGACAGCTTGCACCAGGGACGTGGGGCCTCCAGTGACCACTAATCCTGCCCATTTCTCTGTACCCCGCTGTTTTAACTTAACTATGCGTCCTAGAGATTTGTCCCTATCGGCATATAGGTTTGCCCCCTTTTTAACTCTATCTCCGTAGAATTCACCGCAGCACGAGGCCGCTGCTTATTTAACCAGTCCCCGGTTGGTGAGCATGTGGGTTGTTCTGAATCTTCTGCTTTTACAGAAGAAAAACAAAAGCGGTGAATATTCTCATCCCCATAATATTTTATGTAAATGTAAATTCAGTATTTTAAGGAGAGAAGATCCTAGAACTAGAATTGCGTCGAAGGCCATCTGTATTTTACATTTTGACGGGAATTACAAAATCGCTTTTCATTCAGGTCTGAATACTTGCAGCCAAGTGGGACCACACTCTTTTCTGTCCTCAGTAAGAAAGTGTTTATCATAAAGTATCCCAGAGATGGAACATTAATATGGCATTGAAAATGCTAAAGACCAAGCATTGTTCTTGAGAGCTGGTCCACTGGGGGACTTGCTCTATTTTCTTTTCCCCTTGACTTTCTCAATTAGCTAGGGTTATGTTAGGCTTTATAGAATAGAAAACTCAAAATAATAGTGGCTTAAACAATATAGAAGTTTATTTTGCTGTCATGCAAAGGGAATTTGAATAGTCCAGGCCTGGGCTGGTGGCTCCACAGTGAACCCAAGCTCCTTCTTTCTCCATCATCATTCTAGCAAGGACTTCTATCCTCAAGATCACTTCATGGTCCAAAGTGGCTACTGAAGTACAGCCATCATGCCTACATCCCAGATAGCAGAAAGAGGAAAGGGAAGGACAAAGGTGCCAGCTCCCCAGCTGAGTCAGCATTACATAATCTTCCACGCATGTGCAGGGCCCTTGTACTGCTGGGCAAGCTGCACACTGGACAATGTTAGGGGATGCCATTGCCAACTTGACAAATAAAAGCACAGGCTGTAATAAAAGATAAAAGGTGTTTATCTGAGCAAAGGAGGAATTGCAATCCAGGGCACAGATTTATGTAACAGCCTAAATTGCGCTCCAAACCTAAGTACACAAAGGTTTGTAAAGGGCAAAGTCCTAAGACCTGTGTTCATTTCAGTCCTCCACGAACATGAAGGACATTGGCTAGGTCAGCTGGGATTGGTTAGGCCCATTATGTAAATGGATGGATTCCTTCCAAGGTGAAGAGTACAGACGGGCTGGAGACCATGATGAGAAGGAAGTCAAGTCCATATATGTCCATGGAGCAATCATGGATCCAAGATGTATGTTGTCCAGCCTTGAGCTGAGTTTAGCAATAGGTCAGAGTTGAGTTTAGGCAATAAGATTAGAACTTAACAATAGTTTCAGAACTGACATGCCGAGGTCCCATTTCCTCAGTGACCTCCTGACTCCACTTGAAGCGACTCTCTTGGCCATGCTAATTCCATTTTACTTTCTCCATCATCACCATTCACATCGTCATCATCATTCTTTTTACTTACAACTACTTTCTAGTAGCTGGCAAGGAGGTGTCTTGTAACAAAGGCAGTATATTAGGCGAATTTTGGGAGAGTCTGTTGAGACATGGCTGTTTTTCCTAATTCACGCAAAGATAAGGCCTGGGCTCTGCCTCAAGCCCACATACAGCCCTTTATCATCACTTAATCAGTTTGTCAGACTGAGCTGCAAGGAAGGCAAAGAAACCTAGTGTTTAGCTGGGCTTCTCTAACTAAAAAATTCCGCTACTAAGAGAAAAGAGGGAAACACAGCCGACCGTCCGCCATGCTATTTCAGCCTGTTGGAATGCGTGCGGGAGTGGTCAGCTTCGTCAGGGCAGCTGGGGTCGAGCGTGGACTTGCGCAACCTGCCGTCCAGTCCTTCTTTTCCACACGCAGCCATGAAGTCCTCACATCGCCAAGTACGTTTCCTTAGTTTACTCACTCCTGTTGGCATAGACAGATGATCTGAATTGCAAACACAATTTTGAAGTTAAAACTCCTGGTTCAGCTCCATCGTGATGGAGTGATCATTTATAAAAGACATAAGGGGACTCCTTTCAGCTAATTCAGAAATAAATCAGAAACAGCTGCCCTCCTCCAAGTTCCTGACTGCCAACTCTGACACCGAACACAGACATGGGTTCTTGCAGTTCTTCACCTACACCACGCACTCTCTTTCTTTCTTCCGCACCTTGGCACATGCTCTCCTTGCTCCCTGGATCTGCCCCCCATTAAATTCTGCCTGGTAAACTCCTGTTCATTCTTTTTTTTTAATATGTTATTTATTTATCTTTAGAGGAGGAGGGAAGGAGAGAAATATCAATGTATGGTTGCCTCTCGTGAGTCCCCTGCTGGGAACTGACCAGCAACCCAGGCATGTGCCCTGACTGGGAATCGAACCGCGATCGTGTGGTTCGCAGGCCGGCACTCAATCCACTGAGCTACACCAGCCAGGGCCTCTTCATTCTTAAAAACCCCACTCAGTGTCCCGTCCTCTGGGAAACCTTTGTGGTATAACTGCTCCTGCTTCTGCATACTTCTCTTCCACATACCGCCATGTGCCTCTTATCAATGGAGCTGTGTTCAGAGAAATGAGCTGCTAGGCAATTTCATTATTGTACGAGTGTCACGGAATGTATTTACACAAACCTAGATGGCACAGCCTATTGCTCCAAGGCAACAGGCGCGTGACTGTACAAAACAACAAGACATTAAATCAAGCACAGGAAATTATGCAGTCAGGAAGTGCAGTAAACATTGTGTAAGGTGATGAGCCGTATGAGGCTGCGGCTGGCGCCCACGGCATGCTGTGTTACAGCAAACTTCTTTTTATAAAGAGTACACTCTAAAATAACAACGAAAAGCACAGTATAGGGAACACATAAACTAGTAACCCAGTCATTTATTATCAAGTATTATAGGACACACACATAATTGCATGTGCCCTATACTACAGGCAGAGCAGTGGGGTTGTTCACACCAGCACCGCCACTAACACATGAGCCACGCATAGCACTAGGTGACAGACATTTTTCAGCTACACTACAGTCGCGTGGGATCACCGTCATTCACGCGGTCCTTCGCTGACCGAAACATCCTATGCGGCACACATATTTTGTACCAGTCGGTAGAAGAGTAGTATTTGTTCATCTGTTTGTCCTACTGGGGCGCGAACTCCTGCAGGTAGAAGGCTGTGTCTTCCTCCCTGGGTCTGCAAGGACCCCTGGCCACAGTCACACACAGGGTTTGCTGAACCACCCCCTGCCCTGAAACCAAATTTATACTCGCTTTTCCAAGGCACAGATCCAAATCTCGCATTGACTTTAAAAAACAAGTGGCCCCTTGATACTCTAAAGACCACATCCAGATTACAGAAAAAGAGTTCACTGGAGCTTAAATGAATCCTATGTTTTAAAACTTGTAGTTTTGCCCGAAGCATAACAAGTTATCATGTTCGGTTATGAAACCGATACGCCTTTTAACAGTGCCAGAGAACAAAGCACCCACTTCATTTGAACTCCTACATTTAAAATTGTCCTTTGTCAGAGCCAGAGAGACTAAAGTAAACTAATAAATTGCTTTATTTGTGTCATTTGTCACTTTCAAATAGTTTACATTTAGTTGGCCTTTTAAGGGTAATGGCCAATCACGTTGCTCAGCTAGCTTTTCAACTTGAACTCATTCCTGACTTTTTTTCCCATGTTTTATAAACGCTTGCCCAGAACTTGACCTCACTGTAGAACAGGGGGAATTAAACTGCATAGAATCTCATTTCTTATCTGAGTAGTCAATTATGGCGCCTCATGTTTCCTTATAAGCTTAGCCTCCTATAACTCAATGACCACTGTCCTCTGGTTGGTGTGTTTAAAAAAAAAATAGGGTGTTTTACAACAAAAACCACACTTTCTTTACTAGGCAAGCTAATCACTTTTTTTTAAGGAAGCGTATTGTGGTTCCAAGAGGAAAAAAAATGCTTTCATACAGAAAGACTGCCCCCCACCCCAGCACCCACCCTCCTCGGCAAAGTACTTCGTCACTATTCTGGAAAAGTACACTAAAAAACAAAACCACAGTCTAACTGGATAAACTGTTTCTGGAACTTTTGGGGGGCGGGTCAATTAAGCTCTCATTCCAGGTGCTGGTATAACAAAGCAGGCACTCTCAGTTTGAAGCGTACTAACAGTCCTTGTGGGTTTTCCGTAGTGTCTCCTAAACGGCAATATATTGAAGTGATTGGAAGTCTTTTCTACCCCAGCAGGAGTGGACCACATGGAAGAGATAAATATAGCTCTCCCTGGAAAGGCAGAGGCCTGGCAAACAAAATTCTGCCCCTAATGCTGAGAATATAATTTTTATGGGCAGATAGGAAAGAAGGGCTGAGCCTGCTCCCAGGGACATGTCTGGGAAAGGGCTGGTGGCCAAAGACGTGCATGGCCTGTGCTGTCCTTCATCCTCCCGTCAGTCCTTGGTGAGGACACCTGGGAAGGACAGCAGGTGCCCCAGACCACAGGTGTCTGCACCGTGCACTTTCTTACTTCCAGCCTAACAGTACACAAAAACTGAGACAGGGCTGTGGGCCGTGCGTGGGCTACATAATCTACCAGGGACAGAGTCTCTCTGGCGTCTCTTCCAGCGCAGACACAGCCCACATAGCAAGTACGGGATCAGGCAGAGCACCGGCTTTGAACCAGGCAATCTTCGTAAACAGCCTGTGAAGTTGGTATTATCACCATTTTACAGGCAAGGTCATAGACGCTCAGTGACTTGGTGACTTGCCCAAAGCCCCCCAACTAGTAAATAGTGGAGCAAGAAGCAAGCTGGAGGTTCCTTCAGTATAAACTCCAAGGTGGTCCAGTTTTAAAGCCAAAGGTAGTCAGACTTGCTGTTTGGGGAGGGAGGTATCCCACGGAATGGGGGTTGTACATGTAAGACAGGCTGGCTCCTCAGAAGATAACGCCCAGGCAGACCACCCTGCTTCCCCAGACTCACAAGGTATTTGCATAAGACTTGCTATATAGTGGACTGGGAGGTAGATAACATGTTCCCAAGTGACCCAACAGTTACGTCTGTTTGTGGCTGACTTCTGCATCGGCAGGTCTCCCTGATCAGAGCCCAAGTGGGTTGTCACAGTTGAGGGGCAGCATACAGGTGGTGGGGAGGCCTGTCAACCGGGGCCACCAAGGCTCACAACAGAGCATCCCGGCAGAGACCACTCAGTGCACCTCTGAGCCGTGTCGGTGCACCTGCCCAAGTCTCAACCTTCAGGTCTCTCTTTTCTGGGCTGCACACCAACCTATCAGTCCCCTTTCTGTCTATTGTAATCACCGGGGACTTTCCAGTCATTATTTCTTCAAATGGATTCTCAATCCCTTGCTCTCTCTCCTTCTTGTGTCCCTATGACGCAGATGTTGTTATGCTTCCTGTTTCTTTAGAGGTCCCTTAAACCATTCTCATTTTAAAAATTAGTATTTCTTTTCTGATGTTTTGATTGGGTGATTTTTTTCTACTTTGTCTCCCAAATCGCTGGTTTGATCCTCTGCTTCATCTAATCTGCTGTTGATTTCTTCTAGTGTATTCTTCATTTCAGATATTGTATTCTTCACTTCTGACTGGTTCTTTCTTATGGTTTCTATGTCCTTTTTTATGTTTATTATCTCTTTGTCGAAGTTTTTCACTGAGTTCAGTTGTAGTTGAGTCTTGGTTGCTGTTGGCCCGTCTGTGAGTGGGAAAGGTTGACCCTCAGGCTGGCTAATTATGATTGACCCTGACCACAGTGTTCAAGCTGCTCTGTGGAGGCTGACCATACAAGCAGAATTGTCCCCAGCAGAGAATGGTGCCTGCCAACAGGTGTGTTGGTTCTGGGGCCTTCTGGGAGGGGATCCAGTGCAGGTCAATGTCAGACACTGACTGTGACCACCCCTGAGCTGTCCGTTAGGAGCTACAAAGCGATCCAGTTTGCGGCTGCCTCTGCTGGGCCTGGGTGTGTGCAGGAGGGGTCAGGAACAAGACAGTGTTGTCCACTTTCACCACTCTCATTCAACATAGTAGTGGAAGTCCTAGCCGTAGTGATCAGACAAGAAGAAGAAAAAGACATTGGAAAGGAAGAAGTAAAACTGCCATCATTTTAGATGACATGATACTGTACGTAGAGAACCCCAAGGATTCCACCAAGAAACTGCCAGAACTGATCCATGAAATCAGTAGAGTAGGAGGATACAAAATATATATTCAGAAACTGGCTGCATTTTTATATACCGATAATGGACTATCAGAAAGGGTAACTGAGAAAACATTCCATTCATGATTGCACCAAAAAAAAAAAAACCAGATAAAATACCCAGAAATAAATTTAGCCAAGGAGGTGAAAGACCTGTACTTGGAAAATTATAACACGCTGAAGAAAAAATTGAAAATGATAGAAATAAATGGATAGGAAGAATTAACATTAAAATGACAATGCCATCCAAAGCAATTTATAGATTCAATGCAATTCCCATCAAAATACCTATGGCATTTTTTATGGAACTACGACAAGGAATCCAAAAATTTATATGGAACCACAAAAGATCTTGAATAGCCACAGCAATCTTGAGAAAAAAAGAACAAAGTTGAAGGTACAACACTACCTGATATGAAACTATACTACAAGACTATAGTAATCAAAACAGCATGGTACTGGCATAAAAACAGAAAGATACAACAATGTGGTGATTGCAGGGAGTACAGGGGTGGTGGGGGTAGAAGAGGGTATAAGGGGGATAAATGGTAATTGAAAAATACAATAAAAATAAACTATTAAAAACCAGACACACAGATCAATGGAACAGAGTAGAGAGCCCAGAAGTAAACCCCACACCTGTATGGTCAATTAAACTATGGCAAAGGGGATAGAACATATAATGGAGTAAAGACAGTATTTAATAAATAGTGTTTGGAATATTGGACAGATACACATAAAAATGAAACTAGATCACCATCTTACACCACATGAAAGAATAAACGCAAAATGAATTAAAGACTTAAACATAAGACTTGAAACTATTAAACTACTATAAGAAAATGGGCAGTAAGATCTTTGACATTACTCTTAGCAACGTTTTTTCCGATATATCTTCTCCGGCAAGGGAAGCAAAAGAAAAAAATAAATGGCACTATATCAACCTAAAAAGTGCTTGCACAGCAAAGGAAACCATCAACAAAATGAAACAACCGCCTACTGAATGGAAGAAGATATTCACCAATGATGCACTGATAAGGAATTAATATCTAAAATTTATAAAGAACTCATACAACTCAACACCAAAAAATCCAATTAAGAAATGGGCAAAGTACCTACACAGACACTTACTTCTCCAAAGAGGACACACAGATGTCCTCTGAAAAGACATCTGTAGACCTATGAAAGGATGGTCAATATATATACTAACCATCAGAGAAAGGCAAATTAAATCACAATGGGCTATCACCTCACACCTGTCAAAATGACCATGATCAATAAATCCACAAACGACGATTGCTGGAGAGGATGTGGAGAAAACTGTCATGCGCTGTTGGTGGGAGTGCAGATTGGTGCAGCCACAATGGAAAACAGTATGAACATTTCTCAAAAAATCAAAAATGGAACTGCCTTATGACCCAGGGATGCCACTTCCGGGTATACATTCAAAGACACCATGGATGCACAGTCCGCAAGTTCACCTTCCCCAGAGGATCGGAACCAGAAGGGCAGCTGGGGGTATCCAGCCTCCCACGTGGAACCAACTCACCAATCTGCGGGCAGAGAGGGACTCTGGGGTTCTCTGTTCGCCTGTTACCTTGGAGACGGAGTTTTCTCCTTGCCTTTCTTCTTGATCCTGCAGAAAAGCCGGGGTTCCTCCCACCTCAGGCCCAAGTGTTCGTTCAACAGTTCTTGGTGGGCTCCCCGCACCTGCCAGAACTGGGCTCGGTGCTCACTGGAATACCTTGGAGAGCAAGACAGATGGACAAGCCTTCTTAGGGTTTACAGTGCAGTCCTCCGAGTACGGTTCCCAGCCTAGCAGCAGCCGCCGCACCTGGGAACCTGTTAGAAATGCAAATTCTCTGTCCCTACCCCAGACCCCTTGGATCAGAAACTTGATTTAACAAGCTCCCCAGGTGACTCTAACACATTCTAAAGTTGAACCACTCATCTACAGCATGGGTCCTCACCTGAGGGCAGCTGCTCGCCCCGGCCCTTCCCAGGAACATTTGGCAGCATCTAGAGACGTTTTCCTGCTTTTTGGGTTTTCACAACTGGGGGAAGAGGGGTACTGTTGGCGTCTAGTGGGCAGAGGCCAGGGATGCTGATAAACACCCTGCAACGCACAGGACAGGCCTCAGAGTAAAGAATTACCTGGTTTAAAATACCAGTTGTGCTGAGGTTGAGAAACCGTGCCCTACAGGCAATAGAGGGCAGGGAGGGCAGTGACTCTTTTCTCCTTTTATTCCAGATTTGTCGCAACTGGGGGCGGGACGCTTCCCCCTACCCCCACCTCAGCTGTGAAGTGAAGGGGTTGGACTCAAAGTTACTGATCTCCTATCGGCTCCAACCAAGCGTCTGGTCTGCCCCCTGGAGGTTGGGCTGATTCAGCCCTCTCCCTCCTCTTAGGTGCCAAGAGGCTGAGAGGGGCCTTGGGGTGAGGGGTGGAGGGCTCTGTCACCTGCTTAGTACTAGCCCATCCCCAAACCAGACTGCTGCTACCAGGGTCCAGATGGCCTTGGGTTTCCTAGTGAACAGTCCCTGCTCCCCATTGTGGGCGATGTTGCTTCCACCGGCCTAACCCCAAGGAGCCCACGAGAGCCCAGAGCTGGCCCAGCACACTCACCTGCTTTGTGCAGGGAGTGGACAGGCAGAGCAGCGCCCTCTCTCCTGAGCCTCAAACCTTCGCTGGTCATACTCTAAGTAAAGCAGCAGCCCTGGCTGGGAGTTCCAGGGCCCTGAAGTCAGCCGCAGCACCCTGGACCCCGAGGACCCGAGACGCTGCCCGGCTCAGTTCCCCTTCCTAGCCAGGGGAGCTTGAGGGCGGAGTTAACCGAGCTGCCCAGCTCTGATTGGTCGGACTCCAAGGCCCCGCCTCTTCTCGGGGCTAGCTTACTCGCCACCTCCTTACTCATTGAACAAACCTCTGCTCCAATGGGCCAGGAAGGGGAGGTTCTTGTTTATTATCATTTCATTGGGGGGGGCGGGGGGGATAGATGTGCAGGCCTGGGGGGAACGCTGGGGCAGAAGGCTGCGGGTACCATGCAGTCGTGGCTGAAAAAACGAGGCAGAGGTGACACAGGACGGGGAGGGGACATGCAGCCTGCTTGGTGACAGGGGATGAATGCTTTGGCTACAAATTCTAATCTTCACATTTTCAGTGTGATTTGGGGCCAAACTCTTGCCTGCCCTGATTCTTGCCTTAAGTACATGAAAAGGAAAAGTCAATTTTGATTAAATTTACTTCCCTCCTGGGTGGCTTTGCATGGACGGTGGTTCATGACACCCCTCGAAACCCCACTGGCCGACAGTCGACGGCTGTTACAACGGGCTCACATAGAACACCTCACTTCGTGTGGATGTAACACTGTTAAATAAAGAGCTGTTAGTAGGTTGCCGCATTAGCACACGGTAATAAAGCCTGCTTCGTACGTAACCCGAGATCTGTGGCTCTGAAGTACTTGTGAGCCGAGTAGTGACCCAAAGTGGGAGAGGGACGCTTAGTGGTTGATGTACTGAGGATGGTTCCTAACAAGAATGCTGCCCTGGATTCTAAGAAGTATACCAGTGGCCAGAGAGATGAGGTTGGGAAGCTGTCACAGTCGTCTAAGTGTGGGTGACAGGGCCCTGGTTCAGAGGAGGGGCTGGGCATGGAGGGGCCTGGATCTGAGTGGCATTGGGACTTGGTGATGGGGGTGTGGGAAAAGAATCCTGCTTCTGGGAGGAGCAAACTTCAGGGCCTCGGCAAGCCCCCACCAGGGTCCTGGGGGGAACTGAGGGCACACTAGGGTGGGTTTTCCTCACAAGGTCCTCCCCTCCTTGGGTTCCCAGGACAGTCCGGTGGACCTGGGGAGGCTGTGCTAGGCCTTGTCTGAGCCAGGGTGCTTTCTCCTCCGATTGCCCAGCAGCACCTCCTCTGGCTCTGGCATGGAGACCATGTCCGTGGTCATGCACATTTTTCTGAACTTGAACCTTCAGTGGGTTACTTCCCTGGGACTGTGAGAGATGAGGAGCCAGGAGGCAGCAACCATGGCCCTGTCTTCCTGGTACTGGTGTGTAGGGACTAAGCTCTTCTTTCTTCCCTTCTGAGAAAAAGAGACATGGGAGTCAGACTCCCTCCCATGGGGAAGGGAGTCACAGGGTGGAGAGAAGCTTCTGGAACCAAAGGGCCCTCAGAGAAAAGGAGCCTCAGAAATGCAGACCCCACACCTAGGGCTGGGTAAGAGCCAGCTCGGGTTCACATTTTCTCAATCTGAAGAATGAATTTCATAGCCCAGAAGGATTATGGGTGATTCTTGTCTCTTTTTCTGTTGTTTTTCCAATTTTCTATACTATACTAGTATCATTTTTTTTAGACCAAAAGTACATAAAATCAGAGGGTGGGTGGGAGAGGTTAGGAGTGTAGCCTCCGACCTGGGGTCAGGGCCTGGCTGGGTGGGACTGTGGCTGACAGACTTGTGCCCCCTCTGCAGGAGCCATGTGGCTGGAAATTCTCCTTTCCGTCGTGCTGGGCCTTGTCATCTACTGGTTCGTCTCCTGGGACAAAGAGGAAACCCTTCCACTTGAAGATGGGTGGTGGGGGCCTGGGCAGAGGCCCTCCACGGAGGATGAGAGCATTCGCCCTTTCAGGGTGGAAACATCAGACGAGGAGATTGAAGTAAGGCCCCTCTTTCCCAGCAGCGCTGAACAGCGGGGAGGCAGGGAGGCCTTCTGTGGCTTCTCTAAGGCTGGGACTGGGGAGGGGTCAGAACTTGGGAAATGGCCCCTCCTTGGGAGTGCCCAGGTGGGAGAGGGGGTGCCAGCTGGACCCAGTTTTGTGCATCGAAGGTCACAGAAAGCAGCGGTTTCGCCTCCTTTGTGCCCCATCTGAAACCTGGGGACGGATCATATAGGAGAAAGTGAACTGGTTGTCGTCGGGTCCCAGCGGAGATCTTAGTGACCAGCAGATCATAGTGACAGAAAATGCTGAAGCGCAGAGAACCTGCAGCGGGGCCAGCCTTGGCGAAGCGCCCACTGCGTGTCAGCCACTCGTGGTCCCCTTCAGGCCCCGCAGTAACCCTGCAGGGTCAGGTCTATCTATTGCTCTCATCTCCCAGTTGCAGAAACGGAAGCTCAGAGCGTTAAAGCAGTTTATCTGAGGTGACGCGGATCACAAGGCAGATGTAGCTTCAGATCTGTCAGACTCCAAAGACTATGTCTCCCTGGGCACAGGGAGGGTGTGACCCATCTGGTGGGCTGATCTGAGAGGTGGGCTTGAGCAGTGCCAGGAGGGGGGGTGGGGCCTTCGGTGTCCCCACCCGTTCTTTCTTTCCTTCGTGGGTATCAGAACACCTGCTGTGGCACAGGCTAGGCTGGGTGCTTGGGAGACAGAGCTCCTCCCCTCACAGAGCTCAGAGTTCAGTAGTTGAGGAAAGAAATGTGCACAGAGAAACGTTAACTAACAGATTAACTAGGATAAATGCCGTAAGCAGCTCCCAGTAAAATGTCCTGAGAGTTCTTAAAAAAAAGGGATTTCTGAAAAGCAGAACTGGGCTGCACCCATTAGAAAGCAGAAGCAGCTCTCCTGATGGGACTTAATCAGGCCTCGCTGTTTAGGACACAAGCTGAGCCCTGAGGATACTCCTTTAGTGGGTTCTGAGACTCAGAGCCTGATTTCCAAAGTATGTTTGGGGGTAACTCAAATGCCCGGGGGGACACTCTTCAAAGGACCCATGAGCTGACCTGAACTTTCTCCAGTTAGGGCTGGTCTCTCTCGGCCCAATGGACGTCCCTTGGACTTGTGCCCTCTCTCTGGTCTGTGATTTGTATCCTGTCTAAGTTATAATATATCATTCGGTATCAGCAAACCACACCTCATGGGACATATCCATCCTGTCACCTGTTTTCATACAGTCCCCATGCCAAGAATAGTTTTTATATCTTTAAATGATTGGAAAAAATCAAAAGAAGACTATTTCATGATGTGAAAATCATGACATTCAGTGTCAGCATCTATGAGTAAAGGTTTGCTGGGGCACAGCTGTCCTCCATGTGCTTTCTGTCCGTGGCTGTGACCACACCCCAGGGACAGTGTGCAGTGGTCCCAGCTTGAAAAGCCTAAAATACGGGCTATGCAGCCCCTTCTCATAATGGTTTGTTATCTCCTGTACATAGAAGCGTAGATAAATTAGAGGTGTACACTGTTCATACGTTTAAAAACCAGAGCATGAGAAGTAAACCAGAAGTCAAACTGAAGAACCTATGCTTTGGGAGCGGCCAGTGTCGTGGTAAACATAGAGGTTTCTTCTGGGATGAACTTGACGACCCAGAGCTACCGGCAGCAGACCAATGGCCCTCTCCGGCTTCACCTCTGCTGGAGGGCCGTGTCTGGCAGCCTCGGGGGTCCGCTCCATCTTCTGGAAACAAACGCTGCTCCCTGTGCTCTGCCCCGCCCACCCCTCTCTCCGCCCCCTCCTGCCTGTGGCTCCAGGATTTACACCAAAGGATCAGGAAGGCGCGTCTGACCCCACCCTTGGAGGACAGCCGCTTCCACTACGGTTTCAACTCCAACTATCTGAAGAAAGTCCTCTCCTACTGGCAGAACGAATTCGACTGGAAGAAGCAGGTGGAGGTTCTCAACAGATACCCTCACTTCAAGACGAAGATTGAAGGTATGTTTCCAAAACACCGGCTGGAGGGGGGCGGGCGTCACAGGAACAGCCTTTTCAGACGCTCGAGGTGACTTAGACAAAGCTGGGGAGACCTGGAATCCCGTCATTGGTCACTGATGTGTATTTAAAAGCATGACCTCACCGGAATGCAGAACTAACTCAAAATTGCAGCCAATGCAACATCTGGAGCCCAGGGTCACGCGCTGCCTGCCCAGCCCCCACTGTCTCAGCCAGCTGCCTCCCAGCCCAGGAACCAGCAGGCCTCCAGCACGTCTCTCTTCCCAGCTCCCTAGCCCGGGGCTGGTCCAAGAAGGCCTCCCTCCACACCCTACAAATGCTGCTGTCCTCCCAGCCCCTACCCTGACCCCTGTGTTCCGGGCTGCCTGAGGTTCAACCTCTGACCCCCATCCCAGTGTTCAGTCTCCGTGCTCACTGGCTTCCTCACTTGTCCTGTCTGGTCTGGGGTGGGCTTCTGGCTCTAACCCCGGTGACGAGCCACACCCTGCCACAGATCAGTCTCTGCAGAGGCCTCCAGGGATGTCCAGCCTGTCCCCTCGGAGGGATGGAGTGAGCTGCCCCAGTCACAGGGAGGTGGGGGGTCAGGGCCAGGTCCCCTCTCTCCAGACGTCCAGCCTGGCCCAGCTCAGCCCCAGGCCATGACCTTGCCCCACTGCCCCCCTTCACCCCCTACCAGGCCCAATGGTGGAAGCAACACTGCCTCTGAGCCCCCTTGGCTCCTAACCCAGCCACCTGGGCCTGGAGCCTCCTGCAGGCACCGCCAACTGACAGAGAAACCAAGAGAACGTTTCCCCCTCCAAAAGCAAACAATGAGGAAGGGGCTTCTAGCATTTTTCTTAATTTAAAAAATTCAAATATTTAAAATTCAAAGAGTGCAGGATACCCAGTGAAAAGGAGTCTCCCTCTCGGCCCACCCTGCCAGCCTGCAGCTTCCTCCCCAGCGCCAGCTTCTCTCACATCTCCTTCCAGCAAGCGTCCATGCACACGCAAGCACGGACGCTTAAGCATGTGCATATACATGGGTTTTGTGTTTTTTTCTAATTTTGTGCCCACAGGGTAACAGAATAGAACTTGAATTAAAAATAATCACCCATCATGCAGTGTGCTCCCCAGGAGGTAAGGTGATCTACTAAACTATAGAATGGGAGCAAATTTAGCAGCACAGAAAGATGCCCAGGATATATTGTTAAGTGGGGAAAAAAAAGATAAGGCTCCAAAATAGAAGGTATGTAGGGTTCTATTTTTGTTCAGAGGGAGTTCTGTTCTCTGAGCATTTTTGAAAAGTCTGAACCGTCACGGCAAACAGGAGACGGGACAATTAAACGTACTGTGTCCTGGATGGGACCTGGAACAGGAAAAGGACGTTCGGTGAAAACTGAGGAAATGTGAGTGGCATTCCATTGGGTGTATATGCACTATCCCAGGCGAGCCCTGAGGGCATTACGCCAGCCCCAGAGGACAAATGCCGTCTGGTTCCGTTTCTACGGGACTCTGCCAGCGTCAGGCTGGGAGAAGGGGAAACCGGGAGTTGCTGATTAATAGATACAAAGTGCCAGTGCCCAGAAATCCGCTGTACCACACTGAGACTAGAGAGGGGAAGAGTATTACACTTAAAATTCTGTGAAGAGGGTCAGTCTTAGGTCAAGTGTTCTTAAGGCCACCAAATTTTAAAAACGCGCACTTATAAATACGGACTGCAGTTATTCACGGGTCAGTCCAAGTTCACTGATTGTAACACATGTGTCGTACTAACACGGGATGTTCTGAGCAGGGAAGCTGGGTGTTGGTATGTGGGAACTGTCTGCGGCAGCTTTACTGCTTTTCTAGAAATCTAAAGTTGTTCCAAAATAGTATCTTTTAAAAGCTTTGGAAGACAACCCAGCGTTCTCGTCAGATAGTGGGATCGCATGTGATTCGTTTCACCTTTTGATGTGTATGGTTTTCTACCACAAATGCGTATCATTGGTATAATGAATTAACAACAGACCGAAATTAGCTCGAGTGGGCTGTCAACCCGCCCTCCAGGTGGAGGGCTCCAGCTGTGACGGCAGCCCTGCCGGTGCTGACCGTGACCCCCCAGGGCCACCCGGGCCCCTGGTTTGGGCAAGAGCTGCCTCCTGAGAGTGTCCACATTGGAGGAGCCCGGGACCCATCCACCTGCCCTGGCTAGGACGGCGCTCTACCTGTCCCGCACTCTGCCTTTAAAAAAAACTTCTCCACTTACAGAAAAAGTCACACGTCTTTTTCTACGATGGATGAATGCAATAGACGTCCATCGTGGAAAAGTTAGAAAGTACATGGAACACAAAAAAGAAAATGAGAAAAAGGAAAAGAAAAGAAAGCTCCTGGAACTCTCCTGCTCAGAGAGAATTATTTTCTTTACATTTTTGTAATTCATCTTTCCAGCTCTAAAATGCATATGCACACAGTACACGTGTGTACACACCTGTGGCTGTTCACAAAAACCGGGCCAGACAAGGGGCATGTCTTGGCAGTCTGCTTTCCCCACGCAGCGATCCGCGCTGCTCTGCCATCCGTCAAACGAGTACACACCTGCCCTGTCCTTGCAGGAAAGCACCTCCCTTACAGGGTGGCCGTGACGACTGAGCAAGGACACCCACAAAGCAGGAGTGTGGTCAGCGCCCGGCCAGTGTTGATGGTTATAATGGTCATTACTGTGGTGGACATGGAGGTGGCGGCAGTGGGGCTGAGGTGGCAGAGCCGGTGTCTGACCTCCGGAGGGGGCACAGCCTCACCAGATACCCTGAGACCCACGACTGCGGCCTCCCCAGCTGCAGGGTGCTGTCCCCTCATCCCCCATCCTGACGATGCTCTGTCTCCCCAGGGCTGGACATCCACTTCATCCATGTGAAGCCCCCCCAGCTGCCCTCCGGCTGCACCCCAAAGCCCCTGCTGATGGTACATGGCTGGCCTGGCTCCTTCTACGAGTTTTATAAAATCATCCCGCTCCTGACTGACCCCAAGAACCACGGCCTGAGCAACAAGCACGTTTTTGAAGTCATCTGCCCTTCCATTCCTGGCTATGGCTTCTCGGAGGCAGCCTCCAAGAAGGGTAGGGAGTGGACCCATCCCCTGGTGGACCCTCCTCGCCTGTGCAGTCAGGTTGGCCCACCGGACTCTCCTTCTGGGAGACAGTCAGGGAGTCGGCAGGGGCAGCTTCCTGCAGAGCCTGAGGAGGCGGGGAAGGAGGACAGAGAAGCGAGGAGGCTGTTCCCATCACGCAGAGAGCCCACGCGTCTTTGTAGGATCTGAGGCGTGTGGTGGGCCAGGGACCGGGCAGAGTCAGGACTCCCAGGGTCGAGGTCACGACTGTCCAGTGCTGCCTCGGGGGCCTGGGCTGGATGCCCTGAGGAGCTCTCCTCTCCAGAGTGCCTCCACCTCTGGGTGGGCCCCCAGAAGCTCACCTGGGCTGGCCGGAGCCCGTCTGTCCACTCACTCCCTGACTGCCAGATAGGCACTGGGCACCCCATTTGGGCCCCACGATTCCTTCTCTGTGTCCGAACCGCTGTTACCTAGCCCAGGGCAGGGGTGTGAAAATATTCACAGGACGTGGGAGGACCCAAGGAGCGACCTCGCCGTGACTCTGCTCTCTTCCCCTCACAACCAGGCTTGAATACAGTGGCCACCGCCAGGATCTTTTATAAGCTGATGCTGCGGCTGGGCTTCCAGGAATTCTATACTCAAGGCGGCGACTGGGGGTCCCTGATCTGCACCAACATGGCCCAGCTGGTGCCCAGGTGAGGGCCACTTCCAGGTGTGTGCGTGCAGCTGCAGGCACGGCATCTACAAGCAGAACATCCAGTGGGAACGTACGGTCATTCACACCGGGCCCTGCCTGGACTTAGTGTCTGAGCCTGGGAGCATCCTCTTGCCAGGAGGCTGTGAGCGAGGGGGGAGGAGGGAGGTTCCCTGGTGCTGAGCTCAGCCTGGGGCACTTTGACGTGGGCCTTCGAGGGAAGGTGTCACATGAAGTTGGTGACTCTGGGCCAGCTAGAGGAGGGGGAGGTCAGGAATAAACCTTTCTGATGGACAGAACAACCCTGAGCAACCTGATTGGAACTTTCTAGAAACTATTTTCTCACCAACCTGCCCCTGCCGTTTTACCTCGTTGGGCCACCCTCGAGGGGCTGATGCTGAAGGGGGCTGGCCCTGGTGGCCTCCTCCTCCTTGGCAGCCGCGAGTCTGACCCGGCCCCTCTCTGGCCCCTCTCTGCCCTCAGCCACGTGAAAGGCCTGCACTTGAACATGGCTTTCATTTTAAGAAATGTCTACACCCTGACCCTTTTCCTGGGACCGCGTTTCCAGAAGCTTTTTGGCTACACCGAGAGGGACATGGAGCTGATGTTCCCCGTGAAGAAGAAGATTTTATACAGCATCCTGAGGGAGAGCGGTTACCTGCACATCCAGAGCACCAAGCCGGACACCGTGGGTGAGCGAGTGGGAGGCGGCCCAGTTCAGCAGCCTTCTCCGCCAGGGGCGAGGGGCGGCGGCTTACGTCCATTCCACTCAGGAAAAGGCCCACCCAGGGGAGGCCTCCCCGGCCCCCAGGAACAGGACGACGGCCTCTTTCGAGGACCTCAGAGCTCTTTGACCCTGACACCACATTTGTCCATAGAAATGAGTTGGTGTGTGGTCATCAGATTCCCAACAATTGCATTTGCAGATTTAATAGTCCTAGTGGACTTGACCTCTGATCCCTCTACCCCTGGGATGGAAAGGGGTGGGGCAAGGAGGAAGCCTGGGGGCTTGGTCTCTCTGGGACTGTGGGGGCAGAGAAGGGGGTGCCCCAGGACCCAGGGGGAGACCCCATAACAGCAAGGGAGAGCCCAGCAACTGTTTCTGCCACCAGGGCCCTGTAGAAGGGTCACTTTAAAAAAAAGGCAAAAGCAAAAATAAAAGACAAAGACAAAAGACAAAGACAAAAATAAAATCATACCAATATAGAATGAACACATGTCAAAGAGTTTACTTAACTCATTATTACCATGTATTTTGTCATGTATCACGCACACTTTTCGCCCACATTTTTTAGGGGAAAATTAAGGTGTGTATTATACATGGGTCGTGTCTGAAATACCTTGTATCTGTTCTTGTGTTTAGTAGTTATTTATTACAGAAAATGGCTTGTACCATAATATGTTCAAAAATAAATGCCAAAATTCCTTTAAAGTACAAAAAACAACTATCTAAATATAAATAAATAAATAGTTGAAGCGGAAAATTAAAACGAAAGATCTTCCCCCCCTGAAAGTTTGGGCCAAAAATGTAGGTGCGCATATACAGGGCGAAATACGGTAACAAAGACATCAGTAGAATGTGAAGCAGAACAGTTCAAAGACCACGAGGAACACTGAAGTTAACGGACCAATCGCTGCAAAACATCAAATCCAGAGCAGTAATCAATGAAACCTCCATTTGCTTCTCTATCAACAAAATCGCTTGCACACCTGTCTGCAGGTGTGCAGACACAGTTTTCTATAGTTCACAGAGCTATCAAACAGCTCTAAGACAGGGAAGACAGGACCCTTAGGGAGTCAGGTGACGCTGGGAGGGCCCACAAGGTGACTCCCCAGACCCCACTCGGAAGGCACCCAGGAACAGCTGTGCCCATTTCAAAGTCTCTCAGAGCTTCTCGGGCAGCCCCATGCTCCACACACTTCAGGCAACTCATGATAAAAACAGCACTTCGTACCCAGGTTTCCCTTGGATTATAAAAGTAATCCATGCTCACTCCCAAAAAAGTGAAAGATGCGAAAAGCACAAACCAGAAGTAACAGTCTCTGGCCACCTCTCATCCTGCCCCGCCTGCCTCGTCCCCAGCCTTGAAACAAACTTGCTAACATTTTGGATGATGCCTTTTGACAGGGGGAACCTGTCGTATAACCAGAAACAGGGCATGACCCAGCAGCCCTGAAGCTCCCCCCCTGCACCCTGCCTTCCGCAGAAGCAGTCTCCCCAACCCTCCAGGGTACCACCCTGCTGACTGGAGACAGACAGGAAGTAGAATTCTAGAGCAGGAACCTCTCGGAACTCTGGCTTCTTTTGTCTAATATCACGTTTGGGAAACCCCCACGCTGCTGTCCCCACATTTTTCATGCCTGCCCAGCATTTTAGCTTGTGCGTGGACCAGTATTTATTTGTAACTGATCCCTAATGTTGGACTTTGGGGTTGCTTCTCGTTTTTTCACTAATCATAGCACGTAAACCTCAAAACCCCACCTTTCAGAAAACAGCGCTCATCTATGTCTCATTTGGATCTCCCCAAACCCAGAGCGGAAGACCCTCCTGTTTGATGGAAGCTTCCCGTAGTGCATGGGCCCCCATGAGGCTGTGGGGAGGCACTACCTCTTCCATCAGACGCGAGGACCCCAAGGCAAAGGTTAAGGGGGGTTGGGAGCCCCCACAAGTGTCAGGGCAGCACTGCGCCCCACCAAGGGCTCCCTGACTGCAGGACCACTCTGTGGGGCCTGCACCACTCCTCGGTCCTCATGGCCAGCGCCCTGTCCGGGGCCTGAGCCATGGCGGCTTCTTCCACCAGGTTGTGCCCTGAATGACTCTCCCGCGGGACTGGCGGCCTACATTCTGGAGAAGTTTTCCACCTGGACCAACACAGAGTTCCGAGACCGGGAGGACGGAGGCCTCTTGGGGTGAGACCACCCCCATGCACCTCTCACCCCAGCAGCACCTTCCTTACCCATCACCCTTTCTCCATCCTCGTTGGGTGGAGGCACTGAGCCCCCAAGTCGGGGTCCAGCAGAGCAGGGCCTGGGGCAAGCAGCTGCTGCATGGGCTTGGGTTTCCTCAAGGACGAAGGCAGGGAAGGCAAGAGGCTGGGGGTGGGCACTGAGGGTCAGGACCCTCTGAGGAGGCGGCAGCCGCAATTCAAGAGCATGGATTTGTCACAGACCCTTCAGCAGGGCTGGAGTGCCCTCAGGTCTGTGGACTGTCAGGTGGGTCCAGGTGGCACAAGGGTGTGGCGTAGGGAAGGGACACTGAAGGGGTGTCCTGGAAACTTGAGGGTCTGGGTGGAGTGGATGATGGGGTGGGGGAGAGTAGTGAGGAAAAGTGGGGGCCCAGGAGGCACAGCCAGTAGGCACCAGTGGACAGAGGGGAGGCCATGGAGGGTTCCAGGGCTCTCTGGGTACAGGGTGGGGTTGGGGAGCCCAGCACCGGGAGAACGTGGGGCTTTCCAGAGCCCATAGACCCATGTGCCAACAGTGAGAGCCAAGTGACCATTTCCAGAGTGTGGCCCTGCAGCATGGGCAGGGTCTGCCTGCTCAGCAGCCCCAGACCAGAGGAAAAAGGGGTGTCTCATGTTGAGGGGGATCTCTGCAGGGCCCCATGGCTCCCTCCTGGGGTGACCCAAGTTTGGCAGGAGGCATGTGAGCAGGCTGGGGGATTGGTGGATAAGACCGCTCCAGGAATGGCGGGTTCTGCCCCACTGCTCCCGGGGCCAGACTGGGGCAGGTCCAGGGGCTCTGAGGGCTGCCTTCAGCCCAGGTCTGCCCAGGGCCTGGCAGGGGATGTCCCATCTGGGATGGTCTGGGGGCGGTCTGCACGAGGACACAGGGCACCGCCTCTGAGCTAGTGAGCTCTCAAGGCCCCTGGGCCCGGCTGACCTCGCCTGCTCCTTCCCACCCGGGTGGAGCCCCTGTGGGTGGTGGGGGAAGGGGTGGCGAACACCACCCAGGATGACGGTGAGAACCAGCATAGCCTGCCTCATACGTGGCCAGCCCTCTGCCTTCATCACCTGTCATCACGGTGGAAGGCGATGCCTGTGGCATGGGGACAATACCCCTGACCTTGCAGCGAGGTCTGAGGAAGCAAGCCAGGTGGGCACAGGGCCTGGCAAATGCTCGCAGCCGGAAGCGGCAGCTCTTGTTCGCCGTCCATCCGACACTGAGAGGGGCCCCTGCTCTCCCAGGAAGTTCACCCTGGACGACCTGCTGACCATCATCATGATCTACTGGACCACGGGCACCATCACCTCCTCCCAGCGCTTCTACAAGGAGAACATGGGGGGCAACTTCTTGACTGACAAGCACCATCGGTGAGCCTGCCTCTGGGGGGCAGCCCTCCGAGGCAGGGAGCGGGGGGCACCTAGCCTGGAGCTCAAGGGCGGACATTCAATGCCGGAAAAGTGCAGCTTGGCCTGCAGGGTGCCCTGGGTGTGCAGGGAGAGAGCTCAGGCCCGGGGGTGTTCGGGGGAAACCCCTCTGCCTTCAGACTCTGCTCCTGGAAGGAACCCGGTCTCCCCAGGGCCAAAATGCTGGCCCTGCGTGGCACTGAGGGCTCTGGGACCTCAATGTCAGTCTTTCCTAAACTCATACGGAGACCCTCAGGACAGCTAGGGAAAAGGGACAAAGGTGGGAAGTGAGGCCATCCCATCCCTGTCTCCAGCCTGGGCAGCCCTTCCAGAAAAGGGGGTTCTTAGTGGGCTAGAAGTGAGGGGGTGGCTTTATGGCTCCCTGTGGGTGGGCCAGCTGACCCTCACCCCGTCTCCTGAACCCCCTGCTGAGGTGGACAGGCGGCCAGGCCACAGCCGACCCCCTCAGCAGTATCTCTGTCCCTTCCAGGGTGAAGGTCTACGTGCCCACAGGCTTTGCTGCCTTCCCTTGTGAGTTAATACATGCCCCAGAAAAGTGGGTGAAGGTCAAGTACCGGAAACTCATCTCCTACTCCTACATGGCCCGTGGGGGCCACTTTGCTGCCTTTGAGGAGCCGGAGCTGCTCGCCCAGGACATCTGCAAGTTTGTGGGGCTGGTGGAGCGGCAGTGAGGCCCCTCTGTGGCAGGCTCCCTCGCTGACACCTGCCCTTTCTCCCGGAGGCCGGGTACCACTACCCTCGGAGCAGGGCTGGCAGGGAGCAGACTCCACCCTCCTCGGTGAAGGTGCCCCTTCTCTGAGGACTGGGTTTGCTCCCACCCCCTAACCATCCGGGACCCCCCCACCCAGGACCTCCCCACCCCCCACCTCTGCGCACATTCCCCCACATACGTGTTAAGCAACATGGCTTTGACGATAAAGTTTTACTTCGAACAGCAGCTGAAACCAAGTGACATGCTTGTGCCTCGACCCCAAATGGAGTTCCCCTTCTGGTGCCCAGGGTGGCAGGGCAGAAGCCAGGCTACTAAATGATGCCCCAGTTCCAACCCTGCCTGGCCCACCTCTGGGGATTGCGGCAGACTCCCCACTGGGCCCCACCACCCGAGGGCCCACTGGCAACTCTGGCACCCCCTGGAGGCAGTAGGAAGGCGGCGTCTCCGGCAAGTGCCCACAGGTGTCTCAGCCCCAGGCTCCCGTGGGGAAGGAAAAGGCAAGGGACTGCCCATCCTTCCTGTGGGGTCACAGCTCAAGGGCGGTGCAGAACCCTGCACCCGGCCTAGGGACCCCTCTTCCTGTCCCTGCCACAGTCCTCCCTTGGCCCCAAAGGGAGCCGACAGATGACGTGGAGGGCTGGAGGTGGAGCCCCACGTACTGGCCCTGAAGAGGCAGGAAAGGCTGGGTCTCACGGGTCTGGCTGACGAGGCACTTTATGAGTCACTCGAATGTCCCTGACTGCTGAGGGGTGGCCTGGGCCAACCACAGTGTCACCGGCAGCACAATAGGAAAACAGGGAACCACTGCGGGGTGCAGAGGTGCGTGTGACCCGCAGGGCCTGCCCTGGCAAGTTCTGTCCCCCACAGCTGACCCCTGGGACAGGCCTGGGGTGCAAGGCTGAATACATCGGGTGGTGAGGGGCCGGAATGACCCTGACCACCTTCTGGACCCAATCCCAGGCCTGGGCCCACCACGGCTCTTTGGTTATCAGTTGGGAGGGTGGTGTCTGCGCGCTCAGAGGGGAGGTCTTCTACCTGCCACATTCTTCCCGTTACCTGAGCCTCCACAGCCAACAAGCCGGGAGGGGCGCCACTCCAATATGTGATCTTGCTAAAAATCTCCCGATGGCAGCCCTGCCCCAAACCAAGGGCCAGAGTCCTTTCCTGGCTGGTTCCATCTTTGCAGGGCGGTGGAGCTTTAAAAAGGTGGACCCAAGTCCTGAACTTGGTCAAGGTCAAGGTCAATGTCAAGTGACTTCTCCACCTGTGCCTTCTCACCTCCCAGCACCCTGAGCCCAGCCCACCCAGCAGTTTGCCTGCCCTCAGGCCTCCTGGTAGGCAGCTGCCACGCTGTCCGCAGGGCTCTGGGCCAGGCTCTGCCGGGGGATGGTCCCGCTGATGTTGTGGATGGCTCCGTACGTCTGCTGCTGCTGTGGGGACAGGGCAGTCCTCTCCGAGGCCAAGCCGTTCAGAATCCGGGGCACATAGGGCTGCCAGCAAACGAGAGTGTTAGCGCCTGGGTGGGGCAGGCACACAATGCTCGCGAAGGACACGCAAAGAAACAACGTCAACTTAGGGTGTCAGGACCCAAAGTGTGCCCACTGCAGAAGTTCCTGGCAGCCAGAGCAAAACAGAAAATGCAATCACAACCAGTTCTCATGATCCTGGAGAAAGAAGTACACACACCCGTTTCTCAGGAGAAACAAGTTTTCATGGCCCTGGATCCTAGTAAAAGTGCTCCTTTGATGAGGGAAGCAAGCCTGTCTGCACAGGACAGGCTTAGAACACCATCAATGGGACGTCAACGGAGACGCTGAACCAGTCAGCAGGCAGAGTACTTCTCTCTCCAGCCCCAGGCTCCCGCTACTGACCCCAGGGGCACAGCCCTGCTCTGCTCCTCCCCAGACCCAGGCTGAGAAGGGGTTTCCGCCATCCATCTGCCCTGTCTCTCCCCATGGCTGGCGGGCCCAGCCACAGGCGTGCCTCTGGGTAATGAGTCTTCCCGAGAACCTTCTCTGGGGCTGGTCCAAAGACAGACACTGGTCCAAAAGGGGGACTGACACCCGGGAGGCAGCCCCGGGAAGGAACACTGCCGATGTGAGGTTCACTATCCCCAGCCCTGGCCCTGCCAGGGGGCTCCCTTTTCCTTCCTAGGAGCAAGACCCTGGAGGCCACAAGTAGGGACAGCCAGGAAGGAAAGGAGACCTGGCGTGTCTCCAACACAGCACCCATTCTGAAGCAGGTGTCTCGTTCATTTGTTGAACTCCAAGGGGAGTTGGTTTTGACCCCACAGAGGACGTCACAGCTGAAACACTTGTGATAAGAGCCGACGAGCCATCAGGCCTGGCCATGTGGCCTCTCAAAAGGCCCAAACTCACGAGGCATCAAATATGCAGAGCAGGAAAGTGAGCAGGGAACTGAAACCAGCGGGGATGGGCACACTTTCTGGCACAACCAAGTCTCTTCTCAGTGAGGGGTCTGGCTTCACCTATGCAAGTTAAAGCACCCAGAGGGGCCAGGGTTCCTTCTCAAGTGACACTGATTCAGCAACCTGCCTGACACGTGACCAAGTGCCCTCTCTGTTAACAAGAGATGATCAAAGCGTGTTTGCCAGGCCTGTCTGGCTGGGGCCGCCGCAGGTGCTGGGTGCCGGGGGAGAACCATAACTTACCGTGTACGGTGGGGGCACGTGGACCTGGGCCTCACTTCCTTTGTCGCTTGCCAGCTCTTCTGTCTGCAGATTACAGCAGAAACTTCCAATGATAAACAGAACTGATCGTCCTGAACCAACGCCCTCCAAACAAGCAGACTATTAACACCCAGAATAATAGTACCAGCTGGCACCAGGCTCCCAGCGGCAGCCTGAGTGGGGGGGGGGGGCTGGAGCAGGGAACAGGGAGCAGGGAAGGGGGTGGAGAGGGAAGGCACACTTATACCCAGTTACCCACACCTTTCCTGTGGACAAATAAAACCTGGAGAAGGCTGTTGATACGGGGCTGGGTGGAGCAGGGGTGCAAACCCACACCTCCTCCCAGTTCCTAGCTGGATGGCGCCAGGCCGGGGGGGCCCTTTACCTTGTAGTTCAGAGGGCAGAGGTGCTTGAAGCACCCAAAGCAGGTGTAGCCCAGGCAGACCAGGATGGTGAGCAGCATGACCAGGAAGGTAAACAGGGTGGCAGGGGCCGTCAGACCTGGGGACAACAGGATGCCAGCCTCAGAGAAGGGGCGGGGAGTGGCTGCCCTTCGCCCTTACCCTGGGGACAGAGGGGCCCACACCTGGCACAGGAACTGTGGGTGACTGCTCCCTCAGGCAGACAATAGAGAGATGCCCCGCCCCCACCCCCTCAAGCAGCCGAGATGGTGTCTTCACAGCCAGGAGCGCAGGGCCCATTGAGCAGCTGGCATTGTGTCCACTCAGATTTCAGGCACCGGGAGGCCAAGTCAGTGGCTATTTGCCAGCTTCCTCGTTGGGTCAGTTCCTTGCAGCCTCCCGTGTCCTGGGTTGGGTAGGGCGTAGGCTCCCTCAGCTGACCGGGGCACAGTCACGCCTCTCTCCTGCCTTTTTCTTTTTCCCAAGAGGGTCGGTTTTGCCTCCAGCAGGTCCCCATGACCTGGAGGAACCTGGTACAGGGACCTGGACCCGTCCACCACTGCCAAAGAGCCATCGGAACCAGCTGCCCCATCTCCTCAGGTTCAGCCCGTCCAAAGTTGATCAAGAGACTGCCTTGTCTCTCAGCCTGTCTGGGGCCATTCGCCTGGCTTTCACCAGAGTTACACTTGAGCTTGGGCTAGCTTAGGTTCTCAACATTGCCCCCAGCCAGCCCTCACCCTGGATGCCACCTTCTGATTGGACAGTGCGTTGATGCGGTTAACGCAGTGAGGGATTTGATAGGCTGGTATGGATACAGGAATGTGAGGCTGAGGGCTGCCCACCCCACCCCGGGTCGGAAGGGCCCCTCACCCAGGCGCAGGAAGGAGAAGAAGTAGAGCCAGAAGAGGCACAGGATGGGGGCAGCCAAGGCCTGGTTCACGGCCGCGAAATGGAGCCTCTTCTCCAGCTTGGCCGGGAGGTAGGCGAAGTAGAGGTTGTGCCGGTCCACCATGTGCTTGAGCAAGATGTAGATGAGGCCTGCAGAGACCGGGCTGTCACCTCAGTCCCCTCCCCCCAGGGGTGGCTATTTGTGCGTGGAACTGGGGCTGGGGCTGCTGTTCGGCCACGCGAACCAGAAGGTGGGCAAAAGGCATAGTGTTCCGGCTGCTGGTGTTCTGAATCTCTCCCCTCGCTCCCTTCTTTCCCCTCCCCCTTCCTGGCCTCCGTCTGACCCCAAGGAGCAGAGGGTTCTGAGACTCCGAGCCTGGGGACCACTGACATTCCAGCAGCATCTCGCAGAAAGCGGCTCTTCTACACTCAGAGGCCCGGTCTCCGCTTCTTCCTGGGCCCCTCTCCTGCTGAGCACCCCCAACCCCTCCGTGCTCGCACCTGCCTTTCCTTCTCCCCTGCACGCTGCCCTCCTGCCCTCACAGCAGCCAATGGGTGCCAAGGATCTCAACCCAGGGGCAGTACCAAAGGGTGCTGCCTTTTATGTCAGGTCCTTAAAAATGGCTGGTTTGGTTTGGGAAGAGTAATACTGCATTTTAAAAACAGTACAAGAGAGTGGACAGGAAAAACTAAAACTTCCTCCTATCCCTAACCCTTAGCCATCCCTGCCAATGGTCTCTTGGGTGTTCTGTTTCCTTCTAGAGTCTTCCTTTTGCCGGCCAGTTCCTGATGTTTTATTTCAGTTGCAAGATCTTGGCCTATGAAATCGAACAGTTCTAAGTTCGAATTCTGACTCTAACCCCCACTGACACATATCTGGGGCATCAGCTGTGAGAGGGGACAGAAACCAGACCTGGCTTGTAGGACTGTGCGAGCATTAGTGTGATCGTCCCCCGGGGAGTGCAAGGGTGACCGGCCAGAGCGACAGCACACATGACAACCTTGATCGTTACCGCCCCGGCGCTGTGGAAGAACCAACCGGCAAGGAAGTGGTCAGCTGGCCGAGAAGCTCAGACCACGAGAGGCACTAAGTGAGCCCATAGCTTGGAAGGCTTAAGAAGTGAAGTTACACTGGGTGTCACTGGTGGCTCTTTGGTAGCTTGTGGCTCTGTGGCTCCCAGAGGTCCTCTGTTTGTGAGGCTCCACACTGCCCTATGGTGGCTAACTTGGGGTGCCACCCCCCACCCTGGATCAGCTGCAGGGCCACTCACCAAAGGGTGCGATGATGGGGCAGGTGATGCTATAAGCCATGATGACGGTGAACACACACAGCATCCACGCGTACATGGCTCCAAACTCAAACTCGAAGGCCTGGTTCTGGGGGAGGAGAAGGCAACAAGGTGCTTACAGGCCTGTCCCACCCCCAAACCCTGTCTGGTGGCTCCAGGTGGGGAGCGCAAAGCTGGGTGAGAAGGACTTTGGAAACAGGAGACTCACAGCTCCCTGGCCCCCTGGGGTCCTTTCTCTCCTTCCACAAGCCTCCTGGAGCTTCACTCAGCTCACACCTTGAACCCCCAAGGTGCAGGGATTCATGTTTTCTTAGGGCGTCCTGGGTCGGAATCATGTCCACCCGGCAAGACCGAGAGCCCCTGGAAGGCAGAGATGGGCCCCCGAGGGCAGACTGTGAAATCGTCCCACACAGATTTCGGCGTCGGACCCAACGTCAGCTCTGCCTCTCCTGGCCTGTGTCCTGGGCCACACACTTAACCTCCCTAGAGCTTAGTCTGCACGCCTGCCAAGTGAGGCTCCAGTGGTGCCCAGCTCCTGGGGCACGCTGGCCGTTCAATGAAAGAATGCAGCACGTCTCTGCATTCCCTCTCATGGTGCCCAAGGAGAAAAAAGAGAAGCCAAACCACCCAACTCAGGGAATAAATGCCACAAGCCCCAAATTCTGTGGACATTTGGAAGAGTCTTAAAGAGTTATGCAAATGGCTGCCTCCAGCCCTGGCTGATATAGCTCAGTGGATTGAGCATGGGCCTGTTCACAGGCAAAGGGTTGCCAGTTCAATTCCCCATCAGGGCACATGCCTGGGTTGCAGGCCAGGACCCCAGTAAGGGACACATGAGAGGCAACCGGACATTGATGTTTCTCTCCCACTCTTTCTCCTTCCCTTCCCATTAAAAAAAATAAAATAAAATAAACAGCTGCTTCCGAATTAGGAACGTGTTGTTAGCTCTGTGTGTGTGTTTGTGTGTGTGTGTGTGTGTGCGCGCGCGCGCGCATGTGTGTGTGTGATCTCAGACTGGTTAAAATGCAAAAAATCACACTCTCTCCTCCAGCCAGTGAGTGGAGCTTTGTGAAGACATGCCACTGTCACGCAGGGTCTTCGATTCGACCCTCTGCCCCCCACATAGGTGGCCCTGCCCGAGGGGTGAGAAGCACTTCGCTTTTCAGGCTGGGGGAAAGGCCCGAGGTGGGGGCGCTCAGGGGGGAGTCAGCGCCAGCCCCGCCCCGCCAGCCCGCACCTGCTTGACGTTCCTGCGGTCGGCGGCGGTCTTGGCCATGATCATGCGGAAGGTGTAGAGGATGAGTCCGGGCAGTCGCAGCAGCTCCATGCCGTTGCCGATGAAGGCCGAGGCGATGACGTAGTTCACAAAGAAGGCGCCCTGGTCGGGCAGGAAGACACACCTGGGGACCCGGGGAAGGGGTGTGAGCTGAGACCCGGGACAGCCTCGTTCCCGCCAAGGGAGGGAGGGGACCCTAGGCCCCCTGAGGCTTTGTGCTTGGTCCTCCATTCAGTACGTGCATGCGTAGCGCACACACTGAGGGAGAAACAGAGCCCTTGACCCTGCTCTCATGGAGTTGGCATCCTAGCTCGGGACGCAGACAGACATGGATGCCAGGAGGGAGGAAAAGGAAGCAGGCGGGCGATGCTCACTGTGTTAGCCAAGGCGGTCAGAGGACCCTTTCTGATCAGGTGATACTGTGCGGTAAAGAGTGAGCTCATCTAGAAACCACGGAGAGAGCATCCCAGACAGGAAATGACAGATAACGGCTCTCGGAAGTGTGCCTGGCCTGTCCATGGGACAAAAGGCAGGAGCTGGAGAAGAGCAGCCTGGCTTCAGGCAGAGGGCCAGCCCTGTCATCTGTGAGTGGCACAATGGCAGTGGTGGTGGCGGAGATGAACACGGTGGCGTTGTGGATCTAGACTGTCAGGATTTGCTGATGTTAGGACATGTGAGGGAAAGAGGGGAGACAAGCAGAACTTGAAGGTTGTTGGGGTTTTGTTTTGGCCAGAACAACCAGAAAAACGGTCATGGGTGGGGAAAACTGTGGGACCAGCAGACTTGGGGATGAAGTCAGGGGTTTGGTTTTGGGCAGGTAAAGTCCGAGATGCCCAGCAGAACCCCAAGTGCGGCTGTGGTAGGCAGTGAAGTACAAAGTCCAAAGGTGCAGACTGGGGATAAAAATGTGAACGCCATCCACACATTCTAATCCAGGGTACTCAGGTGGCATCAGAGCCGTGGGCCCAGCTGGGGTCACCCAGAGAAGGGGTGTGTACAAAGGGCTGGGCCCCTGGACGGCGACATTTATTTAGAGCCTGGGAGATGCACAAGAGCCCGCCCAGGGGGCTGAGATGGGAGAACCAGGAGAGGGGAGAACTGAAGCCTGTAAAGACAGTGTTTTAAGGAGGAAAGCACGAGAAATGTCTCAGATGGTGCTGACAGATCACGTAGCGTGAGGACGGAGAGCTGACCGTTGCACCTGGCAACCTGGAAGTCACTGTCCACCCCGACAGGAGCTGGTTGGGTACATGTGTGTCCGTCTGAGGCTGCCAGCTCCCGCATCACCGGAGTACCCAGCAAGAACCCATTAAAAATAATTCGCCCTCTCCTTCCAAAAAAGTCGCAGCCAGCCTTCCCTATAAACAGCTCTTTGGAAAACTCCATCAGGAGCCTGAGAGACTATTTCAGGACCTAAAGTTCAGTGCAGTGGGGGTGGAGGCTGCATCCCCGCTCAGTCTCTTAACTAGCTGGGGAACCCAGGGCAAGTTTTTCCACATCTCCTGGCCTCAGTCTCCTCATCTGTAAAATGGAGATGATGCTATTTACCTCCTAAGTCACTGTAAAGGTGAAATGAGAAAAAGAATAAAACACTTAGCAGAGTGCCTTCTTAAATAATGAGTGCTCCTGCTGAGCGGGCGTGGTACAAGCTAAAAATACTAACAAGGACACATGTCAGAAATAGGTCTAACTCCATTCCCCTGGCAAAAATACTCCGCAGTCCAGACAGCCCTTCTGGTTTCGATGTTAATAATTACTCTCCACTCCGGCTCTGTGGTGCCCCAGACAGCCAACAGTTCCTGCTCCCCGGCGGCTCTGTTCTCGGTAAATAAGTTTCAGAGAATGAATGAGCCTGAGACTAATTGAGCCCTGTCCTAAAAGATTAACCACATTTTCGCACACGCAGCACAAAATGGGCCAGCTCCCGCGGTGTGCGCAAAGCTTCTGCCTGGACTCAGCCCGGCCAGGAACCTGGTGGGGGGGGGGGGGAAGCCCAGGCCCTGCAGTCTCAGGGAGGAAGGTGTGTTGCGAGGCGCGGACTGCCCTCCCACGATGCAGCCCAAGCCCCCGTGGGACATTTACCCTGGCCCATGGCTCCAAAACAACCTTGGCTGATACTTACTCCAACCTGATAGAGGCCTCCGAGGAAGTTTTGTCAAAGAGCCACCGGAAGAAAAAGTCCAGACTGGAAGACAAGTGAATCCTGTGAGAATTTACTTCCAACGCTCCATGTGATCACTACACACAGTTCCTCTTTTTTCTGCTCTAAAAACATGCTGAATCTACAGATCCACGCTTATCTTTTAAAATGCCACGCACTACAGAGTAACATTCCAGGGCCTATTTTAACGGAAACCTCCTTTCTGGAGATAAACAAAGCCAGGATCAGATCCTCCCCCTAAGTGGAAGGTCATGATAAAACTGGTTCTCGAGCTTTTTAAAGATAGTGTATTTGCAAAGGAAGAAAGAGGGTGTCTCCTGGAGGACCCACGGGCCTGCACAACCCAAGTGGGTGATACAGGCTCGAATGGGGGCAGGGATTTGCATCCACCGCAAAACTGTTTCCGTCCTCCTGGGGCAGCGCTCTTCCGATGTGACCCTGCTTCTGAATCAAGAGCAGGAGGAGGTGGCGACACGTACCTGGTGAGGCCGAGGGAGGGCAGAATCAGCACCATGAAGATCAAGAATATGTACACTTTGGTCATCATGATTCGGTTTTCCCCTGACCTGCAGGAAGTCAGAGGTGAGCACTCACAGGGGACTCACGGGGTCCCCGGTGGCCCCAGTAGGCCCTGTGCCCGCTGCCCCAGGGCACGGGGGTCGGGGCGCCCACACGTACTTGGTCCAGTGAGACTCCAGCAACGTTGAGTAGTAGACAATGGATGGGAGCAGGGCTGAGAAGGACCACAGCAGGAGGGTCGGGAAGAACTGGCTGATGACTGGGTCCTGGAAGACAAGGTCCACAGCAGAGAGCTGGGGGCTCGGAGGCCGTGACCGACTGGCGTGGTGGCTCAGTGAGCTCCCCGAGTTGGGGGTTGGTCATCCTTGACCCCCAGAACTAGCGCTGTGCCTGGTCCATACTCTCGGTTGAACAGACAATAATAGCACCTCACATTCGTACAGGAGAGCGCTTTAGAGTGAGGCAGTGATTTCACACACAATTGAAGTCCCCTTGCCTTGCTCACCAGACAGACAGCCTTCTGGGCTCCCTGCAGAAAATCAAAGGCCGTGCCCGATGGAACGCTGCAGGCTCCCTCCCCAGCTGGCCTGCCCCCTCAACTCCCAGTGGCCCAGCCGGGACTTACCAGGACTTCCCGTTTGTTCCCAAACCTGTCTATGCCCATTGCACACGTCACTGTCATGACATGATCTGATGAACTTACTACTTTCCCTGATCAAATGAGCACAAATACAGAGAGAAAAATTCTTCGAAAATTAAGTCGGATACTTTGGAAAGACTCGATAAAGGCCAATTTCTTTAAAATGCTGTTGAATTAGGGGAGGATAAATAAACTGTAAAAGGCCAAGGGGAATGGAATCTTGGAGGGTTCTGTCTTCGGAATGGCTTTGCAAGTATCTTTAAGTCCTTGCTTTTCTGTAAGAAACCAAAACTGGAGCCCTGGCTGGTGTGGCTCAGTGGATTGAGCCCAGGCTGGGAACCAGAGGGTCACCAGTTCGATTCCCAGTAAGGGCACATGCCTGGGTTGCAGGCCAGATCCCCAGTGGGGGGCACATGAGAGGCAACTGCACATTGATGTTTCTCTCCCTCTCTTTCTCCTTCCCTTCCCTTCTCTCTAAAAATAAATAAACAAAATCTTAAAAAAAAAACACCTGGAATCACAAACAACGAAATAAGGGCACAGTTTGTGTAAAATTGACAGTCAGCAGATCCATCCTCAAAAGGACAGGCCTTGACCACACATCGAGAGACTGGCAAGGAAATGAACATTTCTTTAAATCTAGACAAGACTGCCTAACGTACACCATGTGTTTTTTTAATGCTATATTGAGTCAGGTGAGACAGCTTCAACCCCACATCATTATCACTCCATCACCATCACCACAGCCTCGTGAGCGTATCAGGGCAAACGTGTTGACTCATTTTTAGATGAAAACCAAGGCTCAGAACTCATCAGCCAGGGAACGACAGGCCGAGGACCGAGGACCTCAGGCCTCCAGCCCCGTGCGCCTCCCAGACTGTGAGTAACTAAATGCCAAGCGGGATTGGAGAAAAAATATATGTATTTAGGGTGATATTTCACCAAGGCCAACATCTTTGAAAGTAGATGCAATTTAGGGCATGTTTAGCTGTTTTCACATCGAGGCATCTAAAATCTATAAAAACCATTCATGGCCTACCTAGAATCAACGACTTTACAGCAAGATTATTAGAAACTGAAACGTAAAAGGAACAATGAATTCTAGGTCCTGCCACCCCAACCCAAGAAGCTGGTCTCATTCCCTCCCACTCCCTCCCCGTGGCACCCATCGCATGCCCACATCGATGGCTGCGCCCACTGCTCAGGGACAGTTTACACTCAGCTTTTCTCACAAGTCCCCAGCGTCTGCCACGAGTCTCTCCAGTTTTTCATGGGCACTGGACACACTGTCAGACCCAATGTACTTCATCCAACTCAAATGAGGCCTACTGGTGGGTATTTAGGTTAATTCCACATATATATAATTATATATTCATTACATATGTATGAGTGTATTAAGTATAATTATATATTTATTATATGTGCTTTATAGATCATGAACACCTATGTGTGTGCATATATATATATGTACATATATAAATGTCTAAATGACTAGAAGACATTATACTAAGTGTGACCATGTCTGCTTAGGGCTTCAAAGCAAAGACACAATCTATGTGTCAATTAAACCTCAATTAAAATACTTATTTGATGTTTGAAGAACAGCACAGACACGAGCGGAGCGACATGATGTCCTGGTTTGTTGTCCCCACACCCCTTGGCCCCCGTCCCTCCCCCACCCACTGTGCCCTATTGCACCAGCCCTCCTGGGACAGGCCTTGCAGAATGGTCACTCACATTCAGTGCATGGATGGGTTTGGTGACGTTGAACTTGTCCATGGTGGAGAGGATGATGGAGGGTGTGGTCAGGAAAAACAGCACCACAAAGAGCGTAAAGTTGATGCCCAGCCACTGGGACCACCAGCGGAGGCCCTGGACGGAGAGGTTCTTCCTACGGAGCAGAGGGCCCGGGCTCTGGAGGCTGCTCTCCCGGGATCAGGCCACCAGCCATGAGATCCCCTGGCTTAGTGGGTGTCAGAAGGTCCCAGTGAGACAAGCCAAGACACCAGCCTGAGGGCTCTGGCTCAGGGCTCATTTCGACCTGGGAGTACAGATGAGGTCTCTGCACTGACCTTCGGCTACAGGAAGGTCAAATTTCAGGGCCCCATGACCTCAGGGGGAAAACAAGTTATTCACTGCTGTTGAACTGATAATATTTTAGATCTACAGGGAGAGGCAATAGTATTAGAATTATTTTCAACTCTTCTTTTTACCCTTTTAATGTGTCTCCCAGGCTAACGAGGCAGGTGACACTAGACGGAAGGCTGCAGTGTCATCCCCGAGCCATGAGACACATGTGGCTACTGAGTGTGGAAATGTGGCCCTTCCCGGAAGGCGGGTGCTCACCAGCAGATGTCCTCGGGGTAAGTGGCAAAGGCGACTGTCCACTTGGAGGTGCAGAGCTCTCTGCTGTGGGAGGAGGGCTGCGGCTCCCCTCTGCACCCAAGGCCCTGGCACTTGCAGGCATTGAAGTCCTTCAGGATACTGTGGGGAAAGCAGACCTGGCTGGGGGCTTGGAACCCCAGGTGCGTACGTACGCACACAGGCCCAAGAAAGCCTGGGAGCCCCACAGTGCCCAAACTTTGTTTTACTGTTGTTGTTATTATTAATTATAATCAATGCTGTGAAACAGAGGACCTGCTTGGCACACTAGGGGGAGGATTTTGTTTAATCCTCGGAACCACCCTGCAAGCCAAGCATTAGTTATTCCCATTTCGCAGACGAGGAAACTGAGGCTCTCCGAGGCACTCTCTGCGCCCCAACTGTCTGGCTCCAGCTGCCATGCTGCCTGCACTGCCCTGTACACCGCCCCCACCACGGGACCCCGCTGCCAGGGGCTTCACCCTTCAATTCGCTCACTTACCCCCCAGGCCCCAGAGTTGTCGTCAGACCACGTTACATGAGGCATGTCCGCATTCCGATTCAGGACTTCCCTCCCTAGGATTCCCACCTCCACCCTCGCCAGCTGCAGGGTTCCTCCTCCGTCCTCTCTGACTCTCATAAAGTACCCACCCCTGCTGCTGTCTCAGAACATTCTTCCTCTTTCCGCTGGCCTCCTCCTGGCCCCAGCCTCACTTCAGGAGACCCTCCCCTGGGTCCAGGATGCCCAAGGCAAGGTAGGTTTTTGCTTGTCCACCTCTCTCTCTCATATCCCTCTCCTGGCCCCAACCCTCTGCTGTTCCCAAGGATGGGTGACACAGACATGCTGGGCATGAGTGTGCTTTATGAACCAGACCCCAGGCAGAGGTGCAACCCCTTTCCCAGGGGTTGCACAGTAGTAAGCGGCCTGGAGGGTGCAGAGGTCAGCCCAGGAGGGGCCTGGGACACTTACTAGGTGGCCATGGACTTCTCCTGGAAAGTGACAAAGGCCATCCCCAGGGGCTGGTACTGGACCCTGCACTCCTCCTCTGAGATTCTCTCCGTCAGCCTGTCCTTCGTGCACTCGTAGTAAGCGATAGCGTCCTCCTACCAGAGGGTACATCCCTGTGATGACGTGGCCCTATGCCTGGGCAGGGGGGGCCCCAGCGCCCACGGGCCTGGCCTGGGTGTGGGCCCTCACCCACTCACAGCCCTGCACTTCACAGCAACAGAACTGGCCGCAGGGCTTGGGGTTGATGAGTGTCCGCTGGCCCGTCTTCACCTGCAGGTTTGTGTAATAGGTCAGACTCTTCTCAGCCTTTTTTCTGCGTTTGGGGAGGAAGGGCACAACCCTCAGACTCTCAGTCCCGTGGCACGAACCCCACGTCCTCCATTCAGCCACCAGCCACCACCAGAACTGGGATAAGAAAAGGGCAGAGCCCCTCCTCCTCCCTTCCCAGTGGGGGGATCCAAGGTGATCAAGGAAGGAGGGTGGGCATCTCAGAGGGGAAGAATCACACAGGTGCAGGCCAGCTGAACCCGTGCACGCCCGCCCACGCGCCACCTGCCCTTACCTCTCCTTGCACAGGTACATCAGCTTGGCCACGTTGTAGCACAGCTGGACCTCCACCACCTCACACGTGGGATACGCATCCCTGTGTCCAGGGCGAGCCAGAAGCAGAAGACGGCATTGGAAAAGAGAACCCCCAGGCAGCCGAGACCCCCCCACACCCAAGGTCAGCAGAGTGACTGCGCCAGGCATTCCCGCGTGAGTGACTTTTTCTCATTCTCTTTTAGCGCCAGCAGAGCCAGCGCAAAGCAGCCGGTCAGAGCTCGTGGGGCAGGATCTCGGATTTCACCCAGGGGCCAAAGTGGAAGGCGTACTAAGGCACTCGCCCAAGGCACCTGCCCCGTGGGACTGTGTGGTCGGTCCCACCTGGAGGGGGTCCCACCTGGTGGGGCTCCCTCCCCTCCCGGCTCCGGCCCCGCTCACCGGAAGTGGCTCTCCACGGTCTCCTTTGTGGCGTGTCTGGGGAGCCCTGTGATGAACAGGGTCCGCCTCACCTGCCAGAGAAACACCCCAGAGAAGCAGGTCACCAGGGCGAGGCAGTCTCAGGTGTTCAGGCCCCTCCGTCCTCGGCCCAGCAGAGCCCTACACAGCGCCCCCTCCCAGCTGCACCAAGAACATTCCCAAAGCCACTCTACGAGCCTCCTTCGCGTGATTGGGGACTGAGACAGCACCCAGAGAGGGGAACTGACCCAAACAGGGACACACAGCAGGTCAGGGGAGGACCCAGGCCTGAAACCGAGTAGCAGAAACTGCCTCTTCCCTCAGGCTGTGGATCGCACCAGGGGAGGGAGCTGCTCTCAATCCGAACGTCTCGGAAGCCACTTAGAATCAGTAACGACAAGCCCCACGTCCTCCAACTCTGAGGGCTCGTTGACGGAACGAGGGGAAACTATCTACACCCTCCAACAGCCTATCAGGAAAACCTTTCAAAGAGATAATGCCAAGTTTGGGTGCAGATACGCAAGCCAGGTTCCACAGGGGACTGCCCCCCACCCCAAGCTCTCTGCTGTCACGCACCTGCAGAATAAGCTGGGGTGGGGACACTCCTCTCCAGCCCCAACCTGGGACCCTCCCCAGCGCCTGCCCCACCCCAGCCTCACTCACCAGGTTCTCCTCTTTGTACTTGATGGACTGGGTGTGGTGCCGCATGAAGCCCACTGTGAGGAAGAGGTAAATGACGGCGAAGACGGTGTGCAGCCAGAGCAGGTTGTTGCTGGGGGGTGGGGGAGGGAACACCGCCTGCCATCACGGGGTGGCTCCCAGGCGGGGGGCTGGGACCTGGCTACCCTTATGGCACTGAGCTGAGGGCAAATGGCTTCATCACAGAGGCTGTGTGGCCAGTGCCCTCTGAGAGAGCCTGGGCACCTGGGCCTCCTGCTTTCCCAGAACCGCCTCCAAACGGCGGCCGCTTGTGGTGTGTCCCTGTCTGGAGCCACACACTTGCTGCAAAGGGGCTTTCAGACATCAGCCTGCCCCCTTTGGGTGACCTCTGGCCCATGGGGGCCCCAGAATCTGCCTTCCCCTTGGTCTGGCCCATCAGCACCCTCACACCCTCCTCCCTGCTACTCACTCAGTGCGTAGGTTTGCTATCGTCGTCCTCCCAAAATTGTAAGCGTCTTTGCCTGCGGAGAAGCGCAGACGCTTAGTTCCGGGGTCACAGTGGGGAATGCAGGGGTCATAAAACCAGCCTCCCCAACCAGGAGGGCCACAGATGGGGGGCCTGTCAGAGGACAGTGACGTCTGCCCCGTGTTCTAGAGCTACCCCAGCCAAGGCCTCTGTTTTACCCCCAAATTAAATGCTCCCTGACCACTTCTCAACCCATCACGCGAGTAAAATCAAAGTGTAGATTCATCTTGCTTTGAGATTTTTGTGGTATTTCTGGGGAAACCTGGAAAGATCCTAAGCTGTCCCCAAAACCCAGGTTGGTCATCAACGACTGGGCGTAAGAAGTGGAACTGGGGTGGCATTTGGGAAGGTGGAGTCCTCTGGTTGCTTGGAAATAATAATTCTTGGCTCTAATTTTGACCTTGGACCAGGCATGTCTTCTGGATCCACTGATGGTGGCCTCCTGGTTCGGGTGGGGGCAAGGAAATACAGAACGCTCTTGGAAGCCTATGACTCTATAAACCAGGGGGGGCGGGTTTCCTCCTACTTAGAGCTACAAACTGATATTAGAGGCCCCAGAGGTGGAGTGGGTTCCTCTCTGGGTCTTTAATCAGATGGAAAAGTCAAGAAAGTCACCCCGAGACCCTCTCACATCTGAGTGCGAGACCCACCACACTGAGCCCCTTCCCCAAGGCCCCCTGGTCAGCCGGGGCCCAGAGCCACGAGGATGGCAAGAACAGCTCACCGAGCAAGTCGCCGGAGAGGTTGACGGGCAGGATGATGCATAGGGACAAGAAGCTGACCACCACCAGCAGGAAGATGATGTGTCTCTGGAAGGACAGGTAGTGGATGGCATCCTCCCCACACCACTCCAGAATCTGGTCGTCACTGGGCAAGACACACGCATGGAATCCGAGTGAGTCGTCACAGGCCGGGCCCTCGGGGTCTTGCTGTAACCCTCCTGGCCATCCCGCCAGGCGAGTTCTGATTTTATCTCCTTTTCACATCCCTCGAGTACACAGAGGTATGGAAGGGTTTTATAATCGCCTAGCTTCTAACAAAGGAGCAGTGACGAGAACCTCGGAGCCTGACCCCTGGGCCCCATACCCGGCACCTGGGATGAGGAACCCACGACCACTCCGTCTGGGGCTCTGGGAACATTAGTGCCCTCCTCTGCGTAGGGCTGAGGGGTGTACATACAATGATCCCAAGCCCTTTCCTGTTTCTAGTAACAAAGCCACCAGCAGGAGGGCTGCTGGGAGCCCCCTACTGAGGCTCATAGCTGGAGCCTTGCTTCTCAGCCCTCAGCCAAGCTGGGAGAGAGGGGCGAGGGGCGGAGACACCGAGGCTCAGCTCATCCCGCCATCCTGGCTTCTCCCAGTGTCCCTGCCATGACCCCAGAGACGGGGGGGTGCCTTTTCCCACCCTCAGCGCTGTATTCTGGAGATCCTCCGTCATTTGGGGACCCAGAAAATTCAGGGTTCTGACAGCCACACTTCCATAGAAGGGGTGTCTCCTGAGGCTCCTGCTTCCGGAAGGCCAGGAAAGTGCCCGCCCTGGGAAGAGCTCAGAAAGGCAGAAAAAGGCAGACCTGACAGGTGAGGAGCATGGGCATAGCAGTCAGCCAGGCCACAGTGGAATCCAGCTCTGCCACCTCCGGGAGCAGTCACGGGACTCACCTAAAGCAGGGAAGGGACTACGTGCTGGCTACCCGGGGACTCAGCTGGGGCGCTGTGCCGGCACCCAGCGCACACTCAGGGGTGTGCTTGCTAAGGTTACTTCTTTTCACTGTTTACTGCAGGACAAAGCTTTGCCATTAACTACACTGTTTTCCCTTCTAAATAAACTACCCACAGGCACATAGTTTGCTTACTACACAAATGTTGGTGAAGATGAAAACCAACAGATGAGCAATGTCCACTACGGTTTGTCCTGAGACACCCTTCTGGCTCCCCTATCTTGTTGGGGAAAGGCAGTTCGGAAGGAAACTGGGAGGCCTCTTTCAATGTTGTTGCAATATTGGCTGTGAGCAGCTGTTAAAATTTAATGGCAACGTTAAAAAAGCCAAAAGGTACTGCCTTCTGGGGCCAGAATGGAAGAGAAAAACATGGGGGGTCAAAACGCAAACCATGTCTGATATAGCATTAGAATGACAAAGCGGAATACACAGCTGCACCCACGTGACAGCCGCACTCCATGAGAAACCAGTGTCCCCGTGGAGAGGACAGTTGGGGACATGGAACAATGAACACAGGGGAATGGAGAGAGGAGCGACTTCAGTGCCAGTCTGTTGAGCCTTTGTCAGTTACCACGAACATGCTGCGTCCAAGTTTCTGGTTTTGGCCCACGGGGTCCGGGCTGAGGGAGAGCAGGGCCCACGGCCCGGAGAGGGGACGGTGGCCTGAGCCCAACCAGCAGTGGCAATGGGGAGTGGCTGACCCAAGGGAGGGTCACAGGTGACTTAAAATTTCTTCCTATTGATTCTCGTCTGTACGTGCTGGACTTTTTGCAAAATGCATGTATTACTTCCGTACCAGTGGCGGGGGGGGAGCACTGGAATGTGTCCTAGTGACCCCCCATTTTGTGCTGGGCATCTCCACCTCTCCCACCCCTGTCCCCTCCCCCCTTCCTGACACGCCTTCTTCCTACTCCAGACCTGTGTTCCCTGGCTGCTTGCATAGAGACGCCACCTCCTGCTAGTTCCCCCGGTAAAACCGGCCCCCGAAGAACTCTACCATTTATACAGCATGTATTAATTCATCTCCATTAGGCAGAATGGGTGTCCTCCTCCACACCTTTTTTATAGTTGGGGAAACTGAGGCCCAGAGAAAGGGACTCGCCCAGTGTCCTAAAATGACCACATCCCCTGATGCAATTTTAGTGATCGAATCTGACTTCACAGGCCGCGTTTCCTCATTGTCGGGACTGTCAGATAATGTGCGTCCAACGCCACAGCTCCTTGGATTCGATGGAATAGGCAGCGGGTGGCAGGGCCCCTGACTCACACCTGGGCTCCCTCCGCCGCCTTGGAGGTGACTGGTCAGCTCACATCACCAAGTACCTCTTTGAGGATGTCTCTCCACAGGCCCCAACTTAGGGGGAAAAATGCAAACTTTTCACCCAATGAGCTGCATGTATTATCAAGCAATCATTAGTCCTCCACTCTTCACTGGAGACACGGAAGACTGTCTAGAAGAGCTTCTGTCCAAGGACAGCCACGGGAAATATGAAGCAGATCTAATTCCTGCCCGAAGCAAGGTATGAACTTTATTTAATTAGCTTATGCAAAGGTTGCCAGGGACACCTGTGTTCTCAGCCCCCACCTACTGCTTTGAACCTGAACTGAAAAAGTGCCTGTGAGACCCTATCTCAAGGTCGGGCAACCTGGCTCTTTCCTCCAGACTGACCCTGCACACATGCACACATACACGTGCGCACACGCACACACATGCTGCTGCTGCCCACGCAGTACTCACTGCAGCCGGAAGATCGCTGTCAGCCAGGGGCAGCATCCCTGTGAACAAAGCAATCGGAGATTAGCTTCGAGCGAGGGTGTCTTTAGGAGCATATAAAATCATCGTCTTTGATGTTCACAGACACCTCATTTCCCCTGGTCTAAAAACAGCCCTTTTGCCCCCAGTTCGGCAAGCCCCAAACAGGACCGAGTCTGCGTGTTCCCAACCCTCCCCGAGGTGCACTCCACGTCTGGAATTCCCGCAAAAGCCTCTCAGACTTGACAATCTGTGGAATTACGTGGCTCCAGGGTCGAATCACAAAACTTGAAGTGACCGTCGCGGCAAACTCAGGGAAGCTCTGGGGAGACTGGTGTACGGGGTTCTGTTTGTTTTCAAAGGGGCGAATGGGACTTGGCCCCGAGAGCCCTGCGGTCAGGTTTGGACAGGGAGGCGACTGTCTACAGATCTTACCGTCCACTGAACTCCCTACAGCTGGACTCTTAGCCACCTTTATGCGTCTTTATTTGAAGACAAATATTTGCTCATCATTCACTTGACAATTACTAAGCATTTACTAACAGGTGTTGGGATGGCACTGGGTAAGACAGGGTTCCTGCCCACATTTTGCTCACACACTAGCCGGCAAGTCAATAATTCATTGTAACACGCGGGGATTCCACAGCCCTCTGTCTGAGGGTCAGTCGAGTCTCAGGGTCCCGGGTCACCACCCAGCTGCCACATCCCCCACGCCATTTACCAAGTCCAAGGGACCTTGTCCGTGCAGAGTGCCCTGACCCACACTTGCCACTCAGGACCCAGAACAGAGTTAGCACCCGAACAGGACACCGCTGCAGTCCCCCCGCTGAGTGGTTACCGCTGGTCCCCCCTTCCCCACTCCCCGCCCTGCCGACCACGGCTGTCCCTAAGATACCAACCAGCTCACTCTCAAAGTCTTGCTGCCCTGTGGCGGAAGACGACGACAATCTCCGGAAACTGGACTCGCTAGAAACACAAATGGGAAAAAATTTAGATAATTCTTTTTTATTTTTTTAATGATTTTTATTTTATTTTTATTTTATTTTTATTTTTTAAAGATTTTATTTATTTATGTTTAGAGGGGACAGGAAGGAGAGAAGGAGAGAAATATCAATGTAGGGTTGCCTCTCATGCGTCCCCTGCTGGGAACTAACTGGCCTGCAACCCAGGCATGTGCCCTGACTGGGAATCGAACCGCGATCCTCTGGTTCACAGACCCGAGCTCAATCCACTGAGCTACGCCAGCCAGGGCCAGATAATTCTTTTTTAAAAATCTTAGAAATGTATGTCCAGTATCTTGCTGCCTCATAGAGCTCAGGACCAAAGCTACTAGCCCTCAATGGCTGGGACCAAATGTAACTCACCCCGTGGAAACTACAGATGAGGGCACTGACCACTCACTCCTAGGTGTGGAAGACATAAAAGTCTATCATATGCTAGTACAACACGGGTCACCCCGGACCCTCAGCACCACGACTGGTTGGCCTAACGTGACTTCAGAATGTTGCCTATTTACGAGACATTTCCCAGTGCGGCAGATAAAGCTGTCATCCTCCTCTTCAGTGGATGTTGAAAGCCCTAATTATCTAAAGGAACAAGATTTCCTGCTCAGCTTGAAGCCAGCAAGGTTCACGGCCACACTGAGGCTGAAGCCCCACCAGAGAGTTGGTATGTGGGCCTTGGTCTTCTGGTCGGCACAACGACAGTCACGTGCGGACCTCCTGGGTCTGCAGTGCGGGAAAGGCAGACGTACTCAGTGAACGTGATGTTATACCAGCATGGTGTGTGGGTGCATCGTGGATGGGTGCTGTCGGGGGGTCTCCGCAAGCCCCCAGCCCACGCCAATCCCTCTGTCTCTCCCTCCCCCCCTCACGCATTTAACTCATATCCGAGGTGATGTTCTTTTTTACCTGCCTGCTTCTGACACCAGGGCAATGCGCCCATAATCCCAGAATCTTCTTCTTATGATGGAAAACACCAATATTAAAAACTAAAAGTAGAAAAGAAACCAAATATAAGTATCCTGAATGGCTTCTAATGAGAAGACACCACTGCTTCGCGGCGAAACCCACATGCCTAGAGCTGGCGGGGGCTAGAAGGGCCTTGGAGGTTATCCACACCCAAGAGCACACTGAGCTGCCCTCAGCCATACGGCTCAAAGGTCCCCCACCCCAGGCCTTGTCGCTTGTCCCCAAGTCACAGAGGCTGTCAGCGCTGACGCTGAGCTTGTCTGGTGCCCCCCTGGTCAAGCACATTGGCATCGATGGCCTTGACCTTCCTCGGCCCCCATCCGTCCTCAGCTGCCCCTGAGCAGAAAGGTCTGGCCTCCCAGGAGCAGCTTTACTTCACTTCTTCCTTTTCCGTAAAATTCCAGTTGTGATTACAGAACCCGGGGAGCAGAGCACTCAGGCAGAGCCGGGAGTTGGGGACTCGTTTTCAAAGGCCGGTGAGTCATGTTGGAGGACAAAGCGGAGGCTGCACAACCAGGGCCCGCCCTCTCCGTCCCGACTGCTGCTGCCTGCGTCCAGGTGGTGTGGACATTTCCCGGGATTCCGGGTTTTCCAGCCGCCCAGGAACCCTGGCTCTTCTGTGACCCGCCCCCACATCTTCCTGCAATAGGATTCCACCCCCACCAGCACACTCTCCTGGAGAGCAGCTCTCTCTTCTCAACCTACCCTGCCCAGACGTACCCCACCCAGCCCCCAGGGTCCCTGCCCAACCTCCCTCCCCGGCTTCCCACCTGGGCCCCAACTCTCCCCTCCCTGAAGCCGTAAGGCTTCCCTCATGCATGAACCCCCACACCCTCAAATCCACCACCACCCTCCTGCCCACTCTTCCCTCTCAGCTAGGACTACTCTGTATGACCGATGGGTTTTAGCTACAAGACGAGGGTGATTTGACACTGAAGGAGCCCTTTCCCATAGCAACTGAGTGGCACGCAGGTAGCCACGTCAGCCCATAAAGGACCAGCAGTGGAGCCAGACTCAAATGCACAGGTTTAGACCTTAATCCTTGGGACCAAACTGGAAAGGGGGGGACTCCGCCTGCCCTCACCCGCTGGACTGCTTTTATGCCAGCAAATGTGTTTGATGCCTGCCTCTTTCCCTTGGGAACTGGGACGCTCATGCTACCCTAACTCCCCCTCCCCCAAACCCCCACCTGGCCTCTGGCCCAAAGCCACCCCAGGGTGTCAGCTCCCTTCGCCCCCTTCTCACCCCATGCACTCACAGGGGTGTTAGGAGGAGACATCGGGAGGGACCAACCATCCCGTCAGCATTTGTGAACAGAAGGAGCCCTGTGGCCCCAGAAAGTTTTGCCTGGCCAGTGTGGGGCCCGTTCAGGGGAGAAAAACGGCGCATTTCAAATTGCGGGGAAATTTAGGAACAAGAACAGACTGACAGCTCGGTTAGGATGGTCGTAATCAAAGAACAGCAACCTGTGTTCCTTCCACACCTTGCCTCATGTGATTTCCTCTAAACTCGCTGAAGTAAGAATCACCAGCTCCATTTCACAACGTAGAAACCCAAGGCCCACCCTATGTACCACGCCCGAGGTCACAGAACCATAAACCTAGGGGAATCTGGCTCCTCACCTGCATTTCGCAGAAGGCGAAATAACTTAAATAAGCAAATAACTCCAGGAGCAAGGAGGCAGGCGAGGGCCTTGAGTCACAAGGGTCTTACCAGGAAGCAGCTGACATCTAGGAGCAAAACAACGGGGATGCCACCGAATTTGACCCCCTGGAGCACGGTGCTGTTTTTGGCTGAGTTGTAGCAATAGGAGTCACTGGGCTGGTCCCGGGGGCCCAGTCGACCGCGGATGGACACTGGCTTGGACTGCCACAGCTCCAGGAATGGGGAGTCGGTCATCACGCCTGTCACCCCTAAAGAACAGGACCAGGCAGGTGGTCAGAGCTCACTCTGCCCGAGTTTCCCCAGCTGGCCCAGGGGCCGGTGGGGCACAGGGAGCCGGCAGCAAGGTGTCGGGGAGAGGCAGACACCAGAGCCGAGTCTACAGAAAATAGCTGCATTGTGGGAACAGTCCCAGGGGTCAGAGGGATGAGGCGGATGGCTCCTACAAGACACAGCTGGCGGCCTCCCGGAGATGGGGGTGGGGGTGGGGGGACAGGAAGATAGAGAAGGACGGGAGCTGCTGTGTCTGCCTGCTTAGGAGGTGCCCACGGGCCTCCAGCCTCCAGGACCGCTGCTGGCAAGGAAACTCCCGCGGGAGCCACTGGGCGAGCTAGCAGGCAGGGAGGGGAGAGGGTGGAGAGGGACAAATAAGGAAGAAGGGACATCGAAGATGCAACAACTGCCGATCCATGGAAGCCACCGACGGAAGAGGCCCTGCCCCCATCCCAAGATTAAAGAACTGGTCCTGGCAGAATCGAGTCTCAGACCCAGACTCCTGACTCACAGAGGCCAGATCGATTTCTACCACCCCACACACCCTCTCCGTCAGCTGGTGGACAGACGTGGGGGTTCAGTAAGAGATTAAAGGGGTGGCCAGAGGGAAGACGTGGGAACAGAGAAGACAGAGAGGGAGGTATCCCAAGGGAGAGAAGAGAGTCCTGGGACTCCAGGGACCTCCACAGGGACCCCTGAGTCACCCAGTGAGCTCCCCCAGCTCCGCCCTCTGACCCCTGCATTCCTGAAGTCCCCTTTGGTCTAAATGGAAAGCCTGAAATGTCCAAAGCAAACAGTGCCCCAGGCAGGCTGCTGACGTCTTCTTTCCTGGCTCCCGGTACCCCTGGGGAAGCTAATGAAAAGCTCCAATGTTTGTCTCCTGATGCCGGAGACCCCAGAGTTAGTGCCCAGGTTCTGGCCCCTTTTCACTCTGTCTGTAGCTACAGAGTCAGGAGAAAAGCTCAGCAGCCCCTCGTCCAGCTCCCACCTCCCCAGATCCACTCACACCAGATCCCCAGGGGATGTTTGCCAGGTCTGGCCTTTTACCTGCTGCAGGGACAAGAAGGAGATACAGAGAACCCAACAGAAGTTTGGACTCCTGGTGGAGGGGTTGTGTGCTGGGTGGCGGGTGGCTCCCAGTTCTGACCCCTGGGACTGCCGGGCTGGAGACAATCTCACGCACACAGAAGAGCAGGCAGGGTGTAGGGGAGGTGGCACAGAGCCATGGAGTTGGTGGCTCTGAACAGAGTCACAAAAGTGACCTCTGGGAGGAAGAGTATCTCCTTTACACCTCACCCAATGGCACCACCCCAAAGGAACACCCCAGCTGGACGCCGGGAGGCCAGGGCCTGCCTCCTCCACCGTCCTCACACTTACCAGACACCAGGGGATGGAAGGACTGTGGGTGTGTCCCCTGGAGAGGCCCTGGGTTGGAGCTGTCTTTGGCAAAAGCAGCGGCAGCCCCAGCCACCTCCCAAGCTGCCTTGGGCCCACCGCTCATTTCCTGCCGGGCCTCCCTGACCACAGGGTCATGGGATACCAACGTTCACAGACTGCCCTGGGGGAGCACAAACAACCAGGGTCATGTGGAAACTGCCTCTTCCAGTTCAGGAGTTCTGACCTGACACCCTCCGGCACATGGCCCCCCACTCACACCCTCCACAATGTCTCTGGACTCCTGCGGACGCTCTGGTTCCTCCCAATGGGCATCCTCCGGCCCCGGTCTGCCCACCAACTCTCAGAACTGGTTCCGGGCGCACGCTGCTCTGTGCCACCCTGCTCCGCCCTCCTCCCCCAGCACCACCAAGGGCTCCAGTCCCTCCTCTCTTCCCCTGTGGCTCGAGGCCTGGCTGGATCCTGGCTGGATCCAGAGCGTGGCCTGCCCCCCCCAGTCCCCAGCACTAGAATTGGTGGGACTGAGTTGAGGACCTCACATGGCGAGGGTGGCTGCTGCCCGGGACAGCACAGAACAAACAAAGAAGGCTTGGAAAGTGAAATGGTCAGAACAAAAACATCCTCATGAAATGCTCACAGAGGCAACATTGTCCCTTGAGAGAGGTGGCAGCTGCTGTGGCCGGGCTGGGGGCGGGACAACCCTCACCTAGGCTGCTCCACTCGGAGCTTTAGGCAAGCAGAGCCCCACGGGAGGAAGGCATTGCGGTTCCTCTTCCCCCTCCAGCCCTAGTCACACCTCTAAGCCCCTTTCCTCTTGCCAAACAGGATCCCTCGGCAAGTTTCACAAAGTTTGGTAAGAATTCAGGGAGGTCAGCCAGCCAATCCACCAGCCAGGGACGGAGCCCATCCCCGCCTGCCCCGTCCAGGGGAGGTGCCCAGGTGTGAGCACAGCTCTGGGGGCCGGCAGTCTCTCCCAGACCCTTCAGCTCAGCTGCAGCCTGTCCCTGACCATCACACATGACAAGTCCAGATTCTGCTGAACCAACATGGTCCCTCTCGGGCGGCCTCTCTACATCTTCCAGAATAGGCACCTCTGAGAGGAGAGCTCTTCCAGGAGGCGGGGGGTGGGGTGGGGGGGGGAACCCAGCTGGTGGTGATCAGGAGGGAGCTAGCTCAGCAGGTGAAAAACTGATAGTTTTGGGCAGGGACCAAATGAGCAAGTATGCCCTGTGGTCACAGGAGCCCTGCTTGGCCACTACCTTCGCAATATCCAGTCATCTGATATGTGATTGATACGCATTTGCAAATACCTCGCACTCATCCATGCCTTCCAGAGAAGTCTGTAGCCATCGCCTCATTCCCAGCCAAGACCCTGAGCAGTAGGAGAGCCAAGATTTCCTGCGGGGCCAGGGAAGCAGCAGGCGGCTCCATCCCCCAACTCAAAGTTCAGCCCACGTGCACCACAGAAGCTGACCGTGGCCAGTGGGACAGAGGGCCGGGCCCCACGGTCGGTATCAAACTTGCCGACACTATCACCACCAACACTAACGCACTGCCCATGGGAGCTGGCAGCAAGGACGGGCCCTCGTACACACTGGAAGATCTCTGTCTTTCAGAAGCGCTGGCAGAACGTGGCAGGAAGTGTGTGAGCACCGCTGGCACTCACAAGAAAGCTCTGTGCAAACTCGAGGTATTTTTAACATCACCAAATCTCCCGATTCTGTTACCATGCCCCCAGGACTCCAAGCGGCCCCAGCCCTTCTGCCGCAGGAGCTCACTCTGACCTTGATGCAGAACAAAGCTGCAAAGTAAACACCGACTTCTGCTTAAAGCACCACCGAACAGGACCCAGGAACCTGGACAACTGTTGACCTGCACACGCATCCGCCCTGGAGCGACAATAACCGGCACAGAGTCCAGCGTGACGAGCATTGCGCCCAGTCCAGTGCTGAGTCCAGTGCGCCCAGCATTTCCCCGAACAGGATCTGGAGTTAGGGTCCCGGGCACCATGTCGCCTAGACAAGTGGCTTTAATGACTCTGTGCCTTGGCTTCCTTCTCCATAAAGTGGGGCCAATAATGCTTCTCTTACGGGGCTGCTGGGAGGCCCACCAGGGAGGATGCCCGTGAAGGACATAGCCCAGGGCTCAGCCCTGGGAACACGCGAAAGCCAGTTTGCTTTTAAGTCATCCTCCAGCAAATGGGGAAACAGCGGGACCCCTTCTGATGTTTTCCCTTAGAGCCCAGGGAACAAACAGCCAAGGGAGACCTTTGTCCCAACACTAAACAAACACGAAGGTAGGTGGGGGAAAGGCGGCATATGCTTCTGTTCACATTGACCTCAAGGCAGAAGCAACTTTGGGGCTCCAACAGGTGTCTGGGGAGGCGAGAAGAGAGAGAAAGGCAAATGAGACAGGTTCGGGGAGAAAGGGGAAACTGTCAGGGATGACCTGGAGTCCTTCCTCAGCCTCAGTGGGAGCCAGAAAGGCCCAGGGTGCCTCCCACAATCCCCTTGTGCCCACCAGGCTGGACACTGGTGAGCACAACCCACTGGCTTCACTCAGACCCTAAGGCTGCAGGGGCTGGGACACAGCCACACCATGAACTTCATGGTAGAAGGCAGTTCTGAGGTGAGTGGCCCAAACCCGATGTGGACTCCTGCCCCTGGGCACACTGCCTGGGACTGACGTAAGGAGGCCACCCCAGGGTCTCGGGGAGCCAGCCTATCTTTATCAGGTATTGAAACTTCCGTGGCTTTGGTTTCGTAGCAGAGTTCTCCTCACTCTCCCTGTCCCTCCCCCAAACTCCCAGCCTTCCTCCTCGGGACTCCACCAGGGCTCCAGGGAGTGGCCATTGAGGGACAGACCCGCGATGCTTTCAACCTCTCCCGCGGCAGGGGACTCAGGTGCCTGAACCTCTCCCAGGTCTGCCTCGCCTATAGTTTGAGAAGAAAAAGCTGCGAGGCAGTGCGACCCGGGGTTGGGAAGTCGGTTTCCAGTTGACAAATCCCCACAGACAGGGAGGGACTAGGGGACGGATCGGCGTAAAGGCGAAAAGCTGGCGCCAGGGAGAGAAGTCCGGAGGAGCGCCAGGGGCAGTGGGGGCACCGGGGCTGCGCGGCCCGGCCCAGGGACTGACCCTCTGCTCCCGCCCACCTGCCCACCTTGCTGCGTGGGGGCTGCAAGGACCCGGGGCTGCGTCCCAAAACCTGACCCTTGACGTGGCACCCCGGCGCAGAGCCCAGGTTCCAAACGTCCGGGAAAGGCGAAGGGTGACATTTCCCGTGCTCCGTGACCCCTTCCCACGTTACCTGCGGGGGTAAAGCAAGTGGCGCGACCCGAGGAAGTTGTCCGGCTCCCCCACGTCCCGCGGAGCAGCGCCCGGAGAACTTGAAAGTTACTAAGCCAAAGGCCGGCGCCTCCTGCACATGCGCAGAGCGGCGGCCACTGCTTGCCAAATTTGCAGCAGCCGCGGGCGCTGGCGTCCACCCTGATGCCTCCACCGGCGCCAGGGCCGTGCGCCCCTCGGTGGTCCTCGTCCCTGGGCCCCGCCAGCTCACTTCCAGGGGCCAAGGAGGACGTCGCCAGGGCTAATTCCCCTCATCAGCCCCCCCCCCCCCCGCGCGTCCCCGTACCCCGCGCACCTAGAGAAGACCTAGGCCACGCACAGGTGGTCGCGGCCTGGGGACGTGGAGGGAGAGCATCTGCAAACGTCCGTGGTCGACCCTGTTTTGCACTTTGTTTCCTCGACGGCTCCTAGGGCGCCCCGGGGAGTGGGAGGGTGCAGAGCTCGGCCGGGCTGAGCACCTCTGCTTCCGGCGGTCCGCGGGCACCTGGTGCGGCTGCGAAGGGCCCCCAGTGGGAGCTCAAGGCGTGGCCCCAAACAGAAGCCACAGGATACTGCCCAGGCCCGGGTTGGGTACCAGGGTACTTCCTCTGAACTGGTCTGAAGGCAGGTGTGCACCGGGCAGGGCCTTGGGACGGGGCCCGGGAAGGACGCGAGCCCTGTGAAGCCAAAGAGCCCCGCCTGCCTGCCTGGCGCGCAAAGGGCCCTACTTCGAAGGCTTGGTTTCCGCATCTGCAAAACCTAGGGGTTGCTCCGAAGCTGACTTCCAGGTCCTTCCTAGCCCTGAAAATCGGTAATCCTGACCAGCTCTTCCCACACACACGTGCAGCCTTGCGGGTTCTCGGCCCTCTCTTCCACTTTCGGGCTCTCATCTCCTCTTGTGATAAACAAAGGTCTCCTCCTGACCTCCTGCCCACGATCCCAGCACCAGCCTGGGGGGCTCTGGGAGGGTGGGCAGTCTCCTCCTGCTCCTCTGACTCTTCTTTTCCGTCCCATCAGGCTTCCTCCTTCTCTGCCTCCCACAGACCCTGGCCTCTAGTCATTGCCCACTGTTTGCCCTTGGCCCCTGGGCTCAGCCCTTGTCCCTCAGTCCCTGGCCCTGGCCCCCTCTCCTCTCCTGCTGGTAAGGGCCCTGCACCTGACCTCCAGGAGGTTCCTGGTGTGGCCCCAGACTTCCCCCCAGCTCCCCAGACTGCCCTGCCCACTCTCTCCCCACCTGCACACCCCCACCTGCCAGTCCTTTTTCCTTTCCTGCCTCAATGGCGCCACCAAGGAAGAGCAAGGTTCTAACCCCAGTAATGAGGATAAAGCCACTGACAAAAAGAAAAAGTTAGGATCTTTGATTTCAGAGAGGGAAGGGATTTCTAAATCTGATTTTTCGTGAGTGACGTTTATTTTAAAGTCGATAGATGTCCAAAATAAATCAGAATGTGGGTTCAGATTACCTAAGCCCTGTTATATAGCATACAGGTGTGGAGTGCTTGTAAAAAACATTATTTCCTCAAAGCTCCAGTGAATGTATGGGGGGGTTTCGTACTTGACAGAGAAGGATATGGAGGTTGAGAGGGTATAGCACTTACAGCCAATAAGAGCTGGGCAGACTAACAAGGAATCCAAGACCCCACACCCTGGGCCAGCCTCCTACATCAAAGTCACAGTTTAAAAGCCCCTGTAATCTTGGCATTTGAAAATGTTACATCTACACTTGCTCGCTTTACCTTTACCCCCAAATATAAAGGAGTGACCCATATTAATGTAGTACTGATGAGTTTGACCAGGTTTTCTTATTTGATAGAAAGCAGCATTAAAATAAAGCCCACTCACTGAGCCCAGAAAAGTAAAAATGTCGACAGCAAGGACAAAAAGATTTCTGCTTCAGTTCTAAAAGGATGGGCACCCCAGAATTCGAATGCATTTCAATCTTAGCTTCCTGATTTCCTTAACTGAAACCTCAACCATGCCTTTTTTTTTTTTTTGTAGCTCTTTCCTTAGTTTTCTAAACAGGTTGACCTCACCCTCAGAGAACCTTCTGTTTCCTCGCAATTGGCAGGCTTCTGTGCAAAATACAGAAATAGAGAATAAACTGGGTTTTATGTGTTTCTTGCAAAATGTGCTGAATATCTGAGCTGGGAGCACACAATCCATACTTGACCAGGGTGGCAGCTGGGTCTCCAGCCCAGAACTGTGACAGGACAGGGGAACAGTGACAGATTGGAGTTTCTGCTCTCAGATGACAAGATCTACACAGGTAAGTGCTTAGGATCAAAGGACAGAGAACACTGGGCGGGGGCTACAGAGTGACCAGGGAGTCTTGTTCCTGGGAAGCAAATATTATGGGTGTGCTGACGGGTCGCAGGAGGCAAATCTGAAGCTCAGCACAGGGCACAGAGCTTTTGCCCATCAGCAATCCCCGTCTCCGCTGGCACCTAGAGCATTTCTGACACACTCAAGAGCCCAGTCCCATGGTGGCCCTGTCCAGCGCCTATGGCTCCAGCTTCCGTGGCACGGGCGCCCCGTCCGAGGCGCAGCTGCACTTCTGCACCCTCATGTTGGGCAGGCTGACCACCTGGGGCCGGCGCCTGCCTCCTTCCTCCATGCTGACAATCACGGGCAGCGAGGTTGTCTCTGAGGCAACGCACTGTCTTGGCCCCAGAAGTGGCCACTTGAAGGTCAGGGCCTCCGGGGGCTGCTGGCAGGTGCCCACACACTCATAGGCCAGGAAGCCCGGGGGCTCCAGGACCCAGTTCTCAGCCCATTTCATGCCCTGCAGGTCAATGTACATCTCCTGGCGGCAGCAACGGGTGCCCTCGCTCACTGGCACCTCGGGGTCACAGTTGCCCTGAGCTCTGTGGGGGCAAGGAGAGATGGAGTCAGAGGTCAGCCGGGAGAGCTGAGGACGGGAGACCCAGGGAGGACCTTGGGGGGCCTTTGGAAGGAAGATGTATGACCCATCTCTCATGATGCTAAAAAATAATATGTGTGATAAATGATGAATGAATAAACATCTAAAACATAGGCACTTCACATATGGTATCTCAGATGGCACCTGCGTTTATCCTGACATGAGCCTTGCTGAGGGTCCAGCATTATCCCTATTACACATGAGGACCCTGAGACCCAGAGACATGAAGTGACATGGCACAGGCCCTGCAGCTAGTAGAAGGCAGGAACCCAGGCTGTATGACTCCAAAGTCCTGTTACATGTTCGCTGAAAAAGAATTCACGCCTGGCTGGTGTAGCTCAGTGGATTGAGCACAGGCCTTCGAACCACACGTTCGCGGTTCGATTCCCAGTCAGGGCACATGCCTGGGTTGCAGGCCAGTTCCCAGCAGGGGACTGACAAGAGGCAACCATACATTGATATTTCTCTCCTTCTCTCCTTCTCTTCCCCTCTAAAGATAAATAAATAAAATCTTTAAAAAGAGAGAAAGAATTCACGGATGCCGGAAGAAAGCTGTTCAACTTAGTAACAGCTCACGATAACATTTTTCAAAGAATTAATTATGGAAAAGGGTAAAATGAAAATAGATGATTAGAACAATGTATGTGTCGATGACAACACAGAAACCCACTGAAAATATCCGAAGGTGTTTTTCAATAAAATGATTGAATAAAGCAAATGTCCACCATTAGAAACTGACAAGTGGGGGGAGTGGGTTGCATCCTGGGCTGTCTGCACCCACCCACCCAGTTAGTCCTGGGGGTCGAGGGCCTGGACCACATAGTCCGCTTCTGCCCGCTGGGACCTACCCGAACTCGCCGAGGTCCAGGGTGTGCAGCTCCAGCTGCGGCTCGCCCTCCCCGGTGCCCGCTGGCCCCTGGGAGGCGAAGCGGACCAGCCTGTGGGCGCTGGAGGCCAGCCGGCCAGGGTGCTCCCTCTGCACTGACACCTGCAGCAGCAGGGGCTCCCGGGCCCGGCTCAGCTGCTGCCAGAAGTTCACGGCTTCTGTCACGTCGAAGGCTTTCCAGCCGCTCTCGCGGATGGACACGGGTCTGCGACACCAGGCGGAGACAGAGGCTTGGGCTGAGGGCTGGAGACTGGGGGAGTCTCTCCAGCCCATCCCCACCCCCCTCCTATTCCCCTCCGCAGGATGCGCCAGCCCCTCCCACCCCTCCCCCGCCCCTGTGGCCCACTCTCTCCCCACACACATCCTAGCCAGGGCTTCCCCACCTGGAGTCGATGAGGAACGTGCGGTTGGAGCCATCATCCCGGACTTGCAGCCACTGGATGGTGACCCGGGCTCTGTCGCTGCGCGGAGAGAGCAGCGCATGCCTGCGCAGCGCGGCCTCGGGGAGCGGCTCCTGGAAGAGGCGCAGCACCGCCTGCACCAGCTCGCTGTTGGGGGGCAGCCGCTGCTCCATGCTGAACACCAGCAGGTGCGTGGAGGCCTCGGACGCCAGGAACCTGCCGGCCACCTCTGGGGACAACAGCAGGGTCAGCGGGGCCTCTCCGGGCATCAGGGGACCTCTGAGGGTAATAGGACCACTGAGGTGCTGGCCAGGTGGAGAGAGAACCAAGCCTAGTTAAGCAGAAAGCTCCCTGGGGCCTGTGTATAGCCTTTTATAACAATCCCCAGGAGCAGGAAGGGCGGCCCTTGGGGCCTGAGCTAACAGGGTCAGCTGGGATGTGGAACATCAGAATCCTCAACCTGGGCACCTGGGTCTGTCTCTTGCCACCCAGGGGGCAAGTCCCAGCCCCAGAAGCCTTTCCAAATGGGCACATCCAGTTTTAGCCCCCTCCCCCCACCCCAAGTCCCAGAGTGCAGCAGGCGGGGAGGCCTCACCTCGGAAGTTCTGGCTGAACCTCTTCCCTCTGGAGGGGGGCCCATGGCTGCGCCTCAGCAGGGCCACATACTGGGCCCTCACGTGGGCAGGCGTGACCAGCTCCTCCGCGTCACTCTCGTCCAGGACGGGCACCTGGCTGAGGCGCAGCTGCTGCAGCAGGCTGCTCAGGATCTGCTCCTCCGTCACGGCCGCCCCGGGGCCCATCAGGGGCAGCGCCCAGAGTGCCCAGCAGAGCCACAGGGACCTCATGGTGCCACTCAGGAGGAGGAGTAGAGCAGTGTCCCCCAAGGAGGGTCTGGGAGGGTCCCAGGCGGGTGTGTTGAGAGCTAGGCTGGGCCAGCTTTATAGCAGCCCTGGGCTGGGCCTGCATGGTGAGGGGGGGAAGGTCACACCCCTCTTCTCCTGGGAGCTCTGCAGCCAGACAGGTCCCTAAGCCCTGAGGAGGGGCTGTCTGGGAAGGACACAAAGCCTGCCTGGATGCCACATGGCGGGGGCCTCTGGCTGCTGCTGTCTGGCAGCTCCGTAATAATCTTAGTGCCTATTGAATTTCCCTGGCTCTACCCCAGTCCTAGTCTAAGAAAAACCAAGACTGTTCTGCGGAAAAGTCCCACTAGCCAGAGCCAGCTGTGGAAGTCCCTTTCCTGGGGGCCAGTCTGGGTTTGCTGGCGGAGAAGGAAGCAGGGAAAGCGGTCTGCATTCTTGTGGTCCTGGGCCAGGCCTCGCTCAGGGCATTCCCCAGAAGCCCCTTGAGTCATCTCTCTCCGGTCCCTGCAAGCTCCCCTCCTCTCCACAGTCCCTCAGGGGCGCTGGTCCTCCCTTATGATAGAAGGAAGCTTGATGCCGTCTGGACAGAAATCTGGCATCTGGGCTCTTTGGAAGTGCCCAGGAAAGAGATGCCTGCAGCATCTTGGCAGAGTGAGACTGTGCTCTGCAGGGAGCCGGGCCTCTGGCCCTCACCACCAGCACTCGGTCCAGGCCCATGCCATGCCCGGAAGGGGCTTCAGGGACAGGGACCCAGAAGGCAGAGGCCAGAGCTGCCCAGAGTCCTGTCCTGTCCAAAGCCACAGGTTCTGGGCTCCGTGGAGTGGGTGGGAGCCCCCCTGGGCCTCCTCCAACACACATTTTGTTTAGGCTGGGCTCACATATGCTGCTCGCTGGCCATCTGACCTGCTAGCAAGTTCCGTCCCCACTCGGTGCTTCAGTTCCCTCGTCTGCAGGAGGGGCGATAGTAATGGGCTCTGGGACAGGGCTGGCAGGAAGATTCAATGCAGTTGCAGTGCCTGGTGCGTAGTAAGCCCATGCAAAGGTTCACTGCCATCAGCACAGTTTCTTTTCCTGACATGGTGACAACCGGCAGAGCTAACTGGGTGCCAGGTGCCGCTTGACGCTCTGGACGTGGACTCACAACAGCCCTAGGAGGCAGGTGTCGATACCCACCTGAAGCAAAGTCACAACAGCACATGGTGAAGGAACCCACCCACACCCACCCAGCAAGTGGAGGGCTGGGGAGGTCATCTGTCCCCAGCGGCCCCTCCTGGCCCAGGAGATTCAAGGATGTGCCGGAGGAAGTCCTTCCCAGAACCCATGTCCTGCCTGTCACATGGGAGGTGAGCAATGATGGTGAAGGCAGACAAGGAGAATTGTGGGTGAAGGGGCCCAGTGGGCAGGGAGCATCCCCCTCCCCCTTCCCAATAGGGGTGCTGTGTCACTGGCAGGTTTCTGGTGCCCCCCCCCCCACGACTGTGCTCCTGACACATCCCAGGCTGAGGCAGAGAGAACCTTCTGGTGCACCCAGGTGGGATTCCTCCTGGATGAGAGCCCGAGGACATCGTGCATAAATTGCCGCCGTATGCGTAGGTGGGTGTACTTTGAGGGGCTTCAGTAATAAGGTGGGGGGCTTAGAATTTGTGGAAGGGGAGGAATGATAACAACACTGGTAATATTCATAATGGCTAACAGTGCTTATGGGCTGTGCACTGTTCTGAGTGTTTTACATACTTCAACTCTTTATCCTCACAAGTTGCCATTATTGTTCCCATTTCACAGATGAAGAAACTGAGACATTAAACTTTACCCTGTTGCCCAAGGTTCTACAGCTAGCAAGTGCCAGAGCTAGAGTTGCTTGAAGAACAGGAAACAGAGATCCTGCCAAATACGAACACAGGACCAGGTAAGAGGAAATACCGAGATTTTGACAGTTGGACCCAAGAGGGAAATCTCGGGCGGGGGGGTGGCGGGACTGGGCCACCACTGCTTCCGGCTCCCCTCTCCTTTCCTCTCCCTCTTCCGTTTCCACGGAATCGGTGTCATTCACAAGGAGGGTTCAAATCCCATCTTGGGGCCCTATCTCAGAGTTTGAACATTCTGAAACTATAAGGTGCCACCTCTGTGCTGGGCCCAAACAGGCCCTCCCGCGCTCTCTGTGACAAGTGTAGCCTTCTTCAAAAGAATCATGTTGCTTTTTTTTTTGCAAGTGATGATTAGCAGGGACAGGGCTTGATGCAAACATTTGGGCCTCAAGTCAAGCCAAAAGGTGCAGAAGTGTCCCATTTACAGGAGGCCCAGGGCCTGTGGCCCTTAGCCCCTTGAAGCGGTCTTCTGGGCTGGTGTCCCATAAATATGCAAAGTCCGCCAGCCTGGGCGCTGGGAAAGAGGAAGCCCTGTAGCTTATCACCGGCCAGGGTGGTGCCAAGGATATGACGCCCAGGCATGCCAGGGGTCCTTTGACAGTCCCCAAACACCTAGACCCCCGGAGTTCACTGGGACTGGCTTCAGCAGGAACCTGCTGTCACAAGAGAGGGGCCAGGCCCCTGGGGGCTGCTGCTCCCTGACTGATACAGGCTCCTCCCACCAAGGAGCTGCCTCCCTGAGGGCGGGGGACCATGGGAGTCCCCAGCAGTCAGGAGCCCCTTCTGCACGGGGCATAACTGACCAGTTAACCGAAACTTCATTTTCCAGATGCCCTGCCACCCTCACCCCCAGACGTCTCCTGGGTGCTCCTGAACTGACCCCCTAGCATGGAGCCCCCTAGAGCTGAGTGCTCAGTGGGGACTAGAGCAGACCAGTCACCCTCAGCATCGCTGACTGGTCCCGCCGACCCGGGTGGGTTTCCGGAGCTCCAAGGGGCCACCGAGAGCCTGGGCAAGCGGACCACCACTGGGAAACGGAGAACCCTTCTCTATCTCGGGGACCTCCCTTAAGGGGGTGTCCCCCCAGCAAGGTGCCATACCCTTCACCTCCTCCCTGTTACTTTGGAGAATCAGTACAGCAAGTCCCTGAATAGGTCTTTTTGGTTCCCAGCCATTTTGCTGTAACGCTGATGAGGAAAAAACAAAATCACTCCCTGGCCACGGCCACGGTCCACGCGGAGCTGGATTAGAATCAGCGGATTGGAAAACAATGATCTTACTGGCGTTTATTCATCTTTCTTAAATATGTTGTAGAGCTCACATTTCTCTCCATGTTTAATACTAGAAGTGTTTTGGCTCTCTGTTTTTATGACCAGAAATATGCCTAGGAATTTAACATTTCTATCAATTAGCCTTGCGCAACATTGGTTTCGTTACACGTCATTTCCCTTGAAGTCGCAGTTTCTGAGGACTTTCTGTACAAACAGTTCTGATTCTTCATAGAATCGGAGCTGAAATGGACTCTCCAGAGCATTGTCCTGCTCCCAGTTTTTAGAGCTAAGAAACCTAGGCTCTGAGAGGTGACGACCCCCACCCCCCCAGGCTCACACAGGTGATGCCTGCGCCGTTGTGTCTTCCGATTCCCAGCCCTGAGTTCCTTCTGCACCCTCCAGCTGTTCCCAGTGCACAGTGTTGCCCAGCCTCCTGAAGCTGGTGGGAAGCGGCCATCAGCTCTGGGTGGGTGGGGGACCCGGTCACCCCAGGGTCGGGGCAGGGCCGGGCTGGGAGGTGTCAGCAGCAGGCAGACAGACAGAGGATCAACTTCCAGACTCCTGTGGCTTCCTGGACACAGGCTCCCGGTCCTGGATGTGGATTTCAGGCGGCCTGAAGTTTTGCTCAGAGGAAATAAAATAATTGGGCAATTAGCTAGTGGCCAGGAGAAGACTGGAGTGTGGATTGGGAGACTTTTTATGGACCCGTGGTCAGGAGGGGGGAAGCTGCCCTTTGTCATGCAGAGAGCGGGCCTCCCCTCTGTGAGAGTTTGGGCCTGGAGTCTGGTGGGTCAGTTGTGGGGTCAGGGGGCCCCTGAAAAGCAGAAAAACTGTAAACAGCCGCGTCTGGCGTGGGGGAGGGAGGACCGTGTATAAAGCCGTCTAGCTCATCCCCCTCCCTCCCAAGGCTTTCTAAGGCGGATGAAGCCCATGCTGTTCACAAACCTATGGTGTGAGGGATTTTCAAATTTTCTGAAGAGGTTTTCTCAGAGACACTATGTTGCGGCTGCTCCGCACGTCCCGTGAGAATGCTGGAGGAGAATACAAACTCAGGGCCCAGCAGACNCTTCCAGACTCCTGTGGCTTCCTGGACACAGGCTCCCGGTCCTGGATGTGGATTCCAGGCGGCCTGAAGTTTTGCTCAGAGGAAATAAAATAATTGGGCAATTAGCTAGTGGCCAGGAGAAGACTGGAGTGTGGATTGGGAGACTTTTTATGGACCGGTGGTCAGGAGTGGGGAAGCTGCCCTTTGTCATGCAGAGAGCGGGCCTCCCCTCTGTGAGAGTTTGGGCCTGGAGTCTGGTGGGTCAGTTGTGGGGTCAGGGGGGCCCTGAAAAGCAGAAAAACTGTAAACAGCCGCTTCTGGCATGGGGGAGGGAGGACCGTGTATAAAGCCGTCTAGCTCATCCCCCTCCCTCCCAAGGCTTTCTAAGGCGGATGAAGCCCATGCTGTTCACAAACCTATGGTGTGAGGGATTTTCAAATTTTCTGAGGATGTTTTCTCAGAGACACTATGTTGCGGCTGCTCCGCACGTCCCGTGAGAATGCTGGAGGAGAATACAAACTCAGGGCCCAGCAGACGCAAGGCCTACTTGCGTGGGGTAATAATATGGGTGTAATAATTTATAGTTTTAACTTGAACATTTTGCCTAAAATGTCTTACAGTGTGCTTGAGTGGGATATTGTTATGTCACAGAATTACATGCTTGTGATTTTGTAATAAAAGAGAGGTGTTATTTGTGCCGGACCCCAGTACTTCGCTCCCCCACACACACCTGGGACGGAGGACACTTAAAGACCGGTCTCCTCCTACCCGGCCCGCCTCAGCCTTGAGGTCGCCCAGCCTTCCAGCCGGCTTTGTTCTCCCTGGGAAGGATGCCATGGTTCCCGCAGTGGTGCCCCTTGGCCTGGGTCACTCCACACAGTTTGGCCGTCATGGAGCCACAGGGCCAGCTGCCCCTGAGCTTTGGGGTAGGACCCCCATTCCTCACCTCCCCTCAGCCCGAAAGCTTTTCCACGAGCCCTGCCCTGGCACCTCCCACCTTCCACCAGGTCTGGATTTGTCCCCGGAGGTGGTTATTTCTGCCTGGGACCACTGAGGAATCCTGGCCCCCGGCCCAGGCCACCTGAGTGGGCTTTTCGGGGGGCAGGGGGAGAACCTGGATGTTAATGCTCCTCACATTGGGAAGGGGCTTGGGAAGGAGCATGGGGCTGCGGGGATGGGGGGATGGGGGGGATGGGGGGGAGGACCGCACAGCCTGGCCCATGAAGACAAAACAACCCGTCATCCCACAAAGGTTGTGCTTCTGTCCACCCAAGCCGGGCCAGAAGATTCCTCGGCTTCCTGACTGGCTGTGAAGAGAGGAAAGAAAACAATCAAAAGGAAAAGGAATGGGCCTACACCGGCTCATTCATTCTCCGAGGCCTAAAAGCCCTCAACTCTCACCTGCGCAGTGTTCGCATCTGGTCAGTCTCAGAAAGACCTTCCTTCCTTCGTGAAAATTCTCCCCTCGTGTTCTGACCACCCCATCAGTCCCTGCCCAGCTCACCGCTGTGAGCTCTGGGTGCCCGTGGTCCCCCGTGAGAACAGCTGGATGACACTCCCTGTGACCTTCTGGATACACAGGCTTGTACGCCGTTGTCAAGCCAGGCACCAGCTGAGCGAGGGATGGACACCCTCCTGTTTGAGTCTGTAGTCATGCCTGGCTCGGAGCTTAGACAACATTTGGAGAGAGAGAAATGGATGGATGAGCCTCTTTCTGCTAAACATTTTGAAATTTGAATTAAGAGACATGAGATCACAGTCCATGGTAAGGCCAGTATTCCTTCAGGAAGCTAGTGGTACACGCATACAAGGTCAAGGTTGAAAGCCACATACAGTTGGCAGAGGGACAGACAGTGGCAAGTGCCTCCTACACTCCAGCCTAACCCCTGTCCACTTTCCTGGAGCAATGCTATGTCTCGCACACACTTCAGGGTGGTCCGAACCTACACGAGATCAGCCACCTGATACCACTGGTATACGTAGCAATTTTCGACCTTTTCCATCTCGTGGCACACATCAGCTAATTACAAAAAGTCCGCGGCACACTCAAAAACACATTTGACCCCGATCCTGACCAACACAAAGGGTGTCGTTTTCATTCATTCACACAGGAGAGCTATTGGTGGGCTGGCTGCTGTTGTTTGCCTGACAGTCTAGGGGGAGAGAGGTCAGTGCCCCCAACTGGATAGGTAGAGCGTGGTTTTAAAATTCTTGCAGCACACCAGTTAGAAACTGCTGGTCCACGGCAACAGGGAGACACGGCCAGGAGCGCTGAGAACCAGAGCTGGGCGCCCATACTCCTGGCCTCGCACGACTTCTGGAACTTAGGTCTTTGGGATCTCCCCGTTCTAGACAGAAAATTCTTTTTTTTTAAAGATTTTATTTATCTTTAGAGGGGAAGGGAAGGAGAGAGGGAAAAAAATATCAATATATGGTTGCCTCTCATGAGTCCCCTGCTGGGAACTGGCCTGCAACCCAGGCATGTGCCCTGACTGGGAATCGAACCATGATCATGTGGTTCGCAGGCCTGTGCTCAATCCACTGAGCTACGCCAGACAGGGCTCTAGACAGAAAATTCTTAAAGACCCGGGTCGCATTGGGTTTTCGAGGCTGTAGGTACTGAGAGGAGGGCCCTGGGATTGACACTGAGGTCACTACTCCATGCTCCAATCTTCAGCCGGCTAAAGCCAGGTGGGAAGAAGGGATTTGCACATCCTGAGAGGTAATTGGAAAGGCGGGCTGAGTAAACAAAATACATAATAATGAGCCTGGAGTCATTTGAAAATCAGTAGGATTAGCCCTCTCCTGCTGGGATGGATCCTTTTCGCAGAAACTTAGCATTTTATCAAAGGCTTAGCGCCCAGCTATCTCGGAAAGGAAACGAGCTTTTGCCGTCCACTACTGGTGTTTCACCCCCTCTCTGCATGTGCAGTGAGGGAACGTGACACTCCAGCCACCACGCAGCCCCTACACCTCCTGCAAACACTTTCTGCTTCCTCTGCGGAGCAGCTCTAAGCCGTCCCTCGAGCATTTGGCTGGCCTCTTGGTCTCCAGGCTCTCGGAGAGGCGCCTGTTGGGAGCTGATGAGTTTCCGAAAGAGCCTCTGCGTGTGTGTGTGTGTGTGTGTGCATGTGTGTGTGTTCAAAGACATATTTGACCTTATTCACCAATGTCACCCCCATGCATTTAATTTTTTTAAAAAGACATTTCTATCGTACAAGATCAAATAGCAAAGAGGGTTTATAAAGAAAAGCACGTCCCCCACACCACCCCTTTCCACTCTCCGGGCCTCTCTGCTGATGCCTTCCCTCCCAACAGGGATGGTCTGGGTCTGCCTGGTCTCTTTTCTTCCATCCTCCTCTCACTTTCTTAATAAACACGGGGGGTCCTTCTAGTTCTTTTTGTCACTTTGGCAAATGTAAACAGTATACTAAAACCTGTATTTCTTGCTCCTCAAGCTGGAGGCAGTGTTCATTGAGGAAATTAGTAACCAACACACACACACAAAACTTCAGAACTGCGACGGCCGCCTACCTTCTCCCTCCCCGACTCCCGGCCGCTACCAGCGGCACCCTACCCTTTGCATTGTCAGAACTGGTAACCTGAACGCATCCTTTGTTTATACGTTGATTGTAAATGCTGAAAACCAATAAGTGACATTTATGTTATCATGATTATATAAATACTATTTATTGTAGTGCCGAAAAGGATGCTGAGATGACTTTTGTAAACTCTGGGTCCAAAATAAACCCAAAGAAAGCAGTATGGAATTTTCTAAGAAAACTAAAAATGGACGTGCCTTTTGACCCAGCAATTCCACTGCTAGGAGTATATCCTAAGAACCCTGAAACACCAATCCAAAAGAACCTATGCACCCCTATGTTCATAGCAGCACAATTTACGATAGCCAAGAGTTGGAAGCAACCTAGATGCCCATCGGTCAATGACTGGATCAAAAAACTATGGTACATTTACACAATGGAATTCTATGCTGCAGAAAGGAAGAAGGAGCTCCTACCCTTTGCCACATCATGGATGGAACTGGAAAGCATTATGCTGAGTGAAATAAGCCAGGGGGTGAAAGACAAATACCACATGATCTCACCTTTAACAGGAATCTAAACAACAAAACAAGCAAGCAAGCAAAATGTAAACAAAGACACTGAAATACAGAACGTGCTGACAGGGTCCAGAGGGGAGAGGGGAGAGAATCACAGGGGAAAAGGGGAAGGACTCACATGAACAAGTATAAAGGACACATGGACAATAACTAAGGTGGGGGGCGGAGATGGGAAGGAGGTGGGGAGCACTGGCGGAGGGCAGGGCTGGGAATACAAGAAAGAAAACTGTACTTGAACAAGAGTTAAATAAAAAAAATAAAAAATAAATAAACCCAAAGAAAAGTGTTTCTGGAATCAAACACGAATGGATTCACTTTTCTTATATAATCTGTCAATTATTCCTAATACCTCATTTTTAAAAAAGATTTTATTTATTTTTAGAGAGAGGGGAAGGAAGGGAGAGAGGTAAACATCAATGTGTTTACACCAATGTGGGGTTGCCTCTCATGCACCCCCTACTGGGGACCCGGCCTGCAACCCAGGCATGTGCCCTGACTGGGAATCCAACCAGTGACCCTTTGGTTCGCAGGCCCACGCTCAGTCCACTGAGCCACACCAACCAGGGCCTCATACCTCACTTTAATCTGCTTCATATTTAGATCATGATTTTCTTGTTCAGCCTTTCATTTTTTCTTGGAGCTGCTGATGACTTCTTGTTGACAAAATAACGTGCCTTCATCATATCTTCAAAATGATTCAGCCTTTTTTTCATCTATTTCATAGGAATTTTTTTTTCTAGCAGTATCTTCCCTTCTTCCAGAGACGTCTGTTCTCTGGCTGAAACTTAGATAAGGGTCTTCTCGAGGCCCACTACACCGCTGTTGTTGGTGTCTCCCCTCACTGCTTATTTTGGGTCAGATCCACTGTGTTCTACCTCTTCTTTTCTCCTTTATTTTGCTGGAATACATCTGCAAGTAACTTTCTCAGAAAGGAAGCCTAACTGTCTACAAATGTCTCTATTCTTTCCTTTGACTTGATGGGCATGGGCGTAGAATTCAAGCTTCAGAAAGGACTCTCAGAATGCTACGGCATTGCTCCGCTGACTTCCAGTGAGCAGGGCAGGTGGGGTTGCTCATGAAAAGTGAGATGCCATTCTAATGTTCTATAATTATTTAATGTTTTCTCTTAAAGCTTTTGGATCTTCCACGCTGAAATGCAAATTTTTTAGCCTTCTTGTTTGGGAACTGTATATGGGTATTCCTCTAATGGTATTCTATTAGTATATTGTTATATTGTGTATATATGTTAATATGTATTTATATAAGGAAATATGAGATATACGTCTATTTCTCTAAGATAAATACTGAGAACTGGGTAGAAGAATGTGCATAGTTTACAGTTTTATCAGAATCTGCCAAGTTGCTCTTCAAGAACTCCCTACTAATTTACAGACCCTACTGTATCTGGGAAAACTAGCGTCTTCTCATCCTCGCCCTCTCTTAATTAGGCTCCTACATTTTGCTAATTGAATATGGGGCGGGAGGGGGAGGGAATCGTACTGCCTTTATTTCACACTCCTCTGGTTAATGGTGAGATTGAACGGTTTTTCCAACATTACTGAGCCGTGTAGATTTCCTCCTCCAGTTTTTTTTGTTGCTGTTGTTCTGTGCTTTGTCGTTTCCTCATCGCTTTGCAGCAACTTTTTCTGCATTCTGGATACAGATCCTCTCTTGACCAAATGAACGATAATGTAGCATCCCAGGCCGTGGCTGGGATGCTCCCTTTTTTATGGCTCCGCTTTAAGCTCATAGTGCTTTGTACTTTCTTAAAGTGAGATTTATTCATCTTTTCTTTGTTGCATTTTATTTAAGAATGCCTTCCTTACTCCTGGACCTGTGTGAGCCCTTTTCATATGAAGTTCTTTAGTATATTCACACCCTTCATATAATGTATACATGCACTTGACATGTACTCTCTATATACACATATGTGTGTGTACATATCATACACCCTGACTTTACATTGTAAAATATTCATGACTTTTTAGTCTAGCCCTTATGTCACTGGTTTTTACATAAATTTTGTATTTTAGAACAGTTTTATATTTACAGAAAAATTGCAAAGACAGCACAGAGAGTTCCCATAGATCCCACACAATTTCCCCTACTATTAGGGNACTGAGCCGTGTAGATTTCCTCTTCCAGTTTTTTTGTTGTTGTTGTTCTGTGCTTTGTCGTTTCCTCATCGCTTTGCAGCAACTTTTTCTGCATACAAAAGTTTTTTCTGCATTCTGGATACAGATCCTCTCTTGACCAAATGCACGATAATGTAGCATCCCAGGCCGTGGCTGGGATTTATTCATCTTTTCTTGGTTGCATTTTATTTAAGAATGCCTTCCTTACTCCTGGACCTGTGTGAGCCCTTTTCATATGAAGTTCTTTAGTATATTCACACCCTTCATATAATGTATACACGCACTTGACATGTACTCTCTATATACACATATGTGTGTGTATATACATCAAACACCCTGACTTTACATTGTAAAATATTCATGACTTTTTAGTCTAGCCCTTATGTCACTGGTTTTTACATAAATTTTGTATTTTAGAACAGTTTTATATTTACAGAAAAATTGCAAAGACAGCACAGAGAGTTCCCATAGATCCCACACAATTTCCCCTACTATTAGGGCATCTTCCATTAGCATGGTACTCTCGTCAGGATCACTGAGCCAATGTTAATATCTTATTCCTAAGTTAAATATGTACTCAGATCACCTTAGTTCTCACCTAATGTCCCCTGTTTGGTCCAGGACACCACTCAGGACACTGCATTACATTTCACCGTCTCGGTCCCTCTTGGCTGTGGCAGTTGGCTTTGGATTTCACAAATCACGAGGAACCGGGAGCAGATGCGACGGCTGGAAACTCCAGGAAGCTATTTCGGCTGGAGGAGTCAAACCTCTGGGCATCATCGGTACACAGGCAGTGCCATTCCTGGTGACAGAGAAGAGGACACTCGTGCAGCCTGGTGGAGAGGTCTGCCAAAATCTCTCCAGAGAGAGAGAGAAGTTGCCATGTAACAAATTATCTCCAGACTCAGCAGTGAAGACACCAAGTCTGCTTGCACTTCCTACCTCACGGTTTCTGAGGGTCCAGCACCCAGGAGCAGCTCAGCGGGCCGCTTCTGACTCAGGGTCTCTGGTGAGGCTGCGGCCAACAGGAGGCATGGCTAGACTTGCGGGACCCACACCCAGACTGGATGCTCACACAGCCGTCGGCGGGAGGCCTCAGCCCTTTGCCAGGTGGAGCTTCCAGAGGGTTCGAGAAGCAGCTAGAGAGCCTCAATGTCTTTTTTTATTAATTTTTTTTCAAAGAGAGAGAAAGTGGGGGAGAGAAATATCGATTTGTTGCTCCATGTATTTATGCATTCATTGATTGATTCTTCCATGTGCCCTGACTAGGGATCGAACCCACAACCTTGGCATTTCGGGGTGACACTACCCAGTCAGGGTGTAGCCTCCACTTTCCCTCAAGGGAGGAAGTCAGGGTTTGAACTTGAAATCTGAGAATTGCCTAACAGAAGTAATATGTGACATCAACCAAAGCAAATGTTTCAGAGACTTTAAAAACTGGATTCTCTGCTCGTCATTGACTTCTTGGCATTAATTTTCATTTTTAAAAATACTCAGTGTGTCTCGCGTGCAGTGGAACGAAACGCGTGGGCCTGGTGACGGTGGTGGCTGCGGTGCCGGTGGGGGTCTCGGCAGCGAGCGGCAGAGGGAAGCCATTGTCTCTCTTTGACCCCGCCCCCACATACAACGTCACAACCCAGAGACTGAGTTGCCCGGCTCTGGTGAAAACCTAGGGCTCCGATCCTGCTACTTAACAGGCACGAACAACCCAAAAGATGGCGCAAGAGGAACTCAAAGTCCCAGAGCCAATAACTCTAAGCGACCGAAATTGCCAGCCTCTCAGAAGCCCAATTTAAAACACTGTTTATCAGGATGCTCACAGAATTGGTAGATTACAGCCACAAATTAAAGGAACATATGAAGGCTAAACTAATTGAAATGAAGGGAGATGTCCAGGAAACCAATAGCGATGGAAAGGAAACTGGGACTCAAATCAATGGAATGGACCAGAAGGAAGAACAAAACATCCCACCAGAAAGGAATGAAGAAATGAGAATTCAAAAAAATGAGGAGAGGCTTAGGAACCTCCAGGACATCTTTAAACGTTCCAACATCCGGATTATAGGGGTACCAGAAGGGGGAAAGAAACAGCCACGAGTGGAAAACTTATTTGAACAAATAATAAAGGAGAACTTCCCCAGTCTGGCAAAGGAAATAGACTTCCAGGAAATCCAGGAAGCTCAGAGAGTGCCAAAGAAGTTGGACCCAAGAAGGAACACACCAAGGCACATCATAATTACATTAGCCAAGACCAAAATGAAGGAGAGAATCCTAGAAGCAGCAAGGGATAAGGGGACAGTCACCTACAAAGGAGTACCCATCAGACTGTCAGCGGATTTCTCAAAAGAGACCTTACAGGCAAGAAGGGGCTGGAAAGAAGTATTCCAAGTCATGAAATCCAAAGACCTACAGCCAAGATTGCTTTATCCAGCAAAACTTTCATTTAGAATGGAAGGACAGATAAAGTGCTTCTCAGATAAGGTCAAGTTCAAGGAGTTCATCATCACCAAGCCCTTATTATATGAAATGCTAAAGGGACTTATATAAGAAAAAGAAGATGAAAAATATGAACAGTGAAAGGACAGCAAACACACAGTTATTAACAACCACACCTAAAACAAAAGCAAACCAAGAGGACAGCTAGATCAGGAGTGGAACCATAGAAATGAAGAACACATGGAGGGTTAGCAACAGGGGGGTGGGAGGAGGAGAAGGGGGGAGAAGGCACAGAAAATAGCATAGATGGTAGGTAGAAAATAGATAGGGGGAGGGTGAGAATAGTGGGGGAAATTGAGACACGTGGTTGTAAACTAAGTGGGGGAGAATGGTGGGGGAGGGAGTGTGCGGGTGGAGGGGAATGACGGGGGGAATAGACCAACTGTAATGGTATAATCAATAAAATATATTTAAAAAAAAAAACTCAGTGTGTATGCCCTGGCTGGGGTAGCTCAGTAGATTGAGCGCGGGCCTGCAATCCAAAAGATTGAGGTTCGATTCCCAGTTGGGGCACATGCCTGAGTTGCAGGCCAGTTCCCAGCGGGGGATTCCAAAAGATTGAGGTTCGATTCCCAGTTGGGGCACATGCCTGAGTTGCAGGCCAGTTCCCAGCGGGGGATGTACGAGAGAAAACCCTGATATTTCTCTCCCTCTCTCCTTCCCTTCCCCTCTAAATAAACAAAATCTTAAAAAAAAAAAAACCCTCAGTGTAGATAGTACTTGATTACTGAGTTTCTGGAAGCTTCCTTATTGAAGTGGCCTCACTGACCACAGCCAAGTCTGGCCCTAGAGAGAGCACAGGGCCCCAGTGGGAACCAGGAAAAAGAGCAAGGGAGGAAATGTCCAAAAGGACACAGCAGAGGTGGGACCTTGCTTCTCAGACACCCTGTTCCCTCCACTACTTTGTCACATCACTGTGGTTGCTTCTTAGCTCCTGAAAGGTGGGAGGAAGGTGCAGAGCGCCCGGGAGTCCAGCCTCGGCCGTGTGGGACCATCCCAGGCAGATCCCCAGCCATCTTTGCCCCTCAGCTTCCCGTCTGTCACATACTTTCAGTGTCTACCCCCAAAAGCCTTTGGGAAGGGAAACTGAGACCAAAAAACACAAGCTACTTTTGTCCACAGTCAGGCAGCCTGATCATAGGAGACCCCACGGGGTTTGAACCCAGGCCCAGGCAGAGCTGTGGAGACACAGGCAGGGAGCCGCTCCCAGGGCACTCACCTCGGTGCGCAGGCGGCCGGTGCACGCGGCCCAGTCCAGCTACCACTGTGCTAATGGGGGTTCTCATCAGTGAGACCCCCCCACCCCCCAGCGGAGTGGATTTTACATTTCCCTTCCTCTGGGGCGTGGGAGCTTCCATGCCAACTGGACAGAAGCAGCCCTGCCACCGCGGGGTGGGGGGAGGCCCCGCACAGTGACTCGGGGTGTCTATCCTCCGGTCCTGGCTGCGCCACAGCCTTGACTGCGAAGCAAGACCAGCCTCGCCACCCTGAAGGACACTGGCCAGACAGCCTGTAGGCCCCGGTTAATGCGAGCAGGCCGGGCAGCAGAGTCAACAAACCAAAGCTCAGGGTCCCTTACTTGGGAAAGTGACAAGGTCTAAAAGAAATGAGGTGCGTCAGGGAGTGAGTGGCTGAGACCCAAGTCAGGGGTGCGGGCTTCTGCCCATGGCAGGGACCCCTGTCTCTCCAGGTGGCCCCCCGCCCCAGTCCCTGCTCCCAGGCAGTGCCGTGTGCTGGGCAAGCCTGTGGGGTGCAGGCCGAGTGCTCCTTCTCAATTGCATGCAGATCACATAATTCATTTGTAAAAATGTCACACTGCACATTGCTATACAGTCCCTATTCCATATGCATGTTACCGTCAATAACAGGTTTATTCTAAGAGCTGCTAGTGAAAAGGCAAGACAAGGGTAGGAGGAGATATTTGCAACACACAAAAAATATGCTCATATATCACTCAGATTGTTCCCTGAGCTCAAAATTAGTAAGAGCTTCTCTTTTTAGTGTCTCTTCATCTTTCTCAAACTATGTATATTTATGTGTTTCTACAAATATATGTAACTTGGAAATAAATTACTTTTTTGTATTTACCAAATACATTTTCCCCCACCCCAAACTTTTAAATGCAGATGAGTGCAATTCTCCTGTTTCTCTGGACAACTTTTCCAAGTAATTTTATTTATGTTGCCCTTGGCTTCTTTTTTCCTGTCGTTACCAGATTGGTTACATTTCTCTCTAAAGCTCTTCATTGTCCCCCAATATTCTTTTTTTTAACATTTTATTTATTTATTTTCAGAGAGAGGGGAAGGGAAGGAGAGAGGGAGAGAAATATCAATGTATGGTTGCCTCTCGTGTGTCCCTTGCTGGGAGCTGGCCTGATACCCAGGCATGTGCCCTGACTGGGAATCGAACTGCGATCGTGTGGTTCACAGGCCCATGCTCAATCCACTGAGCTACACCAGCCAGGGTTGTCCCCCAATATTCTTAGAGCCTCTATCTCCGCACAGAACTGCGGGGCAGCACGGGGAGACAGATGCCGTCAGCACCACCTTCTGCAGCCGTGTGGAGGGGAAAGTCTTCACTCAGTCCAGCTGAACGGTCGGGAGGCTGTGGGCGGCCGAAAGGAAGGGAGAAAACCAGATTCCCAACCATCTAGTTCAGGCCCTTTCGAGGCCATGCACCACCTTCTAAAATGAGTACTGTTGTTATAAATGAGCGTTTAGGGTAAGCGAGCAAGTGACAAGCCCGGCCACACCCTCCAGACAGCCTGACAGAACCCACTCCTCGGCACATCGTAGCTGAGCCCCTCCCAACACTGACCCAGACACGGCAGGGCCTGTGTCTCATGAAGCCCGTTGCAGAGAGGAGACAGACGATAAACAAGCCGTCAAGAGGACAGATGACGGGAAGGAAGGAAGTAAACGGGAGGATGAAAGACAGCGTGAGCCAGGAGACCCCAGGGCGGAGGCGACAGTCTGGGGTGAGAATGAACCAGCTTGAAAGGGAGTGGGGAAGGTGGCGCCCAGCAGAGGGAGCCTCGCGTGGGGGGCTGAGAAAGGGCTTGGCATGTCCTGGACCAGGAAGCAGTCAGTGTGGGTGGTGGGCAGAGGGTGAGGGGCAGAGGCTGGAGGAGGGGGTCCCGGGCCACAGAAGGGCTCTGACTCAGGGAGCCGTGGAAGGCCACCAAGGGGCGTCAGGCAGAAAAAAGACATGACCTGATTGGCATCGGAAAAGGCAATCCTAGCAGAGAAACACAAAGGGTGGGGGGGCGCACACACGATGGAGTATTATTCGGCCTTCAGAGGGACGGACATTCTAACATGGTCTTAAAGACACGGTGCTGAAGTTAAAGAAGCCAGGCTCAAGAGGACAAGCATTGTGTGGTTTCACTCTCAAGAAGCCATTAGAGCGCCCAAATTTACAGAGACAGGAAGTGGAATGGTGGGGACCAGGGGTAGGGAGGTGGGGAGATAGTGTTCCATAGGGACAGAGCTTCAATCTGGGGAAGTGAGAAAGCACTGGAGGTGGACGGTGGTCATGGGTGAATGTAACGCCACCAAACTGCACAGGTAAAAATGGTTCCAGTAGTACACTTTATATTATTTTGCCACAATAAACAGTGTTTCCAAGACAACCGTGCCTGCTACGGGGGGGTGGGGGGGGTGGCGGACAGAGGGCTGGGGCCCAGAGGGGAAGCAGGAGACCCTCAAAGGCCACAATACTCCATGGCCTGTCCAAGGGGCTGGGGCTGTGGCTGTGGGTGTGGGGAGAAGTGGGCAGATCTGCCCCCCCAGTCACTAGGACTGGGCAATGGCGTGGGCTGGGAGGAAGAGGAGGAAGGAGAGGTCACCGTGTTTGTGACCTAATAGCAAATGAGAATCACAGGATACAAAATGGGGTAACTAGAAAGCATTCCAGCAAAAGGTGTGTTAGCATGGTATGAAGCATCTTTGAATTTTCAGAACTGTGTTGCATACTTTTGTATTAAAAATGATATCCATCACTCTTCCCACAAGATTTAAACACCCACACATAAGGTCACCGAGAGTCTCCAAGCCCAGGCGGTATCAGGCTGCAAGACACCCAGCACCAGCCCCGTCTCAGGGAGACTCAGATCCCTCCAGCAGAAAACAGCAGCAAATGATTAGAAAAGAGTTGTTAGTTGAGAAGCATTCATTTTATGGGATATTCAGCCAGCCTATAAATGATTTATTCATGTCCAGTAGATCGAAAGCCAGAGTGAAATGTGAGAATGCAAGAACCAGAAAAGACAGAACCTGGTCAAATTCAGACCTAACCATCTGTCTGCCACTTACTTGGGGGGGGGGACCTGAAAAGGGATGTCACCCAGCTCTTAGGGACCCCACTCAGCTCTAAGGGAGTCAGTGACCTCCTCCCACCCTCTGAGCAGCTGCCCAACCTGCTTGGCTTCTGTTCCTTCGTTAGTGCCTAGCGCCCTCTACTGGCAGCAGGCAGAGTCTTTCTCCACCCCCGAAATTGGCAGCGTTTTTTGATGGTTGGCAGGTCAGCAGCAAAGGAATGCCTTTCTATAAAATCACCATTCGAGCCTGCACTTCAATTGCTCTCAAATTTTTTTTTAAAGCAAATTTCTTTTTTTTTTTTCAAGATCACTTCCACCTAGCGTGTGTGACACTTAGACAGAGGGAAGAGAGAAAGAAAACAGGAGAGAAACATCAATGTGAGGTTGCCTCTCATGCATCTCCTACTGTGGACCTGATGTGGCCCTGCAACCCAGGCACACGCCCTGACTGGGAACTGAACCATTGACCTGTTGGTTTGCAGGCAAGCGCTCAAGCCACTGAGCTAAACCAGCCAGGGCTCAGATTTTACTTTGGTAAAACATTCAGTTCTAATCATTTTCCTCATTAACCATGTACAAGCAAAGGTTCTCAGTAGGTCTACGCATCCCAAGGGACCTGCCGTGTGACACACTGATGAATGGTGACTAACCTGGACTTCTATTTGTTTTATAAAATACACCGTTAGTACAGTAGTCCATTTCTCCAGTCAGGAAGTATTTGTTGAGTACCAATTTTAGTACCAGGCACTAAGGAAGGAGGCAAAAATCTAGGCTCGGATGTAGATTCTCCTCCGGGTGGGGAGAGGCACATTCCATAAGCAAATAAAATAAACAGTATGAAAACTGGCAGTATGAAAAAGATAGCCTTGTCCTGCCTGGTGTGGCTCAGCGGACTGAGCTCCAGCCTGCGAACCGAACCAAAGTGTTGCCGGTTCAACTCTCAGTCAGGGCACATGCCTGAGCTGCAGGCCAGGCCTCCAGTAGGGTGCACACGAGAGGCAACCACATATTGGTGTTTCTCTCCCTTTCTCTCTCCCTCCCCCCCCTCTCTAAAAATAATTAATCAATTAATTAATTAATTAAAATCTTTTTAAAAAAGCCCTGGCTGGTGTGGCTCAGTGGATTGAGTGCCGGCCTGCAAACCAGGGGGTCACTGGTTCGATTCCCAGTTAGGGTACATGCCTGGGTTGGGGGCCAGGTCTCCAGTGCAGGATATGTGAGAGGCAACCACACATTGATGTCTCTCTCCCTCTTTCTCCTTCCCTTCCCCTCTCTCTAAAAATAAATATATAAAATCTTTGAAAAAATAAGTAAAATCTTAAGAAAAAAAAAAAGGCAGGGAAGAAAGTTAGGGATGTGAATGGGGGGGTGTAGCTGCCATTTTAAATTACAGTGAGAAGTGAGGCGGCCTATGAACATCTGGAGAAAGGGTGTACCAGGGGAGGGGGCAGTCAGTCAGCTGGGAACTCTGAGCTCAGGGCCTCGGGTGAGTTTGGTCTGTTCTGTTCGGACACAGAAAGGCGCCACCTCGGCCAAGGTGGAGGGAGGCAGAGAGGTGAGGTCAGTGTGCAGGGTTTGCAGGCCCTTACTCAGAGGGGAACACGAACCAAGTGGAGGGCTCCTAGCAGGTGATGTCACAGCCCAGGGTGCACACCCCCAGACAGACAGCCGCACATGGTGCATCCGGCTCGGAAACCACAGGTCTGCAGAACAAACTCCCTAACAAGCCCTGGTTCCTCTCACAGCTGGAGGAGGCAACACGGGGGCTGTCCTGAAAATGGGCTTCACAGGCAGAGACCTGACGTGCCTTCCTAGATGAACTGTCCTTCTTTTAATTTTTTAAAACATTTTGTTTATTTATTTTTAGAGAAGGGGAGGGACAGGGAAACATCAATGTGTGGTTGACTGTCATGAGCCCCCTACTAGGGACCTGGCCTGCAACCCACACATGTGCCCTGACTGGGAATGGAACCAGCGACCCCCTGGTTTGCAGGCCGGCACTCAATCCACTGAGCCACACCAGTCAGGGCTGAATTGTCATTCTTATGTTAAGCCAGCCTGACGTGCCCCAGCACTGGGGGCCACCTTAGTACTTACTTAACACCCATTTTCACTATCCGTTAACATCCCTAATTCCTCACTACTTTCTCCTTTCAAGATGCTGTAGTCTTAAAGGGCCTAATTATTACCCCATGAAAATAGAAGTCATGCCCTACAGCTCAATTCACAGGTGTAAACAGAGACTTGGAGCACTTTGCTGGGAGGTCCCCCAGCCCTGCAGCAGCAAACCCAAGCCCAGGATCACAAACTACAGCTCTCCTAGTTAGCACAGCCCCCGAGCCAGGCCAGCGTGTGTGTGTCCCCACAAGGAAGTCACTTCCCCCTAGCACGGTGCCACTTAACTGCACAGGGGGGCTCCCTTCTGACTGCCCGCCAAGCATGCTGAGCCCCACAGAGCCTCAGCCTGATTCCGCCCCAACTCAGCTCTGCCCGCTGGTTTGGGTCACGATGACACACCATCTGCTGTGTTCGCTGCCTGGCCTGAGAGGTGCTCAAGAACTACAAGTCCGAAACAGTAGCCAAAAGTCACGTGGGGCTCTTGAGCGCTTCTGTGTGGCTGGCCTGAATCGAGAAGCACTGTAAGTATAAAATACACACCAAATTTCAAAGACTTCGGGCAAAAAAATGCCCCTAAACTGTAAATTGCCTTTACCAATTTTCTTACAGTGTTTTGGATATCTTGGGTTAAATAAAATGCACTGTGAACCTGTTCCTTGGAACTTTTCAATGTGACAATGAGAACATGTCTGATGACATTTGTGGCTCACATTGCATTTCTGTTGGTCAATGGCTGGTCCTCCCAATGCTCCGACAGCTCCCATTTGTCAAGCAGCGCTCAGCTGACTGCAGAGCGCTGTGCCAGGTAGGTGCCTCTCGGAAACGGTCTCACTCAACCCTAACAGAACAGACGTGATCCCCCCTGATCGCAGGAATAGGGAACTGCTGCTCAGGAAGGTTTGGGGACTTGACTGAGGAAACATGGTTAGAAAGTAGGAGCCCCGACCAGTGTGGCTCAGGTGGCTGGGCATTGTCCCGCAGAGTGAAAAGCCACCAGTTCGATTCCCGGTCAGGGCACAGGCCTGGGTTGTGAGTTCTGTCCCCAGTGGGGGCACATATGAGAGGCAACGGACTGGCGTTTCTTTCCCTCTCTTTCTCCTTCCCTTGCCCTCTCGCTAAGAAAATAAATAAAATCTAAAAAACAACAAAGTGGAGAACACCAGGTTGGACCCAGGACGGCGCCTGCACAGCCCTTGCCCTCAAGCCCACCACACTGCACGGCCTGCACTCCGGGGAAATGGCAGTCATCTCATGCCACGGCCAACGCTTGGATTCAACCCACCAGTGTCGTGTGACTCAGGGCCACACCTGCGAGCCCCCAAATGCCTGGGGTGACCCTGAACCGGTGACCCAGACATGGTGTGGAGGTAGGCTCATTTCATCCGGCACCGTTAGTGCCTGTTCTCCAGTGGGGACCAGATGAAAAGAAAGGGTGACATTAAGCAGGACAGCACCTGAAAATTCACATCAGCTCTCCAACACCAGGGCTCAGAGCAGCACGGCCCGAGTTTGGCATCCCCCCTGAACAGGTTGGTGGGTGGGCAGCCGGCTCATAGGAAGAGCCGAGCGACAACGTGCTGCCTCCTGGCCCCCACAGCAGCCTCTCCCGTGTTCTAGTTCAGACGCACGAGCGGTGCCACAAAATCTGATGGGCAGTAGCTCCCTAACCTTGATCAGAGCCCGCCCAGAACTGTTAATGCTGGGGGTTCAGTTCCTGGACTTTCTAGGGGACACTTTCCACCTTGAGAGCCCCCTGACAGGCTGTGGTTCAAGGCAGAAATCCAAGCACATCTATTTAACTCTCTCTTGCCAACATCCACTGAAGTGACCAAAGAAGCGTAACGAGGAAGCTCTGTATTAGCACTGGAAACCGGGGACGGAGCAAGGCTGCCACCTCCAGAGTCAGTAAATGAAACGGACCCACAGCAGAAGCCCATTAACACCCCTGCCCAGGGACCAGCGAGGGCTGGACCAGCTGCAGCCACACGTGAGGCTAGCGAGACGGCCAGTCTGTGTCCAGTGGGAGCCTCCTCGCTTCCAGCCTTTCATGTTACAAGAAAGAAGCCGCTGCAGAATCACAGTCTTTCTGCTTTGCCAGTCAAAGTCCATTTGCCTGTGGGGAGCGGGGCGAGGACTGCTCACTCTTCTGAGCCGAGGGCCGCAGGGCCTGGCTGGACCCGGCGAGCTGAAGGCACCAACGGCGCCAATTAGAAAAGGGGCACCGACTCGGCCAGCAGCTCGCTGCCACAACAGAGAAGCGCCTTGGGCACGAATCTCCCGCCAGTGAAAAAAACCCTCTAATTTCACAAGGTAAACTTCCTCTCCATCTAAACATTCCCCTTCCCCTTCGAGTGCGCTTTTTAAGATTTGTACAGATAGCCACATCACTTGAAGAAAACTGTTCTCAAGCGCCCAAACTAGAACAATAATCCTGGGCAACAGAGAAGCATCCTGTGGCAGCCACGCACACTCTCCATGTCCCCCACTGCGGGGACCACAGTTGACTGATGGTCCCACCAGCGGCCCTTCTGGGTCCACTCAGTTCACACCCAGGCCATCCCATCTAGCCAATGGGCACGGTGGGGGTCCTAAGGCAGGCGCATTCCCATGAGATGCTGGACTCCAATGGATGACTGGTTTGGGGACCCTCCTTCCCTCGTGTTGAAACTTCCTTGTAACCATGATGCAGCCTGAGACTTCCTGCCCAGTCCTCTTTCCTCTCCTGCCGTGGGTGTCCATCCTGCTTTTCCAGACTCTATCCTCTGCACTGGCCCTAAAAAACCCCGTGTACACCCAATCCCACCCTAGAAGGTCTAAACTCACCACGTGGGAACACACTTAAAAAAGAAATAATTGTAAAGAAATCAATTTGAAGAATCAGAGGAAATGTGTCCCTATGAAAAAGAAATAGAAGATACGCAAGGTCCTTAAGGCATATACACACCAAGTTTCAAGGGAACACACCCACAACACAGAAGCAAGCATGAGGAGGATGAGTCTGAGAGAAAGACTTTTTAAGGGAAAACCCAAGTGTTGTATTGATACATCAAGGAGAACGGCAAGTAGCAGATCTGATACAACAGAAGAGGAGATTCCACGAAAATAGAGAATAAAAGCAACCATCAATTAAGTAGCCCTAGCAAGGTGGCTCAGTTGATTGGAGCATCGTTCTGTAGACCAAAAGGTTGTGGGCTCAGTTCCCAGTCAGGGCACGTACCTGGGTTGTGGTTTTGCTCCCTGGTGGGTATGCACATGTTTCTCACATGGGTGCTCCTCTCTTTGCCTTCCTCTCTCTCTGAAATCAATTTAAAAAATGTAAATGTGTGTGTGTGTGTGTGTATCCATCTTCAGGTGAAGACTAAAATACACTTCTTTTTTGAAAGTCTTTTCCCATGGACATCTAAGATCAAACACCAGTCTGTACCACTCCGACAGATTAAGCCAAATTCGACCCTGTGTATTTATTTTCCTCTCACTTACAAATTCCCACCTGCTGGAACCTACAGCCGGCAAACTGGCATCACAGAAGATGTTTTTCTTTCTCTAAGACTTTAAGCCCTGTGATCTCTTTGAAGAGCCATGCAATTTCTGAAATGACTACTCACTGCCCGCTTTGCCCAAGACCTTCCACTGACTGGCTGTTTTCTGTGCGATAACCATGCCTGTATGTAAACAGACTCCCTACTAACACCGTGAAGGGAACCGATCTCTCTCCCTCTCCAAGTTACCACCGCAGGCTCTACGGGAGTCGAGTCTGCAGCCTGGGTCAGACAGATGAATTCCTTGAAAATGTAACTCACCTAAATGACACAAGGTAAAACGAAACATCTCAACAGCTTTATGTTTATTAAATTAAGTTTGTTTGTTATTAAAAAACCTTCCCACAAAAACGTCAGGCCCAGGTGGTCTCACACATCAATCCCGTAAACGTAATCATGGGAAAGAGGCCACTTAGAACTGGGTTAGTAAAAAGTCAGCTCTGGGAGCATTTGAGATCTTGCTCCCTGGCCTGTATCTTCAGTTTGACTCAAACTCATAAAAATTCTCCAAAAAAAGGAAAAAGATCAGCTTGAGTATCAACAGGAAGAATGGCCGAGAGTCAAATTATGCAGGTCGTGAATGCCAGACTGGGAAGAACTAGGAAATGAGCTCGGCCGGAAGTCATTTCCTCTTCCCTTTCGAAGGCTTGGCAAACAGGGCCGGGGCGATCTGCTCCCTGGCCAGGCCCCTGACAGAGAACAGCCGTGCCGCCCGCTCCTGGAGGGTCCCCCCACACTTCAGCCCCAGGGCCGCCAGCGCGCCCTTGAGCTTCTCCAGACCCAGCACCTCCATTTCTGCAGCAGAGGAGAAGGCCAGCAAATCTAGAGATTCCTGATCAACAGCCTGAGAAGGGGAAAAAAGAAAAAAGAAAAAGAAATATTTCAAACAGGCTTCTTTTTTCTTTCTCTGAATAAGGCTTTAACTGCCAACTACATTCTATTTCTCAAGGAATTTTCTGCTATTCTGCCTTCTCTCGCTATTGCATTTCAATAATGATCTAAATGCTTTTCCACATACATCCTCGAGACGCATAATAACCCTTCATTTCCCATCTGTATATTTAGAAACGAGCATTTGGAAGAGTAACACAAGTCACAGGATTCCTGAATGGTCTTAACAGCACACATATGGTTACATGACATTCTTTTCTGACTTTCCCAATAACAATTAAACCCAGAAAACACACCTGACCTGCCCCCACACTCTGACCACAGGAGAGAGCAGCTCCCAGTAAAGCTTCCCTCTAACGAGGATCCCAGGCCTGTGAGTCCATCGTCCCACACCCCTGACAGCTTCTACTCTGTGTAATCAGACTGGGTGTCCGAGTCCCCACGTACAGAACACAGCGAGTCCAGACGCTGCTCAGCAGACCTGCGACTGCTCTACCCACTGAGACCCTCTACGGACTGTGAGGCAGAACTAACACTGCCAATGACGGGAGGTCTGCGACGGGTGCACACAGGCACATCCAAGGGTTTTCACAGAGCAGTAACTCTCTCACAATAACTTATTTTGTTTAGACATTAGAGAGAGCTAGGAAAAGGCTTTTTAATCTTTCTATTTAATTTTTTTAAAGGCACTTTCTTATATTTCTGAAGAGAACCTTGCTTGGTTTCACTATTTGTGGCCAAATCCTAAAATACCACTTAAGTGTCTTTGGAGAATCACTCCTGGTTGTTCTGAACACAAGAGCTACTGCTTCAAGGTCAACAACAAAACGCTCGGTGGTTAAAGGCTCCAGGACTGAAAGTCAAATCAGGTTTTACATCATTTTTTTAATTCGTTTTTCCAAGACTTTGGTCAGGACAGAGCTCCTAATATATACAAGTAACGTAAAAGTTACGTGTTGTAACTCCGGGGAGGGTGTGGCGGCCGACTGGCGGCCCTTAACGCAGAGAATCCCACCGCCCTCCCGAGAAGAGGCAACCTGCATCTTTGCTTCTTCACTGGGGGTAAGGGAGGCGCTGCTTAAACAGACAACAGGCTTCATGTTTATTAAAGGAAACCAAGTTATTCGAGTTTTATCTGCTGTAAAAAGCAGATTATTAAGTCAAAGAGTAAACATTCCAGTAAAGATTTTTTCTGGAAGTCAGTTCATGGAAGACGGCAAATAACCAACTATTAGAGGGAGAATACATACAATGAAAATAAACGTTTAAAAGGCTAAATGGGGGATGTAAAGGTTTAATGATAAATTAAAAATGAGCCCTGGCTGGCGTAGCTCAGTGGATTGAGCACAGGCCTTCGAACCAGAGGATAGCGGTTCGATTCCCAGTCAGGGCACATGCCTGGGTTGCAGGCCGGTTCCCTGCAGGCCAACTCCCAGCAGGGGATGCATGAAAGGCAACCATACATTGATGTTTCTCTCCCTCTCTCCTTCCCCTCCAAAGATAAATAAATAAAATCTTAAAAAAAAAAGAAAAAGAAAACTGATGAGCAAAAAAATTTTTTAAAAAAATGAGCTGCTCCTCTTCTATAGCGAAAATCTTCACATCCAGCTGACAAGCATGTTCAAATACCACCACAGGAGAAACACTGAGCAACTAGTCTTATGATATGAAAATGAGTACATTCCACCAGGTCTAAAGCACCACGTACCTCAATATGCCTCACCATTGTACATATTACTAAGAAAGAATAATACAATTGTGCTCTAATGTGACACAACCAAATTCAGAGATTAAAAAGTAAAAAATACACCTCAGAATTAATGAAATGACACCACCTAGTGGCAAAAATATATAAACTCAAGCTAAAAAAAACACACAAAGGATTTTGAGGGGCAAGGCAAGCTTAGCCACCCCCACCTGCACCTCCCTTCCGACTACTGCACAGGCTTTGCACTAAGCAGCTGATGGGGAAAAGCGCATTTCCACTTCCGTGACTTACTGTGGAGGTTAAACTGATTTCGCGTTAGACAACAGTCCCCCAAAATGACTTACTGTGCTTCCTGACTGGCTTTCCTCCAGTTTGGCAAGGGGCACGTCTCCCCTCTCTTCTCCGGGTGCTGCCTGGGCAGCTCGTCCCCCCTGGGCTGTTTCTTTTGTCCCTCTCTCTTCCTTCAGCCCAGTCCCAGCTGCTTCCTCCTCCACGCCCGCGGGTCCTCTACTCTCCGCCTCCGTTTCCTCCTGGGTTTTCCCTGTCTGTGCCTGCACCTTCCTCTCCGCACGCTGCTCCTCGGCAGTCACCTCTCCTGGCCGAGCGCATGAGCCTTCTGCAATCCCATCCCGCCGGTCAGCCACACGGCTCTGCGGTTTTGCTGGTGAGCTACAGTCTGCACTGAATACTCCTGCCTTCTGAGAACTACTGGGAAACTTGGTGGCCGTCGCAGCGTCGCCACTGCCATTTTTTGGAACAGGAAAGCTCGTTCCTGAAGTTCCGGGTGCTTCTTCACTGTCATCATCTGAGCTTTCGGAGCCAGACCCCTCCGCTGCCTCCAGTCCGTCCGTGCCCAACCTGCCAGACACAACAGCACGGGTCAGTCCTACTCACAGCTTCTACTTCAAAAGAGGCTGCAGACTGTTCAGGGATCAGACTCTGACTGCACACAAATATCAGCCAGCTTGAGACAGAGAGTAGGTAGGTTTCAGAAAAAGATATTCCAGAAGCATAAACAGAAGGGAAAAAGTTCAACAACACTGGAACCAACCACTCCAAGGATCCGAGAGGATCTCCTTTTTAAAGTTGTGACTCTCGTAAAATGAAATGGATTTTATTTAAAGCTTCTTTCCCTATACTGCATGGGGTTCAAGGGTTAGATATCATCCAACTGGACATGGATAAACAACTGTGGTACAGCCCCACTGTACAGTAATACTTGGCAACAAAAGGAATGAATGACTGATACATATAACCCCACCGATGGAGCCCAAAAGCATTCTGGTAAGTGAAAGAAGCCAGACACAGAAGGCTACCTGGCATTTCGGAACAGACAGAACCACAAGAACAAACACTGCACCCGTGATCAGTGGTTGCCAGGGGAGGGGGCAAGGGAGGGAATTAACTGCAAAGGGGCACTTGGAAAATTTTTAGGGTGATCTCTGGTTAATAATGACCTTCCTATCCCCACAGGGGAGGCCTACAAGAAAGCAAGATCCATTTGGAGTTATCCAGAACGTGGCCCTAGGGAGCTGAGCTGGTAACCAGAGGACCAGCGGGAGGGGCCGGAGAGCTACCAGAAGAATGGATAAGAACAGGTACTGATGTGCTTCTGACCCACAGTGCCAAGGTGGTGTGGGCAGGTCTGGCAAAGTGGCCGCAGACCTCAGTTATGACTGAGAAAACCCCAGAAAAAGCAGAACCACTTGGAAGGTACAGCCCCGGTATCTCCGTCGGGGATTTTTGAAAGTTAACTCTTTTGACACCAAATAGTAACTCAAGTATAAAGCAATTTTTGTGACAGTTCGCTGTCCTTTAGACTCTTAACGGCACTCACAGCAGAAACCATTACTGGTGTGTACAGGGTGGCGGTCGCCAACCTCTGAAGGCTGAAGCACCCAGGAAATTTGAGCGCCCATCAAACATCACTTAGAGACTGTTTGTGCCAGAGAGGCACGGAGGAAACACATCCTGCGAGTCCTCAAAGAGCCACTGGAATGAAAAAGGAACACACTTACCAAAAGCACTTCCTTTTCCCTGCACTGGCCCCTCTGTCTGTTTGTGATTTGTTGGGCCGTTTCCGAGTCTCACCGAGTTCTGCTGACACCACCTTGCTGGAGGCAGCCTGCATACCTAACCAGAAATTTTAATAAGTTGCATTAAAGAAGTTGTTAAAGAAGTCTAATTAAAGAAATTATAACTGCCCTGGCTGGTATAGCTCAGTGGATTGAGTGCAGGCCTGTGAACCAGATGGTCAAGGTTCGATTCCCAGTCAGGGCACATGCCTGGGTTGCAGGCCAGTTCCCAGCGAGGGACACATGAGAGGCAACCATACATTAATCTCTCTCTCCCTCTCTTCTTCCCTTCCCCTCTAAAGATTAATGAATAAAATATTTTTTAAAAATTATACGTAATCCGGATTGCAAAACAGCTGCAATCTAAAGCTCTAAATTTACATTTCTGAAGATATCAAAATTTAATACAGCTAAAATGAGATGAATCTCAAATTTACAGATTTAAAATAAGAAGCACTCCGGCTCTGCCACCAGAATGGTAGGCACCAGCATCCAGTCTGTGAACTTCAAGGCCGCCGGTTCGAACCCAGCCTTCCCCAGGGCAGTGCTTCGTCTCCCCGTGCTCATTACTTGCTCCCTTGTGGTGCCGTAACCTTTGTGAGGGAAAAGAGTCCTCCTCATTCAATTGACCCAGCATAATGCTCCGGACTCAAATGAAAGTTCATGACAACCACTGTCATTTAAAACCATTTAAAATACTTACCTAAAACTGGAAGCACGTATGTTGAGGTCCAGGCACCTCCTAGAGACGTAACCTACCCCCATAGAGCACATCCAGTGTTCTGACTGGGGCCCATGAAACTCAGGCGGCAAGTATACTAAACGCTGTGTGGGTCTGTTGTCTTTTCCCCCTAGGCTGCGAGACGTACTGTGCTCAACAGTGCGGGGAGAGGTTTTCTACAGCTCTCAGCAGATTCTCGGAGGCCAGGGATGCAAACAAAGCTGAAGAACTGCTCTCTGGGTGCAGTGGAACAGTCTGGAACGGCCGGCTTCGGGGTGCCAGCTAGCCACAGCAAGGAATCCCGTCCTCACCTTTGAGGACGGAGTCCTCCAGACGCTCAGCCATCTCGTGGCACTGCTGCAGGTAGCTGGGGCTGGCGAAGCAGTGCCTGGGCTCTGCGAGCTTCCGCTGCAGCCGTTCTAGGCGCTTCTGCTCCTTTTCGGCTTCTCGCTCGGCTTGTTGTTTTACCCATTCAGCCATTCTGGGGATGGGAAAGACATGTAACCGAGTGGATATTTGTATCTATATAAACGCTCCCCCAACAAACTAACACACTCTTTCTTTCTTTCTTTCTTTTAAAACATTTTATATTTATTTTTAGAGAGGGAGAAAGGAAAGGAGAAAGAGTTAGAGAGACATCAATGTGTGGTTGCCCCTCACATGTGGGGGAGTTGCCCCCTGCAACCCAGGCATGTGCCCTGACTGGGAATCGAACTGGTGACCCTTTGGTTCACAGCCCGCGCTCAATCCACTGAGCTATAGCAGCCGGGGCTAACACACTCTTTTTTTAAACAAAGATTTTATTTATTTATAGAGAGAGGGGAAGGGAGAAAAAGAGGGAGAGAAACATGGATGTGTGAGAGATACACTGATCAGCTGCCTCTCACATGCCCCCAAATGGGGGCCTGCAACCCAGGCATGTGCCCAGATGGTGAATTGAACCAACGAGCCTTTGGTTCGCAGGCTGGCACTCAATCCACTGAGGCACACCAGCCAAGATCGCACTCTTGCTTATACTGTGATATTCCCTCAGAAACTGTGCCACACTTATACTAACATACTAGAATGGACTTAACTAAGACCCAAAAGTAATTATATTATGGAAAAAGTAGTATCTGATAACAATACATTAGAGCACAAATATTTCAAGTTTACATTTCTGATATGCACGGCATGTATATAATCACCACTGACAGAAGTTTGTTTTTCTCTTTAAAGAAAAAAAAAAGCAAACAAATGGCATCTTACGCTTTCTCATGATTGACATCTCGTAGTCTCCTTCCACTGAGATCCCGGCAAGCTTCTCGATTGGTTGTCTTCTCAATCTGAGCACCGAGCGCTCTGAGCATAGACCCAAAACCTGAGCAAATATATTTGGAGAAGGCAGGTTTGAAAGTGCTCGAGGATGGCCAAATGCCGAACTTGTGAAAACAGTAATCTATCACAAGGTTAGAGGTGATCTCTGGCTTTCGTCTTTTTAAGATTTTATTCATTTATTTTTAGAGAGAGGGGAAGGAGAGAAAAAGAGGGAGATAGACATTTACTGGTTGCCTCTCGCACACCTCCCCCAACTGGGGGACATCACCTGCAAACCAGGCATGTGTCCCGCCCAGGAATTGAACTGGCAACCTTGTGGTCCATGAGAGGATGCCCAACCCACTGAGCCATACCAGTCAGAGATCTCTCTCTTTTCTTTTCTTTTTTAAATGAAGGAAATGAACATCAAGACTGGACCCCAGGGCGCAAGGGTTCCAACCTGATTCCACCTCATGCCTCTCGTGCTCCCTCTTGTATTTCTGAACTATTTTACCTGCACCACTTAGTTATTTTAGAGGGCTCTACGTAGGGCCAGAAAACACCAGACTCCCAAGTTAAGAGGATTATAAAGCATATGGTGAGACTTTATAGTGAGTTTAAAAGGAAGGCAATTTTAAGCTGTCACTGCCCGATATGACAAACTTCATTCTCACTGACATAGTTGCAAACAGCAAGATGATGATGATCTAAGATATCAGTTCTCTGAAAACCGACCTAGTCACTGTAGATTTTGAGAAAGCTTAGGGATTGCACTTTGGTACATCAGGAGAAATACTAAAACGGCTCATGATCAGTTTTTGCTAGTCTAGTTTCTTCTCTTTCCATAAGATGTGTTAATGTAACCAAGACCTTAACCTACCCCAATAGATAAACACAGCTGTATTACATAGTGACTTTGGACCTCCCTTGGAAATACAATGAGACCAAATGTTGATGAAAGTAGATTTCATTGTTTTTACACACTTTCCTTGGCAGATTGGACAGAATGATGATGACCATCTCTCTTCATCTAATCTTCCCCAAAGCTTTAGCACCTAGGATACCTCAGAGCTATCCAGCTGGAGAAGGTGGGCACAGTATCACATATATCTTCCTCAAAAAGAACGAAAGAGAAGATCTTCAAAACCAGGTAAGAAAATAAAGGATTCGGTAAGGGCACACCGGAAGGCTGGCATGCTACAGAGACCCAGGAGTTTTTTAATTTAATACATCTGGCTAAAGACTGCAGGGGTGTCACAGCTGGGCAAGCAGCTGCGTCCACGACCCACCTCCTTTTCCGCCGCGAAGCCTGGGCTCCAGGCTGTACACAGCCCCATGCTGCACTGCGTCACCGGCGTCGATCAGCGCGCCGTTGCACTTCACAAAGAAGCATTCTGTGGGGACATCCTGGAGACAAACGGGATTTTTTAAATGCTGTTAATGTAGTACAAGTTCCTACATGACAAGTTCCTTGCAGAAAGGGTCCTAGCTTATTTCCCTTGTATTACTCCAAGGACAGGCAGGTAGTGTGTGTTCAATGAATATTTGTCTAATTGAAAATGAAAACTACTGCCCTGGCTGGTGTAGCTCAGTGGATTGAGCGCGGGCCTGCAAACCACACAATCACAATCGTGGTTCGGTTCCCAGTCAGGGCACATGCCTGGGTTGCAGGCCAGTTCCCAGCAGGGGAAGCATGAGAGGCAACCACACATTGATGTTTCTCTCCTACTCTTTCTCCTTCCCTTCCCCTCTCTCTAAAAAATAAATAAATAATTGTTTTAAAAATTTTTAGGGAACACTTTTTTAAAAGATTTTATTTATTTATCTTTAGAGAGGAAGGGAAGGAGAGAAGGAGAGAAACTTCAATGTACAGTTGCCTCTCGTGAGTCCCCTGCTGAGAACTGGCCTGCAACCCAGGCATGTGCCCTGACTGGGAATCGAACCGCGATCGTGTGGTTCTCAGGCCCATGCTCAATCCACTGAGCTACACCAGCCAGGGCCAATAAATAAAAAATTTTTTAAATGCTTAAAAAAAAAGAAAATGAAAACTACTAAAAGAAAATAAGTCATTTCGCATGACGTATTCTGGGTGCAATTTTTTCTGATACGTAATCATGATATATACCAGCACTTTTTGTCTTTTGGATGAAAATAGAAACTGCTTCTTTCTTCTTCTCTAATAGCAGGTCAGAGTCACAGCAGAAGACTATAAAGGGCACAGACCCAGTAACGCTGGAGGTCCTAAGCACATTTCCTGACTTTTCCAAAAAGGCAATTCAAGAGTAGCCCCCAAGGTTAAAAGTGAAAATATACATCCTGAAAAGTGTAAGTAGAAGGACAAAAGGGGGGAACGGAGCTAAGGTACGGTTTTTAATACACCGATACAGGCTTTAACAGTTTCAGGACAAGATCTGTCTCTTCCCCTAGCATCCACCCGAGTCACAGCCAACCACTGTAGAAGCCTGACTGCCCCCAAACCCACTCTGTGTATTTTAAAAATCCTCAGATCAAGGGATGAAAAGAAACTGTAAAAACGCTAAGTCTTTTTGAACAAGTTTCTGATGCTCTAAAATTAAGACAGTAGAGGAGAATTCTCCAAAGTTACATGGGACCTAGGAGGTATATGATTAAATTTACAGTGTCAAGAACGAAGAGATCGCAACATCAATAGAAGGACACATACACTACTGGTCTCTTCCTGAGGTGGAAACTATGAACATTCTGAACCATATCACACAATTATTTCAATGGGAACCATTCATTCATTCAACAAATATTAAGTGCTTACTATCTGCCAGGTACTTTTCAAGTGTTAAGATCCTACAGTGAATAATATAGTGAACACAGATCCTGACTCATGGAGCTCACATTCTAATGGGGCAAGACAGGTAGGTAATGAACAAATGACATGAGGGCTGTCCAGAAGGCATCCTGCCACCTACTATGAAAAACAAGAGACATTTATTGACCATACAAGATACAAGAAACATTGTACACAGAACACTGATGCCTCAGGCCCCTTCAAGGTAGGCACCTTGGGCCCTTACACAGCTCTCCCAATCGCCATCAGCTGCCATGTCATATTTTCCTGACTCTCACTGATGGTCTGAAATCTCTTCCCTTTCAAAGGTGATTTTAGTTTTGGGATAAGCCAGAAGTCATAGGGCACCAAACCTGGGCTGTAGAGGGGCTGAGTCACCTGAGTGATTCACTATTTCACCAAAAAACTGTTTAAGCGGATTAAGTCAACTGATTTAAACTGACTGCAGTTTTCCCAGGCAAACGGGGAGAGCAGGAGACAGGAGCAAGGAAGCTCAGGTTATATGCACTGATACGATTAATATGAAGGACTACTCCTGTCTGCCAAATACTAGCTACTTTAAAGGGCTGCTGTAAAGATTAAATAAGACATGTAACACATCTCATATTTGTTCAATGTGTGTAACTTAAAAGCTACTTTAGTTTTTACTCTTTTATATTCCCCATGGCTATGATATTTCCAAAATTCTAAATAACTTCAGAAGACATTAGGAAGGAAGGAAGGCAGGAAGATCATGGTTCATTTCCAAACAGAACTGCCTACTGAACAAGACAATTGAGCAACAAAATTGCACTTTCTACTTAAGATTCTTTTTAATTAACAACCTAATAGAAAAGAACAAAGAAAAATTAGCATCAATGTAACCATTTGTATGCTATAAAGCACAAAGTGTTAGGTGTGTCTCAGAGACGCCAAATGTGCCTAGGGCCACCAGAGACAAACCTGTAGTCTATCAAAGTCAAGTTTACAGACTCATTTCGAGGAGGGTGCCTGCACAGTGGGAGGAATCAGGAAGTGTCTCAACAACAACAAAAACAGAGATATTAAAAGACCAGGGGAAGGGTGGAGTTAGGTGAAATTTAAATGAAAGTGTTTTTTTTTTAATTTTTAAAAATATTTTTTAAATTTATTTTTAGAGAGAGGGGAAGGGAAGGAGAAAGAGGGAAAGAAACATCAATGTGTGGTAGCCTCTCATGTGTCCCCTACTGGGGACCTGGCCTGCAATCCAGGTATGTGCCCTGACTGGAAATCGAACTAGTGACCCTTTGCTTCACAGGCCTGTGCTCAATTCACTGAACTACACCAGCCAGGGCTAAATGAAAGTGTTTTTGAAGAACTCAAAATGAGGCAGAGCTATAGAAAAAGGGGAAACACCACACCTAGGCCGTTAAGCAGACCCAGGCTCTGGTTTCCTCAGAAACCACAAAGATAAATGTGGAATGTTGTGTCAAAAACCCCTTATCTGAAGCCCCTGCACCTGGGTTGGAACTCAAGTGTGCTGCCCTTTATCAAAGTGACAGAGTCTCAGGCAAGGGTGGGATGCTTCATACTTTAGCAATACAATTTCAAACAATGAAGTTTCTTATAGTCTGTGATTTTGGAGATCAAGGTCACCCAGTGAATAAGGCAGACTTTCAAGGGAGTCATTACGATATTTCACCGCTACCCCCATGTCCTTGGGAGAAATTGTTTCCCACTAACCTTGCAGCTGGCTTTATCTGAGTCTGTTATCCCAGCCAGATAAACAGCAGGGAGCTACCACTATCTTTACCATGTGTCAGAATAGTTTTGTTTTAAAAAGCTAGGGTGTGAACCTGGTCTATTTTTATTTGTTCTAGTATCTAATCAAGCACCCTTTTACATGTTTCCTGTTCATTTTTGTTATGGTCATGTTTCTTAAGTGCCTGGCTGAATTCATTCATTTATATTTCTTTTTTTTAAATAAAAAATTATTTCCCCCCATAGTCCTAATAATTAAGATTCCTCTTTTTTTTGGTCTCACCTTTGACCAATTGTCACTAAGTCTGAAAATTGTACTTACGAGATAAGAATTACTTTCAGAGATATTAAAATCCTATTATCTTGGAAAAGATTTCCCCATTTAGAGGGTCAAAAACAGTTCTGACAGTTTTCAGACTGGCTTGCAGTGTGGAAAAAAAAATTACAGGGGAAGCTGAAAAACCACATTATTTGCAAACACGCACTACTTCTACATGGAACCAGCCCAAGCACAGATCTGGTTGGGACTGCAGTGGTAACATGGATTAAGCTTATAAATATGAAGCAGAGAAAACAGCCTAAGGAAGAAAAGACAAGGTACGGTTATAAAGAAACAATACGTGATCAAGTGCCAACATTAAACTCAGATTCAGAGAGACTGCCCGATTCTTTAGATAACTGAACGGGTTTAATACCTTAGTTGGTAAAAGTTTGCTTGCTTGACAATTAAGGAAACTACACATGTAACTTTGAAAGTCTATAACAGGTTTTGAAAAATATGCATTGACAAATGAGACCACCAAACGTCTAGATGACCGGCCCTAAGAACCCGTGCTCTCAACAGGTCACGTGTGTTTGGCCGTCCCAACCAGTGAGCGACCAGATGAATCCACTCCCCTCGTCAACCATCCTTTCGCCTGGGTTTGGATATGACATACTTCTCTAGGCTAAATGGAATGTTTGATCAGTGGACATAACTATAAAATGAATGTAACTAAATGTAAGGAAATGAGCCTTAAAAGTCATCTGGTCCAGCTGCCTCATTTACGGTTGGAAAAAAACAGAATACCAAAGTGTCTTCTGTTTCGCCAGACTGAGGGCTGGACGAAACGCCGAGGGGTCTGGGAGTGGCGTTTCCCCCTTTCTGTGAGATGACAAAACAACCACCACCCAAAACAAAAGCAAAAGAAGGCCTCGGCATGAGTTTGAAGCACCTTACAACTGAGGAGCCCTCAGCCTGAAAAACCGAAAACCTCCAAGAACAGTCCCTCTCCACGCCCAATTCTGTCCCCTTCTTTCCCCTTCCTTCCCGGAACCGCGAATCTCACCGGATCTTGGAAATGGTGGTGTATAAAATCTCGGACGGAGCAGGGGGCCAAGGAAGTCCTCACTGCCCGGCACCCGAAGCCGGGACCGCAAACCCACACCAGAGCCACCGCCTCCGCCATTTGCCCGAGTCCCGGAAACTGCGATTCCTGGTGCCTAAGCGCCAACACTGGCCCACCCGGCGCCTATTGATGGCGTCATCGCTCCGCCCCCTGCCTCCCGCTCGCTCCGCCCCTCCCCTGAGGTGGACCACGTGATCAGCGCCGCGGGGGCGAGCTGGCAGCGGGAGGGAAACCGGAAGAGCCTGGAGAAGGCCGATAAGACCGCGGAGCACCAGGGCGAGGCGTTGCTAGGGGAAGTTGCTAGGGCGGGGCTCCAGGGACCCTCTATAAAAGCCTGGCGCTGGGTTAGGTTTCCAGCTCTCTGGCTGTCAGCGATAAGGCCGTAACTAAGCACCGCCCCCCCGTGCCGCAAGCTTTGGCCCTTTTCCTTACATCTGTGCAGTTATTTTTGGGTCGCGGGGAATCGTGGCCTGAGAAGGCACAGCTCCCTGGGGGCGTGCGGGGAGAGGCTGCAGGCCCGGAAACGGTTTGGGGGGGGCTGCTTCCTCAGCCCTTGGGGACCTCCCCCGACCAGAGGGGCGAGGGAACGATCTCAAGAGGTCTCTAAAGAACAGCCCCCAGGTGGTTTTTTTCCCCTCCCTGTTTACCACGCGTCCTCTTCCTTTGGAGAAACTGCCAACCTCTCGTTTTCTGCCAGACACGCTCAGTTTATTCTTATTTCCGCCTGTTCGCGCTCTGCGTTATCTCCACTTCAGCTCTGTTTTCAAAATATTTCACTGCAAGTGGGCCCTTGTGAAAGGCAGTGGCAGGAGTGACGCTCACAGGAATGCTGCTCCACAAAACCCTGCCATAACTTTTATTCGGCACCATGGAAACACACTCGTGCAGATTGGCATCGCCTAACTTTAAGGCTCTGGGAATCTGGAGCCCCTTAATATTTAATACGCTGAGGTTATGGTGTTTCTAAAATCCTGAAGAATTTAAAAACCACTAGTGTGAAGAGAGGAGGGTTATTAGGAGAGAGCTGCGTCTGCTAACCATAAATGTATTGGCCTGTAGAAACGAATTCTCTGCTAAGATACTTACTTGGCAGAATGAGACTCGGTGCCAAAGGTAAAGCAACCAAAAATTCAGAAATCATTTAATGGTGGCGGTATGCACAGAATAGAATTCAGAGGCCTGTGGAATTAGAGAGTCTAACTGTTGTCTTTATTTCACTTACGCAGGGGGCAACATGGGAGAGAAAGCGCTTCATTGTTTGCTACCAACACGGTATCTAGTCCTTCCAAAACCTGAAATCTGAATGAAGCCGCTCACTTTTTATCTCTTTGGTGCCTTTAAATGCCTACTTTAAAAAAAACCTCCCAAATATTGAATAGGCATTTGTCATTTAAAATACGAAATAACTATGGTTATTAACTTTCAAAGACACAAATTTCCCGAGGAATCTATGTAATCTGTTGCTAATCCTTCACAACAAGCACATAGCACCATGCTGTACACAAACCAGACATTAAATAAATATTAGATACTTCATAAATTACTAAGGTCTAATTATTTCTGTTATGCATCTGAAAAAATTTATTTTGCACCAGTGTAACACCTTGTGTCCTAAGGATGCAGAATTCAACTTGTCTTGGTCATTATTAAATTCGTGTAAATAGTGCAGAAAGTGAGGTACTGAAAATGAGGGTTATGGAACCCTCATTTTCAAGAACACTGTGCACATCAGTGGAAAAAAATCTAGAAAGACAGCTGATTATCTGGGTGGCTGAGAGTTTGTGGTGGTGTCCAGTAGACAGATGGTGTTATGTGGCCAGGCTGGTCCGTGGTTATGGAAAAATCGAGACAACTGCTGCCACCTTCCCCACCGCATAGTGTTAGGTAGGGAAGGGCAGGAAGTCACATACGTGTAGGAGTGTGACAACTAAGTGGGGAGTGGGTGGGGGCCAGTTCCTGTACTATCAAAATAGGGTAGCTATGCTCCCAGGTTTATTTCCGATAAACCACACTGGCTTTGTTCTTGCCCATTTTCTCCAAGAGATAGAGGCTAGCTGTCCATTTGCTTTTTGAGAACTGGTTCAGCTGCCACAAGGACGCTGGGAGAGGCAATGTGGAGTAATTGTTCACCACCAGGAAATGACAGCACCGGGGTTTGTGTGGCAAGCCATGACAGGGACTCCATTGAGCCTAGATGTCACACTGGTCTGCAAGGACAGGAAGCAGAGCTCTGCACGCTGGCAATTTCCATAGATGACAGCAAAGCTTCTAAACTAGTGAATGCAGAGTACAACCATGTGTAACGAGCAAGCTGCACTGCTGTGTTTTCAGCCACGTTCAAGCTCAGAGATGAAAAGAGGTGGTTAATGGCATCTTTATGGCAAAAGACAACAGTGCAGGCTGGCTTCTCCAGTGGCACCAACACCAAATTGCTATAAATGCCAAATTGACAGGTGTCACCATACAGATGGCTCCAGCCCCCCAAAACGACGGGGCCAGCACCCAGGAGGAAAGAACATCATCTGGGTAGGAGCTGTGTAGTCCATACTGGGTAGTGGATGGTGTGGGAGGCGGAGCCTAAAGCCAGGACCTGAGATGTTTGGCAGCCAGAGAAGGCACAGCTCCACCCCCTTCCTTTATTGGGCAATAGAAAATANCAAATTGACAGGTGTCACCATACAGATGGCTCCAGCCCCCCAAAACGACGGGGCCAGCACCCAGGAGGAAAGAACATCATCTGGGTAGGAGCTGTGTAGTCCACACTGGGTAGTGGATGGTGTGGGAGGCGGAGCCTAAAGCCAGGACCTGAGATGTTTGGCAGCCAGAGAAGGCACAGCTCCACCCCCTTCCTTTATTGGGCAATAGAAAATAAGACCGGTCAAGGATGAGGTGGAGTTGAGATATAGAAGAGGCTTGTGTTTGGCACTGATGCTAGGAAGAAACCTGGAAGGCAGGAAGAGAAGTCTAGAGTACAGGTCCAGAACAGAGGTAAAAAAGCTGGTCAATGCCGAATGAGCCCACTTCTTTGTCATATCAGCGAGAAGAGAGGATCTCCATTCAGCTTGGACTTAAATCAAGAAACTCTACCACCTCCAATTGCCCCATATCTTACCTTGTTTGAGTTATCACGACAACACTAGTTTCCCGAGGCTGATTGGTTGCCATCACTCTTCCATCACCACCAGAGAAGGTCACTGCATTGGGACTTGTTCATTCCCGCCGCGCTGATCACTGTACTAGAAGCAAAACTGGCATAGCACCTGTCTTCCAGAAATTTAGGACCTCAGCGCTGGAATTTTCTCAACATTGAAATTTGGTTCTCTCTGGTCAATAGAAATCCATAATTCTTTTTTTTTAGAATTTTTAAATTTATTTATCTTTAGAGGGGAAGGGAAGGAGAGGAGAGAAATATCAACGTATGCTTGCCTCTCATGCATCCCCTGCTGGGAACTGGCCTGCAACCCAGGCATGTGCCCTGACTAGGAATCGAACTGCGATCATCTGGTTCACAGGCCCATGCTCAATCCACTGAGCTACACCAGCCAGGGCCATAATTCTTTATAAATTGTGTATAGCCAAGCCTTCCAAAAGGGAATTTTCCTGTGGGAGAAGTGACAGGTCTTTGGGGTTATTTTTTTTTTCTGTAATTACCGGACATTAGAATCTGCCCACTGTGCTTACTAGTCAGGGTTCCCAGAGAAATGGAACCAGTAGGATATGTCCATGGTGGGGCGACAGTAGGTTTACAGTTGTGAGTCGATGCAACACGGTTTATTCTTGTGTTATTACTTACTAATTATTGTGTTCTTTTAAAATATTTTGTTGTTCAAGTACAGTTGTCTCCATTTTCATTTTCTATATGAACAACTGTAAACCTAATTTTGCCCCGCCCTGTACTTTTTCATTCTATGCAGGCCTTCAACTGATTGGATGAGGCCCACCCACACTAGGGAGGGCCATCTGCTTTATTTAGTCTACCAGTTCAAATGCCAATCTCATCCAGACACACTCTTACAGGAACACCCAGAATAATGTTTAATCAAATATCTAGGCACCTCCTCGCCCAGTCAAGTTGACACACAATACTAACCCTCACACCCACTAACTGGGGTTATCTTTGTTAAGGAAATAACCTTCACTATTTCGTTTACTTTCACATTGACAACCAAAGAGGAACTGTTATTCGGTGAGTGGAGAGAGATTGGATAAAAGTCAGCGTTGCTTACTCCCCAGAAGTTCACTGTGTGGACCCAGGAAGCTCACTGCGCTGCTCTACGCACCTGTGGCTGGGGGCTAAGGTGCTGTACGTAGCACAGCTGCCAGAATTCAGCTTTTCGCCTCCAGGCGTGGTCAAAGTTCACAGCTGTAAAATTCCTTAAGATTCTTTTTTGAATGAACGTTGTATGCCTTATCAATGAAAACATCAGGAGTCATCAGGCAAGTGAATTCGGATTCTGTTTTGAACAAATTAACTAACTTTATTTTAACAAACTCAGCTGCCTGGCTAACTCACCTACCTGGAACATATTTTTGAAAAATACAAAGAAGCCCAAAAGTTCCTACCCAGCTAACGTTTGTGCATTGTTTACCTATAGAACCCTAGGATCTCCTTGGTTTTTTTTGTTTTTTGTTTTTTAGATTTTATTTCTTTATCTTTAGAGGGGAAGGGGAGGAGAGAGGGAGAGAAATATCAATGTATGGTTGCCTCTCGTGAGTCCCCTGCTGGGAACTGGCCTGCAACCCAGGCATGTGCCCTGACTGGGAATTGAACCGCAATCGTCTGAGTCGCAGGCCCGCGCTCAATCCACTGAGCTACACCAGCCAGGGCAAGGATCTCCTTGTTTTAAAAAGGATTCTAACAAGGCTGGTGGTCTGCTTAAGAGCCTATAGAGAACTGGAAAGTTAGTAAGAAATGAATTATTGAATTCTAGGAAGTGGAGAGACAAGAAGAATGGAGGGCAAACAGGGGCTGCAGAGGTCTGGTGTGGAGACAGGAATGAGAAGTAATGGTTGCAGCCGGAGTGATGGTACAAAAACATAATACAAAGCAAACACGGCCATTGGGGGAGATTTTCTCTCGGGTCAAACACACCACAGAGGCCCGAGAGCACAGCAGAGTGAGAGCATCGGTGAAAATCCCCAGACTCCTGAATCCTGAAGGTGAGGCTCCCTCGGGCTCAGCACACTCTAGTTGAGGTATCAAGGCAGTATGACCCACACGCTAGAAAACTGTCCCCTGTCCCCTTTGTTAAGGGCAGGATTCTGAACATTCACGAATATGGAGGGTGAAACAGTTCTGAAAAGTCAGCTGTGCAGAACAACACATTTCCAGAAAGTTCCAGGGAGCCAGTCAGCCTCAGTTGTCTAGACTCTCCACAGAGAACCTTTGCATTTTAGTGTATTTCACACAGAGGATAAGACCAACCGCTCTGTGTACTAAGAAACAGTTTCCTCCTTGCAGCTGTAATAGGACATTGATTTCAACATACGACTCCTCCTTTCGTTACCCAGAGTCTTGAAAAACAGACAATCTTTGCCACTGTGGATAAGAAGACAAGGATGGAAAGGACACAAAAATTCTCTCACTTCCCACAAGTTAGCAGAGGGCTTTTCTTTGAATATTTACTAAAAGTTTACAATCCACACGTAAGGGCTACATAAGGGATTCAGAAAGGACACGAATGCATATTCATCCTGTCATCACTGTCGAAATCCTCTGGACATTGATAGGAGTGACGCAGATTTGGTGCTGTTATTAGGTGACGCCAGAAATTCATGGACAGTCTCAGAATGATATCACCATTAAATCACATCAGTGCTCCCCAAAGTGTGTTTCGGGAAATACTAGGTCACCCCAATGCACTGTTATAAAATAAGTCATTTTCAAATACATTTGGGGGCACCCCCATACATATGCCCTGAGCCAAGACTCACAAAGTCCATTAGCATGATGAAAGCCCTGAGAAACAAGAAACGCTGTTATCATTGTAAAATCCAGTTTTCCGTAAACTTATTTGACTATGGAGCTTCTTTTTGAGTCATACCTGTTAGCAAGCATGCCCTGGGATTAGTATTCAAAAAAGGCTGATATTAGCCCTGGCTGGTGTAGCCCAGTGGATTGAGCGCGGGCCTGTGAACCACACGATCGCAGTTCGATTCCCAGTCAGGGCACATGCCTGGGTTGCAGGCCAGTTCCCAGCGGGGGACTCACAAGAGGCAACCATATATTGATATTTCTCTCCTTCCCCTCCCCTCTAAAGATAAATAAATAAAATCTTTTTTAAAAAAAGGCTGATGTTGAAAAGTCTGAGGTTAATTACAAGATTTCCAAACAAAAAGCCCAGAGGATACAGCCTGCCATTCTTGAGGGCATATTCTGGAGCTCAATTCACTTTAAGTCCCAAAAACAAACACACTTTTTTCCCTCCACTTGACCTTACATATTTTTCTTGTTAGGACCAACGCTGGTGAGCTGAGTCTTTCTTCCTTCCGCCTCTTGGAGGGTGAGGCAATGGCCCAACGCGAGGACATTCCCTGTCTTCTTCATGCCGTGTGCAGAGTCAGGAAACACAAGGGGATTCGCTGTGTCAAGAGGAGCCCCTGTATCATCACAGCTAATGCTGGAGACTGAGAGGCCTGCTCTCTGCGTGGGTCGTTCAATTCGATCGAACGTCTCTTTATTTCTCACTTCCTGAGTGCCGGCAACGCGAGATGAGACAAAGGAGACTGGGCAGAGATGCCAAGCTTCCAAAAGGTAAGGGCCTATTCTCTATCTAGATGCTCTAGAACCATGATAAATAAGAATCATTCTTAAAGCACAGCAGCCCGATAAATGCTGTAATAGCCATTATAACAGACAGACACACATCACACCCTCAGGCAAAGAGGGCAGAGAAAGAGACTGAGCGAGAGAGGAGACAGGGCAAGACTTTGGGTTTTGCGTGGATACACATTGGATAGGCCGATTGGGTCAGCGCGTGCACACATCGTAGAAAGGAGCAGATGAGGAGAGCACAGGGTTCAGGTGATGGCAAGAAGCCTGAGCTACTACAACAGCACGTGTCGCCAGGGGAGGGGGTGGAAACCATAGAAGACAATGGCTGAAGAGTTAGAGAGGGCTCTTAACTCCAGGCTGAGAGTCGAAACCTCCCTCAATCGCTGTAGCTTGTGGACAAACAAGAGACATGATCAGATCTGTATTTTAGAGAAATGACCCTGGGGAGCAATTAGAAGTGTAAACAACAACAGCCACCCACTCTTGAGGAGCTATCCCTACATTGCTAGTATGGAAACAGGCTCAGAAAGGTTAAGTGGCTTGCCCTAGGCCACACAGCGATTAGGTGTCAGATCCAGGATCACAGCACAGTGGTGGACTGTCAGGTCCTGCAATGAGGCTACTGCCAAGGTCAGAGGGAAGGAAGGCGGGCAAGCGGTGGCCACAGAGAATAGGTGGGAGACCCAGAGGAAGCAGAATGGGGAGACGGCTCCCTGTCTCCTCAAAGTGACTAGTGTCCTTACAGAGACGTCACATAGTCCAAGAGAGAGACCATGAGGAAGACACAAGAAGACATTGGTGAATCACGAGTGTCTTCCTTTTGCCAGAAACCCTCATGGTCGCTGCTGAGCCATGAGCGGCACTCAGGGACTCATTTCTGCTGTGTCTTTCTCTTCGAGGTACTTCTTGTCGTATTCCTTCTCTCTGCCTTTCCCAGTGGGTATCTGGGCCCCATGTGCAGCCTGTCAGTGTCTGTTATGAATTCATAATGATACTCTATTATTATCTGCATGAATCTGGAAAATGCTCGTGTGCGTGCGTCATCGATCTGTGTAAACAGAAACCCCAATGAGAGGGGCTGGATACTGTTGTGATATTCATGAAATGCAGACATTAGGCCTGCACCTGTGCATTCCTTTGTGTGATTATTATAATGTTGAATATATACCTTGTTTCTGCAACAAAATTAATATTGATTGACCATGAAATAGGAGGATCTACGTTATAATTTTGATACTGCCTAAGAGTTCCTTTGGGGTAAGAGTGACTTCCTGGAAACACCATTATCTTTTCCTCGAAATTTCAACACTCCCAAAGATATAAGACAGAAAGATGAGATTTCTCCATCAGGTATTCTTAACTATTCCATCCCTACTGGCTTCTTTCTCAAAACCTTGATGCCTAGTTCTGTTTGACACATCTGAAACCTAAAAATCGTCCTCAATCCTGGGCCTGCCAGACACTCCCATTCTTAGTCCCCTTCCTTCAAGACGTCCCTTCAGGGGTGTTCTCTGTGCTTGTCCTACCCCTTGGGTCGGCCAGCCTCTTTCTCAGCTCTCTGCCATCTGGATGTCCCCCATGCATCTCAAGGCCAATTACCTTTCCCCGAAGCTTGTTCTCTCTTTTGTATTCCCTAACTCAGTGACTACCATCTATCCACCCAAGCTTAATCTGTAAAATTGAGAGTCCTCACAGATTCCCATGCTTTGTGATCCATCAAATCTGGTCAGTGTCCAATGCTTCACACCTCTCTCCCAGCCCTTCTGTCCCTAATGCTCATGTGTTTCAGCCATCCTGGTCTCAGGACCGCAGTGAGCTCCGGTCATGGCTGCCATTGTTGACCTCTCCACCCATACTCCACACTGCTGACGGATGACCTCCCCGAAACCAAGTTTAAGCCAAGTTTAACAATGTCATCTCTTACCCCCAATTCCCCAACAGCACAGAGCAGCCTCTAGGGGAAGTTCAAAGGCCCCCAACTGGCCCCTGGGGGGTGGGTTCATGGATGCTTGTTACATGATTAAAAATAACTACCTAAATAAAAGGCATGCTTGAATAACAAGGACATTTTAAATCCACTTCCAAGGTTAAAAAGTGAAATAAAATGAAAGCTATAGAAAGGGGCTTTGAGAAAGCATATCGAGCTCTAAGTGTTCCAAGGCCAATGGTTTTGCTCCTGCGCTTTCAGTGTAATTGAAAAGGCTGCTCAGATAAAGAGAAACACGAGCAAGAGTGTGGTGATGGGGGTGGGGGGGCCGGGAGGTGGAAGGGGATGTGGGGGGATAAGAAGACATGGGGAAAATTCCATTTCATTTAAATACATAAGTGAATTAATTGAAAGCTACACAGAAGCTGCTTGACAACAATATTGTAAAGGCAAGCAGACCAATGCGATTTTTAAAAAACCATACTGCTGTTTATGCCCAGATTCTTTTATTTAATATGCACAGATTACAGTTTGGGGGAAAGTAATAAAGGACTTTCTGTTCAGCCTCCTTTCTCCGCCCCTTCCTCCTCCAGGCAGCCCCGGATCCACCTTCAGCCACCCTGCCGTGGGGCAGCCCCACATTTGACATCAGGCCCCCCTCGATCAGGGCAGTCCCACCCCCTCGCCCCAGTGAGCACTGGAGGGAGGGACACCTGATGCAGACTGGCTGATTGGAGTGAGGTTGGACTCCTGCCTGCCGGCTGAAGGAGAAGTGTGCTCTCCCCGCAGACCTGACCTTGGATGCACGTAACCCAGCCTGTTGCTCCTGGGCATGGAGAACAGAGATGACACCTCAGAGACCGGGGCCCCCATCCAACCATTCCTGAAGCCCAAGTTTCCTCAGATTGTTCAATTTCACGAGCAAGAAAGCCCTCTCACTGCAGAAGCCAACTGCACCGGTTTGAAGTCCTTGTGATGGGAAAACATCCTCACCCAGTACACCCACCCCAGGGGGCTACCCACTGGGCGCTGTGGAGGGCTCAGAAACCCAGAGGAACGATGACTCACCCGAGCTCCTCTGTGTATTGTGAAACCTGGTGGGGGCGAGGGGGAGGGGATGTAATGACTACCATAAAAATATGAAAACACAGTGCCCTGTGGCTGGGGAACAGGCTGGAAGGTGCTCTAGGGAGGAAGTGGCATTTAAGGTGAACCCTGGAGAAAGGGGTGGGGGAGGCACGGGCAATGTCTGCGTCTGTGGGGGCTGGGCAAGGAGGGTCCCACAGAGCAGAAGGCAGAACCAGAGGCAGCCGTCGGAAGGGGCAGGATGGGTCTGGGCACCGGAGTCTTCTTCAGTGCTTACTACACACCGGGCACTTCTTCTTTGGCCTCACAAGGTAAACACCACTATTCCTGATTTTTCTTTCTCCCCGTGGAAACCTGGGGCTCAAAGAGGTTAGGTGATTTTCTCTGGTTCCAACGCCTAGTGCATCCTGAAGCCTGGCAGTCTGCATGGCCACGCCTGACCATTGGACTGCACGGCCTTCCCAGTGTCTCAGCCAGCAGCCGACCAGTCTCCACACACAGTCAGTGCTGAGGGACTTCACTAGGTCCGGGGGAGGGGGGGGGCGACACGGACACCAGACAGGGTTCCACAGTCTGAGTCGCGGCTCCTTCCTCAAGAAACCCCAGCTGAATTTGTAGAAGGCAGAAAGATAAATGGGAAAATGTCACTCGTGGGTAATAAAGAAATGCATGCTCTGTGAAGAGTCTTTATCCTAGGCCTTTCCCCTGCCTTACCATGACATGCTGCTAACAGCAGGAAGGCCACTGAGGATGTTTGTCCTGGCTTTGCCCGGGGTGGGGGCCAGGGGCGGGGGCAGAAGCTCCGCCCCTCTGACCATGCGTGACCCAGGTGTTTCCTGGGCTGGCGGCCTGCCCCGAGCGAGGGCCAGGCGGGATCCTGGAGCGCACTGCCAGATTTCTTTTCGGTCAGGCCGCAGCCAGGCCTTCATCTCCCTGACCTCAGCTGGCCAGGGTTGCTTGGAACTGCACGGGAAGCTCCTTGCCTGGGGGCCTCCAGGGCCTGGGACTGGCAGGAAGACCTCTCTCTGAGCAGAATCTGGATGGCACCATGAGATAAAGGACAGGTAAAAAGAGAAAGTCCAAATTTAAAAAAAAATTTTTTTAAACCCTGACTGGTGTGGCTCAGTGGATTGAGCGCAGGCCTACGAACCAGATTGGTTTGATTCTCAGGGCACATGCTTGGGTTGCAGGCCAGTTCCCAGCAAGGGACACATGAGAGGCAACCACACATTGATATTTCTCTCCCTCTCTCCTTTCCTTCCCCTCTAGAGATAAATAATTTTTTTAAAGATTTTATTTATTTATTTATTTATTTATTTATTTACCGTTAGAGGGGAAGGAGAGAGGGAGAGAAACATCAATGTATGGTTGCCTTCTGTGCATCCCCTGCTGGGAGCTGGCCTGCAGGGAACTGGCCTGCAACCCAGGCATGTGCCCTGACTGGGAATCGAACCACGATTCTCTGGTTCGCAGGCCTGTGCTCAATTCACTGAGCTACGCCAGCCAGGGCAATAATTTTTTTTTTTAACTAAAGAAACAAGAGAAAGTCCTGCTACTGCATCCTCCTCCTCCTCTTGTTCTCTTGTTAAGAGAACAAGTTCAGGTCATTTCTGATGTTCACATGAAAAAATTGAGTTGCAAAGGGACAGAAATGGCTATTTACATAAACACTAAGCACGCTCAAGGTAACCTGCCCCCCATCTTCATCCCTCTGGAAACATATGTTTTTCTTAGAGACCAGTGGTGCTCAAACTGGAGCACCACCCAAAGGAGTCGTTAAAATGTTGCAGGGCCCCAGCCCCAAAGTTTCTGGTTTGGGAGGTCTGGGATGAGGCCTGGGGATTTGCCTTTCGAACAAGTTCCAGGCAAACTTCTAACAAGTCTGGCTTCCAGATAGTCAGGGACCACACTTAGTGAAGACGCTTCAGGCTGTGGTGCTATGACAGGCTGTGACACCAGGCGTGGCACTTTGTCAGCTGTGACAAAGCATTTGATCCCTTTACCTTGGAGCATTCTAAGCGAAGGCACTAAAAGCCCACCATTCAGCTGTATGATCTCCAAAGTCTCTCCCAGGATCTGACTCTCTGATGAGGATCCAGTCTGTAGTTTACTGAGGGCTTGTGTTCCAAAGGGTATGAGCCGGTTGGGATACCTCCCGAATCATTTTCCTATGAAAGCAAAGTGAGCAGGAGGAGGCATCAATTAACTTATCACTCACGGGTCACCTTCACCCAGAAGAGCGCCCTCCTTCTGTGACCGGAGCATATTCTGAATTGGGCTCAAAGGGCAGTTAAAGACTCAGAGCCAGGGCCTCCCTCTCTGCTCGTTTGTTTTCCTAAAGTCTGAGTCAGGAATCAAGGGCCACCCACACTGATGTCCCTGGGCAGGGAGGGGCAAATGCCAACAAGGAGCCTTGGAGACCACAGCAGGGAGCCAGGGAGCCAGGGAGCCCTGAGATGCCAGCTCACTGGTGGCAGAACCAGATTCAAAACCTACGCCTTCTCATCGAGGCTCTGGAATGGATTCTTTTTACGAGAGTTTTGTTGCTGTTTTAATTAAATCGCAGGCTTTCCTGGCACACCAGTCCTAGCAGTTTGAGGACTTCTAATCTCATGCATTAGTGGAACCGAAGTCGCTCCCCTGCCAACCAGGAAATGGTTTGACCCGATCTTGCTGCGAAGGAGGGAATTAGCATCTGGTGTGGAATATAACCCGGGCTCTCTGCACATTGGATTGTTCATTCTGGCTTTACGATCGCGCCAGGTATAAGCCCTGTCTGGTCAAGCTTGACCAAGCTATTCCTTTTTTTTTTTTTCTTTTCCCTTGGCAGGTGAGGACTTTGAACTTTTTTCAGCACATCCGAGGCAAGCTCGAACAGCACCTCGTAGTGATTTACTGCTTAATGATCATCGTGCCCAGGTCTGCCTGGGCCCGTATGACTGAGTATTGGCGCCCTTTCCTTTTCATCTGACATAGGCAGTTATAGCTGTGGATTCAGAAGAGACTTTTCTTTTGTGGTGGGTGAATGGTTTCTCAAGTGGTACCAAGCCAAGTCAACCCAAACAGGGATGCAGGAGTAAAGCCAAGGGGTACGCTGTTATCCAGGAGAATGGAGGCTAGAGAAAGAAACCCGCACTTAGAGGCTGAGTAGCACTCCATTGATCAACAGACCACTTGAACTATTCTATGTGAGGGAGGGACACCGAGATCCACAATGCTCCCTGAAGAACACGGGCCAAAATCTATGCACTCAGCTCCAAAACGCCTTTGAGCTGGAGGAACGTGAACATGGAGGTTTTAATCCAGGTAACAGGCAGAAAGAACCCAGATGCCCAGGAGCCCCTGAGTGAGACTAAGGAAGGGAAGGAACCGACCCCGGAGCCCGACATCTCTCTGCTGGAGGGTGAAACAGAGCATCTTGGCTTCGGTTTTGCTCAAGAATCCCGGTGTTCGTTACGCTGAAATTTTCAGCACCTCCAGCTTTATTTTAAAGTTGTTTTCCCTGAACATCCCAAGGGGTGTGGGGAAGTCACGTCTTAGCCGCTATGGGAGGAGAAACCCTGGACTCTCTGCCCAATGCGAGAAAACCCGAGGGAGCCCTGAACTGTGGTGGGAAGCTCTGAAAGAGTCAAAAGCATCACCTTCGTGACTCTGGACTCCTTTCAAGCCCCTTTCATCCGAAGGTCTCAAAGAGCTGCATACACAGTAATTATTCTCCAAGCAATAGATATTAGTATTTGATTCACCTCTCACTGATGCTTCCACCTTTGTACACATCAGGTCCCACCCCATTATTTATCTTAGAGGAAAAAAATATTTCCCCACTCCCCAAGTTCATGGGGAAAATGACCTCACCTATGAAGTACACAGTTCTGGGCCCAAGTCTGTGGGCTGTACAAAGAAGTTCTGTATAAGCACAGCCCCTGCCCTCAAGGAGTTCCGTTTATTGAAGAAATAAAATGCATGTGTATAATTAACAATAATATAAAATTCTTTCAAGATAGGATATAATTAATGTGAAATGAAAGGTTCTCAGTGGGAGCCAGGAAGAGCTTGGTGGTGGAGGAGGAGGGATTTGGACTGGACCTTGGATCCTGTGTAAGTGTGTGTGTATGTGTGTGTGTGTGAGAGAGAGAGAGACAGAGACAGAGACAGAGAGAGAGAGGATGTATGTGCCTTCCAGCAGCTGGAAAAGACAACATGGGCAAAGGCACCAATGCTTGGCTTCTTGAGAGGTCAGGTAGCCTGATGTTGCTGGAGTCAGGAGAATAGCCAAAGGTGAGATGGGAAAGCTGGGCACATCAGGACCAAAGAATGACGGGCCTTAATAACAAATTCTCAACATTTTTGACTTTCAGGATATGCCAGAGTAAAAGAAGTAGGGTTAGCCACTGGTCCATGTGAGCAGCTGAAACTCGTGCTGGACTTGAAATAATAAAGGAAATGGAATTGGCTGAATTAAAAATAAACCAGGAGGGTCTGGAAGAGATGGTTCTCAAAGCACGGTCCGGGGACCAGCAGCATCAGCGTCAAGGGGGAACGTGATAGAAGTGCAATTTCCTGGCCCCTGAGCAGAAGTATCCAATCAGAAACTGTAGGGTGGGACCGGCAACGTGTTGGCTTGCACGCACAAGTGTGAGAACCCTTGAGCCACGGCAACAAGTGCAGCCGAGTTCTTGCCACCCAACTCATGCTGTGCTTACGCAAACAAGCCAAAAACTGTTACACCAGTCCTTTGAATTTGTCTTTTATTTATTTTTTAATTTTTTTAAAATATTGTATTTATTTTTAGAGGGGAAGGGAAGGAGAGAAGGAGAGAAACATCAATGTGTGGTTGCCTCTCATGTGTCCCCCACTGGGGACCTGGCCCGCAACCCAGGCATGTGCCCTGACTGGGAACCGAACTGGCGACCCCCCGCTTCACAGGCCCACGCTCAATCCACTGAGCCACACCAGCCAGAGCTGAATTTGTCTTTTAAAAAAACTCACACAAAAGTAGACAGGAAGAGCAATAAGCCTACACATACCCTTCACCCAGATTAACAACTAGCAAAACTTTGCTGCACTATCCCTTTCTCTCTGAATTATTAACACTAGAAATTATTTCAACTCATTCCTCTGTATTTCAGTGGGCATCTCTTAAAAATATACTTATGTTCTTATGTGACCATGTTAACATCAAGTGAACAGAAAGAAAAGTACTTCTTTGGTTTCTTCTAATACCTACACTCTAATCAATTCTTTTTGAATGTATTTTTAAGATTTTATTTATTTATTTTTAAGAGAGGGGGAAGAAAAAGGAAAGAGAGGGAGAGAAACATCGATGTGTGGTTGCCTCTCATACACCCCCAGCTGGGGACCTGGCCCACAACCCAGGCATGTGCCCTGACTGGGAGTTGAACCGGCGACCCTTTGGTTCACAGCCCACACTCAATCCACTGAGCCACACCAGCCAGGGCTAATCAGTTTTTTTGGATGCCTGCCATAGAGTCTAATTCTGTTGTACCTGGCTATTTTCTATACTACACCTACCATACCCATCTACAGTAAAATTGAGAAGGATCCTGAATAAGAAGAAAAAGACTTTAGACATTTTTCTTTGTGAAATATCACTAAAAAAAAGAATATTCCTTTTTAGGTAGAGATAAGTTTGTAAGTATTTGAGGGAAGTTCCTTATTATCTATGGATTACATAATATTACCTGTGAAACGAGTTTCCACTTCAGATGCTGTGACATCATGCTAGTTGTCAGGAAAAGTAATTAACCAGGATGAATCTGAGCTGGAGTAAGCATAGCTTCCTGCCGTATGTCTACCTGCCCCTCACACTGTATTGTCAGCATGAATGGTATTGGAGTGTGCGGTGCTTCCTGAGTGGCTTTGGAAATACCTGTGCTGTACGGGCATTAAAGAGACTGTAAAATATTCCCATTGCCTCCAAAAGAGTCTTAGTTCTCTCAATTTCTAGAGTCAGAAATAATAGTTGTACCCACTACTATGGTGCTTGTAAGCAGTTTACCTATACTAACGCTTAATTTTTTTCAAAGATTTTATTTATTTATTTATCTTTAGAGGGGAAGGGTAAGGAGAGAAACATCCATGTATGGTTGCCTTTCTTGCATCCTCTGCTGGGAGTTGGCCTGCAGGGAACTGGCCTGCAACCCAGGCATGTGACCTGACTGGGAATTGAACCGCAATTCTCTGGTTCTCAGGCCCGCGCTCAATCCACTGAGCTACACCAGCCAGGGCCTAATGCTTAATTTTTTTAAGTCATTAGGAAAGAGTTTAAATGATGCCAAAACAATGTTCAACAGTATGAATGTGGCCCTGGCCAAGTAGCTCAGTTGGTTAGAGTGTTGTCCCCATGCGCCAAGGTTGTATGTCTGATCTCCATTCAGGGCACATCCAAGGAGCAACCAATGAATAAGTGGAACAACAAATTGATGTTTCTCTCTCTGTGTCCCTCTCTCCCCCGTTCTTCTCTCTCTAAAAAACATCAGTAAATTTTTTTAAAGTTTTAAAAGAAGAATGTAGCCATGAGAAGATAGTTAACCAAATGTTTAGGTGATAGGAAATTTTTACATTTAATTCTCTTGGACAAAACCATATGATCTCACCTTTAACTGGAACATAATCAACAAAAGAAAAAAGCAAACAAAATATAAGCAGACACATCAAAATTAAGAACAATCTAACAATAGCCAGAGGGGGGAGGGGACAGTGGGGAGAAGGGTTTTCAGGAACTACTTGTAAAGGACACTTGGACAAAACCAAGGGGGAGGGTGGAAGCAAGGGAGGGAGGTGGGTTTGGCTGGGGTGGCGGGGAGGGGTGGGGAGAAAATTCTGACAGCTGTAATTGGACAACAATAAAGTAATTTTAAAAAATAAATTTAATTCTCTCAAGTCATTTTTTCTAAATATAGGTATGTTCTGTCATATGCAGCCTGTTATTTGTAAGATGACAGAAACTTGATATTTATCGGGCAGTGAGTTTCGTTAGTCTATGCTCAAGACACACACACACACTGGGCATGTCTGTGCGTCTCCTTTACACTCAGGCAAACATCACCTGAGTCGGGCAAAATACAGCAAAATACAAAGGGTAAGTTTGGATCACAACTGAATTGCACCACCCTTAAAATCTGATATGCACTATGGATTTTATGTATTTCCTTTCCTTTCCTGACCTTTCTGGGGAGAGGGGAGGCCCATCCCTCCAGCTGGTTCTTACCACCTGCTTCCTTCCTCCCTCCCCTCTAGGCCGTCTCACAAATGTGTCACTTTATGAAATTTTATTTCGATGATTGGTAAAGTTAGAAACACTACGAACAAGTTGATGAAATGTACAGTGGATTGCACTGGAGATAAGAACAATTCCAAAAATAGTTGTATGCCTCTCTGTGTTTCTGTTCCCCTAGCACGGAGGCTCGCTGACTTTAATTATCGTTTGAGACACAGTGTTGAAATATTTAATCTCTGAGTAATGACTGGATTTGAGTTTCCTAATTGGCATCTGCGTGGTTAGCATCCATGCCAAGCAGGAATCTAGAATGCACTCACGTACAAGACATGGCCTATATGTAAACAGTTCTGACACCTGCCACCTTCCCTACAGGGCAATAATGTTACAACAAAAAAAAAGAGAGAAGATAAATACCATATACTTTATGATTCTATATATATATTTGAATTGCTAAGCAACAACCTGTTTACAAGTCAAACCAAAAATCCAGCCCTGGCCGGTTCAGTGGGTTGGGCATTGTCCCATGAACTAAAAGGTCGCTGGTTCAATTCCTGGTCAGGGCACATGCCTGGGTTGCAAGTCCAGTCCCCAGTCAGGGCGCATATGGAAGACAGCCAATTGATACTTCTCTCCCTCTCTTTTCTCCTCCCTTCCCCTCTCTCTTAAAATCAAAAAAATAAATAACTTGTAAAAAAAACTCTGCATGTGGTCTGCACATAGTGTGGTGTGATTATGTCTCTACACCCTTGGTGTTGGGACCAGGTCTTGCTCACCCTCGAATGGCATTTCAGTTCCTGGGAGTAGTTCCCAGAAGATAATGCTCCACCCACAACGGCGTGACTTATTTAAAACCTTGTGAAACCGGCTTGAAAGGACTGAAAGAACAGCTTAGGTAGAGAAGTTATCAGCTTGAACTCTGCCCACCGATTTGCGTGTGTTTCTCCTACATGAACAATCCACAGGAGCGTCCCATGGGCCTCTTCCTGGGAGGACTGTTAGCTGCCTATTTTTTGAAATGGTATGAAACTCAGTATCTGCAACACACCTCGGGGGAGTGCATGACGCGGGCCATGGGCGTGGGACCGACACGCTCGAGTTTCCTGAATAATGCATGTTTCCTTGGGCGGTGTTTGTTCAGCCTCCAGTTACACGTGGGTGAAGGTAGAGAAAGAGGTGGAATTACAGAACCCAGCTGTTCTGCCCATTGAGAACGTTTCTAGGATGAAAAGCCAAGGCATGGACTGATGACACGGGCTGGGGGGCAGGTGACACAATTGCCCCTGCAGCTTTGGAGAGGGAGAAGCGACTCTGACGGTCTCATCTAGCTAACATGGACAAACACCTCCCTGTGTGTCTTACAGCAGCATCTGAAGCCTTTTTGGCTTAGGGCGGGTTGTAACCAGTTCCCTTAGAAGTTTGGGAGCTCCGCCGAAACTGATATACTTATACGAACTCATGTCACCCCAATAAGTTCAATAAAAAAAGAAGCCTTGGAGCTCCATAAGCACCTGGAGGTCAGGGTGTCTGTGTTCCCCAGAGAAGGAAAACTGACCTCCTTCCCCAGGTTACACCGTGTGGGCCTGAGACTGGCGTCTCCCCTCAGCGAGGTGATCCAGTGGATGACTAAAGGAGGCCACTCCCAAATACCGAGCTGTCATTATTTACTTGGTGGGATCAAAACAAAGCCAACTCTCACAGCGACAGGCCTCTACCAGCCCCCCGGGGAGGGCGGAGGCCCATGGAGCACACCGGCTGGTGTGGCTGTCAGAATTTGATCTCGCATCATCTACCTCCTCCCCCAGGCACAACCCAGACACAGAACCTTTGCTCTCTCCAAATTCAGACAAAGGGGATCCAGCCATGTTCGTACACGGCACCCAGCGCTTTCACCGAATCCCCTCCACTGCTTGGTTAGGGCGGTCCTTTCCTCTCACATTTACAGAACAAGAATTAAAGCTTAAGTAACACACGGCCGGGAAGAGGTAGAGCCAGGAGAGGAACCCAGGCCCATCTGACTCCGAAGGTCACGTTCATTCCACTTCCTCATTTTCCACCAAAAAAGAAAAAAGAAAGTATGTTTTACAGACAAACAAAGGCTGCTGTCCATCTCCACCTCGGTATTGGCAGGTTCTAAGCCTCTCTGGGATGGAACTCATGGGGCCTGATAGGTTCTGGGTACAGGTGACAAGTACGTTGATAACATGAGACTGTAAGATCCCTCGCCTCTCAGGATTCACTAACTTCAACCAGGCTGGCGATGATGAGTTGATGATGTTCTTTGGACCCTTTGTCACAGCCAGGTACAATTCTGTCTGGAGTAGACAGACAGGCTGGCGTCACCACTTGAAAAGGCATTTGCTTCCCTTTCAGGCCCTCCCTCTGTAGCTGGAAGCAACTACCTGAAGTTCATTTAGCTGGAAGCAACTACCTGAAGTTCATTTAGCCACATGCCCTCCTCCAAAACAGACTGGCGGAGAAGTGGGGAAGTGTCCCAGGGAAGGTCTCGGCTTCAGGGCACTCTTATTAATTCTGCTGTAACAGCTCAGGGGCACTGTGAGCCCTTCACCCCAGCTTCACGTATTCCCACGCCCACTGTCTAGCAGAGGGCAGGGCTGCTCAGGTGGAGACCGGAAGCAGACTGCAGCCCCACACCGCCTCTCCGGGACCAGGTGGGCCTGGGAATATGAAGCCATGTGTTCCCGGGGTTAGATGTATATGATGTTTGTGCCTCTGCTTTGACGTCCTCTGGTCCACGTCACTGGCTGCAGTTCTGCTCTGGTGTTTGGGAGGACAGTGGGAGAAAAGTGGGTAAGTTGGTGCACTCATTGCCGTTTCTCCACAGTGACACAGGATGAAAACTCTGTGAGGTTCCCTCCTGAATCCACTGCCTAAAGGCCAAGGTGTTCTTGGCTTGAATGAAGTCAAAGTGGCTTAAATAAAACTCATGAGCCCTGGCTCACATGGCTTCATCGGTTGGGCTTTGTCCTACAATTCAGAGGGTCACTGGTTCAATTCCTGGTCAGGGCTGGTCCCTGGTCGGGGCATGTGAGACGCTTCTCTCTCACATCAGTGTTTCTCTTCCTCTCTTTCTCCCTCCCTTCTCTTCTCTCTAGCATTAATAATAAGAAAAACATTAATTAAAAAAACTAATGATACTTGGTTTTGGACATTGTAAGACTAAAAGTCCCACTTTTATCTAGAGCAGAAAGGTTGCTGTTATTTAATCAACAAATGTATGAGAGCCTATTAAGAATCAAGCATTGTTGCTGTAGATTCAATGATGAGAAAACACGCTCTTCTCACGAATTTATAGTAAGTGGGAGAGAGAAATGTCAAGCAAATCCAGGCATGCGCCACATAACAGTTCAGTCAAGGATGGACCACGCATGCAACACTGGTCCCATAGATTATGCTGGCGCTGAAGAAGTCTTATCACCTAGTGCCATCGTAACCACGTAATGCCATAGCTCAATGCGTGACACTGGCCCGTGCCATTCAGTACAGGTTTCGGTCCTCAGTCAGGCTCCTTGCCCTCCAGCTTCCAGAATTCTCAACCCAACTAATGGGCAGGAGGAGAGAGGCAAGGCTTGCCACTCTCAACCACGACTCTACTCTCTTCACTTGAAGGCCCCCATTCTCTCAGGCAGCCCCTCCTCAAAGTGCTGACTCTCCCCTTTCCCCTCCGCCAGGGGTAGTTATAGCTCCCTGCTGTTGCTTGTGCCCAAGGCCCTTTCCTACCCTGTCCACACCCCTTTAGTTAAGTCCTAGCCATGCTCAGCAGCCACCTCCCCTTGGCCAGGACCTGATGTGTCTGATGAGGCAAGCCCCTGGAGCAGGTAGGAGGGAACCAGCTCCCTGAGCCTGAGGGAGGCAGGAGAGGGCGGCCCAAGGGCGATGTCTGCAGGGAGGAAGCCTCACCCCTCATGCCCGCAGTTTCCCTAATGAACTAAGATGCAGTGACTGACCACTCCTTCTCACAACCCTGCTTGCAGAATGAATAATCTTATTCTTTATAGAAGAAAACTAAAGCTTTTTCACTGCTCTTTTATTTAGGCTGCTGAGCATTACTGGATTTGATTATCACAAAAAACTAATACGGGGTTAAGAATCTTGACTCTGGAGCCAGATTGCCTGCTTTGAGTCCTCATTATCACCGTTTTGTGATGCTAGACAAGTAACCCAGTCTCCGTGTCTCAGCCTTCTCATCCCTGGAATAGGGGTGCTAATAACAGAACTTGCTTCCAAAGTTTCAGGAGCATTGGAGGAGTCCACACAGGTAAAACCCCGAGAAACTCAGCACAGCCCACATTGTACACTCAGTGAATGCTGGCTACTGTTACTGCCAGGACAGAGAGGCAGTGGGCTAGGTGGCTGGAAAAATGGAGAGCCAGTGTGAGGGAGGAGAGAGACTTGAGCAAGGATAGGTAGGTGAAAAGTCCCTGAGAGAAGTCTTGAGAGCCCGCCAAGGTTAGAGCAATGCATTCCATTCGCTCAAAGCCTGTCTTCGAGTGTTTACCATCTGCCAGGAATGGTGCTCGAACCATAGCCGTAAGCAAAGCAGTTTTAACGGGTGCAGACAGGGATAGGACAAGAAGGGGTGGGTTTGATCCTTCGGTGGGGGTTTCCCCAGGGGCTGGGCAGCCCAGGGAAGCACGAGATGCTTCTCCAAGCCAGCTGGTTTGGGTTGCAAGAAGTAGGTACCCACTGGAGCTAGCTCAGCCCAAAGAGGGCAGGGTGGGTGGGCTGTGCGGGAGGACTCAGTGGCAATTACTGATGCTTAGATTCAAGGGCAGGAAACAGGGTGACGCAGGTGGAGCTTTGGGGGACCAATGGACAGGAAGGGTGGCTCCTCTCTGCTCTCCCAAGGCTTCTGGTTCCTTCAGTTCTACCACCGGTAGCCACTCTGTTTCTCTTTCTTGACTGGTGTCGTCTTCTTACTTTTCTTTCCTACACAAAATGACTGCAGCTACTTCACAGGAGAGCTGGTGGATTGCTTGGTCTTGCATCCAGATACCCAACCCTGGTCATCAGCCAGCCGTAGGCAGGACACCCTTTCATCCCAGCGAACCCCTTACAAAGCTGGCATTCCTGTAAAATCAGTTTGCATCTCCATTGTCAAGTGCCAAAGTACAGACAGACATTTGGGGTGATTTTTGTTGAGGGGTTTAACGCTTAGTGAAAACTTCCTCTGGCCACAGAGGAACTGAATGAAAGGTGACAACGGCGACCTGTGCTTTCCCCTCAGGCCATCTCAAAAATCTCCCCAATTTCCCCCTTTCCAGAGCCCCTTTCCCACATCTGTTTCAAAATTATGTTATTCTTCTGAACTTCCTCTTGGCTCCTCTCAAGTCTCTGCCCAGAGGAACTTCAGTAACTCAAAGGTGTAATTCCCCACCTGCTTCCTTGGAAAATGAAATACGAATGAATTTCCCAGACCTGACCATTCCCCTCCTCCCCAATCCATTTGGCCAAAATGGGGAGTTGTGGGGGGAGTGGTGGGAGGAAAGGAGGTGAAGAGGGAAAGGAAGAGCCTAGAAGGGGAAAGAGTGAAATTAATGCTGACGAAGGAGAACTTGGAAGCTCATCCCCTCTGCTTCCCACCTCCTAGGCCGGAGAAGATTGTTGCTTGGTCCTCTCCAGAAATCTTCCCAAAGTCAAGAACAGGACAGCTAGACCGCCTGAAGGCCCACAGACATGCGCTCAGTGGATGAAGAGGTAGCCTGTTCTAGTGCAAGACCCTGGAAAAGCCGCTCCTGAATTAGCAGAATTAGCTGCTAAAAGGATTAGCAGCTCCTGCTGACCCTGAGAAGAGAATATTCTTTTCAGGTCCAACACTTGGGAATTTGCTCAGACTAATTCTTGGTAAGCATCAGCCCTCGAGCATCGAAGAAATTTGCTACCTAAATTCCTACAAAGCTTCCTAGGCAGGTGGCCATGAACACTCATTCTCCTATCAGTCGAACCCCCACAAAGGGGCCCAAACTCCAGAAGTGGATTCAGAAAGGAAAAGCGACACTACTGTCCCTCACTCAAGAGACAGATACAAGCAAAATGGTCTAGCACATGACGTTTGTCCTCCATGTCTCCTTCCCCCTTTTAAATCTCCTTCTAAATGTCTACCTCATCTCACTGCACCAGTCGCCAGCCCCCCAAGGCCTCCCTGGGGACCTGCCTGTGAGGACCACTCTCTGCCCATGATTCCCCACATCTGCCCTTCCCCCGCTGAGCCCACTGCCCCGGGAACACACGGCGCACCGCACACTGATCACAGACCCCAGTCTTCCTCGGAAACGTCTGTGGCTCTGATTGAGCCTACAAACTTCAGGGGGAGGGATGCTTTTCTGTGCTCTTTAATTCCAGATGTAATAGGTGGCGCCCGTTTTAATGATCCTTTCATAAGTAAACGACTGACCGAATTAATGAATTGTCAGGACATTCGGCAGTAACTTATGAAAACTTAATTTAGAATTTATGTAATAGGAGAGACAGAGAAACCAGAAAACAACATCTGATTCACTGCCCAGGTGCCATCTTGGACGAGGCAGTCCACACAGGGGTAGGAGGAAGGCTCCTCCCAGGAGAGGCAAGGTCCAAGTGCCAGCAAAGGAGAAAAGCAGCCGAATGTGGGCATCTGACCCCATCAAAACGCTTCTAAGTCGTGGAGAAGACACGGTGACACTTTTGCACCGGTATCCATGCTAGTTGGGACGTCCTTCACATGGAACAGTGACGCCACCAGCACAGCAGTGACCTGGCTGGGACATCTGCTGGAAAGACTCATTGTTTCAGCCACAGCAAGGTATCGATGGTATTTGGTTCCCTAACACCTCACACTGCCGGGGACTATGGCACTGTAGGTGGCCTTGAGTCACCTACAACATAGTGCCTGGAGCGGTTGCTCCAAAGAAGCCACCGGGTCACCCTGCTCACGCCAGGCTCACAGCGTCCACTGCAGCTCCTGGGCACGTACGTGTCCTGCGTCTGCGGGAACACTTCCGACCCCAAACCCTGTGTCTTATGGCCGGATCGTAAGTAAGGTCACGTGCTCTGGTGTTCCTAGGTCTGAAGGTTCTCATTGCCCTTTTAAAGAATTTTTTATTTTAAAAATTTGCACTCCAATAATAATACATTAAAATGTTGAAAATTAGGAAGAAAAACTACCACCCATAAAACCGCCGTCCTGGTGGATAGGTACACACTGGTGTACAATTTTCCCAGCATTCACCTGAGTAAGTATATACAATTTTGTATCCTACTTTCTCTAACCAATATTACACTTAAAAAAAATTCCTAACAAGCATTTGTAAAGAAAGCATTCTAATAGAAAGGTAATATTTTATTCAGGTTACTAAAATATATAATCATCATTTTTGTTTATAATTTTCATTGGTATTAATCTGCAATAAAGATCACTGCATATATATTTCCTATGTTTTTACTTTTTCCTTAGTTTAGATTCTAGAAGTTGAATTATAGGCTCAGAGTATGAACACGCTCACCACTCTCAATACACACTGCAAACAGCTCTCTGAAAAGCTGTGCCAGCAATCCGCCATCCGCAACGTCTGAGTGCGTCTGTTCCTTGTACCTCATCACCAACAACAAACCGATGTGCTGAGATGAAGTTTTCATGTGCTTCTCCTAACAGTTCCATTGAACAGTGCCCCCTCTTTTAGGTCAGGTACAGGATCAAAATAGATAATAAACAGATGCTATACTGACGACGTGTGTCTTTTAATCCAGGTGAGTAAGGAGGGGAAAGGCACTCGGTGATACTCCAGACCACGATTTCCTGTGATGTATCTGAAACACAGCCGCGGCAGGCAGAGAAACAAGCGTGCAGGAGATCACAATGAGAGTAGCTTTGCCAGAAGGAAAGGCTTTTAGCAGATTTGAGTCCGGGGCCAAGCTCTCTCCAGCACCAGATGCAGTGCTTCGCACAGAGCATCCGCTTTCTACATAAATACCTTGGAAAGCATTGTTGCCCCAACTCTCCTCAGAGGTGCGATATATGGTAATGACTACTGTTCTCTAATGTAACAGTAAACAGTGGCTAGAGACAAACCAAATAGCTGTTCATTGACTACAGGAAGGGGAAAGTGACATTTACAAGGCACCTCCAAAGATCACATTGGTTTAGTCCATTTAGTTTGGATCAAGTGTGCTGGCCCTCCAGCTTCCCTTGGCGGCTCTGAAAACCACGTTCCCCGGCCGAGAGCCACTGAGCGTGGGGAACTGAGCGGCTGGCTCAGCCCCTGCACCCTGCTGCAGCCTATGGAATGGCAGCATCTCTACCTNTCATTGACTACAGGAAGGGGAAAGTGACATTTACAAGGCACCTCCAAAGATCACATTGGTTTAGTCCATTTAGTTTGGATCAAGTGTGCTGGCCCTCCAGCTTCCCTTGGCAGCTCTGAAAACCACGTTCCCCGGCCGAGAGCGACTGAGCGTGGGGGTCCGCGGCTGGCTCAGCCCCTGCACCCTGCTGCAGCCTATGGAATGGCAGCATCTCTACCTGCCCCCCCCCCAGGAAGTAAGAATGATAAGACCGTATTTAAAATAACACTAATAGGCTAACTGCTGATACTTGGCAAATGACTGATACTCTCTTTGCTAGAGGGTTTTTGCCTTTAGACACTAATCCCTCTGAACGTATTTAGAGGAATGAACATAATTCTTGCAAAAAATCCACATATAAGTGGACCCACGTAGTTCAATCCCGTGTCGTTCAAGGATCAACTGCAGTTATCTGTAACCGTTTCCTTCTTCGTGATAAGGAAAAAATTAAAATTTCTTAAACATTTTAAAACATACTCAAGAAAATTTAGGAGTTGCCTCTGCCCAACCACTCCCAGACCCTGAGGTTTCCCCGACGTCCCCAGAGCTCCCAAAATGCCCCCACTGGCCACTGTGTCTGCTGTGCTGAGATTCTTCCTTTTGAAATGGGGAAGGGCTAGGTTTTCACCTCTGTAGCAAGTGCTTCGCACGGTGCCGGGCAGACAGTGGGCACTGAGACGTTTGTCTAACTGACTCAAACTGTTCTTGTTCACATGTGGTGAGCAGCTGGCAGATCCTGCGAAGGCCCTCTTTCCTAGAATTTTCTTACCTGTGTATTAATACTAAAGGAGTGCTGTGACCACTGTTTCAGAATGCTGGAGGCGGGAGGCGGGGGCTGGGGAGTGTCTCTGCGCCTTGCCGTCTCAAATCACTTTAACTGTTCAGTGCTCCTTCCTCATGGTAGATCCCCACTAACCCACTTCGCCCAGACACCCATTTATTCGTTTGCTCGGGGAATGTGAAGATCTCCTCTATGCCAGGGAGGGCATTTTGGACCCACACAGACGGCCGGCCCATTGCAATCCCAAGGTTGCTCAGTGAGCAGGTAATAATGATGAGAAGAGGTGCCATTAATCATTTGATGAGTGTTCAAATTAATAAAACATTAATAGCGGCAGCCCTGGTCCAATGGGCACATTTCATCCTCAAACTTCACCTTCAGAAAAGTATTTATCTTCCTTTTCCTGATGAGAATACTGAGAAACAGATTGTGGCTCATTAATTCTAAGAGGTACATGAGATCTGTGCAGGAAGAGTCCAGCCATCGTTAATATAATGAGAACAGTTTGTGTGACATTGATGTAACCTGGCAGCCAGGGAGAGTGGACTGGAATGCACATGCATGAACAATGGCGACTTCACTGTACTAGTCCATGGGGACGGTACACGCTGTTGAGCAAGCATGTGTACTGTGTGGCCGTCGCATAACCAAGTGAGTGTATTAACAGATCTGCATCAAATTTTGCATTAAGCTTGAACATTCCTCCACCGAAACTATTCAGATGATTCAGACGGCTACAGCTACAGGCAACTGGTGATTGGCAGCTTGAACACGACAACACGCCAATCATGTATCACTGCTTGTGCAGTTTTCTGGTGAAACCAAATCACCCAGGTGACTCAGCCCCTTGACAGCCCAGATTTGATGCCCTGAGACTTCTGGCTTTTCCCAAAACTAAAATCACCTTTGAAAGGGAAGAGATTTCAGACCATTGATGAGAGTCAGGAAAATACAATGGAGAAGCTGGTGGTGATTGGGAGAACTGTGTGTGGGCCCAAGGTGCCTACTTTGAAGGGAACTGAGGAGTCATTGTCCTTTGTACAATGTTGTTTTTAAAAATATTTTACTTAATTATTTTTAGAGGAAAGGAGGGAGAGAGAGAGAGAAACATCAATGTGTCAGAGATACATCAATTGGTTGCCTCTAGCATGCCCTGAATGGGGGACCCAGCTCGCAACCCAGGCTGTGCCCTGACTGGGAGTTGAACCAGCAACCTTTTGTGCCAGGCTGGCACTTAATCCACTGAGCCACACCAGCCAGGGCACAATGTCTCTTGTATCTTGTATCGTCGTCAGTAAATGTCTCTATTTTTCATAGTGCATGGCTGGATACTTTCTGGACAGACCTCCTTTTTTTTCTGCTGTGAATATCCCACAAATAAATGCATCTTACCACTGACTGTAAAAACTCTATAAAATACGGTCACTTCTGCTTATCTGTCTGCCAGATATTCATTCAGTGTCTGGCATGGGTGAGGTCCAATGCAAGCCATACAGTGCACAAAATATCAAGGTGCATAAAAGTATCAAGTCCTTACTCTCACTACCTTTATAGTCTCGTTAGGGAGACCACAAGTCAGCAAATAAATCAACGCAATGTCAACTTGTGAGACTTGCTGTGAAGGAAGGAAGTGTGGAAGTGACACTCATGACATGAGGGGCAGGGAAGACGGGGGCTCTCTAGGAGTGACACGTGGCTGCGACTTCAGAGCAGTACAACGGCTTTCCCAATGGGCTATGGGCTGTAGGGGTGCAGGAGACAGACAGGTCCTCTCGGCCCTAGGGTCTCCTCGGGGAACAACCTGAGCTGCACGGATCTGACCTTTGTCCCCTGTTCACTGCAGTGCTGAGTGCAATAGATACACCGTGCACATCACGCTGCTCCACCTGGTGTGGTGAGCGCAGCCCAGGGGGCGTTCCTGCCCCTGGATTCCTGCTTTAGTCCTGCTCACCGTGACCACGGAGCCCAGGAACATCCATGTCAGGTGCCCACAGAGCACTGCTCAGCCCAAACGACAGCCAGTCAGGGCTGGGGACAAGGAGGTTGACCAGGGCTCCTGGTGTGGACCTGATGCCTCCCCTCAGGCACTTCTCTCCATTTGAGTGTTTAGACCCTTTTTGGTGGTGGCCAAGGCAGCTTCAGGGTACATTTTACAAATTTCAGCCACATCATTATTTTTAATACTTGACCTTTAAGAAGTTTAATTGGATTCAAAATTCATTCACAAGAAATTTCAAGACTGCATTTGTCACTGAAAGAAAGGGAAGAGGGAGGGGTGTGGGCGGAGGTGGAAGAGAGTATAAAGGGGACAAAGGATAATGGAAAAAATTCCAATAAAAATGAACTATTAAAAAAAAGGAACAAGCCCCGGCTGGTGTGTCTCAGTGGACTGAGCACTGGCCTGCAAACCAAAGGGTCACTAGTTTAATCCCCAATCAGGGCACATGCCTGGATTGTGGGCCAGGTCCCCAGTGCCAGGTCCCCAGTAGGGGCACGCAAGAGGCAGCCACACATTGATGTTTCCCTCTCTTCTTCTAAAAATAAATAAATAAAATCACTTTTTCAAAGAAAAGTATTATTTTAAAAATGGAAAGAATTTTCAATACATAACTTCAATGGTTACATTTTTAAAGAATGAAAAACACTCATTTTGAATTTTTTATCACCTACATGTATGAACAAAGTTTTTCAATGATTAGATCATCAGGAATTTGTACAGCTCTTCACTATAAAGTCTTAATCAGGAATGGCATATGGTTATCTCAAATATAAAACCTGATATAAACAATTATGTTCATGGGTATAAGCTCAACATCTCTAATTTAAACCTTTGAAGACATTTTTTCCAGAATTTTACAGAAATTTCATATTAACATCATCCTTAAAACACGTTTTCTCTGACAGTGATTATATAATATAAAAGTATTTAATGAAATTCTTTTTTTTTAAAGATTTTATTTATTTATGTTTAGAGGGGAAGGGAAGGAGAGAGGGAGAGAAATATCAATGTATGGTTGCCTCTGGTGTGTCCCCTGCCGGGAACTGGCCTGCAACCCAGGCATGTGCCCTGACTGGGAATCAAACTGCGATCCTCTTGTTCACAGGCCCGCGCTTAATCCACTGAGCTACACTAACCAGGGCTGTAATGAAATTCTTAATCAAGTTCCACCGGCATGGCTTCAAATCCCCTCCACTTTCCTCAGGTGTGCCTACAAATCAGATCATTTCCTAAGAGTAAAAAGACATGGAGAAGTGGGGAACGTTACCCCAGAAGACGAGTGAGCCAACCCTACGAAAAGCTGGGGGACAGCATTCCAGTGCCATGAGAGGGCAGGTGTGATGCCAAGTCCTGCAAGGACCAATTTTAACCAAGGGCAGTGGACGACCACTGTTTGGATTTAAGCAAGGGTGGGACTCAACCTCATTTACACTGTGCTGTAGTAGAGAACACTGAGGCGCAGGGGTGGAGTGAGGTCCAACAGGAAGTGACTGGAGGCCCAGGTGAGAGGTGGTGGGGAGTAGGTCATTCTGAGATGCTTGTCAGAGGTAGGGCCAATAGGACTACGGGAGTGAAAGGGAGGCTTAAGGAAGATGCCTGTGCTTTTGGTTTGAGCAGTTGAATAAATCATAACGCCATTTACTGGGTAAGGCTGAAGGACGGGCAGTTTCGAAGACAGGACTGGACCCCAAAGGCTCAGGCCATATTTTTTAATAAAGTGCCAACGAAGAGAGAACCTACAGATAATGAGAGATTTAATAGACATATCAACCATTTATTTGGTTCCTATGATTCTCAAATATCTACCAACAAAAGGATTTTAAAAGTCTGGGATTTGCTTCAAAATAATTCAAGTGGGGGAGGTAGCAAGGGTGAGTCAAGGTACAGATGGTCACGAGTTGATAATTTTGAAGCCAGGTGATGGGTACACAGGGGTTCATTATATTATTCTCTACCCTTTGGTCACATCTTTGACAACTGCCATGGAACTGAATGAGTTCGCCTAATAAGAAGGAACAGCGAACCAGGAAAGGCCCCACACTGGGTGTGGAGCGAGGGCGGCAGTGTGAAACCAGCGGAGAGAAACAGGTAAGGCCACTGCTGACCTAGACTGCACACTCATTGGGGAAGAGATCGATAACAAGCAAGCAAACATAAGATCATTGGGATGACCATTTCACAAGTCACAGAAATGTTTGATCACGAATGTTGTACGCCTGAAACTAATATATGTCAGCTGCAGCTAAAAAATTAAAAAATAAATTTGAAAACAACCAATATGATAGACTTAAGTCAACGAGATAAAGAAAAAGGGTGACATCACCGTGGGCACGGGGAGAGTATACAGAAAAGCAGCTCCATGAGGCAGCAATCTTTGCGTTTTGACTGACTCAGGAGCCAAGCGATATTGTTGACTAAAATGGTGCTTTTTTAAAAATTAAGATATACTTTTTAAAAGAGTATATTTATTTATCTTTAGAGGAGAAGGGAAGGAGAGAGGGAGAGAAACATCAATGTATGGTTGCCTCTCATGTGTCCCCTGCTGGGAACTGGCCGGCAACCAGGAATATGCCCTGACTGGGAATTGAACCACGATCCTTTGGTTCGCAGGCCTGCACTCAATCCACTTGAGCTACGCCAGCCAGGGCTAAATTGGTACTTTTAAAATCCATCCCATTGTACTTTTGAAAACTTTTACTTATAGACAAATCGAAGTTAGTGGTCATCAACGTTCTATGCTAAGAAAAATGTTTTAACTTAAAAGCTGTTGTTCCCAACCTCTTTTTTTCTAAACTCCAAATTCAAAAGGCCATTCTTAGCTCAAAAGTTCTAGAAACAAAGGCAATTCAGAAATGACTCTGGCACCCCTCGAGAATCCCTTCTGACCCTGGCAGCTCTCTTCTCCCCATCACCTGGACTCTGAAGTCCTCTGTCCCGAGCTACAGTTTTTGCCAGTCTTGGGGCTCTGAAGGACTTTCCCTTCCATCCCCTGGTCCAAGTGCTGCTTCCCTGTGCAAGGCAATGCTTCCAGAGATCACAGGCTCCAAGAAGCTGGCAGTGTTGCTTGTTTTGATCCCTTTTATTAGGAGCACCTAGAATTGTGCCTAGCCCATAGTTGGCACTCAATAGTCACTCAGTGGGAGAACTTCCTGAAGCCACTAGGTAACCAGACACCTACCCAGGTGCTTACCTACTGGATCCCACAACTGGGAAGAACTTGAGGCCTATCTCCACAGATAAATATTACTTCCATTTTATTGACAGACAGCTGAGTTGGTTCAGATAATCCAAGATCAGAAATGTTTCACGTCAAATGGTCTTTCCCTTCCTTAAAAATATTTTAGCCCTGGCTGGTGTGGCTCAGCGGACTGAGTGCCAGCCCAAGAAAGGGTCACCAGTTCATTCTCAGTCGGGCACATGCCTGGGTTGCGGGCCAGGTACCCAGTTGAGGATGCGTGAGAGGCAACCACACATTGATGTTTCTCTCCCTCTCTTTTCCCTCTCCCTAAAAATAAATAAATAACCCCCTCCAAATATTTTTAAGCCAAAAAATAGTATAGAAAAATCTAGCATATAAAAAGAATATCATCCTTGCCACCTAACATTATTTTTTAAGATTTTACTTATGCCCTGGCTGGTGTAGCTCAGTGGATTGAGCGTGGGCCTGCGAACCAAACAACCAAGGTTCGATTCCCAGTCAGGACATATGCCTGGGTTGCAGGCCACTTCCCAGCAGGGGACGCAGGAGAGGCAACCAAACATTGATTATTTCTCTCCCTCTCCTTAAATCTTTTAAAAAACTTTATTTATTTTTTAGAGAGAAGGGAAGGGAGGGAGAAAGAGAGGGAGAGAAACATCAATGTGTGGTTGCCTCTTATGCATCTCCTACTGGGGACCTGGCCTGCAACCCAGGCATGTGCGACTGGGAATCGAACCAGTGACCCTTTGGTTCACAGGCCTGTGCTCAGTCCACTGAGCTATACCAGCCAGGCACTTAACATTTCTTGAAGATAGGATGAATTTAATTGCTGTAGAACAGACATCCTGGATGAATGCAATAAATAATTTGGTATCCTGAAAACAAAACAAAAAGAAAGCGAAACAAACAAAAAAAAACCCCTCTTCTTGGCCTGAATTATGGGCAACTCTGCACAGCCAGCCCATCCACGGCTTTTTGGCATATGTGCTGTTAGGATAAGTCAGTGGACTGCATGTGCTTTGCACAGCAGCACAGCAACCACGAACACTTAACGTTCATTAAATAATAACGAGACAGGAGGCCTGGATTTCTTTTTTAGTTTCTCCTGGGACGGTTTCTCACTTAAGTGACCTTGGACAAATCTATTCCCTCCCTCATTTCCATATATGTTTCAGGATAATGTTTATGACTAAGATGCTTTCTAAGATCTTCAAATTACAAATAGTGCCCTTCATCTACGAAATCTCCTTCACTATCCTATGGGTGGTCTGCACGACACTTCTGAAAACCTTCACGAACAGTTGTCAATACCACCTGGGGGATGGTTCACGTATTCAAGGCCAATGAACTGATAACGCACATAACTTCAGCTGTAAAAAGTCTGTTCCTCATGCTACTGAGAATTGGAAAATTCGTAAACGTAACAATCCCCAAACCACTCTTTTCTTTATTTCTGCCTCTTTCTACGACACTTAAACTATGCAGAAGCTGACAACATTTTATTAACTGATGTGTTAATTCTACCGCAACACTGACATGGTTAAAGGGTCCAACTGGCTGGTAGGACAAGCTCGTACCATGGTAGTCAGGCCCTGGCGCAGCTAGCTGTGTACAGTTTTAAGAGGCTTACAAAATACAGCCATCTTGCATCAGACACCCAGCCCAGGAACAAGGCGAGCTTCGTCCCTTCGGCCTTAGAGAGGCTACCTGAGAGGGGCTGGTAGTGCCTGGTGGCCGAGCCCGAGCGCACCGGCCCCTGAACAGCCCGCAGCCCGCCCCGGGCGGCCCGCCTCGGTAGGGGTCGGCGTCTGAGCGGATAAAGTTGTCTGCGGAGGGACCAGCCGCACCTGGACCCGGGCGAAAGCGAGCAGAGGACTATGCACCCCGCCAGCTGCCAGAGCAGCCTGACCCGAAAGTGGGAGCAGTAAACCATACTTCTATTTGCAAGCTTCTTGTTGGGGAATGCTTTCAACTGGGGAGCGGCGACCCAGACGGCCGTGTCCTCTTCTCCGTCCCGATACCGTCCCGGGAGCCTCGGGGGCGCGCGCCGGGGCCGGCGCGGGAGCGGGGCGCCCCCTCCCTCTCCCCTCCCTGGCCCGAGACGCCCGCAGGCCGGGCGTTCACCCGCCGCGCCTCCTCCCTCCCTCCCTCCCCTCCCCCCCTACCTGCCCCTCTGTGCCCCAAACCCGGGCTTCGCGAGTTTGATGACGTGTGCTCACGGAGCCGGGTGAGAGTGCGGGGCCCCGGAGCTGGAGTTAAAACGGGGTCGGGTGGCCGTCTCGGCGGGAGCCGTCGGCCCCTCGGCACGTCTTTTGTGTTTGTACACACACAGAGCGAGGTAGCTGGGAGGAGGGAGCGAACGGCGCGCGGGGGAGGGACGAGCGCGCGCCAGCGAACGGGGGTGCGGGGGGAAGGGCGGGGGCGGGGCGCACGCGGGGGCGGGGCCGAGCCTTCCCTCCATTGTGTGTGATTGGTTGGCGCGCGGCGCGGGGCGGGGCGGCGTGTGTTGGGGGATAACCTCGGTGTCAGCCATCTTTCAATTGTGTTCGCAGCCGCCGTCGCTCTCTAACGCCAGCACCTCCTCCAGCTCGCCGAGCTCCAGCCGAAGGAGAAGGGGGGTAAGTTTCCCCGTCTGCCCGCTTCCCCGGAACCGAGCCCCGCTTGCCGTCAGCCCCGGGCCGGGCCCAGGCGGTGCGGGAAGGGGCCCCGCAGCCCCTCCGGTTTGACCCACAAACTTTTTGGCCCAGAAATGGAGGTGAGGAGCGAGTTTCCCTCTCCCCTCAGGCGGCGGCGGCTCCCCAGTCTCGCCGCCTCAGCCCAACAGCAGCAACCGCCGCGGCGCCGAGCCTGCTCTCCCTCCTCCCCGCGCCCCTGGCTCCTCTTTCTTCGGTGAAATCCCGCCCGCCGCCCCTTCCCGGGACCCCAAACCTTCACCACGACCCGCGCGGGCCTCTTAACTACCGCCCCCGGGCCCCGGCCCCCAGTTTTCGGGCGGGAAAAGGGTGGAAATCGCCGCCGCTTCCCACCGTGGGGTAACTCGCTTTTTGCTGCCTCCCCACAGTTGTTGCTAAGCTTCACCATCTTGTCTCTTCCCTGGTCACCGACCATATTTTTTCCCCCGTTTCTCTCTTCCCCATTTCAGAAAAGGAGGAAAATTCTTTGAAGAGGGACATTTTTTTCTCCTTTTTTGGAGAAGCGGAAACTTGATGCATCCCAAATGCAAAAAAAAAAACTTTTGCATTTTGGAGGGCGGCACGTGGCAGGGGATCGGGGTATTTTCGAGCGTTTTGGTGTTTTGTCTCTTTGGGAGGAAATTGGATACGTTTTGCGATTGTTTCCATTTTGTTCTGGTCTAGAAGCCGAGTTTGTGCTTGCGCGAGACGCCGCGAGCGAGGCGGGAGGCTGGGGGACCCCGAGCCGAGGGGCCGGAGGAGGCGAAACCAAAAGTTTATGTGGTGCTTGGGGTGGACCGGTCGGCCGGTGCGTTAATTAAAGCCTGGGTGCGGGCACTTTTTTTTTTTCCTTCTCATTGCGAATCCTGGTTGGACTGCCGTGAGGACGGTGCTTTGTAGAATGCTCGCTGGTGGTAGCTGTTGTTCCTCTCGTTTTTCGTTTTTCAAGAGGCCTTTTTGTCAACATAACTGTAGAGATGCTAACGCAGGAATGTTTTCAGATATTTACAGCAATCTATCAACTGCCAGACGCAAGGGGGGGGGTGACGCCGGGGGGGGGGGGAGGCTAAAACCTTTTTTTGCTGTAATTTGACTCGATCTTTTTGTGGTTTGTGGCTTGGTTCTTTTGAGGTGTTTATGGGTCGAATGTTTACAGACATTTCCAATTTCTGCTTTAATTAAAGAAATTGGAGCAAAGGCCGTTAGGGGTCTTTTTGTTTTTGCCGTTTGTCGTTCAGGTTTGGCATTTTTGAGAGATGATTGGGTTCAGTGGTAACAATTTTCTAGTACTACAGTTTGTTTCCAAAAACCGCATTTGGGCGATAAATGTAATCTGTACCCTTTTGAATTATATAACATTACCGACATTTTTTTTTAATGCTGATCATATTCCAGATTTTCGGGGGGGGTGGGTAATGGCAGGAAAACTTGTATGTTGGTAATTTATGGTGATTTTTGGGTTTTTTTGATGCTGGTAGGTAAGTAAAGAGGTTCCTATACCATGGCTCGTACAAAGCAGACTGCCCGCAAATCGACCGGTGGTAAAGCACCGAGGAAGCAACTGGCTACCAAAGCCGCTCGCAAGAGTGCGCCCTCTACTGGAGGGGTGAAGAAACCTCATCGTTACAGGTATTAAAAATAAGAAGAAAATAATGGCCAGTTTGGGGAAGCTATCAAATCATAACAGGAATTGGGGGAGGGGGAGGCACATCCACAGACCTTTCTCTTTTCTTCTTTCTTTTTTGATATGTTAAAAAGAGAGAGAGGAAAATAATGGAACAAAGCTCCAAACCACAGTATCTATATAATATTAAAAAAAGATGTGTGAGATAAGCAAACTTTTTGTTTTAGAGAAATTGATGTTTTTCCTGTAATACTTTAAAATTTATATAAAATTTAGTGTTAGTTTTTACTGGGAGGGTGTTTAATTATGAAGCCACAATCTTACCCATAGCCCAAAGGAAACCTATTACATCACTAATAAAGTTAATAGGCTTAACATTTTGTGTAGCTGTAAGATGTATCTTTAAATAATAAAGTGCTATATGTAGATACATCTTGAGGGTATCCTTGCTTTTGGCAAAATAATAACTTAATCAAGACATCATTTTATTTCAGTAAAGTTCCCATCCCTCATTTGCCTCAGTTGGTTTATTTCTTTCTAATAATAATTTCCTTCTCTTTCGTTTTGAACTACCCTGAGCAGTGTTATTAAGGGCATCTGCCATTAGAGGGCAGAAGTTGTCCATGCTTAGGTAGCCTTTGGGAAAAATAAAACAAGATCTCATGCAGTGGAAGAAATAAAATAAGTCAGTTGAGGTAGTTTCTTGCTGACAATCAGTTTTTTAAAAAAACTTCCCATATATAATTGCACAGTCTAGAATCATGAGGGATGGGCAGTGGTCAGAGAGTAAAGGTATTCTGGGAAATCAAACATAAATACCACTAGTGTACTTTTAAATGAAGCTCACTGAGTTGTATTGGTATGTCTTACAGAAGAATGAAGGTTGTGGGTGGGAAGAAGGAGGGGGGTGTCACACTGAGAAGAGTCTGAACAATTTTGACTTATTTATTAGTGGCCTGATACCTTTCCAAGCTGTGGTTATAACAAGTTTAGTGGTATATATGTTAAAGATGAATAAAATGGGTGGCATTATTAGGAATCTTAGTATCATGCTTTTTGCTTAAAGACATTATATTACTGTATAATAGGCTTGAATAGTTGGGTTATAAATTGATGAGTGAAATTGCTTTCAAAGGCTGAAGTTGGGCAGTTTGTTTATTTTTGGAAAATGGCTGCATTTTAAAGCTGGCTGCTTAAATCCTTTTGCGTTTTTTATGAACTTGGTAACTGTCTCTTTACATTTTTTTCTGTTTTTAAGGCCTGGTACTGTGGCACTTCGTGAAATTAGACGTTATCAGAAGTCCACTGAACTTCTGATTCGCAAACTTCCCTTCCAGCGTCTGGTGCGAGAAATTGCTCAGGACTTCAAAACAGATCTGCGCTTCCAGAGTGCAGCTATTGGTGCTTTGCAGGTAAAATGGCTGGTAGGGAAATCTCTTAAAGAGTTGGAGGACCTCCTGTGTATCAAGAATAAGTCTAAATCTTTGCACATGTGTGGGTAATTTAATCACAAGCCTGCGAGGATACCTTTTCTCTGTTGAGGTGTCAGCAAGGTTAAGTTGCTTGAGGTCATACACACAGAAAATGTAGTTTGGACCCATTTGACTCCAAAGCGTAGTATCTGTCTTATTAAACCATTTAAATATTTTAAACATTGCACTAAAAAAGCTTTGTGCAGTGGCCTCCTTGTAGCCAATGAGGTTTTTCCAAGGCATGATTATTGCTAATTGTAAACCCTGCACTAAAAACACTTTATGGGGGGAAAGGCAATCTCTGGTTTGGCTTCTGGATGCCGCAGGACAATAAAAAGATGGTTAATGGTCTTACTGGAAATCAGTTCCGAAGTGGCTGGTGTAAAAGGAATGTTAGAATAGATGTCTTGCTGGAACCGAGGAGGCAGATGCAAGCAGAGAGTGTGTAATAGCTAGGATGGGAACTGGCAGTGTTAAAGAATTGTGTGATGAGGTAGACGAAGGGAATGGTGGTTAAGAATGGCAATGGGGAGAAAAGGTGTGCTTAAAGGTGATAGCCAGCTTGTAAAGGAAAAAGGATTTGAAGACTTGTCCTTTGCTACAGGGAATTGGTGATTTCTATTTAAATGGGAAGCATACTGAGTTTAATCTTGGCTCTAGGGTGTCAGTCAGAACTTTGAAAAATTCTATTTTGGGATTGTTATGTATTTGAAGTACTTGTGATACGCTGAGATGAAAACTGGAAATGCCCACAAGTTAGATAATTTGATTTGGTACATGTGAATAATTAATGTCAATCACTTAAGTAAACCTATTTTATATTGTATGGTTGGCATTCTTTAGTGTGTCTCAAAATACGGTAAAACCACCTCTTCATTAGAGCATGGGGTTAAGGGTGATTAAAGTGCAGATTCCTAGGCACCACGACAGACTGGACTCAGAATCTCTTTGGGGAGCGGGGGGCGTCTAGGGTCTGCATACCCTCCATTGGATGATTTTCAAGGCTGCTGTTGCTGTGCCAAGCTTTTGTTTTATAAGAGAGGAGGATTTGATAGGTGGATTCTACACTGAAGTATAATTGGTTGAGCTGTTTCTATGGTTAGTCAGAACTTCATTTGATTGGTGAATTCCAGGCATCCATTAAATTGTCAGTGAATTGAAATTTCAAACTAAAATCTTCTAGTGCTGTTATTTAAAACTTTATTTTCTGTTTCGATCCCTGATTATCTTCACGTCCCATTTCATTTATTACGTAATTGCAAATCACATTTTCCCTGCTATTTTAATACAGAAATACTACTAAGAATCTTAGCATAGAGAAGCTGCTAATTTTGTTTCCTAGTTAAGAGCAGGACTGTGCTTTTGAGAACATAATTATACTTGAAAAATTCAACATTTTGAATTTGTCAGTGTTATAATAGAGCTTTGTCGGTAAATGTATTCAGCCTTGTGAATTGAGGTGACTAAACAATCTGCATTAAAAACTTGTCTCTTTAATTCATGCATAAAAGTTTATTGCTGTTTGTAACTATGGTTGTATTAGTTTTGAGCAAATGTTCACCTCTGCTGCCCGTAGTATTTCTAGCATTAGATAGCTTCAGTCTTTATTGGAAAGAGTAATCTTTGTTACAAGTCTCTTGTTTCCTTGTTTTATACATAACTTCATTCAGTTTTTTTTTCATTCAGTTCTTTTAAAGATACAGAGATGGAGAATTTGCTAATGGAAACAGAATAATTAAAAAAAGCAGTTGAAATCTACAGATGCGGCTTTAGAATTTACATTATTTACAACTTTTCTAATAACAGCTAAATGAGGATGGTAGAAAAGTTAGTCTAGGTTCGCCATAGACAATCTAGAATTGACTAACCTAAAAGTTAGCTTTTGCCTTTAATATCTAAGAGCTTGAATTATGGTGTTTTTATGTTAAAAATGGACATAGGTGTGTTGAAATGGAAGAGTCAGTCAGACATTGGATATATTCAAAATGTGTTTCCTTCAAGTTGTAAGATACTCTTTGCTGTCTCAGTTATGTTAATTTAGCTGTAAGTTAACGCAGCAGTATTTAATTCTCACTACAGCCTTAATGTTGAGGAGTCTTTCAGGCATTGGTTGTAGAACTGGAAACATGGGCACACAGTCAAGTGCCCTGTGAGTGTTGAGCCTGTCCCAGAGCTGACCGGGCAGAGCCCTGGAAAGCTGGTGAGCAGGTTCGAAGGCCAGGGTGGGGGGCGGGGAGCCTGTGGGTCATCCCTCTCGCACAAATAAACGGGCTTGAGAGTCGTAGGGCCTGATGGCTTGTCCATGTAGCAGCTCACGGCTGCATTTCCAGAAAGCATTCTAGATTTGCATACCGCTCCGATAAAACAGGTGGCACAAACATTCTTCCTTGGGGGACTTCAGTCCTGAAGTCTGAAGCGCGTCACAGACCCCTAAGAGTACCCTACAGTGTGCCGTGTTTTCCAGACTTCTTACCCATTTCCGGAATATCTCAAGAATGCTTCCCTGAATAGTGAGGGCTTTTCTGTTAATACAGTCTTTGGAATAGGAATAGTGTGAGGGGCTAATTCTATAGGAAAGATATAAATTTAAATTAGGGGTAAATGTGAAAACAGACCAACAAATATTTATTAAACATCTACTTGAACAAGCATTATGGGTATAAGATGGAATCTCTATTGAGTAACTGAAGGGCATTGCACAGCGGCTGGTGTCCGAGACTAACGTGTCCGGGAAGGAGGAGTTTAAGGTTCCATGCACCCGGAACAGGGGCAGAGGGAGTGATTGCACTCTCCTGCGTGTTACAGTCGTGAAATAAAGAGTAGTCCAGTGAGACCCGGCCTTTGGTAGCAGGTGCTACAGAAAGACATGAAGGCATAGTAAAATCTGGGTAAGACAGGTTTTTATAGGAGATGCTAGGCAAAGGGTATAAAGGTAAAGGAATGTTTTTTTTTCCCCATAAGATGAAAAAGTGTAATCGTTTGAATTAAGTGTTGCTCTGTTGGTGCTTTTAAAAGCAGAATCTTCGTGGTTTTATTAGAGTCAAAATGATTATAAAAAGCAACTCAGGCTATTCCTATGTGTCTTATGTATTAATGTAACATGGGGCTTGAATTGCTCAAATATTTTTGTTTTTTAGTTTTATCATTACCTTAATATTAGAAAATGGAAGTAATTTTTTTAATTAGGACAAAATAGCAACCATATCAGAGTCTGGGTTTTTTTTCCTACATTTGTCTGGAACATAGAGAAATATATCTTTCTTCTAATTAATGCTGGAAAGCCAAATAACCTCTCAACTTAGTGCTCCTAATCCACTGAAAGAGTTTCTTTTTAAAATGAGTAAACATGTTATAACTTAAATTAAAGGATCCTTCAACTTTTAGACAGCTGCAAAATGTATTTAAGAGTTAGGTATAAGTAGAAGCTCTCCTTTTTCTTTATATGCCAAGTGCTGACGAATGAGTCACCCAACTAGCCGTTTTTGAGTGCTAGTAGGGTTAAGACGATGTCTTCAAAGGACCTTACAGTACGGTACGAAAAACCCGACGGGTCGATCTTGACAACTAGAGGATAACACATGCCAAAGAAGATGAGGGTACCTAGAGGAAGGCACACTACGGGGTTGGGGGGGGCAATAGGTCAGAAGGTATGTTCTGGAACCTATAATGCTCTTGTGATGAAATTTGAGGTGTATCCCTGGCCAGTCTGATTCAGTTGGTTAGGTGGCATCCTGCAGACTGAAAAGTTGCTGGTTTGATACCCCGTTAGGGCATATATCTGGGTTGCGGTTTGGGGCTCCAGTCAGGGTGCCTACAAATGACAACTGATCGGTGTCTCTCTCCCTCTCACCCTCCTTTCCCTACTCTGTAATCAGTAGGAGAAAGTTTTTTAATTTTGACATGTCAAGGAAAGGTAGATGAAGACCATAGGATGGAAACCACTTGTCAGCTACGCTGTATCTGGCGAGGCAGAGGTTCACGTGGATCTCGGAGCACGATTGGGGTTCAGAATGAGGAGACACAGTGGGGGACAGAGTATTTGGGTTGGATCCGTGATTCCATTTATCTGTGTGAGGGTGATGATACTGGAGTTTAAAGTAGATTTCCTCACTTTATTAAAGACACATTTCCGTTTGCCAGAAATCATATTATTGATACTAGAAATATTAAACTCTTAGTAATGAAATAATTTGCCTTTTGTGTAATTTGAAAAAGATTTACATACTTGAGCTTTAAAGAGTTCAATGAGCTCAACCTTTTAACTGGTACAGGTGTTTCATAACTGTTGGGAATACTATTGATATTTTTCTTTCTTCTTTATTATTGTAGGAGGCGAGTGAAGCCTATCTGGTTGGCCTTTTTGAAGACACCAACCTGTGTGCTATCCATGCCAAACGTGTAACAATTATGCCAAAAGACATCCAGCTAGCACGCCGCATACGTGGAGAACGTGCTTAAGAATCCACTATGATGGGAAACATTTCATTCTTTAAAAAAAAAAAATTCTCTTCTTCCTGTTATTGGTAGTTCTGAACGTTAGATATTTTTTTTCCATGGGGTCAAAAAGGTACCTAAGTATATGATTGCAAGTGGAAAATAGGGGACAGAAATCAGGTATTGGCCGTTTTTTCCATTTTCATTTGTGTGTGAATTTTTTTAATATAAATGCGGGGACATAAAGCATTAATGCAAGTCAAGGTGTTTCAGTGAACAAGTTTCAAGCAGTTCAACTTTATAACAATATAAATAAACCTGTTAAATTTTTCTGGACAATGCCAGCATTTGGATTTTTTTAAAACAAGTAAATTTCTTATTGATGGCAACTAAATGGTGTTTGTAGCATTTTTATCATGCAGTAGATTCCATCCATTCACTATACTTTTCTAACTGAGTTGTCCTACATGCAAGTACGTTTTTAATGTTGTCTGTCTTCTGTGCTGTTCCTGTAAGTTTGCTATTAAAATACATCAAACTGTACCTGCTTTTGGTCTTTATTATCGACCTTACCCTTGTGCTTCACTTGAAATGCCCATATTCAAAATAGCTGTAGCATCAAGTGTTTTGTCACTTTATACCTAGAAAACAAGACTTTGGTGAGATGGGGAAAGTAGAAGCCGTGAATTTGCCAAAACCTATCTTAAATGTTTGGAAGTGTTGTGTTGTAAACCAGTAATTCCCAGACCTAGCCAGCCAGTGGAATCACATGGAAATAGTTAAATCTGTTTGAGTAGTGAAGTACATTTATAACATTTATAGACATACTGTATAGTGAGTCTAGTCCAAAAATTAGTGTGTTGGAGACTTTGTTTTTTTGTTTTTAATTTTTTTAATTTTATTTATTTTTAGAGAGAGAGGGAGAAAAACATCAATGTGTGCTTGCCTCTCACATGGCCCCCACTGGGGGACTTGGCTTGCAACCCAGGCATATGCCCTGACTGGGAATTGAACCAGCGACCCTTTGGTTCGCAGCCCGAGCTCAATCCACTGAGCTACACCAGCCAGGGCTGTTTTTTAAGACATGTATTAACCCTGAAGTCATTGATTAAGCACCAATAGTTAATTCTTGGGACGTTTTATTTAGCCTTGGGGTAATTAGTGTGAAGTGAGGATAATGAAACTTTTAAGATCTATCACACCTCCAGTACTGAATGTTAGTGGTTAAATTTAAGCTTTTGAGGCTCTCCTGGAAGTGAAATGTTAAACATCAGTGAGCTGAGAGCAGGCCCATGTCAATGTATATAACATTAGATGTATGTTCTTACTGGTCTTGAACTCCTTTTTAGCAGTGACTTCATTTATATGTTTTAGGTCATTACAAAATCTTTGAGATAATTATGAAATTACTTTCATGTGGTCCTTTGCCATTGTTTACACAGGCAGGCACTAGCCTTGGTGAGAGCATGTTTTATTCAAAGTCAGTTGTTGAGGAGAATGTCCTGTTCTGTTTTCTGCCGGGCAGAGAGCCGTACAATTCTGTTCATGGAAACGGGAAATGAGTGTTTCCAACAGGGCGGGTAAAGTTACCTGCTAAAAGCTGTTTCAGAACTGCAATTTACAAATAGGAGATACCCCCATTTGAGTGCTTAGAGTTAGTCTTAATTTACATTTTTTTCCTCCATGAAATGGTTGCTAACAATTCAGTTTATTAACCAAGTTTTGAGGAATAGGTGCTCACTGTCCAGGTTTTGATACACAGTAAGGCATATGTTACAAAATGGGGCAGGTGGGAAAAAATGGGCATAAAGTGGAAAACTTGGCACTCGATAAATGTCTGATAAATGTACTGAGCTTGTTTCAGTATACCATGATCTGTTAATATTTCCCATGTATGCTCATTCTTACAAAGCCAGCAACTGAGTCCAGTTCATAAACCAGCCAGTTTAACCTGGGAGGATTATAATTGACTAAGGTCTGCACACCATGCATAGTAGTTTTGAGCTCGGGACTGTCCTTGGACGCATGAACTGCCACCCCATGAATCCCTAGGGCTGATGCTCAGTAACAGGCTGCTAACCTCTGCTGTGCTTGGGAGTTGCTGCTTAACAATCCTACCTGGGAAAAGATACTGTATTTGTCTTGGGTCCAGCCAGAGTGATGACTAGGAGCTAGCATGCTTCCTTAGGTTTTTAGCATTTTTTTTAATTTTAATTTTTTTAAATATTTTATTTATTTATCTTTAGAGGGGAAGGGAAGGAGAGAGGAAGGAAACATCAATGTATGGTTGCTTCTGGTGCATCCCCTGCAGGGAACTGACCCCTGCCAGAAACTGGCCTGCAACCCAAGCATGTGCCCTGACTGGGAATCGAACCGCGATCGTCTGGTTCGCAGGCCCGCGCTCAATCCACTGAGCTACACCAGCCAGGGCCTTTAGCATCTTCATCAAAGTAACCAGCTTTGGGATATTAAGTAACATGGAAATAGCTGACATGTTGAGGTTCCAGAAAATATTCCTAAAGTCTAAATTAACTTGCAAATGAAAAAAGAAAGCCTTATGAAGTTATGTGGTGAGATAATTTTAAGTAGGTAGGTCTTGGGGAAATTGGGAATTAACTGTAGCTGGAAGAATATTTCAAGAAAGAATTTGGAAACATTGTCTTACACAAATTTGGGGAATCTCACTTGGCTGAGCCTTAAGTGAGCACTTGAACAATGTCCCAAGTTCTTGCCCTTCTGAACTTGACAGCCTAGAAACAGGAAATGCAAAGTTGAATATATTTAGGATCTGCTAGCTGCTGAAAACGCATAAAGCTGCCCCAACTCAAATTGTCAACAACCCTATGAAATGGGTGCGATTAGCATATCCTGTTAATGGGAGACTGTATCCGGTGCCTTGCTCTTTAACTCCCATGCTCTTGCTGTGAAATACATCGCGAATTTTGTTGGGGTGGGCGTGCCAGAAGTACGAGTCTTGACAGTAGTAACAAGGGGGAAAAGACAAGAAAACCTGCATCTGAGAAAACACTTCACCACCTGCTTGCTCTGAGATAGCCCCTTCAATACTCTTTTCCTCGGCTCCATTAAATGTTGGCTCCTCAAAAGTACGTCCAGAAACTCCACATAACCACTTGCAGCATCCGAGGCCCAGCTGCTGCCGTCTCCCCTGCACTGTTGCACAGACGGCTGGGGCTGCCTCCATCCCCTCACTTCCTCTGGCCCCTCACACAGCCTCCAGAGAAATGCTCCTAAAACAAATCATTCCCGCTTTCTGTTGGAAAACATCTGACAGCTTTCTGTTGCATGCTGAATAACACCCGAACTCCGGCTCACCAGGCCTGGCCGATCTTTCCTGTTGCCACGCTCCCGGAGCTGCAACCAAACTGCCCACCTACCCTCCGTCCCAACCCTCGCTTTTTCCTGTATTTATCAAAATCGAAATGAGTGGTTTGCTTGCTTGTTGACTGCACCCACTAGAACTTGCTGCGAGGGGATTGTTGGGTGTACCATCGTAGCCCCGGTGCTGGTACAGGGGACGCCTCAGTAAAGACCAGTTGAATTCGTATTTGAGTGGGTTCCCGCTTTCAGATCAAGTATAGAGCAACTGTGTGCCAGGCACTTTGTGAGAATACAGACAGGAACAAGTTCCCTGACCACATGGAGCTACCTTCTAGTGAGGGGGTCAGACGACAGGAAGTGAGACACCTCGTGTATTAGGTAGTGGAAGGTGGTCAAGACCAGAGAACGCAGATCGTGAGTGTGATGGAAAGTGGATGGATATTGGGAATCAGACCAGAGGAGGCATCCCTGAGGTTATCTTTTGAGTAAAGACCTGAAGAAAATGAGCACAAATCACAGGTGTGAGAGAAGAGTATCGCAGGCCCTGCTGGGGTTTGTGTTGGGGACAAGCCTGGGGGAGGCAGGATCCTGCCTCCAGGAAGGCAGAAGTGGCTGCAGCGTAATGAGTGAGCAGAGAAGTTGGGGGGGGGGGGTCTGAGCTGGAAGGGGAGCCAGACCAGGCAGGGCCTGAGAAGTCCTGGGAAGGACACGGAGTGCGGAGGCCTCCGAGGGGCAGACGGGTGGAGTGCTCTGACCTTCTAGCAAAATCACTCCACTGCTCTGCGGAAAATAAGGGGAGAGCAGGAAGAAACAACCTAATTGTGACATGATATAGTGGCTTGGGTGGTGGCATTGAGAAGTGGCATTCTGGGTTTTTAAGATTTTATTTATTCTTAGAGGGGAAGTGAGGGAGAAGGGGAGAGAAACATCCATCAGTTGCCTGTCCCACACCCCCTCCTGGGGACCTGGCCCACAACCCGGGCATGTACTCTGCCTGGGAATCCAGCCAGCAACCTTTCACCTCGCAGGCGGATGGATGCCCAGCCCACTGAGCCACACACCGTCAGGGTGCATCCTGGATGTCTTTTAAAGGCAGCAGATGGTTAGGGCTTGCTGATGGATGTGGATATGGGAAAGAGAAGGGTAAAGGGTGCCAAGGATTTTGGCCTCAGCGGCTAACTCCAAGGGTGAGTTGCTGTTTCAGAGACCAGGAAGACTGCAGGGAGCAGGACTGGAGAATACAAGGAGCTTAGGGACACATTAAGAGGGAGAGGCTTAGGCTTTGGATTGTGGATATGAGCCTGGGGTTTAGGAAATGGGTTTGGGCTGTAGGTGGTAATTTAGAAGACATCCTCAAATACCTGGTCTTAAAGCCAAGAAGCTAGATGAGATCCCCAAAGGAGCAGGTGCGGGAGGAAATGAGAGAGGAGGCCCCGCGACTGAGGCACTTCGTATTTAGTTTGCCAAGCGAGGGAGAACCCAGAAGAAACGGAGGAGTGGGCAATGAAGAAAGCCAGACATAGCGGGGGTGCTTGGAGGCTAAAGGAAGACAGTGCTCCGAGGAAGAGAGGACGCAGTCTACCTGTCAAATACCAGGAGGTCGAGTGGAGCCAGGTGCCAGCATTTACCACTGGATTTGGCAACGTGGAGGTAATTGGTGATCTTGGTAAGAACGGTGTTGGTGGAATAGAGGGAATAAAATGTGACTAGAGTGGATCCGAGGGAGACTGGGGCTTTCGGTTGAAGTAATCACACTTCACATCACCAACGATGAGCCCAGCTGAGGTTGGGGGCCTCCCGATGTAAAACACTGGGGACACACGTTAACCAAACGTTTCACCGTAGGATAACCATGAGGAGACGACCTGGGAATTCCCAGGTGTAAACCATTCCGCAAAACCACTGGCCTTCAGTGAACAGAAGGAAACACAGGCAGGGAATGTTTCAGATGAGAGGTGACTGCCAGGTGAGCCGAGGCGACACGCTGGCTCCAGAATGGTCAGCAGATGGCCGCACACTCAGGTCTCACTGCGAAACCCCGGCGCCTCGAGGCTCTCAGTACCTGTAGCGTCGCTCCGCCGAGGACAGACTCAGGAGGGGCATTGCCCAGTCTCGGGAAATCGGGGATGGGGAAGGCTGCCCTCGCCAACCCGTCTCGGGAGCAGCCCGGGGAGGGGGTGTCGCTGGCTGGGCCCCGAGAACTGAGCGTTCAGGGTCCTCCCGGCTCCTCGAACCCGCGTCCTCGGCCTTAGATCCGGGAGCCCTGTCCCCAGTGCCTCTGGAGCCTTGCCCAAGTGGTCGCTCTGGTTTGGGCTGCCCGGGGCTCTCGCCCTCCTCACCTTCAGGTGCCAGAGACCCTCCCAGCTCCCCGCAGCCTATCACAACCAAGCCGTGCAGCACCAAGGCTTGCCTCGCTGTCAGAAGGGGGCGGCCACTCAGACCACGCCCCTCGGATCTCGTGTCGCCCTCCAGGCCACGCCCACGACGTGGCCACGCCCCTCCGGATCTGGCTCGTCCGGGCCCCGCCCTGCCCCGCCGCTGGGCTGGACTCCGGGCCAGTTCACGGAATTCCCATCTCTCCACCTATCCCGGCCTTCCAACCCGCTCCCCGCAGGAGGGGCGCCCCCCACGACCCCAGACGGCCTCTGCCGCCCCCGCCCGGACCACACTTGCCCAAGATTCGGGAAACTTCCCGATATCAGCCTCGCCGCGGGCATGACCCCGGTTTGCTGTCCCCGCAGCTCCGCCTGCCCGTCAGGGTTCCCGGGGCGGGGGCGGGGGGGCGTCCCTTTGCGGAGTGATGCGCTGCAAGCTGCGGGCCTTCCCGGGCTCGGCCAGGCCGCCTGGCAGCCCACGAGCTGCAGCTGCGTCCCTGAAGATGCCGCGCAGCCTGGCGAGGGGCTACACGTGGCCCTTTGGAAAACAAAGCTGGCTCGCGCTGAGCTGCCTCCCGAGTAGATGGATGAAAATGTAATATTTATGAACGGAGAATCCATTAACATGCAAATTCTGCGCTAATTCTCGCCGCAGCTCTTAGGGAGCAGTAGTTCCCTGCCGGCTGAGCCCGCAGTTTGTCTTTGCAGCCCAGCCCATGCAGGTGGGCTTCAGACTTACACCACCCGCACCTGCTGAAACCGGCCGGGAAGCCGTGGGCCTCTAAGCCGTTAGTTGCTGCGCCCCTAGCCGCCTCTGGCCGCCCGATTCCCAGTCCTGCTGAGACAATGGGAGGAAAAATGACCAGGTGGTCCTCAGTCCTAGGGAGCCATGTCTTTAGGGGACACTGAGTGGGGCGGGAGGCCCGCGCTGAGCGAAGGTACTGGAAGGAACGCCGGGCTGGCGTTTCTGATGGCGTCGTGCCGGGCAGGGTTTATGCAGGTCAGGACCAGAGACGCCCAGGGAGGCTTCAGGGTTGGGATTTCCTTAAGTGCCAGTCCTGTGGGGCTGTTACAAAGGGGTCAATTCCGAGGTCACCTAAATGCCTGCGGAGCTGCCCCTGGTGGGGAGAAGGGAATCCAGCTGCTGGAGGAGTGAGGTGTTGGGAACGCCAAAGGTGGAGGGGTGTTTAGATGACCCTCATCAGTCTGGATGGGGGCTCTCTCAGCCTCTCCCACTGACTGCGGGGCAGCCTGGAGCAGGCCTGGGGAGGGGACACCTAGAACAGATACCCAGGCCTGCAGCCCCTCCCCACAAGTTTTTATTTAAGATTTTATTTATTTTATTTTTAGAGAGAGGGCAAAGGAAGAAAAAAGAGAGGGAGCAAAACATCAATGTGTGGTTGCCTCTGGCGCACCCCCTACTGGGGACCTGGCCTACAGCCAAGGGATGTGCCCTGACTGGGAATCGAACCAGCAACTATTTGGTTTGCAGGCCTAGGCTCAATCCACTGAACTACACCAGCCAGAGCCCTCCCCAGAAGTTTTAACAGAACCACTTAATAAATCTGAGACCTTTCCCCCAGCACATCCAGTGAGAGAAAGGCACCTCCTCTCTTGGGGATTTCAGCTAGGTTCTACCTGGGGCCTCCCCGAAGCCCCTCCTCTCTTCCACTGGGGGCGCGGTGTCATTAGGAAGACTACCAGCTGTCCCACACTTGGGAAATAAAGAACAACCACTTTCAGTGCCTGCCAAGGTCCCCTCCATCTGTCTCCCAGTTCAACAGTGTCTGGACAGAATAGACCAGGGACGACCTCTGACCACCCTCCAACCTCTTTTCCAGTCACCACCTTTGGTGCCATCCCAGACCAGCCAATATCGTTTTTTGAGCTTCACTCCTTATCTCTGAGCAACCAGGAGCTCCCAGATTTGTCAGTCATGCCATCCAGGTGGAGGCCCCGTCCACCTCCCAGCCAGCCTGCATCTGTGGGCCTCCCACACCTACCTCTCTCTGGGCTTCTGTTTCCACCATGATGATGTGGCCTGGAGGGCGGGGCCAGTTCTTCCCAGAGTTAGTGGAGGAGACGCTCCAGGGCGCCCACCGTCTCTTAAAGCTGCAAAACCAGCGAGGTGGCTGTGCCCTCTTCCAGGACATGCAGAAATCCTTTCATGACAAGTGGGGTGCCACTCAGGATGCCGTGGAAACCGCCGCGGTCCTGGAGAAGAGCCAGACCCAGGCCTCTGTGGATCTGCAGGCCCTGCGTCCTACCCACGCAGACCCTGAGCTCTGACTTCCTGGAGACCCACGTCCTGGATGAGCAGGTGAAACCCATCAAGAAGATGCTGACACCTGGCTCCCTCCACCAGCTGTCGGCCCCCAGGCTGGGCTGGGCCAGTGTCTCTTCCAAAGGCTCACCCTCGAGCACCACTAGGAGCCTGTGGAGCTTAGAGGCCTTTGAGGGGACCCTCTACATCCCCCTGGGGTCTGGCTCCTGCCTGAGCCTCTCCCTGCAACCAAGTAGGCAGCCTCTCACCACCCTGGACCCTCTACCAGGCCTTGGACCAAATGGCAACAATAAAGCTTTCTGCAGGAAAAAAACTGCTTCCCCCCCACATTTCCAGGGACCCTGGCACTTAATGTTGAAAACGGTTGACAAACAGTTTAAAGGGGGATATTTGGCTTCATATGCAGGGCGAACAGATGTCTTTGAATATCTTTTTCTCCCTGTGCCAAGCGCCACGCTAAGCTCGTATTCTCATACCATCAGAGCGACCCTGAGGAACAAGTATTGTTTTCCCTGTTTAAGCAATCCAGAAACTGAAGCTTGGAGCAATGAAATGACAGGCCCTTACCCTGCAAGTATTAAGGGCCAGAGGCAGAATGACAAGACAGGTCTTGACTTCAGTGTTGGCAGAATGAATTTCTATCATCAAGGAATGTATGAGGCATTAGCTAGGTTCTGGGAGGCATAATAAGCACAAACAGGGCAATGACCAGCCACAATGACCAGAGTCCTGCCTCGGCTCTGAAGTGCCCTGGGCTGGTCCTGCTTTGTGACACGGGGCCACCTCTGCTTCTCCTGGCTCCCTAGACAGCCCCTGCCAATGACTCTGTCTAGAGCCATACTTCCTACCATCTCTCAGTCCAGGTGAAGGGTACACATGTGCCTCTGAAGTTCTGCCCACCAGGAAGATGCTCTTTCCCCCCGTCCTTCAGGGCCATCCCGGAGCGGGGCTGTAGGGTTACAGCTGTCCACTTTTGTTGGTGTCAGCATATTGGGCAGAGCCATCTGTAAACCAGAGCGGAACCTGTTCCTTCTCAGTCAGCTGACCACAGGAACTTTTTATGAAGTCCTAGGAGGACGGGAAAAGAGGCCATGAAGCAACAGCTGCTGCTGAAGGCGTCTGAGTCACCTGCTCCCTCATCTTACGTCCTCTGAGCCTGCCCCAGCCCGGGCTCTCCTGGCCATTCCACGTGGTGAGACGGTGACAGGCGTCACATCCAGGAAGTCATTGCCATGCCCAAGGGCACCCAAATTTTCTTCTGTGTTACTATCTTCTCGGAATGTTATATAATTTCACTTTGGACATAGAGGTCTGTGATCCATTTAGAGTTCATGTTGGTGAAGGGTCTGGTCTGTAGTCACTTTTTTTGCAGTGCCATTTGTTGACAGCATAATTATATATCATTTTTTGAATTTACATACAATAAAAATGGACCCTTTTGTGAGTGTGTGTGTGTGTGTGTGTGTGCACACTTCTGAGAGTTTTAGCCTTAGCTTCAGGTAACCATCACTGCAGTCAGATACAGAAGGGCTTCACTGTCCTCCCCAGTTCCCTCATGTTCTGCTTCGGGGTTCAACTCTCTTCCCAGCCTCCACCCCCTGGCAGACACTGTTCTCCGTCCCTACAACTGCGCCTTTCCCACAATGCCATAGGAACAGAATATATGCCATAAATGGACTCCAACAGTATGTAACTTCCAATATTAGCTTCTTCCACTCAGCGTAATAGCTTTGTGATTCCCCACACCGCGTGTATCGTAGTTTGTTTTAGCAGGGTTCCACACTCTGGATGAACGTCAGCTTGTCTATCCACTCGCTCACTGAAGAACATTTGTTTCTAGTTTTTGACGACTCGTGAAAGTTGCTGTTAACATGCAGGTAAGGCTGCTGTGTGAACACAGTTCTCATTTCCCTGGAGCAAATGCCTGGAAGTGGGCCCCCTTGTCTTTTAGGTCGGTTTGCATTGGACGTGCTGGGACTTGCAGTGAAAAGCAGCCCAGCAGATACACCTCCCAGGGTCACGGGGCTGTTTGAAGTGCCCGGGTATCATACGGTCTTTGATGTGGTCAGAGGTCCGTGGCGCTGTCAGCTGGGACTCCCGGAACCCAGCCCATGCGGCCCCTACGAGTCTGGAGGATCTGCTGCTTCTAAGCCACTCAGGAAGTGGGGGCTCCCCTCTACAGGAGCTGCCTTCCCTGGTGTTATAATAAAGCAGCCAGCCTTCTGAAGTCCTGCCCTCCTCTCTCCAGGCACTGACGGCAAGTAGACCCCCCCAGGACCTGTAGGAGTTTTGAAACAAGTCCCCGAATCCTCAACCATTCTCCCCACCAAAGACTGGGGTCTCATTCCCCTTCCCCTTGAACATGGGCCATCCTTGGCGACCTGCTTTCAGTGAACAGAATGTGACCGAAGGGATGCTGCATGACTTTCTGAGGCTAGATTAGAAAAGGCGAGGAGCTTCTGCTCTGCTCTCTCTCTTAGAACCCAAGCCCCAAGCAGCCACACAGAAAGGCCATGTGTGGGTGTCGGGGCCACAGGCTCAGCTGCCGTGCCCGCCAACAGCCAGCATCCACCAGGCCTGTGAGAGCGAGCCCTCGGTGAGTCCAGCCCCAGACACCGAGTCCAAGGTCATGCTGGTGCTGAACAGAGCAGACGAGCTGTCCCCACCAAACACCACCCAAACAGCAAAGGAAGTGGTGTCACTGTGAATGCTGCCTTCGGGGCGTTTTATTACACAGCAACAGAACAGCGGACAGGTGCCCCCTCTCTCCCCAGACTCTCTCCTCTGCGTCTTCCTGCTTGTCACCTCTCCCCACCCCCTGGAGCACCCAGCATAATTTCTTTAACAACACTTATTTTGGGAAAACTAAAGCCATAAAGGAGGATGTGGTCATTTATTAGGTATGCCTCCAAATATCTTCTCCCCTTCCTCTATAACTCTTGAGTTTTAGATTAGGACGTGCTGCTCTAGCTAAAGACTACGTCTCCCAGAATTCCTTGCAGACAGCTGTATCCCTGAGATTTCATTCCAGGCATGGAATGCCAGTAGAAGCAATGAGTTCAACTTTTAAGCCTTGGCTGTAGAACCCTGGGCATGGGCATCGCTGAACTCGCCCCTTTCCCAGGGCTGGACCACAGACACGACGCTGTCCCAGCTGCAGCTGTGTGGAAGAAGATAACAGTAGAACGTGAAGAATAGCATAGAGGAAGCCCAGGTCCCTGAGTGACCATGTGGAACAGAGCAGTTTCTCCATCTGGAACCACCCCTGTCTGCCTCTGGGTTGGTGCATGAGACAGAAATAGACTGTTATTTTGTTTGAACGACCGTATTTTTTGATATCTCTGTTGAGGTGGCTAAGCCTCTACCCAAATAATACTGGGAGGACGGTAAGTGTCTCAAGCCCTGTGACTTCACTTTCCCTGAGTCAAGCACAAAGGAGAACCCGGCTCCTCTCTAAAAGGGGAAGATGAAAACACAGGGAGGGAACACAGTACTAACGCTCAGGAAATTATCCCACCATGAGGTCTACTCGGATGGGTGCTGTCTAACCCGTCCTAGCAAAGGGGACGTGGAAACCCAGGAGAGGAAGAATTTCCCTTCCGAGGGGACTTTCGGGAAGACTCTGCAGAGACACAGACCTTAAATTGAAAGCAAGGTTTGGATGGATGGGAATGGGGTTCGGAGGAAGGGGAAGTGAAACAAAGGGTGGGGGTAGGAAGTGTCTGATCCTTATGGGGGTGCCAAAGGTACCCTTATGGTACGAAGTTTAAAGGGAGAGCTGAACGTAAGCCCTAGGGCACAGGCGGCAAACACCAGGCACAAGGGCTGAATCCCATCCTCCACCTTGTTTTATCCGGCCCAGCACCTTGTTTCTACCTGGTGGCAGCACCGAACTCCTTGCCCCTAGTTAAGGAGTAGTTACATTTATACAGTCCTAAAATGACATTCGGCCTTTGGAAGGCAACTGCGAGGCTGATGTGGGCCCTGGTGGAAATGAGGTTGACACCCCTGCCTAAGCCCGTACTTTGGGGTTTAAATTCAACGTGGTAAATTCACAGGTTTAGTATCCTAAATGATTTTTCTTGTTTTTATTAGAGAACTGTCTGCAAACAAATCTTTACTTGATGAGAAGTTTAAGCATAATTATATCTAGTAGTATATTACATGCATATTTCATTGCTTTATTAACTCCTTCAAACAACATAGTTCTTGCAAGCATAATTAACCTCTTTAGAACATCATCTCCCAACAGAATGAATGAACCATAGACTCGAGGTGTTCTTTCTAAAGACCCCCTTAGTCTGTAATGTCTGTAGGGACACCAGGTGACGCCATGTGATAGTGGCCCGAGGGAGTGGTGGTGCCGCCCAGCTCACCTACTCCTGCCTCTGCTTCTGCTGGTGACAGACTTTCTGGCCACAAGGAAGAGCAGGCCAGCCAAGCCTGGACTATGCAGTATTCCATTCCTCAGACCACAGTGATTGGACCAGAGGTGGTTATGCGGCCAAAGCAGAGCCAATCAGAATTACTCCCTAGGATGGATGCACAGAGGGAGGAAGAGAGGTGTGGGGGTTGTTTCATTCCCAGAACTATTAAGCTGGGGTTGCCCCGTGGAGGAAGAGAGCCTGTTGGCTAGGACAAGCAGAGATGAAAGATGGACGGGCACCTCACGGTGTCAGAGTCCCTGCAGCTCTTCCTTCAACCCGATGACCTATTCCCAGGACCCTTCCGACTCCCGAGCAGTAAATTCCCCTTTGAGCTGCTTGTCTGTCACCTACAACCAAGTGTCCTGACCACACAAGGTCAACTGTACGAGGAGCCACTAGGGTCAGCCACGTCGTACCATAGCTCCTCAAATTTAGGGTGCCCTTGACTGTAAAATATACTAATATTTGTGTACCACCAAGAAAGGGGAAGAGGCTGCCAAATAAACTCTGACAAACCATGGATTGTAAGATGCATCCGGCTTTCAGACGCATGAAAATAGGGAAAAAAGTCTTTTCTAGTGCTGATGAAATATGGCAGCTGTGGGCCCTCAGAGACTTAATCTCTATCATCCTCATCTATAAAGGAAGGATGATAATTTCAGCCTCACAAGATTGTGCGGATTAGACATAACAGATGTAAAATATCTACACCCCAATGTTCTAAACAGCATTATTCCTAACAGCCAAAAAGTACTTAGGTACTTAAGGTACTTAAAGTACTTAGGTACTTTAGGTACTTTGGGAAGTACCTAAATGTCCATCGGCTGGGAGTGAACAGACTGAAGGGGGTCTGGGCCACACCGTGGAATACTACTCAGCGATGAAAAAGGAGCTGTGCCTCGAAAACATTCTGCTCACTCAAAGAAGTGAAACGCCAGAGACTGTATGTTGTGTGATCCTGTTTCTACGAAACACCCGGGAAAGACAAAACCGTATAGAGAAAAGGAGAGCCACGGTTGGCCAGGGCAGGAAAGGAACAGTAAATGGGCGTGAGGGGTCTTATTGGGGTAATGGAAATAGTTTAAAACTGACTTATGCTGATAGCTGCACAACATGGTAAATTTGCTACAAAATTCAGTGAATGGCATACTGGAAATGAGTGGATTACACAATGTGTACAGTATGATTCAATAGTTATAAAAACAGATGTACAATGTCCAGAATCGTTTCTCAACTTGATAGGTTTCTTAAGAAATGGTGACTCCTCTGGCATCTACTTATGGCTCAGGTCCTAAGTCCATAAAGCCGCTCCTTCCTGGGCTCCTGGAAGGGGCAACACTGTCTTTTTTCACTTCCTGATACTCCCTTCTCCCGGTCACACCCCCGCCTGGTTTTCCTCTCCTCTCTGCTCCTTCCCACGCTTTCTGCTGGGTCCTCCCTATCTCACCAGCTTTAATCCACCGGGCCCCTAGGTTGACGCTACCCAAAAGACATTTAACATGAAACACATGCGGAACTAAAAACTGCTGGGTAGCCATTTTTAAGAGAGTAAAAGGGAAAACAGGTAATTTTAATACCAGTCCTGGCTGGTGTGGCAACCGAGGTTTCTCTCCCTCTCTTTCTCCCTTTCTCTGCTCTCTGAATATAAATAACATCTTTAAGAAAATTTTTAAAGGATGCTATTTACTTTTAGAGAGGGGGAAGGGAGAAAGAGAGGGAGAGAAACATCAATGTGTGGTTGTCTCTCGTAAGCCCCCCACTGGAGACCTGGCCCCACCCTAGGCATGTGCCCTGACTGGGAATTGAACTGACGACCCTTTTGGTTCCCACGCCAGGGCAGAAAATTTGAATACAATTTTATTAACCCAATAGAGCCATATAGTACCATTTAAACATGCAATTGATATAAAATTATTAATGAGATATTTTACTTTGGGGGGACTAAATCCTGGAAATCCAAATGTATGTTTGACACAGCAGATCTCAAATTGGTTGCCAGATTTTTATTGGAAGTTCTCGATCTGTTTTTAGCTTGATAACGCTCTACAGCTGAAAAAGTAGATTCACGTAACCAAACTGTTACAAACATTCTGAAATTTTTTCCAGTAAGTGAGTCAAATAAGTTTTTAAATTTTAAGTTAATTAAAACCTAATTCTTCAGTTGCACATTTTCCACTAATTGCAAGTGCTCAGCGGCCCCATGGGGCTAGTGGCGACTGTATTGGACAGCTCCGAGCTAGGTAACACCAGAAAAGCGTGCTTCTTCATACCAGTAAACCTGTGCCGAGATTTCCCACACTGACCTCCGGAGAGCGAATACCCTCTGTTCTGCAGACCCGTCTGGAGAACAAGTGCCTACTCAGCCCTGCACTTGGCTGTGTAATGAGCGTCTCTCACGTAACCTGTTCAAAACGGTGCCCCAGAGAGAAGCTAGCGCCACCCACCAAACCAGCAAAGCCAGTTTCCCCATCTCGGTTAACAGCTGCTCTTTCTTCTGCTGCGCAGGCCAAGACCTTGGTACTCTCCTTGACCCTTCTCTCTCTCTCCCCTTCCTCGTATCTGGCCTGGCGATAAAGCCTAAAAAATATTTCCAAAATTCCACCACTTTTTGTCACCTCGGCGGCTACCAGCCTAAGCCACGCCCCATCACCTCCCGCAGTTGCGGCCTGAGGCTCGGGACTGGTCTCGCTGCTCTGGCCCTGCCCGCGCTATCTGTTCACCAACCAGGGGGCTGCTTGTAAGTGAAGTCGGCCGAGTCCTTTCTCTGCTCGGAACCCGGCAGGACTCCATGTCTCGCAGGAGAGGAGCCCAAGACCTTGCAGTGGCCCATAAGGCGCTCCTACAGCTGACCTTGGCCTCTCCATCCCAACGTTCCCCTGGGCGCCTCCTCCATGCTGGCCTCCTGGCTGCTCGGGGTCGCCGGAAATCTTCTTGGCTGCCCCACTCGGTTCCCTCAGGCCTTTCTAGAAAACTCACTGTCGACCTCTCGGTGAGGCCTTCCCGGTCACCCGAAACCTCACTTATCAAGGCCCATTTCGTCTCCTCCTTCCCATTCTCTCCTCATTACCATCTAATAAATTTTACGTCCGTTCTGCCTCTTCTATTACCACATAAGCTCCGGGAAGGGAGAGGTTTGTGTGTGTGTGTGTTTGCTGTTCTAGCCCCACTGTCCGGATCGTGCCTGGAACCTCTTAGAGGCTCAGTAAATATTTTAAATGAACGAATGAACGAATGGCTTCCAGGCAGAGAGAAAAGGTGGAGCAAATCCAGCGGCAGCCGCTGTCTTCAGAAGCCTGAAGCTGGGGCCCAGGAGCCCCAGGCGGGCGGGGGGAGTGGAGTGGTCTGGGTGGGCGTCGAAACCTTCCGCGCTGGAACTTTCTCTCCGAAACGCGGGCGTGGGCGCGAGGACCGCGGCGCCCGGGAGAGCGGCGCTTCCCGGCCCGTCGCCTCCCGGGAGGTCGAGAGAGAGGCGGGTCGGCTTCCCTCGCTTCCGCTGCCCCTGCCGGGAGGACCCCGGGAGGCACGGACGCCAGTACCCCGAAATGCAAATGGCATTTTCAAAGTGCAAGGAGGTGGGGTGGGGGGTGGACTTGTTTTGCGGATCCGAAGTGACAAGTGCCCCCACGGCGGAACCCGAGGGGCTCGTGGCGCTTTGTCCCGGGAGGAGGCGCGCGCGCGTCTTGTGGCCGCGCGGTTCCCAACCCCGCGGGACGCGCCGCCCCCGAAACCGGACTTTGGGGCCCGGCAGTGGGCGGCGAGGCTGGGGAGGATGGCGGAGGGCGCACGGCAGCGCGGAAGCCGCCCCCGGGTCTCCCCCGCCCGCCGGCCTCCGGAGGCTGCGTGGGCCTAGACCAGCGCCGCTCGGGGCCCGGCGCGCGGCCTCGGGACCCGGGGCTGCTCGGCACGGGCGCGCGGGGAAGGGGGCGAGGGCGCGGGCGCCGGTGCGCGCGTCCGGTCGCGCTCACAAAGGAGAGCCCTCCCCCGTCCGCCGCCGGCCCCGAGCGCCCGCCCGTCCTCCCGCTGCACCCGTCCCGGGCTCCCCGGCCGGCCGACCCCGCCGCTGCCTTTCATTTCTTTATTTTGATGGAGGAAGGCGGGGTCGTCTATCTCGGAGTCGAAAATCTTTCCAGGAAGTTTGTTTGTGCCTATTAATATTTCAGTTCCTGGCAGCTGCTTTAAGTGCTGGGGGAGGGGCAAAGGCCAAGTTCAACGCCGGGAGGGGGAGCTGCTGCGCGCGGCCGGCGGTGCTCCGCAGGCCTGCGGCGGCGGGGCCGAGGGGCAGCCCCGGGGCCTCCCGGACGCGTCCCCTGGGTGGGAGGCGGCAGCTGCCACCCGGAGAGCGGGCGGGCGCCCTCGGGAGCGCCGCGCTCGGGCGAGAGGCGGACCCTGCGGCTGCGACGAAGCCGAGGGCGCCAGGTCCAGGCTTCCCGGAGCAGGGGCGACGGAGGGAGCCTCGGAGAGGGCCAACCGGCCGCCAGATGTCCGCGATTAGCGGGCGGGGGAGGAAGGGAAGGCGGCACTGCGAGCACCCAGGCTCGGAAGGCGTAGCCCAGCGAGCGAGGGCCGCATCTGCCCTCCCGGGAGCCGGAGCCGGGGCCCTGACGGTGTCTGGACGTCGCTTCTGACCTTGGTTCGGCCACGCTGCGGGAGGGCGCTGCAGCCGAAACTTGACCCTTGAAAGCAACTAGATGCCTCGCAACCACCTTGCAAGGTTATCGTCATCTTCAATCTACAAGCGGAAATGTAGCTCAGAGAAGTTGACCTGCACGAGGTCACTGCTGCTGCCCAACCGCAAGGCCCCCGGTTTCGGACATACATCTTGCAAGAAAGGAAGCAAATGCAACAGTATTCGGTGGTACCAGCCAACAGGACCGCCCCCCAGGGGAACCGCAGGATCAGGGAGGATTCTGGACTCGGAGGGCCAGGTGTTCCTCGTCCCTCTCCTTCGCCTCGGAACAGCCTGCTCAGCCTGCTCTAGCCAATCGCGTGTCTGCGACGCCAATCACTTAGCCAAAGAAAATTACCTTTTAACACCCATCAGACACACATTTCAAAGGGCTGGCATAGCCACCTCTGGAGGGCGGGCTGCTGCTCAGGCTGCTTCGAATGATAACTAACTGTCCCCAAGGTAAAAAAAAATGTAAGTCATTACACACAGCAACATCACACTGCGTCCTCCTCAGTCCAAAGTCATTCGTGGACACTATGGCGACCCTCCTGCTCAGGATGATCGGCCCCACTCTGCGTGGAGCTCGCTGACCGCCTGGACAAGGTGGGCAGAGGGCAGGTTTGCCTCAGGAACCTCTCACTCTGATCCCCAGCCCCCCCTCCCCCGCCCACACCCCAGCCATATGTGCTTCTCCCAAGTGGCCAGAGCCCCAGTAGCCCGTGGGCCAGAGAAGAGGATGTGACAGGTTCAGGCATTTTAAGGTAGGACTTGGTGATGAGCAAGTCTTTCCTGAACCCCATCTCCTAGGAAAAGTACTCAAAGCCCTGGTGGGAGCAGAGGAGAGCTGGCCCCCGCCGCTGTCCTCCTGGGTTGCCAGACTTGGAGATCCAGTGGAGGAATGTCAGCCCTCTGCTGGATTCGGTCAGCAGGGGGAGCTTCGCTGCAGCCATGGCTGCCTCCTGTGAGCTTCCTCCCCCAGCCGAGTCAGGTCCAGAGTGCCCTGCTTCTGTTTGCTTTCCGGCTGCTGAGGTTTCGGGGCGGGGGCTGGGGGGTGTCCTGGAGACTAACGCCTTCTTCCCAGCTTGGGTGGGCCGGGCCCTGCCAGCTGCAGAGAGCCTGCCAGGCTGCAGGGTGCAGGGCCTGAACAATGGCTGGTGGTATCAGCTATTTTAATGCAGAGTTAGGCACACAATCCTTGCTAAAAATACATACAAAGGAAAACCCCAAAGTAGCTAAGCCTATTTTAATACCTTTTATTTTCCTTGTTCCTGGCTTCTTTGTCTTCCCCTTGCGACGTGGGAGCTGCGTGTCCCTGGAAAGGCCACCCTGGATATTGTCAGGGCTTCCACCCATGTCCCGCAGACCCCACAGCCCAATCTTGATCATTGGCTGGAACAGTCAGAGCGTACAGAGGGGAGAAGAGGAAGAAGAGCCAACAACCATTTCTTTGAGTGTGATTTGCATTAAATAGAATGATGGCACCATTTCTAAGACACGGCAGCTAAAGAGGGATCATAGGGGTGAGGAGACCTCTTCCCACTGCCCTCCCCACCCCCCACAGTCCTCTGTGGGGAGAACGGATGTTTGCCCGGCACCTGCCGAGGAAATGGCCAGCATCCTCCTCTGCTGGGAGGGGGCACATCGGAGCGGCTCTGGGCTCCTGGGGGCATCACTCCTTACCTTTTCCCGGGAAGCAAGGGTGGCAGCGGCCCTGGGGGGATCAGCTGTTAAAGTACTGAAACGAGGAGGCCATTAGGCTGACGGGGCTCTGATGCATGGGGGCCCACAAAAGCAACCCGCATCGAAGCCTGTGCGTGCTTCCAGATTCTGAAATCAAACCGATAAAGACAACTCATCATAAACAGCCAATGAGGCTTTTAGCTCCAGCCAAGCAATCATTTTCTTTCTTTGCTTCTGCACTTTCTACATGTACATCTGTCCCCTGGCTCCTGGAGGAGCCCTCCTGACCACTTCTGGTTTGGCAATGAAAGTCCCATTCCAGTGGACTTTTGCTGCCCTGGCCAGGTGGCTCAGTTGGTTAGAGTGTTGTCCTGATGCACCAAGGTTGCAGGTTTGATTCCCTGTCAGGGCACATACAAGAGTCAACCAATGAATGCATAAATAAGTGGAACAACAAATCAATGTCTCTCTCTCTCTCCCTCTAAAAAGTCAATGAAAAAAAAAAAGAAAAATGTGGACTTATGCACCCAAAGCAATCCAACATGGTCCACTCACTTCCCTTCCCTCATGTCCTGGCCCAGACCTTGGGTAGAGACCACAAAGACCAGGCTTCAGGTACAAGAAACAGGGGTTGGGTGGGGGTGGGGGGCGGAGTGAGCCAGGTAAAGGATTAGCCACAGGACAGTACCCTGGGTGCCCTGACCGAGAAGGGCAGAGGTGAACGGATCAGAATATGAGCCCAGTTGGAAGTGTGGGTGGGCAGATATTGAGCCCCAAAAGGATGAAGGAGCATCCGTGCCTCCCCCTGCTTCTGTCTACCCCTCCTGCTCCCTGTGCCCCTCCCCCGCCCCCAATGTCACTGCCAGTGAAGCTCACCACAGAGCCCTGCCTGCCTAGTTCACACCTGGGGCCTCTCAGTGTGTTCTCTAGGAGGCTGGGCCCGGCCAACCTGACACGGAAGGATGGGGCGGATGTCCTGACTGGGGCAGAGCACAGGTTAGAAGCCTGCAGACTAGCCCAGAGGCCCCTGCAGTGAGCGGAGGGCCCTGCCCAGGTCCGAGGGAATGAAGAGCTGTGCCACTGTGTCCCCGCCTGCCCCAGGCTTCGGGTGGCATCTATTGCAATGGCAGGAGCCTCAGAGGCCTGGGGCCCTGCCATCATGCACAGCCTTTCTCCATGGCACGTAGGTGCTTAGGGCCTCACCTTGGGCCCAAACCAGGGCGGTGTCCTGACTCTCCCCTTCCTCCAACTCTCGTGGCTCTAACTGGCCCAGTAGGGACAGCTGCTGGTGGCCTCATGTGCACCTTGGCTCCCTGTGAACGTGAGAGTGCCCCCCTCTCTTGGGCCTGGGGGCCACCGAGCCTTGTCTTCCCTGAGGGCCCCAAAGCCCCACTCAAGCTGGTGAGGGAACTCTCTCTATTCCAGTCTCTGCCTATCTCCAGAACGTAGCTCCGGAGAACAGACTCTGTCCCTGGGGGGGCGGTCCTGTCTTGTGATTTGGGAAGGGAGCAATCACCAATTGTACTCTAGGGGGCACACATGGGACCTTCCAGTGTTCAGGGAACTAGGTTGGAGCCTGGAGGGCTTCTCCCTCCTGGGATGACCTGTTCCAGCAGGTAAGTCATTCGCTGAGGATCACTCCCTGTGGGGCAGTGGCAGCTCAAGGGTTCATTAAGGAAGCCTGTGACACGCACAGAGAGGCGACGGAGAATAATGATGATGAATGTGGGTGAGCCACACGTCTCAGTGCCGCCGGCCCCACTCGGGGCTGCACAGAAAAACTGAAGGCCTCCCTGTCGGTTCATCAAGGTAATTAGAACTGCTGTGGGGGAGGGGCAGTGCTGTGCCCTGACTGCCTCTCCTCCGATCTTGGGCCGCTGACCACTGCGGAGCAAGGGAAAAGGGGAAGGGGGGCAACGGAGGAAGTGGGGTCGACTCTCCCTCAGAGACCGGGTTCTCGGGTGGGCTGCTTTGGTGGGTGGAGGAGGTGGGGAGGACAGCTAGCCTAACACATTTTCCTGGCCGTTGGCTGACTGCAGGGGCGTGAGAGCAGACCCTCAGCAGAAGCGGTGAGGCCACAAGAGGGGGCACACAGCAGCCAGGGGCAGAGCCGGGACATGGAGGGACCGGGCCTGGGGGGCTGAGGGAGGAGCTCTCTCTCTCTCCAGTGAGATATTCCTGTCCCAGGTGGGAGTCCTCAGTGGCCCTTAATCGTCTGTCAATCAACCACCAATCACACAGGCAGGAGCCCCGGGGACGTTCCTGGGCCACAGGGAAGAGATGGTTGGGAAAGCCCAGAGGTTTGGAGGAGCCTCAGGTGGGCAAGGGCAGATGGAGCAAAGACCAAGGAGCTTCCGGAAGAAGGGTCCCGGCTATGTCCTGGCCCCCAGAGCCTCTGGCTGTCTCTCAGGCACACTGGGACCTGTCGCAGCCTTGCACAGAGACTTGCAGTGGAGGCTCCCTGGGTCTCACTCCATAGGTGAGGGAACTGAGTCTCAGAGAGGTTGAGTGCTTGCCCCAGGTCACAAAGCTGGTAAGCAGTGAGGCCAGAGTTCATTACCCCTGAGGGGGAGTAAGAAGCTCTCCCCACGGATCCTATAGACATGTCTTTCTGCCGCACTGCACCTCGCCTGGAGAGGCTGATCCAAAACCAGGGGCAGGACTGTGGGTAGAACAAAGGAATCACAGACAAGTAGAAAATGCTGCCTGAGTGCCTTCTGCCCGGAGGATGCAGCCCCTGTCCCCCGATGGGCTGGGAGCCCTCCCAGGTTTCCAGGGTTCGATGTGGGGGAGCAGTCCAGAGAGCGCTGTAGTGGCGAAGGCAGCAGGTGACTCCCACCTGAGGCACTGAGGGTCTCCCCACAGGTTTCCCGGGCTCCAGCCCTCACCCTCCAGCCAGGGCGGGCCTGGCAGCACCAGAGGAGGGCCAAGGCCTTCTGGCCTAAATGGGGGGAAAGAGGACCCCCCCAACCCCAGCATTCACTCACTTCTGCCTCCTCCTCAGCCAAGGCCCGTGAGCTTGCGTGTTGGGTGTTACACCAGCTCTTCGGACTTAATGAAGAATTCACAAAGTTCAGGGAATGTATGAGCAATGAGTGCCCAGCGGTATCTGCTAACAGTGGGTCCCTGCCCAAACCAAATGGCCCAGGGAAGGACCAGGCTTGGGTGACAAGCCCTCACCGTGGTGGGAAGTCGAGCCTTTCCTTGCTTCAGGGTGGCCCAGGGCTGGTGGACCCAAATGTGGTCCACAGGTCACCTGGCATCCCGGAGCCCAAGCCCCGCCTCCTGCATCCTGTGGAGATGGCCCACTGAGTTCAGTAATGCCGCAGGGGAATGTGGGGGGTGGGGGTGGAGTAGAGAGTGTGCATGGGCCCTGAGGGAAGAAGGGGCCCAGCTTTAGCATGCCCAGGCTGGATGGGGCAGAGCCCTGGCACCCCGCTGGGGAGGACAGGGGAGCAGGAGAAAAGGGGGCCGTTGCAGCCTGTTCCGGCACCTATCAGGTGAGCCCTGAGCCAGCTCCCTGGGGTCACGTGCCTGCCCTTGGCCCTGGACCCATTTTTACCAGGGCACACTTGTCTCCTGGGCCAACCAGATTTCTCTTTAGGGAGAGGATATTAAAAGGAAGGGCCGTTCAGGATGTCCCAGGCTTGTACTGACTAATGACAAAATTCACAGCATTGGGAGTAGGTACGCTTGGGAATAAGGGGACTCCTCAGTACTTGGTCTGGACAAGTCCACCCATGGGGCCTCCCGGGTGGGCTCCTGGGAACTGCGCTGCGTTACAGGCTGGCGGTTTACTCTCTCAGTTCACAAGCGGGAGACCCAGGCACAGGGAGGGCCAGCACCTGCCCCGAGGCCACCCACTCAACTGTGTCCCCTGCCTGGTAGCCTGTGGACGTTGGGGCCTGGGACAGAGACTGCTCGCCTGTCTCCCCAAGACACACACACACACTCACACATGCCCCAGCCTTTCCCCACCAGCAGGCCTTGGTAGGGATGCACAGGGGTGGGGTGGCAGGCGCGTGGAGGACCCGCGGTACCCCGGCCCAGGGCTGGGTTCCGTGCTCTGCGGGTGACAGCATCTGGGAACCGAAGGCCGAGGGGAAGGAGCCCGGGCGCCCTCTGGTGGCCGCCGCCGCACGCAGACGCCATCCCCGGGCTCGCAGCCAAGCGGGGGCGGCTAGCGACCCGGGACCCCTTTTCGCGGGGGCGACAAGATCTCGCGGCTGCAGGCTTCTTTTTCTTCCTACAAAAAGGAAGCATATTGGTGGTGAAACCGGATTTCTGTGAAATCAATAAGATCGATAGAGACACTGGATCGGTAAAACGAGCCAGAAACGCCCTCCCGCCCCAGGCCAGCGGCGGAAGCGGTGGGGAGCAGCGCAGGAGGAAGTTGAGGCTATTGTCGCCGTGACCCTGGTTCCATTACCCGGCCGCTGCCCGCAGAGGGCGCGGCCGCAGAGCCCCACCCGGGCGGGGGCGGGCGGGTAGTGGGGGCAGCGTATGGGCACCGCCCGGAGGCTCCGCCCCCGCGAGGCCGCCGGGGTGCCCGCCCCTCTTTGTCCGCAGGCGACGCCCCGCCGGAGGCCCGCAGCAGCTTTGCGGGGGCCGCCGGGAGTCAATGTACTGCGGCTGGGACACCAAGCAGGCGTCCTCGCCCGTCTCCCCAGCGAAGAAACACCTCACCAGAAGGGGAGGGGACTGGCTCCAGGTCACCCAGCACAGCCAGGACCCCAACCCAGGACCCACCCCCGCGCCCCGCTCCCTGCGCGGGAGGAAGCCCGGTGGTCAGGGAAGGGCTGCCAGGTGGCTGTATGGAACACAGTTAGCTGGGTAAATAAATCCCCAGCATCCTCTGACTTTTAAAAATCGCCTTTCTTTGCAGAGGCCGGTCAGAGGCGCCGCTTTCTGGCCTGGAAATCAGAACAGAAAGGGTAACGCGGTGCAGCTCTCGGGTACTGCGGGCCTGAGACTACAGGCATTTACTACAGGCGTTTGAGGGTCAGCTGCAACCACGGCAGGGCAGGGCCAGCCTTGCCTTCCAGCCCAGGGGCGGGAGCAGCAGGAGGTGGCGGTCCGGTAGTGCAAGTCTCCCGAGGAAGGGGGCGGGTCCATGGGGTTAGGGCGCCCCTCGCCAGGGCCTCTGCACTCTCCAGAACCTGGCACGTGGTTGGTGTTCCATAAATAAGTATCTAATGTCTGTTGCGTAGGGGGCGGTGCGACTTAAGCTGGGTGGGCTCTGGCTGAGCAGAGAGGGCTCGAAAGATCAGAAGGGCTATTTTGGAGCCTGGCAGGAGCTTAGGGGGTTACAGGGCAGCGAGGGTCCACCTGGAGGAGCAGAGGCTCCGGACTGGGTCTCCTTGGAGAGAAGGGTGCAGGGGAGGCTGAGGGCTGGCATAGGGCCCCAGTGGGTAGTAAGGGGCCCTGTGAGTGCCTTACCCTAGGTGGGGTGGAGGCTGGGCGAAGTGATCACTGAAGCTTACCCCTGGTAAAGGCGACAGTTTACGACAGGAAGTGCAAACAATGAATCACCAGCGATACGTTTGTCCAGGGAGTGGGCCCGTCTTCTCTAGAGCTCCTTGAGGTGGGGGATGATGGCGTGGGGAGGGCTGGCAGCCACAGTCAGAGCTGAGTCTCAGCTGTTCAGTTTACCTTGGGCCTTAAAAACGTAGAAAGGTAGTATGGGTTTGTAGAACGCAAGGCCCCCCCTCAGCCTGCCCTGACGCCTGCCTCTCCAGAGATGGGCGTCTTGAGTAGCACCCCCTGCCAGCCGTTTTCAAATTTGTGTGACCAAGAGGTCAGGTGTTTGGATTTGTTTCTTTTAGCGACTGGAATCATGCTGTAAATATTGTTGTTGTTTTTAAAAGATTTTATTTATTTTCAGAGAGGGGAAGGAGGGAGAAAGGAAGAGAAACATTAATGTGTGGTTGCCTCTCGATCGCCCCCTACTGGGGACCTGGCCCCCAACCTAGGCAGGTGCCCTGGACGCAGAATGGAACCTGCAACTCTGGGTCTCAGGACAGCACTCATTCCACTGAGCCACACCAGCCAGGGCTAAATACTGTTCTTTAACGTGTGTGTGTTGGGGATGCTTCCAGTGCAGCACGCTCACAATACAGTCACCTAATATTCCATAGAGTCAGTGTCCACCATCTCAATGGACATTTGGATTGTTGCATTCTGCTTGGTTATAATAATCACTTTTGTGCACAAATTTCAGTACACATTACAGGGCTGGAAGTCGAGGGAAGGCCCGGGTTTGAGTCCCTGTTGGTTTCAAGGTGAAGGTGTAGAACAGGCAATGTGCCGAGCATGCTGAGCTGGGTGGGAGAGTGTCCGGGCTGTGGACTGAGAATCAGAGGCCCAGAGGTCAAGTGTGTGACCAGGTAAGTTGCTGGTTTTCCTTCTGGGCCAGAAAAGGGCTGCGGTCCGCTCAGGCCCAGATGTGTCCACTAGGTGGCGCCACAGTCAGAAAATGGAGGCCCAGGCTTCAGAGCCCCAGTTGCTGCCTAGGAAGTTCCACACCAGTGGGACCCCTTAGTTCTACACGAGTGGGCAAGGTTCTCCTAAGTCGGGGGCTGCCTCCCTTACACACCCGGGGTGGGGCAGCCATGAATGGTTCTACAGGTGAGCCCTGCCCAAGGGCTCTGGCCAGGCTGGGGGCTGAAATTCAGGCCCTGACAGCCCAGGGTGGGGCTGCTTGCTTCCAATTCGCACAAGTCCAGGAGGCATGTGCGGTAGTGGGAGTCGGGGAAGCCACAGTTAGCCCTGGCTTCCAGGAGAGAACCCCAACCACCGGCTACACCGTGCAGGGCCCCTCCCCAACAGGTGGGGTGACCCTGGGAGGACTGGGTGGGCCAAAAAGCCCGTTTCGCTTTTTCCATACAATAAGACACATTTTTCATTTTCACCAATAACTTTACTGATTTGGATATTTTGAGTATATTGGCTGTCTCCCACGACTGGCTGCTGGTGGGTCGAGGCCAGGGGTGCGCTAAACACCTTCCAGTGCATAAGACAGCCCCACAGCCAAGAATTATTTGGCCTAAACGTCAATAGCACCAGTAAACTCTGCCAACTGCTCTTGACACGTTCAGTCAGTCATGGCACCTTCTCCACACACTGCACAAATCTTTTCTTGTGTTTCAGTTGTGTTTTTGCCTTTCTTGAAATAGTAAAGCACAATACACTGAAAATGTTGCATGTTTTCTTCCATCTTCAATATTAAAGTGGCTACACAAAATCGGCTAATCTTGATTTTTAAAAAAAATGCACGCTGAAAGGACAGCTGTCACAACACAGTCTAACAAAATTGCTTCAAATGACATTAAAGACATCTGAGCACTTGCTAGAGCCATTGTATGGAAAAGACGGACTTTTTGGCTGACCCAGTAATTTTCGGCCCAGCTGTCCTCTGCACACCTGCTGCCCAGGACAGTTTCTGTTGCCTGTCAGCACTGTCTTCACAACGTCGTGACGCCAGCCCCCACCTGTCCTGTACGACCGACCGTAGTTTGAGCCACCACCGCCTCAGCCGGACCACGGCCTCCCCAGAGCACCACCTGCCCTGGGCCACTGCTGAGGCCTCGTAACTGTCCCCTGCTTCTCCTGCCTCCCCACTCCTGACAGAGCAACCAGGACAGCTTTTCAAAACACAAACCAGACAGTGTTGCTGCTCTTTAATGCCCTTCCCGCCACAACTCCCGGTGCACCTGGTCGCCAAAGCCCTGCTGGACCGGTCCCCTTTCCTCTCTGACCCTGGCCACACTACCCTGCCCAGCTCTCAGGCCCCACACCTCGGCCACCCTCCTTCACACACAAGCCATTGCTTCCCACAGCAGGAGGGCATGGGGGCACCTATTCAGGCCTCGGACTGAATTTCACCCCCTCATTACCTGACATCATCTCCTTCCCTTGTTTACTGGTCTGTCTCTGCCCAATGGGATGTTAGCTGTCCCAAGAGCAGGGCCCTTGGGCCTCCATGCCCCCAGGGTCCCCAGCATCTGGCTCGAGGAGAGTAGTAGGTGGCAAGGGCTATTTGTTCAATTAAAATGCTGTAGAGCAACTGTTTCCTAACCTTGGCAGGCAGCCTGGTGACACCCCCTGTCCCTAAACTGAAGGCAGCATCTAGTGACAGGTGTGTCAGGCTGAGGGTGAGACAATCCTGTCACCCCCCGTGATGGACTGACTGCTGACACTGCCGTGTGCACGCAGAGCCAATCTGCACAGCCCGGTGTGTGTGTGGGGGGTCTGCCCCCTCCTAGCCAGTGTGGATCAGGGCCAGCTTATCTCCTGTCCCCTCTGTGCCAAAGTCCACCCCACTTCCTGCTCTGGAGAAATGGCACTCCTGCTAGGGAGCCACCCACTCCTCCTTGCAGCTGGGCTGGCTTGAAGGCAGGAGCTGGTGGGAGCCAGAGGAGGGAGGTGGTCGTCTGGAGCACAGCGTGGCGAGCACTGACTTCTTCGGCTGCAGAGTCCTTTGAGAACAGGGTGCAAGCCGAGGAAAAGGCTCACACTCATTTCCTGGGAGCTCCTGTGTCGCCCCTTGGACCGCCGGTCCAGGGGTCCAAAGTCAAATCAGGCGCCTCCCTCAGCCAGATCCTGACTGGTAACACTGCTTCCTGGTTGCCTAAGGCATCTTACACACATGACCTCCTGAAACCTGCCAAGAAGCCCTGCAGGAAGAGCCCAGAGGAGCCCTTTTCTTAGATTACAAAAAAGGAAGCACCACCACCACCAAAAAAAAGAAAAAGAGGAAGCCCACGCACCCTTGTGGGTGCCTCCCCTGGCGCAGCGAGTGGAGAGGGCTGAGGCCAGGGTCCTAGGAAGACTGGCCCACAGGAGACAGATGGCAGGGAGCTGCGGCCAAGGAGAGGGTGGAAGAGGGCCCGGAGGCGCAGCAGGAGGTCAGCAGAGGCGGCCGGAGCAGTGAATGAAGGCTTTTGAGAAGGAAGCAGTGAAAGGGGTCAGATCTTGCAAAGCAACCCAGGGTGCCTTTGACCAGAGCTATGGGTGCCTAAGGTACCCATAGCTTTGACCAGAGAGACTGCCGGGAACCTTTGGAGGGGCAGAAGCTGGCCCAGGGCTGAGATGGGGGACACAGGGGCCGCACCCTGTTCCCGAGGAGCTGGCATGCGTGAAGAAACGAAGACTGGGCACCAGCTAATGAGGATGTGGCTGGGACACGAGAGCTTTGAAGGTGAAAGTCGAGCCTGTCCAGATGGCCAGGAAGAGGGCGTGAAAAGTACGGGGAGCCCCCCAGACCTGGCTGGAGTGGGACGGGGCGGGTTGGGGGGGGGAGGCAGGGTGCAGGTGGAGAGCCTTCTCACTTGCGGGCAGGAGGGGCACTGGGCCTGCAACGGCAGTTGTAGGGGAGTGAGGGTCCCACAAGGCTATGGAAGGAAGCCCAGGGGCCCTGCAGCCACAGGACCTGGGCCAGGACCCTGGAGAGGGCGCAGGGAGGCGCTCTCCATCAGCACGTACCAGCCCACGTGTCTGAACAGGTCCCAGGGTTTTGCCTCCCTTCTGCAAACCCTTTCACGCGCGCGCGGCAGTCCTGTACCTTGTGCCAGCACTGTGGCTCCACGGGGGCCAGTTTCAACAACAAAACACGACGACCGTGGAGGAAACTTTCCATAAAAGCCAGCAAATAAATACAAAGGGAGTCTCAGGCCTGTATGTACAGGTAGAAGTGTACCAGCTCACCCGAGCATGCGCACCAAGGCCCCACTTTGATGGCTGGAGGATACTGGGAAATTACGGAAACTATGTTCCGGGGGAAGACGAGCGGGAAGTCCGAGTCCAGTTCTGGTCCTGCCGTGTGCGGTTATGGGCTATTAGGTGGGTGCAGTGTTTCTGTCCCCCCGATCCCCCACTTAGCATTAGAAGGGGTGGGCAAGACAGCTGCAGCCTCTCAGCTTCAAACAGCCCACGGGGACCAGCCTGGTGGCTCTGACCCCACAGCGGACGTCCCCACAGGGACTGCGGTCGGCCCAGTCCCCCCGCCCCACACCAGACCCAAGGACTGTTGCAAATCTGGAGCTTGCTTTAGCCACTCCCTTTCAATTTGCCCCCAGATATTGGCCAGTCTGTTTCTGGCCAGCACGGAGATCTTCACAGGAAGGGCACCAGAAAGTGCTCAGAGCAGGAAAGAATGACGCCCCCGCCCCCCCTGCCCCGGGAAAGGTTTCTGCCACGTCTGAGAGATCAGTTCATTCAGTCCACCCCTCCCATCACACCACATGGGCATGCGAGTCCAGCCCAGAGGAGCCGAGCGTCTTGGCAGCCTCAGAGCTGGTGGCAGTGTTCGCCCTCCACACTGGGGACTGTCCTGGGGAGACAGGGAGGCGGAGAAAAGAGGGAGGCAGCCCACTCAGGCACCAGCAGTCCGAACTTGGAGCCAGAAAGTTTACCAGACTCTGGGAAGCCCACTTTCGGGCCAGAAGAAACAAAAACCTTCATAGGTTTGGTGGCAGGCCATCTCCCAGGGTGGGCGGGTGGCAGTCTACATCCTGTGTCCTGTGTGTCCACGAAGACTCCATGAGGCTCTCCAAAGGCGCACAGCTCCTCCAGCAGGAAGTCCTCGGAGCGCCCACCGGGGCATCAGGACGGTGTTGGCCATGGGGTTTGGAAGTCGCATTAGGGACTGAATTATGCTGAGGAGCTGAGTCTTTGTCCGGGAGGATTCTGCTCCGCTCTCCCAGCCAGCTCACGATGACAGGTTTCTAGGGACACATCTCTGCTCCCAGAGAGAATTAACTGAGGCTTCAGGCTGTCGCTGGTCAACTTATTTAGAAGAGGCTGAATCCTGAGGAGTCCCTGACAGTCCCTATGGGAGACCCTACAGGCAGAACCGCCCCTCCCCGCCACCATCTCTTCATAAGACTGCTGAGAACAGGACCTTAAAAAAAAAATGCAGCCCTGGCTGGTGTGGCTCAGGGGATTGAGTGCCGGCCTGCAAACCAAAGGGTCGCTGGTTTCATTCCCAGTCACAGCACATGCCTGGGTTGCAGGTTAGGACCCCAGTTGGGGCAATGCATCAGTTTTTCTCCCTTTTTCCTTCCCTTCCCCTCTCATAAATACATTTTTTTAAATTAAAAGGTTCAGCAATGCCACACAACACCTTTAACAATCACTGTGTCCAACCCACAATGTGGGCGAAAATATTTGCAAATCATATAAGGAACTGATATCCGGAATATATAAAGAACTTATGCAAATCAACAACAGGAAAACAAGCCGATTTAAAAATAGGCAAAGAATTTGCATAGACATTTCTCCAAAGCAGATGCACAAAGAGCCAACAGACACATGAGAAGATGCTCAATGTGGTTAATCATTAAGGAAATTAAAATCAAAACTGCAAGGAGACACCACGTGTACACACGAGCGCTGGCGAAGGACTGGAGCTCTCGTGCGCTGCTGGTGGGAACGTGCCGCGGGGCAGCCACCCTGGAGGCAGGACGGCAACTCCTCCACGGCGTGAAAACAGAACTATCAAGGGCCCAGCAACCCACTCTGGGTGTACACTGAGCCGCCGGCGTCACTGGTTACACAGGAAATGCAAATGAAAACCACAGAGACAGCCCCACGCCACCCGTGTGATGGGCATAAAGCAAAAGCAAAAACAAATACAAAAGTCAGGCACTGGGGGGTGTGAGGAGGAAAAGGAACCCTCGGACATTCCCGGTGACAATGTAAGACACAACCGCTGCGGAAGATAGCCAGGCTGTTCCTCAAGAACGTGAACATGGAAGGACCGCTTGACCCAGCAATTCTGCTCCGAGGCACACAGCCGGAAGACATGGAAACAGGCAATCAAATACTTGTTCACAAACGTTCCTAACTATCCGCTCCTTGGCTGGGCATGACTGCCCAGCTAGACAGTGCAGCCAGAGGGGGCCAGGGGACTACCTACGTGTTAAACCTGGGCCTCCCACCCACCCCGGATGAACCAGGAATGGGACCCCGGCAAGCCGGCTTCTGCCCACGAATACAAAACCAATACCATCACTTAGGATGGCACAGCAACAAAATTAAAAGAAATCTGGGCTCTCAACCACCTCGTGAAATTGTGGAGCCCAGCTGCCCTGCTCCGCTTGTCTTTTAGGGTCTGCTCACAATGTCAGCCGATCTTATTTGAGCCACCTTAGTTTTTCAGTCTGTGTTGTTAAAGATTAGCCAGTATTGTAACCAAAAATGGCAAGGAAGACCACTTAAGGGTTGTACCTCCACTTAGGGACGATCAACCATTTAAAAAAGCAACCTAAGCTCACTAAAAACCAGTGGCCAAGTCTCCACCAATGAAGCTACAAATTAATGCAATCTTCCAAAGTAAATCTCAATAAGGTTTTTCATGAACTATGACAAACTAATGACTAAATTCATATGGAAGGACCAAAAACAGTCAAGGAAAAGCATAAAAAGAACAGAGGGGCCCTGGCTGGTGTAGCTCAGTGGACTGAGCGTGGGCCTGCGAACCACATGATCGCAGTTCGATTCCCAGTCAGGGCACATGCCTGGGTTGCAGGCCAGTTCCCAGCAGGGGACTCAAGAGAGGCAACCATACATTGATGTTTCTCTCCTTCTCTCCTTCCTTTCCTCTCTAAAGATAAATAAAATCTTTAGGAAAAAAAAACAGGGGATGTGCTTGCATAAAAATATATTTTAAAAGTATAGTAATTTACAGTATAGAACTAACAGATAAGTAGAACAGAATTCAGAATCAGACTCATATACGTGGAAATAAGCAAAATTCATATAGAAAAAAATTGAATAAAACTAAAAACATGGTTTATGAACAAACACAGACATGTACACACACACAACACCATCAATAAAATTAACAGACTAGCAATTAAGTGGGAAGAGAAACTTATATGCAATGTATGATCAGTATACAAACTGTTTTTAAATGCTGAATCAATACAAAAGATTACCCAACTGAAAAATAGATAAAAGACGCAGAGAAGTTTAAGAGAGGAAATCCAAATAACCAGTCAAAATAGATGCCTGCCCTGGCCAGTGGGGCTCCGCTGGTGGGAGCGTTGTCCCGTAGACCTAAGGGTCTTGGGTTCAACTCCCAGTCAGGGCAACCAATCGATGCTTCTTTCTCACATCAATGTTTCTCTCTCTCCTCTGCTTCCTCTCTCTGAAAGCAACGAAAAAATGCCCTTAGTAAGGATAAAAAAATAGATGATTAATCTTACCACTTATCAGGGAAACACTCATTACAATGAAATTTTTCTTTTCACCCATCAGATTGACCAAAATTTAAGCCTGATAATATCAAGTGTGGACAGGGAAAAAGCACTGTTTTTCCCTCCCTTACAGCACCAGTGGGAGGGGAAATTAGTTCAACCACTCTGCAGGGCAATGAGACAGGATCTACTAAAATTAAAAACACACAGAACTCACAATCCAGCAATTCCCTTTCTTGGTATCTACTCTTAAAAAGCTCATGCCAATTTGCAGAAAGACCTAAAAAAAAAGGGTGATCACTGGAACACCACTTTTAATAAAAACTCAGAAGGAACCTAAAATGTTCCGTAACAGAAACATGACCAAAGAGCCCCTCTACAGAAGAACCCACAGCAGCCTGGAAGAACACAGCCGACCTGCACTACTAACCGAGGAGTCTCCTGGTCACAACCTGGAACTTATAAAAGTTGCAAAATGCAGACCGTGTGAAACTTATTTACATTTCTGTATTTTGCCACGCCCTCCCCCCAGTTTTATGCGCCTACAACTGGAGATAGTTAAATTAATCTTGGCAAAGGGTAAAAATCTTATCTTATCTTTGTGTAGACCTGCGATGAAAGGGTTTTTAAAATCAGCATCTGTAATCAAATGTGAACTTGCTCTTTTCACACACAGATTTGCAGTCACCATTCATTGGCGGGTTGAACTGGGCGATCACTCACAAGCTTTTCTATGGCTGAGAGATGCGTCAGCTGCTCCAATGTACACCTTTGTCCCCCTTGCCCGACAGCTGGAGCCTAAGTACCAACATCAATGCTGGGAAACTCAGCCACCCACTTTCCTGCTGCTGAACTAAGGACTCTAATCACATCACAACCTGCAAGTGGCGGGTCAACTAATAAAAATGGAGCTAATGCGCCCTGGCTGGTGTAGCTCAGTGGTTTGAGTGCGGGCCTGCGAACCACAGGATCCAGGTTTGATTCCCAGTCAGGGCACATGCCTGGGTTGCAGGCCAGTTCCCAGCGGGGGACTCATGAGAGGCAACCATACAGATGTTTGTTTCTCTCCTCTCCTTCCTTTCCTCTCTAAAGACAAATAAATAAAATCATAAAAAAATGGAGCTAATGCCTCCCCTTTTCATTGCAAAACAGAGCAAGCAGAGTAATAAGCACCTGAAATAATGACAGGGCAGTAAATTCAAAACAACGGTGTTAAAAAGGACAGTAAGCAACTTGGTCTTTAACAACTTTCAATAAGGAAGTCGAAGAACCCTGAGCACATATGTGGGGTAAGAGCACAAAACCCATCTCATTCATTCTGAAAAGTTCAGTGTAACGAAAGATCTGCTCTACTCCAAGTAGGCACACATGCAAGATGCATTATTAGGCTGCTGACAGAAGTGCTGAACTGAGAACCTGGGACAGAAGCAAGGATGGCTTTTGGTCGTAGACTTGGACTCTAAGCCCAGGAAATCATTAGCAATACTTGACTACTCTGAACTGGATGCTGTTCCTCTTCCCTCCCGCAGGTGGCGCAGACTCTGCCGCTCGGATCCGAGGCCGCTCCCGCTGCAACAGCTGGCGGGGCTGTTCTCCAGCAAAACCCAAGACGATGGCTTCATCCTCTCCCCAACATTGCGAAGGAAAAAAAAAATTTCAATGTCTGAGACCCTGCATTTCAGCGGGGTCATGTTCACAACAGTTTCTGGCCGGGGTACTTGGTGCTCCGCGGATGCCACCCTTTGGGGGACGTCCCAAAGCATGTCGCCACCTAGAACTTCAAGGGGGGGGGGGGCGGGGGTGGTAATTTTATGGACGTCACGGCAAGAAGTTGACATTTCCTTTCCACCACTAAAAATGTGAAAAATTTTAATATTTTAATTCACTGGGGTAATTCACAGAAAAAAAACTAAATAATCAGCCAGAAATAGTTTGCCGCTGTTTTTTTTTTAACCTTTTAAAACAAAAAAGATCATTCAAAACATTTCTTCTTGTCCTACCAAGTCAAGAAATGCAGAACTAAGGCTTCGGAGAGGAACTATATTAATGAAACACCCACAAGTTACAGATAAACATTTTAATTGATTAAATATATTATCTTCAAGATCTTTTTGAACTTGCATTTGAACTGTACTAGTCAACCGCCAAAGGCAGCGTGAAAGTTTAAACCCAGAACGTTCTGACGTGGACTCGTGACAGGAACCGCTGTCACATGAGGTGACAAATACCACTCCAAGAACAATGGTATTTTTAGAAGGTAATTCATCTGAACATGTGCAAGGACAAGTTTGTAATCAAAGGCTGGGAGAAATATATATTAGTGCCTGCTTTTTAAAAGTTTATTTTACATTTTAAATACAGTATTTTTCCAAAAAAAAAAGCCAGGGGGTGCGGAGCCATGTGGTTTCACTGAGGGACAGTCTGACAGGCTCTGCTGTAACAGTGTGGACACCGTGAGCTGAGACTACGGAACCAAATGAACAAAACACAGAGTAAGCGCTGCTTAGGAAAAATAATCCGGTTTCTAAACAACGAGAGAGAACAGTTAGGTATGTACAAAACCAGGTATTAAAAGAAACGCAGCACACAAAACAGCCCCTTTCATAAGTAGCGAACTGTAGATACCGCAGCTAGTCGATGAAAACCCTCCTACGAGAAGTGATGATCTGAAACTTCAAAAATCTAGTATTTCAGCAACAACATATAGCAACAACATAACGTGTGTATTGCCATCTTTGTCATCTTCTATCTGTACTACCCTCCCTTCTGAAAACAAGAATCTCTAGACTAGTCAATCACTTTTACGTACTTGAGGCAATGAATTAACCCATACCTGTTTTCAGTAAAGAAAACAAAGGTGTACCTCTTCCCATCAATAAAGATATAATAGAGATTAAAGCTATAAAAATTTAAGAATGGGCATATGCATTTCCAATCCTCTCCAGGAAGCAATTTCGAAAGGGAACGGTGTAGGGTCGGTGTCTAAGGAGTAACATCAAAAACGGACCGTCTCTGGCAGTGATTTCCGTATCAGTTCGACGTTGTTCTTCAGACAATGAATTGTGTTTAAGTGACTCTTTGTATTTTTATCCAGTAGGTGGCAATTTGAGTTTACAAAATCCCTAACTACATGCTTGTGTAGAAAAGTTTCCATTGGAGATGCTCTATGAAGCCAAATCGAGACAAAAGTGAGTGGGTTTTGCTTTGCTACCGGTGGCATAAATACCAAACGAGAAAAGGAGCCCAAGTTTGTGGAGGCTTGCTTACATTGGTGTCTGAGGTGTTCTCTGCACAGCAATACTTCAACCAGGTTTGGACATTCTATTTTAAGATTATCTCAGAAACGAACTCTCTGTAACACAACTCTGAACAGCTGTAACCCAAAGCAAAAACAATCTGGGTCATTCACAACCAGATTGAATTGAGGCAATTTTTTTCTCTCTATGATAATCCGTGAGGTCTCAAGTTTTTAAATTTTAAAAATGGGGATCTTCAGTGTCAGCTGCGCCTCATGCAGACAGCAACATCGGGCTGTCGAACTCGAGGGCCCTGAACTGTGAGCTCTCCTAAACACAGCAAGCAGGGAGCAACGGACTAACCATTAGCCAGCTGGGGCCGGCCTTGGGATGTTTAATTTGGAGACTTGAAAGATTTGACCTGTAGCCCATTTCGCCTTGGTATCCACCAGTGACTCTGCCGGTCAGCACCCAAGGGCTGGATGAGCCTAAGGAACCCCTTTAACCCCAAACGGTTAACGCTAAAGAGGCTCAAGGAAAGCCTGGTTCCCAACGAGAGTTCACAGACCACTGGACCGCAACCAGCGGGTGCACACTGACCGCCATGCTCCAGCAAAGTCAAAAGAAACTTCCCAACTAAATGCCCTCTTCTGCCCAACCCTAGACTCCAGACTCTGCAGTAACATCTTTATCTAGTGTAATAGACTCTGTAGTAGACTGACTTTGACCTCCACAAGGAGTAGGAGTTGTCAAACTTGAGGAGATAGACTCCTCTCCCTGGGTATTGGTGGCTGCCCGCGTACACTTCTTCATGACAGTCCCGCCGGTACACGGGCACGATCTCATCCAGCAGAGGCTTGTTGGCGTTCTTTTTGGCTTTCTCTTCACTACTGACGTTTTCTGCGAGAAAGAAGAGAGACAAGTCATGAACAGGATGAGCCTAGGAAAACCACACTGCAGCAGCACTGAATCTCCACCCTTTCTCTGGGAAACGTCTCATTAGAAAGTCACTTGCTCCACTCCACGACTCACTGCATTGAGGTGCACACTGGGTGGGCGGCTGGCCCGCCCACTCACACACTGGGCCACTGCTATGTACCCAGCACTGCCTGGGCCCTGGGAGCCCAGGGGTGAACATCTGGTGGTGGAAGCGGCTGCAGCCCCCCCCTCTCGGCACCCTGACCATTGCTCTGATTTCTGAGCTCCACTTCCCCCTTCCACAGCCATTCGGTTTTCAGCTCCTGAAGGAAGACTCTCGCTCACCTGAGCGAGACCACAGAAATCCCCCTCCCCACCCTCAACAGTTCAGACGTCCTCCATTTCAGGGTGGAAGGAAACCAACCAGGACTGCTATTTTCTACTTATCTTAAACATAAGAAGTAAAATGAGAAAACCACACCAGAGAGGCAGGCATTCAGAAACACTCCAAAAATTCCAATTATTTGCACTGAGCCTGTGTAACCTAGGGATGAGCCCAGTGGCCAAAACACAAGCTCTGATTCCAGGTTTGCCCCAGTTAGCAGTTTTCTGAACTGTGACGATATAAGGTTAAGGAGGAAAAAATACCTCTAGAAACCTATAGGAATGAGAAAACATTAACAGAAACAGCCTCAAGGGAAAGAGGTCAAAGGAATGTTCAGCACAGAAGATAAAAGGCCTCCGGGTTTGTAGCAGGCAGGGCGAACTGGTGACTGAGTTGGCTGTGTGATGCTCGTCAGTGGCTACTGCCAGGGGCTTAAAACGAGGGAAGTCTGAGACTCTGCTGCGATAGTAGGCTACATATGATGTGCACCCTGGACGGGACCCTGGAGCACCAGGTAAAAACTATAAATACTGCCGCTTCACTGGCTCATTAGTTATGAGGCATGGCCCACAGAACGACATGCGACAGTAACAGGGAGCCTGGGTGCAGGGGAGGACAGGATAGGGTGTCATACGGGAACTACTCTAAAATAAAAAGTTTGTTTAAAGAAGCAGATGACACTTACAAATAGGCCCAAATCAGACCTGCTGGATCACAGCAACACTGAAATCTCCTGTCCTTCATTTACAAATGACATATACAGAGCCATTCAAAATGCACACTTCTGCCTATGACAATATCCATGCAACTGATTACTGGTCCATTAATTTGAGATCCAATTTTTGCCCCAAATCTGTAAAACTCAAGGCTACTAGGATAGATGAACAATGCTTCCTTCATGGATTTAAGCAAAGACTCAGAATCTGGAAGACGGAAAAGTGGAGAATTACAGGAGGAGGACGGGTTCCCACCCATCCACGCTCCTTCTTGTTTTCCCAAGACCTCATGGGAAAAACCCCAGCAGCCAAGGAAAACACTGGACTCCTGCTCCATCTACCTGAGCTGAAAGGGTGCCCACAAAATGCACAACGTGGACGAGACGTGGTGGCCTGTGGCCTCACGGAGGTGGCCAACGTGTGCAGCCCAACTCGGTCTGTGAGCCCCACCTCCCAAGGAGAGAAAGTTGCGCTCGCTCCCAGCAAACGGTTCCCGGGAACATAACTGCTCAGTATGGTTTCTGTTAAAAGAGGCTTTAATGGGTTAGTTTTGGCTGCAAACTGTCTTCGGGTTCGAAAGAGCACAAGGACAGACAAGCCATCTCCCATCTGGGGGGTGTTACGGGTTCAGGAAGGTAGGACTCTCCCCTCTAGTCCAGTCCTGGACCCTAGCCCCTTCTACCAAGGCTCCTCCCGCCAGCAATAACCCAGAAGCGGTACCAGCTAAGGGCTCAGGCTGGAAGTAACCTCCTCTTAGAGGCTCTCCAGCAGGCAAGCCAGGAGAAACACACTACCTGATTCTGAAGACAGAATTCTTCTATGATTCACAAAGCTCTCTGAGAGCACAGTAGTTTGTGCTCACACTCACAAACTCTCCTTCCAGACACTGGGGAACAGTCTGGTTTCGACGAGCCCTGTGACGCAAGAGCAAGAGCAAGAGCAAGGCCAGCCGGGCTCAGCCCCTTGGTCCTGATGGTTCGGAGGGGCCCCTGCTCGGCTGGGGTCTCTCTCTCTCACCTCTTTGTGTTTTTTCACTCTTGCATCTCCCCCCTCTGGTTCGGTCAGCAGTATGTGCGGACAATGCTTTACCTTGCTGCTGGTACTACTCAGAAACCAAATGCCACGGAAGACAACGGGCTCCTAGACAACTGTGGCCCGGGTGTCCGTGCAGGGCCCCGGGTGTCCGCGCAGCATGGTGCGGTAATGTGACCACACCGTGTACCTCCAAAGCTGGCCGAGCACTTAGCCTCCCTCCACACATCTCCGACAACTCCCTCCCTCTTTCAATTCAGCCCAATGTCAGCTCCCAGCCCTGCTCAGGAGCAAGCACTCTATTCACAAGTTGCCTGAGAGCGAGTTCCCAGAACTGAGAGCGTGTCCGCCCCTTCTCCCAGCCAGGCCCTCCTTCCCGGTTACTCGCAACCAAGGCCACAGATGTTTAAGTGCTTCCTGGGCACAGTGGCTGCAGGTCCTGAGTCCTAACTCTCTAGCTAACAATGTCAAGGAGACCACCTTCGCAATAAATAAAGCTATATATTATATGACCTACTTCCTAGACCAAAATAGTTTGGACTCTCCTTAGAAATAATTTTGTTTACTAAGAGAAAATAAAAAATTGCACTTTAGTAAAACAAGGAGGAACAAGTGAAAAAAATTTTTTAGGTAGGATGTTCTGGTGAATTTCTGTATTTACACTTAAAAATTTTAGAATAATGACCTAAAAAAGCTAACATCAGAGTAAAATTTAAATAAATTTCAAAGTTGGCAGAATTTCTTACTTTCTCCTTTAAAATTTTTCAAAATGACTTTGCACACTTAGCTTTTCACACACACACACGGCTGGAGGTCAAGTATTCAGAAAGGAGAAAATAAACGGCTATACAGACCCTGGCATTCAAAAAGTTCACGTTCGGGCACCAGTCCCCCAGAGGAGGCTGGTCGCCCTCGCAGCCCTTCCAGCCCGAGGTCCCACCAGTGACGGCGTGACTGAGGAGCGCCAGGCTGGCTGCCCCCTGACCAGGCCATTACTGCCGACACGCAACCCAGCAGCTCCTGAGTGCGGACCAGCGGCCCTACCTTCTTCCTCCTCGTCGTCATCGCTGGACTCACTGACGTGCACGCTGACAGCAGTGTTGGGCGAGTCTGTCCATTCAAAGTACACCCCAAACCCAATGTCATAACTGTCTGTGGCGAATTCCCAGAAAAGATAGGACCCTTCTTCGTGGGTGGGTACTCGGACAGTGACCACTTCTCCTCGGCCCACCGTGATCACGGAATCTGCATCCTGCCGAATCTTCTCTTTGAAGTCTTTGATCTGGGGCCGCGTCCACATGGACGGAGCTGCTACTACTGGAAAAGATTCTAAAGACAACAGGAATTACAAAAGCTACAGAGGATGAGCCTTCACCTGCAGGCAGCAATACTCGCACAGAACCAACCACCTGCCCAGGTGAACCTGGGCACCAAGTTCAACACAGTCTTCCCTAGATCATGGACTTGAAGGAACATAAAAAGCCTGCCCAGGGAAGTCTCCCAGAAGTTACCACACTGAACAATGTTGCATGTATTCAGAGGTCACCATACCACTTCAAGTCAGACAAGTGAACCATAATCTTAGAAGTGGTTTCTCTTAACATTCTAATTACATATGGGGATCTAAGAATGACCCTGAACACTTCCTACCTGGAGCTTTACCAGGGTGTATCCTTTCTATAACAAAGTAGCAAGAACAGGGCTAGACTTAGAAAGAAATTCACTTTCGGCTGTGGACAAAGCAAGCTGGGCTCCGACCCCAGTCTCTCTGCTGAAAGGAAGCCCCGAGCCCTCAGTGCCCCACAGTGCGAGCAGCTGTCCTGAAGGGACTCGGAGAGACAGGAAAGCTCGGCAGGATGCAAACGCAAGGGACTCGGCACAGAGGAGGGACGTCTTGTTACCGAGCAGCATCCATGTGCACAGACTACTCAATGGGTTTTCCAGAGTCAGGCACAGAGCTTTTGACAAAGACTCATTTGAAAATATTCACAAACTGTTAATAAGGAAAAGGAGGTGGGAGTGTAAGTCAAGGCATTTCAAGGTCTTTTCTGAAACTATTCTCTGTTACTCGTTCCAAAAAGACAAGGGTCTGAAACCCCCACCCCCCACTGTCACTGAAGTGCTCTTCTCTGCCCTCTTGCTGAGCTGACTCTTACTCTTGCTTCAGATCTCTCAGTTCCAGTGACCCCTCCCCAGGACAGCCTCTGGTGACTGGCCTCTCTGACTAGGGCACATCCCCCACATCACATGCTCTCAAACCACAGGACTCACTCGCCATGGCCACCATTTACGTTTACGTGGGTTACCCCGCCTCACCACCCACTGTGAGCACACAGAACATCTCCAACCAGTTGCTGAATGAACGAGTAAGTTGCCCATGGGAAACCAAGAGACCTCTGAAAAGTCTAAGTTATCTTTCTGGGTAACATGGTACTTTAGTCTCAGAAAATATACTGCAGTGCATGGCGGCCAGCCTCCAAGACGGCCCCCAGGAATCCTTGCCCCCAGGTGTTCATGTACTAGCGAAGTCACCACCAAAATGTATTAGGGCTGGCACGTGTGACCGGTAGACTGCAACAGCAATGTTGATGTACGACTTCCAAAGTCAGAGCATGAAAGAACAAAGCCACTTCAGCTTTGTTCACTTTTTCTTAAAAAAATTTTTAAAAATTTATTTTCAGAGAGAGGGGAAGGGAGGGAGAGAAACATTAACGTGTGATTGCCCCCCACTGGGGACCTGGCCCACAACCCAGGCATGTGCCCTGACTGAGAATCGAACCAGCGACCCTTTGGTTCGCAGGCTGACGCTCAGTCGGCTGAGCCGCACCAGCCAGGGCAGCTTCACTCACTTTTAGATCCTGCGCTTGAGGGGGAGCCAGCCACTGTGTTGAGGACACCCAACCAGCGCTACAGAGAGGCTTCACCAGGCAGGAACTGAGACCTCCTGCCAACAGCCCACCCCAACCTGCTGTCGGCTGAGGACACCCTTCTGGAAGCGGAGCCTCTAGCCCTAGTCAAGCCTTCGTGTGACTGTAGTCCCGGCCAACACCGCACATGCAAGCTCAGCTGCACAAGGGACCAGGGCCACCAGCACTCAGCTGAGCTGTTCCTCAGTTCTGACCCACGGCAAGTGTGGGAGGTCAAAGTTCGTTATTATCCGAGGCTGCAAAATTTGGGTGTGATCTGCCACACCGTGACAGATAACCAGTATACACAGTAAGACGTCTGATTCGCTCTCCCACACTATTCTAACGGGTCACCAGAAGCATCAGACTTAGACCGTAAAGAGTGAAAATGCATTCAGCCCCCGCAAAGCTGTAACCGCTTTCAGAGGTAGTTAACTGGACCTCCTGACTCCTGCCTTCCTGGAGTCTGAATTACGCCAAAGGGATGTCATACCTTTTGGTCCGTTCTCCAGGGCTTCTTCCACAGTTTCGGGCTCAGGCTCCTTTTCGGAGCTGTCGGTGTGGGGTCTGGCCTGCCCATTAACTGGCATCACGTCGCTTGGTACGGCTGCATTCGCTTTGGAAGATGGAGGCAAAGCAGTCCCAGCTATTGCTACTTCCTGTTGTTTCTGTAACGCTGCCTGCAGGTCGAGAAACAGTGCAGACACACTGACCAGGGAGGCTAACAAACGAGACATCTGCCCTGCACTGCATTCTGACACGTGTTTTCACCCTTCCCAAGCATTCGCTACAAGAAATTACAAATACACTTCATCGGTTTTTATGCTATCCGCAATGGATAGTAACAGAACCCAGAGCTAAAAGTGATAAAAAAATCAACATGGATGAAAAACTGTGCCTGAGAATCTCATTTTTGTTATCTGGGGATCACTAGAAAAACTAACAAACAACAATTAAGTAGGTAGAAACAATCAACTCAAAGTGAAATTATTAAGGGCAAAAACTGAACCCAGTAACATTTGTTCCTAAAATTCATAGAGAAAATCTTGACAAAATTCAGGTCTATAAAATTTGAATCAGGGGAATGAAACTTGATAAAAATAGTCACAGAAGAAAATTCACAAAAGCAAAAGGTGTAATTGGTAAAATCTGATATTGGCCCCCAAAGTAACCAATAAATCAAATATGGACACTTATTCTAGTATGAGCAAAAATAATCAATAAATTATATCTTCACTGTAAACTATAGACAGAAAAATTCTTACCACAATCAAATTGAAAACTGTTAATCATGTTAAAAATATCGACCTCAGAATTAAATAGGCTTACAAAATGGATCTTGAGGTCAAAATATCTTCTCAATGAAAGTTCACCACTGTTTACATAATTATAATTAAAATGTGTATTTATGAAATCAAAATGGGAGTAAAAACATCTTAAACCCAAAGGGCAGTTATTTTGGGATATTCCTCCCTTATCTCAAAGATGATAATAGATATTAATTAATATTACTACAAATACTGAAGTAACTCTAACATCTTCATTAACTTTGGGGGGACCTTTAAGTTGAATAATACATATAGAAAAGTATATGCCCTGGCTGGTGTAGCTCAGTGGATTGAGCGCAGGCCTGCGAACCACATGATTGCGGTTCGATTCCCAGTCAGGGCACATGCCTGGGTTGCAGGCCAGTTCCCAGCAGGGGACACATGAGAGGCAACCATACACTATTATTTCTCTCCTCCTCTCCTTCCCTTCCTCTCTATAAATAAATAAATAAATAAATAAATAAATAAATAAATAAATAAATAAATAAAAGTATACAAACTGTAAATGTACAGCTTGATCATTTTTCGTAAGTCAAATATACCCATGTAACCAACACCCAGATCAAGACATTACTTACATTCCAGAACTGTCCCTGATGTCCCCTGCCACCCCACCACCCTTGGGACACAACTATTCTGACTTACGACGCTACAGGAGTCCTTGCCTGTCTTTGAACTGCATATGGATGGAATTCAACAACATACGCTCTTTTTTTGTGTCTGGCTCCTTTCACTCAACATTATTTTTGTGAAGTTCCACCTACAGGATTACAAATTGCATTTTGTGCCTGTGTTTACAACAGTAAAAAATGCGTACATACGGAAAAACGCCTCTATAATCTCATGGTTTAAGGACAACGACATATTGTAGCGTATCTGCTCACGCACCTTGTTTAACTAACTCCCCATTTACAAACCAATTCTGTGAACAGCAACCGCCCCTCGGCCGCCAGTGCAGGCTGGCGGGGCACGAAGACTTGAAACACCCTTTCCCAAGGCCTAGAGTCTCAGTAATTTTCATGGGAGCTTTCTAGAAAGAGTACCAGCTTCCAGAAACAGTGCACACAACCCAGACAAGCCAGCACAGAGAACACTCGCTGAGGGACGGGAGACGCCGGGCAGCAGCACAAGCGTTTCTGCTGTGATGAGTCGGCCCAGGCAGACGGCCCCGACCGGCCTTTCTGAAGCTCTCCTCTCCTTGCCCGGGGCCCCACTGCCCGTGGATATGCACTGATCACATACAATACAGAGACTGTAATTATCTGCGTGTATCGGGAAGTATTTAAAAGCACAGAAAGGTATGAGGAGCAGTGTAACAAACACCTATGTAACTATACCCCAAGTTAACAGGAAGTTCATGCTTTGTCATTTTGCTCAGCATTTACATACAAATGAATACCCTATGGGGCTGAAGTTCCTTTTATTCTTTTCCCAGCCCCTCTCCTCCTCCTTCCGGAGACAGCCTTTGGACCTGACCAGCTGAGGCCCACCACTTCAGGCCCACCACTTGGTCGTGGCTTTCCTGTTACATCTCAGAGCTCTCAGTTTTGCCTTCCCTGACTGACTCTTTTTATTAAGTGATGGGAACCAATAAACAGGAATGTGTGGGAGCTATCTTGATAAAATATCATCTCAAAGCCCATCAAAGAAGCAGAGAAAAGGGAGTGATGATGCTAACGTAGAAACAGGCCTTAGAGTACAGAAAAGAAATCCCTCAAAAACACCACACCTTCCTATATAGGCTCTGGGCTGACATCCTTTTCCTCTTCTCATGGATCACACAAACCCTGCACAGCTTTTTAACTGCTCACTAATGTAAAAGATGTGGAGGAAATGGTATGAAGTAAGAATATTAATTTTCAGCCCTGGCTAGTGTAGCTCACTAGATTGAGCCGGGGCCTGTGAACCAGAGTGTTGCCGGTTCGATTCCCAGTCAGGGCACATGCCTGGGTTGTGGGCCAGGTTCCCAGTTGGGGGCACATGAGGGGCAACCATACACTGATGTTTCTCTCCCTCTCGTTCTCCTTTCCTTCTCCTCTTTCTAAAACATAAAGTCTTAAAAAATTTTCAAAAAGACTATTAATTTTCAAGGAATTTGAAGAGCTTGGCAAAACAGCAAAGATTACTTCATTTAACAAGAAATGTTCGGCGACTATAAGGTAACACTTTCCTTCACTTGGGTTTTTGGACAGGTGTTAACTGCTTTATAAATGAAAATTACTTTAGAAAAACTTAGCCAGATTAAGTTAAAAGAGGCATTTCATGCTTCTGCAAGATGCACAAAAGATGGTAAAAGGAGTTACCTTCCACAGGTAGAAAACACTGTCACAGAGTAGCTAGTCCTCATTCTATCCCTCTGATGGTCCTGTGAGGATAACAGGACACGACCCAGGATGTCACATCCCTTCTAACCGACCGGGAGAAAAGGCAGGAAAATCAGAGCAGCAAGAAACTTGTCTGAACTCAGACTGGACAATGACCAAGGCAGGACAGAGTCCAGGGTCACCCGATCTAGCTGCACGTTCTCTGGACATTCTCTGCCCGGGACCGCCTGCTCACCTGCAGCAGCATCACACCTTTGGGGGAGGGAGCTGGAGCGAGACCACCGATGTGTTATGGGGGAGCTCTGTCCAGCTCCTGCGCTTAACACGGAGGTCGAGGCGGACCGAACCCAGAGCCGGCTGACGGCTGCAGTGGTAGGGGTCCTCCCAGTGGAAGCTGTCCGGGCCGGTGACAGTGCCCTGCCCGAAGGGCATCCCTGAACTCACACTAGTGACCCAAGTCCTCCTGGTGCCAGGACCACTATCAGAAATTGACCTCAGACTCACTGGAGTGACCCTCGGTCCACAGGACTCCCAAACACGCCTGGGACAATGTAACAGCGGCCACATCATCTGTCCCTGTAGGATCGCACATTTTCTTTTGTAACTGTCAGCGCGACACTGAATTTTCCCTTAATAAAGGTCACCCAAAGTTACTCTATACCTGAGAGGCTGATGCAAAATTCATTAGCAACCGTTAAAAAGGAGCCTGGGTTCCGATGTAACCAGAAACCCTCCCTGGGGCCGGGTTGCGTCATACCTGCTGCTGCGCGAGCTGGACCTGGTACAGCTGCTGCATGTACTGCTGGTAGTGCTGCTCCTGCAGCTGGCGGATGAGAACCTGCTGCTGCTCGTAGTTCCCCGGGTACTGCTGGGCCGCGTACTGCTGGAACTGCACGGCCGTCTGCGAGTTCAAAGCTGCCATTATCTGCTGCCTAGGAACAAGCACATGCACCCGTCTGGCTGCAAGGGATGGTCGCGACAAAATAACCTGTCCTTGTTACTTATTTTTCTAATGTATGACTCTTGAAAATGACAGGGCTAGTAATGTATGCTGATGAGCACATGCCCCAGTCCAAGAAAGACTTAAGGAAGTAAACTCAGTACCTAATACTTCACCTAGGGTTTCCAAGGAACATGGGCTGGAGAGAGGGAATAATGAGCACACCACCATCATGACCATCGTCGAGGTCACATCTGCGAGCCTTTCTGTGCCCTGGCGATGTGCCAGGCAGTGCTAGAGGCACTTCGCTGTCCCGACCTGCCCACTCTCCAGCCTCCCTCGGAGGCCGGCTGCACAGGGTAGGCCATGGAGGCGCGGTCACTTGCCAGAGATGCCCTGCCAGTGGACAGATGCCAGTGCCAGGACTGCAGCTAGGCAGACTGGCTCCAGCCTACCCACTCTGACCAGGACGCGGCGGGAGGAGGGGCTGCCCCTGCGGCACTCAGCTGCTGGCCGGGCCTTCTCTGACTCCAATGTGAAAACCAGCAAGAGGCGGGCGAGTAGCTTAAGGACGTTACTGGCGGAGGTGGCCCTGATAAGAATCAATAAAACTGGTGAGAATGCAAGGGCTCTTGGCACTTAATTTTTAGGCTGCCTTGGAAAGGACAATGAGAACAGAACGGGGCACACTGTGTACAAAGGCACTAACTTCCATGAACTGTTAGGATTCTCTCACTTTTTGTCACAGAGGAACCACACGCTTGAGTGACATGACCAACTGCACAGAGACCTCAAAGCCATCTCCTGACAGGCAGACAACAAAGCGAAGCCTCCCACACTCCGAAGAGACTGGGCACTGGGCCCGCCCCCGCCAGAGCCGAGTTCCTGGCTTCTCTCCTGAGGAGGATGAGGCTCTGGGTTGGGCTGAAGCCTTCCAGAGCAACGACTTGGAACTAACGAGGGGAAACCAGCGTGCTCCGGCTCAGCCTGCATGCCCTGCTGTCCCCCGGGCCCCAGGCCTCCTTCCCACAGTGCTTCGTGGGTGTCAGTCCCTTCCTCCTGGGGCCCAGAGTGCCCCCTGAAAAAGCAGTAGCCCCTGCAACGGCCGCTGTCACAGCCCTCACAGCAATGGCTTCAGCTCCCAAGCCCTCCAGCAGAGGACACCCGACACAGGTGAACCCAACCAGACTCCCTGTCCCAGGAACCAGAAGATGGGGTCTCTCGGATTCCAACCAGTCTTTGTCAGGTGAACGACAACAAAAAACTCTACATCCAGACTGGACTAGGCTGTGTGGGCCAAAGCGGAGATGGACAACGTGCAGGGAACAGGGAGGCTAAACAGAGACATAAGCTGAGAGGCAAAGACAAGAGATCATGTGGACCCTGAGACGGGGCGTGGGTGACATGCCCTGCTCCTGTCCCAGACCCTGGGTTGGGGAGCACATCCAAAACCCTTCCAGCCCTGGCTGGTGTAGCTCAGTGGATTGAGCGCGGGCCTGTGAACCACATGATCACGGTTCGATTCCCAGTCAGGGCACATGCCTGGGTTGCAGGCCAGTTCCCAGCAGGGGACTCACAAGAAGCAACCATACATTGATATTTCTCTCCTTCTCTTCCCCTCTAAAAGATAAATAAATAAAATCTTTAAAAAATGCCATGATGAAAAATAACAACTTCAGTAAAAAAAAAAAAAACAAAAAAACAACAAACCCTTCCAATGCATATACTCCTCTTTTTGCAACCAAAGGATGCTCCCGATGTGGCCCTCTTTGGCAACACACCATGGGCGTAAGTGGAGAGTGGCTAATGCCGGCCTTCCTGCCAGTCACACCACCATGCCACCACTTGAAGGCACAAAACGGTAAGCAGTCAGTCCCCGCACCGTGGCGGCCTGCCTCGCTCATGCACACAGGCCACACAGCGCGCTCACCTCTGCTGCTCCAACCGCAGCCGCTCCTCCTCCAGCCGGAGCCGCTCCTCCTCCTCCCTCCGCCGCCTCTCCTCCTCCTCCCGCCTGCGTCTCTCCTCCTCCTCCTGAAGACGCTCTCTCTCTTCCTCCTCACGCCGCCTCCGCTCCTCCTCCTCCTTCCTACAAGGCAAAGGACAGAGAGAATGAGCCCTATACAAAGAAGCCTATTCGAGAGTAACTTCGGACTTTATTTTACAGGGAAGGTGGACTCAACCTTTCCGGAGAACTATGCGGCAATAAGGAAATCTGAAACGCATGCGCCCGTCCTAGGAGTCAGCCGCACGACCTCCATGATCCCTGCAGCCACCACCACTGCTGCACAGCAAGGGACAGGTGTCCCTCAGCGAGACGCTCCTCACGTCGTGACGACGCACCGAGCCTCTCACTCATGCTCACAGCACGGCTAGCATTCCCCTCGTTTCCCTGCTGTGACTGTGATGGAAGCTGTGTGGTCGATTTGGCAACACAACCGCCTCACCCATGGAAGTACGTGCACACGAGGGCGGAGACGGCCTCCCTCCACCACGTTCCCAGGGCTCAGCGCAGTGCCGGAAAGCACAAGCAGCTGACGAACCTGGAGAGGAATGAATAACCCACCCCGAAACGCCGTGCAGCCATAAAGGAAGCTAGAACAAATGGCCTAATGTGTAAAGACACTGAACGTATTTGTATAACAAAACAAGCAGGAAAGTACATGGAAAAAAGTCGACAAAGATACACCTTAAATCTGGCAATTATTCTCTATGGAGAGGAGTGGTAAGAAGATTTTAAGTACGTGCCACGTATACGGAAATAATTGCTACTGCATATATTTGTGTATGATTTCTGAAACTAAAAATAACTGTAAAGCTTTTAGTTTAAGAAAGAGAAGAACGCTTGGAACTCAAGGTGCAGCCCGTGCCCAGCTCTCCCCTAGCCCACAGCCCCTTTCCCAGGGAGAACCGACTCCGGCACCGTTCACGGAGCACCGGGAGGCCGAAGGCAGGGTGGAAGAGCAGGTTTCTGAAGAGTCTCAGGAAAGACGCTATTCCTTGGTCCTACTACGAGCCCTGTCTGGGCCACCCCCTTTTCTCCCCTAACTCCTACTAAGTCATTGACGACATCTGAACTCCAGCCCAGACGCAAAATACAGTAATAATACGACCTACTTCCAATGTTTCACGGCTGGTACACAGCGCAAGCTGCTCCACAAGCCAGTGCTTAAGCTTTAGGAGAAAGGAAGTCTAGTGTTAAAATGCTTTAAAAGGATTCTATGTGGACTTAATCTCAGGAAAAAGTAGATTTTAAAAAGGAAAGGTGCAGTTTTAATGTTGAATAGTAACTTAACTATCAACTTCTCCTTAAAAAGGACCTTAAAGAGCAACACCTCACTGGTCCCGCATCACCACACAATGCATGGCAAAACATAAATCGGTTTCCCAGTAAAGAAATTCCATTCCGCTCTTACAGAAACCAAACCTTTTCCTTTGCATAAAAACAAGCTTTGAAAATGTACTAAACTTCCTAAAAATTCAGTAGGTTTATTTATAAATGTTATAAACTAAACTACTGAGACTTGTTCATTGAAAAAAAAAGAGAGAGAGAAGAAAGAAAATGGATCGAGCCCCTCCCTGTGCTCCGAAACAGGAACCAGTTCCCCCCGGGGGCCTGCGGTAACCACGCACGGAACCCGCCTGTGCCACAGGTCACACAGTGACGGAGAAGTCCGCCCTCACGTCCAACGGGCCCTCACCACGCACTTTCGGGTTGCTGTGTCTACTTTCAGGGACTTCTGGCTGCTCCCTCACTACCAGGCTATTTTCTCTTCTCACCTATTATTTCCATTCAGGTTAATGTGACAAACTAGAGAACCAACTGTTTCTAAAGCGTAATATGATCTGAGAAAAAAATAGGTTTCATAGCAACACTCCCGTTATGTAGAAAATTTAGATAGTCAAAGCTTTTAAAAATACAACCTCTACATAAACACGGTGCTAACTATAATTCTGCTGTGTCACAACCATGACAGAGAACCCCACAAACACAAACAGTGCACTCAGCGCCCCTGCCCCCCTGCCCAGCCCCTGGAAATAATGAGTAAGCCGTCTGGAAGCCAGAGCCAGTACGGTATGTCTATGGCCTGACAGGTAGCACAACTGATAACCATAATACGAAGTACGACTATTCTAGAAACTCAAGGGAGACACCCCACAAAGGGTGTGTTAGACTAGAAGATGAGGAGAGGGTGGTAGACTTTATGATGCTTGTTCAAACATTTAGTGAAATGAATCCTGGCTGGTGTGGCTCAGCGGACTGAGAGCCAGCTTGCAAACCAAAGGGTTGCAGGTTCAATTCCTAGTCAGGGCAACATGCCTGGGTTGTGGGCCAGGTCCCCAGTAGGGGGCACATGAGAGGCAACCACACACAAGTTTCTCTCCTTCTCTCTCCCTTCCCCACTCTCTCAAAATAAATAAATAAAATGTAAAAAACAAAAACAAAAAAACTTTAGTGTAACGACACGAAAGGAATGCTGTGTATGACTGTGAAAGGAACCAATGCCGAGGGGTGGTTCCTCTTAAAGCTACAGTTGGACAGGCGCAGCAAGCCCTTTCCCCCAAACTCAGAAATACCTGCTCGCATCGGGAAGTTTGAGCAACTGCCACCATGGGGGATCCAAGGGAAGGGGGGCACGTGACCGAGAGCACTCCGTAAAGCAAAGCATGAGCATACTGGGCTGTACAAGGACACAGTGTTCCGTGCCCTCAAACTTCACCTTTTTTTTTCTTGCTCTTCTTTCTCTATTTTGTGGGATGCAACATACGTTGAGAAGAGATGGCAGCACCTCGTTAGAAGCTTGACAAACTCCACCATGGCATCCTCTTTAGACATGTTTCCCAGGGCTGCCCATTCTCTCCTGCAAGGAAGAACACCAAGAGTTACCTCCTCTTCTTAACAGAATGAGAATCAGACTTAACTGAAATGTAAATATGAACAATTCTCAGTTGTCACTAAAATAAAGAATAATTCTAGCATAAACAAAAGGCTCAGAACTTCAAGTTTCAACGAGCACGTACTGACTTACTAAATTCAGTATGCTGCATACAGTCCAAACTTACTCCATAAACAACAATGTAACTGCACTGCTGAAATGATTTCTGTATTAGCAAAAGCACATCTACATTCTGTTTCACTTATATTTCAGCCTTAACTGGAAAAAACAGTCAATGTATTCTTTCTGTCACAGCTCTCCGTGCCCCAATAAGGGACTCAATTACTACGTATTCTAAATGGCTGCTTTAAATATTATCTGGAGAAATCAAATGAAGCTGTACTTGTCTTAGGTTCATAACCAGATGAGTAAGCTTCTTCCACAATATTTAGCCATAACATCTCCAAGCCAAAAACAGATAAACATCTGAAGACTCAAGAAGCTGCAAGCAAAAATGTCTGTTTCAGTTCTAAGCTAATGGACCAGCGATTTACACCTTAACCAACTTACGCTGTACCCGTTTCAACAGTAGTCACACTAAATTAGTCACACAGCAAGCACGGTTACCTCCTGTCATTCCCCAGGACGTCAAAGAATCCAACCTCAGGACAAGTGTCTGGATTGTATGGGCCCATGAGAACCTGCTTATGCAGGGCCACAAGCTTCAGTTTTTCTTCGTAAGTTGGATGAAATGCTTTGCCATCTTTTTCTGTAAGAAAAAAAAAACACAAAGAAAATAATTAGCACTGGAAAAATAAATAAATTTCAGCACTGTATCCTGAAGTTTTGCTATCAGGTATGTCACTAACTGCCTATGATGGATATAAACTCTACTATGGGGAGATTTCTTCCCAAATAGTAAATTTTAATAGACTTCATGCTGGATTAAAAAAACAATGAAGTCAAGTACCAGCATTTATGTTAAAGCTACTACACAGAACCCAGTAGTCAAGCTACAGCCAGGCACACACATACAAGTGTAACACTGACATCTCGTACACATACAAAGCATATTCAACAACCATCTTTAAAGTTGTTTTTTTTATTCCCCACCCAAGGTCATGCTTACTGATGTTACAGAGAGGGGAAGGGAGGGACAGAGAGAGAGAGAGAGAGAGATTGATTGGCTGCCTCGTACACACCCCCCGAATGGGGACCAAACTCACACCTTTTTGATTGGTTGGCAGGATGTTCCAACCAACTGAGCCACACCAACCAAGGCAAAAAAGTTTTCTGTGAGAAACAGCTTAGTATCAATCCCTTTCAATACGACCAAACATTTACTTTGAAAGGTTAGATTCAAAACACATCCATCGCACTGAGGCAGTAGGATGTGGCGGAAGGGGCTTTGGAACCAGACAGCCTGGGGTCACACCTGACCTCAGACACAGCCCGGATGCGGAACCACAAACCTCTCCGACCCGTCAGTAGAGCAAGGCGTCTACTGCTGCTCCAGAGGCTGCAGGCAGTGTTAATAACAGTAACTAGCGGATCCTTCTCCTTCCTTCATGTTCTGGTTAGCTCTGACGGGCTTCCGACGGGCAACTAAGAGTGAAGTCAGCTGGACCTGTAAAGACCTAACCGCCAACATTCAAATGCAGTACGAAACACAAAAGACCCTAAACAATCCAATTTAAAACCGGGCAGAGGACCTGAATAGACACTTCTCCAAAGAGGACATACAGATAGCCAACAGACATATGAAAAGATGCTCTTGTCACTAAATTATCAGAGAAATGCAAGGTAAAACCACAATGGGGTATCACCTCACACCTGTCAGAATGGCCATCACCAATAAATCAGCAAACAAGTGTTGGGAGGGTGTGGAGAAGGGGGATGCCTTCTGCACTGCTGGTGGGAATGCAGACGGGTGCAGCCACTGCGGAAAGCAGTGTGGAGAAACCTCGAAAAACTAAGAATGGAACTGCCTTATGACCCAGCAATTCCACTGCTGGGATTATATCCAAAGGAACCCCAAACACCAATTCAAAAGAACATATGCATCCCAGTGGTATTTACAATAGCCAAGATTTGGAAGCAGCACAAGTGCCCATGGGTAGATGAGCAGACAGATAAGAAGCTGTGGTACATTTACACAATGGAATTCTACTTGGTGGTAAAAAAGAGGGAAATTCTATCTTTTGCAACAGCATGGATGAACCTGGAGAGTATTATGCTAAGTGAAATAAGCCAGTCAGAGAAAGACAAGTAAAATATAATTTCACTTGTACGTGGAATCTAATGGACAAAATAAACAAACAAAACAAAACAAAGTAAAATAAAATCTAAGAAGCAGGTTCTCCACCCCCCTGCCCCCGCTCTGTCCGGCCTGCTCGGCAGGCGGACAGCGACCTTGCCCGACTTCAGCGGTGGTCTAGGTGTGCACTGGAGAACATGAGTCCCAGCTGCTCCGGACGGGAGGACACCTGGCTGGGAGGGAAGGGCAGGACTGAAACACAACGGAAATGGAGAGCTTCCCCAGTAAACGGTAAGCAGCTTCCCCCTCCCTCCTTTCCCCAGATATATGGGATGGCTATTTTTTATTTTAAATTTCCACGGTGCAACTTGACTTTTTAAATTGCTTGGCTTTGCATTTTGGCAAAAGGGTCAAATGAGTAGATTCATAACACACTCAATTTCAGTAATCAAATACCATGTGATATCACTGTTAACAGGAATCTAAACAACAAAACAAACAAGCAAGCAAAATATGACCAAAGACACTGAAATACAGAACAGGCTGACAGGGACCAGAGGGGAGAGGGGAGAGAATCACAGGGGGAAAAGGGGAAGGACTCACATGAATAAGTATAAAGGACACATGGACAATAACTAAGGTGGGGGACGGAAATGGGAGGGAGGTGGGGAGCACTGAGGGGGGGCAGAGCTGGGAATATAAGACAGAAAACTGTACTTGAACAAGAATTAAATAAAAAACAAACAAACAAAAATTTCAGTAATCAGTTCTTAAGACACTATGACATGCATGGCAGGCACAATAACACCAACCCCTCAAAGACGTCCATGCCCTGACCCCAAACCTGTGGGATGTTAGATCACACGAAAAGGGAGTTAAGGCGGCAGCTGACCTTACCCTGGACGACCCACACAGGCCCAATGCAATGCCAAGGGCCCTCACAAACGGAAACAGAGCAAGAAGGGTCAGAGGGGGACTTGAAGATGTCATGCCGCCTGCTACCTTTTTTAAAAAAATATCTTATTTATTCCACTTCTGCCAAGATGGAGGCATAGGTGGAAACACTGTGCCTTCTCCCACAACCAAGTTTGAATACAACAAAGGTTTGGAGAACAAGGACACACCCAAAGACCAGAAAACAGAATTATATGGAAGTCCGACAGCTACGAACCATTCAACAGGGACGGTAAGAGGGGCGGAGCCAGCAGCGGAGCTGGGTCGGGCAGGACAGATCNTCTTTGGGATTCTCTGAGCTTCATTTGGAGCCGCCAAGATGGAGGCATAGGTGGAAACACTGTGCCTTCTCCCACAACCAAGTTTGAACACAACAAAGGTTTGGAGAACTAGGACACACCCAAAGACCAGAAAACCAAATTATACGGAAGTCCGACAGCTATGAACCATTCAATGGGGACGGTAAGAGAGGCAGAGGCAGCAGCGGAGCAGGGTCGGGAAGGACAGACCTAGGAGTGCAGGCAGCCCGGACTTAGTCGGGGTGCGGGGCAGACTGACCAAGGTCACACATTCGCTCACAGTGAGATGGACCACGCATGCCCCAGGGGGCGAAACCAGTGGTGGAGGGCTGACAGCGGTGGCACACTCGTGTGCAGTGGAGCAGGGCGCGTGGCCCTGGTGACAGTGGTGGCTGCGGTGCTGGTGAGGGTCGCGGAGGTGGGCGCCGGAGGGAAGCCATTGTCCCTCTTTGACCCCGCCCCCACATACAAGGTCACAACCCAGAGACTTAGTTGCCCTGCTCTGGTGAAAACCTAGGGCTCCGTTCCTGCTACTTAACAGGCACGAACAGCTCAAAAGATGGTGCAAGAACCCAAAGTCCCAGAGCCAATAACTCTAAGCGACCAACAGATTGCCAGCCTCTCAGAAGCCCAATTTAAAACACTATTTATCAGGATGCTCACAGAATTGGTAGAGTACAGTCACAAATTAGAGGAACTTAGTCACAAATTAGAGGAACATATGAAGGCTAAACTAATTGAAATGAAGGGAGATGTCCAGGAAACCAATAGCGATGGAAAGGAAAATGGGACTCAAATCAAGGGAGTGGACCAGAAGGAAGAACGAAACATCCAACCAGAAAATAGTAAAGAAACAAGAATTCAAAAAAATGAGGAGAGGCTTAGGAACCTCCAGGACATCTTTAAACGTTCCAACATCCGGATTATAGGGGTACCAGAAGGGGGAAAGAAACAGCCACGAGTGGAAAATGTATTTGAACAAATAATAAAGGAGAACTTCCCCAGTCTGGCAAAGGAAATAGACTTCCAGGAAATCCAGGAAGCTCAGAGAGTCCCAAAGAAGTTGGACCCAAGAAGGAACACACCAAGGCACATCATAATTACATTAGCCAAGACTAAAATGAAGGAGAGAATCCTAGAAGCAGCAAGGGATAAGGGGACAGTCACCTACAAAGGAGTACCCATCAGACTGTCAGCGGATTTCTCAAAAGAGACCTTACAGGCAAGAAGGGGCTGGAAAGAAGTATTCCAAGTCATGAAATCCAAAGACCTACAGCCAAGATTGCTTTATCCAGCAAAACTTTCATTTAGAATGGAAGGACAGATAAAGTGCTTCTCAGATAAGGTCAAGTTCAAGGAGTTCATCATCACCAAGCCCTTATTATATGAAATGCTAAAGGGACTTATATAAGAAAAACAAGATGAAAAATATGAACAGTGAAAGGACAGCAAACACACAGTTATTAACAACCACACCTAAAACAAAAGCAAACCAAGAGGACAACTAGATCAGGAGCGGAACCATAGAGATGAAGAACGCATGGAGGGTTAGCAACAGGGGGGTGGGAGGGGGAGAAGGCACAGAAAATAGCATAGATGGTAGGTAGAAAATAGATAGGGGGAGGGCGAGAATAGTGGGGGAAATAAAGAATCTAAAGAACTTGAGACACGTGGTTATAAACTAAGGGGGGGAGAATGGTGGGGGAGGGAGTGTGCGGGTGGAGGGGAATGAAGGGGGGAATAGAACAACTGTAATGGTATAATCAATAAAATATATTTTTAAAAAATCTTATTTATTTTTAGAGAGAGGGGAAGGGAAAGAGAAAGAGTGGGAGACAAACATCAATGTGTGGTTGCCTCTCATGTGTTCCCTTTTTGGGACCTGGCCTGCAACCCAGGCATGTGCCCTGACTGGGAATTGAACCGGTGATCCTTTGCTTCACAGGCCCATGCTCAATCCACTGAGCTACACCAGCCAGGGCCTGCTACCTTTGGAGATGGAACACAAGGCCGTGAGCCAAGCACACAGGGACCTCGAGAAGCTGGAAAAGCCAAGGCGACCGATTCCTTCCTACAGTCCCCAGAAGGGACACAGCTCTGCTGACCTCCACCCGTTTTTTAATCCAGTGAGACCCATTTTGAACTGACCTTCAAAATTCTACAACAGGAGGGTGTTTAAGTTTCTGGTATGTTGTTACAGGAGCAAGAGAAAACCAATACAACACACAAAACACATTTCCCAAGCAATTAAAAATAAAAATGGCATCTACAATAGCTTTTGTTCTTACTAAAGGCATAAGTAGTTAACTTTACAGCCCTAATATGACAGCATATATAATCTAATAGAGTATTGTAACCACGGTGACCAAGGCCAAAGGCCCGAAAAAGTAAAATTAAGTCCCTTGTACCTGAAATTAATCATACCCAAGGTTATTAGTCTCACACCTTAATTGCTAGAGTAAGTTTATAAAGAAATCATATTTTCTCCTTTGGTCTGGAGGTAAAGGATGTAACAAATTATTTCCATGCCCCATTCAGCCTTTATCTGAGGAAATGAAAGCCATAAAATGTTTACATTGGAAAATATGTTAAAGACAGGCGATTGAACTGCACAACCAAAGCTCCAGTAATTTGTTACTGGATACACGATATAAAAGAGATGTAAACTGTAACATCAATAACCTAAAAGGTGAGGGAGGGAGGGAGATACAAAAGTACAGCATTTCTGTATGCTGTGGAAATTATGAGCTCAAACTGGTAGAACTATAAGACATTCTATACAAGTCTCACAATAACCACCCCCCCACACACACACAGAGCTGGAGTAGACACGCACAAGGAAGCAAAGTGTACCGGCCTGGTCATGGCGGCTGACCTGCGCCTGAACACTTCCTAGCGATGGGAAATTCGCTGTCCCAGGGCAGTCTGCCCCATCGTCAGGGAGCTGTGGTTTTTACTCCTTCACTGAGTTCATCTCTCTTTTCTATCTACAAAATCCATTTCTCGTCCTCACCATTAAAGAAGACGCATCCGTCAGATCAGACCTCGTGCCGGCCGCACGACACCCACCGCGTCCGCCCAAGTTCTCTCCTCCCCGGCTGCACCTCCACAGCCTTTCCCCTCCCACCTGCTAAACCCCAGCCCTGTTCTGCACGAACTACGTAACATGGACAGATGATGCCACCTTCCGGAGCCTCGGTGCTGCTACCAGTGAGGTGGAGAAACTACCTTCTCCTAAGGGCTCAGGTGTGAGTTGGAAGTAATAGGCCCCAAAGCCCTGACTGATAGCACTTGCAGGGCAGACACAGGCCAAACGGCAGCCCGCGCGACACCGAGGGCAGGGACCTAACTCCCCCGAGGGCAGGGACCTGACTCCCCGGTGCACAAGCGGCTCTCTGTCTCTGCCCTAAAGGACGGCGCTGTAGCCCAAAGCAGCAGCCGTGTGAGCCGTGCAGAGGGAGCAAGGCCCTCTCCTCCCACCCCCCCATCCCAGGGACCAGAATGCCATCTCAGCAGCTAAAATCAGATCTGTTTTTCTCCCATGGCCCTCACCACACTGTTGCCTCACAGGGACTACATTTTGGATAGAATCCATTCTGTTATTTTAGAAATATTAAAACTGAAACCACATCTCTTCCATACCGGGCTGGGAAAAAACACGACCTATCAGTTCCTGTATCAGCTGTGAGAAGTATAACACAACGCAGCATTACTGCATCAATGGACATAAAACACCGGAAACCGCCTCGCATGCACAAAGTGCTCAATGAAAGTTGACTTTCTACCCCCATGGAGCCAACACACTCCCTAACAAATTTCAGTCATCTCATCAGCCGCAGAATATCAAATACTAGGCATGCTGCTGAGTTTACAGATGGAATTTCTCAGAACCCTGACGCCCCCCCCCCCCCCCCCCCCCTCCCCACCAACAACCACNCCCCCCCCTCCCCCCCGCCTTCCAAGTAAAGAAAGGCAGAGTTTAAATAACTAGCGGCAGGACTAGGAAAAAGCGCTCTAGGTGCTGCTGACCCCCGAGCTGGTCCCTCCACGCTGAGCCCGAGGTGCTCTCACTTTAGTGACCGTGAGTAGCAAACACGGCACCCTTCTGGGGGCGGTTTCCGTGTGCCGCTTGGGGAAAGGTCCACAAACTATTCATCATGATCTCGCATTTTCTGCGTGTGCAGTAAATGAAAGGGAGGCCTCTGGCAAATGTTAAAATCGTTTACATTAAATACACACACAAACATATCCTTGAATACAGTCTTCACATTTTGGTTCAGTTCAAAATGAATCTAAAGTAATCAACTAAAAAGTCAGATGTTTATGAAGCATCGCTGTTGGTGGTGGCTACGATGTTCTTTCTTACGCACGTCCCTGAGGTTTGTACATCCTCCTATACTAGCATATGCTATGCCCAAAGAGGAAGACAATAAGGAAAGAAGGGAAAAATAAACTCAAAATTTAATAGATATTCAATGGTAACAAACTTGAAATCACCTAAGGCTGCCACTTAAGTCCAGGAAGCACACACTAATTATATATGTTACCAAAGAATAAATTACAGCTGTACAATATTTTAAAACACTAATGGGGGAAAGTAGCAATTTGGAATAAAATCCAGCACTCCTCAGCTTTTCAGGGCAGAGGGTCAAGTGTAATTCCCTTGGCCTTTCTTTGGCGCCTACACGAACACCTAAGCCTCAGGTTCCTTCTGAATGGACCGGGCCACCTTCTCGCACACTGCCACTGAAGTTGGCCTCTTCTGTTGCCACAGGCCAGGGGCACTGATGTGCAGCGGGCTTCTTTAGTCATCAACAATGACCTTCCCACTACCAGGGAAAACTACATCCACAGAATTGGTCGGGTGGATGCTCTGGCTCTAAGGGTGTGGCTATTAATATGGTGACAGAAGAGGACAAGAGGACTCTTTGAGACATTGAAACCCTACACAACACCTCCATTGAGGAGATGCCCCTCAGTGTTGCTGACCCCCTGTGAGAGGGGCTGGCCCCCCACCTCACCCCAGCCAGGGGGGCCAGTCCCTGTGGGCTGGGGAGGGGAGGGGAGGGAGCCTGGGGATGGACATCTTGTCATTTTTTTTCTCCCCCCCCCCCCCTTGAATAAATGTCCCTTTCTGAGGCAAAGAAAAAAACCATTAACAGGGCCATTTATAAAAGTTCCCGTAGATGTTAATGTTTAAGGAAGACAAAAGGAAACGGAACCCTTTCAGCACAACCGGATGATCACCGCCGTGCTATCAGTAATACTACCCAGTGAAATCAACAGCACACACAGCAGAAACTGAGTCCAAGACTGAAGTTCCTCCAAATTCAGCTAGCTCAGACATACTTCCCTCCCCTTTCCCCACCAGATCTATCCACCGCAAAGGCCTAGAAATAACGCCAATCCAGCAATGGGCACCCAGCTCCTAACACCCAGGCTATGGCTCCTCTCAGGTCATGTCCCACTAAACGGAACCATGTCTCCTGGGCATGTGGAAGACGGGACCGGGCGCAGCTCATCACACCAGATAGTGCGGAAGCCACGGAAGGCGACGGACTAGTCATGTCAAAGGAACTTAGGAGCCAATTTGAAAAGGCCCCCACTTTCTAAAGATGCTACAATGCGAGCATCAATAAAAGTTGAAAAAAATCAAGTATATTTAAAGCATGAATACATGATGATATTATAAAAACTGTCACTTTTTGAGGCTGTCAGGGACACTCACTGTTTTGGAAACTAATAGATATAGGGAAAAAAGCATTTACCTTTCCTATTTGAACAGAACCCCAAACCACACAGTATATGAAGAGTACTACAGTGCAGGAAAGACAATCAGAATATCACTATGAAATCCCCAATGACATTTAGAGCACGCCCACTTTTAATTTGCAAGAGCAAAAAGCAATCATCAGGTTAGCCAAGTGCAGGCCTCCCCAAGGTCCAGGGGTGTGTTCACGGGATGGGACTCCACACCCCAGTGTTTCCGATGGCAGGCACTCCGGCCCTTCGGAGGGGATCTCCACCCCGCCCCGCCCCGCCCCCCACACACTACAATGACTATTTCAAACCTGACAGTACTGTTACGTAGCAATTCAGAGCAGATGCTTCTCCCATGCTTTATTTTTCCAGATATCTGAAGCAATTCTCAATAAAGTGATCTTGTATAAAAAACCAAAATGAATCTTTTTATTAGCCCTTAATGTTTTCAAGTAAATACAGGGTCTGGCACAAATAACACCCCCTTTTTTACTACAAAATCTTTTCTTACAAAATCGGAAGCATGTGATTCTGTACCCTAACAATATCACACTCAAGCACACCATGTGATGTTTTAGGGGAAATGTTCAAATTGAAACTATAAATTATTACAATCACATTACTGCCCTACCAACCACACTCAAGGAGGCCTTACTTCTGCCAGACCCTGTGTATTAAGTAAGTTCCAAAATGTGATGAGGCTATGGGCAGCAACTTGACAATCAGAACATCGCCAGAGCCCAGGGTCCTACCTGCTGTTCATCTCTCCTGTTGGGGGAAGGCCTATCTGGAATCACACAGACCTGGAACCGACCCTGCCTCTTGCTAATAACAACTGAGTGGCCTGGGGCACGATCCTCAGCTAAGAAACCAGGCTAACACCCTCACTGACAGGCTTGCGGAGAATTAAACAAAATAGTGTGTATACAGCTCTCAAAACCGTACCAGACTTTTAGCGAACATCTGCTCAATACCTGGTGGCAATTACTACTCTGGAATTCGAAGTTAATGTGACCGTCTACCAGCTTAATGAGATGAGGTGATAATGTGTTAGAGGAGGAAAAAGCCACCCCTACGAATTTTAAAAACCAAAATACAACTCCCCAAGTTAACTGCATCCCAAAAGTATGAAGGCTATGATAAAGCCAACCAGCTCAGTACGTAACCCAGAGGTAAGAGAACCAGCTCCACCTGGCTAAGAGAATGGAGCAACTCTGCTCCTCACTGTGCTGCCCAAAAAGGCTGTTTACAAGGGCACTCCCGTGGGTCCAGGGTGTGACAGCGCCCGCCTGCAGCCCGCTCCCTCACACTACTTCCTCCTACCTGCACTTCCCAGACACGCGTGCCTCGCCCCGGGCGTGGCTCCCCCACCCTCTGGAATGGCAGGGTCCTGCAGTTGTCACTGGGTCTTTAACTCCTCCTCTGGCCTCAGAATTCCTTACAGGCCAGCAAAGGGGAAGGTACTGCTCACTTGGGGCAGTAACCTAATATGAAACTTCACACATAAAACTCGACAATGTCAAGTTTAGGTGGTGAAACCCTGACTTACGTTTACTTGTATTTTCATCCCTTACTTTCCTTTCACCTTCGTAAAAGGGCAAGTAGCAGCCATAACGGCCTATGAGGACTCTGACAGGAATGGAGTGAGAAACGGGCTTCCCAATTCCCAACCCAGGCTATTTTCGGTGGCAAAATATCCATGCTTTCAAGATCCATATTTATTCCACAGCATAATGATGTATTGGTAAGAATGCCAGACATTACACAGGAAAAATCCACACATTAAAACACAGTCACTCAGTGGATTGAGCGCGGGCCTGCGAACCAGACGATCGCGGTTCGATTCCCAGTCAGGGCACATGCCTGGATTGCAGGTCAGTTCCCAGCAGGGGCCAGTTCCCAGCAGGGGATGCATGAGAAGCAACCATCCAATGTTGGTTCTCTTCCTCTCTCCTTCCCTTCCCCTCTCAAGATAAATAAATAAGTAAAACAAACAAATAAATAAATAAATAAACACAGTCAGCCACAGCCCTGGGTGGTGAGGCTCAATGGACTGAGTGCCAGCATGAGAACCAAAAGGTTGCAGGTTCAATTCCCAGTCAGTGCACATGCCTGGGTTGCAGGACAGGTCCCCAGTTAGGGGGCCTGTGAGAGGCGACTAACTGATTGCTGTATGTCTCACATATTGATGTTTTTCTCCTTCTCTTTCTCCCTCCCTTCCCCTCTCTCTAAAAGTAAAAAAAAAACAAAAGCAAAAACAAAAAACAAAGTCAGCAACACATTACTCACCCCACTTCCCATAACTCTTACTGCTTTTAGCTCCTTCCTACCCTGCTTCCCCAAAGGCATCTCATATACCAACAGCCTCTTCACTGCTAGCTATGCAGTGATCCATGCAGAAAGGTAGCTTTTGATGGCTACACTGCTATACCTCCTTTTAAGCACTTGGATATTGCTTTCAAAGCCTAACTCAGAAAGCGAGTGAACCATACCTATCCCTCTAAGGTCACTGATAACTAGACCCTCAAATCACAGGTTCCCTGAGGAGTCCTACCGCTCAGCAAAATATTAGGTTTAGACCAGGAAATCTTAAATCTGAATCATCAACTTTCATTTAATCCAGCTCCACATATATAAATGAGCAGAAAACGAGTCTAGAAGAGTAAAGGTAATTGTCTAGGCAGTATCCAGGGCTTCCTGACGCCAAAGCAGTGCTGAGTTTACTACACGCTATTTAGTGTTTTAATTTTTCAAAGAAGATATTAACTTCTATTTTCAAATAAGACAGGCTCAGAAAAATAAAAACACCCATTTTTTTTAGTCATGTGGCAAAAGCTAGGATTAGACGTTGGTTCTTTTCTATTCTTAGACGTTTCTGCTATAATACACTTTAACCTTATTGAATCTGGAAAAATAAGTTCTATGAATAAAAATTTAAGTAAAGTGTAGTTGTAGGAATTGCACAGAAGCCGCCAGAATTTTATGTTAAGTGACAGGAATTCACCACTACAGGAAATGCCAAATTCAAGGGTCAAGTGATCGAAAGCCCATCAGTCCTTCCCACTTTCCCAAGCGAGGGAAGGCTTACAGGGCTGGGCTCACTGTGCGGCGATGATGAATATTTCAGGGGTAAGCTTTTAACACAAAGTGCAATGAAAATGGAATGATCAACTGTTCTGGAAAATTAAAGAGAGACTGCCATTAGTTTGCACAAAGTATTCAGAAAAAAAGCAAACACCTTTTGCATGTGTCACTACATTGAACTTCAGCTAGTAAAGTATGTACTCCAAAAGACACTCCCTCTGCTTAACGCGTTATAAACATGCTGTTAAGAACCTAGCAACCTAGAACCTTTAACATGCTGTTAAAGCCGCATTTGCTGATGTCTCTCCTTGCCCATCTGGCCCACGAGATCTAGCTATCTCCAAGGATCAAACAAACGGTCCCTCATCAGTCTTTCCCACCGACAAGGTCATGTGACAGGTATGACCACCATCTGACCAAATGAATCACCCAATTAAACCCACACACCACAATCCTACTCTAAGGCAAAAGGCACTTTACAATTAATTCTGCGACAAGCACAGGGACACTTTTAAACCTTATTCCGAAAACTCACTCTTGGCACATTGCTTACAGGGTAAAATCTTAACCTTCTAGAAGTTACTAGGCCACAGTGGGTATCCCTTTTCTTTAGAGTTTCACATGCTGGAGGGGATGCGTTAGCTTATACTTCCTCCTCTCTGCCACATCAATGGAAGGAGATCAAACCCTATTCGAGTGTATGGTTCTGCAGACTGAAAAAGGTGTCTAGGAACCTATGGGAAGACTTCTCCCTCTAAGGGAAAAGGATAAAAATCGGTGGGTGTGATGTGCCAAGCTACAGGAAAAAGAAATGCAACGGTTAAAAAGAAGTCTAGAATGGGATCCTCTGGGAGAGAGAGGGCTCATTCTTCCATTCCCGCCCCACGGAAACCTTAGAAGCTAAACCGGTTAAAATGCCCCGGTAACCTCCGGGACTCGGACGACAAACCAAGGTTGCAGGCCCCTCAAGGGTGTGACCCAGACTCGGCGCCGTGGCCAAGCTGATAGTGACAAACTTCGGGTATCCCCAAGGATGGAGCCCTGCTCCGGTGGCCGCGACCCGGTACGGTGAGGGTAAGACTGGTCACGTCCCCCTGGGAGCCAGAGCCCGGGTCGAGCTCCCGCGGCCCGGCAGGGGCGGCGGGGCGACGCCGGCAGGGCTCACCTTTAAAGAAGCGCAGCGCCAGGCCGTACAGCTCCTCCAGGCCGAAGCCCCAGCGCTGTTCCAGCCACCGCGCCTCATCCGCCGCGCCCCCAGCCGCCGCCTCCCCGGGCTCCGGCTGCTTCCCGGGTGCGCCAGGGGCCCGGCCGGCCCCGGGAGGCGAGGGCGGCGGCAACGGCGGCGGCAGCAGCGGGGCGCCCTCTGCACCGGGCCGCTCCTCCGGGTCCGGGCTTAGCGTGAGGCCGTCGACGGAGACCTCCAGTCGCTCAGCGTTCAGCACCGCCGCCATCTCCGGCTGCTGCGCCTCCTCGGCGGGGACAGGCGGCGGCCACGTATCGACTTCCTGCTGACCTCTGACCCCCACTTACCAACACCGGAACTTCCGGTGCTGAGAAGGCCGCAACGCTCCGCGAAAGGGGCCGAATCCCGGCGCCCCCCTCTTTCGGTACTTTCCGGCGGGCGGGCTGCGCGACCACGCGCCACGCCTCCTAGCTCAGGAGGGTCTCATACTCTCTGACTGGGAACCTGCTCCATCTCCTCCGGCCCTTGTTCCTCCCGGGGGCGCAGGCTACGCCTTCCTTACCGACCCCGCCACACCGCTGTGTCCTGCGGGTTTCGGTGTCCCGCAGGGTGGCAGCAGGCAAGCCCTGCGTGGTGTTAGTGCAAGGAGGGTGACTGTAAAGGCAAGCGCCCTACCCTCCAGGAAGGGACCCTTCCCATCAGTGGAGAGTTTGGTTGGCATAGTTCTTACACCACGGTTTCAATACGGTCTTCCCAGCAACTCAGGAAATTGAGGGCAAATGCCTTTTTTTAAAAAGAGGAAACTGAGGAAGCAGAGAAATTCAGTGGCTTCTCTGCGGTGGTCGTAAACTGGCAGACACTGGGTTTGCAGGCACTCAGGCTCATACAGTTGGTGTCCCTCATTAGGAAAAAGATACAAAAAACGACAAGCAGCCCTAACCGGTGTGGCTCGGTTGGGCGTCCTCCGGCAAAGCCAAGAGTCGCCAGTTCGGTTCTGGTCAGGGCACATGCCTGGGTTGCAGGTTAGGTCCCTGGTTGGGGCGCGTGCAGGGAGGCAGCCCGAGGGTATTTCTACTCTCACATCAATGTTTCTCTCCCTCTTTCTCCCTCCCTTTTCCTCTTTGTAAATAAATAAAATCTTTTTAAAAAGTTACAAGCCAAGCCCTGGCTGGTGTGGCTCAGTGGATTGAGCACCGGCCTGCGAACCAGAGTATCGTGGTTCGATTCCCAGTCAGGGCACATGCCTGGGTTGCAGGCCAGTTCCCAGCAGGAGACTCATGAGAGGCAACCACACATTGATATTTCTCTCCTTCTCTCCTTCCCTTCCCCTCTAAAGATAAATAAATAAAATATTTTTTAAAAAAAGTTACAAGCCAAAAGTTAGGAGAGTGAATTATTTCGAATGAGAAAGAAATCACGTGACATTTTGAAAAGTAAACCCACAAACATCACCCAAATAACCATAATATCTGTCAAACCCCTGACACACTTCTACGGGCCCCCAAAAGTCCAGAAACATCATTATTTCATTTTAATTTTTTAAGGATTGAAAATGCCCTTGACATTAAGTACATTCACCTGTTTCGAGACTTAAGGGCACCACCATTCGTGATCATTTCCCCACATTTTTCAGTTGCATACTTTTGATCACCTTTTTCTATGACAATTATTTGGTAATATTTTCTATAAAGAAAATAGATTGGTCTTTCTTAGCATGGTGCTGAAAAATCCATTTTCTTAGCTTTAATTATAAGTTTCAGCTTCACAACGCAATACTGCTTCACTGGCAGTTTTTTTTTATTTAATTTTATTTTTATTTTATTTATTTATCTTTAGAGGGGAAAGGAAGGAGAGAGGAAGGAAACATCAATGTATGGTTGCTTCTCCTGCTTCCCCTGCAGGGAACTGGCTCCTGCCAGGAAATGGCCTGCAACCCAGGCATGTGCCCTGACTGGGAATCGAACCGCAATCGTCAGGTTCACAGGCCTGCACTCAATCCACTGAGGTACACCAGCCAGGGTTTCACTGGAAGTTTTGTGTGTGGTTTTTACTGAGTCTCCAGCGTTTATCTGGACGGATTTGTCTGCTACATTGAGAGGAGATCTCACCCAGTAAAATGAATAAAACACGTGACTTCACATACAGACGGACTCACTGTGGTTCAACTATAAGTTTGTGTTCCAAAACAGGAATTCTAATATATTCCATTTAGCATGATTCACATAAAAACAAAAAGTATGGTGCTTTTATAAATGTACATATGACATTACAAGGTAGCTCACTGGTGAGTGAAAATCTCCATTTTAGGTTAGGCTTTTTAGGTTAGGCATTGAGGAAACTGACCCCTCACTTGTAATTTGTTGCTTCTGATGGTTGAAAGGATTTTCTATGGACTCGTTTTCCCTTTCTTTCAAATACTGTTTCTCCTCTACTACCCGTGCGTTTCCTATGCCGGCCACCACAGAGCTCCTGTGCCCTCTGGCCCTGCACCTTTGTGACATGGTGTTGGCTGAGTCGTTGTAATGGCAGTAGGTGTATTCCTGAAAGCCAGTCCTACACCCACGGAGAGCAATTTCACATTATGCGGAAATGACTGCGAACCACATCAATGCATGCCAGTAAACCCGATTTAAATGTGTCCCTAATTCAATCACTGCCCCTTTAGCCAGAGCCCCAAAAAGTCCAGGGCCATTGCTATAGCACCAAATGTTAGAGCCCGGGGCGGTGGGGGGCAAGCAATGGAAAGAAGTCTTTACACATCTTACTTTAGAAACTTTTACAGAAACATTTGACCAAGTGAATATACTGCTAGGACTCCTCCAGGGGCCTTGGAGGGGGCCTGTGTGAGGGGCCTGAAGCTTAAGCTTCATTAATTTGTGGTACCCCATCTCTAGTGGTAGGGGACCCCAGACTAATTCTACTACTCCAAGCCGAGTGACTTTCTTCCACATAGCTTGAACGTTTAGACTTCACTTTAATTAGTTTTACAACATGCATATTACAAGGCCTAACCTCCAAGGAGTCATAAATATATTAGCTGGCTGTGTCTAGCTAGCTCAGTGTCCTACCGTTAGTATTCAATGCCATTTGAGGGTAAAATGAGATGGGAAAATACAATACTTCATGGAATTATAGAGTCTATTTCCCAAGTATCCTACTTAAGCATTTTTGTAATCAGAAAAAAAAAGTTTTTTATAAACAGTATGAATATTAAAAGCTATAGAATACACCTGGGAAAATGACAGGTAAAATATGATAAACCAATCATCATTGGCATTTTTTATTCTCATGGAATTTAACATACTGAATATTCTTTTTTTTAACATTTTATTTATTTATTTTTAGAGGGGAAGGAAAGGAGGAAGAGAAACATCAATGTATGGTTGCTTCTTGTGCATCCCCTGCTGGGAATTGGCCCCTGCGGGGAACTGGCCTGCAACCCAGGCATGTGCCCTGACTGGGAATCAAACCTCGATCGTCTAGTTCGCAGGCCCGCGCTCAATCCACTGAGCTACACCAGCCAGGGCCATACTGAATATTCTTTTAAGAGTTTTTTCATTTATTTTTAGAGAGAGAGGAAAGGAGGGATAAAGAAGGAGAGAAGAATTGACGTGAGAGAGAAATATTTTTTAAAAGATTGTATTTATTTATCTTTAGAGGGGAAGGGAAGGAGAGAAGTATCAATGTATGGTCGCATCTCGTGAGTCCCCTGCTGGGAATTGGCCTGCAACCCAGGCATGTGCCCTGACTGGGAATCGAACCACGATCCTGTGGTTCGCAGGCCCTCACTCAATCCACTGAGCTACACCAGCCAGGATGAGAGAGAAATATTGATCGCCCCAACCAGGTACCAAACCTGCAACCAGATGTGTCCCCTGACCTGGAATTGAACCCGTGATCTTTTGCTCCATGGGATGACCCTCAACCACCTGAGCCACACCAATCAGGGTACATTTTGAATATTCTTGAAAAATTTGCTCATCCTCTAGACCGAACATTTAAATATTCTTCCAATAGAACCATCAAGGAATGTCCTCTGGGTAGTTGCTCTTACTGACCTAAAAAATGTTAGGGAATATAACTTCCCTTTAACAACTCAGCGTGGGAAATGAATTCCAGACGTCCACTACAATAAGAGATCAAACTTTAAGGGGCATGAAAGTCCCATGAGGGTCTTGTTAAATTGCAGATAGTGACTCAGAAAGGAGGCAGGAGAGAGGCCTGAAAGCCTGTGGGGTTCTTTTTGTTTTAATCTTTACAGGGGAAAGGAAGGAGAGAAATATCAATGTATGGTTGCCTCTCATGAGTCCCCCGCTGGGAACTGGCCTGCAACCCAGGCATGTGCCCTGACTGGGAATCGAACCACGATACTCTGGTTCGCAGGCCCGTGCTCAATCCACTGAGCTACACCAGCCAGGTGAACGCCTGTGTTTCTGATAAGCAATCTGGACTGCGGCAGATGTTTATAGACCACATTTTCAATAGCAAGAGTCTAGGAAGCTTATTTGATAGCTTCATTGAGCTGTAACTGGCATCCAAAAAACTGCAAGGATCCCAGTTTACAGTGTGATGGGTTTTGACACACGCATGTCCTGGTGAAATCAGTATCACCGTCGAGATAAGAAAACGTCCATCACCCCTTCTGTCACCTCTTCCTCAGCCCCTTCCTTCCCCCAAGGCTTTTCAGTCGACATTTCTCAAACTGTGCTTGTCACAACAGACTCCGACTTCTATAAACAGCTCAGAGAAACGGCCTGTATTCCCATACTTTGGTCTTTGCTCTGTGAAGAGGCACACAGAGGTAGCAAGAAGATCTATTTCCTGAAACCTTTCAAATACCTTCCCCACGTTTGTTCCTATACGAAAGAGAGCACTTTCCCACCAACTATCTTTGCTGTGTGAATTTCAGTTATGCTCCACTCCATTCAATCATTTGGCAGAAGAAGTGTTACCATTTCTGAAATGTTTTCTGAAGTTTCTTACTTAAAGTCAGCCTTTCCCTTTGCTCTCTCCACACATTTTCATCTGCTTTGGGAAATGCTGTTAGATCATCAGACAGAGACCGGGGTTAATTGTATGTTTCCTGCTTTATCTGGTGAATTAATAATCAGCACTCAGTAAAAGTTCGCAGTTAGCCGTGTTTGGTAAGGCAGTACAATCTAGCAGTGATCGTTATTTTCTGCTCCTTGAGTGCATGGACCTGGAGGACAAAGGCCATGTCCCTGGACTCCCACAGTCCCCAACACAAGACAGGACACACGGCAGGCACTCTAAATGTTTTACTGAGTGAATGAATGAAGGCATAATACATACAGTATCGATTCAGCTCAATGTACATTTGAAGAATGCCTTGTATTCCAGACACTTGTAGGAAATCCAAAGGTGGGCTGTGGTGTCTCAATCGTGGTCAGTCACGGTCATTCACCTTCGATCACAGTCCAGTAGATGAAACCACGTGAGAAGCCCTGTGTTAGGGGTGGGCTGCCAGTACTGGAATGGATTTATGACCTTGAGCCGATTACTTAACTGTTTTTAAAACTTTTTAAATTTATTTTTAGAGAGAGGGGAAGGGGAGGAGAAAGAGAGAGAGAGTAACAACAATGTGTGGTTGCCTCTCACGTGGCCCCTCCTGGGGATCTGGCCTGCAACCGAGGCGTGTGCCCTGACTGGGAAATCAAACCAATGACCCCTTGGTTCACAGTCCCCGCTCAATCCACTGAGCCACACTGGCCAGAGGAGGTTACCTAAATGTTGTTTCCTCTCTTGTAAAATGGTGATAACAATAGCATCCTTGTAGAGAAGACTGGATGTGTGAATACAGGTAACTCACCTAGAAAAGGTCCTGTCTGGCACACAGTGAGTGTTTCATAAACGTTGGCCACTGTTATGTACAATGTCTCCCTAAAATGTAGACGGGCCATTACACTCTGGGGGCTCACAGGTAAGTGTGCCCAGTAATGCCTCTCGCTTGGCTTACAAGACGCGGCCTCTAGGCCAAATGTTTTATTTAGAAGACTTAGCAATCACCTGGTTTACATTTGCTCAGTTACTATAATGCTGTGTGGTGCATGTTTTCACAGAATATAGGCTTTTAAAAGTAAGTGGTTTTGCTGTATAGCTTGCAGACCCCTCAAATATATTTGGCATGTTAGTTTCTTTTTGTTCCTGTAACAAATACAAATGTAAATGGAAGAGGAGGTGGAAGAGGGTATAGGGGAATAAATGGTAATGAAAAAAAACACAATAAAAATAAAAATGAAAAGTGTAAATGGAAGAATCTTTATATCAAAAAAGTAAACTTTATAAGCTGCTGTGGACTAATAACACTTGGCTTGCCAAAGTTCTTGACTTTTGTACTTTTCATGTCCATATACAACAGTGTCCAGATCTGTTATAAAATCATTTGAAAAATTATTAAGTGATGATTCTCTTTAAAAGCCTAAAACTTTATTTTTGTTGTAAAATATTGTAAAGCATGGTCTCAAACTTTTAAGTACACTTTAAATTGTTAGTTATTAATGGTCTCGTTTATAAACACTAAATTCTGCCCCTGGCTGGTGTGGCTCAGTGGATTGAGTGCTACCCTGAGAACCAAGGGGTCGCTGGTTCAATCCCCAGTCAGGGCACATGCCTGGGTTGTGGGCCAGACAACCAGTGGGGGGTGCGTGGGAGGCAGCCACACATTAATGTTTCTCTTCCTCTCTTTTCCTCCAACTTCCCCTCTCTCTAAAAATAAATTCTTTCACCTCCTGCCATTTTATCTTTTATGCATTGAAATGGTTTTTCCTTATGCGTATTATAAAAAATGTACTTTATGATCTTCTACCTAAATAAATACCTGTAAATGGGGGGAAGAAAGAGTTGGCCTCTGCAGGGTTTTAAATCTGAATTGGTTGCCAGCATTTTAAAAGCTGGAATTTTAGTATAAAACCATCCAGATTTCTGAGCTACCTTTTAAAAATTAGGAAACTTTATGACACTGGCCCAGCATTGGTGTTCGACCACAGTGACCTGGAGCGAAGTAGAGGCTGTCTCCCTGAGGAAGGGCATCACTCTCAAGTTCGCAACAGTCCCCCAGTCTGTCTGTCTGTCTGTCACTCTCTCCCCCGTCTCCTCCCGCTCTGAGACCAGTGCTTAAACGTCAGGGCTCCTTATCTCCACCTGCTGGCCAGAGACGGTAGCGCTGCCCGAGGCCGGCTCACTTTCCAGGCCCGGTACTCCTGGGGACTGCCAGCCTCGCATCTCAGTCTCGGGGGCCCCTTCTGTGTGGCGGAAGAGGGATGGGGACATCTGCCCCGGAGCTGCAGAGTCAGAACAAAAAGCTGGAGTTCTGGGTGGGTCTGCCCCAGGCAAGACACTGTGGATGATGAAACTTTTCTAAGTGATGAATATTAAAACCAAAATTCAATTAACTATGCCGGAAGAAAGACTGAATTATTTTTCCATTCTCTCAATAGAAAATTAAATCATCAAACTGGTATCATATGGAGACCGAGGAGTAGACAGCCAAAAATATTAGGAAAAATAAATAAATGTAGAGATGTGTAAGTCAAATAATAATAATAATAATAGCTGTTATTACTGTCTTTTGAGTTTTTTCATACTGGTCAGCTTTTTTACCATTTGTGATCATTGTGGTTCTATTTCTCATTCTATATAAACGTTCATTGCTTGTACCTAATTTTCTATTCTTTTTCTTACAGAACTGCCCTTGCCCTCCCCCATAATTCAATGACCTTCAGGCCCCACAGACTCTGAATGTGCCCTCGCTCGGGTGGGTGTACTCCGGGGCTGCTCTTGGAAGAGCACGGAACTGAAGCCAAAGGCCCGACTTCTGGGATGGCTCTGTCACTCACTGGTCCTGTGACTCTGAGCCAGCCTGCGCTTCCTTCCACACTCTCACTGGCACAGTGTGACTTCCCTAAACCCACACACCTACACATGTGCTGGAGCCCCCTGGTGGCCAAGATGAAGACTGACCAAGGCTTCCTGGCGGATCCCGGCCATGACTTACGAGTGCTGTGTTCCATCTCTTTAGACACAACGCCTGGGAGCCTTGAGTTGCTCTCCAGAAAAGCGGCCTGTGCAAGACAAATAGGAAGCCTAGAAACTGAGCCCCCAAGTGCAGACAGGATGACGAGAAACAGGTGATACAATTGCTTGGTGCAGTTTGGGAAGACTTCCTGGAGGAAGGACATTTTTGAGTCTTAATAAAATCAAAAAGCAGCAAGAGCAAGAAGAGCAGCTATGTGACAAGGGCAGAGGGAAATTGAGGCTGGGGAAGAAGCTTGTTGGGGAGACAGCAATGGCTCTCCTCACTGGAGGAGGGGTGCTTCTCCCACGTGCAGGGACTCCTTGGCCTACCCCTCAGCCATGCCCAAGGGCCTGTGCATTCCCTGACACTCAGGAGATGCCCAACCCCCATTTGTTGAGTGACTGAGAGCGTGCGCTGCTTCCACAGCTCTGTGAGGAGGCTACACCTTTTAGGATTGTTTTCCCTCCTGGCCTGTTTGAAATGACAGGCCTCACTGAAAAATCTCTTTCGACAGAATTTCAATGCATCCGTCAATCTATGGTGTGATCGGTATGTGTGATTTTCTGGTTTTTGTTTTAAATATTCAGTGGTGGTTCTCAGTTCCTAAAGATATATATTTTACTGTGCTAAGTGGTAGGTATGAAGCCATTTACCAAACGAGAATCAGGCATTATCTGCGTCTCAGAAACGTCCTCCGTGTCTGTTTAAATTAACATCTAATTATTTCCCCAAAGCTGGAGGAAGAATTTGAGCACAGTGGGGACTACGTGACTTCTGTGCACCAACAGCTGAGCCGATTTGCGCCACGTACCAGTTCCTCTCATCTGTAAACATAACTTGAGGGATGGGTGATAATAAATGGCTGGTGTCAACAAAAGTGCAGTAAGCAGGTTGGATCGAAATAGGGTGGTGGATGTACATCTAAGAAAATAAAATAGATACTGCTTGGGGCACAAGATTCTGATCAACATTTTTTTGCCCCAAAGATATTATCATTGAAAAGAAAATTCCTGGGGGGCGTGCGGGGTGCTCCAGAGGACCAGGACCTACTGCCGAGACAAACTAGAAAGCCGGCACAGTAGAACGATGTGCCGTTTTTTGCTTGTACTTGTTAAACGCAGAGAGAACCTGATTGCTTTCATGTTCGCGTCTGTGCGCATGTGCAGTGGCAACGCTGGCCGCCAGCTCCCCAGTGTACAGACTTTAGCGGAACATCTTCATCTCCCTTTTAAAGGAACGTAAAGAGAGATCTTTCTCTGTGAAATGAAGAAACCTCCATCCGTGTCAGCTGTTTTATTATTACTGCTTTCGTAGTTTTTAGGGAAGACCTCCAGAATCCTGGGTCATCGAGGAGGTGAGAAAAATCTTGTCACCAAACCTCCAGAACAGTGACAAAGCCCAGCTCCTCCCCCATACCTCAGCTGCTGCACACGGAGCCCTATACGTGTTTGCTGTACTGATAGGACATTTTGGCAACGTGGATGAATACGAAGAAAACATACTCAGCAGAACTCTGCCCCCCACAGAGCCACTGTGAACCCAGGTTCCACTGAGGGTCTTAGCGTTGTTTCCTAGGGGTGCCCTCCTGGCCCAGCCCAGCCCAGCCCAGCAGAGACCGCTCTTTGAGAGACAAAGTCACCTCCCCGGGCGCCTTGGCTTCCCCTGGGGTGGCCAGGCAAGGACGAGATTTGAATTCAGTCTCTTTGTCAAGGGCGGCTCAGAGTCCCTCGGAAGGGCGCCGAGGTTTAGACACAGGGTTGTTAATTACAACAGTGCTTAGGAGAGAAGAAACAGGAGCCACCAAAGTGCCCAGCGATAAGGGACAACAGCGCACCTAACGGTGCATCCAGTCGGTGGCATTCCAGCAGCTGTTAACAGATACCTCGCCCTGGCTGGTGTGGTTCAGTGGATTGAGCACTGGCCTTCGAACCAAGGGGTTGTGGGTTCGATTCCCAGTCAGGGCTCGTGCCTGGGTTGCTGGCCAGGTCCCTAGAAGGGGGCGCACGAGAGGCAACCACACATTGATGTTTTTCTCCCTCCCTTCCTCTCTGTCTAAAAATAATAAATAAAATCTTTTAAAAACAAATAAAGATGCTCCAACATGGGGAGATCACAAAAACACGTTACTGCAGTAGAAAATCAAGGTACAGAGCCACGTTTACAGTATGAGTTCTTCGGGTTAAAGTATTTGTGTAGCTAAAGAAATCAGTATACATGAGGTAAATGAGAGAGGCTTTAGCCTTCATTTAAACAAAATTTTATGTACTTATTTTTAGAGAGAGGGGAAGGGGGGAGAAAGAGAGGGAGATAAACATCAATGTGTGGTTGCCTGACAAATACCCCCTACTGGGGACCTGGCCTGCAACCCAGGCACGTGCCCTGATGGAGAATTGAACCAGCGACCCTTTGGTTTACAGGCCCGTGCTCAGTCCACTGAGCCACCCCAACCAGGGCTTACCTTTCATTTCCTACCTTTCTATACTGTTTTGAATTCTCTAATTTTATATGGGCATTATTTTTTAAATATCACTGAGGATTATCTGGAAAGGAAGATTATAGCTAGTTTGTAAACTTTTTCTATTGCATATCCTCTCATTAATATCAATCTTCTCATACTAAAAATAATCCGCTATTCTTGTATTTAAATAATGGGCCTTTTTTCTGAAGCCTATTGCAGGAATTTTGGGGGTGGCAGCTGTTGTTGCTACGGTCACTGCTACCCCTCCTAGTGCCTGGGACAGAGTAGATGCTAAATAAACGCTTATTCAGTGACTTGGTTTGGTGAACAGGCTGTAAGTCTTTTTTTCCGGCCTTTATTTCCAGAATTAAAGTCACTGCGCCAGCAGAGCTCGGCCCCACAACCCCTGGGTTTGAAGAGCAGGTTAAGCGACAAAGTCATTGCAAATGTGACCTTTGCAGCCTCCCTCTCCCACGTGAAAAGCTTGACCATTTTCACACACACATTTATGACATGTTTCATTTGTCACTTACTGTATGTGCAGGACAGAGCAAGGTGCTAGTGTTAACTTCCCCCCACCGTTTTCGGAGTTCAGTTACTCATTCCACAATGCTTGCTGGTTAGTGACAGAGCCGGGGGTGTCCAGGCATGACTTCCAGAATAGCAGAGAAGCAGTGGGATGCTCGCTCCTCTGCATGGAATCACCTGGGCGGCAGCTGCTGGGGTGATGTCTGAAATTGCGAGCGATGTAGTGTGTGTTAAAGCAGATCATTGCAGACGGCTACCCAGCAGGGCACGGGAAAGTGGGTGAGCTGACCCTGGCATGATAGGACATCCTGTGCCCCTGGCCCCACCCCCGGATCACCAGGCCCTGGTCCCCAAGGCTGAGGAAAGCAGAAATGCCTGGAGGGGAGACACAGGCCCAGAAGAACACAGAGTCCAGGGGCAGCCAGGCGAGGCCTCACACGCTGGAGCTCTGCAGGGCCGGTCACACTGCTTATCTGCACACAGCAGGAAGTCCTGACGCCCAGAAATGTGGTCTGCGGATGCCAGAGCAGGAACGAGGGTGTTGGCTTCCCAGGTGTCAGACAGCAGGATTCTGGCTGAGGCAGTGAGAAAGGTGATAATCAAATAATACCCTCCCAATAAGGCACCTTAAAAGAAGTACCAAGAGTATACCAGCCATGCCTGCCCCCTTGGCACACATGACGGCTACCTGTTTTTTAAAAAGCCAGCCCTGGCTGGTGGCTCAGCGGATTGGGCACTGGCCTGTGAAGTGAAAGGTCACCAGTTCGGCCCCTTGTCTGGGCGCATGCCTGGGCCGCAGGCCAGGTCTCCAGTTGGGTGTGTGCAAGAGGCAACCCACTGATGTTTCTCTTTCACATTGATGCTTTTATCCCTCCCTTCCCCTTTCTCTGAAAATAAATAAATAAAATCTTTAAAAAAGAATAAAAACCTAACAATTTTTGAGCTGCCCGGGAAGCCCAGCTATACCTGCTCTTGAGTTGGGGGGGGAGGACCAGGGCGAACACCCCCGAGAACATGCGCACAGTGTCAAGCCAGGTGGGGAGACCAGTGAATCGCCTGCTGGGCGTGTAGCACCCCCTACCTGTCGCCTCTGTCCCTACACAGCACTCAGTCTTTCTCTGTCTTCCTCAGCCCTCTGAGGCAGGTGCCTGGGTGCACTCTGAGTCAGGAGGCCCCTGCACAGTGGGTGGGCACTTGCCAGACCCCTGAGGCCCTCTCCTCTCTGAAGTGGACTCTGTGTTAAAGAAACGGTGACACTTAGTAAAGATGGCACGGCAGATTTTACTCAGGACCATGGTGACAGACATAGGGACCACTACCACAGAATTCTGCAGGGGAGGGAGAGGGATCGGTCCCAGCCCCTAGTGCAGCAGGGGGCAAGTGAGATTTCACAGCCAAGCAGCAGGGTGGGGGACAGTGGGTGGGAGATTACTGAGAGGTGATCAGTAAAGTCACATTAAAAGTACTGAAACTCCATTGGGATGGGGGACCCCGGCTAAAGTGAGCTAATAGGATTCTCGCTAAGGACAGGCTAGAGTGATCAGAAGTCATCGGGGTGGGGGTGGGTGGAGGATGAGAAATCAGGTGAGTTGTGGAGGGTAAGGCGTTCTTATTACAACTGGATTTCACCAGGAAGTGCACAGGTGGGTCCAGGAGAAGGTTCCGGAGACTGACTGCAGTTTCGTGGCAGTTCGGTGGCAGTTCCATGCCACCCTNTTGAGCTGCCCAGGAAGCCCAGCTATACCTGCTCTTGAGTTGGGGGGAGGGGACCAGGGCGAACACCCCCGAGAACATGCACACAGTGTCAAGACAGGTGGGGAGACCAGTGAATCGCCTGCTGGGCGTGTAGCACCCCCTACCTGTTGCCTCTGTCCCTACACAGCACTCAGTCTTTCTCCGTCTTCCTCAGCCCTCTGAGGCAGGTGGCCTGGGTGCACTCTGAGTCAGTCCACATTGCCTGCACAGTGGGTGGGCACTTGCCAGACCCCTGAGGCCCTCTCCTCTCTGAAGTGGACTCTGTGTTAAAGAAACGGTGACACTTGGTAAAGATGGCACGGCAGATTTTACTCAGGACCATGGTGACAGACACAGGGACTGATACCACAGAATTCTGCAGGAGAGGGAAAGGGATCGGTCCCAGCCCCTAGTGCAGCGGCGGGCAAGTGAGATTTCACAGCCAAGCAGCAGGGTGGGGGACAGTGGGTGGGAGATTACTGAGAGGTGATCAGTAAAGTCACATTAAAAGTACTGAAACTCCATTGGGATGGGGGACCCCGGCTAAAGTGAGCTAATAGGATTCTCACTGAGGACAGGCCAGAGTGATCAGACATCATCGGGGTGGGGGCGGGTGGAGGATGAGAAATCGGGTGAGTTGTGGAGGGTAAGGCGTTCTTATTACAACTGGATTTCACCAGGAAGTGCACAGGTGGGTCCAGGAGAAGGTTCCGGAGCCTGACTGCAGTTTGGTGGCAGTTCCGTGCCACCCTCGGGCACTACAGTTTCCTTCTGCACGCCCAGGGTCCCGGGGCAGGCCCAGAGCCCCGACACGGGACACGGTGGGAATCTGAAACCTGCATCCCTCCAAGTTGTCCCGGGCGGCACTGGTGTTGATTTAGAGTCTCCCAGGCGGAGAAGAGCCAGCTGGGAGCTCGAACCCCTCTCAGCTCTGCTGATTGAGACTTTGGGGCTCCTTCCCGCCCCTCCTCTCTCCTGGCCGCTGCCTGCTCTCCGCGGTTTCCACCAAAGAGGGTGAGGAGAAAGGAAGACACTGAAAGCTCCAGGGAGCCTCCTGGGATGATCAACTGGCAACTCTGTTTTTTAATAAGGAGTGGGTCGAGGAGGAGCCTGGAGAAAAGGTTTTATATGGATCCCAGTTCTGCCCTATCCTCTCTTCTAGCGTGCAAGGGAGCCGGGGTGGAAAATATAGTCATAACAGTTCTGCACACAGGAGGTGCTTCGAAAGACTTGGATTTGCAGGTTACATTTCCAAACGCCCCGGCTTCTCCCAAAGAAACTCTTCACCTGGTGGGAAAGTGCGTTCTGATTAGCAACCGAATCAGAGGGTTCTAGAAATCCTCAAACTACACCCGCACATTGGAATCCCCTGGGGTGTTTTAAACACTTCTGATGCCTGGGTCCCTCACCCCGACACTCAGATTTTATTTCCTCTGAGGTGCAGCTTGGAGGCAGTATTTTAAGAATCTCCCAAGGCCATTATGATCCGCAGCCAAGTTTGGGGGCCTCCTGCTCTCAGCTTCCTCCTCCACACACCAGGAAACTGAGGCTCAGAGTCTCCACCCCTTGGGCCCAGTTTCTTCAGCCCATTAGCCCAAGCTGCCTCCTCAAGGGAAATTGCAGCTCTTTGTCCCCATTAGGGCCCTCGCGCCCTAGGTGTGGCTCATTGGCATGCTAATTCTCCAGCGGCCTCACCTTCGGGCAGCTTCACAAGTATCTGTCAGCTGACCACTTCCTCCAGCCGCTTCTCCGAGGCTTCAGAAACTTCATGCAGCCCCAAGACCCTTTCATCCCCTCAGTGCCTTTCATCTGAACCTTTTAAAGGGCCGTGAAAAGTTTCCGCTATCAAAGGGCCCGGGGAAGAAGGTGAGAGGCAAGTACCACCTTCCCCATTTCACTGCTGGCAAAGCTGAGGCTTCTGGGAGCAGCTGTCAGGGGCCCCAGAGGAGCCTTCCCGTCCCTCTTGAGATAAATCAGTTGACAGAAGCCTGCAGAGCCTGCAAGAAACCCCACGGAGAGTCTTCTAGAAAGAGATGCTGACCCAGACAGTTGCTCTTGCTTGGACACCCAGCCTGTCATCTCTCGTGTCTCAGCACCTTACAAGAATGCTGTGCGTGCTCCTCACCTTTGCACCCTCGGGAGCTCACCCCTGGCCGCCACCGTTGGAGCTGGTCCCTGAGTTCAGCACACACCTGGGACCCTGCCCACCTGTGGCTCACAGGCCAAATGGGATCCGAGATTAATACACCTGAGGACATACTGGGTTTGCAAAGCGGTGGGTGAGATGTGACTTGCAGCATGGGTGCTGGCTACAGGAGCCTAGCCAGGTGGAGGCCCCGAGGGCGGGAGTGGGTGTGGGCAGAGTCCAGGGACCCTCACTCAGTTGTAGCGCCGCCAGGAACCTCCTGAGGGTCACGGAGATGCTCTGTGGGCAGTGTGCTATGGCGCGTTCATTACCGCATATATGCTGGCCAGGTGTGGGCCGGCGCCTTGAAAAGCCCTCTCGTAAGCACGCTCCTTGGCTCCTCAGAGGCATGTTCTGCGGGTGAGGAAGCGAAGCTCAGAGACAGCTGATGAGGGACAAAGGAGAAGACAGACTCAAGAGCTTGCACCCCACCTGGGTTGGGGACTTGACCCAGAGAGGGTGGGAACGGCGTGAGTTCACCCAGTGCACCAGCAATGGAGGAAGCCAGAGCCTCAGGCACTTGTTCCTAATGAACCGTTCACTGAGCACCCGTGTTGGTGCTCAGATACCAGGCTGGTGCCCGGCTTGTGCTGAGGCTCAGCTTCTGCCAGTCTCCCGGGGATGGAGACAGTGACACAGGGATCCAGGTGGGAAGGCCCACACTGCTATGTGGAAAAGAACCCCAGGCCACCTAGCTCAGGGCAGAAACGCCTGCAACTGAGTGAGAGGAAGGGAGAGTCCCTCAGATGGGGCTGTGTGCGCCCCTGGTCTGGCACCAGGCTGCGGACTGGCACCCAGGCATCGCTCTGGATGGTGCCTGAATAGGCGCCTGCTGCAGGAAAAGCTGTGGGGCTAAACCAGGGAGAGGCCATTCAGAGGCCGGGAAGGATGCTCCCTGAACAGTCTCGGCCAGCCCCTCTCCATCCTGCACGGGCAGCCTGGATCCACCCCTCCAGCCCACAGACTAAAGGTGCCTCCTGGACCCCCAAGGACAAGATGCCCCTGGTCCTCCAGCCACGCTCTCCACTCAACCTCATCCTCTCGGAGGCACCAGCAGGCTCAGGTTTCTGATCCTCTCTGGACCTAAAGGCTTTCAGAACCTCTTTGGGTCCAGACAAAGGCTGTCGTCCCCAAGGCCCCAGCCCTTCTTGGAGTGAAATAAATGACTTTCTTCTCCCCCCTCCACGCCACCCTCGATGCTTTCTGAGCAGGTCTGACTCCAGTAAAGCGGGGTCTTCCCAGGACTGGCACATCCTGGGCACATCCTGAGTCCCTCCAAACCTAGAACGCGTGGCAGATTTCAAGAGTTTAAGAACGACTGCCATACAATAAATACAGATACTTTAAAAGCATGAAAAGGAAAATGTGAAAGCCCCTCTCCCCATTCAACCACCCCTTTCCCCATGGGTGCGCATACACACAGATTTTGGGTTGTCAGCTGTGTGATTTTTTCCAATGAACCAATCAGATACATACTGAGAGCCTATTACAATATTATAGTGTGCCAGGCTCTTGGTGGAGGGAACGGTTTGGACAAACTAGTATTACATATTCATGCCCACAGAGAAATTATATTCAGGTTATGGAAACATTAGTTTCATAGACATGAAATTTATATTTATTATACATATGAAAAGCACATGCCCACATGTGCACATGTGTGCAGACCCACACGTAGATACATGTACACACATAGAAAAGGCTTCACATGAAAAGGCTGATAGCAGCCGCCCTCAGGTTTATTTGTGGGTCTTTTCCTTTTCTCTGTGGTTTATGTCTGATTTCTACAGAAACTAGGACTTCCATGAAATGCCCGGGAAACCATGAAACTGTGAGGGGCAGCTGAGGGCAGGTGGGCAGAGAGAGAGAAAGAGGGAGGGAGGGAGGGAAAGAGAGAGAGAGAGAGAGAGAGAGAGAGACCCGTGGTTTGCAGGGGACAGCGGCCCTGAACAGGGTCTGGCAAGGTGGCAGGATGTGGACAGAGTATCAGGAGAAGGGACCAAAGTAGCTTTGAGCGGGAGTCCGTAGTGGATGGTCCTCGACCACTGGGGTTGGAGAAGGGAGGGCTGGCCTAAAGGCCTGGTTGGTCAAAGGGCTCTGATTCCAGTGACCTTGAGCCTCCTGGGCCCACTTCCCCCTCCAGTCACCACTCACCCTCACAGCCACCCACTGGGAGGAAAGGTTCCTTGAAACCAACATGCAAAGGCCTGCAGCCATCAGTGCCTCACAGACACCCCCTGCCCCCCACCTCCAGGCCGAGCTGGGCCCGGTAAGGCCAGTCCTGCAGCAGGCGCCACGGAGAACTCGCAACAGCAGGGACTCAGGCTGCTGTGAACCAAAGGCGGTCCTCCCTACTCCAGAACGTTGCTGGGGTGGGCTCCTCAGGTCTGCACCCCCGGGAGAGCACCCTGTGTCCCCCAACCCGCTCTTGCCCAGGGCCCAGAGGTGGGCTCCTCCTGCCATTTGCACCTCAAAGTACACCCTCCCCCCTGCCACAGTGCTGCCCCAGGGGATGGGCAACTTGCAGTCTCTGCTCCCAGACTCACAGAAACACTAAACTGATGCTCTGACTGTGGGGGTCTTTGCCACCTTGGCTGATGTGACTTCTAGCCCCTTCATCTCGGGGCAGGGAGAGACTTAAAAGACAGTTCTTGGAGATACCCCAGGGCTCACCCCAAAGCCCCCAGAAACTTGCACCGGACAGTGGGGAAGAGGACAGGGACCTCCCGGGGTGAGGGATGGTTTGCTGGATTCTGTTCTGGTCCTTCATTTCGGCAAGAATGGTTCCTAGGTGCCGTGTATTTCTACAAGGCAATAAGGACCACAGCTTAGGTTCCCGATTTCACCAGAAGCTGCAAAATGGGCATGGTCTAACTCCACCACGCCTTCTGCATTTATCAGCAGAACACTTCTATCAGGAGAAAGTTTTCTTTATTGAACAGTTTACCCTGATTTACAGTCATACAGAGAAGGCAGGATAAATGCTTGCTTCCTTCTTTGTTTGCCAGAATAAAGAGTTTGTTCCCTAGAACCTTCCAGAGGTGGTGGGTTTTTTCTTTCTTTTTTAAAAAAGAAATATTTAGTTTTTGGAAAGGGGAAGTGGGGAGAAAGAGGGGTAGAGAAACATCAATGTGTGGTTGCCTCTCATATGCCCCATACGGGGGCCTTGGCCCGCAACCCAGTCATGTGCCCCGGCAGGGAATTGAACCAGCGACCCTTTGGTTTGCAGTCTGGCATTCAATCCACTGAGCTATGCCAGCCAGGGCTGTTTTTCAATGATGATTGTGACCTATGGGTTTTAACGTGTCTGATGTGTTTCAGTCTATTGCTGAAACAATGATTCTTGTTGGTCCTCAGACTGCCCTGTTTGAGAGCGCCGCCTCCGTCGCATCTAATAGTTCTGTCGTTCTCAGACATGACTAAGTAGTCCAGGCTTCCCAGGTTCTCGGGTGGGATGACATATCCCAGCCCAGACAGGGTGCCTGGTGTGGAACTGGCACTCCGTCTGTCCAGACGGGCGCTGGAAGTTCAGATCACTATGAAAGCTAAATGCCCAATCGCCCAAGAGACGGATCATTTATTGAAACCTCCATCTCGGTGTATGCTAAAACGGATCAGAATCTATTCGAGAGTGCCCTATTATATCCTGTTGCCTCTAAGAATCTGTGTTTGCTTGGGCTAGTTCAGGGCGCTGCCCCTCAGCTCTGGTGGGCTTCAAATCTCCAGCACAAGGCCATCTTGAAAACGCCCACCCAGTCCATGCTGGCAGGGACACAGAGGCCAGAACTGATCTTAGGTTATTCTGGGTATCAGCTGACACTTTCATACATTATTTGGGGGCAGAAAAGAGAGGTATTGGCAGATGCCGTGTTCTCCTGACACCTCTCCTTGCTTCTCCTTGTCCAGTGAGGCCTCCTGGAAGACCCGTGACAGACACTCACTCAATACAACATCACATCGTCCCCCCCCCAGAAAGTCAGAGAGCTCCTGAAGCAAAGTTAGCTTCCCCAAGGGGTTAGAAGAGATGAAATGAAGTGGGGTTTACGTTAAGTGACAACGTTAAAGAAACGTTCTGTAGTGTCACAAGCCTGTCACCGGCCCGTGCGAAAGGTCCCGTTTGAACACGGACTACTTGCGAATGCTGTAGTGATAACACCTGTGGCCCACAGACCTGGTTACGACTGTCTGGTCTGAACACAGATGCAGAGTTCTGTTTACACCACACAAGTGAGAATCTAGCGTTCAAACCTAGTGTGTGATTTTCTGCCAGCTGAATACCTCTCGGTATCTGCGTATAAAAAACTATCAGAAAGGAGAGTGATTTGCCAGACGATGGTATAAAGGCTCACCTGGGGGTGGGGTCCTCCCTTACTTGGAAGCTTTGGGTAGAAAAAAATAGAAGAAGAAAAGGAGTCGTAAGAAACAGCAGCCTGTTGGGTTCAAGACCTATTTTGCGTTTGTTATTTGAATGTATATGGGGGTCTCACTAAACCACAAACAAAGGCTTCTTAACACGCATCACTTTCCGGGCACATCAATGCCTTTTTGGGGGTGGGGGTTGGGGGGGCGGGTGTTGTCTCTCAATCTCTTGCAGCCACTGGTTCTGAAATAAACTCCGGGGTCTGAAGAGGCCCGGGCAGGAGAGGAGATGAAATCAAAGCGAGGCTGGGATCAAAGGGGCAAACAGCCCCGGGATCTCAGGGTGAAAGAAGCAGAGCCACTGAGGCCCCCGGGCTGCCTTCCCTGGTTCTCTAACAAACAGCCAGGGCTCCCGCACCAGGACTTAGGGCAGCGCAGGACTAACTCAAACAACAAAGACATCTGGGGAAGAGAGTACTTAGCACTTAGAGAGGAGAGGCAGGGCCCTGAGAGATTTGGGGGAGCCAGGAACCGTGGTGGGAAATGTGGGGGGAAATGCTGAGGAGACAGAAGAGGACACTCGCCCGGAAGGGCTCCATCCTCCCCAGCCCGGGGTGCTCCAGACAATGCGCTTTTTTTCCTTTTTTTTTAAAGCTTACTGCTTTCTGCTGCATCTTTACTTATATGACTGGCCTTCCCCCACTTTACAGAAAGAATCGTTGAGCCTTGTCTTCTATGTTACCCTGCCCTCCCCTTGTGATATTTCAAGTGATAGACCAAATATAACCAATGGGCAAAGCAAGTCAAGCGGGCAGCCAGTGAAACCCAGGCGTCGGTGAGGGGACTCCTGGCTCAGCGACCAGGGTCTTCAGCTAGTCCTGAACTTACTTCACTTGCCTGTTCAGAAACTGGAACACTGGCTTACTTTGATACAAACAAACAAACCCAAAACTACTTATACAGCCAACTTGAAATATACTTCAATTTCACAGATTATCTATTGGGCAAAGCACATTGCAATAATTGCTTTTTAAGAGACTGCCCCAAATTGGGCTCTTTCCATTTTTCAATTTGGGATATGGGTATAGAAGGATTAACAAATTATTCATTGTACATTTGCAGCAAGGTAACTGAGTGAGGAATCCAGAAATTGCATTTAGTGCAAACCACTTACAATGTTATAGGTGTCTGTCAGACCGACGAGAATTGGAAAGGTAACTTGAATTCTGAGTGAGTGTACACGTCAGGGCTCCTGTGGAGACCAGCAGAGGCTCCCATCTCGCTAACCCTCGTCATGAAAACCCCAAAAGCACTGGGAAGTCTACTCCCAGGGTGAAGTAATCTCTCTTTCCAGATCTATGACATTGCACCCTCTGCTTCCATTTTTTAAAAAAAATTCAGACCTCACCAATTTTCCCACTAATGTCCTGTTTTGTTTCCTTAAGGATCCAGAAAACCACATTGCATTTAGTCATCAAAACCCCAGGTTTTAAAATAGACTTATAACACTAATACACGCACATGATCTAATAAAATAATAATAAAGCGGCACCAAAGGGAATAAAGTAAAGAGTTCCTCTCCCGCCCTTCATTCCCAATTCCAACTCTGGGTGGCCACTATAGGTTATTTTAGGTATATGCAAGAATACACAATTACAATTAAAACTTCATTTTAAGCAAAAGGAGGAGAGAAAAGGAAAGACCAGAATCGTATTTCAGGGTAGATAATAATACCACACAAGCTCTCAGGAAAAGTCGTAAAAACATAATGCTTGTTTCGTTTGTTTGGATAATTATTGAGCCACGAACTGAACGCTGGAATTTCTTACCACCAGTTTAAAAGACAGAGAAAGGCTGTGGTTGTCCCTGGCTGGACGGCCTGGTCAGGCCGCCTGCAGTTTCCACGCGTGGTCAGCAGCTCTATTCGTCCCTGCAGGTCCATTTCCCTGACCTACTGCAAGGCAGACCCGCTCGATCGGGGCCTCATCAGTGAGCCCCAGGAGCGGAGGAGTGAGGCTTGGCCAGAGGCCTCGGGAATCTCCACACAGGCTGGAGAACCCGCGTGACTGCCGGCCCTTGGCAGAGCTTCTGGGCTGTCTCTGCTGCCAAACCTCAGCCAGCAGCTGGCCAACCCTGGTTTCCTCCTGGGGTTGGCTTCCTGGTCCTCGTCACAACGGTTGTGGAACTCAGGTCTGTGGAGATCTGGCCCCAGTGCTGCTGCCTGCTCCTGGGAACCTGAGGAGCCCCATGTGGTCTTTAGGAGACAACACTGCCCACACCCACACCTGGAGTGGGGAGGACAGGGGGCTTTGCCTTCTTCCTGAGGTGGCTGCGGACTGAGCAGTGAGCTTGGAGCCGTGTCTGGAAGCCAGCCAGGCACAGTGGCTTGGGAGTCAGTGGGCCCGTCTAGATGGTGAACTCTCTCCTGATCTGTAAAGATGGGACAGAAATACCTAATTTATAGAAACACACTTAAGGCATGGCCTAACACAGGGACGCTTCAGAAACGGCTGTTGAGTTAATGAAAGAATGAAAGAACACAAAAAATAGAGGGTCTTTTCCCCCCACCCCATATCCTTCTGTCTGAAAGTCCCCCGTGAGCAGGTAAAAGAACAAGGGAGGGAGGAGAGACGGAGAAAGAAAGGGAAGAGGGATGGAATTTGGGGGCAGATGGAGGGGCAGGCGGTGAGTGTTACCAGTCTGCCTCTTAGAGCCTCAGGGGCCGTGCAGGGGTCTGGGACAGGCCCAGACAGCCCCCCAGGAGAAAATCGAGCTCAGAATTCCTCCAGCAGCACCCAGAATCCCTCCTGCTTTGACGGCTGGAACGCCCACCCAGGGTGAAAGCACCCAAGCTCTTCCTGAGGTTGTCCGGTGGCATTCTGGCACGGAGGGCACCAGGATGGGGGCCCTGAAAGGTCCCGGGGAAATCAGGGCTCAGGTTCTGGAAGCAAGAAGACCTGGTCTTCTGAGTCCCTCTCCTGAGGCCTGGCCCTGGTCTGTGTGCTTCTCCTTCTAGCAAGTGATTCCCCTGAGGGCTCCTTCCGCAAGGTCGGTGGAGGGGTGGCAGAGAGCCTGGTGCATAGTGGTAGATGTGCCAGGCAGTCACCCCATAGACAGAAGTGGGCTCCTGCTCCCTAAGATGTAACGGGGGGGGGGGTGCTTAAACAAGGGCAAAAGGGTAGAGGCTAAAGGGAGTGGAAACTTCTGGAGCCCCCTTCCATCTCCTCCCTTCCAGAGGGACTGGTCCTGAGCAGCCTGGACGCCTCCAGAACGGCCAATTCACACATCTGCAAAAGGTCAACGGACTTTCAACCCTGCGTGACTAAGGAATCCTTACTCCTATGCCCGCACCCGACGTTCCAGGCAAAAGGGTTGCCCCCGTCCTCCCACCCCAGGTTCCCTAGGGTGTCTCCCTTTGAGGTCCCTTTATCTGCATCCCCTCCTTCCGAGTCAGGATGTGTTAGGGAGGTTTGAGGAGGTCAGGGGCTGGCTGTTTGACCAACCTGGCCCAGGGTCTAGCACGTAGCAGGGGGGGTAAATAAATACCTTTGAAGAGGACAGGCGGGATAGTGGGCAAGGCTCACCGCCAAGCCCTGCGACAGATAGGCTGGCCCAAGGCCCCCGCACCAAGTGGGTGACCTGACCCCTGGGGGAGGGGGTCGCTGTGCCCCACTGGCCTAGGCGGTCAGACTCCCCGGCTGCCCTCCGCCCCCCCAGAGCACAAGCGTCCTGGGGATGTTGATTGCGGCCGAGGGGCTGGCGGGCGGATGGACGGGGGAGGGCCCGGGAGGGGGCTCCGGGGCCCAAGTTCGCGCCTCCCTCCCCGCATCCCACGGGCAGCGGAAGCGATTATTCCCACCGGTGTCTGGCGGGGCCAGGGGCGGGCTCACACCCCGAGAGCCACGGGCCTCCCTGCGTCCACTCCTTTGATCGCCCGCCACCCAGGTCCCCTCCCTGGGCCCTGGGGTCCGTATAACCGTAGTCTGTGCCCTGCTCGGTGGCACAGCAGAGTCGGGCAGCGATGGCCGCGGCAGGGTCCCGCCAGTTCCAGCTAGCGGACAGCGCCGCCTTCCCGGCGTACCGGCCAGTTCACACCGGCGGGACGCTCCTGCCGCCCCCGAGCCCCGCCACCGCCCTGCTGCACCCCGCGAACCCCTCGGGCCCCGGCCCGGATCGCGGCACCCCGGCCGCCTTTGCCGGCTTTCCGGGAAGGGCCCCCGGCACCGCCGCACTGCCCCCCGCCCGCCTGGACCCGCCCGCGCCCCCCAAAGGCGCGGCCGCCCCGTCGGCCTCTCAGCGCCGCAAGCGCACGTCGTTCAGCCCCGAGCAGCTGCAGCTGCTGGAGCTGGTTTTCCGCCGGACCATGTACCCCGACATCCACCTGCGCGAGCGCCTGGCCGCGCTCACGCTGCTCCCGGAGTCCAGGATCCAGGTGAGCGGCGCGCCCTGGGTGGAGGCCCTGGGGTCGGTGCCCGCGCGGGGACCTGAGCCGCGGTGACCCCGACTCTGAAGCAGGGACTTCGCGAGGCTTCAGTGAAGTGCGACTTGGGGGGGGGGCCCTCGAGGACCTGTTATTGTCTGGTATGATTAGGGCCCCTCCCAGGGGGCTGGCTGGCCGGCCCCAGGAAATGGTCAGGAAGTAAATCCTCAGCCGAAAGGTGGTAGGAAGTATTTTCCCACTTCTTCCTGGAAAAGGAGGCAGATGAGGCCCGGCTGGGCTTTCCCTCCGGCAGAAGGGCAGAGGAGCGACGGCAGCCCGGGCTCACCAAGTCACCCCGGGCCGCAGGCGGCAGTCTTGGCAGGTGTTGGGTCTCAGAGTTTGGTTCAAAAGGATGTAGCATCTTGGGGTAGAGCTGGAAGCAGATGAGCGTGTCAGAATCTGCAAACTCGAGTGCAAGGTGCGGTTGTGGCTTAATCGAGACCAGAATCCTGGAGTCCGGCGGTAATGAGAAAGTCGCCTGCCGCAGCCCCTTCGTCTGAGTCCAAGCGCAGTTTTGAGCAGGGACGCAGTTTTAACTCGGGGGGAGAGGGCGCACTTGTGGCTCCGCACCCCGGTGGGATACCCGTGTCCCTTTCAATAGCTGGCACGGAGGCTTCTTCCAAAGCAGGACACCTTCAGGATTTGTTGGGAAACAGTGAGCAGAAAGCGAAGTCCATTGAGCAGAATACCTCCTTGATTAACTTGACAGGGGAGTACTTGTACTTTAAAACACTGATTGTCTGAATTATTTTAAGATCTATCGTCTTTAAGCATAATAGTATTGTTTCCCCCCAGTGGAAGTGCTTTTATTTCTGAGCCCCAATTCCTGGAGCCAGGAGCTGGGGCATGTTAATCTGCGGCTTCTGAACCGGAGTCCGACCAAACGCCGTTCTTCTGTCCCCTCCCGCAGGTGTGGTTCCAGAACAGGCGCGCCAAGTCCCGGCGCCAGAGCGGGAAACCCTTCCAACCTGCAGCCCGGCCTGAGCGCCTCCTCCCCCACGCTGCCCACGGAACTGACGCGGGGCGTTTGCGGCCCCAGCTGCCTCTTGAGGTGGATGTGAACTGCCCACCCGATTCCAACAGGGTCGGAGGAGGCGGCTCTGACCTTAGCTCCCAAGGTCAGCACTGTGAAACCTATTTGCTCCCGGAGGACACTGGTTCAAAGCTGGACTCCTGGGAGGAACACATCTTCTCTGCCTTTGGTCACTCCTGAGGATCCTGGAACTCAGGATACGCTCAGAGGAGCCACGGGGGACTGGCAACCAGGGAAACGCGTCAGAACGCTGTCCTGTCTGGCTTCCGTGTTAAGGACACTCCATGGGAATCTTGGTGATGGTTTTGGCAGTCATCTGTCACCTGGGGAGGTTCCTCCCCTTTGCCTCTGAGCCTTGGCCCAGGCTCTTTTGTTTTTTTTCTCTGTGGCACCCCCCCCCCCACACACACACACACTGGAAGTTCTGGCTTTGTTTTCACCTGCACATCTCCAAACGCAGGCTCTATTCGGTCTCTATCCCTGTTCCTTCTGGCCAATCCCTGTTGTTATTTTTTAACTGATTTTAAAAAAACCTCATTATCTTCTTAACAAGAATGCCTGAGCTTGACTCAGTTTCCCCTTGGGCTGAACAGCTGCCGTCTTCTCATGCCTCCTGAAAGGTTTATAACCTTGAACTGTAATCCAGGGGTGTCCAACCTGTGGGCGTCTCTGGGACACACTGGAAGAAGAGTTGCCTTGGGCTGCCCATTAAATACGTTGCGACGTGTAATCACACACAAAAATATCTCATCATGTTTTAAGGAAGTTTATGGTTTGGGTTGGGCTGCATTCACAGACACCCTGGGCTGCAGGTGGCCCACACAGGCTGAACAGCCCTGCAGTCTCGTCCGTCCCCATCAACCGCCAACCCAGCACCAGGGCTCACTGCTTTTCAGTTTGGTCTGTCATCTTTGGTCTGTCAGCTGTAGCTTCACTGATTCTGTGTCCCGATTATCTCAAGAGCTCCCTCCATCTAGGTCGTCAGCTTCCAAAAAATTACTCTATTAGGTCAGATAGGTAAGCTGCAAAACAGGAGTAAGTTTTTGTACTACTGAATTAAAATAGAGTTTTGGGTGTGGTTTTTAAAATTGTTAAGACAAAAAGTGTGGAATACTTTAGACTCTAAAGTCTAAGTACTTTAGACTTTAAAATCAATCATTCAAACAAATGATTGATTTTAAAAACTCAACATAGTTTTTTAGAAAGTAAAGCTAAAAGTTGGTTAGGTACAAGCAAAGCCATGCAAAAGGGATTTAATAAAGACTCAAACACCCTCAGGACAAAATTAAAATAACTGTAAAAAAAAGTTCATTGAATTCTTTAAGTCACATATCCAAAAGATTTTTTAATAAAGCCCTATGTGTAGAAATAAGAAAAGAAAAGTTACTGTCTTTGGGAATCTGTAGCAGTCTCCAACTGCTACCAGATTATAACAACCTTCGGTAACCCCTCAGACACATGACAGCTGTGATGTGTCAGAGCAGGTATGCAGACCCTCTAAAGGTGACCCATCCATGAGTTATGCCTCTGTCTCAAAGACATGTCTTTTGGTTTCTGGAACCAAACAAATACCTCCTTCCAAACACCGGGGAAACCCTTCTCTCTGAAGTCTGAAACTTCTGCTGGTTTTAGTTTTGTACCTGTTACTTCAATTATCCTTAGCACTTGTTACTATGCTCCTATGCAACTTTAGTGCATTATTCAATGTTTCCCACAAATGTTTTGTTGTAATTCTATTAAATAACTTCTGTCCTTTAGGCAGTGTTTTGCTCCAGGGTTGTTCAGTATAATATATTATGGGGCCATGAAAAAATTTCCAAAAGAAAAACATCTCTTATACCAGCAGGCTACTGTGCTGAAAAATTTAACTTGGTTAAAAATATATCTTTGGCGTGATCGAAATCTAGTCTCATGAGTCTTTTGGTTTCAGGAGATCTCTCTATCCCAATTTATACATTAAGAACATATGTAAATTACTGTTTCTAAGTTAGCCTGAGATAAATTACTGTTTTGCTATTTTGAGGGTTTTCAAACCGCTGAAGGCCAAAGGAAACTGTATGTGAGGTAACCAGAGAAGAGGTTTCTTTGTAAACTGCGCTTTGGAGCAGGCTAATGAAAAGCTGTGGCTAGGGCCACCACTCACGTTCGGTGGTTACCTGGAAAGCCTGAGCTGGGCTGAATGTCCCAGAGATTACATATGCCAGTGGCCCCAATATTCACAGAGGTGGTATGCAAATGGCTTGCACTTCCCAAGTAGCAAATCCACTGTTAAAAGCAACAAGGACACAGTTCAGGCTTTGGCAGCACACTTGACTTTGGAACCTTGGAAACTGTTGGAAACCACAAAGGAGATAGTGAACATCAGCGGTTATTTCAGGTGCTGGCCACGTGCCAAACATCACGCTCGGGGCCGACGGTGGGGGTGGCCAGGTGTCACAGGCCTTCCTTTGCGTTTAGACTTTGACAAGGCCAAATAAGACACATTCACTGAGAGACCTAACACTTTAAACTTAGAGTCCACTAACGATCACATTTAAAAGCAAATTTTGTGCCCTGGCTGGTATAGCTCAGTGGATTGAGCGCGGGCCTGCGAACCAGACGATCGCGGTTCGATTCCCAGTCAGGGCACATGCCTGGGTTGCTGGCCAGTTCCCAGGAGGGGACTCATGAGAGGCAACCACACATTGATATTTCTCTCCTTCTCTCCTTCCCTTCCCCTCTGTCTGAAAATAAATAAATAAAATATTTTAAAAAAATAAAAGCAAATTTTGTAATTATCTTATTAATTGTAGTGTTGCATTTATACTGTTGTTGCCCCCCAGGGAACACTTTTAAAAATTTTGTTGCATGATCTTCTCAGAACAGTAGTCTGTACTTCTTTCAGACTCCCAAGAGACCCTAACTGCTAAGTGTGTTACAGGCATTCTCTGTAACACACATTCTTAGTCCTCACAACTCCCAAAGAAGGTAGGGGCTATTATTTAAAGATCGGAAACTTAGGTTAAGTCACGGTTCACAACCATGTGGCTAATAAAAATGACAGCCGGGACTCAAACCTAAGAGGAACTCACTCGGCTGCTTACCCACCACCACGTGACGCCTCCTATACCAGCCTGGCCTTATTAAATCTGGGTTAGTGAAGACATCATAGGTTTAAAGGCAACCCCCTCACTAGAATTTCTACATCCAGCTGATTACTGTCTCATCTTTCAAAGTGCTCACCATGAAAGAACACACTTTTATTCCAGTGCCACTAATGTTAGAGCTCGTTTGAGACCCGCGTTTGTTCATTCGCTCCACAAATATTCGGTGCCTATGAACAGATGTTTTGGCAGGGCCTGGAAACAAAATGATGAGAGAACCAGAGACAGCCCTTCCCCTCACTGGGCACAGAAGGCAGCTGGGATGCAAAAGAAATATAAAATCGCAAATGTGACACGTGCTGGAAGGAACGGTAGGAGGGCCCCGGAGGTGACGTGTTGTAGCCAAGGGAAGCTTCTGAGGGAGTGATGCTGAAGGTAAGTGGGCTACAGCTGTTATTGGGGTGAGGGAGAGAGGTACCCCGGGGCTCTGCATGTGCACAGGCCCTGGGGAGCGAGGAGCAGGATGGAGAAAGTGGCTGGGGGAGGCCAGGCCATGCCTGGCTCTGTGAGTCTTGTACAAGTTCTGGATTTGTCCTGAGAGTCCTAAGACTTTAGATGGGGAGAACAAGAGCGGTCCCACATTTTAAAGGTATTGCTCAGTGACCTCGGAGAAGGACCGAATGAACCCTGGGAGCCGTCAAAGCAGGAGACGGCCGCAGTGTGCTGGGCCAGTGGTGACCGCAGCTGGGCGGAGTTGCAGTGATAATGAAGCTGGAGAAAGGTGCACGGATCGAGGGAAAATGTGTGACAGGCCAATCTTTTGGTAGATTCTCCACGGTAGCAAGCGAATCTGATAGCTGAACTAATTACAAGTGATTCGGAAGCAAACCGACCTCACCTGTGACGCGCTTGCTTGTTTGCTCGGTCTGGCTTCCACAGCTTTCTTTAGAGCTGCACAAAGCCGTCTCACTCCAGCTCCCGTGCAGATGACCCAAAGGACTCCTTTGGACGGCGCTGATTTCTTCTTCCCCACACGGAAATAAAATTCAAACGTATTCTTGGGCACAGTTCCTGCTGTTGATACATGACGGCACCGGAAGTCACCAACAGCACTTTTTTGGCTCATGTGTGCAAAATGAGTAGGATTTAAGTGTGACAAGTAAGCCTTAAGAAATGTAAAACGTAAAAAAAAAAGTAAGATATACTTACCTAATGCTAGGCAGGCCATACTGAAACTGACCTTTCGCTAGGTCTATAGTAAGACCAGTGACTTACCTGCTCATAGTTTCCCACAGTGATTTAGGGATGGAAGACAAATCCTCGAGATAATATTGGATGGTATTGTGGTTCAGAATAACTGGGTAATTAATCTGTACTGTCTCCCCTAAANAGCCAGGGCCATCCACAGCTTTCTTTAGAGCTGCACAAAGCTGTTAGGCAGTGGCCGTCTCACTCCAGCTCCCGTACAGATGACCCAAAGGACTCCTTTGGACGGTGCTGATTTCTTCTTCCCCACACGGAAATAAAATTCAAACGTATCCTTGGGCACAGTTCCTGCTGTTGATACATGATGGCACCGGAAGTCACCAACAGCACTTTTTTGGCTCATGTGTGCAAAATGAGTAGGATTTAAGTGTGACAAGTAAGCCTTAAGAAATGTACAACGTAAAAAAAAAGTAAGATATACTTACCTAATGCTAGGCAGGCCATACTGAAACTGACCTTTCGCTAGGTCTATAGTAAGACCAGTGACTTACCTGCTCATAGTTTCCCACAGTGATTTAGGGGTGGAAGACAAATCCTCGAGATAATATTGGATGGTATTGTGGTTCAGAATAACTGGGTAATTAATCTGTACTGTCTCCCCTAAAAATAAAATGTAGTAGAAATTACAATTTATTAAAACTTCCTAAGTAGAAGGAATACTTATCAGCTTATATTAATTAAATAAAAATGTAGACAATATTAATTTTCATAGATCAATTTATTTAGAATTACAAATATTAAGAATAAAAGATTTATGCTTTTCTTAATTAACATAACAGTTGAGCTAAATATAAACTCTGCACTAAAGTTCTGCAGTGGCACAGAATATGGGAGCATTTTTAAACTATACAAAAATTTCAAATGGAAAATAATCTTGTTTCCGTTTTATTATACATTAACATATAAAAAGCCTCATTTTATGAGACATCTAAAAGAATTAAAGCCACTTCTACAGCTATATCTTAAACTCCAAATCTGAAAACAATTTATTATATTTTGACTTTATAATATTCTATATTAAAACAAAGAGAATTCCAAATACACACTTTTTACAAGATTAACATTTTAGGCAAGGTTTTCCTTAAAAACCAAACAAGAAAACAAAACCACAACCAAATACAAACCTTTTTTTCTGTATTTCACAGCACTGGTTATTATATGTTTTCCTTATAAAATCTTTTTACTTTATAAATGGTATACTGTTGGATTTTAACCAGCAATCTGGTTCAAAATTTGTGCAAATAAACAAAAATACGAAAATAGTGTGTTATCAGTCTTTCCTTTTTTAATAAATCTCATAACGATAGCGCTTTTTGACCTGAATTGACAGGAAAAGACATGCCAAATCCACCTGCTGAAATTCAGCGTTTTGCAAGTTACGTTTTTTTCCTGCTCCTTCATTTTCTTTCAACAAACAAGTTTCTTTTATAAATTATGATAAATTAAAATATTTATTATTATAAAACGGTCTACAGAACCACGTCACATTGCAAGTACACGCTCTCTATACTTGCACAGTCCGTATCTCCCATCTGCGCGCCGGTGCCTCCCTTCAGACCAGGGCTTCCCGACCTCGCGATGTTCTTTCGAAGATGGCGGTGGAGCCAATGAACCGGAGATACCATGTTCTCGATGGAACTCCCACGCTGCCATGCGTGTGCACGAAAAGCCCGTTTCTCATGTTCTTCGTTACAGCTGTCTGCGTGTGTAGGGTTGAATTCATGCACATTAAAGAAAAGGGTCAATGTATTCTTCCATGAAATCCTGTTCAGACATTTTCAGTTTAAAAGCTACTGACTGATAAACATACATAATACAAGCAATGCTACTGCAGCTGAATAATGAAAATAAATAAATACAATCATGGTCAGCTATGCTGGCTTAAGAAGCAGTACGGTACATTAAAATGCCTTATTGGAGGTTGAACTTTCCCTGTCTTCCAGCAGCTGCGTTGTTTGGTGTTGGCAGCCAACAGAAAGGAAACGAACTTCTCGCAGACAATGTCTATGCGGCTGGGGTCACTCAGTCTTCTGCTCAGTCTCTGTTGGTATTATTTGCTGCAAAGGCATGTAAGTTTCCCATCTGGCTCAGGCCACTCTGAATATGTGCAACATGGATTTCTACATTATTCTGAAAGCAACTAAAGAAAGAAGAAACATGGTTAGCTGCTTTATTTCACAAAATTAAAAACAAATTTTTAAAAAGGAAGAGCTTAATGTTGGTTGGGAGATAGCTAAGACAGGGATCCCAGGGAAGGAATAAACCTCCCCTTTACACGAGTCCTAATTCTATGTCAGAAGTCACTGAAAAAGTACATTCCAAAGAAGAAGGAGCTGAGGAGGGCTGGAGAGAGGGCGGACTCTGATCGGGGACTCTCTAGCTCTAAATTGGACCTCCACGCTAAATCAAAACCTAAGTACTATATGTCTCCTAATTCCTTTATATTAAAAACTCCACCCTGGCTGGTGTATCTCAGTGGATTAAGTGTGGGCCTGCAAACCAAACAACTGCAGTTCAATTCCCAGTCAGGGCACATGCCTAGGTTGCAGGCCAGTTCCCAGCAGGGGACGCACGAGAGGCAACCATACATTGATATTTCTCTTCCTCTCTCCTTCCCTTCCCCTCTAAAGATAAATAAATAAAATCTTTAAAAAAGTAAAATAAAATACATAAAAAAAAACTCCATGTGAAGTTTCTATTCTACCAGACTGAATATAAATGAAAAGCTCTTTTACAATTTATTTAAAGGATACAAATCATATAAATATTGGGTTGGCCAAAAAGTTTTTTTTCTGTAAGATGGCTCTAGTAGTGCTTAGTTGTCTTTAACTTCATTCCAAACAATATTGTTAGACTGCATCATGACAGCTGTCGTATCAGCAGGCATTTACAAGAAAATCAAAGTTCGTGACTTTTTTGTATAGTCATTTGAATACTGAAAAGAGAAAATATAGATAACATTTTCTGCATATTATGTTTTATTACCTCAAGAAAGGTAAAAATGCAACTGAAAAGCAAAAAAAAAGCTTGTGCAGTGTGTGGGGAAGGTGCTGTGAGCGAGTGAATGCATCGGAAGCGGTTTGTGGAGGCTGGTGCTGGCGGTTTCTTGCTGGATGACGCGCCGCCGTCGGGAAGACGGGTTGAAGGTGAAGCGATCAAATTGAGACATCAATTCAGATGGCTGACACATTCAAAATATCAAAATCCATAAAGTTATTGGTGAAAATGAAAAAGGTGTCTTTTATTTCTTATGGAAAAATGAAATAAACCTTTTGGCCAACACAATACTTCACAAATATGCACAATTCTTAAAACTTGTACTGGAAATCACTATAAATTTAATATAAAAATTGTTAGGGTTCAATTCCCAGTCAGGGCACATGGCTGGGTTGCAGGCCAGTTCCCAGCAAGGGACACACGAGAGGCAACCACACATTGATATTTCTCTCCCTCTCTCCTTCCCTTCCTCTCTAAAGATAAATAAATAAAATCTTTAAAAAAAATTGTTAGGGTGCATCTAATGAATTACCTGATATTAGAAGCATCTATTGAACTCTTGATATCATTCAATGAATCTGTGAGTGATTTGAATTCAAAGGAATTCAGGTCGCCTCCTTCTGCTAGACACTAAAGAAAAAAAATATTTCAAAATTTAGTTGAATCACAGTTCAACTACATACAAGAAAACACCTGACATAATTTGTTATAATTATTTTAGCAACAAATGAGCAAAGTTTGTTTGTTTAGGTATCAAAAGTAAGAAAGTACTGTCTCCGAATCGTACCTTAATTTGTAATAAAATGGCTGTGAGCCTGGAGATCAAGTTTGTCAGGTTTTCATTTTCGACGCAGGGCTGTCCTGCGGAGGAGTTCGCGTGCCGAACGATCTCCTGGGCTTCTTCCTCGCACCTTCGCCTCATATCTGTAGGCTGGTCTGCGGGCTGGAGGCCCTGGTCTGGGGCAAGCTGCACAGACGGTCGAAACATAAGCTGCATGTTCATAAGGCCGCATCGTTTGTGTGCTGTGCTTCGTTGCAGATTTGGCTGTTTACAAACCAGCATTTATAACAAAGAGGAGGGGCACTCTTACCTTAGAGGCTTTTTACTCCTATACTAGTTTTCTAGAGAAAAGAGAATTCTAGATAACTTTTAACCCAAATTCACTATTTACGGCTTATTCCATTTGACTTAACATTTGATCTCTGTGTATATCTAATTCCTTTCCCTTATTCTCTTTTATCCCTAAATACTCACTTGTATTTCCTCAGTACAAGGACATTCTCTTACACAAGCTAGTGCAATTATCACACTCAGGAAATTTAACACTGATATAATACCATATTCTAATAGACTATCATCAGATTTCGTTAACTGACCAGTGATGTCCTACACATGGCTATGTTTCCCCTTGAATATATTTGGTTGTCGTGTCTCTTTAGATTCCCTCATTCTGGAACACTTTCAGAGTCTTTCACAACCTTGACATTTCTGAAAAGCACCAGCCAATTGTTTTGTATGGGCCCCTCAGTGTGGGTCTGTCCGTCCCCATGAGTCACTGAGGTGTCGCAGTCCGGGCAGGAGCACCACGGCGCCGGCGACTGCTGTTTCACGGGACGCCGTGATCAGGAGGCACAGGCGCTGACCTGTCCCATTACCGGGACGCCACCTCTGACTGCTCGGTTAAGGTAGTTAAGTGTCTGCCGGGTTCCCCACAGAAAGTACTTGTGAAGGAACGTTTCAAGGCTCAGTAAAGATTTTGTTCCTTGTCAAATTTTATCCACTGCTTTTAGCATCTGTTGACTCTTGCCTTTACCAATCTGTCCTACAATGGTTGGCAAATGGTCTTTCTTGTTCCTATTGTTCCTTCTACGTTCAGTAGTGGGTATTTTACTATAAGGACTTTTCCTTAAAAATTAGGTAATTAATTATTAGTGGACTCATGGACCTCATTTTATTCAGTGGGTTATAATCTCTTCCTGTAATTACTTATGCTGAAGCTCACACATCCCGGATTTGGCCAGTGGAGACCCTGTCAAGCTGGTTCCTTTTGATATATCCCCTTGTTTGGGGGGCACATTTTACTTCCTGGCACAAGGAGATGGTCCAGGCTCGCCTTCCACTTTCTCTGCCCTAGCTCTGGAACCAGCCCTTTCCAAGGAGCCCGGCCTCCTTCTATTGGAGAATAGTGCTCACAGACCGAGACTTGGGTGCCAGGTGTGTTCAGTGGGTGGAGTGGGGTGTCGTTGCTCTAGGCTCTCTCAGCACCCACCCACTTAGTTATACCCATGTTATAAAAATAAACCATTAATTCATATAGATTCTTTCCTATTCTAATCTAACCTAACGAACCACGGGTTTGTTCTAGTCTCCCCCTTCATTGACAGGGCAAGACCTGGCTCCCGTTCTTCTCGATATACTTGCTTCATCATCGGCTCAGTCCCAGAACAGAGTTTCAGAATTGCTGATCCTTTACCACTGTGAGAGAAACTGTACCAACTAGAGTTCAATATTTGTTTAAAGTTTGGTTTACAGGGTATAGGGCCAAAATGCTGTGTCAAAGTTATATGGATTTGTGTTGCCCCCTCCGGTGTGTTTACGCTATCCCTTTGACACACAGTCAGGCTCATTCGTTTGTATTGCGTTTCAGAGCTTACCCATATTTGTTGGGGAAACAAACACTTGAGAGAAATGTCAGTCCTTCTCCCCTCCCCTCCCTTCCCCATTCCCAAATTATAACAGTTTCTGGCTTATCCTTCCTGTGTTTGTTTTTGAAAGACGAAGCAGATGCATGTATACTTTATTTCTGCTTACCCAAAAGGTATCATACTATACGTACTTTCTGTACGTTACTTTTCTCACTGAACACACCCTGGAGGGCCCCGTACCAGTGAATGCAGCCCGTCCGGGTTCTCCGACAGCAGCGTGCGCTACGGTATGGACCACCAGACGTTAGCGAGCCAAGCCCCTGGGGCTGGGCATTCGGGACTCATATCCTATTTTCCGATTACCAGTAATGCTGCAATGAGTAGCCTTGTCCTCCAACTCTTTCTAAAAAAATTTCAACTGAGGTTTCACATCACTCCATGAAAGTCCACAAATCATGAACTGTATGGGTTACTGAATGACCACAAACCAAGTGTGCCTCAGAAACCAGTGCCTAGACGAAGAGAGCGAGCACCGCCAGCCCCCAAACCCCTCCCAACATCGTCCCCCAGTATAACCCTTGGAGGGTAGCGACCATCCTGCCTTTGGGCATCCCGGACTGGCTTCTGGCGGCTTTTGAGCTTTACATAAATGGAACCATGCATTACATATACATTCTTTTGTGTCTGGCTTTATCGGTTCAACGTTATGTTTGTGAGTTCATCCATGGTGCTGCGTGTAGTTGAGTTCATTCATTCTCCTTGCTGAGTAATATTGCATTGTATAGTTTTATACAAAACTTATATTTATATTAAAGTTTCATACAAAACTTTATATTTTGTATAAAACTGTATAGTTTTATGACAGTTTATTGATTTATTCTGGTATCGACGGGTATTTGAGTGATTCCTATTTCTTGGCTATGATGAACAGTGATGCTGTGAACACTCTAGTGTGCACCTTTTGGTAAATACCTGTTCACATACATGTGAGGTATATGCTCAGGAGTAGAGTTTCTTAGTCAGAGTGTTCTCTCTGGTCTGTTCTTATTTTAAAATCAGTATTATACCTCCACAGGAGTATTCTGAAAGCTAAGTGATTTTACTTCATCAGATAATGAGCCCATCCCAAACGACCCTGTGTAAATCACGAAGTTATACAGAGACTGATGAGCAACCCACTGCTGCATGACCAGCTCGGCTGCGCCATCTCGCCTTGCTCGGTCTGCACCTCTCCCAGCTGGCTGCTGGTCCAGAGGGGACGTGCACCTGATAGGACAGCACATTTTGCTGTGCAGTGTGATAACCACTAGAAAGATAAAGAAAATAATAATTGACGGCTACAGGAATGAGTAAAATACACTCAGTCTAGCGGAGGGTCACCACAGCTCCTTCCCCTCAGTTTAATTCTAGCATATTGACAGTATCGCTCATGGCCGATACATGGGACTCATCAAGGCTAGTGTCTCAAAAAGCTAACTGTTTAGGAACCTCACACCACTGATAAAGGTGGCTTACAGGAAACATGAAACCTCTAAGGAAAAAATAAATGCAGGAGCACTCTAAACTCATCTCAATCATTTCATTCAAATTTTAGGTGAAACTGTCGAACCACATTCAAATATAGTTTCACGTGCATGATAATGATAATTCACAAATAACCCTACAACCTATGTGTTTGTAGTTCCACATCCACAGTTCTAATGTGAAGTTTAAAGGAGGAACAAAACTGTATGCACAGCATGATCATAACCTAGTGAGAAAATGCAAAAATAAATAAATAAAGATAAATATATATAAAACTAAGGACAAGTAAACCAAAATACGGTCTTTGGAGCAACAGAATTAAGAGTAATTATTTTTCTAAATAATATTTTTTTTGGTGTGCTGTATTAGTTGTAACCCAAACACGTGATGAGCTCACTGGATACACAGCACTCCGTGACACTGATGCTATAAGGAATACAAGTGTGTAAAATATAGTTCTGCTAACAAGTTTTATAAAGATATTGGCTCAGTCTGGATTTTCTAAAATGTAAGGTAACAGTATTAAGCTTCAAACAAGAAAGTGTAGAGGGCACAGCCCCGCAAGGGAAATTCACGCAAACCACCTACCTCATAGCAGAACTGCTGAACTTTATGCAAAACTTTGTTTAGGTCCTTGTTCAACTGTTCAAGCTCTAGAACAATGGTTGCGTAACTCCGCTGAAATTCAATGCCAATGGGCATGGAATATGATTTCTGAGAAGACAAGAATCAGATTTGGATAAGGAATTTTTTTGAGCAGTACAATTTTAATGATTTAATAAGAGGTCTGACTTATCAGGTACCAACGAAAGGTTATTGAAATTGTCAACACTCAATGACATCTTCTTGCGTGCATATTATATATTGCTTATTTATTTATTTTTAAAAGATGTTATTTTTATTTTTATTTAGAGAGAGGAAGGGAAGGAGGGAAACATCAAGGTGTGGTTGCCTCTCACATGTCCCCTACTGGGGACCTGGCCTACAACCCAGGCATATGCCCTGACTGGGAATTGAACCGGTGATCCTTTGGCTCAAAAGCCTGAGCTCAGTCCACTGAGCTATGCCAGCCAGGGCTATTTTTGGAATTTTCATTTGGTCCTTTTTATTTTTGTAGTTTTCAGCCCCCAACTAATAGTCTCATTTTTTCTAGTATCTTTAAACAAATTAAGCATCTAAAATCTAGGCCTAAAAATTCCATTATCTGGAATATGTCAATTTTCTATACTACCTTTCGGTATTTGTTGGGGTTATCATGTCTCCTGTTGTGTCTGGGACTTAAAATGAGGGTTAGACACTATACGTTGAATATTGTGGAAATAATTTGACGTCTAGTGTGATGCCATGTTCCTTAAAGAGGGCACAGGTACTTCTGGTGGGCTGCTTAAGGCCCTAGAGTTCTACAATCTCTTAGGTCAGTTTCAGAGATGTGCAATCTGAAGCTTCCATGTTCCAGATTCCAGCCCACAGCACAGAAGGTTTGCCAGATTCTCCTGACCTTTGGCGGGTCTTTGGACTCTGATTTTTGTCGTCCCTACCATTGTAAGCCACTCAAGAATGAGACTCAGCTTCTAAGCCATCTTTGAAACTTGCAGAAACCCCTGAGTAAAAAGTCAGGCTTCCTCTTCTGAGTTTACATCTTTTCCCACATCCTATCCCTGTAATTATTTAATGCCTGGTTAATGCTCCAGTGTCTTCAAGCAGGTTATTTTTATGTTTTATTCCAAAGGAAATAGTTATTCTTATCTATTTGGCATAGATAAGAACAATGGGTCACCTTTGATTCCTAGTCAGGGCACATGCCTGGGTTGCAGGCCAGGTCCCCACTTGGGGGCGCACAAGAGGCAACCACACATTGATGTTTCTCTCCATCTCTTTCACCCTCCCTTTCCCTCTCTCCAAAAATAAGTAAATATTTTAAAAGATATATGACAATATATTTTTTATTTTTATTTTTTTAATAATGGTTAACATTTATGAATACTTTTGGTATGTTCTAAGCACTTTTCCCACATTTACTCTTTTTTCACACATTTGGCTTTTTTTTTTAAAAAGATTTTATTTATTTATCTTTAGAGAGGAAAGGAAGGAGAGATGAAGAGAAATATCAATGTGTGGTTGCCTCTGTGAGTCCCCTGCTGGGAACTGGCCTGCAACCCAGGCATGTGCCCTGACTGGGAATCGAACCGTGATCCTTTGGTTCGCAGGCCCGCGCTCAATCCACTGAGCTACACCAGCCAGGGCCACATTTGGATTTTTAAAAAAATATTTTATTTATCTTTAGAGAGGAAGGGAAGGAGAGAAGAGAGAAATATCAATGTATGGTTGCCTCTGTGAGTCCCCTGCTGGGAACTGGCCTGCAACCCAGGCATGTGCCCTGACTGGGAATCGAACCGTGATCCTCTGGTTCGCAGGCCCGCGCTCAATCCACTGTATATTTTTTAAAAAAGAAAGAAAGGTTAATACATATCACCTAGTCTACCATTATCAAAAACAAAAGAAAACTTAATTTTTCCGAAACAATATATTCAAATTCTTTAGAAATGTGTTTCATTTTCTCCCAATAATGTGGGTAAATGCCACACTTAAATTCTGTCACTGGGTTGAAGAAGGGATAGGAAGAGGCAGACGCTGAATCGATCTCTTTTTTACTGCATCTCACTCCTGCACTCCTCCACCATACGCACGGCTCTGTGCCTGGGGCCTCGCCAGGGCTCCAATGTGCAGCCTTTAGCTGCATTGGTTTTTGTTTCATCCAACGCGTCAGAGAAATTGAGAAAATCTTTCACACCTGATTAAATATCTGCTTCTATTTATTCTACTTATTCCTTTTGTACTTACTCTGTGTGAAATTGTAAGGGTTAGGAAGAAAATGTGTTCAGCCTACCATCTTAAACCAGAAGTTTCATCAAACCTTTAAAATGTTCAAGGTTTGGTAACCAATCGAGGTTTCTCTCCCTCTCTCTATAAACAAACAAACAAACAAAATCTTAAAAAAAAAGAGTAGAAAACACTAACTAAGCTAAGGCAAGCCCACTATTTTAAGGCATGGAACCTGGACAATGGGCAAAGTCCTAGCTAGTGATATGAACGTGAAATGCATAAAGATGGACGAGATGATACAATTTATCACAGAAAATGTAATGGAGGCACATAGAGTAAAAAGAAACAGAACTAGTGGATAAGAATTAAAGTCCAGTAGGAAAGATTTTAAACAACATTTTAATGTCACTATGTTATGGCTAATTTTTTCAATCTTTGATAGCCCATTCATCTGATAATTTCATATCAAGTCTAAATGGGTTAAATAGAGACCAAGAAGCCTGTTTTGGTACCTGTACATAGCTGTATGATTTTAGACTAAAATCTCTTGACATTTTTGGTCTTCAGTTTCCAATTTCACAAAATGATGGATCTGAATTAGATAATTCAGATTTTAAAAATTCTACAACCATAAAAGAGGACTGCTCCTCATTCAGTTACATATCTACTTATCCAGCTGGCCCTGTACCATCTCTGGCCATGTCCCAGAGATGACTGATGTCACAACTCCCTATTCCTGCACTTGTGACAGATGGCTGTAACACTCCGTCCCCCAGGTCCAGCCGCTGAGCTCTCCCTCACTCTCATATTTCCGTGCGGTCATTCTCACTCTACTGGAGATGGTGTGGTACTGGAGGTGAGCTCTATTCCCCACCCTATAAATCCATGAGCAAGTTACAATTTTCAACAGGGTTCAACCTGAAACCTATGTAATTTTATTAATCAATGTCACCCCAATAAGTTCATGAGAAATAAATAAGATAAAACAAAACGCAAAAAAAAAGTTCAAAAGCTTTCTTGGTATCTTCTACACAAAAATAAACAAGTCTGATAAATCTCTCGTATGAATAAAACTGGCTGTCATATTTCTGGACTGATCAGGCTAATAAAGTAGGATACAGGCTGTCCAAATAACCTGATGATGCCAACTTATGTATTTCCTGATTTACTTACTCTGCATCACTTTCAACAACCCCTGTTAATATGACTTCCTTAGTTAGAGGCACTAACCGAGGAGCTAGGGATTCTATGCGCACGTAAACTGTCAAAGAACCTAACATACCCACGAGCCTGTTCAGCTGCACAGGCAAGTGCACAGTGAGGGCTGGGCTGATGCCTGGACCGAATTGCTCATTCACTTACCATGTGTTCAGTGGGACAAGAGGTAGTGACATCAAATGAGGATTTAAAAATAACATTTATTTCAAGGTGTTCTTCCATAAAATATTTAAAAATCTTTAGACATAGAAGCCCCCACCATTTTAAAATTTGACAAGCAAAGAAAAAGAAAAACCTTACCAATTTTTCTGCATCTGTGTTCATTTCCCTTAACTTCTTGATATGTTCCTTTTTAATCATGAGAATTTTTGATAATCTGGTCTATAGAGAAAGAAGACATATTTTGGAACAAATACAGGCATTTAAGTGTGTCAGACATCAAATTGCCAACTTTCCACTAAGACATTTTAGCAGTAAATTTTAGTGTTTCCATATAAATATAGCACAGGCCTTTTATTTTATTAATCTGATTGGCTGACAAGAAAATATCTAAAAGCCACTGTAACTAGGACATGTCGAAAGGATTAAAGAGTCTACCTGGACAAACGGGACAATTCGTGGACCAGTAAGAACAAAAGAGAATGAAGACTGCAGTGGGCGGAAGCACAAATTCACTAAAACCTATAAAGTAACCTCTGTTAGAGAATGCTAGTGACTAAAGTCATTATTCTATAAACTGAAAACAAAGAATCAAACATGTATTCTGTCTTTTCTATACAAACTAAGCCATTAGGTAACCAAACAATAGATTAGGGAAATCTTTCTTTATAGAATTGTTTCAGTAAAGAGTGAGGAAGGGTTGACAGAATGAGAATAGCATCATTTTACAGTCCTAATAAATGACGGACCTAGGACTGATACACAGTGCCAGCCAACATGATATTAAAAAAAGAAAACATGTCTCCTATCAGAATATATAACTATCTGTAAAACCCATCACATAAACACAACTAAACCAACCAAATAAAAAACCCAAATCTAATCAAAACCACATATCCAATGAGCAATTTACAAAAAATACAAAAAACAGAACATGTTGACTGATACCACAAGGATTCTGCAAAATCCAGACTATGGGAGACTCTATGGGCAAATAATCCAGTTTCTTTAACAAATAAATTATATGGAGAAAGAGCATCCGATATTTGAGGGGAAATGAAAAATGTAACTGCCAACAGGATATCTGATACTATTATTTTTGTTAGCTTTTTAGATGTAACAATGGTATATTATATATTAGTTATGTTTCTTTAAAAAATAAGAGGCCTTACCTCTTAGAGATACATAATGTAAAATATTTACAGATAAATGATATCTGTCTAGTATTCACTGCCAAATAATACAAAAGGGAGAAAGTAGGTGGGGGTAAAGATGAAACAGGACTAGTCGGGAGTTTTTTTGTTTTTTTGTTTTTGATACATTTTTATTGAATTTAGCCAAGAGTTCTTAATAAGCTATAGCCAATAATGGATACATAGAACCGCATTATACAATTCTGTCTGCTTTTATGTACTTTAAACTTTTGATACAAAAATTTCTTAAAAATTGGCCTGGTGAGATACGTTACGTACTTGTTCCCACAGACCTGTATTTATGGCTCAGTAGGTTCCGCTCTCCTTTCTCTAAGTTACTGAGTTTTTATGGAAATTTGTGTGATTTTTTTTGGAGTTGGAAGCAGTAAAAGATGAGATGAAGGCAACAGTCTCTCTCTCCCCTTTTGTGTTTGTTTTAGTTTTGTGTTGCTTATCTGTTCTTGATAGAAAATCACTGTTTCCTTTTAATTATTTTCAAAACTAAGTTCTCTATAACAAAGCAGACAGATCTTTTTAGATTCTTCCAAATCCCTAACCCTAGGATAAAAAGTTCCCTCAAAAAGAAAATTCATTGTAAACTATGAATTATGAAACTTGCAAAATATTTTAATGTTTATTTTAAGAAAAATATCAGAGGCCCTGGCTGGTGTAGCTCAGTGGATTGAGCGCGGGCCTGCGAACCAGACGATCACGGTTCGATTCCCAGTCAGGGCACATGCTTGGGTTGCAGGCCAGTTCCCAGCAGGGGTCAGTTCCCTGCAGGGGATGCACCAGAAGCAACCATACATTGATGTTTCCTTCCTCTCTCCTTCCCTTCCCCTCTAAAGATAAATAAATAAAATATTTAAAAAAAAAAAGAAAAATATAAGAACATATCCATTTATTTATCCATGTACTTCAAAGCTTAATATTTACAAGAACAAACCTGAGTTTCATAAAACCTTACATACTACAAAAGACAAAAGGCCTTTTATTTTTACCTCTCAGGCTAAAGTAATAATTGGAACCGTTACATGATTTAACTAGGCTTAACATATGTAGATTATGAAGTTAAGAAATGAAGCCCTAGCCCTGGCTGGTGTAGCTCAGTGGACTGAGTGTGGGCCTGTGAACCACACGATCGCAGTTCGATTCCCAGTCAGGGCACATGCCTGGGTTGCAGGCCAGTTCCCAGCAGGGGACCCATGAGAGGCAACCACACACTGATATTTCTCTCCTTCTCTCCTTCCCTTTCCCTCTAAAGATAAATGAATAAAGTCTTAAAAAAAAAAAAAAAGAAATGAAGCCCTGAAATCAAACACCTAAGCATCAATAAAAGTATCAGCACTCTAGCCCTGGCTGGTATAGCTCAGTGGATTGAGTGTGGGCCTTCGAAACAAAGGGTCACTGGATCGATTCCCCCTCAGGGAACATGCCTGGGTTGTGGGCCAGGTTCCCCAATAGGGGGACATGTGGGAGGAAACCACACACTGATGTTTCTCTCCCTTTCTTTCTCCTTCCCTTTACCCTCTCTAAAAATAAAAAAATAAAATCTTAAAAAAATATCAATACTTTAGTTCAGTGGTACTCAGTTTCTGGCTCCCCCTGTTGGTGAACTGGTGAATCAATCTCTCTCATTTGTTTTCACTTTCACTATTTAAAGAAAGCATGTCTTTAAATGACAAGTGAATAAGTTATGCTTTTCTATTTGTGAAAAGCATAACCTTTGGCTCTTTTCATAATTTAAACTTTTTATGTAAAAATATCTTATCTACCTTTGGGAGCCAAAAGGCAAAATAAAATTCTATATTGTAAGGAAATTTAACAACATATGACTGAGAAATACAAAATAGTATGTACATATACACAAATGATTAGACTTTCCCTCCAAATAACATCAACTGCAAAAAAGTAAGACAGAATATTTTAATGGATCATGCTGTATAACATAACACATATAAACTTTTTATTTATAAAGACTGTCCCAGGCCAAAGTATTTTTTTTCCAGTTTTTCTTTTCAAACATTAGACCATGATTCAAACTAAATAATTTAACCTAATTTTCTAAACAAACACCTCATTATATTCTTAAGAGTAAGGGTATTTAGGGAAACTGTTATATATAATAATTGTATACTTGTTTCAATTTAGGCTTAGATTTTTTTTAAAGATTTTATTTATTTATCTTTAGAGAGGAAGGGAAGGAGAGAAGGAGAGAAGTATCAATGTATGGTTGCCTCTCGTGAGTCCCCTGCTGGGAACTGGCCTGCAACCCAGGCATGTGCCCTGACTGGAAATCGAACCGCGATTGTGTGGTTCGTAGGCCCACGCTCAATCCACTAAGCTACACCAGCCAGGTAGGCTTAGATTTTTTAATGAATAGCTATCTGCAGTCTCAGAAAGTTCCTCCTAACCAAAGAGCTAGCCAACACATCACAGCTGTTCAGTTGACTGATAATGGCAGGATGCACTGAGATTATGAAATAAAAGCTTTATACTTATACAAGTTATTAACAGCTTACCACTCAGAGTTTCAGAGCACAGGCTAGAATGTGAGGGTCCTTAACATAACAAAATAATAAGAACCAAACCTAACAAAAGCCTAACAGACCTCTAAGTCTTTTTCTGGCTGTTATAACTTTCATTTTTAAGCTTTGATGGAAATAAGAAAGTTCTTAAAACCAATACAATGATAAAAAACATTTAAATATTAGGTCCTAGGAAAAATTTCAACTTCAATAACACAAAAGACATTGAGTTTCTTAACGAACAGTCAAGATATTCAGAACAATGCTCACCACTTGGATAAGGAATTCTACTGGAAAGCCACCCAAGGTTTCGGTGTCGGAGCCCGCAATCTTACTTCTCCAAGGTGACTGTCCTAACAAAGGGTCATTATCCTGTGGGTACAAGCAGGAATCATTTAACCACGGACTGTTCCAAAGGAAGGATCTGATATTTAGGTGAAGAGTAAATTCTACTATAGTTAATATTATATTAAAAATCCACTTTTTCCAGCAGTGATGACCTCCCCACGACCACATGCCTCTTGCAAAGGATCTCCTTCACCCCTCTCCAGAAGAGAAGGAGAGGAAACACAAGGAGAAGCGCCTGGTGCAGAGCCCCAGTCCCTACTTCCCGGATGTGAAATGCGCAGGCTGCTACAGAATCCCCACCGTCTCTGGCCACACACAAATGGCAGTTCTGTGCGCTGGCTGTCCCGCTGCCCCGCTGCCCCGTCAGCCCGTGGGAGGAAAGGCAAGGCTCGCGGAGGGCACTCCTTCAAAGGAAGCAGCACCAAAAGTGCCCTGAATCGAGATAAATGGGGAGTCATCCCAATACACACACTTTGGATACAAAATATAAAAGTAAAAATCCTACCCCAAAATTTCCGGAGTTGAAGCAACTATTTATTTAAAATCTGACAACTCAAAATAATGTGGGTACCTCCTCAAGTTGCTGTAATAGATGTAAACATAGTTCACAGTAATAATAATCATTCAAATTACTGATGACATTTTAAAAATGTTACCGTGGTTGGTGCCGGGAGAAGAGGAGTATAATGTAATCGTGGTGGAGTCATTAAATATCGAGAAGGCCGCTGTTTTTGTCCAAAGGCAGCAATTGGCATTGTCTCATGAGGCTCATTACTCTTCGGGGATAAAAAAAAGTCCATAAGACTTGTAGAACTTTGCCAATCATTACATATTTCTGCATAATATATATACACTAGCTCATATGCTATGATTTATCAGATGGTATATTATCCTACAAAGATCAAAGGACTAGAACTTAAGTCAGAGTATGAAAATACTCTCCTACCAAAAGACCGGACACATAAAACAAGAGAATTAAGAAAAGAAAAAGACAAAAAGATTGAAACAGAGGATCAAAGATTAATATGGAATATTAAAGTGTTCTACGGCCACCCTTGGTTGTCTGTCTGTTAAAGACTATCTCAATATTACCTACTATAATTAAAGTCAATTCTCTGGCCAGAGAGAAATACTTAGGTGATGTCATAAAGGGTATTACGCTGATGGAACAGAATGCAATTTTTCTTTTTTATAAAGATTTTATTTATTTATTTTTTGAGAAAGGGGAAAGGAGGGAGAAAGAGAGGGAGAGAAACATCTTGCCCCTTGCGCCCCCAGCTGGGGACCTGGCCCACAGCCCAGGCTCATGCCTTGACCAGGAGTCACACAGGCGGCCATTGGGTTTGTGGACAATGACGAACTTACTGAGTTGGTCACACACCGATGTGACCAACTTTTCTTTTTTCGTGACCAAAGCACACACCAGTCCGGGCCAACTTGTCTTTTTTTTGAGAAGGGAGGTTGAAAGATTTCATCCTCTAATGAAAAAACTTAAGGCTGTGTACTTTGATGTACATTTAGTCCAAATGGTCTTTCTCTCTCAATTGTCCTCCAAAAATTATGTTTGATAGGGAAACCCTCACAATAAACAGTCATAGTTTTTAAAAAGTTCATATCAGAAAAGGAAGATTCTTCTATTTTTGCACTGAGCAGATAAAGAAATTTTAATTTTTAATTTTAAGCTCATAAACCTTAAGCATCAGGTTTATAACAAAGAAATGGAAAAGGGAGCCTAAGGGGGAAGAATTAAATTTTCATAATGCTTACAGGCAAACCTTTTTGTTGTAATAAGTGCATTATTCACTGTTTCAAACCTTGGTTAGACGGCATGGGTTTATTCTCAAAATGATTTTAACTCATCAGAAAGGTGTATAATTTTCATGACTTTGCTAAATCAGCCATGATCATGAAACAATGGCCCTGTAGTTTAACGGACTGCAAAGGAATCTGAGAGCTCTAAATCCTAGTCTCACAGTCCGGAAACCAGCTCTACGGCCTGGCCGCATTACTTACAGTAATCTGTAACGACTAAGGTCTCCGTTTCCTACCCTGTGTAATTCTGGGGATAAAACAGGAGAATAAATGTTAAAGTGTAAGATGTTCCTTCACACTCTAAAAATCGTTTTGCAGGAGAACTATAACAAAACAGCTGGAACGAAAATGTTCTGTAGCTTATTCCCCGAGATGATGTGTAGTCAGGAGTGATCAGTTCTGTCGCTCTAAAGCGCTATTGGTTAAGGTACAACAGAGAAATGCTCGATTCTCAAAACTGTGGGAGACTTAAGTACAGTTCGGCCCCAGGGGTCCAGTGCGCAGGATGTGGAAGCCCTGAGAATCTTTTCCTCTGTGACCTGACATCTTGATTCTATCATGTAACACAATCTCTAAAAACACTCCGTTACGTATTTAATGGGCATAATATACAAACACATACGAAATACTCACAAGAACTTCATAGTCAGGGATAGTATGGGTTCCAAGCCCCGCCCTATCAAAAGTTACTCGGTAAGTGGCGTTGTAAGTATCCACAGCAGCTATCTGTCCAGTGAACAGGCCATCGTGAACTCCGCGTAATCGCGCTGAGAAAATAACCAAAAAAGGCACCATGATGTATGGAAGTGACAAGGAATTGTTGATTATAACAAGCATCTAATTTAAAATGTAGAAAGTACAGTATTGTTGTTTATCATAATTTCAAAAATTAGTATACACTTTATTTTCAGTTTAAAGAAAAAAATTTTTAAACAAAAAACAAAACTATAAATGATGATCCTATGATCCCTTTTGATATATGAAATCACATATCTACCAAACTTATAAGAAAATATTTTGAAATCATTGCTTTAAATTCTGAATTGCAAAAAGAAAAAGTCAACAAAGGAGCTTTGGTCATTATGCTAATGAGTGAAATGGCAGGTGTAGTTCCACTTTAAAGAAAAGACAAGGATGCAGTGGCCCGAGACTGCTCTCCTCGGAAAGGCCTGACTACAGGGTGGCATCGGGCACCGGAACCTCCAGAGTACTCCCACGCTGCTAACGGTGGCTCCCCGAGCCGAGACTGCTTGTGAGAGTGATGCGGTTTGCGCTGCACGCCTGCTTTCCTTCGGGAGTCTGCAGTTCCAGCACGTGCGAGCAAGGGTGCCTATGCGAGCAGCCCCCAGTAGAAACCCTGGGGACTGAATCTCCAACAAGTTATTTGGGCAGACAACACCTCAAGTGTGTTAGCACTTTTGTTGGACGTATCAAGCAAGTTGTGAGTGACATACAGGAAGGGGGTCCTTGGAAGCCTGAACTAGTTTCCACTGAGCTTTTGCTCTGCGCACCTGTTCCCTTTGCTAATTTTGCTCTGTATCCTTCTCTGTAATAAGCCAAAGCCACGAGTGCTGAGCTTTCTGAATCTTCCTAGTGAGTAGCCAAACTCAGGGGACCCCTCACACAGAAAAATTTTTATGTCACTATTATTTAAATGCAGTCTGAAATAACACCAGGAAAATCCAAGCAAACACCCAGCATGCGTGAAAAACATAAGAATAGCATTTAAGGCATTAAACTAGACAAAGTGACACATTTTATATGGGTTAAAAAGTACAATACACAATATCGTTATAATAGAACACAATTATTTGATGGAAAACTGTTTAAAAGAATCAGTTGATTAAAAAACCACAATTGTAGAAGCCTAAAATATTCTGTCTTTGACAGATCAGTTAAGGGAAAAGTAAACAGATATACAGAAGATATAAGTAATAAATAAGGTTGAATAAGCAAACATAAATACAGAAAAGGACTTCCAGTTATACGGCAGTATGAAGAGGTTTTTGATTCTTCTCTGTGAAAGACAAGTATAAACCCGTACAGGATTGTCAAACACAACCATTTCAGGGTACTGGAAGTGGATCAAAAGCAGAGAACAGGTAAGAAATGTTCAGTGTTGAAAACCTGCCAGAGCTTCAGGTCAGGGGAAGGCAGTGGTCTGTTTGCACGAGGCTGCTCACACCCCAGCATCACCACCCACTCGGCTGGTAAAGTGGTTTTTCTAGTGTAAAAGCTGGCCATGAAAACCAGCAGTGCTGTTGCAATAGAGGGTGGATTACACGGGGACCAGTGCGTAAAAACCTGTGACTTTGCCACTTTGAAGTGATGAACTCAGTCAGGAAAGAAAAAGAAAAACTCACGGCTGTTGTAAGCCCACGGGGTAAGCCTGGCTGTGCTGAACAGCAGAACAGGCAAAAAGGTAACGGGGAGATCCTGGAAGCTAGAAAGCCACAGAAGGGCGGACAGAGGCTCTCCATACATCCCTGGCAAAGGAAAACTATGTGGAAGGGTGGGGGACACCTAAGAGAGTCTTGTCAAAAGTTAAAGCTAAGGCTTCCTTCCCTCCAGAAAACACTCCTTGATTAACCATTTCTCAAAACTTTTCAGTACAATTACTAACCTACCCACCCACTCACATAAAACCTTGCCATTGTACCACGTAAGTTGCAATTTCAGTTAAGCAAATTCTTTAAGATTAACTTAAACTTGGCTTTGGTGGTACTTTCTCTCCATGTTATAACTGAAGTGAATATACAGAATCACATTTATAAATTGACAAAATTTATACTGTTACAAAATTTTGAATAAACTAACAAGTGAATAATTAGTTTTATTGAATCATCAGAAATGGACTATTTCTAGACCCAAGGATCATAAGAACAATGGTGTTTATGGACTACCCAGAAAAGACTACTTAGAAAAGTAAAAAAAACCAAAAAACAGAATAATATAAAACTTTGAAATTTAAACAATTCATAGATGAAGAAACAGTAATCTGGCACAGTATATTGCTGTAGAAATATAGTTTAAGCTTCTTAAATTTAAAGGCCACTTCTCCAATAAAGGCTATTTTGGAGAAAAATCACAAGTCAAAATATTAACAAGCTTATCTCACTAACCCGTAACTTTGGTTCCAATAACCAGCGGTAAAGGAATCTCATCTGGGAGATCTTTGAATTGTGAAAGATCTGCAACCTTCTTTTGTTGTAAGAGCCGGATTTTCTGCCGCTTCTGTTTCAGTGCTGATCGCTCTTCCTCAAAAAATGCAGAAGAACATCTAGGATAAATTATAAAAATAAGATTGAGCGCGGGCCTGCGAACCAGACGATTGCGGTTCGATTCTCAGTCAGGGCACATGCCAGGGTTGCAGGCCAGTTCCCGGCAGGGGATGCACAAGAAGCAACTATACATTGATGTTTCTCTTCCTCTCTCCTTCCCTTCCCCTCTAAAGATAAATAAATAAAATATTTTAAAAAATTATAAAAAATTATATAAAACAACTATCCTATACAAAACCTTGAAATCAGACCCTCCATCTCATTGTTCTCTTTCTTCCTTTCATTCTTTTGAGTACTGTATTTAAAAGCAAATTCTTAGAAATAATCATTTCCTTTCCAAATAAGTTCCTTTTACATCTTTTAAAACACAGGGCCTAGACTTCCGCCAAGATGGAGGCATAGGTGGAAACACAGTGCCTTCTCCCACAACCAAGTTTGAATACAACAAAGGTTTGGAGACCAAAGACACAGCCAAAAAACAGAAAACTGAATTATACGGAAGTCCGACTACAACTAATTGTTCCATGGGGACAGTAAGGGGGCGGAGCCAGCAGCGGAGCAGGGTTGGGCAGGACAGATCCCCAGACCTAGGCGCGCAAGTGGCCCAGACCCAGTCGGGGTGCGGGGCAGACTGACCAGGGTCGCACATTCGCGCACAGTGAGACGGACCACACAAGCCCCAGGGGGCGAGGGCTGACGGCAGTGGCACACTCGCATGTAATGGGGCGAAACGCATGGGCCTGGTGACGGTGGCAGCTGCTGCCGTGGCAGGGGCCATGGCAGGAGACAGCAGACGGGACGCCATTGCTCCTCTTTGACCCCGCCCCCACATAAGCGTCACAACCCAGGGACTGAGTTGCCCTGCTCTGGTGAAGACCTAGGGCTCCGATCCTGCTACGGAACAGGCAGGAACAGCCCAAAAGATGGCGCAAAAAGAAATCAAAGTCCCAGAGCCGATAACTCTCAGCGACCGAGAAATTGGCAGCCTCTCAGAAGCACAATTCAAGACACTGTTTATCAGGATGCTAACAGAACTGGTTGATTATACTCACAAATTAGAGGAACATATGAAGGCTAAACTAATTGAAATGAAGGGAGATGTCCAGGAAACCAATAACGAAGGAAAGGAAACTGGGACTCAAATCAATGGAATGGACCAGAAGGAAGAACAAACAAAACATCCAACCAGAAAGGAATGAAGAAATGAGAATTCAAAAAAATGGGGAGAGGCTCAGGAACCTCCAGGACATCTTTAAACGTTCCAACATCCGGATTATAGGGGTACCAGAAGGGTAAAAGGAACAGCCACAAGTGGAAAACTTATTTGAACAAATAATAAAGGAGGACTTCCCCAGTCTGGCAAAGGAAATAGACTTTCAAGAAATCCAGGAAGCTCAGAGAGTCCCAAACAAGTTGGACCCAAGAAGGAACACACCAAGGCACATCATAATGACATTAGCCAAGACCAAAATGAAGGAGAGAATCCTAGAAGCAGCAAGGGATAAGGGGAGAGTCACCTACAAAGGAGTACCCATCAGACTGTCAGCGGATTTCTCAAGAGACCTTACAGGCAAGAAAGGGCTGGAAAGAAGTATTCCAAGTCATGAAATCCAAAGACCTACAGCCAAGATTGCTTTATCCAGCAAAACTTTCATTTAGAATGGAAGGACAGATAAAATGCTTCTCAGATAAGGTCAAGTTCAAGGAGTTCATCATCATCAAGCCCTTATTATATGAAATGCTAAAGGGACTTACCTAAGAAAAAGAAGATAAAAAATATGAACAGTGAAAGGACAGCAATCTCACAGTTATTAACAACCACACCTAAAACAAAAGCAAACTTAAGAGGACAGCTAGATCAGGAGTGGAACCATAGAAATGGAGATCACACGGAGCGTTAGCAACAGGGGAGTGGGAGGAGGAGAAGGGGGGAGAAGGTACAGAAAATAGCATAGATGGTAGGTAGAAAATAGATAGGGGGGAGGGCGAGAATAGTGGGGGAAATATAGAATCTAAAGAACTTGAGACACGTGGTTATGAACTAAGGGGGGGGAGAATGGTGGGGGAGGGAGTATGTGGGTGGAGGGGAATGAAGGGGGTAATAGAACAACTGTAATGGTATAATCAATAAAATATATATTTTTAAAAAGAATTAAATAAAAAAAGGAAGACTAAAACTCTTAAAAAAATAAAAATAAATAAAAAACACAGGGCCTTACAAAACTCAAAGACATATAAGCAGGTCTAGATTATTCCTTCCTGTAAAGCAGAAGGATTTGTTTACATCCTTCGACAAAACTGTAGCTGGATGCCAGGTCTTATCTTAAGGACATGGTTCAATTCTAATGTTCTTTTCAGAAAAGCACGACATTTTCTGCCACCCAGTGAGTGTACTGACACAGGAATTGAAGAGGAGACTTGCCACTGTGTAAACATTTAAACATTCCTCCTGCCTTGAAGTGTGAATACTGAATTTACTCTTTAGGGTCTGTGTGTCTTCTGTTTTCAAATGCTCTGATGAAGGGAAGGTATTTAAACATGGGTTTCATACAACAAAACATATACCCATAAACCCTCACCACAGTCGAGATAATGAAATGTGAAGATGTCACTTATCCCTGGGAGCTTCCTCGTGCCGCTTTATTTTCCCTTCCCCTTCTCTACTCCTACTTACCAAGCAACCTCTGAGTTGCTTTCCGTAATTACCATTTCTAGCTCCCCAAATTTTATATAAGTGGAATCATCTGGTACGTGCTCCTTCGTCAGGTGTCTTTCCTCCAGCATGGCTATTCTAAGATTCATTCGTGTTGTCACGCATCAGTCCATTCCTTCTTACTGGAAAAGAGTATTCTGTTCTACGGATACATCACAAACTGTTCACCCATTCACCTGTTGGCACATGTTTGGGTTGTTTCCAGTTTGGGGTTATTACAACAATGTTGATATGAATATTTTTGTGTAGGTTTTTATATAATCATAAACTTTACTTCCTCTAAAGTGAAAACCTAGGAATAAAATGGTTGGGTCATACGGTCAGTGTATGTTTAACCTCTTAAGAAACCAAAGAAGCCAAATATCACCAAAGAAGATATGTAGATGGCAAACAAGCACATGAAGAGATGTTCTCTATCATATGTCATTACGGAGATGCAAATAAACTGAGACAACACTACACACCCACTAGAACGGCCAAAATCTGAAACACCGACACCACCAAACACCGGTGAGGCTGTGGAGCAGTGGGGACTCTCATTCACTGCAGGTGGGAATGTAAAGTGGTGCAGCCACTTCGAGGGACAGTCTGGTGGCTTCCCATAAAACTAAATATATTCTTACCATTTGATCCAGCAATCACATTCCTTGGTGTTTATACAAATGAGCTAAATAGTTAAGTCCACACTGAAATCTGCACATGGATGTCTACAGCAGCTTTATTCCTAACGATCAAACCTTGGAAGCAACTAAGACGGCCTTCAGTAGGTGATGGTACATCTAAATAAATATTGCTCAGTGCCAAGAGAATGTGCTAGCAAGCCATGAAGAGAGACAGAGTATCCTTAAATACGTATCACTAAGTCAAAGAAGCCAATCTGAAAAGGCTGCACACTGCATAACTCCAACACGTGACACCTGCAAAGGCCCAACTACGGAGAGGATAAAGATATCGGCGGTTGCCCGGAGTCGGATGGAGGAGGGAGGGTGAGTGGGTGCAGCACAGAGGATGTGTAGGGCGGTGACTGTGCTCTGGATGACATCACAACGGTGGATAATGCGTCATTATATGTTCTTCAAAACCAACAGAATGGACAACCCCCAGAAAGAACCCTAAGGCAAACTGTGGACGCTGGGTGGTTACAGACCCCCGAGGCAGAGGGTGCTGGTGACTGAGGAGACTCCATGTGTGTGGAGGCAAGGGCGTAGGGGAAATCTCTGTACCTTCCTCTCCATTTTGTTGTGAACCTAAATCTACTCTAAAAAAATTAAGTCCTAAGAAAAAAAGGAAAAGAATAAACTGCCGAGCCGTTTTCCAAAGGGGCCATGCCCCATGTTCCTACCCCATCGGTGGTGTGGAAGCGTCACCTGACGCCCTCACCAATGCTCACTATGCTGAGTCTTAACATTTTTGTATTTGAGGTACTGTGTTTTAACTAATCATTCCCCTATTAGTGGACATTTAGGTGGTTGCCAATCTTTTGCTACTACAAACAATACTGTAATAAATATCTTTGGACGTGTAATTTTAACCACCTACAAGTTACAAGTATTCCTGTGATATAATTTGATAGAAGTACTAGGTCAAGGGGCACGGAAACTTGTAAATTTGGTAGATGTTACCAAATTGCCCTCCACAGAGATCACATACATTTAAATTCGCACCAGCAAGAGGGGCTATTTCAGGACACCAGCGCCAACCCAGCGTATTAAGCTTTGTAAACTCTGTCAGCCTGAGAGCTAGAGGACAGTGTGTCCGCACACTTCCCTTTTGTATTTCTCATCACGAGTAGGAGGGAACTCCTTTCACACATTCAGAAGAGCCATTTCTTTTTTCTTTGCTATAAACTGTTTCTAATCCTTTTTATTATAGGCTATTTGACTTTTGGTTGTTGATTCATAGTCGTTCTTTACATATTAAGGAATTAGTTCTTTGTGATAAGTGTTGTAAATATTTCTTTCAACTTTGTTTATGGAATTTTGGGGAGAACAAAGCAAAATGCTCTTATTTATATAAAGTAAAATTTATTGATATTTTCTTTCCTGGTTCCTAGCATTGGAAGCCTGTTAGAAAGAATTTTTCCATTTCAAAATTAAGGAACAACCCAGGAACGTAGGCTGTGGCAGTTGGCGGATCCCAGGCGTGGGGTGGCAACAGGTGAACCCACTGAGGGCGCAGGGTGGCTGGCTGACCGAGGTCACACATTTGTGCGCAGATAAACCAAGCGAAGGAGCGAACAGTGAGACAGGACCGCTCACGCTAGGGCCCCAGCGACGGGAATTAGAGCCTGAAAGCACCAATTGGAAAGACTTTCAGGGTCGAGGCGCTGGGAGAAGCTCCCAGGCTCACACAGAGTTGGTTGGAGAGACCCACAGGGTCCTGGCGAGTACACGGGCCCACACACCCGGGAACCAGCACCAGAGGGGGCCAATTTGCTTGTGGGAAGCTGAAGAGGGGACAGAAATCTGAGAGAGAGTGGAGCAAAGCACCATTTTTTCCCCCTCTGACCCCGCCTCCACATACAGCATCACAATCCAGCGACTGGGTCGCCCTGCCCTGGTGAACACCTAAGGCTCCACCCCTCATACAGAACAGGTGCGAACAGACCCAAACATTATGACTCGAGAACAGCTCAAAGCCCCAGAGCCTATACTTCTAAGTGACCAAGAAATAGCCAAACTTTCAGAGGCACAGTTCAAAACACTGGTGATCAGGATGCTCACAGAATTGGTTGATTTTAGCCACAAATTAGAGGAACATATGAAGGCTAAACTGAATGAAATGAAGGGAAATGCACAGGAAACCAATAGTGATGGAAAGGAAACTGGGACTCAAATCAAGGGAGTGGACCAGAAGGAAAAAAGAAATGACCAAACAGAAAAGAATGAAGAAACCAGAATTCAAAAAAATGAGGAGAGGCTCAGGAACCTCCAGGACATCTTTAAACGTTCCAACATCAGAATTATAGGGGTACCAGAAGGGTAAAAGGAACAGCCACAAGTGGAAAACTTATTTGAACAAATAATAAAGGAGAACTTCCCCAGTCTGGCAAAGGAAATAGACTTCCAAGAAATCCAGGAAGCTCAGAGAGTCCCAAACAAGTTGGACCCGAGAAGGAACACACCAAGGCACATCATAATTACATTAGCCAAGACTAAAATGAAGGAGAGAATCCTAGAAGCAGCAAGGGATAAGGGGACAGTCACCTACAAAGGAGTACCCATCAGACTGTCAGCGGATTTCTCAAAAGAGACCTTACAGGCAAGAAGGGGCTGGAAAGAAGTATTCCAAGTCATGAAATCCAAAGACCTACAACCAAGATTGCTTTATCCAGCAAAGCTTTCATTTAGAATGGAAGGGCAGATAAAGTGCTTTTCAGATAAGATCAAATTCAAGGAGTTCATCATCACCAAGCCCTTATATGAAATGTTAAAGAGACTTACCTAAGAAAAAGAAGATAAAAAATATGAACAGTGAAAGGACAGCAAACTCACAGTTATTAACAACCACACCTAAAACAAAAGCAAACTTAAGAGGACAGCTAGATCGGGAGCGGAACCATAGAAATGGAGATCACACGGACGGTTAGCAACAGGGGAGTGGGAGGAGGAGAAGGGGGGCGAAAGTACAGAGAATAAGTAGCATAGATGGTAGGTAGAAAATGGACAGAGGGGAGGGCAAGAATAGTATGGGAAATACAGAATCTAAAGAACTTGTGACACATGGACATGAACTAAAGGGGGGAATGGTGGGGGAGGGGTGTGCAGGGTGGAGGGGAGTGAAGGGGGGAAATGGGACAACTGTAATGGCATAATCAATAAAATATATTTTAAAAAAGAAAAAAAAAGGTGTACTAATATTTTTATTAGGACTGATTTTAATTTACAGATTAATTTAGGATTTTGAGTCTTCACATTTCCTCATATGTATCCTGCACACTTTCTGTTAAGTTCCTTCCTGGTATTTCATCTTTTTTTTTAAAGAATATTTTGAAAAGTTTATTGTATCAATAACTTGTACTGTACCTGGACTTCCTCAGAAAAGAAAAACTACGAACTTCTGCTGAAAATAAAGACTTTAACTGTTAATCAGTCTTAATAAAGTAAAGATCTATAAGATTAAGCAATGTTATGGTAAGGTAATTGAGGAAAAACTAACAAGAAATATGACAGTCTTCCACAAGCTGCAGATTTATAGCAGAACAGTACAACGAAGTAACCGATATCCCATTCTGATGAACAACTAGAAACAATGTAACTCAACTTGCAGAAACATGTAAGTCACAGCAAAGCCTCCCCAAACTGCCTAAGGCAATTACAAAAGACCATCAACTACCAGCATGGAACACACTAACATATCACATATTGATTTTGTTATTGTAAACGAGAGGAATATTAAAAACATTATCAGTAAGATCATCTCTTTTTTCATTTAAGTGTCTTTTTAATTTTCTTTTTCAAGCAGTCATGTTTAAACATAAAGGATAAAACAAAATTTCCCAGTTCAACTAAAATTCACATTTGCATTTTATCACTACCTCCAGAAATCATTAAAATTGATTTCCATTTCTACTTGTACAAGTAACTGTAATTTCTAGACCTTCCTTGAATTTTCCCACTATTTAACAAAAAAAAAAATCTTACATGCTTAATGCTTTTTACTCGGCAAGTAGACATGAGAACTAATGATCTTCTAATATATTTCAAGATCCCACTAAAAAGTACTGTAAGGTTGTATAATGTGTTACAAAGCAGGGTAACACTGGAAAAGAAAAAGTCATTTCACATGAAAAGTAATTCTCAGAAAGTAACATGTTAGATAGATTCACTTGATTACTGTTTTTATATAAAGTAAAATATGCGTTTGTGGGAAGGCACTTGTGATAGTTCCACAAAAGATAATAGCAATGTACATATAACCTTATAGCTTCATTAAATACTTTTTGGTGCATTCCTAAATATCTTTTGGAAGGCAGCTATGCTCACCACTATACCACCAATGCCAACTAAGTATCTTCTGAAACACAATAGAGTATATTTACATGTAACAAAATTATATTCAAAGCCAGTGATGTGAACAAAATTGAAATTGCACACTTAATTATATGTAAATATAAAAAGCCCTTAAAGTTGCTTAATAGAATATATTTAACATATAATTAATCATTCTGAAAACTTATTTTAGTACTAGTCCTCTTGAAGATAAAAAAATCAATGTAGTAATGATATTACCAACTTATTGATTTTATTTTAAACAAAAAGACTATTACCTCCGTGGTTTTCCCATAAGCCGCCTGATTTTTCCCCATTCTACTCTTGTTAATTTTCTCGTTTTCAAATTAGGAAAAGATTCCTTTAGACATACACAGAAATCATTATCGCCTTCAAAGAGAGGTCTATAAAATACAAATGGTATTTTAATGGTTAATATACAATGTGATCCTTGAGACATAAAATCAAAAACATGCGTTTCAATTTTCAATATCAAACTAATCACAATATGCCAAACTTTTCCCTTCTACCCAAAACATAAACATAATAGGTATATATTCAAAATGCTAAAGCTAAATTAAATCCTTGGCATATGTGAAACAAATAATATGTAAAAGTTACTCAAGAAATAGTATCTGTGCTTGAAATGTCCAGGAGACACTGATTCTTGTTAAATCCCCTACAGGAGTCTGTCCTCTGGGGCGTTACCCTGGCACTGGCGCTGTATCTGGTGAGGATAAACAATGTCAGCTACGAAGCGCCTGTCCCAAAGGTCACACCATCATCAAGGAGTCCTCTCTGAGATTAACCCAGTTTTAGAAAACTGGAGAACCACGGGGGGTTAGATTAGGAATTCCAGAACTCCTATCACACTAGAACACCCTCAGAGCTTGCTTACACACCTATTGAAAATCTGTGGACACAAATAAAACAATCCTACTCACGAGTTTGGGCAACCAGGAACCAGTAATAACACACAAAGTTTGTCTTGGATTAAATAAGAACATTCACGAGATTCACAAGCTTTGAGTAGGCAATCACTTTGGAAAGCAGAGAAGGGAAATACAGATAAGTAGCCAGCAAAGCAAGTGCCAATAGCTGGCGTGGATTAGATTAGAATGGATGAGAAATCAGGATTTTTCTTCAGTAAATTCTGTTGAACAGATCTCACTCAAATTTCTTAATGTTTTATCTAAACATTTGCCCCTCGCTGGTGTAGCTCAGTGGATTGAGCGTGGGCCTGTGAAGCAAAGGGTCACAGGTTCGATTCCCAGTCAGGGCGCATGCCTGGGTTGCAGGCCAGGTCCCCAGTAGGGGATATGTGAGAGGCAACCACACATTGATGTTTCTCTCCCACTTTCTCCTTCCCCTCTCCTCTCTCTAAGAATAAATAAATAAAATATTAAAAAAAATAAAAGTAAACATTTAGGTGTAACTAAAGTACGTAAGTACTACAACATGAGAAAGACCATCCTAAAAATCTAACTGAATCAGCAATTTCTCTACTATTATCCTAGCACTTAAGATCTCAAGATTTATAAAACAAGTTCCTTTCACTGCAAAAATGGTGCTGTTTCACAGTCTTTGTAAATTGTGTAGAAATTATACTTTCACTTTATTGTTCACTAAAATGTACAATAACGTCTTCTTCAAAAGAGGAAAAGGGGAAGAAAACTATAAGAAGTGGAAAGGGATCATACCAGAATGAGGAATAGAGAAAGGAATTTAGGACAAAACAGGATCAAAATGGACTTAGAGAAAAGGCTGTAGCTTATAACGTTTGAAAAACTTAAATCTTTTGTTCAAGTAACATTCGTGCCACAAGCCACAACACGTACTTATCGATGTTGGAGTAGAACCACTCGTATATGCACCATTTGTGTGCTTTGGGAAGCTTGAGTAGGTTACGTAACCGAAAGCCAATCTTCTGTGAGGCTTTCTTATCTGGTATTGACATTGTTGCTGTAAATTTCTGTTCAATAAAAAAAACACAAAGATTAATTATAGTTCCATTAAGTAAGAAAGATTATCTATAACACTGAATACATTTGTAAAATGGGAGACTGTGGTTAAGTACTCAAAAAGCTTCAACAATATTCAACATGAAATTTCTGTTACTGTTAAATAAACATTCTGATCAATCCTAATAAAGTTAAAGCCTCAGTCTTACAACACATTCTCACGAGGAAGGTGAAATATTTGATCCCACCAAGCCCGCGCCACAGTGCAATCTCAATTAAGGTATGCAGGTAGAAGCTACTTGTGAGGAATATTCCTAGAGTTCTTGGGCCAGAAAAGTTCAAAAGAACTCTGCTACTCTTGAGACAGTGTGAGAAAAACAAGCAAGCAAACAATAGGCCCAGAGGATTTCCCGTGAATTCTATATCAAACCAGAACTCCAATGCTATTAAATTGTTCCAAATTACTGAAGGAGAAAAATATGTTCCAAACTATTTTTATAAAGACAACATAACACAGACAGTAAAATTTGCCCAAGTATAATAAAAGTTTAATTAATGAGTGAGAAAATATCACTCACTTCTGTGAATTTTAAAAATGCTTGGAAAGATAGTCAACATTCAGGGATTGCAAAAGTTAATACAATGTGGGGCAAAGGTATACAGTGGGGTATACAGTTCTTTGTATAGAAAATAATATAATAATTAATAAATAATGACAAAAGAATAAATTGTGTTTTGCATACTCACAACTGTAAACCTATACTTGCCTTGCCCTGTATTGTTAAAATGTCCATAGTACCCAAAACAATCTGGAGATTTAATACAATCTCTATTAAAATTCCAATGGCATTTTCACAGAAATAGAACCAGCAATCCTAAAATTTGTATGGAATCACAAGACCCCAAACCTCCGAAGCATCCTAGGAAAGAAGAACAAAGCTGGAGGCACCCTGCTCTGTGACCTCGAACCCTACTGCAAAGCCCCAGTCACGAGCTGCAGTGTGACAGCGGCACAGACACACACATGTGAAGGATGGCACGGCGAGTGCACACAGAAACCCACACAGACGACAAACTACTGCAAAGAGCCAAAAGAATATTTAATGGGGAAAGGACAGTCTCTTCCATAAATGGTGCTTGGAAGTCTGGAAAAATACATGCGAAATAATGAAACCAAATTATTGTCTTATACCACACACAAAAACTAACTCAATATGTATTAAAGAACTGAATGTAAAACTTGAAATCCTAAAACTCCTACAAGAAAACAGGCAGTAAGTTCCTTGACATTGGTCTCGGTGATGATTTTTTTGGATTTGATAACAAAAGCAAAGGCATCAAAAATAAAAATTAACAAGTGGGACTACATCAAACTAAAAGGCTTTTGTACAGCAAGGAAAACCAAAACCAAAATTAAAAGGCAATCTTCCGAATGGGAGAATGTATTTGCAAATTATATACTTGCTAGGAGGTTAATATCCAAAATACATAAAGAATTCATATAACTCAAGCAAAAAACCAATCAACTAAGAAATGGGAAAAGGGTCTAAATAAACATTTTCCCAAAGAACACAGATGGCCAACAGGTACATGGAAAGATGCACCACATGGTTAACGGTCAGAGAACACAAACCAAAGCACAGTGAGGTATCACCTTACACCTGTTCGAATGGCCATCATTAAAAAGACAAGAATAACAAATGTTGGCAAGGATGTGGAGAATGGGGAACCATTGTGCATTCTTAGTGGAAATGTAAACTGGTATAGCTACTGTGGAAAACAGAATGGGAATTCCTCAAAAAGTTAAAAATACAACTACCATATTATCCAGTAATTCCATTGCTGGCTAGTTATCAGAAGAAAATTAAACACCATTTGAAAAGATATATGTCCCCCCATGGTCACTGTAGCATTGTTAACAATAGCCAAAATACGGAAGCCACCTAGGTGTCCATCATGGATAAAAGAGTAAAATGGGATACATACATACACACCCGACAGCCAATAAAAAAGAACGAACTTTTGCTTTTGCAACTACATGGACGGACCTTGAGGATATTACTTTAAGTGAAGTAAGTCAGACAGAGAAAGACAAATCCCCTACGATCTCACTTACATGTGGAATCTAAACCAAACAAAAGCTAACAAAAAAGGTCCACACTCATAGATACAGAGAACAGACTGGTGGGTGGCACAGGCCAAGAGATGGGGGGCAAGCCAAATAGGTTAGTTTCTGCCATAGAAGGCAGAAACTTTCAGTTACGAAAGAAATAACTCATGGGGGTGTAATACAAAGTGTGATGACTACAGTTAATACTGTATTGCATATTTAAAGTTGCTAAAAGAGATTTTAAAAGTTCTCATTATAAGAAAAAATTTGTAGTTGTGGTGTCGATGTTAACTGGACTTATAGTGATCATTTTGAATATATACAAATATCAAATTATTATGTTACACATTTGAAAGTAATATGGTTTGTCATTATATCTTAGTTTTTTATTTTTAAAATATGTTTTATTGATTATATATCTTAATTTTTAAAAAGCTTTAAAAAAAGGATGCTACCAGATAAATACCATCAAAATATCAAAAGAGTACAACACAACCAACAGGAATTTATGTCAAAAATCCAAGGATAATAAACAAACAAAACAAAAAAATACAAAGGTAGTCTAGCATTAAAAAACTGTTAATATAACTAACTTGCCATTATGAGTAAATCAAAACAATAAAAATTGTATCACCTCCACAGATGCTAAAGACATTTCACAAACTTCAACATCCACCAAAACAACTCTTAATAGAATAGAAATAGAGGAGACCACTGAAAAAACACAATATGCCAAAAGTTAAATAATACAGCTAAAGTAATGCTTGGAGGAAATTTTAATTTATAGGGTAAATGCCTATATTAAAAAAGATGTTTAAATGTGCATACCCTATGATTTGACAAGTTCACACTGTAGGCAACTGCCCTAGAAAAAGATATCCACACATTTATACAGACATGTTTGGGGTGTTCACTACAGCATCGTCTGTAAGAGTAAAGCCTGAGGAACCGCTTAAATGCCCGTGTAGAACGCATAAATAAATTATGGAATCATAAGACTGAATACTATATAACAGTAAAAAAAAAAAAAGAAACAGTAAGGCCTGCCTATCCTTCCATTTCATCCATCCATCTAAATCAACCAGCACGCCACACCTCAAATAGTTTTGAGTGAAAAAAAATAAATTACAGACTGATGCAGGGTTATCATAAAATTGAAACTATAAATGTAATTTTAAGACTACATATATTAATACTATATATTTTCTGTGAACATACAGTTTTAGAAGTATTAAAAAGGTCAAAAGGAATAATTACGCTAACTACAGTGGTGACCAGTAAATAAGGGAAGTAGATCTGGAGGGTAGGGAGAGGTCAAAATTACATTTTATTTTTATTTTATTATTTTTTTAGTGGGTCTTCTGGTAAAGGCAGGAAGACCTACTAGACAAATTCAAAAAGAACGTAAGTAATACTAACTTTTTTATTATAAACTTTTTACTTTGGAAAAATTGTGGACAAATAGAGAGTTGTAGAGATAATACCAAGTTCTCCTATGCCCTTTACCTAGCTTTCCCCAACGTTACCATCTTACATAACCAAGGTTTGTCAAAACCGAGAAATTAACGTTGGTAAAACACCATTAATTAAACTACAGACTTCATTTGGATTTCTCCACTTTTTCTACTCATGTCCTTTTTCTGTCTCAGAATCCATACTGTACTTAGAAAATTAACTTTTTATTTTATTTTATTTTTTAAATAGTTTTAAAATTTTTTTATTTATTTATCTTTAGAAGGGAAGGGAAGGGGAGAAGAAGAGAAATATCAATGTATAGTTGCTTCTGGTACATCCCTTGCCAGAACTGGCCTGCTACCCAGGCATGTGCCCTGACGAGGAATCGAACCTCGATCTTTTGGTTTGCAGGCCCATGTTCAATCCACTGAGCTACACCAGCCAGGGCAAAAAAATTAACTTTTTAATGCAAAAAAAATTTTTGTGCTTTTTAATGCAAAAATAGTTAAACATAAAATAATAACCAAATTACTACAAAATATTATCAGAAAAAGTGCTATGTTTCTTTCCATTGAGTTACTGACCTAGATTTTTAAACAAGGTATTGGTGGCTCACTGGATATAAAACTGTATTAAGGAGACCCCGCTGAGTATGGGGAAATATGTTCAAACTATTAGTGGAAATCTAAGTTATTACAACTTTTATGAATAGGGTTTTTTTTGGGCAGTATCTTCTAAAGTTTAACTGTTAATACCCTTGTAGTAATTATACTTCTAGCGTTTATTCAAGCCACAGAAAATTGAAAACGACTGTACTTGGGTGCAGGGTTTCTTCTGGGGTGATGAAAACATCCTAAAACTGGTTCCGATGGTTGCTCAACTCTGTGCCTACACTAAAACCACTGAATGGTGCACTTTAAATAGATGAACTGAATGGTACACGGATTATATCTCGATTGCATGATATATGAATTAAAAAGAAATACAAAAAGCAGGGCCCTGGAGACAGGACACCTTTCATTTTAGAATCAGCCTTCACTTCCCACTTTGTGATCCTGAGCAAGATACTTCTGTCTGTTTTCTCACCTGAAAACCGGGAGATAATATGATAGTAACCTATCTCATCAGACTGCCGAAGATTAAAATCAAAGTAATACAAAAGAAGTGCTTAGAACAAGATCTACATAATAAGAAGTCATAAAGAGCACTTCTTTGGGCACTGCTCTTTAAAGAAGCTCAGACAGCCCTGGCTGATTGTAGCTTAGTTGGTTGGAGCACTGTCCTATAACCAAAGGGTTGCAGGTTCGATTCCCGTCACATACCTAGGTTGTAGTTTGATCCCTGCCCCTCCCCCCCGCCGTTTTCTCTCTCACATTGATGTTTCTCTCTCTCCCTTCCCCCCTCTCTAAAAGAAATTTTAAAAAATGTCCTCGGGTGAGGATAAAATAAAAAGGAAACACAGACAGAATACAAGAATTTAGAGGGTGTGATTAGGAGAGGAAGGGAACAAGCCACATCATGTAAACGAAGATTGAAAGAACTAGGCATGTTAAGGCTGGAAACAAGGAAACTCCAGCAGTCCCATATCATGCTCAGAAGGAGAAAGGACGCTGAACAACAGTCCGAGGAGGAATGATGTGCCTGGAGAGAAAGGCAGTGGATGGAGTCGGGGCAGGCTGGCTTTTTGCAGCTTGTAAAGACTGCAGTTTTGTGTGCTTGGAAATTTTCCTAATAAAAAGCTGGAGGAAAAAAAGAACTTTAAAAACATCCACATTAAGAAATTTTTAAAAACGAAAGAGTATTCAAATTATCCTAACAACACAGCTCTACTAAAGTTAATACACAAATTATTTAACTATTTCTTACATTCATGTAATCTTGTATCCAACACCTACTGAGTCAAACCATGCACATTATGTATTAGCCTCAATTTTTAATTGAATTTTAGATGTTTACGTACATTTGTCCTTGACATTAAAAAAAGTTGAAAATATATTTTTGTTCATTTTACAGAACATGAACATATTTTACTATTTTATATTATCATAAAGGTATGTAAGACTTTTTAGGATTTTTTTTGCAGGGGGAGGGGAGGTCAATTGCTAGTCATACCTTTAATTCCTTTGATGCCCAATCCTTGGTTGAGAAAAATCACCTCTACTATGGCCCATCCTACTGGAAAATCTTATAACACTTTTGGGGGAAAAATGACAGGGAAGTAGAAAATAACTATACCAAAAATAATAAATTTGATGAGAAAAATTAGATTATTCTTTAATACTTTGTTATCTAATTTTCATTCATTTGTTTGATTCTTATGTATCCACTAAAATTCTTTTAAAAGATGCCAAAAATGAAAAAAGGACATACAATTTCATGCTATGTATTTTCTGCATGCCAAACTCTGTACTGATTCCTTACTGTCAAATCCATTTGCTTAAAGTCCACCATCTCCACGCTTAAAAGAAAAGTAAGACTGAGACTGGCTTTCTACTCTGGTCTCAAGTGCATCTCGAAACCAGAGTAGAAATGGTCTTTTCTAGGTAACTAACATAGGAGCTGAGCCGGAGCACTGATTTAAAGAACTTGTTACTCAAAACGTAACAAAATTAACATAAACTTTATTGCACTGAGCAATTGCTTACTTCCTATCATGTGAAACAAAATGTCAGCACATACATACCTGGGGAACCATTGCAACCCTCTGGTTTCTTTTAGGTGATCTTGTATTTATTTGTCTGTCATCTTCATCAGAAAAGAGTCGACTTCGTTTTGAATTTCTGAAAGGCTATGATAGAAATCTTTTTATTTCATGAAAAGACTGAATACTTCCCTTTTTTGTTCCAAAATATAATTCTGTACTTGGAAAATGCAGCTAACTCTGGATTATCAGCAAGCACTACAGAAAGATGAAGTATGGGTCATAAAAAGAATGCAAGGTCAAATACAAAGAATCTTGGGTTTAAAGAGTAGTAAGTAAATGTTTATGCAATTGGTTTACAAGTAAAACACCTAGCTGACGATTAAAACTAGACTCTGAATCTCCTTAGTACACTGGCAGCCTAGAATGAAGACAGGATAATACATTCTGGAAATTCCAGTTCTTGTTACATTGGTGTTTGGATTAACACCAGCTGGGCGTATCATCTAATACACCTTTTGCATAGGGCTGGTCTGGGGCAAAATTACTAGATCATTCTAGAGGGTAAATCTAAATGTATATAATATTATACTAGATCTGTTGTCAAAAATTGTTCACTGAATTTCCATTTGTAAATAAAAATACAAGATACCTATAGCAGATACTTGATAAATACCTGTAGAACTAAAAGAAAATTAAGTACCCAAAGTACATCATACACTTAAGGGCCTATAATATGAACAATTTTATAGTCCATGCTAGGTTCTGAAGTCTCATTAATAAAGAACGACAGAAATAATACCCCAATAGCACCTGCATCCTTTTTTAAATCCTTCTCCCACTATTCAAGACAGAGCTCCACACCTCGTTGGTAGGGAGGTAGGTACAGAGGGCTAGCAACATATGGGCAGTATGTTGGGTCAAGGCTAGAGGAACGGATCCTTGAAATAAAATCTGCAGAGAGTCTCAACACTCCACAGCCCTGACAGGAAGTACCTTCTCCCCTGCTCCTCCTTCCCCTGAGAGGAGGAAGAGAATGATGGCGATAGAACTGATAGTGTAGAGAGTCCTGCATATTCACTGTAGCCAGATGCCCGGGTTACTGTGACCACTGCTGTCTCCCCGGCTCCAGACCTGTCTCATGACTGACCCCTAAAGCCTCCTGGTTACCTAAGTGGGCAGGGGAGGAGCAGATGTCCCCCAAATCATTAGTCCTGCCAACTGTATGTTCATCTCTACTTCCCACCCCTAAATGCACCTGCCATTGACCTACACAAGATTTTACCTTGTCTTGGCTAGGGTGGCTCTGTGGATTGAGTGCCGCCCTGCGATCTGAAAGGTCACTGGTTTGATTCCTAGTCAGGGCACTGCCTGGGCTGAGGGCCAGGACCCCAGTTGTGGACATGGGGGAGGCAACCGATCCATGCATTTCTTGAACATGGATGTTTCTCTCCCTCTTTTTCTCCTTCCCTTCCCCTCTTTATAAAAATAATTAAAATCTTTTTTTAAAGGAAGGAGATGCAGATATTTTTTTAAAATTTTATTATCTTACCACTTATTTATTCATCTTTTTGTAAGGACCACAACCATATAAAATTTTTACTACCTAATAATAGTATGATTTTGGGTTGTTGGGAGTTTTTCTCTCTTTTTGCCTATTTAAAAAAAAAACTACGAATGCTTAATGATGACCAAATTATCACAGACTACAGATCACTTATCTATATATGATCATAAACTGCTCACCGACACTTAAGGACTCAAATGCTTGCCTCAGCTAGGTAGCTCACCTGGTTAGAGCATCATCCCAACACGCCAAGGTTGCAGGTTCAATCCCCAGTCAGGGCACAGACAAGAAGCAACCAATGAATACATAAATAAGTGGAACAACAAGTGAGATTTTCTCCCTCTCTTTCTTAAATCAATCAATAAAAAAGAAAAAGACTCATGTGCTTAAAGTTGGCAGAAAACCTTGAGCAATGTTTACTGTGCTATGAAAACTTGTACATGACAATAACACAGACAGTTTAGCTCATACTTTAAAGTGTGAGAAGAACTGATTTCTTACCATTTCCACAGCAGAGCCTGTATTCCTGCCTTTCCAAACAGGTGTTTTTTGTAAAGAACTGAACTTTTCATTCCATGTGTTAGATAAGCTTCCCTCTGTAATAAATATTACCAATGAGACCTAAGTTTAGTTCAAAGGATTTCATACTGTGAACATTGCCTTTTTAATAACAGCAATATATATGAAATATTTACCAATATGAAAAAATATGCTGACCATAATGATTTTACTTTATTACAAATGAAAATTTTCTTCCGTATTTTTTTTGTCAAACTCTAAATAATTTGAGAAGGCAATGTATCTTGAAAATATTAAACTTTTTAATTAAAACATGTGGTTTTAATAAAACCTTTCTTTTTGGTTTTTAATAATTCCTCCATTTTAATTTTCCAAGAACCATCTCATAAGTACAATCTAACTGGACATGGGGCAATGAAAAAAAGCTTCTTCTAACCTTACATTTAAAGCTTATATCTAAATGTTTTCTGCTTCAATATATAAAACCCTTGATATCAAAAAATGAAATGTGTGGCATTTCTGTTTTCCTTCATTCAAAGAAATGTCTTGAGTGATATGCAACCAGAAAAAATTCGAACAAGTGACTAGACATATTACGAAAAGGATGAGTTTAATTTTTATAAAAAGGATATGTTTATACAGAGAGAGACAGAAACAAGTAGTTTCATTTCCTTCTAGCTGCATATCAGCATTTTCTAATTTTTTCTATTAGAAATTTATATCAAATATTTTTTTAAAGATTTTTATTTATCTATTTATTTATCTTTAGAGGGGAAGGAGAGAGGGAGAGAAACATCAATGTATGGTTGCCTCTTGTGCGTCCCCTGCTGGTAGTTGGCCTGCAGGGAACCGACCTGCAACCCAGGCATGTGCCCTGACTGGGAATCGAACCGCAATCGTCTGGTTCGCAGGCCCGCGCTCAATCCACTGAGCTACACCAGCCAGGGCTATATCAAATATTTTTAAGAAAATGATTTTAAAGCCCTGACTGGTGTAGCTCAGTGGATCGAGCGTGGGCCTGCGAACCAGAGGATCGCGGTTCGATTCCCAGTCAGGGCACATGCCTGGGTTGTAGGCTGGTCCCCTGCAGGCCAACTCCCAGCAGGGGAAGCACGAAAGGCAACCGTACATTATGTTTCTCTCCCTCTCTCCTTCCCCTCTAAAAATAAATAAATAAATAAAATCTTTTAAAAAAAGAAAAGGATTTTAATATTGAGGAAAAATAATGAAATGCTTTTTCAAACATTTATTTAATAAGTACAAAAGAAAAGAGGTGGCCCTGCCTGGTGTGGCTCAGTGGGTTGAGTGACAGCCTGCGAACCAAAGGATCACCGGTTCAATTCCCAGTCAGGACACATACCTGGGTTTGGGGGCAGGTCCCCAGTAGGGGATGCATGGGAGACAAACACACATTGATGTTTCTCTCCCTCTTTCTCCCTCCTTTCCCCTCTCTAAAGATAAATCAATAAAATCTTAAAATTAAAAAGAGGTGGGATGGTGTTGATTTTGGTAGGCAAATAAATTAGGGTAACTGGAAGACAAGAGTTCTCAAGCCAGAAAGAGTGAATCTGGTAAGTCACCAACTCAAAGTACGACAAAGTAGTTTTAAAAGTAAAAGTACTAATGAACATTAGAGTATCTAGCTTGGTTCCAAACATACTTACCCAGTAGAATATTGCTCAAGGTAAAATTGAAAAATGAACTACATTAACAGGGTTTGGTCTGATTAATACTACTTATATAAAGAAATAGCAAGACCAAGGAACATATCTTTTTCTCTTAAAAAGAGAATTACTGTCATTCTTTTATTTTTAAGAGACTTGCATTATTACTAAGAAGGCAAGATTCTTAAAAAATAAATTATTATATAAAAACACAGCTTAGAACAATTGTTTAAGAAATGTCTAGACCCTGGCTGGTGTAGGTCAGTGGATTGAGCATGGGCCTGCGAACCAAAAGATTGCGGTTCGATTCCCTGTCAGGGCACATGCCTGCATTGCAGGCCGGTTCCCAGCAGGGGATGCATGAGAAGCAACCATACATTGACCAAAAAAAAAAGAAAGAAAGGACTGTCTAATAAAAGAAGTGTTTTAAATCTAGTAAGAAAGTTCTTTAATCAGTAATTCTAGGGAAACATTTTCTTAGTAATTTCTAACAACCAAGGACCAATTTTCATGTAACAGCATATGAATTTAAAGTTATAATCAGTGAAAAACCAATAATTAAAAGCTATAATGACTCATAACAGAAAAAGAAACACTATATCCGAATTAATTTAATGACTTAAATTTCTAGCTTATGCCATACCTAAAGAATCGTGCTATGAATCTTACCTTTTAAACTGACAAGGGCTTTTGCTGAAGAGCCTGCAATTAAAACAAATCAATATTATTTCATAATCAAAGTGAGAGAAAAAGGACTTGGTTTGGGGGTAAAAATGATCCATTTAGTTTTAGCAACGCTGACTTTGAAATGGGGGGGGCATGTAATCAGAAATAACTAGTAGACAATTGAAGCCGTAGACCAGAGCTCAGATGAGGGAAGGAAGAATTGGAGAGACGGTTGGAAGTCTTAATGGAGTTGTGAGAAACAGAGACCTTTCCTAGGGGGGAAATGGGGAAAGAGAGGAAAGAGGAAGACTACAGACAGAAGCAATTTTGCACACTCATCCGGAAGTGTGCTGGTGTTGGAGAAGGGAAACAGGAAGGGAACCAATATTTATCGAGGCAAAGTTCAGAAGTGGTAATAGAGTGGAAAAGACAGAAATGACCCCGGCACTGTCCCAGCAGGCAGTAAGTCCCCTGGATGTCTAGAATGCAGATATATATAAAACATACACATCCGAGCCGCAAAAGACATTCAGAACAGGCCAGAGGAACTAGCATAGAGTTGGAGCGGATCACGGACTAAAAAAGCTTTGGTGTGTATTAGAATCACCAGGAAGCTCCTCAAACACACAGAACATGTACAACTAATAAAGGCCCTCGGGATGCTGCTGCAGGTAACCCTCAGGCTCCCTCTGGGAAACACAGGGCTACTGGTGTGAACAAAGGATAGGATTTACAGGGGATGGGAAGTAGGAGAATCAATAGAAGTTTTTAGGAAAGAGGAAAGATTTTAAATTGAAAATCTCTAGATTGTGTATGTGAGTTGCAAAAAAAGTCCAAGTCATTCTAAAAATACTAAAGGGTGATCTCTGTCACTTATATGTAGCATTTAAAACAAACAAACAAACTCAGGTACATATACAGAGAACAGATTAGTGGCTGCCAGGGTGGAGGAAATAGGTGAAAAGGTACAAACTTCTAGTTATAAGACAAATACATCCTGGGGATATAATGTACAGCATGGTGGATATGAAAGTTGCTAAAACAGTGGATCTTAAAAGTTCTTATCACAAAAAAATCTATAATGATGTGTGGTGATGGTTATTACCTATACTTATTGTGGTAATAACTTTTGTTATATACACATACACCAAATCACTATATTGTACACCTAAAACAATATAATGTCACATCAGTTATATTAAATTTTAAAGAGAAATTAACAGGAAAAAACCCTTTCTATGCTACAAGCAAAAAATTATTCACAGAATTACAGATGAGCAAATCTTCTTTTCAATTTAAAAAATTGTTTAGTCCTGGCCGGATGGCTCCATTCGTTAGAGCATTGTCCTGATACACCAAGGTTGTAGGTTCAATCCCTGGTCAGGACACATACAGGACTCAACCAATGAATGCGTATGAGTGGGACAACAATTGATGTCTCTCTCTCTCCCTTCATTCCCCTATTTCTCTCAACTCAATAAATTTTTCAAAACTGTTTAGAACACCTTTTGTTTTTCTTTTACTATAGTCAAATTATTTATCATTGCTTGTTTTTGAATTTGTTTTACTTTATAACCAGCTACTTTAAAAAAAAGATTTTATTTATTTTAGAGAGAGAGGAAGGGAAAGAGAAAAAGCGGGAAACATCAATGTGTGGTTGCCTCTCTTGCACTCCCTACTGGAGACCTGGCCATGTCCTAGGCTCGAACCCCTGACTGGGATTCGAACTGGCGACCCTTTGATTCATAGGCCTCCACTCAATCCACTGAGCTACACCAACCATGGACAGGTACTTTTTTTAAAGATTTTATTTTTTAGAGAGAGGAAAGGGAAAGAGAAACATCAATCAGTTGCCTCTCGCATGCCCTCAATCAAGGACCTGGCCTGCAACCCAGGCATGTGCCCTGACTGGGAATTGAACCAGTGACCTTTTAGTTGGCAGGCCGGTGCCCAGCCCACTGAGCCATACCAGCCAGGGCTATTACCAGCTACTTCTCATCTTGGTTACTGTGATATCCATTTATGTTTTAAAGACTATAATCTAAGACCAGGCAGTTGTGAAGTTATTTGAAAAGTGGTCAGTTACTTGCATTGAGAAAAGACAAATCTTTAAATGACATGTTCAAAATGTGAGTAAACATCTTTAAGGAGCCAGTCCATCATGACACTACACACATAAAAATCAATAAATACAGGATGATATCAGGGGATAAAGAAGAACATGAACTTACACATAAATCAGTGAAGAAAGATGAGTTCTCCTTGGTGTTTAACAAAAGCAGCAGAGTTACAATTCATAAATGGACAACAGACCTTAAATGAAAAGCAACAGAGAAAGTACTGCAGTTCTGGCTATGAAACATTTTTATGCATTTCAGATCCTTTAAACCCGAATTGACTTTTCCTCCACAGGGCAGTCTGAGCAGCTCATAGATAACAGGCAACCCATCAACATCAAAGCCACTGCTGCTTTCACTCTGCTCTCTTTCTGGCCGTGGAGAATGGTTAACAGGACAACTCAAGAGCTTCTGTATGGCAAGTTGAAGTTCAATGACCAAGGGCAGGAACGTTGCGGGGAGAGCAATCAGGGAGAAATGCTGTCAAGTCTTGTCAAAAAACCAGTCATACAGTACCACTGGGAAGCAGCAGCAGTAGACAACACATATCCACACGGCTAGCATGAGAAACACGGCTCTCTTGAGAAGAAGCAGGAACCGTGCCCTCATGTGCTGAGCACCCACAGACTGCCGGCTGCACCCCAGCCCCTGCCACTGGCACTGGGAGAACACAGCATGCAGCACAGCCGAACATGGAATCCATGGTCTAGTGAGCAGAGACAAACAAATGCTACCTGAAAAAAAATACTGCAGGATAATAAGAACAGAGAAGGTAGGGTGAGGCTGGGGCGGAAAGACTGTTTTCCTGCAAAGTGCTCGTGATTAGGTTCTCTGAAAAATGATGTTTGAGCTGACGTCTGAAGGAAAAGGGGTGAGCAGCAAGGTTCTCCATCCCCACCCCCTGAGGACGGGAGATCTGTCTCGGGGATTCTGACCTGCCACTTGTAAACTTTTCCCGTTTGTGAGAAGCAGTGTTGCTCGGTGGTGGCTGAGAGCACAGACTGAGACTAGTAGTCTTGGCTCTGCCACATTCTTGCTTTGTTACCTTAAGTAAGTTACTTAACCCCTCTGTGCTGCTGATTTGTCATTTGTAAAATGGAAATGAATTTATACACGTAAAAGTGCTTCGAGAACAGTGCACATAGCACGTGGCCAATTTTTATATTAAGCTACTAGTATTACTTTGATCAATTTTTAAAAACCTACTAGATTAAGAACATGGATTTTAGCCCTGGCTGGTGTGGTTCAGCAGATTGAGTACCGGCCTGTGAACCAAAGGGTCTCTCCAGTTTGACTCCTAGTCAGGGCATATGCCTGCGTTGCGGGCCAGGTCCCCAGAGGGGGACGCGTGACAGGCAACCACACATTGATGCCCCTCTCCCTCTCTCCCTCCCTTACCCTATGTCTAAAATAAATAAATAAAAATCTTTAAAAAAAAAAGAACATGGATTTTACAGGCATGTGAAATTAAGTTAAAATCCTGCTCTAACTGGGTAGGTTCATTCATTCATTGAACACATACTCACTGAGTGCCTGACACAGAACTATTCCAAGACCCGGGTTAACAAAAGGAAAAGATAAAGACTCTGCTCTCTAGTGGGAAGAGACACACTCTAGGAAGAGACACATGGTAAATAAGCACATAAAATAACCACCCTCGTGGTGGTTGTTATAAAGGAAGGTGATCCCAGTGTGGGAAGTTACTTTACACAGGATAATTAGGGATGGCTTTTCTGAGGAGCAAACATTTGAGGGGCCAGCCATGAGAGAGCAGGAGGTCAAACCAATGAGTCTGGGCAGAACAGCAGGTAAAAAAGTCCTGAAGTAGAAAGTTTAGCACATTCAAGGGAGGGAGGGGGCCATTGAGCGTAGAGAGTAGTTATTGAGGGGCGAATGGTATGAAAAAGGGTCAGAGAGGCCTGGTGTTACACACGGGACTGGAATGCACACATGAAGAAGAACAGTAATATACCCTCTCCAGTGCAGCTTCCAACCCGAGCTCCCCAACCACACTAACAAATGTGAAGCTGCAACTGTGACAGCTGCCACTTGGAAGTCACACAGTTATATGCAAAGGTTTAATAAGAAGATGTAATCTTTGTCAGGGAGGACAGAAAATAGCTGGGAGCTAAAGGATAAGCAGAAGTTAACCAGAAGTCAGGGGAAGGAAAAACACTCCAAGCAGAGAGAAGAGTGTGTGCAAAGGTCCTGCACAAAAAAAAAAAAAAGAAGAAAAAAAAGAAAGCCTGGTGAGTACAAGGAGTGAAAAAGATCCAATTGAGCTCAAATGAGAAGAATGAGAGGGAGAGTGGTATAAAACGGAGCTGGAGAGCTGGAGAGGTGGGGAGTGGCCAGACCATGAAGGGTCTTATAGCTACTAAAGTTTCTGAAGCAGCAGGATGACATTATATGTGAGTATGTATATATATACAAGTATATATATATCACATATATATACATATATTTTATACACACATTTTTAACATATACATATGTATATTTTTACAAGGATTGCTCTGTGAGGGCTGAGAGGGTGGTAGGGGTTAATTGGTGGATTACGAGAGGCTGAAGTGATTGGTTCCAGGAAGAGATGCTGTCAGCTTGGGCTAGGGTGATGGTGAGAAGTAGGTGGATTTTTTTTTTTTGGAAGGTAGAAGTTACAAGACTTAGTGAAGCCTTAAATATGGAAAGTGCAAAAGGGGGAAGTTCCAAATGTAACCTCCAGGTTTCAGCTGAATGCACAGTGAAGCCATTCATTGAGAGAACGACTGGAAGTATCTCCATCCTGGGGTGGAGTGAGGTAGACCTTGAACCCATGGTGTCTGAGGGGCCCCAGGTGTCTAAGAGAGGTGAAATAGGCAAGAGACATCCAGAACCGGAGCTCAGAGGACAGACCTGGGCTGAAGGCAGCCTCAGTCTCCTCACATGTAAAATTAAACTAGTAAGAGTACCTACCTCGACTGAATTAAGCGCAAAGTGAGCAAATGCATACTGTATGTTTCATACAGCAGCTGGCTTATACTAAGTACTCAATAAATGGTAGCTCTTAACACTGATAATATTATACCAGCTATTAGCTAATTTATTAGCTGTTCCCCTTGACTAAAACTGGCAAAGAAATATATTGCTATTTCACGCATCCCTTTATAAGACGCAGCTCCAGCTGCATTAATAATGCCTCTTATCCTACATTTAATTCCATATAAGTCAAGTGACTGTGTGTCTCTGATGTGTGACACTGTGTGACAAACCAGGTACAGCACCCCTGCTTTAAACAAGCTGTGGTCTAGGGGAACAAGATGCACACCACACACGCACACCCCCCCCCCACCAATGTACCAGAGACGCCACAAACTAGCACAGATGGTGTTACACAATTTGAGAGTGTAGCTGGAATTAAACCCTACTAAGAGTCCCATCTCTACAAAGATCCACAGTAAGTCCTTGCTGAACACTGAATGACGGGCAAATGTCCCAGATGTAAGAAAACCACTGAAAACACCCCTCCTCTGAACAGGATGACCACAGCAACCGAAGCAACAGTGCTAGTGGCTGTGACTTCCAAGAAGTGATGAAACACCTTTGTGATAAAGATAGCAAGGATTTTCGGGCGACAAATACATTGTGCTTAGCAGGCCCACCCTTACCTGGGAGCATCCTAGATGACAACCGACTGTCTGCTCCAAACAAAAACAATAAAACCCCTGGATGCTCCACAGTTGAGCCCTACCCAACACAGCAGCCACTAGCCACGGGCGACGACTTCCATTCAAATGAACGGAAACCAAGTAAAACTGAAAATTCAGTTCCTCAGGCGCTCCAGCCAGCGGCAGGTGGCTGGTCACTACGCTCTCCAATGTACCCTCTCCTCTCGGTGAAAGTCCCACTGGAACTTAGCACTGGCCCGGGGCAAACGTAAAACACAAACTCTCCGAATGCAATTTTCCACCAGTCTGGTCCCTGAACTGTTACTTTAACTTTACAGCACAGTATAAGTCTATCACAACGAAAACCGAATTGGCTTTCATTTTGAAAGTGTCTCTTTGCCTCTCGCCCAGATAAGACTTCACCGTGATTGAGCCTTGTGCTTTCGTTACACTAAAACTCTCAGAAATGACATAAATACCTAAACTGCATAGTGAGCAGTGGGGATCAGGACCTCCCCGTAATTAACGAAATGACTCGCCGCTTCATATCCTTTACACAATATGGTAAATTACAACAATGTGAAGTTCCCTAGCGCTCGAACTAGGGAACCGGTGCAGTTCCCGGCTCAGCACAGGTGAGCGCACAGGTGGGAGGCGGCGGGGCGAGCCAGCCCGGGAGGCGAGGCAACGCGCGGGGTGGGTGTCCGGAAGGCGCGGCGAGTGCGCGCCGGGCCGGCCACGTCCGTGGGTAAAGGTGTCCCCGCGAGTCCTAAGACACCCGCACAGAAGAAAGTCGGTGGGATAGGGCCCCCCCCCCCGCACACTTGCGAACCCCGCCCGGATCCTCCCGGGGAAGGTCCGCGGCCACCTGTGGTCCCAGGGGAAGGGGCCAGCCCTCTGACACGGAAACACTTCCAGGGGTGGACACACGGGGCGCGGGGGGGGGGGGACAGTGACGATCACAAGTGCCCGTAGAGGCAGGAGCTGTGACAGGACAAGATCAGAGGCTGCGGCGAGAAGGAGGGGCCGTGCCCTCGCTCCCCAGCCCGAGCCCCTCCCGGCCCCGGGACAGGCGGGTTACATAACCTGCCAGGCGTCCCTCCGCGCTCCGCGAGCGGTGCCGGCAGCGAGGACAGTTCCCGCGGCCGGGGGCCCCTCTTCCCCCGCCTCGGCCCGGGGCCGGAATCGGGCCAGGGGAGCAAGCCACCGCCTCTGCCCCGCACGGGCTGGGCCCCCGAGCTTTCAGTTCCGGCCCTGGCGCTCCCACAACCCCAGAAACCAACACACAGACACCATAACAAAGGCGGCGACGCGGCGGCAACACCGGGCTGGGACGACCAGGGGACCGCGGCGGGGCTGGCAGTCAGCCCACCTGCCGGGCAGAGGGCACGGCCGCCCGTCCCGGCCGGTGCCGCCCGGCGGCAAGCGGCCGGCGGGAAGCGGGGGGTGCTTTGATGTGCTACTCACTCTCGTCAGGCAACTGGTCGAGCTCCGCCATCTTGAACGAGCCGCGCCGCTTTTTCAAAGGCTGCCCGCCGCGGTGCATTGTGGGGCGGAGACTGTCTTTGCGAGGGAGGTTCGAATGCAGAGCTCGCTGCCTGCGGCGCCGCGTCGCGCCGCTCCCGCCGCGGCGGGCGGAGGGGGGCAGGCCGGGGGGGGACCGGGCTCCGCCCGCGCCCGCCGGGGGAGGGGGCGCCGCGGGGCCGAGCGGCGCCTCGCCCCTCCGCCCCCGGCCCGGCCCGAGGGAGGCGGCGGGGAGGCCGCGCGGAGAGGCCCGTCTCGCGCCGCCGGGACCGGGGCCCGGCGCCCGAGCGCGGGGTGGGGGCCGCGCGAGCTCCTGAGTCCCGCCGGCCCCGCTCCCGGCCCGCGCCGCCCGCCCCCTCAGGGGCTCGCTCCCGGCTCGCGGTTCGCGTCTCGCGCTGCGGCTGCGGGAACTGCAGGCTGTTCCGAGGGGGAAAGGGAGGGAAGGTGGGAGGGAGGCCCGGGAGCGCCGAGGCGGGGCAGGGGGGCGGCACCTGCGGGCCCCGCGCGGGGAAAGAAGCCCCCGGGGCCGGGCGGCGTTACCCGAGGGGGCTCTGCTCCCAGTCGGTGTTCACGGTTCCCCAAACCCACGTTTCTCCAGCGTCGCCGTCCCCTCCCTTCTCCGGAAAAGCCGGGGGAGGGAGCGGGGAGGAGGACTCAGGCCGCAGCCCCACCGCCGGTCCGTCCGCGACTCCGGGTTCCGGTCGGGGACGCCCTCCCCCCCGCGGTCGGAATCCCAGCGTGGAGGAGAGACCTTGAGAGGTCACGAAGTTAGTCATTTAGGTCATCAGCTCAAGAACTGTTCTGCTCAGCCCTTTCATCCAGTCGGCGCTAGACAAGGTGGTGAGCCGGGAGAGAATTACAAAACCAGCGACGGAGGTTTGTGCAGGACGCAGAGCCAAGTCGGCAGGGACACTACGGGACAGTCCAGTCCGCCGATCGGCGTGGTACGGGAACGCTGGGCGAGAAGTCAGCCAGTTCCGAACGGACCCGGGAGAAGAGACTCACCGTGCCCGCCTGTAGCACTGCCCAGCGATAAACCCTGTTGCTTTCCCACAATTCATTTAACAAATGTGAGGAGTTCCAGCTCTTTCCACCCAGNGCAGGACGCAGAGCCAAGTCGGCAGGGACACTACGGGACAGTCCAGTCCGTCAATCGGCGTGGTACGGGAACGCTGGGCGAGAAGTCAGCCAGTTCCGAACGGACCCGGGAGAAGAGACTCACCGTGCCCGCCTGTAGCACTGCCCAGCGATAAACCCTGTTGCTTTCCCACAATTCATTTAACAAATGTGAGGAGTTCCAGCTCTTTCCACCCAGGAATGTAACGGGAGTGGGGGAATAGGGCCGTCCAACACCGAAAATTCCACAGGGGTGCATGCCAAGAACTAAAAAGTTAAAAAGGTGGTAGCCTGAGATGAGGACAGCAGAACACAGGCCAGCGCGCCCCGCCTTTGAACTTGCTTTGAGACCTGAAGTGATGGAGAAGTCGGTTTTTAAATAGCGGTGGGAGCACGTTCCCATGTGTGTTGGTGGAGCAAAAGTGTGGGTGATGGGTGGATTGGAGGGAGACAAATGAGAGTCCGGGAAACCAGTCGGGAGGAAGCTTGCTGGGGCGGGCAGGCCAAGGACAGGAGCGATAGGTCGAGGCGAACCACCCTGGAGCTTCAGAGAGGGGGGCTCTGGAGTCCAAGGCCTGGCTGGGGTTCGGGGGCCTGGTGTGTAAACTCAGGCAAGTTTGTTTCTTCGTTTAGTTGCCTGTGCCTCCGTTTCTCATGTGTGAAATGCGGATAGTAACAGGCTTGTTTTGAGGATTAAATGAGTTGATGGCTGTAAAAGCCTTATACTTTCCAGCACCCATTCTGGCTCAAAGGTTTGCTGTTGCTACCACTGCTGTAGAACAGGGGATGTGATTGGTGGTGCCAGCTCTGAGCCTCGGGTAACTGGGTGCTGCCGCTTGCTGGGGGCGGGGCGGGGAATGCAGGATGTGAGCAGAGGTGTAAAAATTCAGTTTTACAAAGTAATCCTTCCTGGCTAACTTACCCCCTCCTGTGCCTTTTAAGCACATTCTGATCTACCTTCTAAGAAGATGAAGAACAATTGATCCCTGTAGTGAGCCCCTAGGGGGTGGTGGGCAGTGGGACACTATCGGTTTGGAGATGAGTACAAGGAAAGGTCAACCCTCTGAAAATGAAAGAAGAGAAACAAACAAACATAAAGCAGGTTAGGGGAGTGGAAGTATAAGTTTAAGCGTAAACCATGGTCAAGGTATCTTTAGACCAACACCAATCAGGTTTTATGCTACGCCGGTTTTCACACACAATAGCAGGTCTGCTGTTTAAATATGTATTTTTAGCCCCCTCCTTCGGTGATCTGCATTTTAAACAAAACCCTTAAACGAGTTCTCACACTCGGAAGCTTGAAATTGTACCCCTGCAGCAGACCTACCCCTCACTAGCTGGGTGACTGCAAACAAGGCCCTTAACTATTATTCTCAATGAGGTTCTTTATTAGATTTATGAGAGAGGTTTTAAAATCTCTGGTTTACTCGATCCTCCCAAATACGTCTTAACTCGTTCAAGGACAACCTCCACCCAGATGATAGAATCAAGGCTCTGGCCTCCTTGTCTCACTCCATTTTCTTCCTCTGAGATGTGATGATAAAATCCGCCACAGGACTGTTAAAGTTTAAATTTTGTATTTTGATTTACAATGATATGATTGCATAAGAGTTACTGCTTTAAGAAGAAAAATGGACAAGGACACTAAGTCATAGAAAGTCTAGATAAAATACACCATCAGAAAAACAAACAGCCACATTTTAGGCATATCAAGTTTGATCATTTCTAGTCCCATGGTCCATTTGTCAAATATTGCATTATTTTTCTGTGTACACTTGTGTGCTTCAAAGGACATTATCAAGAATGCAAAAAGACAACCTTCACAAGGGGAGTAAAGCTTTGCAAATCATATATGGTAAAGGACTTATAATCAAAATACATAAAGAATCTTACAACTTGATAATTAAAAAAAAGAATCCAATTCAAAAATGGGGAAAGGTGCCAAAAATGTACAATAAACCAATGAGCACATGAAAAGATGCTCCCCATCATTAGTCATCAGGAAAACGCAAATTGAAACCACAATGAGATACTACTTTACGCCCACTGGGGTGGCTATACTCAGAAAGGCAGGTGTTGACAGAGTTCTGGAGAAACAAACTCATCCACAGCTGGTGGGAACCTAAAACAATGCAGCCACTATGGTAGTTCCTCAAAAATGAAACAGAATTACCATATGATCTAGCAATACCACTTCTGAATATAGGCATATGTCAGAGAGATTGTGGGTTCAGTTCTACACCACCACAATAAAGTGAGTATCAAAATAAAGCAAGTCATTTTTCTGCTTGGAGGAGCTGGCCTTCAACTTGTTAAAAAGAAATCTGTGAAGCACAATAAAGAGGTATGCCTGTCTATACCAAAAATACTGAAAGCAGGGGCTTTAGATATCTGTACACCCATATGTTCATCGCAACATTATTCACAACATCAAAAGGTGGAAGTAATCCACATGTCCATCCCCAGATGAATGGATAGACAAAATGTGGTAGACACATGTAATGCAGTATCATGGAGCCTTAAAAAGGAAGGAAACGGATACATGCTACGATGTGATCGAACCTTGTGGATATTACACTAGGTGACATAAAGCAGTCATAGAAAGACCAATATTTGCCCTGGCTGGTGTAGCTCAGTGGATTGAGCACGGGCCTGTGAAGCAAAGGGTTGCCGGTTCCATTTCCAGTCGGGGCACATGCCTGGGTTGCAGGCCAGTTCCCCAGTAGGGGACACATGAGAGGTAACCACACATTGATGTTTCTCTTCCACTCTTTCTCCTTCCCTTCCCCCCTAAAAATAAATAAATAAAATCTTAAAAAAAGAAAGACCAATATTTTATTATTCCATGTATATGAGGTGCCTAGAGTAGTCAAATTCATAGTGGCAAAAGAAGAATGGTTGTTTCCTGGGGCTGCGGGGAGGAGAAATTGGGAGTTACTGTTCAGTGGGACAGAGTTTCAGTTGGGAAAGATGAAAAAGTTCTGGAGGTGGATGGGGGTCATGGCTGCATGGCAGTGTGAATGTACATAATGCCACTGAACTGTGCACTTACAAACGGTTAAAATGGTGAATTTCATATTATGTATATTTTATCACAATAAAAAATTCTCCTTTGCAAAGACAGTACACACAATAGAATCCCACTTACCAATATACAGGCAGGGGATTAAAATCCTGAACAAAAGATACCCAGTAGTGGCTATACCTGGGTGGTGGGATTATGGATAATTTTTACTTTCTTTGTATCTGTATTTACCATTTTTCTACAGTAACATTCTTATTACTTTTGTAATAAAAGCTATTGAAATACAGGTATATTCATATGGTGGAATAGTATTTAGCCATAAAAAGGAACCTAGTACTGATACATACTGAAGTATAAATGAACCTTAAAAACATGCTGAGTAGCCCTGGCTGGTGTAGCTCAGTGGATTGAGCGCGGGCCTGTGAACCAGACGATCGTGGTTCGATTCCCAGTCAGGGCACATACCTGGGTTGTAGTCCAGTTCCCTGCAGGCCAACTCCCAGCAGGGGACGCACAAAAGGCAACCATACATTGATGTTTCTCTCCCTCTCTCCTTCCCCTATAAATAAAAAATTAAAAAAAAAACATGCTGAGTAAAAGAAGCCAGTCACAAAGGACTACCTATTGTCTCATTTCATTGATATGAAATGTCCAGAATAGGCAAATTCATAGGAACAGACAGATTAGTGGTTGCCTAGAGCTGGTGGGTTGGGGAGGAAGTGGGAGTAATTTCTAAAGGGTATAAGGCTTTTTTAAAAAAGATTTGATTCATTTATCCTTAGAGAGGAAGGGAAGGAGAGAGGGAGAGAAATATCAATATACGGTTGCCTCCTGCGCGTCCCCTGCTGGGACCTGGCCCGCAACCCAGGCATGTGCCCTGACCGGGAGTCGAACCGTGTTCCTCTGGGTTGCAGTCCCACGCTCAATCTACTGAGCCACACCAGCCAGGGCTACAGGGTTTCTTTTTGGTGTGAAGAAAATGTTCTCAGATTCCCTGATTGAGTCTGACAATGGCTGCACAACTCTACACAGACTAAAAACCGTTGAACAGGACATTTTAAATAGGTGAATTGTGTGGTGGGTGAACTGCATCTCAATAAAGCTGCTACGGGAAAAATCTTACTTTTCAGACTTTTTAGGTTTTGTCTTGATCTAAAGATTTTGGTAATCACTCTTCATAGAATCCTTTTCTAAGCCAGGTAATGAAGATGCAAAGTCAAAGGCACTCTGCTGGGCCATTTCATGGTTTTGTTTATTTGTTTGTAGAGAGATGGGAAAGGAGGGAGGAAGAGAAGGAGAGAAATATTGATCTGTTGCCCCTCACGCATGCCCTGACCCAGGACCAAACCCACAACCAAGGCATATGCCCAGACCAGGAATCAAACCGGTGACCTTTTGCTTTGCAGAATGATGCCCAAACAATTAAGCCACACTGGCCAGGGCTCTGCTGGGCCATTTTAAACAATAGCTACCAAAACAAAATAAAGAACCCCTATATCAAACTGCTTTCCTTTCCACTCTATCTTTTCTGCCAAACATTCTACTTACTATTCTGCAAACTGTACTAGGAAGAGAGGCTGTCCTTCATGTGGACCCAAGTGTCTACAGAAAGATGCAAATTGCATTCTTGACAGATCCTGTTTCTTTAGAATAACCCAGTCCCTAGGAGGGTCATCAAATACCTGTTTCTCCTGCAACTCAGGTAAAAGTATCACTTATTTAAAAAAAAATAGAAGGGATTGTTAAACCTATTTCCTAAGGAAGTAGTGAGAATTAAATGAGATTACTTATGTAAAATACCTGGCCCAGCTCTGGGCCCCCCCCCCCTTTGCTGTATCCTATTTCCCTAAATGGTACCCGGAAGGAACTAAATGTTGTATTCCCAAGACAGAACTTCTAAAGATAGTATGCTGCTAAAGATAGTATGCTTGCAAAACTTACTGGTGTATCCCAGGTCATTTGTGGAAGCCTCAGTTTTTCAGTCTGCAAAATGGAACCAAAGTTAAGGAAAAACACCACTTCCTTTAAGGAATAATAGCAACCTCTTTAATCAGATATCTTGCATAAAAAAAGATAAAGTAGTTATGATAGACGATCCCATGGGAAGGAAAGAGAGCCATATTTCCCCCACACGTGAACATAATCATTGTCCAGAATTTTCTGAATTAATCGGCAACATCAACTAGAGGGCACATGTGGCCAGTCTCCCCAAGGCGAGGACGGGGGGGCGGGGGGACTTGTCATCAGGGCAGCCCGAACCAGAAAGATTGTTCCTTCAGGACATGAATGTGTCTATGGGGTGTCAGGAAACATTAACAGCTGGATGTCATTGACTTCTCTTTCTCTTCTTCACCCCCAATACCCTGAGAAATTTAACAGGGTACAATTAATCCAGGAGTTAGGTGGCAAATATTTTACCTATGGCAGGCATTAGGCAAAATTCAATGTGACATAGTGCCTAGTCTTACAGATTTTATGGTCTAATGGAAGACACAGACAAATTCTATCGGCAATACAATCAGTGTGATGAGTGCCACTGTAGCATTGAGGATGGGGTGCTTTAAGGAGCAGGTGTGGGGGCCAGGAGCAAGAAACAAACACATGGTCTCTGAACTGAGACCGGAGAATGAGCAGAAGTTAGGGAAAGGAAGGGAAGAAGAAACTAGTATTACCGGCAGAGGGTCACATGCAAAGGCCCAGAGGTGAGAAAGAACATGACTTGTATTCCAGGGACTCTAAGTAGTTCGGGTGGCTGGAGAGTTTAAGAAACGGCAAGAGGTGGGCGTAGAGCGACAAACAGGGATCACACAAAAGTTGGGAGGAATGTTTAAAAAACTTTTCCTTGGGGGGAGGGGGTATAAGGGGAGTAAATGGAAATGGAAAAAAATACAATAAAGATTAAATAAAACACAAAACAAAACCTTTTCCTGAAGTGGGTTTTGGTAGCTATGGAGATATGGCTGTGGGCTCTCCCGCTGCGAGGGGTGCGGTTGGCTGCCAGGCTCCCGCTGCTGCACCCCAAGATCTGGCGCAGCATTCACGCCGATGCCACGCCCTCCCCGGGCTGCTCCTCCGCAGTAACAGAGCACAGCCATTTGCACCCGCCAGGGGTCTCCTGCAGTGGGCGGCCTTCATCCCGGGGCTCCTGCACACCATGGTCGGGACTGGCTGCATGCTTACCTACAGAGCTGCCTGCGCACGATGGTGACCCTCGGCCAATGCGATGGGAAGTATTAACTGAGGGGCTGTGACCATCTGTTCTGTGGATTGTTTGAAGAGCAGGATATACCAGCTTGTCAGCATTGTTTAGTAATTGTAGCTTTCGGGGGAGCCGTGGGGATTTCCACGATTCCTGGGGAAGGCGGGTGGTGGAGCTGGAACGCGCCTACATGATCAGCTTGCGCTAAGGGCGCCCCACCCTTCGGGATCCTGTGGGATCCAGCAGGGGGAAGGCACAGACGCCCCATGCTGAGAGCTCCAGCCCTCGTTGTTGCATAACTTCTCCTGCTGTTACTGCACTGTATGCATCCTTTGTTCTGTGCCGAGAGGACCCTAATGTAAACTATGGGCTTCGGGTGAGGATGATGTGTCCACGGGACTTCACCATTTATAACAAACGAACGGCTCTGGTACTACTCATTGATGAAAGAGCTGGCCAGGCCCCTTGGAGGAGGAAGAACCCTGTAATGGGGTGTCAAGTGTACACTGTTATGTTGTTCATCGAAGGGACCTATGTAATCAGGTGACCGAGCCCTGAGGAAGAGGAAATGCCCAGGTATGTTAAGGACTACTGACACAGTCTGAGTTCATATCCACAGTCACCAGCGTGCAGTCATCAAAATGCCCCTTTAAAGATGGGGTGGGGGCAGGAGGTAACAAGTGGAGTCTTGCTTAAAGCCTGGCTTGCAACAGGCCCAGGGGGTCTGTGGACACACTGGTGGTCATTTCCGCAGGTTCTGAGGCTAGAGCTTGGGGTCTGGAGAAAGCCCCTCCCTCACTGAGTCCTCGGCCTGTGGGGTAACAGCTCCGGTCATGGGAAAGGTTAAATGGGCAACTGGCTGCCTCTGGAACTCCCCTCTGCCGTCCCCACAAAACAAAATAAACACAAAGTCAAATCCTGGGGGTGGAGATGGTGAAGATTAGCACTACCACCAAAGGATGTCACATCTCAGATCTGGTTTTGAAAAAATCTTTTTCAGTTCCTTGTACAATCATTCGGCCATGCCTTCACATTTCATGTTTTTTCATGTTCAACAAATTGATTTTAAAAAAGTTATCTCATTGTGTAAAAAGAAAAGTCTGTGCAGTCATTTTAAACCACGACACTATCTTGATTTAATCACTGGCTGCTTTTCTTGTAAGTTCTAATTCTCCCTTTGACAGGTAACAATAGCTCTTAATCTCATAGGCATCTGAGTCCGGGTTCGTCTTCCTCCCAAATACAACGTAGTCAATGTCACGTTCACTCTAAATATCTTCAGATTGAGCCTTGTAGGGAATTTGTGGTTAATAATTAACGCCTTCTGGGGAAACCTGTTCCATGGAAATTTTTTTTTTAATCCTCACCTGAGGACACTTTTTTTCATTGCTTTTAGAGAGAGAGGAAGGGAGAGAAACATCCATGCAAGAGAGAAGCATTGATTGGTTACCTCCTGCATGTGCCCGGTCTGGAGACTCCAGGCGCCCAAACCTGGGGTTGAACCCAGGACCTTGGTATGAACCCACAAGCTTTTGTTTATGGGACGACGCTCCAACCAACTAAGCCACACCGGTAGGGCCCATGGGAATTTTTCATTCAGTTTTCCCCAGGGCTCTGTGCCCTTCTTCCTCCTGTTGTCCAACTGCATTATTTTCTTCCAATTCTCTTGGAAAACGTAACGGATCTTAACGGATCACTACACGTATTGGGAAAATGACCCGAAAAGGAAATTTTAGCATCAGAGCAGTAGCTTATTTTCCATGTTGAATAAAAATGACACTGAAAGTTCGATGCAATAGTCTTTTCTCAGTATTTTCTTTCAAGTGACAATTTGTTTTGGTTTTAGGACCAATTTTATCGTTACTTTCATCAATAAGAAGACACATTGCTGTCAGAGAACAAACCTGTTGCTCCTCCAAGTTGCCACTGGTTATTTCCGGCATGTTAACCTAAGTCTCTTCTGTTCTAAACGCCCTTGATCTGGCTGCAGGCGAGGGTCCCGGGGCTGCATCAGCCGCCAAGAACCCAGTGAAGGCTGCGGGGCTTTAACTGTGTCTCCCCTGGGGCCTGCCCAAGAGTTTCTTTCTTTCCCGCTCTTTGCTGCAGTTGGCTGGTGCAAAGATGGGAAGCTCCATCAGTGAGTCTCTCCTGTAGGGATTGTGCAATGGGATCCAGAGAGTGGATTTGGTCACTTTCCAAGTGACTACACAATAAAGCAGAAAATTGTCCTTTTCTCTGCCTCTGTTTTCTGCCCCGTGGCTGGGAAAAGCGGACAAAGCCAGTCCCCAAAGAAGTGGTGAACTCCCGGGAAGGTGTTGCATGAGGAGAGTCCCAGCTGTGATTCCCCTGCCCCCAAAGGGGGGGGGCAGCTGTGAATCCCCTGGGACCTGGTTCCCTTTCTCCGCCTGCACTCCTGCCCTGGGGTTAATTGCAACCTGAGGCTATTATTTCTTTTTAAAGATTTTTATTTATTTTTAGAGGGGAAGGAGAGAGGGAGAGAAACATCAATGTATGGTTGCCTTTTGTGCATCCCCTGCTGGTAGTTAGCCTGCAAGGAACCGGTTTGCAACCCAGGCATGTGCCCTGACTGGGAATTGAACCGCGATCATCTGGTTCGCAGGCCCGCGCTCAATCCACTGAGCTACGCCAGCCAGGGCCCACTAACCTTATTTCTATGCTGTAGTAAAACTAAACTGTGCAGGTGCAAAGGGTCGGGGCAGGGAAGACAGGTGAGAACAGCTTTGTTTATTTAGTGGGTGGGGTCATGGGGAAATTTTTGTCTTATTTTTTATTTCTTTTTTTAAAGATTTTATTTATTTGTCTTTAGAGTGGAAGGGAAGAAGAGAGGGAGAGAAATATCAATGTATGGTTGCCTCTTGTACATCCCCTGCTGGGAACTGGCCTGCAACCCAGGCATGTGCCCTGACTGGGAATCGAACCGAGATCCTTTTGTTCGCAGGCCCGAGCTCAATCCACTGAGCTACACCAGCCAGGGCTTATTTTTTATTTCTTTAAATAGCTTGTACCACATCAATTTTAAGATTTAAAAAATGGAAGCTTAATGTATGTTTAGTAAAGTGCCCAAATCTTACACATGTAATATCTTGACAATTAAAAAAAAATCAGCTTCATGGAGATAAAACTAATACATACTAAAATGCACTCTTATAAAAAAATAAAATGCACCCTTTTAAGGGTACAGTTTGGTGAATTTTGACCCCTGTGCATACATCACTATAAGATACATTTCCATCACCAAGGAAGTTCCACTCATTCTCCTCTGCACTCAGTCCCACCCCTCCTGGTGCTAGGCAACCACCCATCTGCTGTCTGTTTTGGGGGGGATCTAGACTCTTTAGCTCAACAATAAATAACGTTTCTGAAGCTTCTCCATGTAGTCACATGTATCAGTAGTTTGCTCCTTTTTATTGCTGAGTAGCATTCTGTGGTATAGACACACCGGTGTGTGCCTCTACGTGCCTGTAGGTGCGCAGTTTGGGGTGTTATGAATAAAGCTGCCATGAAAATGTGTGCACGACTCTTTCTGTGATTATGTTTTCATTTTTTCCTGGGTAAAAACCTAGGCATGAAATGTCTGGTCCTATGGTAGGTGTATGTTTATCAGAATCTACCAAATAGTTTTCCAAAGTGATTGTGCCATTTGCCACCCCCACCAGCAACGTCTGAGAGTTCCATTGCTTTGTATCTGTGTCAGCACCTGGTATTAATCAGCCTTTTTTTTTTGCCATTGATAGATGTGTAGTGATATTGATTTCTAGGTTCTTTTGTGGTCAAGAAACATACTCTATCTTCTTCCCATCCTTTTAAGGGTGGGAATTGTCCTATGCCCAGGATATGGACTATCTTGGTGAATGTTATATTCACACTGGTAATGAATGTGTATTTCGTAACTGTTAGCTGGAGTGCTCTCTATATACCAGTTATGGTCAAGTTGATTGATGATGTTCAAATCTTGGCCTATTGATTTTCTCTTTATCAGTGACTGAGAGATGATTGTTGAATTTGCATCTGTAATTGTGGATTTGTCTATTTCTTTCAGTTCTGTCGGTTTTTGCTTCCTGTAATTTAAACCTGTTATTAGAAACATACTTAGGAGTCTTCTTGATGAATTGCCTCTTTTGTCATTATGAAATTATTCTAGGCCCTGGCTGGTGTAGCTCAGTGGACTGAGCACGGGCCTGCAAACCAGAGGATCGCAGTTCGATTCCCAGTCAGGGCACATGCCTGGGTTGCAGGCCAGTTCCTGGCAGGGGACACACGATACATTGTGTGTCCTCGGCAGAGGCAACCATACATTGATATTTCTCTCCCTCTCTCCTTCCCCTCTAAAGATAAATAAATAAAAAAAATTTTTTTAAAAATTATTCTAAAAAATCTCTGGTAGTATTCCTCATTCTGAAGTTACCTTATCTGATATTGATTTAAATTACTTACGAGTCACGTTTGCATAGTACATTAGTCTCCCCTTACCTGTGGGGAATACATTTCACGAACCCCCTCCCTAGACATGCCTGAAAGTGCCAACAGTACTGAACCCTATACATATTACGTTTTTTTCCTATATATAAATACCTTTTCACTTAAAGGAAGCACTTTATGGCTTCTCGTTGGCATACCCACATGGCCCGCATCACCACTCTTGTGCTGTAGGGCCATTATTTAATAAAATAAGGGTGATATGAGATCAGCACTGACACCCCGACTGCTGCTCCGCTCGCTGAGGTAACTGCTACGTGACTGAGGGGTGGGCCACGCTGGACGAAGGGATGGTTCACATCGCAGGCAAGGTGGAGCTGGACAGTACGAGATTCCATCACGCTGCTCAGAACGGCGGGCAATTTAAAACTGAATGGTCTGTTTCTGGAATTTTCCATTTCATATTTTCAGACTGCAGTTGACCACTGGTAACTGAAGCTGTCGAGCAAAACTGTGGATAAGGAAGGGTCTACTATATATATTTTTTATTTTTATTTTTTAAAATTAATTAATTTTTAGAGAGAGGGGAAGGGAGGGAGAGAGGGAGAGACACATCAGTGTGAGAGACAGAGACATTGATTGGCTGCTTCCTGCATGTGCCCTGAACCACTCAGGCATGTGCCCTGACCGGGAATAGAACCAGTGACCTTCTGCTTTGCGGGATGGTGCCTAACCAACTGAGCCATACCAGTCAGGGCTACATATCTTTTTATATGGATGAATAAAATCTGTCCTGTGTCGATATATTCAAAGTACATTTCTTTAGACAGTGTAGTTTGGTCTTGCTCTTTAAATCAGTCTGACACTCTCTGCCTTTAGTTGAAATGTTCAGATCATGTATATTTAATAGTAATCAACATGGTTGAATAGCAGTTTGCCACTTAGTAGTTGTTCTCTGTATGTTCGCATGTATTCATTTTTGTTACCTTTTGATTGTTTTTCATGATTCCATTTTCCCACCTCTACTGACTCATTAACTGTACCTCCTTGCTATTTCTGTTTCTCTGATTGGTTGGAACTCGCCGCAGATGGAATATGTGTATCTCGCCAAGATCCAAATGTTGAAACTGAGCCCCCACTGGGATGGTATTTGGACGTGGAGCCCTCGTGAATGGGACTGGTGCCCTAATAAAGGCAACCCTGGATAGCTCCTTTGCCCCTTCTTCCATGTGAGGACGAAGAGAGAAGGCGGACTTTTATGAACCAGGAAGTGAATACTGGACTTTTCAGCTTCCAGAACTGTGATAACGAAATTTCTATTGTTTGTAAGTCTATGATACTTTGTTATAGCAACATGGATGTACTAAGACAGAACTCAAACATCTCTCAAACAGTGTGAGTGCTGGGAACTGTCCAACTTCCATTTCTCCCATGGTTGTCATTATTATTATTTTTCCTGGCTTCGTAGAGTTTCATGTGAGTTACAGACAGCTCAGTCTTCTTCAGCAGACTCAAAGAGATCCCTCCCCACGCAGATGTCTTGGGTTCTTTCTCTGTGTTACTTCGCCCTGCAAATACCCAGCTACCTTAGCCTCCTGAAGCCAATCTCTGCCCTTCAACACAGCCAAACTGCCGCCCTGTGGGGTTCCCTCTTCTTGCACCACAGTGGCCCAGGGAGCACCTCCAGGCAGAAAGCCTAGGTGATCCTGCGGCTCATTTAATTCCTTTCCCTTCTCAAGGACCACAGTTTTGTGTTGCCTGCTGTACAACGGAGAACATTAGTTTCTTAGGCTTCGCTCAGTTTCCTTACAGCTGGACAGCATATATGGTCCCTGTTACTGTGTCATGACTAGAAAGAGACGTCCCCATCAATAATTAAAAATTTCAACATTTCATGTACTAACATACTGTTGATGTGGGCCTTCCTTCCTTTGGCTCTTCAGTACTTATCTTTTTAAAACACTTGATTAGTGAATAAAACAAAAAAAAGACAACTATGTAGACACTACTCTGTTTTGAGATTACCTTTTCTAAAATGTGCCAGATCTCTATTTTACTTGTGGGTAATTACATTCATTCTTGAACAAATAACTGACCATATGGGTTACTCACTGTAGCCAAGGTAAACAGATATACCTGCTTTTAAATGAGCAGATAAGCTCAGTCTCAGTTTATTGATACCATAAAATGATGACCTTCCATCTGTGTTACTTTGTAATTCAGATTCTAGAGACAGCAAGAGAGGAAGAGAGAGAAAGAGCTTCTTTGTTCCACTGATTTATGCACATTCATTGGTTGATTCTTATATGTGCCGTGAACCGAGATTGAACCCACAACCTTGGCATATCAGGACAATGCTCTAACCAACTGAGCTACCTGGCCAGGGCCAAAGGTCATGAATTTTTTGAAGATTCCTTCTGGAAAAGTAAATTGCAAAATTGTACGTATACCAGGGTTATAACCCAAACTTCTTATATTAAAAAAAAAAGACTGGAAAGATATCAAAAATGTTAATAGTAGCTAGTTTGGGTTATTAGATTATAATTTGGTAATTATTGCTTAATTTTTCTTCCTCTGGTCTACCTGATTTTCGGCCTTAGGCTACTTTTGCATCCCTGCGGTAATTCTGCATTCATGCAATAGACAGCAGTTAACATTTACACAACGCCCACTACATATGGTCACTAGTTAATAGTACCTGCATTTTTCTCAGTCAGTCCTCCTCACACCTTTTAAGAGAGGCACCATTTGTATCCTCAATTCTCTCATGTTCCAAGAGTCTGTGAAACTTTCCAGGATCGTACAGCTAGTTGGTGGCAAGAGTCAGGCAGCTTCTGCTCTTCCCACAGAACGGCATGACAGCTCTGATTTCTCAACAGCCAGAGCACCAAGCTTCACACAGGCCTTCAGGTAGGCTTCTACGTGATGCCCATTTATTAATTTAAAAAAATATAAAAATTGGTAACATTGGCCTTGGTTAGCGTGGCTCGGTGGGTTGAGCACCAGCCTGCGAACCAAAAGGTTGTCGGTTCGATTCTGCAGTCAGGGCACGTGCCTGGGTTGTGGGTTTGGTCCCCAGGTGGGGACCAAATGAGAGACATCTGATCAATGTTTGTCTTGCACATTGATGTTTCTCCCTCTCTTTCTTCTTCCCGTCCCCTCTCTCTGAAAATAAACAGAATCTTTGAAAAAATTGCCAACATCGAAAAGGGCAGTGCTGGGTTACACTAGTCACTCTCGAGTTCATAAATTCTTCTGTGTGAATGGGATACTTCGCATTTCTCAAATTAAACACACTGAGTCACACCAGAGTCTACTGCGTCAATAACCCACTTGTCTCTGGAGCATCGTAACAACAGGAACGAGCTGGCCTGCGGCAACTGCCGGGGAGCAGTCCCTGAGAACCCGCCCACCATGATGTCCTTCAGTCCCTTGCACTTCCCGTGCCCAAACAAATCTTCTGTAGATTCCGAGACCCAGCTCTGCGTCACAGTCCCTCCCAGAATCGCTCCAGCACCTGTGTGGTTTTCCTTCGTCCGCACCCCACAGGCATGCCAGTCCTGAGCCACCAACCGGCTCCTCCATCAACCAGTACTTGCTACTCGACTCAAGCAATGCTCATCTGTGCATCTTACACGTAGGACAGAGTGCTCTCCAATCGCCTTTTGGGAGCAGACCGTGTACTTGGGTTGCAGGCGTTCTCGAATGTGCTGTCCCCTGCGTGCACACACGCCGCAGGTACCTAACTATGTGCGTGCACTGGCTCCCGCCCCGGGCCTGGCCCTTGTTCTTTCTCCTACTACCTTAGTTCTCTCATTCTAATCCTCCCCCTGGGCCTGCGTGTTCGGCAAACCAGAGTCCATCTCCATTAACCATCAGCATTTTTAACTTCTCCCTGTATCATTCTAAGCCCTCCTCTAAAGCATCATTTCCTCCCAAACTATGTGTATGGAATTTTGTCTCTATGTAGCTGTTGGCTTTTTATGTCCCTCTCCTCCTCTGCTCTCAAGTTCTATTGTATTTGCTTCTCACAGGTGGCTGTTCCTTTGGGGGAACACACACACACACACACACAATCACTGAACTTTGCCTCCAACGAGGAACATCTTTTAAAAGTCCTTTATGTACTGAGATTCTTAACTATTTGTTGATACGTTTCTAAGTAACACACCGACGTGAATGACCTGAACCAACAAAGAAACGGCGCAGTCTCAGGTAACGAGCCTCCTGGAGGAGGCTGTGCACCTGGGGAGGTTATCAGGGACCGGGGCCCTTCGCTCACCTGGCCTGGCCTGGCCTGGCCTTTCCCAGCACACCAGCTTGTCCTGCAGGGCTCCTCTCGGAGTGGCTGACCGGAGTGACTGACCATCAGAGTGGGTCTGGGCACCCAGGCACCACAATGCCCGGTGGGAGGAGCTGCCTCTTCTACTTCTCATCAGCGAGGACCTCATTTCCAAAAGCCCTCAGCAGACTTCCCCTTGGGTGTCACTGGCCAGGACTGGGCCACGTGCTCTTTCCCAACTGACGTGCCAGCAAAGGGAATGGGACCACCACCCATGGCTTGGATCAGTGGTGGCAGGTTATCAACCAGGTGCGACAGGTGGAATCACCTGGGGAAATGGTCTGGGATGTGCCCCGGGCATAGGGATTTTGTAGGTCTCCCTAGGTGATTGTAATGTATAACCAAGATTGAGAACCATGGGCTTAAGACTCCTCAGAATTTACCCTGAGTTTGGGGGGAAGTACGGAGGAGGGGTGGATACCAGGGGAAAAAATGGGGCCAGGAAGGAGAGGAATGATTGCTGGGCTGGCAAAAAAAAAAAAAAAGTCTGTTTTACCCATTCATCTCCATTGAAAGCAAAGTATGTCCATTCATGCTTTCATTGATTCATTTCCTATTCAAACAATGTTTTGGGGTTCCCACAATGCTCAGGAGACACCGAAGGGCACTGCTAGGGAACGAGAACAAGTTTCAGGTCCAACAGACAAAGCACACCTCCTCCAGGCAGATCAGGACCCCAAGGCACAGAGCTGGATTAGGGAGAGCAGGCTGGATTTCAGCTGTCATGGGTCCCCTTGGTGGGCAGCCTTGGGTAGCGTACAATTTCACTAACTGTACAGGGAGGCCTGAAGAATGCGAAGATAAACAGGACACAGGTCCTGCCCACTAGGATCCAGTCTAAAAGGGAGAAACACAGTCATATCAACTGCTTTTTGATAGTTTATCAAGTGTATCAGGGGTGACAGAAGACATCTTACAGTTCTAGAATTAAATTAAAATGTTATCCCTGACCAGTGTGACTCAGAGGGTTGGGCATGGTCCTGCAAAGTGAAAAGTTTCCAGTTTGATTCCTCATCAGGGCTCATGCCTTGGTTGCGGATTTGGTCCCTGGTTGGGGCACGTGTGAGGGGCAACAGATTCATGTTTCTCTCTCATATCAATGTTTCTCTCCCTCTCTTCCTCCCTCCCTTCCCCCCTCTCTCTCTCTCTCTCGAAAAAAAAAGAAAATCTTTCAAAAAATTAAATTTTTATGCCTTTACCAGAGATAAATGCGTTTAATTCACTCTGTTTTCTAGCTAGAAGAGTGAGAATACATATGCATACCCTTATATATGCCATTCTGCATAGCACTAGTTCATTATAAGGTTATTTGCCTTTAGAAATATTTTCCCTTAAAAACACTACCAACACAATTATTCACAGTACTTTATTAGTAACCTTCTTTGCTCTCAGAGTACTGTGCATGCATTTTTAGCCAATGAGAGCAAGCTGTGCTGTGCACCCTGAACCAACGGGCACAAGCAAGCGCCTCCTACTCCCTAAGCTCTCAGCCAACGAATATCCATCCTATGCATTCTCCGTGGTTGTATGAGTTCTGCAAAGGTGGGGTTCATTCCTCTATGATCTTTCTTTCTGTACCTATTTTGTTTCTGGCAAGCTGTTCTGACCCACAATGGCCTGCTTTAGAAGTAATAGAGCTGGACCCATTTCAAAGCAGCAAAGGAAAAGTAGTATTATGTTGGACTTCAACCGAGGAGAGAGGCCTGCAAGGAAGCAGTCCAGGGAAGGCGGGTCAACAGGTGAGTAAGGATTGGTGGGAGTCCTCGGACTTGACGAGAAAATCGTAAACATCACTGCAGTCCAGGGAACTGATGGGCATGACCTCAGGGGATCTGGACAGAAAGAACGAGCAGACTGGTAGTGGCTGACGCCCTGCACACAGGCAGGGACCACGAGCACCTACAGAATTGGGATCAATGGCCCAGGCACGGAATTGATCTCATTTCTGGAATTGCTAAACAGACTATGCACTGCCTTTCGCTAGCTGATAACCCAAAGAAAAAGAATTACAGTCGTCCCTTGCTATATCGAGGTTCACTTATTGTGGCTTCACTGTATCGCGGAACCCACAATAAGTGAACCGCAATATAGCGAGGGATGACTGTGTATTTCACTGGGGAGTACCCACATAGAATTTTATGTTGTTAAAATTACGCAGGTTTCGGAGTGTAGAAAGTGTTTAAGAGTGTATGAAGTGTTTATAAGAGCATGGGAAAGGTTTATAGGAGTGTGGGAAGGGTTTATAAAGCCTTAAAAAATATATAAATAATAAAATAAATATAATGTCCCTACTTCGCAGACTTTCACCTGCTGCCGGGGTCTCTGGACCACAACTCCCATAATAGGTGAGGGATTGCTGTAGTGCACTAGTTAGCAAGGGTCTTAAAAAGAAAAAAGAAAATAGCAGGACACAAAAAAACTAAATTCTGATAGGGACTGAGGAGCTAGGAAGGCAATCCGAATAAAACACAGGTCCCAGATACACAAGTGGACTCAGGGAGACTTTGGCTTAGTACCTGTTGAGTTTTTCTGTGTAACAGTGACCCCCTGAAGTAGGATTACTGGAAAGGGTCACACCAACATTGCATGGGTATTTCCGGGAACTGACCAACACCCATGGATGCTTGAGAAGGATTTTTACATTGGCTGGGAAGCTGGACCAGATCTGAAGGTCTTAAACCTTTTAAAGTCAGGAGTCCCCTGAGAATCTAAAGGTAAGGACCCTTCTTTTCCTCCAAAAAATTCACATGCCCTTTGAATTGGTTACTTATTGCTACATAATAAATCACCCCCAAGAATTTAGTGGCTTATTATCTCACAGTTTCTATGGGCCAGGAATTCAGAAGCAGTTTAGCTGAGTGATTCTGGCTCATGATGTTAAAGTCAAGTTCTTTTTTTTTTTTAAATATATTTTATTGATTATACCATTACAGTTGTTCTATTCCCCCCCTTCAATCCCTTCCACCCGCACCCTCCCTCCCCCACCATTCTGCCCCCCTTAGTTTATAACCACGTGTCTCAAGTTCTTTGGATTCTATATTTCCCCCACTATTCTCGCCCTTCCCCCTATTTTCTACCTACCATCTATGCTATTTTCTGTGCCTTCTCCCCTCTTCTCCCCCTCCCACCCCCCTGTTTCTAACCCTCCATGTGTTCTTCATTTCTATGGTTCCACTCCTGATCTAGCTGTCCTCTTGGTTTGCTTTTGTTTTAGGTGTGGTTGTTAATAGCTGTGTGTTTGCTGTCCTTTCACTGTTAATATTTTTCATCTTCTTTTTCTTATATAAGTCCCTTTAGCATTTCATATAATAAGGGCTTGGTAATGATGAACTCCTTGAACTTGACCTTATCTGAGAAGCACTTTATCTGTCCTTCCATTCTAAATGAAAGTTTTGCTGGATAAAGCAATCTTGGCTGTAGGTCTTTGGATTTCATGACTTGGAATACTTCTTTCCAGCCCCTTCTTGCCTGTAAGGTCTCTTTTGAGAAATCCGCTGACAGTCTGATGGGTACTCCTTTGTAGGTGACTGTCCCCTTATCCCTTGCTGCTTCTAGGATTCTCTCCTTCATTTTGGTCTTGGCTAATGTAATTATGATGTGCCTTGGTGTGTTCCTTCTTGGGTCCAACTTCTTTGGCACTCTCTGAGCTTCCTGGATTTCCTGGAAGTCTATTTCCTTTGCCAGACTGGGGAAGTTCTCCTTTATTATTTGTTCAAATACGTTTTCCACTCGTGGCTGTTTCTTTCCCCCTTCTGGTACCCCTATAATTCGGATGTTGGAACGTTTAAAGATGTCCTGGAGGTTCCTAAGCCTCTCCTCATTTTTTTGAATTCTCATTTCTTCATTCCTTTCTGGTGGGATGTTTTGTTCTTCCTTCTGGTCCATTCCATTGATTTGAGTCCCCGTTTCCTTTCCATCACTATTGGTTTCCTGTGCATCTCCCTTCATTTCAATTAGTTTAGCCTTCATATGTTCCTCTAATTTGTGACTTTGTTCCTCTAATTTGTGACTATAATCTACCAGTTCTGTGAGCATCCTGATAAATAGTGTCCTGAATTGTGCTTCTGAGAGGCTGGCAATTTCTCGGTCGCTTAGAGTTATTGGCTCTGGGACTTTGAGTTCTTCTTGTGCCATCTTTCGGGTTGTTCGTGCCTGTTCCATAGCAGGATCAGAGCCCTAAAATGTTCACTAGAGCAGGGCAACTAAGTCGCTGGGTTGTGACGTTGTATGTGGGGGCGGGGTCAAAGAGGGACAATGGCTCTCACTGGTATTGCAGGGCAACTAAGTCGCTGGGTTGTGACGCTGTATGTGGGGGCGGGGTCAAAGAGGGACTATGGCGTCCTGTCCGCCGCCTGCCGCCACGGCCCTCACCGGTGCCGCAGTTGCTGCCGTCACCGGGCCCACGCGTTTCGTCCCACTGCACGCGAGTGTGCCACCGCCGTCAGCCCTCGCCCCCTGGGGCCTGCGTGGTCTGTCTCACTGTGCGCGAATATGCGCCCGCGGTCTGCCCCGCACCCCAACTGGTTCTCGTCTGCCTGCGCGCCTGGGTCGGGGGCCCTGTCCTGCCCGACCCTGCTCGCTGCTGGCTCCGCCCCTCTTACCGTCCCCGTTGAATGGTTAGATGTAGTCGGACTTCCGTATAATTCAATTTTCTGTCCTTTGGTTGTGTCTTTGTTTCTCCAAACCTTTGTTGTATTCAAACTTGGTTGTGGGAGAAGGCACAGTGTTTCCACCTATTCCTCCATCTTGGCGGAAGTCTAAAGTCAAGTTCTTAATGAAGGCCTCAGGCATCCAATACAGTGGCACTCAACCAGGGGTGACTTTGCCTCCCAGGTGACATTGGGCAACATCTGGAGACATTCTTCTTGGTCACTAAGGGTGTATGGACATGTAGCGAGTGGAGGCCAAAGATTCCTTTAAACCTTTTACAGGGCTCACGAGAGCCCCCACAAATGTTAATAGTGGCAAGGTTGAGAGACCCTGATCCTAAGTCCTGGGTGGGTTTAGAGGACCCCTTCCAGAGCTGGCTCCTTCCTAGGCTGGTGAAGGCAGATGGCATCCCTCACAGCGTGGTGGCCGGGTTCCCCCAGTGCGAGTGGGTCTAAGAGAGAGGGAGGGCAAGGGGGAAGCCACAGCGCTTTTTATGACCTGTGTGCTGGATGCAAGTCACTGAATACAGCCTACACCGAAGGGGAGAAGAATTCACTGCTGTTTGAGAAAATTATCAAGAATTGTGCACACGTTAAAATCACACCCACATGCAACAAGATTTCACACATCAAAGTAGAGGTTTCACAGATTCCAGAGCCCCTTTGTGGAATCGCTAAGTTAAATACCTCCAAGGTTCCTTCCATCTCCAATGGAGACAATCGAACAGCCCAAGATTAGGGAAAACGCAAGAACAGGGAAAGACCGGCCAAGCAACAAAACCCTCAAGATTCCACCCCTGCCATTGTTCAAGCCCTTCTTGCTTTTACGGGTTATCTTTCTGGTCCTCCTTCTGGATTTTCCATCCAAGGCCCTTCCAACTTACTTTGTCCCTGTGTTTCATTCCAAAGGACAGCACAGTTGCCGAGCCACTGACACCGACAGATCGGGACTGGAGACCCCGTTCAAGAGAAAGGCTGGCTGAGGTTCCGAGACCTCGAGCGCTGGGAGATGTGTACAGGCAGGACCGTTGACACTGCAGGAAGGGCGGTTCTCACGGTCTAGTCAGAGAAGACGAAGGACAGCCCGGTAAGAGGGGCGCTCAGATTCAGTCGCTGAGTCCCTGACACCTTAATTTGTCCGCTTTCTATGAAACGTGAGTAATTTCCAAGATGGTTAGTTCCATGAGGGTTCCTTGCAGTAAGAATAGGTTTTTCTACCTGGATGTTTTTCAAGGCTTTCTACAAAATCATTTCTTGATCACGATTTTGTGTTCGAACTGGAGAGGGAAGTATTTGAAGGCTTCTAGACAGAAAATGGCTTTCTCGGTCCAGTGCTGTGATGGATCCAAGGGGTAAAACCTAACATGTTCGCTGCCCTTCAAGTGTCTCAGCCGAGCACTGGGTTTTTATTAATACAGGGCCCAGGGGGTTTTCCTGACCTGGAAATGCTGACTTTGCTTCCGGGGCCTGCCTGTGCGGAAGCACCTAAGGAGCAGGCAGGTGACTGCCTTGGTGAAGAGGCACCAGCAGAAAGCCACCCATTGGTGCCTGTGTGCCCAGCCACAGTGCTTTCTGTCCGGGGCTGAGGGGCACCCAGGGTCTGTCAAGGGGAAAGCTGAGGAAGACTTCAAAGTAACATAGGTGTGAGGCTCCGGCCAGGCAGCTCACATGGTTGGAGTGTCGTCCTGTACACCAAAAGGCCGTGGGTTCGATGCTCCATCGGGGCACGATTCTCCACCGGGACACATACCTAGGTTGCAGGCTCAATCCCCAGGTGGGGTGTGTATGGGAAGAAACAACCGATGGATGTTTCTCCCATTGGTTTCTCTCTGTTCCTCTCTCTAAAATCAATAACCACAGCCTAGGGTGAGGATTAAAAAAACACAATAGGTGTGAAAAGGAGCCAGTCTGAGAGAAGAGTTCTAGGACTCAGGACCCTCAGCCAGGCTGGGATGGAAAAGGGGGTCAGTGTGTGGAGACAGCATTTCGTAAGAAGGCTGTCGTAGAAGCACCTGTGCCAAGAGCCCATCCCCTTCCCCTAGAAAGGGGCAGTGGGTGGCCTGTCTCCTTGGAGGGCTTCTCTGTAACTCTCAGCTGGGAGCCTGGAGGGCCAGGGCCTGCCTCTCCTGGGGGACATGGTGCTGACCTGCTTGGCAGGAGAGGCTGGGAGAGCCATGGCACTGGGGAGTGGCCTCACTCCTGGAGATGGTCAGAGCAAGGGACCTGTGGGTGACCAGGGGAGCCTGGTGGCAGGAAGCTGGAGGGGAGTGCCTGGGTGTTAAGACCTGCACGGGCGACCGCAACAGACATGCACTTGCCAGTCTGAGGGGCCCAGTAGGGACCCCCTGAAAAGCCGATGAAAGCACCCCAACGGATGGTGCCACATACCTGCACGAGCCAGGTCAGCCTGGTGTCGGTGCCGGAAAGACCCTTCCTATGGTCCAGCCTTTGCCCCCCTCACCTCCTGGGAGCCCCCAAACTGCCTAGAAACTGGGACAGGAAGTTGAGAGGCTGAGTCACAGAGGAGAGCGACTGCCTCATTCCCGCCACGGGCCTCTGGCCTGAGGCAGGTCCCACTGAGCCAAGGGAGGGAGTCATGGTAATGCTAAATTAGGTTGAGATCTGACTGTGATCTTGCGCCAGGCATGCCAGGTGCTGCGCTGAAAGTGTTTGAATCTTAGAGTCACCCTGGGTGTGAAACCCCATCTGCCTTCTACAGAGGGGAGAGGAGCCACAGGGCCTGCCTGCAGAATCTCCTGCCAGTGACGGGAGATTCCCTCACTGAACTATCTTAGAAGGGAAGTGGGGGGAAAAAAATCAATGTTTGGATCCAAAGTTGTGCTTGTTCAACATTATGTAGATGAGAATGGGTTTTGTCCAATGTCCGTTAGTTTGGCAGGGGTGTCCAATGTGTTTCCTCAGTTGTTGCCCCACGCTAGGGCCTGCCCGGAGGTGGTCCCCGCACTGGGGACAGCGTGGGAGGTGCCTGAGACCAGGCTGCAGCCCTGGGAGATCTCAGACTGCCACGGCCAGCTGGAGCTGTTCCCCGTGTTCTGGGCACCACCCCAAGGAGGAATGGAATCACCACCAGCACCGCTGGAATCTGGCACAGGATTTCGACTCCAGACAAGCAGGGCCAGACCATTCTCTGGGCAAGGACACTGGGGCTCACAGCGAAAAACCAGCCTAAGGTGGAAAAGCTGAGTTTGGTTGCCCCAGGGGTGCCTGATAATGGCCTTGGCAGTGCCATCGAAGCCTGTGAGGGTAGCACTAGACATTGCCATGGAAACTGTTCAGGGCAACTGTTTCTCTTTCTGGGTGATGCACACCTTTCTTCACAAAAATCACAGAGTGTCAGAGCAACTGAGGGAGCCTCAGTGAATCCACAGCTGTGTTTCTGAGAGTCTTCGTGCTTGTGGGCCACTGAGAAGTCCATGGGGCCTGTGGACCCACAGCCCAGAACAGTGCGCTGGTGCCTAACCTTCCACATGAACTTCCAGGGAGCGACATGTACTCAGCCATTCTCGACTCTCTTGGTCCTTAATGGTAGAGCCCACCTTTCCCTAAACAGGTAGAAAATATCAGGTAGGCATTCCACGTCCAAGCTCCCTTGCAGCTGGGTCACTGGTGTTGCGTCCCAACCCTCACCAATGAGATTGGTCTACTGAGAGCAGTAGAGACTGTTTTTCTCTCTGGAAGAAAGAGAAGGTCAAGAGGCCAACTCTTTCCTCTTTTTCTGCCTTTGGATGTTGATGCCAGAGCCCAGCTGTCATCTTGCAACTGTGAAGGGAAGGCCGAGAGAACTACTAAGCTGAATTAGCTGATCCTGCCACTGTCCACTTCTTGGCAAGTGATCACGGGTGTCCTTACAGTTGAGCTGTTGTTAGTTGGACCTTCCTTTTCTTGTAGCTGGGAGATTTCCTGATGACCACCAAGCATCTCCTATGAGCTCACAGACCCAGCTTAGGAAGCTCTGAACTCGAGTCTGGTTTCCTCATCCTGCTGACGTCTTTCTCTGGGCGGGTGGTGGTGATGAGTAAAAAACATTATGGGACAGAGGATCCAGAGACACATGAAAAGATGCTCAGTATCACTAGCTATCAGAGAGATGCAAATTAAAACCACAATGAGATACCACTTTACACTGGTCAGAATGGCCATCATAAACAAAGCAACAAACAAGTGTTGGAGAGGTTGTGGGGAAAAGGGGACCTGAGTTCATTGGTGGGATTGCAGACTGGTACAACTACTATAGAAAACAGTATGGAATTTTTCTCAGAAAACTAAAAATGGACCTGCCTTTTGACCCAGCAATTCCACTGCTGGAATTATATCCTAAGAACCCTGAAATACCAATCCAAAAGAACTTATACACCCCAATGTTCATAGCAGCACAATTTACAATAACCAAGAGCAGGAAGCAACCTAGGTGTCCATCGGTAAATGAGAACTTATGCACCCCAATGTTCATAGCAGCACAATTTACAATAGCCAAGAGTTGGAAGCAACCTAGGTGCCCATCAGTAAATGAATGGATCAAAAAACTATGGTACATATACACAATGGAATTTTATGCTGCAGAAAGAAAGAAGGAGCTCCTACCTTTTGCAACAACATGGATGGAACTGGAAAGCATTATGCTGAGTGAAATAAGCCAGGTGTTGAAGGACAAATACCATATGATCTCACCTCTAACAGGAAGCTAAACAACAAAGCAAACAAGCAAGCAAAATATGACCAGACACTGAAATACAGAACAGGCTGACAGGGACCAGAGGGGAGAGGAGAGAGAATTTCAGGGGAAAAGGGGAAGGATTCACAGGAACAAGTATAAAGGACACATGGACTAAAACTAAGGTTGGGGGGGACTGGGAGCACTGGGGGGTGGGCTGGGATGGGCTGGGATGGGAGTATTAAGGCAGAAAACCGTACTTGAACAAAAATTAAATTAAAAATAAGTAAGTTAATTTAAAAAAAAAACAACTATTATGGGAAATACAGGTTCTCAAGCTCAATTCCAGCCTGTAGTGCGGGCCTGGATGGTCGCCTTCTCTGAGCCTAGTTTCCACATCTGCCTACTTGGTGGAGGGCTGTCTTGAGGTTCTGACGGCATCTCTAGGTCACTTCCGGATCACTTCTTCCACAGCATCGAGAGGCAGCCCACCCTCCACCAGTTAAAGTTTATGGGCTGGACTGGNAAAATAAGTAAGTTAATTTAAAAAAAAAACAACCATTATGGGAAATACAGGTTCTCAAGCTCAATTCCAGCCTGTAGGGCGGGCCTGGATGGTCGCCTTCTCTGAGCCTAGTTTCCACATCTGCCTACTTGGTGGAGGGCTGTCTTGAGGTTCTGACGGCATCTCTAGGTCACTTCCGGATCACTTCTTCCACAGCATCAAGAGGCAGCCCACCCTCCACCAGTTAAAGTTTATGGGCTGGACTGGGAAGTTAATGGGCTGGCTTTCTTCTTCCGTGTTGACAAAGAGAACAATGAGGGCAGTGTGCCCCGGATACTGAGGACCTGCCACCTGCCTGCCGTCAGTGACAAGGCCAGACCACGAGAAGCAGAGGACCATCTGCTTCTCGTGGTCCTCCGGGCTTGTCCTCAGAACCTCACAGCCTTCGCTGCCTGCTGGCTCTATTGTTTTGGTTCCTGTTGGTTCAGAGAAACAAAATTCTTCAAAAATTACATTTCTGGAATGCCTGTAAAGTTCTAGGCAGACACACAGATCACAACTAGCAATATTACTGGCTCCAAACCAAAGTTGCACACTGGCTTATTCAAATCTAAAAAGCCCAGCCTGGTCCCTGGGTGAGCACCACGTGGCTAAAATTAGCTTGGCCATCTGCTGAGACAGCGGCCAGGCTATTCTGAGCCCCAGAAGGCCTTCCTGGGAAGCGGGGCTGGGCCCCGGGGGACAGTGTTGGAGAATCTAGTCCCTTCAGTCAAGGTGGATGGCGGGGAGGGGTGGGAGGATGAAGTCACACTGTGAGGGGAAACCAGTTTCATAGTGAGGTTTCACAGGAAACGGGAAAGCTGGGCATAGGATCCCCCAGAGAGCCAGCATTACGCTCCTTCTCCCAAGACTGTCCAATAGCTCCCTACTGAACACACGACTGTTTCGTCCCCTGGAATTTTAGCAATAATAGCTGAAAATTACTGAGGGCACATCAAGGTCAGGAACCACAGGGATTAGCACTTATTCTCAAAACAACTGAGATGTGGGTACCAACAGACTTCAGGGATTCAGGAAGGTCTGACGCCGTCGGAAGCCTGGCCTAAAGGACATGACACCGGTAGCCCGGCTCAGATGACTCCCGGAACACAGGGGTTTCTCTCCTTTGGGGCCTGACCTCTGCTCCACCCATCACTTGTACTTGGGGGTGGGGTAGGCGCGCACAACAGTATCCCTCATAGAGCAGTCCCTTCTTATAACCTAGGTTACCTACTTTAGAGACTATTAAACAACTGCTCTATTAAGCCAGCAAAAGGGGCAAACACTGGCTGGTGTGGCTCAGTGGATTAAGCGCTGGCCTGCAAACCAAAGGGTCACTGGTTTAATTCCCAGGCAGGGCATGTGCCTGGACTGTGGGCCAGGTCCCCAGTAGGGGGCACGGAAGAGGCAACCACTCACTGATATTTCTCTCCCTCCTTCTCACCTTCCTCCATCTAAAACTAAATAAAATCTTAAAAACAAATAAGCAAGAAAAAGGGACAAACAGAAGCTGCTGTGTAATATTCCAGGCAGAGATTAAATGACAGAGAAGGCAGTGGGATGCTACCGCTGTACCAGACCTCATACACCGGCCCCAAATGAGTGTTGGTGTGAGAGGCCCTACCTGAAGAAATGGTCAAAAACCATCATTCCTGCCCGGGCTGGTGTAGCTCAGTGGATTGAGCGCAGGCCTGCAGACCAAACAACCGCAGTTTGATTCCCAGTCAGGGGCACATGCCTGGGTTATAGGCCAGTTCCCGGCAGGGGACACATTGATATTTCTCTCCTTCCCTTCCCCTCTAAAAATAAATAAATAAAATCTTAAAAACAAAACCATCATTCCTTAAAATAAAACAAAAGGAATATATAAGTCAATCCCAATCTTTTGGGTAACAAAGCCAGCCCAACAGGTTGAAGATAAACCATTCCTGATATTCAGGTACCCACACTAAGGAGACAAGGCTTCTGGAGGCCAAAGGCCAATGCACCTTGCAGGCTCTCAGTGTGAATACTTAACAGAGGATGCACTATGCATACCATCGGGGCCGGCTACTCCTGGACTTCCTTCAGGGCACTGCCTAAAAGCACAGTGCCGAGGTCCGCCCATGGTGGGATCCCAGAGAGCTCTCCCTCCGGCAGCTTCACAGACATGACCTGGGAGGCTGAAGGAGCTCCTTTCCACCTCCAAAGGAGGGTCACACTGGATGTGCAGCGAGAGAACCGCCAATGCACAGCCCATCGGCTAACATCATGCTTAGAATATTTAAAACCATGCACACGGTCACTGTAAGAACAGTGTGGTCTGAAATGTGAGCCACACGGGCTTGGGCAGCTACTGTCAGCCAAGGGCACGTCCAGGTGGCTCACCAGGAGGTGCAGTGCAGCAGCTCATCTCTCATCGAAGCATACTGTATCTGGGGAGGGGTTTGGTTTTTTAAGTTTTAAAAATAAAAAGTTTGACCTCAGGGTGAACCCATTTCAGCTGCACCCAGATCGTACCTGAATTTTTAAAGTGAAAGAAAACCAAAATGTGCATACTGGGACATCACATGGTGGGTGCCCTCTTCCAGAAGAGAAATTTTGAAGAAATGTTAATTTCTAAGAAATCAGTTATGATTACAGAGAACCCACCAAGCAATCACTCCAGCCTAAAAATACCTTGTTCAATCAGGCACTGTGAAGGTAATTGCCTCTCTCTGTGCGGACAGCCTACTAAATGGCCGGCTAAGGAGGACGGGGAGCAGGGTCTAAGGTCAAAGGTGCTAAGGATGTTCATAAAAATTAAGGACACTGAAATCGTTAGGGACTCCACTGTTATCAAGCAGACTTGCTGTGTTTCCGTATCTGAAATCTAACACCTTAACTCAGGTTTGTATGGTGCTCATATTATAACTGCCTGAAGCCATACACATGGCTTCTATAGGACAGAACCATAGTTTAGAAATGGCACGTGCTGTTATAATCACTTACATGTAGCTTGATTCAGGGGAAACACCTTTTTCTTCTTTCCTGTCTTGAATGATACGTCCTCTGTCTCCCTTGACAAAAAATTCAGTGTAGCTTTTGGGCTTGAGACAATGGCTCTCTTTGCTGCCTTCTCTTGCCCGTGACTCTGCCTTCAGGCCCACAATTCCTATTCTCTCTCTTTAAAAAAATTTTTTTATCCTCCCCTAAAGACATTTCTTTCATTGCTTTCAGAGAGAAAGAGAGAGAGATCGAGACATAAATGTGAGAAAGATCAACTGTACGCACCCTGACTGGGGACTGAACATGCAACTGGGTTACCCTGACTGGGGATCAAACCCACAGCTTTTCGGTCCATGGGTTGATGCTCTGACCAACTGAGCCACACCAGCCAGGGCCCTATTCTTAAGATACTATGCTTCAGCTTTCAAGGAACTTAATGTAAACACTCATTTCAAGCACCACTGCCAAAGACACAGTGGTGGTATGAGGCAATCTGGTATATAGTGTAAAACACCCTCCACAGAACAGAACAACAGGATGACGCAAGTTTACCACCATAACGGGTCTGATCCACTGAAGCAGAGTGCTTTCTGGGCTTTGGGGTTCGGTTTTCCGCCGCTCAGCTGGGCAACCCTATCTGCCACTTGGCAAATTTTGGCTTTTCACAAACATGGGCACAACCTTCCCGTAGTCTCTATGGACCTTGCACTGTGAAGACGAACTAGGTCCCTAGTCAGAACAAGACCAAACACACATTACACAAACACAGAAGTCATTTTCATATTAACTGAGAATTATTATTAGCCCTCAAATATATCAGCGATATAGTTTTAATTTGGAAGACAAAACTGCTCATACGGAAGGAGAGAATTTCAAATGCAACTTTTAATTTGCTATACTACGTATTCTGAGAATTTCCACATTCAAGTGTCTCTAGAAAAGGAAGTGCCTTTTATTTCTAAGGAAGAGATACTGTTGATGTTTCTTCTCCTTTTGGTCACCCCCCCAAAGTGAAACAGGTGACAATAAATCAAAAGAAAAAAAATCTAAATATTATGAAATTAGTTTTTATTTTTACCTTAAAATAAATGCTTAACATTTTTCCAAAAACCAAAGCTAAGGATGAAAACTTAGAAGGGTGGAAGATTATTTTTTCCTTCCCTAGGGAAACCAGTAGGTCAGAAGTTCTATGTGGCTTAGCTCTTTCCCTCGGACTAGTCTAGACAAACCCCCCTCTAATGTTAGTTGTACCTACCAGGGTTACAGCTGGCAGGGAAAAAAATCCCCAAATAACCCACCCAAGACCAACCTGAACAATGGATTTGAAAAGCTGGGGAAAACTGTGTAACATGTGACCAAGTGTCCAAATCTCTCTAAGGAGGTTCAGTGAAGGCATGCCCTCGGAAGCCAGCCCAGCCGAGGCCTCTGCCTGGTCAGCCAGTGCAAAGCACACCAGGCATATTCATACCAGAGTCACTGGGCTGCGACTCAGCCACGCGTCAGTTCACCATAGAGATGTCTTGAAATTAAATTTCAGCTTCAGCAGATACTTCAGATTTACCTGAGCAGTGTCGTAGACAATGTACCTGGAGGGGAAGTGCGTCAAGGAGCAAATGGTTTCATGATGGAGAGTGCGCATGCGCCCCCAAACTTGGCAGAATGCTTGGCTGGTCACACCCTGTACACGGGGCCTGTCCCACAGAGGAGGGCATCAGGGTCTCACTCGGTGAAGGGAGAGACCAGTGAGGGGAACCACTCACCATGAGACCCATGAAAGGACACTCTCACCAGCCTGCCCAGGGTAAGCGGCTGCACAAGCGACCCGACCGACAGTCCCGGAACACGCCTCCGGCTCACAGGGCCCACTTGTGAAAGGATACTCATTGTACAGCAGGGAGGTGTCGCTGACACCGGACGGGACCCCACTCCCGAGAGGAACCTCTACCCCATCCAGAGCAATACTAGCTGAAGGGTCAGGGGTGGTCTTGCCCAAACCTGCAGAACAGAAGGCAGGAGTGAGATGAACTGTGAGAACAGGTGTTGAGAATGTTCCAGGGAGAGGAGATCCATTTATTTTGGGTTTATGTGTTCATTTTCAAGATGTACAAATTCTATACTCTTTCTTCCAGATAAAAAACTACATTAGAAATCAAGTTCCCAGGACACCAGCCTGAAGTGATTACTTCTGCTCAATAGAATTCCAAAGCAGTCACTTTAGCCAGGCAGTTGGGGCTCCTAACTCATCAGGTGCTACAGGCTCCACAACCCAAGATGCTCCAGGTGCCACTGGGTGCTGAGAGGCCCTCAGTGCAGGAGCTACGAGTCAGGCTGAAACACAGCGAGTCAGGTTGAAACACAGCGCCAGCGTACCCAGTTACTGGTGCTCAAACCAAGACTCTCCCACAGCATGTGTGGTGCTAGCTGCAGCCACAGAGAGTGTACAGAGAGTGAAACATTTTCCATGAATCCCCAGCTGTTTAACAGCTAGCCACAGGAATGCAGTCTTTGGGGGAAAGAAAGCTCCCTCCTGTGCCGTCCAGGGTGTCTGGGGACATACCAGCAACTTTGGAAACACATTACCTTTGACACTGTGCTTGCCCTTGGGCAACTTGTTGACATGCAAAGCATGCTTCAGTTCATACCTATTGAAGAGAGGACAGTCTCAGAAGAGCCCCGAGAGACACCAGGCTCTTCTGATTTGCAGAACAAGGTCAAGTGAGAGAAAGAGAAACTCCAGAGAACCTAGTCCAGCTTCACTGCTAGGAGCTCTCTCCCACGCTGGCCTCGGAAATTGAAACTGTGGTTCTTTCCTAATAGTTTTGTGCCGACGATCACCACTCTGGAAGTACTTTTAAGGGAAGTTTAGAGCCGTGGCCAACCATTCCGGAGGTTTTTGTCTAGTCCATGATCCCTGGAGCCCTGACCTATCACATAACCTGCTTTTGTGGGTTATACCTGATGGAACCAAAGTGGACCCAATCCAAGCTGGACCAATCAGATTTTCTCTATCAGAGTATTAAGAACCAGGACTGACTCCAGTTCCGTCTGAGTTGGTCTCTAAACATCAGCAAGGGGAGGGGGCTGTGGAGTGACCATCCTTCGTGCAAGTCAACTTCTCTGCTTCCCAGGCCCCAGGAAACAAAATGGACAGTGCTGGTTCCCAAGGTCTAGCTGTACTCTTGTCTTTCGGTTTGGTGAGGCCTTCCTCTGTCTCCCTCATTCATTTCACTTAGATTTTCCACCACCTACCACCTGCCTAACTGGTGGGTCCTGTTGTTGTGGAGGGGAATTTCCAGGGTCACCTCCCAGCCAAGGGGAGCTCTCCCAGAGCCACCCCCTCCACCCCATCAAGGGCCACCACCGGCCCCAAAGTCAGACATACTCACATATTTCCAAGGGCAACTTCTCCCAACAGGATTAAGCCTATTGGGTCTCCCTGAGATGTGTGGCAGTAGTTGGCACTCTTGGAGACCATGTCGGCAAAATAGATCCCTTTGCCAAACATGTAGCCTGTCTGGAAGGTTGGAAAAGAGACGGCTGAGAACCTTCCAAAGGGAAGTTAGTAGCACCACCCACTCCTGAGCACCAGTGAGCCACGCGACAAGCTGGGCGCTGCAACAGCCACTTCCAATTCTCCCAACACCCCCAGAGGGCACTTCCGAACTCCAGGACAGTCTGTCCAGGTCCCAGGTCTGCCAGGCACTGAGGGGCCGCAAGAAGTACTTAATCTCCTGGACCCCACTTTCTTTCTCTCTGAACCGGGGAAAAGAACCTCATGAGGCTGTTGTGAAAATTAAATGAGTTAACACGTAACAGTTAAACTGGAACCTGGCACATGTAAACACCCAATAAATGCTGGCTATTATTTTTAGTCCCTTTTGTAAGGGAAACAGGAGATTCAGAGAGGTTAGGTCACCCCACCAAATCACGTGCTACTGCATGGCACGAGCAAGGCGTTAACCCTCTTCCCTCCCCGCCTTTTATAACCCTCAAACAAGAGGCTTAGAAGACCACCTCTAAGTAACTGCAGTAACAACTGTCCAGCCGGTCACTCCTGCAGTCCAGCAAGTGACCTAATGATCCCTTGTTTCTGGGGAGTCAGGCAGGGCCTTACTCATTTACTACTATGTTCTCTCGAGGAAGACAATGGAGCTCATGGAGGTCATCTGGCCGGGAAGTGGTACAGGCAGGTGGAAACTCACCTTGGCCCACGGCCAAAGTCTGTTCTTTGCATGCCAACACCCCAATTAGTACGCACAGCAGGGCCTGAACACCTTACTTCTTTTGTTCCAGAAACTCTGCCTGATACACGCATGGTCGCCCTCGACAGAGTCTGGGCCGGGAGGATGTGGCGAAGCCGCTACCTGGGGCTGTGCTCAGGACCCGGAGAGGGGTGTGTGGCAGCAGCCACCCGCCAGCCACGGCCGAGCCAACACCCACCTCTTCAAACGAGGCCCCTGGTGTACTGGGGCGGGTGATGCATCACCTTAGTATCTATAAAGCTCTTTAGGGGACCAACTGCAGGGACAGGGGCTGCCCACACTCTCCAGGGCAGGCACATACCACAGGCGCTTCAGGGGGTGCTATCCGGAGACCCTGCGACAGTATCCCCGCGAAGTTGGTAGTTCTGGACCCGTGCCACAACAACCTCCGGTTATGCAGCTCCTTGAACGGCTTGTAGCGCTGGCTCTCCCCTTCACGCTCAATCCTGAAGATCTGGTTGGAGCATTAGGTAAAGGAGAGATGAAAGAAGCCATCTGTTACTCGGGTCAACTCAAGAACCTGACCAGATACAGGGGAGTCCAGCAGGTATCCCCAGAACACAAACGCCTCACAGGCCTTACAGTATGTAAGGTGCTCCAGTCAGGCTGGATGGAGCAGCCTGACCGGTCAAGGTCCCATCTAGCAGAGATGAGCGGCGAAAATAAGTAACAGGTGCAGCGGTGTAGACCCAAGGCACTTCATTTTGGATCTCTAATAATTTACAACTATAAGACCAGGTTTTAGGACAGAAATGTCTTTTAAAACAGAATAAAGCCACCCCCAAACTGTGAAACTACTAATTTTTTGGCTCAACAAATTAATGAGTCACTTCCTCTGGTTATTTCGAACAAAGCAAACTGCTCTTTTCCACCTAGGTCCAGGTTGGAGGAAGGAGCAGGAAGAGCCGGTGGAGGGAGGAGGGAGGAGGGAGGAGAGAGGAGGGAGAAGAGATTCTTACCTCCAGGACTTTCAGGTCATATGCGTTGTGCGTAGTTGCATGAGTATTCTTAACATACTTCCTGATGATCTTAGCTTCCTCGGAATCTTTGTCCACCACCTAGGGGAAAGATGTCTTGGAATCAGAGCAAGAAGGCCTCAGGAGAGCCCCATGGAGGCGGGGAGAATAGCCACAAGCTCAGCTGACACACAGGTTACACCGTGGCCCTCAGGAAAGCACAAATGGTACTGAGAGTCCGTGTCCAAGGCCCCACGGCCAGGAGATCCCAAACCAGTGGTCCCACAGAGAGCCTTCAGAACTAGGCACCAGCTCCCAGGTAACAGTCAAGTTCATGGAGCTAAGACACGTGGGCCAGGAGATGTCTCACAGCCAAGACTTGCAATCAAAAGCAGCAAGGACTCAACTACAAATTTTGAGGATGGGGATGGAGGCTCCACCTCAACTCCTCAGGGCCATACACGTTATGGCCCAGAACATCGGCCCACGACCTACCTGTCAATCAGTTAATGTAATCTGTGCATCCTGTTTTCATATTCTTATCCAAAGTTTGGAAAAATCTAGGAATTCTGCTCTTAATCAAAAGGCTTCAGAATTATAATTGGGGACAGTAACAACCCCTCCACAAATAACCGATCCCAGAGCATGCCCACCACAGAGGTGCCCATGGGGGCAAAACAAATGCCGTTAGTGTCTCAGCCTGCTTGGACCCACAGATCTATGCTTTGTCCTAAGAAAGGAACAAAGGTTCTTTTTCGTGACGTAAACAGCCCTGCAGGCTCACCAGATGCTGGTGACCTCACACCCTGCAGCGCTGCAGGGAAGGACACAGGCCCTTAGGAGAAGCACGTGGACGATGAGCCCAGGCCCAAGCTAGGGGCTGAGGCACAAAGTTCTCCTCCGGTCAGCCCAGGCAGGGTGGTTTCTGCCTGAGTCTCCAACGCAGAAGTTCAGGGACTCTGTGCATCAACACAGCCACTTCAACTGGGGAACACGAACGCAGGCTTTGAATCTTTATGACAGTTGCCATCAGGCATTGCCACTTCTGAAATGGGATACCAGCAGCAAACCTCCTGGAGTTCCTGCCACAAGTTTCCAAAAACAGCAATCCTCTCTAGATTAAGGAAAAAAGACCTTTCTGTAAGGCCCCCCCAAACCCAAACGGAGATGCAGCCCGCCTTGCAGACAAGATGCTTATTTGTAGGTGAGAGAGCTACTCTAAGGTTCTCGAAGAGCCGCCCATAGCAACTGGGACTGGACAGAAAGGCCGATCCTTGGACCCCAGTGGTCTGTTTCAGGAAGCTCTCCGCGAGACTCTGATGCACATTCAGGTCTGGGGACCACGGCTCTTGGAGTAAGTGGTTAGGACGCTTCAGAAAGGGTGGGCCCTCGTACCTTAATGTCAGTTTTGAGCTTCTCGTAGTTGACATCGATGGGGTCCTTGCTGCTATCATCAGACCCACCCTTGAGCAGACTGTAGGCCACCTCGATGTCCAGCAGGTTGTCCAGCATCTCCACTTTGGCCTAGAGGAACAATCAAGAACCCCAAGTTGGGCACCAAGGTGAGGGAGAAAGATTTCCCCAGTTTTGGGACAGAAAATCTACATGCAGACAGCGGCTCAGATGGGCAGCAAAGAGGGGAACCCCCGGCTGGTCAGGAACAGCCTGCCATCTGCTTACACTGAACACCACTGAGACTCTCTCGGAAGGCGAAGGAGGGTCCCTGTGGAAGGGGAGAGGGGAAGCCACAAACCTGCAGTAAGACCCATCTTCCCTCCTGCACACACTGGTGATGGGGGCCACTTATCACGGGCTCCCTGGTGAGGCAGGGAGGGAAACCAGGGAGGAGAATTCAAGAGGCTCTCCCATTCCCATGGCTCTTCCCCCCAGACTGATGAAGGGGAGCAAGGCAGGAAAAACCATCTGTGCTGCCTATGGTCTGGTCTCCACCCAAGTGAGCTGAAACCCCACTGCAAAATGACGACACAGAAGCAGCCCCCCCAGAATGGACCCCTGCCCTTAGGGGCCACAATGCAACAAGGAAGTAGCAGTACCACAGCCCAGCAGACCGGAGGGTCCCTCTCGGACCCCTGTGCTAACCTGCACACTGTCTGTGTTGTTCAGGAGCGGAGGCTTCTTCATCCCAAAGTCGTGGGGGATCAAGGTGTAGAAGCGATTTGAAAGGTCCAGGATCTGGGAGTCGCTGCTGCCCTGGGACAATGCCTTTACGGGAGGGGAGAGATGGACCACAGGCTGAGGCAGGTGCTCTGAGCTCCTAGCATGTGGCTGAGCTCTCTCCTCTAGAAAGTGGGTGCTGCTGTGCAGTGCCAAGGTGGCAGGGAATCTCCGAGATGGCCACCTTCCTGTTGCTGTCACACCACCCTGCAGTGGCAGGGTCCCCATTCTCAGACTGTGAGATGCCGCACACGATCAGCTCCCCGTGAAATTTCATTTGTACAAGGAGCTGTGGAGTTACAGACCTGCTATGCAAAACGTTAATTGCAGCATCCAGGTGGTGGGCTCATAGGGAGTGCTGTAAAATCCTTTCAACTTTTTGTACGTTTGAAAACTTTTCATGGTAGAATGTTAAAAGGAAAAAACTCACTGCTGTTAAAAACCAGTCTGGCCCCCTTCATCCACTGAACGTCATCTTTAAGGCAGGAAATTTATTTTCAGGAGCTCCAGCCGGCCAGGCACAGAAGGGCTAAGTCCCCCTTCCTGCCACAGTGGCAATCAGTGGTCTATCTGTAAAAGGTGTTCAACGAATGCACAAAGAGAGGGAGGGGCTGGACCCCAGAATACTGCATACTTGGCAGACACACTGGGTGGGCCAAGGATGGCAGAGGCAGCAGCTGGCACCCTGCAAGCTCGAAGCTGCACACCTGCTTCTCCGGGTCACAGTACTTCTGTCTGTTGCAGTTTGCTCTGTGCAAATGGGTAAGGACACTGTACCAGGCCATCCACCTGGGGATTCTGGGACAGGGAGAACTCAGGCTGAGGAAAGCCCTTCACATCTAGATGGGGGGTAGCACCAAGAGGCCAGTGCTCCAGACCAGCTCTCAGTGGATTAACTCCAACTCCAGCCAGAAAGGCCATTTCCCCGGCTCAACTTCAGCTTCCCGTGTGCTGTTCTTCTTTCACAAGCCAAGCCCCCCGCCCCATGCAAGTGGAGCCCCCTAGGGCACAGCTCGAATGCTCTGTGGATAGGGGGAACATGAATGAAAGTAAGACATTAACTTTCTAACTGATAACTTCTTAGCAACTGCAAAATAAATTCAGCCTAACTCTTAAGGGCACACAAAATAAAATAAGATTTTTATAAGGTGGGAGAACCAAATTCCTCATCAAATTTACAGGAAGTTTATTATGCATCTGATCACTGAAAACACTGATATGATCGTAAGTTTTGTGATCCTCTTTCACAAGTGGCAGCACTTGTCATACTTGTTGAACTGACAAAAATCTAAATCATCATGAATTATGTCCATTAACCTTGAGTAAACGTACTGCTGCACCCCTTAGACAAGGGGTCAGCCAGGAGACCCACTGGGCAGCTGAGACGGAGCAGGGGCTGGCGCCTCGCTTACCTGCTGGACCTCACTGAGGATCGAGTATGCAGCCTGGATCTGCCTTTTGCTCAGCTTCCCCAGGGGCATCTTCTGGAGGTCAATCTGAGGAGACAGGGGGTTCCCCGTTTGAAAGCAGGCACTGTGCAGCGTGGTGCGGGGAGAGGAGGGCGCTCGCCTTCTCAGGCCTCCTGGGGCCCTGGTGGGAGCAGTCAGAGCGCTGGCTGGTCTTCCTGGAAGATGCAGCCTTTGCGGCCTGACCCCCAGCGCAGGGGCCGGGAGTCTATGGGAAGAATCTTGCTACTTCATATAAGGCACGGATAAGCCAACCGGAGCTCCCCTACCCCTGCGTTATGATGTGAAACAGCCCAGCACTTTGGGAGACAACAGCATAATCCCCAAGTAACTTCGAAGTGAGATGTGCAGGGCCCTCTGAAGCTGTAGGCCGGGCTCTGGGTGTAGCGCACCGTGCGCCCCCCCCACCCCCCCGCCCAGGGCAGCGCTTGGCTCTGGGCTCAGGATTCACCTCTCAGGGAGTGCCAGGTCTCCTGCAGGGGACAAAGCTCCCAGAGTTACGGCATTTACTCTCTACCTGGCCACCCCAACCTCACGTGGAACCCATCAGACTAGGAGCGGGTGTCCCCCTCTGCCTCCAGCCTGTTCCGGGAGCAGGGCTCTAGACCTTTTCTAAGTGGGAAACTAGTTACTTGTCTGAGTGAAAAACAGCATTAAGATGTCATTTTACAGAGAGACTTGGGTCTGGTAAGAGTGGAGAACTTCTGAGTCGCAGAAAAACCAGAACACAGGAAGCTGGAAATGACATGTAGGATATTCTGCCCTGGGTAGGAGAGTGGGATGAATCGCCCACCAGCAACCCCACCCCACCCAGCCTGGGAACTAACTCCTTCCTAAGAACAGCTGGTGTGCACTTTATCTGATGAAGCAAGAGCCCGAAGGTCCCTGCATTCTTGTCAGTGGTGGTCACAGCAGTTCTTTTACTGGAAGTGGGCTGTGTCCTGGACTTGCCAGGGTAACTCCAGAGGGCCTGTTTGGTTTGGCCACAAAGAAGCTGCTACGGACCCTTCCATGGTAACAAGAGGAGAGAAGTGCAAGGGGGACCGGGAACCCAGCTCTCTCCGACACGCCCTACATTTCACTTCAAGTCCAATGACGCTTCCCAAGCGCTCTGAGCCTCAGCAACCTGCATATGTCTCAGGTTTAAGGACAGGTAGGGTGGTCGAATCCAACGAGAACAGCCACTGAGCCCGCTGCCCACTCAGCACTCTAATCTCGGACCCCAACAGATGTTCACAGATACAACAATAAAATGCACTGACCTCATATTCCACCATGGCTTTCTTCATACTTTCCACGTCAAAGATCATCTTAATGAGGTTCTGCACTGGCTTGGGGAGCTTGGACTTGGTACCAGGGTTTACTGTCAGCTTCTTCACTGCCTCTTCATCCTTTGGGGGAAAAGGTATGTTTTGAAGGATAGGAAAATCAGTAAGAGACCCAATTAAGCAATCCAAGGTGGTGGCAGTGTGTGGGCTGCTGACGGGGTGTCACTAGCAAAAGGGTTACATGTCAATCAACAGGGTTTGGGCAGCAGGCGCCAGGAGGAAAGTAGGTTTACAGAGGGACCGGACACTTCTGGTGCAGCCCCCGCCCCGTCCTCTTTGCTGCTCCAGATTCTTACTCCAGCCGCCACTGCAGTGCCTGGCCCTGTATAAGCTGCTCTGAAGGTACTCACACTCCCCCCCCTCCTCAGGTTGCTGGTGCCCTGCATGGGGACCTGCCCACTGCCCACTCGTGCCCAACTTGGAAGTGCTGGGCAGCTATGGGGGCAAACCTTGGATGAAGGGGACACTGGACAAATTCTCCCCTACTTCTCTTGCACTGCCTTATCCCAGGGCCGGCTAAGCTCATACAGCCTTTCCTACAGTCCCAAAGGATCAAGCAACCAGTCCCAGTTCCCGCCAGGTGGCTCGACAGTGTTAATGTGCATCCTACACTAGCCTCTCCTCCCTGCCACCTTGCTCTCCACCCCACACCCTCCTCCCTGGGACTGCACATCCTAATGGGCACAGCATGAGACTTAACCCCCACTGTCTGGACAATCTAGGCTAAGTTAAGACCATGCTGTGTGGAAAATGCCTTAATTCTTCTCACTTTTGAACCACGTGAGGACAGGGACTTCGCTGTCCATCAGTGTCCTTGGCAACTAATAGTGTTTGGTGTTTGCTTCCAGTGAAGGTAACTGGCGCTGGGCTTTGATCCTGGGATCTGCATGGCTGGACCAAACCGCAGAAAGGAACCTGTGCTGCGTCAGGGCTCAGGGCCGCCGCCGCCGCCAGTGTCACAGGGGACCTGCACACCAGAACGCTGAGCCTTAAATGCACCGATCTTTGGTTGTACTAATGTGTCAAACTGCTTACCTGTCACCAAGGACAAACTACTGACGTGTCAGAAACTCACTCACATGCACGTACTCTGCGAGCCAGGAGCTCCACCTCTAATGGAGACAACCACGAGGCACAGGTACTTATGGGGGGTCTATCAGTGTTGTTCTATCAAGTACCTGCAACTAAATGCCTAAGTGGAAGGGAACCCATGTAGCGTTGTTGAATTATGAATTATGACTACCCACAGGATGGAATCCTACACAGCCCTAAGAAACGATCCTCTAGATCAATCAATTACAGCAGCCACTGGTTTTGAAATACAGCCAGTCTAAACTGAGATGTCCCGTATGGGTTAAAAATACACTAGATTCTGAGGGAAAAAAGAATTTTGTTTTTATCAATCACATGTTGAAACAGCATTTTTAATATACTGGGTTAAAGAAATTATTAGTGTTGACCTCACTGCTTCCTTGGCTTTTAAAAATGTAGCTACTACTAGAGTATTTGATACTGTGTAAGTGGTCACAACACAGTATGTAAGAAAAAACCCCAATTTTATGGTGTGGAAAGTACCTGTGAAGTAAAAGATGACTGAAAAGACATATACTGAGTCTTTTAAATTGTGGTTAATTCTGGGCAATTTTTTTTTTGACCCTCTGCTTTTCTTTAAAAAAATTAAAGCTTTTTTGAAATGAGAACCCAGTAGGGGGTGCTGTTGAGCCAGACCATGTCTGCTGCACTCTGAAGCCCAAGGTCTCAATGGCAACACTGCACAAGTGTTACATTCTGTGTTTAGTGGTAAGAGCTTACGAAACTGTAAACTCTCCCTTCGAGACATTCTAGCCTTCAAAGATCTGGAATTAAAATCTGTACCTACTGACAAATTTCGTTCCTTCTGCAAAATAAACACATACCACTCCCATTACAAAATAAACAGGTCGTCTGCCCTGACTGGCGTAGCCCAGTTGGTTAAGCCCCGTCCTGTACGGTGAAAGGGCTCCAGCTCAAATCCCAGTCGGGGCACCTGCCTGGGCTGCAGGTTCAGTTCCTCGTCGGGGCACATACAAGAGGCAACCGATTTATGCTTCTCTCTCATATTGGTGTTTCTCTCCCTCCCTTTTCTCCTTCCCTTCCCCATCTCTAAAATAAAAACTAAAGTTGTAAAAAAAAAAAGTAATAGATTTTTCGTATGGTGATTGCGGGGGACAGGGGTAGAAGTGGTAATGGGAAAAAATATGCAGTAAATAAATAAATACAATAAAAAGAAGGTTAGCATTTTGTCAAAACAAACGGCTATAAAAATATCAGCCCAAATGCTGTCTGGTGACACACAGAGGGAGATGGCCAGGCTTCAAACATAGATAGTACAGGTTTCAGGAAATTNTTTTCGTATGGTGATTGCGGGGGGCCGGGGTAGAAGTGGTAATGGGAAAAAATATGCAGTAAATAAATAAATACAATAAAAAGAAGGTTAGCATTTTGTCAAAACAAACGGCTATAAAAATATCAGCCCAAATGCTGTCTGGTGACACACAGAGGGAGATGGCCAGGCTTCAAACATAGATAGTACAGGTTTCAGGAAATTATCAGGAAACAGTCTGGGACTAAAAGCTGTGACCTATCTGCACAGCAAAGAAACCAACAACACAATGAAAGGCAATATAACAAATGGAAGAAAATACTGGCAAGTATACATCCGATAAAGAGCGAATAACCAAAATATTTAAAGAATTCATACAACTAAACAGCAAAAACAAACACCTAATTAAACAATGTAACTAAAAAATGTGCAGAGGGCCTGATTAGTCATTTTTCCAAAGACACACAGACGGCCAACAGGTACATGAAAAGAGGCTCAGCAAGACTCGTCACTAGGGAAACGCAGACCAAAACTGCAGTGAGGCACCATCGCACACCAGTCTGTTGGCGAGGACGTGGGGCAAAGGGAAGCCCGGTGCACTGTGGGTGGAGATGAGCGTGGGGCAGCCACTGCAGTACACAGCAGGAAGGTCCCTCAAAAAACTAAAAAAATACGACTACCTTATGACCCAGCAATTCTACTTCTGGGCATTTATCTGAAGAAAATGAGAGCACTAATTCAAAGAGACATACACACAAACACACATACCCCTCCACGTCCACTGAAGCATTACTTACATGGAGACAACCTAAGGGTCCACTGACAGATGAATGGATAAAGAAAATAGGGTTTATATACACAATGGAATATTATTCAGCCATAAAAAAGTCTTGCCATTTTCAACATTAAGGGTATGATGTTAAGTGAAACAACTCAGGGAAAGACTAATACTGCATAATCTAAAAATAAACAAACAAGCAAACAAACAAACAAATAAATAAAACCTCAAAACAAAAACAAAACCCCAAATAAGAAACACAGTACCAAGGGAAAAAACCCCCACACCCTCAAACAAGCCAACAGACACAGAGAAGAGACTGGCAGTTGCCGGAGCCAGGAAGTGGGGGGTGGGGTGGGCAAACTGGATGAAGCAGTTCAAAAGGTGTAAGATTCTACCTATAAAATAAAGAAGCCACGAAGAGTAATGTACATCACGGTGACGGCCGTTGATAACACAGTATTGTAAACCTGAAACTGTTGAGAGTGGATCTTAAAAATTCTCACCCAAGGAAAACCTCTTCTCTAACTACGTGTCAGATGATGGATGCTAACTGGACTTAAGGTGCTGATTACTGCAATATATACACATGTGAACCATGACACGGTACAGCTGAAACTGAGGTCACATACCAATTGTATCCCAATAAAATCAAACAAGAAAACCGTGACCTGGCAGAGTGTCACTAGGATTCTATTTTGATGATAAACCTGGTCACATGATCCAGGAGGAACACAGGTTCAGTTAAAAAAACCTTACCTGGAATCTCCCTGTTGTGTTTAAGGAAAACTTCAAAGACTTCCTCTTTGAGGGTCTTAAAGCTGCCAACACACCAAGTTTCCACCTCATACTTCATGGCAGGGACCTTAAACTGGATTTTATGAAATGCTGTTTCCTTGCCTCTTAGGGTGGTCACATGGCTTCTGTCCTTTATTCTATTCATGTTACATTACATGGATTGATTTTCGTATGCTGAACTACCCTTTCGTTCCTGGGATAAATTCCATGTAGTGATGGTGTATAACCCTTATGTGTTGCTATGTTCAGTTTGTTAGCATTTTTCATTCTTTTAGAAAGGAAGGGGGAGAGAGAAAGAAGGGAAGGGAGTGGTGAGGGAGGGAGGGAGGAAGAGGGGGAGGAGGAGAGGGCAGGGGGCGCACAGAGGAGAGGAGGAGAGAAGAGAAGATAGATGCTGCAACCAGGGATCGAACCCACAACCTGGGTATGCGCCCTGACCGGGAACTGAACTCATGACCTTTTCAGCCTACAGGGCAACACTTCAAGAATCAAACAGGTTGAGGCTTTCCTGTGATGTCTTTACCCATTCTGTTATTAGGGTGATTCTGGCCTCATACAATGAGCTGGGAGTGACTCTGCCTCCTCTGTTCTGTTTGAAGAGTTTGTGAAGGACTTGTATTAATTCTCCAAATATCTGGTAGCTTTCACCAGTGATGCCGTGTGATCTACGGCATGTTTTGAGAAGAATACGGTACCCCCTTTACTGTAACTAGATGATGTGGGAGCATTCAGTGATTACCTGGCCGTAGTCAATTTCCAGGGGGTAGAACTTTTTGGGATATTTTGTGAAGTTTTCGGAGTGCCAGGCATTCCCGGTTTTTTCTTCATATAATTTTGTAAAGTGCTCAATGGCATCCTCCTTGGACGGCATCTGCTCCAGTTTGTTACTGCCGATCACTGTGCCCACGCGGCCCCAGGACCTGAATATCCAGTACCTAGGGTGGGGGCAGGGGGGGAAAGGAGCATCAGGCACACGCTCGCAGGTTGGCTGGTTGTATTTCGGGAGGAGCTTCCCTTTCCTGTCATTCCACTTGGGTGAGAAAGATGGCAAACTCCCTCAAACGATGGCAACTGACACACAGGAACAAAGGAACTGACATTAAAATAAAAGACCTTTATTTTACTTTTACTGAATTAAGGGTTATTAAGTTTAGAGTAAATAAAGAATGAAATTTCAAAGAGACTGCACAAAGTGCCCAAGAATAGCTTAAGTTTGGACCCGGGAGCCAAGCTTGAGGACCAAGCCCTGGGGGCCTGCAGACCTTTCCATAAAAGCACCCAATCCTGCTCCCCAAAGAAAGTATCATTTGGAAGTCACGTGCATTTAAAGAGATGCACCCATTAACAACATACCCTAAAAAACAATGAAGAACTTTTGGTTCTGGTCAGAAGCTGAGACATGATGGAATGGGAAGGGGTGGGCCACTCTGGGACCCAGGCAAGCACTGTGTTGCCATCTCCACGGGGCACACTTCACGGGTGGCCTCTGGCTCCTGTGCTGCCTTGCTTTGGCTAATTTTTCTTAGTGGAACTACTGAGTAAGTGAAATTTTACATCCCCACAAGTGTAATATTAGAAACCCAAATACAAGACTTGATGCATTTTTAAGGTAAAACCAGAGTTCAGAGAAAATTTGGGGTTTCCTACTGCTTTCTTGGGCTCCTGCTCAAAGGCATATGAACTTACTGTTAGGTTGTTTCCCTGGAAATGTCTGTAAAAACACCACACCGACCCATCCCGAAAAACAGCTTCTGACCCTAAGAGCGCACACCGCTCTCTCACTCTGAAGACCAGCAAATCCAGGCTACCAGGAAAATGTACACAGCCAGTCACCACTGGAATTTCTTGCTAGTGGGGGGAATGTGCATTCTTGTTGCCTGTCACTTAACAGACCATGACACTCCGCACGTTTCTGCAAACACCCTATTCCTTCTCCTGCAGTGCAGTATGTACCTAGCTTTTGGAAGGTACATTTTACAAGAAATCATTTCTGACTTTCAAATCTCTGACAAGAGTAGGTCATAAACTAAATGACGCGTAAGGGTTATTTCTTCAGAAATTCCTAATAGCCAACCAAATACTCTGTACTCTCTGTGGTCACCTCGGATGCTCCCTCTCGAAAGGAGAGGTCTGACAAAAAGCTGAGGGGGACGGGAAGGACTTCAGCCTCGACGTTGCTAACAACCTGAGGCTGGCAGGGGCTGACCAGGGGCTGACCTGTCACCCCTCGGGCTACCGTTACCACAGGGGTTTGCCTTTCCACTGGTAAACCTTTTTGGATCTCCTGGAGTTCCAGAAAGTAAACGGTTTCCCAGTGCTAAGAAGCAAAAGTCAAGTTTAACATATGAAGGTGATTTTTTAAAATGCCTTTTCACCATTAGAATGGAGCAAGAGTTCCTTTCACACACCCTCCGACCTACACACAGCTCCCATTTCACGTTGGCTGCAACAAGGGACGGTCAACCAGTGGAGGTGTGGACGGTACAGGCCAGCCCAGCCCCTAACACCCCAGAACTGGCCCTCCCTAGCTCCACCAGGTTAAAAGAACAGTAACAAGAACAAAAAAGGCAAATCCAAAACATCTTTAAAGAGTTTGCACTAACATTAAAGTAAGTTCAGTCCTTGCCAAACTTTACTCAGAGGTTTAAGAGCATGTGGAAAGGTACCAGAAAATCTAGAATCTTCAAGTGGCTGCGAGAAAAGAGCTGGGAGACTGTGTGACACTCAATCTCCTGAGAAGACGGCCCTGCGGGACACAAGAGCAAGGCCGTCTGGCAGCGATGGCTCGTTCCTTGCTCACTAAAAGCCTCATTATTCGCCATTTTCTTTGTGAAGAGAAGGTTCCCCCCGGTACTGAGAAAACCGTGGATTTTGTGAGGCCGACAGCCCAGCAGAACAGGTGCACGCCGTTCAGGAGCACCGCCGCCTCTGCACGCTCCCACCCCCAGAACACACCTGCTGCCTTTGTCATCCTCCAGGAGCTGCAGCTTGTAATAGGAATTGGTTCCTTTTGCAATGTCCACCAGGCCGAGGGTGGCACTGAAGACCTTCCCGCCTTTCTCCAGGACGTGCGCAGAGTGCTCCAGACCTGTCGGGGAGGCAGGCTCCTACAGCTTCCTCCTGACAGGGGGCTGGCGGGCTCAGGGAGAGGGGTCTGTATGCAGAGGGCCCACACCAGCCTGGGCACTCTACCGCCACCTTCAGGTTTCCCAGGAGATGTGTGTATTCTCAGGGTAGGATGGGGGTCCCTCCTTAGGGTGGAGGACCCTAAGGAGGCACGACAGCAAAGGTAAGCCCCGCTCCACTCACACCACTCCCATTTGCTTACCAGAATCAGGATCAACAGCAGCTCCTCCTTTAAGAGTTAATTTCATTGTCTTCTCAGACTTGTTGATTCCTTGGAAGGGGACAGAGAAATGTGAACATTACATTAAAAATAAATTTTAAAGGGGAAGCTGGAAGGCAAGGCAGGTTATTTTCACTCGCATCACGTGCCAACACAGGGCCCTAGGGACGGCAGCTCAGGGCCTCACCTTCCTCCTTGACGGGGCCCTTGCTCTTTTTAGAGACCGCGGACCCCGACTTCCCGCTTGGAGCCACGACTGCAACAGGCTCCGCCTTCACCTCGGCACCCCAGGGGGACAAGACATGGGCTGAGACCAACTCCTGAAGGCTCTTGGTCGAGGCGGCGATGTCCTGGAGGAAATCCTCAGACACAACTCGAATGTTGCCTTCTTTTACTTCCTCCATCTTTTTATTCATCTTTTCCACTTCCTCTGTTCAAATCGGGAAGAAAAAAGAAAAGCTAAACAAATAAGTTTAAAGCTCATCTCAAATCACTAGAGTCATATTTGCTGATTACTTCCGAACCCTCACCACCCACAGCTCTCCTTCCCTCCCAAACCCGGTGCTCTTAGGGTGTTTTCGCAGCTGTCTCACCAGCCACATCCCCTTTCTCCGAGGTATGGTTAATGCCACCTTCTCTAGGCCATTCCACAGAAGGACGCTAAGGTCAAGTACATTCGGAAACTGCTGTGTATTATTTCCCTGGTCTTGGAGACTTATTATGATGATTGCTAGTATAATAATGGTGCAGAGAAACCTACTTACCTTTGTTTAACTGCACTTCCCAAATATACTTAAATTGGAACTTTTGTTTTGGCAGCAAACCTACCAACGCCTTGTGGCAGAGAGCCAGGGATGGGAATAGGAGCCTGCACTGAGCGGCAGCACAAGGCGGACACGCTGGCTGCCCCCCAGACCCAGAGCAACGGCGCCGCTGGGAGACCCCGTGGCACTCAGCCCCAGCTAACGCTCATCACAGCCGCACAAGGCAGAGAGCGTCATCTCGGGTTCGCCAGGAAGGTGAGACTCACTTCTGGTGCTAACGCACAGGGAGGCCTTGTTGGCAGTCCCCGTCAACCTGCCCCCGAGTTTCTCAACCGTGGCCTTCACTTCATCCTTGTTCCGAGAGAGTTTGCCAAGCGTCAGGATCTTCATGTTGGACAACGGCTTATCTAGGATGGGGGAACGGAAGTGTGAAGTGGGTCAGCTCCCAGGAAGAGTGGCGGGCAGGGGCAGCGGGGGCCGGAAACTAGGCAGCAAGCTTCCGGGGGAAAGCCCGGACAGCCTGCAGGGCACCCGGTCAGCCTCAGCACCCCTCTCTAATGAGAGCTTCTCCAGAGGGAAGTCTGTGAAAATGGAAGAAAAGGGATAGTGGGGAAGCAGAGGCCAGGGTAGCAAAGTGTCGCTTGAGAACTTGCACTCATCCCTGGGCACAGATAGGCTGTATTTGGGGATCGGGGATCAGGAGGCTGGCAGCGGATGGGAAGCAGAGAGGTAGATCACGTTAACTCCCAATTACTTTTATTATTATTCTCCTCCCACCCCTCACCGAAAGACTAAGTGCAATTTCTTACACAATGCTTAGTAAACAAAATTATACTTGACAGTCACTGAAAGCTTTGATCACAATGACCTGAGACGACCCATTCCAGGCAAAGAGGAAACCCCAACGTTCCAAGAGTCCAGCGGTGGACCCAGGCCAGGGTGTGCCATGGTTACGGCTGACGGGACGCAGTGCTGGTGCGACATTCAGAGAACAAAGGCCGCCATAGAGACAAGTCCTGCAAGTCCTCCACCTGTCCCTGAGTAAAAAAGGCCGTGGGTCTCTTTTCCTGACAAAAACCCAAACTGGTCTGTCTCTGTTGGTGTGGAGAGCAACAATGGATCAGTAACTTCCTCTGCTGGCAAGATACACAGCAGCTCTCTGTATGCAAGAGACCCCAGCACCACATCAAGGTCAGGATGACTGATGGGTGCAGGGCTGTCCCGAGGCAGGTAAGCGAGACCCAGAAAGATGCTCTGTAGCACAGTTAGGCTGGGCACACTGCCATTCCAGGTAAGGCCACCTCCCTGGAGTTTCTCAGCAGCCTCCCTCCCAACCTCCCATCTCCCGCTGGGGTAGTGGGACAGGGCTTCCTCACGGGATCAGCAGCAGCGAACCCAGAAAGACATCCCGTTCCCTCAAGGAACAGGACCCCAGCTCACCCCCACCCTGGTGCCCCTGCGGCTCTACCTGGAGGGGCAGAGGAGTTCACAGTAGCGGGTGCTGAGGCTGTAGAAGGCGGTGGTGCCGCCACCACTGGGGCACTGGTCTCCGGTGGGAATATACGGTCCTGCTTTTTGACCTTCAATTTCTTGAGGTATGAGATTTCCTGGAATTCCTAAAGAATTTAAGTTTTTGTTAAAAAACCAGTTCTCCCTTGAAGTAACTTCTTGATAGAGCAAAGAGGATTTTTCTTGTCCAAATTAAAGAATCTGTTTTTCCTTTTCATAATAAAGAATAACATAAGAAAATATGAGCCATACAGTATTATTACAGACATGGTACTTATTTCTAACGCTTCTGCATTTAAGGTAGAACTGGTACTGTGGATGTTTAAAAAATATATATTGCTTAAGCACTTCCGCCAAGATGGAGGCATAGGTGGAAACACCGTGCCTTCTCCCACAACCAAGTTTGAATACAACAAAGGTTTAGTAAACAAAGATGCAGCCAAAGAACAGAAAATTGAACTATACGGAAGTATAGTTGAGTTCAACTATACAGAAGTAAAATTGAACTATATGGACAACACCGAACCGTTCATCTGGGACCGGTAGGAGGGGTGGAGCCAGCAGCGGAGCAGGGTCGGGCAGGAAGGATCCCCTGACCCAGGCTCGTAGGCAGCCGGAGTAGCAGCGCAGACCCAGTGAGGGTGCGGGGCAGGCTGACCACGGTCACACATTCGCACGCAGATAAACCAGCAGAGGAGTGAGCAGTGAGACGGACCGCGCAGGCCCCAGCGGGCAAACCCAGTGGTGGAGGGCTGACTGCAGTTGCACATTCCCGCGCAGTGGGACCCCGGCATCAGTGGCAGCTGCGGTGGGGGAGGCGGCAGATGGGACCACCATTGTTCCTCTTTGACCCCGCCACCACGTACTGCGTCACAACCCAGCAGCTGAGTTGCCCTGCTCTGGTGAACACCTAGGGCTCCGCTCCTCATAGGTAACAGGCATAAACAGTCCAAAATATGGCTCAAGAAGAACTCAAAGCCCCAGAGCTGATAACTCTAAGCGAAAAAGAAATAGTGAACCTCAGATGCACAGTTCAAAATACTGGTGATCAGGATGCTCACAGAACTGGTTGATTAGTCACAAATTAGAGGAACATATGAAGGCTAAACTAATTGAAATGAAGGGAAATGGACAGGAAACCAATAGTGATGGAAAGGAAACTGGGACTCAAATCAATGGAATGGACCAGAAGGAAGAATGAAACATCTAACCAGAAAAGAATGAAGAAACCAGAATTCAAAAAAATGAGGAGAGGCTTAGGAACCTCCAGGACATCTTTAAACGTTCCAACATCCAAATTATAGGGGTACCAGAAGGGTAAAAGGAACAGCCACAAGTGGAAAACTTATTTGAACAAATAATAAAGGAGAACTTCCCCCATCTGGCAAAGGAAATAAGACTTCCAGGAAATCCAGGAAGCTCAGAGAGTCCCCAAGAAGTTGGATCCAAGAAGGAACACACCAAGGCACACCATAATTACATTAGCCAAGATTAAAATGAAGGAGAGAATCCTAGAAACATCAAGAGATAAGGGGACAGTCACCTACAAAGGAGTTCCCATCAGACTGTCAGCAGATTTCTCAAAAGAGACCTTACAGGCAAGAAGGGGCTGGAAAGAAGTATTCCAAGTCATGAAATCCAAAGACCTATAGCCAAGATTGCTTTATCCAGTAAAACTTTCATTTAGAATGAAAGGGCAGATAAAGTGCTTTTCAGATAAGATCAAATTCAAGGAGTTCATCATCACCAAGCCCTTATTCTATGAAATGCTAAAGGGACTTATCTAAGAAAAAGAAAATAAAAATATTAACAGTAAAAGGACAGCAAACTCACAGTTATTAACAACCACACCTAAAACAAAAGCAAACTAAGCAGACAGCTAGATCAGGAGTGGAACCATAGAAATGGAGATCACATGGAGGGTTAGCAACAGGAGTGGGAGGAGAAGGGGGGAGAAGGTACAGTAAATAGCATAGACAGTAGGTAGAAAATAGATAGGGGGGAGGGCAAGAATAGTAGGGAAAATGTAGAATCTAAAGAACTTGAGACACATGGTTATAAACTAAAGGGGGGATGGTGGGGGAGGGGGTGTGCAGGGTAGAGGGGAATGAAGGGGGGAATAGAACAACTGTAATGGTACAATCAATAAAATATATATATACATTAAAATATATACTGCTTAAAGAAAAATCAGTTTACAGCCTGAGGACTACTGCTGAAACCTGGCTACCACCCCCAGGCCTCGTTCTCGAGTTGTTCCCCTCTTGTGCCCACCTCATTACCAAAAGCCCCCAGGACTGCACAGACTGGGAAACAGATCATCACTCAGCTGGAAATCCTACCCTTCTCACTTGGAAACACAGCTGCAGAGGCCAAGAACAATCAGTATACAATACAAATTATGCCATGAACACAGCTTGCCCCACCCCACCCCCTGGGGTTTCTGAGCGCCCCAGCCAGGGCAGTGGGCAGTTCTTAGACACGCAGAACCAATAACATGACTTCATACTCTGATCGAGCGTGCACGAGATGAGAAGAAGTCCCAGGCACACTGCCCTGCAATCACAGCAACCTAGAGGGTGGGGGTCATGTTTTTCTGCCCACAGATCCCAGAGTCCTCCCCACTTACCTTTGGGGTCACCCACTCCTTCCGGTTGGGTGTCTGTGTCTTAACCATGCACTTGGTCCAGGCAGTGACATCCCCAGTACAGTAATAAGCATCGCTCTTGAAGACCAGCTGGCCTGAGCACTCCTCGCAGGGAAGGAGGGCACCGAACACCATGCCATCGGCTACACGGTCCAAGACCTGAGGCCAGTGAAGAGACACGTCAGAAAGAAAAGGAGCAGCTACAGGAGATGACGCTAGCAATGTGGGATGAAGGATCTGCCCAGGCCCCACTCACCGACACAGAAGAGAGGGCTTGTCTGAGACTCACTGACACCCCCTGGCCAGCGGGTTTACAGGGGGCACTTTGATTTTTTGTACTCTAATCCCACGCATGTTCCTGCAGTTTCCACTTCCCTCATAGACTGAGAGAGCACCCACTACTTCTGCACAAGGGACAGAGCTAACCCCTCCCCCAGAGAGAAAGGGCGGGGCCTGCTGGGGAAACCGGTCTCCCTAGGCAGTCTCGAGTCCCCGCCGCCCCCACCCCCACGGCCTTGGGCAGTTTGGGCACAGGGTAGCAGAGACGGCTCCTCAGGCCAGTGTGGCATGAATACACAAGGCAAATGTAAGGCCCACCTCAGCCCTCACCAACGTTCTAAACCGAGGGCTACCTTGCGGAGGATGCCTGGAAGGGCCTGGAGAACTGCCCCTTCGTGCCACTGGGAAATGGTGACCACGATGGCAATGACCATGCAACACAACTACGTGGAGTTGTCACTCCTCCCAATTAATACCAGCAGGTGTGCGATCGGAGGGCCTCCCACGCGTCTCACTTAACACAAAGGCAGCTCACCGCCGACTCCCCGGAGGGCACTTGCTGCTTGTTGAAGATGAGCATCTCTTTCAGGTCGTTCGTTGAGCACACCTTCTTTAGCTCGTCCTTGATGTTCCAGATCAGGTCGTTCTGGGCCTGTGGACAAGACCCAGCTGCTGAGAAACCCGCTCTTTCCAAAGAAAGAAACCCCACGATCAGAGACCCCAGTGCTCTTGCCTGTCTCCCACCACTCACTGTGCTGAGCTGCCCTCCAGGGCCAGCCTCCTCAACAGGGAAGGGCACGCCCAGCCCCACCCCTGGGGACCCCAGAGCAGACCCAGAGTGAGGTCTCTCAGGGGACACCGTGGAAGGTGGGGAGGAGACCACTGAGGGATGTGTGGAGGGCTGCAGTCCAGCAACAAGGGTCCCAGGGATCAAGCCCACAGGAAAAAAACCCCAGGGAACACAGGAAAGAGCTCGGAAGCACCCAGGTTATTGGCTGACACCTGGCACCCAAGGGAGGTGGGCATGGCTGCCCTCCACCAATCTGAGAGCATGCAGGGGGGATGCCCAAGCACCCATTTCCTCAGTTCAAAACAGCACCCCAGCTCTATGGCAGCCAGATTTGGACCATAACAGACTCGTTTTTTTATAAAGGGCAACCACACCAAATTTGTCATTCTTATCAAACCTGAACCACCAGAAGCTGCTTCAAATTTTTATACCGCTGGGCGAAACTGAATACTCACATAAGAGAGCCAAGCAGATGGCTCACAGAAATCAAGTTCCCAAAAGAAAGTAAATGTTCTCCCCCAGCTGTCCAAACACCTAGCCTTTCTGATTAATAATTTGTAATTTTCTTCGATGCACGTGTAATGAGAGTGATGAATCTCTGGTTAATGACTACTGATTAATAGGTAGTTTTCCCTTCTTCACTATATTGTCTCCTATTCCTTTTTTCTTCTTCTAAAACTAGAGACCTTCATGTAAAAAAATACGAAACTGTCTCTTCAAGGTATTTGTCTATGCTAAGAACCTTTCGCATCCTTAAATTTAATAGTTTCCCATGTTTGCAAGCCACCCTGCAGGTCCAGGTACACGGCGACATGCTATGTGTCAGCAGCAGGAACCCGCCACCTCAGTGGGGACCTGGTGGGTGGGGACCGAACTCTCGGCTCCTGCCTGAGCCTGGCTGCTGGTCTGGCACCTGGAGTCTAATGTGGGTTCTCCTCCAAATAAGAACTGTTTCTTTGGGAGGAGGGAAGAAAACCACCCGGGGAGAAAGCCATGCTTTTAAACAATAGCTATCAATTTGGGAATTCTTAAAGGTCCGGGTAAGTGAGACAAGAACACCTTCTTGACCTTTCTTCCCAGAATAAGGGAAGAGAACCGAGACAGATTGGTGGCAGGACACACACAGCTCAGAACTCACCTTGAGGGCCTTTTCAAGCTTACTATCCTTGTCTTTCTCTTTTTTAGANAATAAGAACTGTTTCTTTGGGAGGAGGGAAGAAAACCACCCGGGGAAAAAGCCATGCTTTTAAACAATAGCTATCAATTTGGGAATTCTTAAAGGTCCGGGTAAGTGGGACAGGAACACCTTCTTGACCTTTCTTCCCAGAATAAGGGAAGAGAACCGAGACAGATTGGTGGCAGGACACACACAGCTCAGAACTCACCTTGAGGGCCTTTTCAAGCTTACTATCCTTGTCTTTCTCTTTTTTAGATTTCTTCTTGGGCACTCGGTCTATTCCATCTACCTCATCACCTTTCCTCTTTCTGAAAGAGACACAGGGTACAGAAGAAAGAACCAGAGCCATGAAAACTCTGAAATCCAGGGGCTTGGGCGCCACAGTATCTCATCTCAACTCTTCTCTGCAGGCCCTGCCTGCTGCCGGCTCAGGCAGCGTCCCACGGACTCCACCGACTTCGGAGCACACTCTGCTGCCAAGGAGGGGGCCTGGCGCTGCTCCAGGGCCTTGGAACAGCACGGCACAGGATCCAAGGCTCAGGCTCCACCTGATGCCAAAAACCCCGTGCACCTCCTGCCACTAACGAGACAGCATGGAAGGTTCCTGGTAGGAAGAAAGCCCGCAGCCAAGGGGCAGAAAGGCAAAGCAGAAGGGTCAGGGGCCCAGCCTTTCCAGCTAAAACACAGGGCCGCTCCAAAGGCCAGGAGGCTGTTCTGAGGTCAACTGCACTGCCATTAAAAGCCCAAGTGAGCGACAGTCTAGGCACTGCTGACCAGTCTGCCTCAGCTGGGCCGGCAAACCTGGCCGACCAAGTCCAGCAGTGTCATCCACACCTCAAGGAGAGCACTGAGGGTCATCGCAGCCCTTAAACAAACAGGGCAGGAGAGCCACAGTGGTCGAGACTCCACTTCAGCTAAGCTCCAAACCTCAGCCAAATGCATTTTTTCCTTATCCTTGAAAACAGAGACAATACCATCTACCCCCCAGGGCTGTGGGGACGATTAAATGGAACATCCCACCGAAAGCGTTTTACACAGCACCCTGCATACTGAAAGCGCCCCAGCAGTTCTGATGGCTGGTCCAGCACACATGGGCGCTCACGCTCCCTACAACTGTATCACGTGCCGCAGTGCCCGGACCATTAATCCACGGCCCAGTTTCCCAGTTTTCTCAGAGGCCCAAGCCACATGTGCTGTGCAATGAACTCGTGTGCTATGAACTCAAATAATGCAGGATAGCTGCTTGGTGATGTCAGGGACACCCTGACCCTAACACGGAGCAGTCACCGGCCCAGGGGCACGGTGCACATCACGGCGCTGCCACATCTCCCTTGGTGTGCTTGTCTGGACCAGCAGAAGAAAAACTCCAGATAAGTCACCAGTAGGGCTTCCCATCCTAAACTGTATGAAATCCGTATCAGCCTCAACTCTAAACCAGGGACTGTCTTATCGACTGCTCCCCCACCCCATTTAAAAACTGTTGTGATCTTCCCAAGCACCGTTCCTCAGCGATAGCCAATCACAAAGGAACACACCCACACAGGAGGAGGTCATGAGGATGGGGAGGTGGGTTGTGCAGGGGTCACAGGTCAGACCACTAGGAGCACCCTGCAGTCCTCTGCTACCACGGCTAGGAAAGGGCAGGGAGCTCAACTTCTACTGCCCCCGCCCCGCCCCCGCCCGGCATCCCTGGCTTTCTCAAGGTCAGGAAGGAGGAAACACAGGAGTGGTATGAAGTCTACAGGGTCTCTAGAACTCCATCAAGCCCCTCACTGAGCTCCCCTTGCAACCCACACAACCTCCACCCACCCTTCGCTCTTGACTCCGGGGAGCTGCTTCTTCAGGTCTTCCTTATCCTCGGGAGCAAGCAGGTTGAAGCCCTTGAGCTGGCTCGCGCTGTACTCAGGGCGAAAGTTCAGCTCCTCCCTGTTCTCGACAAAGCAGCGAGGGTGGTACCAGCGATCAATCATGCCCAGCTGGGGCTTCTCAGGGTCCAGCATCTTTTTGGAGAGGCGCACCTGGCCCTGTAGGAGAGAGAGAAGAAAGGATGGTGACACTGAAGGCCCAGTGGTGACCAAGCCAACCTGTCCAGAGAGGGACCTCAGGTCCACCCCAAGGGCACTGTAAGGACTGCTGGGAGATTTTGGCTTTTTGATTCTGACCAATCAGGACAGTGCCTTTTGGATCAAACTGTGAGAATTTGGAGTCTTCATTTGCATGAGGATGGAACAATCATAGAGCAAGGGTGGGGATTTCTGTCCATATAAGCCCCCTCTGGCTGGGAGACCACTGAAGATGGAATGCACCACTGAAGATAGTGCCCCCAGCACTATGGTGCTATTTTCACCGAATAACGTTTCCTTCTTCACTGCACCCCAATCTGGGATTCCTACTGGTGTTGAACTGGCACCAAAGACCACTGGTTAACATAAGGCACTCCTGAGGATGTTCTGCTGACCTGGAACAGGCGTTAAGAACACTAACACAGTAGGCTGGGGCAGAGCTGCGTCCTTGAACTGCACTGGGAGGCCCCCCCTCCCAGCAGGGATTTTTCTGCCCCACCCCCCACTGTTTCATTGACGAAGTCCTGCCATCCCACCCAGGCCCACAGTTCCAGACCTGACATTCCTAGCAGAGCTCCATGCCTGCGAGCCCTAGGCCTGGACAACTCCGCACGAGGGGTGCCAACGCTACACAAAACCCTGTTTCCGGCCAACAACAGCTCACAGCTTCTGACACTCCCCTGGGAACCTAAACCTTTGCCCTAAATTTACAGTGGCTGAAGGCAGCTGAAGAAGACTCAGCAATGTCATGATTTTTCTTTCTACACCCCACAGGGCCCGCCTCCCCCCCCACTTCTGGTCCCATACTCCAAGGAGGCAGGAACCTCCGACCAGGATCAGAGGAGACTGACGAGGCTGGAGGGCACAGGCCCATCCTGCCACCCTTGTCCCCCTGCTACTCGGACAGCACCCAAGCCCCCAGCCGGCTGTCATCAGGACAACAACTGGTAGGAAAGAGTGGTTAAGGACACTCCTCTGGTGAAGGGGAGGAAACCCGAGGCTTCCTCCAGGGAAGGAACTCACCCCTGAAACGTCACCTGCTGTGAAACCCAGACCAATAGCCCCCTCTCCATCGCTGCCAAGCCCATAAGAGACCTTCACGTAAACGCTTTCCAACCCCATCTCCCCAACCCCGCGTCCTAAGAGTGAATGCAACTTAAAGTCACGAGGCCTGAACCACAAGTAATTAGGGCCAGACCTGCCTGGAAGAAAAGTCATGGTCACCTCCTGCCTCCTCTAAGACCTTCCCTTTACTGTTAACCACTAGTGTTGAGCTTGCACTTAAAACCCGTTTTTCTTTTCTTCTGAGAGGCCCAGTGGCATCCAATGTGAGAAATCCAGAGTCAGATCTTCGTGCTGAGCTCTCACCTTATCTATCTTCTCCAGGCAGCCCTTGCACGTGCTTCTGTTGGACTTGGCGTACTCTACTGCAAAGTCACCCAGCGTCTTCTCCGTCTTGCTCCCAACTCCACCTTGGCCTTTGCCTGGAGAACCAGACACATCGATGCTCATCTCAACAGCATCAGTGCAGGTGCAGTGTCCCTGCCCTCCCCGGCTTCTTCCTCCCTGGGGTTCTTCTACCAGGACACTATACGTTCTGGGGGATCACACTGGCTCATCTTATCTACGCCATTTCTAACCTTGTGGTGGGTTAACAGAGCTTCTTTTTTGGCAATAAAATAAAAACTTTTCTTAGAAAGGCTCTTTGAAACAAGATAGTATCCGGTAGTCTCCCTTTCCACCTCTCTCCTCTTCCTCTGGAGCCCGCTCCCTCACTGCAGAAAGTACTTAAATAAGTTCCAAGGCTGACTGCTTCTCCTCTGGTCAGGAATAAGACAATGCTGTACTCTGCTGAAGGATGCCGATGGCGGGGGAGGCTATGCTTCTGTGCGGGCAGGGTGTATAAGGGAACTCTCTTCACTGTCTGCTTAATTTTGCGGTGAACCCAAAACTGCTCAAAAAAAAAAAAAAACAGTCTATGAAAACAACAACTTTAAAGGCCACATTTCAGGCATCTTAAAAAATAAAATATCCTGCAACAGGACGGAGCTGGACCGATGGGGTACGACTGAAGTAGCAGGGGCCCTTTCTTCTCTGGAGAACTTTCTCTGCTTTCTTGGAAAAGGTTCCCTGTAAGCCCTGGGGTTGGCAGCAACACCCGCTGCCTCCCTGCTGTGTACGCACCTGTCACTCCTCCGGCCTCCGCAGTCTTTTTAACTTTCTGTTGGTCATCCCACCGGAGCTCAGAGAACCCGTCCACCTCGACATCAGGCTGCCAGATGGTGTGGCCGACCTTCCAGAAGCAGGAGAAGTGGTACCAGTGCGGCACTTTGCCGTCGAACATGGGTGACTAGAAGGATGAGAATCAGAGGGAGGTAAACGAACACCAGGTTCATCTCCGAGGCAGCCTGAAGCCCAGCCCGCCACAGCAAACCAGCCCTTGTTTCCTTCTCCGTGAAAACGAGGGCAGCTTGCCTGTGCCCCCACCCGGCCTGGGAAAAGCTGCAAACCGACGAGAAACAGCAGCCCCTGCCCCACATTTCTCTCCATGGTCTTTCCCAACAGCTAAGAAAGCTGCTGCCTGCTAAAGCCCACTCTCTCAGGACACGGGACACCCCTGGGAACGGTGGCATTTTTGAACAGGACTCTGCCTGCGCTCCTTTTTAAGCACATGCCTCTACATTTCAGTGACAGGCTTTACCTCTGAGCATAGTACATGCACACGGGATGCCCGTCCCGTGTCCTGACTCTGCTGTGTCTGCCTGGGAGAGGCAGGTCTGGACTCAGAGGGCCTGCGCAGCCCCGAGAGGGCCCTGGAAGTTAGGATAATGAGGAGCTAGTCCCAGATAATGAGCAAGGCCAAGAAAATGTGTCAGACAAGTGGCAGGCATGCAGCAGCCACACAGATGTGGATGGAATAAATTTACTTCAGAGAGAGAGAGAGAGAGAGAACGAACACGGGTCAGGGAAGCAGGCCAGCTAGAGCAGACAACAGAGGTCTGGAGTCGGTCACCAGCCTGCCAACCTGCCCCCAGGCCCTCAGGAAGTGCCACTTCCTGCTGCAGGTCCTGGGGAGTTGGGCCACGTGGCAAATCGGTCACCTCCCGTGGCAGCCTTTCTGTTCTGTGAAGTTTTGCGTTAGGGTTGGTACCGACTGGACAGTATCAGGCCTTTCACTGTCATAGTGCCAGGCACTCCCAGGCTTTACAGAGTGGAGGTGACAGTGACTGGCAAGGTGGGATGAACAGTGGCATTTATTTGGTCCTTGGCACCCACGACTGCTTTTGGGTGGGAACCAACACCTCAGTTCTTTCCACTACGCTGCTGGGAAGAGCTACTTAAAAATACACAAATGGTTCTGACCAAAGCAAGGGAGGCCTTGAACACCTGCTTTTACACAATAGAAAGCCAGATGTTACCCACATGAAACAAAAATATTAAAACATTGTTAAAAGTAAATAGCACACAGAACTTTTAGGACGAGTTGTGGGGACAGGGGAAATAGCGTGAAAAAGCAATGACAAGGTCTCCAACCTTGCCCACTCTGTGAGTAGCCTCTTTCTAGATTTAGTAGATTAAAATGGAAGGTCAAGGCCGGGCATTTCAAGGACTCCTCCGCATCAGGCAGCCTGGTTTACAGCAGCATCCCTCAGCCCAGAACTCTCCCAGTCCTAGTCAGAGCAAGCAGCACTGTCCCCTAAGGCCCCTCTCACAGTTCCCAGGTAAGAATGATCCATCTGGGTGATTATTTAATCAATGCCCATCTTGCTGGCACCTGGCAAAGCCTGCTCTCGGTGGACAACTCAGGGTATTTGTAGAATGCCTTATGTCTGGAGGGAAGGGGAAAGGAAGGGGGGGTCCCTACTGTGGAAAAGAGATCCCCAAACCAGACAACACATGGCATCCCAAAGCAGACTTGTGTTCTGGTCCTTACACTTTCACCAAAGCAGCAGACACATCCTTAAGCACCAGGCCATCTTGTAAGACATCTGCAGTGGCCTCCGCCTGGCTCTTCTGCCTTGGTACCCTGTCTACCCCTCCTCTGCCGAGTTCTGGTTATGCTCACGCACAGGAGGACACGCAGCTCGGTGGCTTTGCCCCCACTCTGCGACTCATGACTGTGCCGTAACTTCCTGGCTCCGTCAGGGCCTCACACCTGCCCCTCAACCTTGGTCTGGGTGCTGTGCTCCCATGCATGGGTGACTGGGGCCCCATCCTCCTCAAGAGGAAGAACCTCTGACCAAAGCAAGGCTTTACAGTGGACCTTAGGACTGAGAACGATGTGACAAGAAGGGAACTAGATCAAGGTTGCAAGACTATGGCTATTGCTCGGCAGACACAGGGCTCTGGTAGCGGCAGAATCTTCGTGTACTGAGCACCCACCTCATTGCAGGGTCCTCACCCAGCCACTCCACTGCCCGCCCACGGCAGGAAAGGGATGAGCGTATCGCAGCCTCTCTGAAGACTCCCTGTGCCCCAACCCTCAAGACTGGAGAGGCAGGCTGCCACAACCTGGCCCAGTTCATCCCCTCAAGGCTGCTCCAGGGCGTATCAGCTTAAGTTTCAGGGATTGGATACAGCCAGAACAATCCTCCCATACAAATGTAAAAGAAGGTTTTTAACATCCAAGTGAAAGAACGGCTTCTTTTTTGCAGCCTTCACCCGCAGTCTAGAAGACCAATTGTATATTCTGAATTAAAACTCCACTCCCTAATTACTATTACAGGCAACCACACTTACTTTTAATAATAAAGACTCTCCCTCACCATCAAGTTTGCCAAAAGAGCACCCTGAATGTTAGAATTTAGTACGTCTGGGAACTGGTTCCTCAGTGGAGCCACCCCACACTCCCCCAGACCCACCCACCCTTCGTCTTTATCCTCAGAGTCCTTGCTCATCACCCCGGCTACCCTTAGGTTTTCACTTAGGTTTTCGGTTTTCAATAGAACAGGATCCTCTTTGGCTGCCTTGTGAAGCCTACAGACGACCCCTTCTCTGAATTACATTTAAAAATGCAGGACAAAAGACAAAGGCTCACAAAGGGAACCAACTATATAGATGTAGTTAACAAAACACTTAAAAAGCTTACTGGACTACAGTAACCCATGAGCTAACTACAGTAATCTTGAAGCAGTGATGAGCGCAAATGATATGTAGGAAAATTCCCAACACATGTAAGGTGATATGAAAATACCTGTAATTACCAATGGTGACAAAAACCACAAGTACTGCTAATACGCCTTTGGGGCTTATGCTCGTAACTGAAGGAAATGACTTCTATCTGGAGCTTAGTTCTCATCTACCCTCAGGGACCTGCTACCTACACCCCACAGACCCCAGGTTCAGAGGCCTTGCAGGGGGACAGAGCTTCGTAAGATCAGCCTGCCCATACATTCCAGGTAAGGTTCCAAGACCAGGGGGTGGGGGCGGGTGGGGGGGGTGGGATGTGGCTCTTTGGGCGGCAGATCTGCCAATCCACCCTCAACTTCCTGCCACTTGGTGAACAAGGACTCCAGATGAAGCTCCCATCCTGGGCACACAATGCTTAAGGCACAGCTCCAGCAGGTGGCATCCCCCCCCCCCCCCCGCAATGTTTACCTGTCACCTACCTTTTAAAACCAAAGTGCAGCTTCCAAGGGCAGTCTCTCTTTGTGCCCCTACAAGCCAACACAGGGCCTAGGTGCTCAGGAAGTGTGTACGGAGCACCTAGGCTCAGTAAATACTGTGTCAGGTACCGAGCTAGGTAAGTCCTGAGGATACCCAGATAACAGCCCCACTCCCTGCTGGGTCAGGAATGGGATGACCTAAGTACTTATACTCACTCCTCTCTACCCTAAGAGTATTGAAAACCCAGTAAGGGCTCTCTGGTCATTTCCAAAATTCTTTAGTGCCTCCCTGCAAGGAAGGAAAATCAAGTTACCCTGACCAGGAGCATCCAGCCTGGATAACAGATGGCTTTACGTCCAGGGGTGGGGAGAGAGGGCAGGTGAGAACCCAGACCCCACAGGAGCAAAATGGAAGCTGGAGGAGGCAGGAACCCCCTTGGCAGGGTCCTTCAGGCACCCCACCCCACAGACCACTCCAACAGTTACAGGCATCTCTGAAGTCTAAGGAACGTAGAAGGGGGATCCCCAATCTGTCAACAAGTCCCCGCGAGGAACCCCCCAAAGCCACTCTTACTTAAACCCTACGGCAGCAAATTACATCAGGAGAACTTGACTATGAATCTGAAAAGTTTGGGGAAATGTTACTTTAAACCACAAATCAGGCCAAAAGGGAATGCACAGTACAAAAAAACGACACTGACGTGCAGTTTTGCATAATTAAAAAAATGAAACTCAGCGGGTGTTGAAATAATAGCCAAAAATAGGTTTAAAACAAAATCCTCTCATGCCAGCCATCACCATCAATGGAGAACAAAAAGATCTTCTAGAACAAAGTAAACAAAAAAATCAGATGAGCCTCAAAAGACCACGCACACATTCCGCACCGCGCCCCCCTCCCCCGGGGCGAATGTTAACAGAAACGGTTCCTCATTTTTACAAAGCAAAAAACACCCCCAGCCCCCAACTCTATTTCCAGGGCTTTCCGTTCAAGATCAGTAAAGCCTTCCAGAAGGTCCGGAGCAGCAGCACCCACAGGCCCCGAGTGGGCTCCGCGGGGCCGGCTCGTCCCGCTCCTCCAGGCGAGCCCTCCCCCCACACTTCCCGGACACGAAGCTCCGCCGAGCACAAAGCGGCCCTCTCGCTCGCACCTGCACCATGATGGCCATCCGGAGCGAGTCCTTGGGGATGCTCTCGCTGCATTTCTTGCAAGAGGCGCGCCCGCTCTTCGCGTACTCGACCCGGTAGAGCTTGTCCGAGGACTCCGCCATCCTCCCACTCGTCCCGCTGCAGCTCCGCAAGCCGACGCCACCACCTGAACACACGCTGCCACTGTCTCACCGCCCCTCGCGTGCGTGCGTCGTCCGTCAGCCCGCCCCCCTCTGCAGCCGCAGCACGTAGCGTCGACCACCCGCAGCTCCCGGATAGATTGTTGCTGCCTGGCGGCGGGAACGCCTCCGGCGCACGCGTTTAAGGGGCGGGGCCTCCGGCGCGCGCGCGGGAGGCCGGCGGCAGGGTCGGTTCTTCCGCGGTGCCTGCGGCTGCTTGAGTCTGGGCTGCTGCTGCATTTGCTGCCGCTGCTGCCTGTGGAGCCTGGGCTTGCCCTGATTCTGTAGCTCCTAGGCGAATTCGGCACCACCCCTTTAACCTTTCTGTTCCCTGGAAGGCTTCTTTGCTCTCCCAATTAATTCTACCCTNGCCTCCGGCGCGCGCGCGGGAGGCCGGCGGCAGGGTCGGTTCTTCCGCGGTGCCTGCGGCTGCTTGAGTCTGGGCTGCTGCTGCATTTGCTGCCGCTGCTGCCTGCGGAGCCTGGGCTTGCCCTGATTCTGTAGCTCCTAGGCGAATTCGGCACCACCCCTTTAACCTTTCTGTTCCCTGGAAGGCTTCTTTGCTCTCCCAATTAATTCTACCCTCACTCCCTTTTAACAAGCATGTCCTCTGTCCTCCGAGGGCGCCAGATTTGGAAGGCGCAGGCCGGCTCGGGAATGTGGTTGATGGGCCCAGGAGAGGTCAACCGCGGCTGGCCCTCGGCGGAGTCCTAACTGCAGTCCGTAGACCGTCGGGACCAAATACTGAAATCTAGCATCGCCTTTATTGTGAATTTAAATGCATGAATACAAACCCCAGGAGTATGAGAACAGTACCTGTCTGTGACTTTGGCAGCCAGTCATCCCAGATGTGTTCATATCACTTCCCAGGTGTGGGAGGCAACTCAGTATTTATTGTTAAGCTTATCACTACTTGGAAGTTGCAGTAGTTAAAAGACGTGCTGCTATTAGATATTGTTACTTAACGTATAACTATTTTTATAACGTTTCTTTTTCAATCCTATGCATTTTATTTGTTGAAAACATTATGACAGCGTGTGCTGTGTTGAGAATATTCAACTCTGCTATAGAAGACGAGAAGTAAATAGGGTGAATGGAACTCATAAACCTTGCTAAAGCATAGAGAGGAAGAAGGCTAGTCTCTTAAGAGACATAGATGTTGAGTAGGCAAGCAGATTATGAGACATAGGCAAGAATCCAAAATTAGTGCCCCTTAAACATGTTGACGGTAAATAGAAAAAGTGGATTATATCATGGAACACAGAATTTACTTGGAGAGTAGCCAAATCAGGCATGATCATCTGGCCTCTGGGTTGCCCACTTTTTGTCATCCCTAAATGGCCACTTGGTGATAACATTCTGGCTCCGATATACTCTGTCCAAAAGTTGCAGGTAAAACCTAATGTCTGTTTCACAGGCTGATTGGCGAGCTCCATCTGTGGCCAGCATACTTGGTCCTGTGTCCGATGGTGACTCTGAGTTGGCTCCAGGTATTACTCTTAGTGACTTGGCTGATCTTGTCTTAGTCCTTTTTCTTTTCTTTTTTTTAACATATAAAAGAATAAAGGGAAGAAAATAAAGCTACAGATAGCTCACCAGTTCAGGAGGGAAATTGCGTCACCTAGCCACAGTGCCACGATGATCCAGCTGAGCATCTTGGTGTTAGTGACACAGAGGGGCTTTGTAAACTGTTACATAATTCTAATCAGAGTGCAGATTTACTAACCATATTCCCAGAGAGGAACTTTTCAACTGTTATGATTTAGTTTTCAAAAATTCTTTTTTTTAAAAGAAAGATAGCATCACTTTTCTGTGTTCCTCTCTTCTCTACAATTTTAGAGGGCAGGAAATTTTGTTACAACTAAATATACGCAATTTATCATTTTCAGATTTGATTTTTTGAATGACACTAGAACCCTATTATGCGGTGATTTGATATTTGACTTCTTGAGAAATAATGGAGTTGAATTTAATTCCCTGGAATATAATAACATGCCGCAAAAACTCCAGACTTTTTAAAGGGGAAGAGATCTTGGAGCTGTGTCCTGGATTTACAGCTGGGGCCTGAGGTAATGAGATTTTCTGAAGGTCACACAGCTGCCGAGTTGCAGAGTGGGACAGTGCGAGGGTGGCCTCGTCCATGCCTTCCCCACGCTGTCCCTATAGGAGCATAATTACTTTTATGTGAGTTCAGGGCTAATGTTCTGGAAAGAGGCATTCTCTCATTGAAGATGAAGGCATGGGCAGGGGTGTAGGGAAGTGGCAGTGAGTAGGTCTGTGATGATTCAGACTCAAGAGAGGCAGATTTCGGTCACCTGGATTAACCATGGATGGGGCATGGAGGGCAGGGCCCTCTCCACAACCAGGGACTGAACCCTGGGATCATAACCGAAGAAGCCTTCTCTCAAAGCTGCCCAGAGACTAGTCTAGCCCCATGGATTCTCCTCAGCAATATGCCGAATCCTACATTATAATAATCTACTCACATAGCTGGTTTATCCATCTAACCTGGGTATACTTGAGGTCAAAGGCCATCTGGCTCATTGCTGAAACTCTCTACTTAGCACAGTGATAGGCAGGGTGCCTGTAGGCTGTAAATCTCCTTTGCCACATCGACCTAATTGTGGGGTCAAGGATAATCTTTAATTTTAAAATCTTGCCCTGTACTACTAAGCTTGGGGAGTTCATTCATAGCTTGGAAAAAAGTTGCCCTACTGTCCACTAGATGGCGTCCAACACACACACACCCTGTACATGCATCACAGGACCGGCGCCACGCTCATCGTGAGGTTAATGAAAGAGAGCCACCAAGTCTGGTTCATCCCATTCGGTTGTCTTGTTTTGTTCTCTGGCAGCATGCTCTAAGAGAGATTTGGGAGCCGGCAGGAGAGGAGGAGGAAGAGGTGCCTTTAGACAATCCCCCTGTAACCCTGTTGCAAGACTGCAGGCAGAGAAAACCAGGGAACCATCCCGGTAAGAAGGGATGCTGGTCTGGACCAGGGCTGCAGGCAATGAGGATGGAGTGAAGTGGATGGATTCAGGGGGCAGGAAAGACAGACCTTGATGATGGAGGGATATCTTGAATCCACTGGTTTTAACCTCTCCCTTTACAAGTTGTCAACCCCAAGAGGGCAGTGGTGTTGGCTCATCGGTGTTGACTGTTCCAGTGCTGCTCAGAGTAGATATTCAACGTGTACTTTTTGGATAATAATAAATAAGGAGTTAACATTTACTGAATGCTTATGTGAGCCCTTCTAAGCACTTGACATATATTAATTTCTTTTATTTCCAACATCCTCCCCGCAAGACCCCCACAAACAAACCGTATATCTCAAGGCCTATTCCTGCCCAGATCAAACTCTCTGGGACAGATGGGCCTGAGCCACTGTATTTTGAAAACAAAACAAAACAAAACAAAACAAAACAAAACAAAACACAGGCAGATCCTTGACCACATCCACCCTGGTGGGATAAGCACTGAGGTCTAAGCGGGCTTGTCCTGTGAGGGGCACCGGGCCCCATGCTGGTCATTCAGGGTTTCCCAGTGGCCTCTGGCAGTGTTTCTCTTCCACAATGACCTTCTGATCACTTGCACTGATCACCCACCAGTGAGCTGTCTTTTCTCCTACCCCGCTTTCTTCTTCAAGAATGTCCCCAGGCCCTGCTCAGTCCCTTTCCTTGCCCTTTATCCCTTCTGTGAATTGTGCGCAGGCCCGAAGCACATCTGTGGGGTCAGCCTGGTCCCCTTATGCAAGAAGCCCTGTCCACTAGGTGCCTTCCAGAGAGGCTGTCCTTGCAGACCCCTGGCTCCTGGCCCTCCTTATGGGGGGGGGGCATCTGCATTGCCCTTCACCCTGCCTGTAAGCCTCACAGCCCTCCTCATTCCTTCTTGCTGTTGGCTTTCTTCAAGGCCTCACAGCTGCCCCAGCTTCAGAAACCTCCTCAGCTGCCCCATCTTCTTCTCACTGGTGCTTGGAGTGAACACAGGTCCTGAGAGCAGGAGGATGCAGGACTTGGGCCCATGGAGGCCTGAGTATGTGGCCACCTGGAAAGCCCTGATTTTGCTGCTCCCTCCCCAACGAAAGTGAGACCCATAATTGTATTTAGTTCAACAACCGTTCACTGAGTACTTACTGTGTACTGGGTGCCGTGCTAGACCTGGGGTCACCCAGGTGAGTGAGACACCCTCCTTGAACCCAAGGGCCTCCCCTCTGTTTGCAGATGCAGCCATGTCCACACTGTTACCCGACACCTGGTAGAGAAAAGGGGCAGCATGCCGTGGGCACAGGGGAAAAGGGGGTGTTCATGGAGGCCGGGAGGGACCAAGAAAGCATCAGGGGAATCCCAGTGCCCCTTAAAGCTTGGCTCCTGTGTCCCGTCCTACCGGAAAACCGCAAGCCCCCTTGGGAAGACCTTGGTTGATTTCACAGCCCTGCCTCTGGGCTCCCAGGACCCCCATGGCACGTCTCGCACTGTCTGTGATTCCCAGGGTCCCTCTGCTTGTGAGCAGCTTCAAGCAGAAAGCATGTCTCCACTTCCTGCTCCAGAAACCTGGGCCAAGTGCACAGTAGGTGTGATGCATTTGCTTGTTGAACGGATAGGAGGTGCCGTCCAAACTTGGAAGGATTTAGACGGTGAGGATGATGGTTCAGGCACAGGGGAGGGGAGGGGAGGCAATCAGGAAGAAGGGAGACAAAATCAAGGGGCCCGGGCTGCTTTGGCGCCCCTCTGGGGTGTCTGAGCAGCCGGAGTCCCCACTGTATCTCCAGAACCACGGAACTGGGCAGGACCACTTTTAGAGCCAAGTGCATTTACTGGCCCCTTGTTCTCTGGCATCGAACACTCGCATGGCCTTAAAGGGGAGATGAGGGGTGGGCCTGACACTCCTTTGGCTCAGGGTGCACCCAACTTTTCTCTCCCTCCCCACTCCCTGGGTGAACTCATCTCTAGGTGAACTTTAGAATCACCAAGGATGCTTTTTAAAAAGTCCTGATGCTTTTTTTAATTGGATTGGGCTGGGCCTCGGGGAGCATTCGTTTTGAAAACTCCCCTGGTGTTTCTAAGGCACAGCAGCACGGGCAGAGCCCTGCCTCCCACCTGGCCTCTCCCCAGCCTGCTTTGATCTGCTCTAAGCCTCCTCCATGGCTTTTTTCTTCTTTTAATCTCAAACAGCACATCCCAGAGCCCTCTCAACACTGAATTATACACATCCCAGTGGACTGCTGGCGCGTGAGTTACTGAGGCCAGAGCTGCAGAGACAGCTCCTGGCAAATAAATTAGAACGTTCAATCATGCACGCAAGAGCCAAGGCAGAGACTCTCAGGCCCCGGAGAGAAGATGGGGGTGGGTATTTGGGGAGGTGTGAGTGAGTGAGCACAGGGTGAGGGAGAGATGGATAGACCTAGAGACCGAGAGGGTCACACAAGCTTGTAAGGGCTGTCTGTGCAAGAGACGTCTCTGGGGCAGAGAGAGGAAGGATGTGTACAGGGGGCACGCGCAACAACAAGCGAAGACAGCCTCCCACCCGGGAGCCCCTCCTTGGAAGGCTGGGACAGAAGACACCTGGTATGGAGGCTAGAGGTGGGTAGGGAGGCCACAGGCAGGTAGCCCCCTGAGGTTACCACTTGGAGTTGGGTTGATGGGCGTAGAGACCTCTCACTCAGGTGGGCAGGGTGCCCTTAGGTAAAAGTGGGGTGCTTGAGTGCCCCCTCCTGTGTCAGCCCTTCAGGGCTTGAGGCAGAATTTTCTGTCCTTTGGCTGTGCGGGACGATGCCCAACCAACTGAGCTACATCAGTCAGGGCTGGAATTTTCTGTCCCGAGGATCAAATATCCCAGCCTTGAGGATATAGACAATGGGGACCTCTGCAGGCAGGGGCTCCTGGGAGCTTTTCGCCCTTCTGCTTTTGTGCATAGCCCAAGTGTGCCTGCAACAGCAGCCCTGGCTTTGGGCAGAGGATGGGACCCGGAGGGGAGGCCTTGGCCCCTCGGCCAGGGGCCCAAGCTGCAGTCCCTGGCTGGGGGCTCGTCACTTCTGTCTTGACCCTCATGGGGTCACAGCTCATGTCAGAGGAGTGGGGGGGGGTCCCTGTGGGTCCAGGGGAGAGCAGGGAGTGTTTGCTGTCACTGGAACCCACCTTGAAAGCTGACTCTTTCTTCATCAGCAGGTATCTGGGCCTTTGTCCAGGAACTGCCAGTGGGGACACCAGCTAGGACCACAGATTCCTCCCACGTGGCTGTCCTGTCCATGGGGTCTCGCAGGTAGTGTGGTGGAAGAGCTGGTTAGGGGTGGTGACGGTGACCCGGGCCTGGGGACCGCTGCCTAGGGTGTGCTCAGCTCTTCAGCACTACAGATGGTGCCTGGGGTTCCAGTTCATCGTCTGTGCCTTGGGCTGGGGCCTCAGGCAGCCTGTTCCCACTTCCCAGACAGTCAGATACACAAACACAGAGCCCCAAGCCAGGAGCATCATCCTAACTCCCCAGGGGCGCCCCCTTTTGGGGTCCCCAGTTCTGGTTCCGGGTAGCTCTGGGAGGGCAGAGGTTATCCCAACACGAACCAGAACCGCCTCTTGGCGGGGGGATTTCCACGATGCCCCTAATAAAACAACTGCTTGGCTAGATAGCCCTTGCTTGATAGGCTTAAAATTTTACAGCTCACATGCCGAAAATTTGGATTGGCTCACCGTTAAACTGAGTCACTCCTCTGATTGGGCCATAGTTAAAAGGTTTTTTGTGTTGTTGTCAATGTTTAAATGAGTCAAAAAATAAATCCACCTATTATGAGGAAAGGGGCTGTGCAGTCGTCTCGTTAAGAGTTTAGTGCTGCCTTGTACACCCTGGGCTGGTACGGGGGACAGTGGGGCCTGGAGTGAGAGCTGGGCTACTCCCTTTTGGGACACTTGCACCCCCTGAGGGAGTATCCATGGGTCCACCAGAAGGGTGGCTGGAGAGATGGACATGGTGTCTCTCAGGGCAGGTTGCAGGACCAGGGGAGCGCAGCCTGGGGTGAGGCCCCGGGCCCTCGGACTGCTGGAGAAGCTTGTTTACCCCTTACCCGGAGGCCGGCATCAATTTCCAATTAGCTGGAGGCTTGGCAGGCAGCGGTTGGCTCCAGACTCCACTGTATTAATGGAGGCACCGTCCCTGCTGGAGACAGTGCTGAACCAGAAAGCAAGTCAAATTAGGTTATCCCAGGGAGGGACACGTTGGCTTACCTCTGGCAGGGCCAGGCATTCCTCTTGGCTGGGCTACTGGGGATGGGAGACTTTTTACTCTTGGAGCGGAGCATCATGGCTCTGCGTTTTCCTTCTAGAAGGGCAAACAGGAGCTGAGATCAGAGTAGGTGGGGGGGGGAGCGCGTTTTCTATCATTTTGGGCTTGTAGCAGAGAGAAACACTGGGGTCCGAGAGCCTGCGAGGGCACCGGGCAGGGGGCTGCGTTGTCTACTCTCCTGTGGATGGGGCTGGGGGTGGGGCAGAGTGGGAGCTAGGAATGGCTGGCCCTTCGGAGTCATGAATGCGGCCCAGACTCCTTGGTGGAAACCTTCCTTACCAAGCCTCAGGCCCTGGCTTTGTAGACAGAACTGAGAAAGGAGGGGCTGGGAACACCCATCTCTCTGGTCACAGCACCGAGTGCCACCACCCTGCTCCTGGACAGTTGCCGAGGAGTCCTGGGGAGCAGCCCACCCTCCCTTCTCCTGCGGCAAAGCCCCCCTGGGGAGTGTCAGCCTTCCTATCACTCTGCCCTGCCCTCTCAGATGGGAACAGGCTTGCATGAAACTCCAGGAGATGCCTGAGGACAAAATAACTTAATGGGGAAAAGTGTCCTCTGGGGGAGCCCCCACGCTTGTTCTTCCCTGCTTCCTCTCCTTTGGCTGCTCAGAGGGTTCTGAGTATGGAGGGAGTCGAGTTCACCCTCGTGGCTGCCCAAGGGTCAGGACCAGCCCTTTGTCTTGTTGCCTGGACCCTCGGGAAGATGGAGATCAGTAGCAGCCTTGACAGGCCAGGCACCCAGGCCATGATGGACCCTGTTTGCTGAGTGTGTCCACCTCTGGGCAAGGAGACCTGGGAGGAAGGGGAGAATGGAAATAACTCTGGAAAAGTGGAGCCTTGAGGCTGAAGGGCTGAGGCCCTGGGCTGCATTGCAGGATGGGGTGGCCTGAGGGGTCAGGTCTCACTGGCTCGGCATGAAAGTCCCGAGAGGGGCTGGGTCTGTCTGCAGACACAATCCCGTCTGGTCCTGGCTTGGTAACCTGGCCAGCCGCCGCAGCCAACCACAGACGGGGAAGGGTGCCTCCCAGGGAAGTCCACGGCAGCGGCAGTGTGGGGACGTGGGAGGCCGGTTGCAGCACCACGCCCCGTGCTTTCTGCGCCCAGTGTCTGATGGCAGGGCTTCTCCATCTTTAGGTTCTAGAAGAATCTTGAGGATGAGGTGTAAAATTAGAGATTCCTGGGTCTCACTCCCATAATTCTGATTATGGAAGTCTGGGATGGGGTCCTTCTTAGTAATTTTATGGATTTGTGCTTTTGTAAGGACGAGTAAGGGGATAGTGGAGCAGGTGTGGGGTCTCGGTGCCTGCCTCTTTTCTGGAGGGTGGGGTCTCAGCCTGGAAGACCCTGCCCTGCCCCAGGACCTCTGTTGCCAGCCTTCCTTGCACAGGTCTGGGTGGAGATGGGGACAGTTAGGGTCTGGCAGGTATCCCCCAGGGTCTTGGGGCAGGGCATGGTGGTAGCTGTCCCCTCCACAGGATGACAGTGCCCCCTGGTGTCTGGAAGCTGCAGGATGGCGGTGCCTAGCCTCTTACCCACTCCCACCCCCTGGGTACCAATCTGTCCCTTTGTTCCAGGGCTTACCCCTCTGCTGTGGGTTGTGGCAGTTGGTGTGTGAGAACCAGAGATGGCTGTCTTGTCTTTTCCAGAGCTGACTTCCTGGCCTCCAGGAGGTTCTAGCTCCCTGACTTAAATGAACACACCTTTTCCTCCAAGTGCCATTGAATTTTCACTGAATAAAGCAGCTATAAACATTCATGGACAGCCTCAACTGGTGTGGCTCAGTGGACTGGGTGTTGTCCTACACACTAAAAGGTCACTGGTTCGATTCCCAGTCAGGGCCCATGCCTGGGTTTTGGGCCAAGTTCCTGGTTAGGGGCAGGTGAGAGGCAACCCACTGATGTTTCTCCAGCACATCAATGCTTCTCTCCATCTCTTTCTCCCTCCTTTTCCCTTTCCCTAAAAATAAATAAATAACATCTTAAAAAGCATTCATGCACAAATAAGTCTCTCTGTGTTCATATGTTTTCATTTCTTTTGGGTAAATACCAAGAAGTAGAATTTCTGAGCTACACACCACATGCATGTTTGACTTGATAAGAAACTAGTCAGTTGCTTTCCAAAGTGGGTATCGTTTCACACTCCCACCAACAAAGTGTAAGAGTGCTAAGGGCTTTACATTTCCACCAACACTTTGGACTGTTTTTTTAAGTTTTAACCATTCTAGTGACTATATAGTGATAGCTAATCACAGACTTAATTTGCATTTCCCTGATGATTGATGACGTTGGGCATCTTTTCATGGGTTTGGCCATTTGTAAAGTGTCTTTTCAAATCTGTTTCCTGTTTTTTTATTGAGTTATTTTTCTTCTTCATATTGAGTTACAAGAGTTCTTTATATATTTCTCCATGAGGATTTCATTTGCATTCTTTTTGTTTTTTGAAAAAGGTTTTATTTAGTTAGTTCTAGAGAGAGGGGAAGGGAGGAAAAAGAGAGGGAGAGAAACATCAGTGTGTGGTTGCCTTGAGTGCACCCTACTAGGTGCCTGGCCCGCAACCCAGGCATGTGCCCTGACTGGGAATCAAACCGGCAGTCCTTTGGTCTGTAGGCCTGCACTCAATCCACTGAGCTATACCAGCCAGGGCTGAATTTGCATTCTTTTGTGATATGTGAGGTTGCGTATCTTTTATCTGCTTAAAAGCCATTCGTACTGTCTTTTTCTGTGAAATGTTTATTAATATTTGCCTGTTTCTCTTATGAGTTGTGTCTTTGTTTTATTGATTTTAGGAGGTCTTTATACATTAGGGAGATTAACCCTCTGTCTGAGATAGGAATTGCAATGACTTCCCCTCACTGGTACGTTTGAATTTGCCAATATTTTCTTCTGTGACTTCTGGATTTTGTTAGAAGACACTTACTCATCCAAGATTACAAAGGAAGTCTACCAGGCTTCCTTCTCTCCTGTCTTAGCCCAGATGACCTTTCTTTCTCTTTTTCTAAGAACCTCCTCTCTGACCGGCCAAACTCCTCTCCCTTCACTGTGGGAAGGTACGGGCAAGGGCCCACATCAGATTTGCCCTGGAACCCGCCTTTGCTATCTGTGCATCAGGTGTGAACCAATAACTTGGCCTACTAAGTGTCCATCACAAAGATGCTATTTTTTCCAGCCGGAGTGTGAGTTGGTGACCTCGGGGGGAGATGGCAGGAGGCTGAGAGAAGAAAGCTCGGGAGGACTAACTCCTGGAGTTAGTCCTGCCCTCTAGGGCTGCACAGCAAGTCAACTATTAGTCCCCAAGGCCACCGTTCACCCGTGCCCTCTCTCTGTCTTCTCTTTTCCAGGCCAGATGCTGTGGTGGAATCAGGGAAAGCTCTCTGACTGAAGTTCATGGACAGTGTCTCATTTAGTCCTTGAAGAAATGAAACAGAAGTCCCTTCCCAGAACTGGCTCATGTATACCTTTGGGCTGCTTTTGTTTTCCCCTGTTCCCCAGTTTGAGTCTATCGTACAGCATTTTTAAGGTATTTGGGGGGATATTAATAGCTTATGATTTTGTGCTTCAAAGAAAGGAAGGTGGAAGCAGCCGTCCCTGGGAAGGCTGAGGCAGGGATCCAGGAGACTGAGAGATGAGGCTCTGTGCCTTGGGGGCTGGCTTTGGCCAGTTTTTAAGAATGCTGTAACTCTTATTTTCTCCCCTCCCCACTCCCCCCGCTGCCCTGTCCCACTCCACACAGAGCGGCAGCACCCCACCCCAGGCCTGGAGACGCCCACCCCACCCACCAGCCCTGCATCTGCCATTTGGGGAGCTGCTGGTAGGCTGGTGTGACAGTCTCACCCACATGGCCCAGCTCTCTTACGTAAAACTCTCCAGCTCTCTTACGTAAAACTCTCCAGCTCTCCCCAGCACTAGCCTTATTATCTCACCTTTCCCTCCTTTTCTCTTTCTCTTGGCTGATGAATGGGAGGACATAGAGTTTGTGAGTTAGGTCACTAGAATTTGGTAGTGAGGGTCCTGGTTCTACCTGCATTGGTTTGGAGTCTAATCAAATCACTTTGCTAAAGGAGATGAGCATATTACCCTTTGCCCTAGGATACCAAACAAACACACCCGTCTCTCCCAATATTCCTCAAATGAGGGAACGCTTCAATCCGGCTGCCCATGGCTGCAAGGAATAAGAAACACAGCTTGATTCACTTAAACCATAAAGACAGCTACAGTCCTGCATATTCAAGTCCTAGGATGGGTGCCCATCTGGGTGGACGTCATCCAGAGCCTCTGGCTATTTCTCTCACTCAGCCCCTTTTTTTGGGTACCAGCTTTATCTTCAGGCAGGTGCAAGTTGGCAACCCAAATTCAGCTTCGTGGTCAAGTAGGAGAATGTTTGCAAGAAGAATGTCAGGCGAGTTTCCAGAAGCTGTGCACCTCATTGGCGTAAGTCAGGTCATGTGCCCTTTTTGGAACCAATCACTTCAAAGGACATGAGAGTTACTTGACACTAACCAGACCTACTCCTAATGCTGGCAGAAACTTGACTTCCTCTGAAGCACATGATACCAGAGCTAAATTGGAGTTCTGTTGAAGGGAGGAGAAAGGGATGCTGGGTAGACAACTAGGAGATGTCCACCAGAGATGAGTTCCACCTCCTTCTTACTCTTGGTTACCCATTTCTGAGGCTTTTGTTGAAATTGGCCTTGACTGATGAGAACAACTTCAGTATGCAAAGGAGGTGAGAAGGGAACTGGTATGTGAACGTGTAAGGATTTCTTAAGAAGTCTGTGGCTGCCTGTTGGAGAGGGTGCTTTGACCTGTGGACATGACCATCTGACCACTGGACAAGCGTGAGCCATCTGGTTATTCCAGCTTGATGAAAATAAAGAATGTGGCTATCCAAGACCATTCACCTTGTTTTGTAGTTGCCCAGTGACCTTCTCAATTCAATTTCTCAAGATTTTTTTTTTTTTACCAGGAAGACCATGTTCGAAGTGGACAACGTAAGTTCTCCGTTCTTCCTGTCAATTAAATACTAAATGCCATATTTCTCATTCAAGTTAATATATATATAAATAGTCATTCTGGTTTTCTGAGTCATTTCTTCGGGATTTCAGGTAAATCAATTGGCCAAGGCCTGATCACCCCTGGTGAATTCAGGGTGTTTGGACCTGCTGAACTGAGTAAACAGGCCACATGTTAAAATACCCAGAGAAGTATAAACATGTAATATTAGTATGTTCACCATTGTGACTGCTGGTGTTAGGTTCTAGGAGACAGTGGCGGAGTGATAACAAGCTGGGTTGAACCATTCTACAAACGATTTCCTTTTTTCAACCTGACTACACAAAGGGGGTGGGAGGCAAGGCCAAGGTGGCAACTGATAAGTGAACAGGTAGTAAGACTGTCCAGGAGATCACTGGGCACTTTCTAGGCACACACTTCAAAAGTGGCGTTGGAGCTGTGGTGACCTGGAGACGACGAAGGGTAGAAGAACTTTACCTACTACATAGCATCCTTAATTAGTGACTCACTGCACACTTATTAGTCACTGGCTCTGTGAACACCGAAGGAGACAGGAAAATAAAAGCACACACACACAACCATATTATCAGAACTTCTGGAAACCAAACAGTCTTGTAAATACAAACCTTATTTGCTCACACCACAGGGTTGCTGTCGCTTCAGGCACAGCTAGATCCCACTGCTCACACCAGGTTCTCAGGGTCTCTCTCTCTTTCCCTCTGGCCTCGCTCAGCCCTGCTGGTTGCCCTGGCTCCCATCCTCCTGACTGGGCCACTCCAGAGGAAGGAGATTCCCTCCCAGTGAATCTCAGAGGAGCCTATGTTTGGCCGCAATTTGGTCACATGTCCATTTGTAAACCAATCCCGATGGCAGGAGGATAAAGTACAATGATTGGCCCCTTCTAGGCCAGCTTTACCGAGACCGTGTGGGATTCTGGCAGCAGACATGGGCTTCCACTATCGTCCAGAGCCCTTTGGCATCCCCGTGCGGTTGTTTGTCATGCTAGGGATGCAGGAGCCAGAGAAACATGGTCCCCACATGCCAGATGTTTACACGCTCTGGCTCCGTCTGGGAGAAAATGATTAGGGTCTGGGTTTTACTCCCCGCTCACTAAGGGGCTTGTTGGGAAGGGGCAGTTTGAGAAGAACTAGGAGAAACAGAACTGCCCTTGGAATTTTGGTTCTGTTCTGAGGGAGACCAGGGGACATTCACATAGAAGGTACGAATTATGCCTCAGAACCAACCCACGAGGGCTGCCTGCGTCCTAATGAATGCCGCCTCATCCTACGTGCGTTCACATATCTGGCTGGCTAATTTGCATGGCCTCGGATCTGCAACCAGATGGGTGGGAGTGACAGAGCCAGCAAGTCCAGCTATCAGATCTGGGATCACTGTAGCTGAGGTGGCTGTGTCGCACGTAGTCCATAGTCCCTGTGGAAGTCTCCACACCGGAGCCAACACACAGGCTAGCCTGGGCCGCTGCTAGGGAGAGAGGCTATTTGCTTTGCAAGGTGACTAAGAAACTGTCCTAAACACCCACTTAGAAGATAAGTAAGGCACAAGTGGCCTTTTACTCTGTGTCCAAAGGAATGTATGTATTTTAAATAAGAAGAGTTAGTTTAGATGATTTAGTCTTGGATAATCTTTTTTGAGTTTAACGATCTTGTAACAATTGTAAGTAATTTGAAAGGCTGCCTCTGGTTGGTTCCCATGAGTTCCACCAAGGTGGGTGACTCACCAGAGTTCCTGGAGGCTGACCCTCCACCAGACCCACCCCACTTTGAATCAGTGGGGGCCCCACCTCATGCCCACTTGGCAGAGTGAGGGTGTGAAGGGAGAATCTCTGAACTTGAGTGGCACTCCCTAGAGAGAACAACGGCCCGCTCACTGCTGGTGCCCCTGCTCCCTGCCCAGGAGGCACCACGGCATGAAGGCCAGGGTCACCTCCTCCAGTTTCCCTGTGGGGCTGAGGGCGGAGTTCTGACTCCCACGCCTGCTTCTGCACAACTGGCTGAGGACAGGCTATAAACCCAACTGCTTTTTAAATGGCTTTTTGCAGATGTCGCTTAGGAGAGCTGGCGGCACTTAGAACCCCTGTCCTAGGTCTGAGAGGAGGTGGGGAGGGGCTGTCATGTCAGATCAGAGGCACTGAGGGTGGGGTCTGGGCCGAGGTCCCACATCAGGCCTGCAGGCAGTGGCTGAATGGGACCATGGAGCCCTCCAAGGCTCTGACAAGCAGGGAGAGAGAAGTTCTATCTGCAGCCGGCAGCCTTCTGCAGACAGATCTCAGGAGTCGAGGGAAGGACCTGAAAAGCAGCAGGTAGCCTCCTGGCCTTGGCCTGTCCTGCTCTCAGCACAGGCCCCCGGGTGAGGGTGTTGCTGGAGCCCATTACAGCCCTTCCCGGCACTGGAGCCCTGAGTTCACACATCCTTGCAGACGATGAATTACAGACTGCAAATTGCAGAGGGAAGTACGGAGATTCCAGCTCTGTAGAGTTGCCTTTTCTGTTTCCCACGGTACGAGGACTTCAGGAAGAGGACGGCACCCTTTAAGGCTTATCGGATTGGCTGTTTTTACTTCTCCCTTGTCAGCTTTTAGGCCTGCAGGGCACTTTACCTTAATAATAGTAATAATTGTCCCAATGCCAGCAGCTTGCCTGTGCTGGGTGCTTTTCTTTTTGGCAGCCTCCACCCATCATCTCATTTGAACAATCCTGGTGACCCTCTCGGGGGCCTCTGTGGGATCAGAGCCAGCACTTCTGCAGCACTTTGAGGCCCAGGAACCTGGGGGTGGGGTCGGGTCGGGGCGGGTATGGAGTTGGCCGAGGGCAGGATCTTCCCTGGATCTCTCATCTCCAGCCCCAGCAGGCCCTTCTGGCTGACCGATGGCCCCTTAATGAGCCAAGAGGTGTCATTCTTCGGATGCCCGGACCTCCTTCAGGGCCAGGGTGGGACGGTTTCTGCCCCACACACCATTAGATGTTATCTGTTCTGGGCGTCAGAGTGCCCGTTCGCACGTGAGGGTGGCTGTGTGGTGCCCACTGAGACAGTGTCTCGGACAGGATTCCCCAGTGGATGGGAAAGAGAGGGGTCAGGGTAGGACTGCCCACCTGCCACCAATCTCCACTGTGGAATATTGATAAGGAAGGCCTTGGCCAGGCCCTGACTCCGGGCCCATCGGGCTCTTAAGGAAAAGTCAAATAAGTTCAATTAAAAGGAGTAGAGCAAATTGATGGAAATAAACCGGGGATTCTTTCAGTGCAGTTTTAGAAGCAGGTGAGTGTAGGTGGCTAGGGAGGCGACTGAGCAGGAGATAGTGACAGGTTCAACTCAGGCTGCCGGGCCCCAGGGGAACGGTCGGAAGGCGTGCTCAGCAATCACAAAAGGAGCTCTCAGGCACGTGGGACGAAACGAGCTTTTCCTGGGACGGAGGAAGAACAAGATTCCAGGATGGGTGGGAAGAAATAGAAGTGACTCTCAAAGGCTGCACGGAAATATGCCAGTCCTATGCCAATCGGGTGCAGATGAACTTGAGACCTCACTTTGCATGTGTCTTTGACCCTGGGGAGACAGGGCGGTTAGGGGGTGGCGTGCCTCTGTGTCTTCCCAGGGGCCTCTGGAGGTTCCAGCAGCCGGCTCTGTGAGCTGCAACAGGACTGTCCGCTGGGCGGAGGTTTCCCAGAAAGCGCCACGGCTGGGTCGTAGCTGGGTTCTGCTCTGGTTCCCCACTTGACAGAGCTACCCTGCAGGTGGGGAGGCAGGACCCCAGCAGGCCTGGCCATAGGATGGTCTGTTATTAACAGTGCAGCCCGGTAGCTACAGCTCCGGTGTCCTAATTGTCAGGCCACGCTGGATGGCGCAGAAGGCACTCGCTCAGGAATTCAATATGTGGGCCAACGCCCCAGCTTGTCACTTCTGAGCCTGGGAACCCAGCTGGTCCCCGGCTCCGAGCCTGGGCGACTCAGGTAGAGGTGGAGAACATTGAGTCCTTCCCTCCTCTCCCTGCCAATGTCTTGAAGGGACAGGGACTGAAAATGCCTCCCTGCCCACTTTTCTCCCCTGCTCCCCCCAGCCATTAGAGCTTTGGAAAAGGCGTAAGGTAGCTGAAATTTCTTGGAAAGCTGTTATTACAAGTTATTTCCTTTGCGAAGCACATGTCTGCTGAGCACATTAAAATAGTAATAAAGACGGCAGTAATCACTTGCATTTACAGAGGGTTTTTGCTTGTAGGGCACTTCTACGCCTATCATCTCATTTTAAACAGCCATATAATCCCACTAAAACAACAGCATGTGTTTGTGGGGGAGGGAGCCCGCTGCTCCGGAGCTTTGCTGGGCCCCAGGTGCTGTGCTGGCTCACCACCTGGGCTCCCATTTCATCTTCCCTGCCTCACACGCGGTCACCTGGCCACCTGGACGCTTGGCATCAGGAGCCCAATTTGTCAGATGAGGAAAATGAGATTCAGAGAGATTAGGATTTGCTTCACCTCGGGTTATTATTTTTTTTTCAAAGAGGCAGACATAAATTAATTAATACTAAATAAAAGCCACTTACCCAAGGCAACCCTGCGGAAACCTCGACCCCCATAGTTCTGACCTGGAGCTAGGCCGCATCTGGAAAAGCACTTACGAAAACAGGGAGTAAATAATTGAAGAGCAGTTGTACCCTGTACTGAAATCTCTCAAAGGGCAAATCTGCCGTATAATTTCTGGCTGTGTCTCTAGAGCCCCCTTCCCTGCCCCCTAATTCCGTTTCTGGCGTTCTCCCAAGAGCCGGTTCACCGGCCCCTCTCAGACCTCTGCCCGTTGGCCCAGCTGGCTTGGTACCTTCTTCTTCCCTCTCTTTGGCATTCTTCCTGTCACTTTGACGTTCCTGTTTTACACTTGTTGAGAGAGGCCTTTCGGACTTAGATTTATGTCACGTGTCATTCTGTACATGCCTCAGAAGGAAATGCACAGAATGCTCAGCGAGGAAATGGGTGAAGGCCAACGACAACTCTATCATTACTGCTGACAGCAATTTTGAGACCTTTCTGAGCGCAGGGTTGTTGAATGCCCAGGCTCCCCCCTTGTCCCCCGCCACCTGGCGTAAGAAGCAGAATAATCCCCAATGCTGTTGGAGGGGCCTGTTCTCCTGTGTGACCCCATCTTTGTCCTTCCTGCCCTGGAAGTAGCCATTTTTCTGCATTTTGTGTTTTGCCCAATGGGTATGCTACACAATACATGGTTTGGTCCTGTTTTGGGATTTCTCCATCCAGGGAACTACCCTGACCCTTGAACATGGGTTTGAACTGCAGGGGTCCACTTGTACATAGATTTATTTTTCTTGATTGGATGTGGGGGTCTCAGGTACAGTCCCCCCGATTCGGCACAATGGGGGGCTGCGTTACCTGAGGTCGGGTGTGACTGTGTAAAACCATAATGCCCAAAACACAGGGGCTCAACAGAGTTTCTTTCTCTCTTATTGCCAAATCAGGCCTGAGTCAGGCAGCCCGGGGTGGGGGTTGGGGGCAGGATGCACTTGTTAAACTCTAGTCCAAGGCTGCAGGAAAAAGAAAGGGGTGGAGAGAGGTGCGTGGCTCCTTTAAGTGATGCGCTAGACGTCTTACCCACCACTCTCCTCACTGGTCAAGGACCAGGATGTGGCAGCAGGCCACACCCAGCTGTAGGAGACTCTGGCGATGGAGCATTCAGCTGGGAGCATGGCTAGAAACCCAAAATAAAATCAGGATTTCGTTACCGTGGAGAAGAGGAGAGTGGATATTAGGGTAGCAGGACTTGCCAGAAGGAATTGGGTACGTTTTTCAAGGAGTGTAAAGTTTCCACTACTAAACCCTGGGATTTTACAGAGGAATCCAAAGACCAAAGCTGTAAGCCAAAAAAGAGAGCTCTCGGAGATAACTGGGGAGGAGGAAGAGGAGAAAGTAAGGCGTTTCAGTTCCTGAACTCGCCTTTACAAGTTGTTTTCCCCCCACCAGCCTCAGGCCACGATCAGATGAACATCTCCTGTGAGTGGCCCATCCCTAACACCAACCCTAACACCAGTCATAGCTTTAACACTGACCCTGAATTTAACCTTCAGTCTACTTGATCCCTGTTCTAAAGTTAATCCTAACTCTAACCCAAACAGGAACCCTAATGTCAACTCAACCCTGATTCTTACCTGGACTTCAACATGCACTCAAACCCTCGCTCTATCCGCTACCTGTACTTCAACCTCAACACCAACCCGAACCTCAGCTCCAACCCTAATTTGTGCCCTTCCTCTAATTTTAACCCCAATCCCAGCCCTAACTGTAATCCCTGCCCTGACCCTGAATGCATTCACAACCCCCACCATGCACTAGTTGGGTTCTTCAGAGAAACAGAACCAACCAGATGTGTGTACATAAAGAAAGATGCATGTTGAGGCATTGGCTCACAGGGCAACGGAAGCTGGCGGGGGCAGTGCCGGCAGGATGAGGTGTCCAGCTGGGATGGAGGGTGGGAGAGGGTGGACTAGACCTCCCTAGACCTCCCCTCCTCCTGCTGGCTCAGGCTGGCTCACGAGGGCTGACAGTATGCTTCTTTTCCAACTCCAGCCTCAAGTTGGTAGTTTGAAATCTCTCAAGGTGTTGTGTTTACACCACGGAAATGGGCAGAGGTACATATCAGGATATTTTTCTTACAGAGCTGTCGGATAAACATCCGCTAGCACCTCGCCAGCCTGTTCTCTCACCTTCTCTTTCGGCCCACGGCAATTGTACTCTCTGTGAGTTACTTACCAACGAGGCTGTTATTTAAAATTTCATTATGACATGTTTTTACTTACAAATCCATACCCTGCATTTCATCTACTGCAAGGCATCATCGGTTGATAGAAGCCTTGATTGACAGACATTATGTCCCACAGAGAAAGACAAAATCTTACCAACATACACCAGGGCACGTGGTATTCTTTTCTCATCACATTGATTGAGATACATCCCAATGCCAGAGAGATTATATTCTTAAAATGTGTGCTTTGGAAGTCACAAGATAAGGTACACGGCAGGCATACACAGTAGTAGAGGAAGCAGGGGTGGCTGGATACAGGCAACGGCCTACATGAGCATCATAGAATGTGTACCTGCACGCCTACCACCGGGGCAGCTGTGGCCTCCATGAGTCCCTCCCCCTCCCCCTACGGTGGCCGCTGCCTTGTGTTTTGTACATGTGGTACAACATACATAACATGAAACACACCATCACAACCACCTTTAACTGTACAGTTCGGGGGGCCTTAAGTACATTCGCATTGGTGTGCCCCATCCCCACCATCCACCTCCGGAACATTGTCATCATCCCAAATTGAAGCTAATAAGCCGAGTTAAATAATAACGCTTTATTCCTCTCTCCCCCCAACCCCCAGGAGCCCGTGTTCTACTTCCTGACTCTGAATTTGACTCCTCTGGGCCTCATGGATTCGTATCCGATGCCCCTCTGTGTCTGGCTTGTTTTACTCAGCATAATGTCTTCCAGGTTCATCCGTGGTGGAGCCTGGGTCAAAATTTCCTTCCTTTCCAAGGCTCAGTGACATTCAATAATACGCACACACCCCGTGTTGGTCGTCCATTCATCTGCTTGTAGACATTTGGGCAGCTTCTACCTCCTGGTGATTGTGAATATGACGCTGTGGCCACCGGTGTGCAAATATCTCAGTTCCTGCTTCCAGTTCTTCTGTGCAAATACATACCTGGAAGAAGAACTTCCGGATCACATGTAATTTTATGTGTAACATTTTGAGGAACTGCTGTCTGTTTTTCCACAGTGGCTGCGTCATTTCACACGCCCACCAGCAACGCACGGGAGCCCCAGTCCCCCAACACCCTCCCCAGCACTCGCTCTCTCCCGTCTGTTTTTCTGGGTTCCCTAACCCCCATCCTAATGTATGTGGTCACTGTCCTGCTTTCGAGGGCCCAAGTCTTTTGCCTTTCCTTGTGGTTTACTAATTACGCATACCTCTAAAGAATGCACTATTTTGCGAGTTTTAAAACTTCATTTCAAGAAATCAGTGACTCATCGAGCATCGACTGGACGCAGGCCCCCTGCTGGGTACTGGGGGAATGACAGGGAATGGGGTGGGCGGGGCCTCGTCCCCTGGGGCTGGCGGCCTCACGGGTGCCATATTTTCCTGGTGGGGAATCGTGCGATGATGCTCGCTCCAAAAGGGACCCGTGGGAGAGGACTTTTGCAGAGTCCACCCCCCCCCCCCCCAGTTCCTGGGGGAAGGGAGGCCTTCTGAGGAAATAACTGAGGGAATTTGATAATAAGGAAGAGGGTCTATGGAGGGGAAGCAGACCAAGAGGTCTTTGTTCTGGGAAAGAGAGATCCTCCCCCAAAGAGAGAGCAAGGAGAGAGGGGCAGGTGGAAGATGCCAGGCCCGCATGCTGCGTGGTTCCGGTGGAGGGAGGTGGGTTGGGATGGAAGTCACTAAACACGTGGCCTTTGGTGACAGGGATGCCTGCCTTTCTGCTGGCCCCTTGGGGGAGTCACCCTGAGACTGGAGCCTGCTGCCTGGGATTCCCAGATGGAGGTATGAAGGCATAAGCTTCATTGTGCTCGTTGGCCCGGCAGCCTCACTCCCAGAGGCCTTTGCAGGATGTCTGGGAAGAGGGAAAAGGCAGATTGTGAATGAAGAAGCTCAGTTCAAGTGGGCTGGGGGGACGGAGGGGACGGGGGAGCGATGGTGCCCACAGCAGCCGAGTCTCTCACCGCCACCCAAAGCACGACTGGGGAGCCGCTCCGCCCACCCCTGCAATCTGCCGCCTGGTCACCCTTCTGCCTCGTTCTATTGATAGGCTCAGGCAGCGTGTTCCACCTCAGCACAGAAACGAGTCTATTAAAAATCTTCTGCAAACAGTGAGCCTGGGCGGGGTTGCGGGGCAACAAGGGTTCAAGCCTGGGGGTGCTCCTGCCCCTTTCCTGTGACCTCTTCCCCTCCACGTCCAGTCTGTGAAGAGTTCCGTGCCGAGGGGCCCAGACCCCTTTCCACTGTGCTCCAGAGCCTGTGCGGTGGGGCTGGAAGTGAAGGTCAAAGGCATCTTGCCGCCGAAGAACCTGGGACACCTGGGATGGCCAGGACCTCCTAGGGAAAGGTACACATGGCGGGGACGCCCAGTGGAGTGAGGCATAAGTTCAAGTGCTGGAGTGAGAGCTGAGTGACTTGTGGGAACTTAGTTAACTCCTCTCTGAGCCTTGCTTGCCTGACTGCAGAGTGGAGATCACAATTCATCTCGGTGAATGGATCTGAGGATTAAGAGATATGCCAGTGTCTGGCATCTAGGAAGCACTTAATGAGAAGTTACTGTGTTTATGTGATGGAATAACCATTCAGCAACAAAAAGGAGTGAACTACTGATACAAGTGGCAATGTGGATGAATCTCAAAGTTATTCCCAATGGAAGAGGCCAGACCAAAAAAAAAAAAAAACCAAACCCATACTGTTAAGGTTTCATTTATATAAAACTCTGGAAAATGCAAACCAACCTCTGGTGACAGTAAGATCAGCGGTCACCAATGGGTGGGGGGCTGGCGGGGACCCCATTACCAAGGGCCACAGAACTTCTGCCTCTGGCTGCAGGGCAGAGCGTGCAGGTCTGAGGGGACCAGGTAAAATCCATACATGCCTTTGTTTTTGTTCTAATTGCATTAGTCAGCAATATGGGAAAATCGGGAGATTTCAAACAGAAATCAGGCTCCCAGCTTCTTGGACGGAACCCACCTCACTGCAGGACAAGTCATGGTGGCTCCTCCAACAATACTAAGTGTGACAGGAGCTGACACTCAGGGAGCGCTGATGTGTGCCGAGGCGAGTTCTACACTCACTTTGCCTATTTAGGGCCTTGCTCGGAGGCCTGAGGCTCTAGTGTGTAAGCCCTGCTCCGCAGGAGGCTGAAGGGCCGGGACCCTGTCTGCTGCTGCCTGGGGCTGATGAAAAAAACATATCTCGCCGCCCTGCTGGCTGCTTTCCAGATCCCTTTAAATCTCTGCACTTCTGTTCCTTGGCCGCAGCCAGCGCATTCACCCTCGGCCTCCTCCCACTGCCCCCTGCCCCTTCCCGACACCACTGGCTTTTTCCATCTGGCTCTCAGGGGGCAGAAGGCCCAGGGCCAGGCCCACCTGCCGGTAGGAGGGCTCCTGTTGGTTTGTTGCCTGGGAGGACCCTGGGAGGCAGAGCCTTGATGAAACCTCGTGTTGAAACGCAGCCTTGCTCTTGGCACAGTGTTTGATGCAATGTCTCCCGTCCTTTCAGCCAAGCTGAAGAAAAGTGGGCCAGCTGATAGCAGGGCTACGCGGGTTGGTTTTTAACTCCTGGAAACACTGTAGCCAGACCATAGCAGACCATAGTGGTTACGGATGTGCATCGGTATGGACTGTTGATGGGGCCCATGCTGGCCAGAAAGAAAACAGAAAATGTGTCTGTCACGTGGTGAGAGGCTGCACCCCACAGCACAGAGGGGAAGAACCTTGGTCCTAGGAACAAGCAGGCACTGGTTCAAATACTGGCTTTCCGCTCAGGGGCTGTGTGGCCGCGGGCAGGTTGTTTGTGTCTCCTAGAGGTTTGGTTTCCTCTTCACAAAGCAGGGATAATAGCAACACTACCTTCTAGGTTGTTTACGAGGGTGAAATGGTCTACTGCTCAGGAGATGCTCTGTAAACGTCGCTCTGATGGCGGTCAAGTTCATCATCATGTATTGATGTGGGGAAACCGAGGCAGCACAAAGGCCTAATTCCACACCCCCCACCCCCGTGCCCTGTTTAAAGTAGGTGTGTGCCTGCCTCGCTTCTGCAAACTCTGGACTCTGTTGTCCACAGCCCAAAGGGAGACGGCCGATGAAGGGCCGCAGAGTCTCGCTCCGGCTTGGACATTCAGGGACACAGCTAAAGCTAAGAAGCGATTGGAATGAAGAAAAAAAAAGTCACAGTTAGAGTAGAAAGAGGGCAGAGAAAGGGGAGGGTGAGAAAAGGAGGAAACCCAGAGGGTTTTTCTAGTTTTGCCCTTTCGTGGGGAGAAGCCTTACAGTTTGACAGATGGGGACCTCCGGGAGGGCTGGCCGTGTCCCAGAAGGGGCTGAGGAGGGTCTGAAGGAGTGAGGAAGCACACAGCTGCCCGGGGCTGCCCCTCAGACCCCCTGGAGGGCAGGGCCTTCACACCAAACAAATACCACCCCCCCACCCCCCTCAGAATTCGGATGTACGCACTTCCCTCTCTCAGTGGCTCTGGTATCCGGCAAGGGGGCCAAAAGCCCATTTCCCCCCTGAGAACCCAGGAGAAACTGTGTTCACATTTGGTCTTATATATATTAAGTGGGACAAGTGGGATATTTTGCCCAAAGTGAAAAGTGTTATTTTTCTCTGAAGTCCCAACCTCCAAGTGCCTGGCATGTCGCAGATGGTCAATAAACCCTGCGAAATAAAAAGAAGAGACTCTGAGTGGGAGTGGGCGCTCAGATGGGACTTGGAAGCCTGTTCTAATGGGGGTGGGGACAGGAGGGGGCTCCCCACTGAGCCACCCTCACCCCCCGGAGAGATCACACAGCCCCATTTTAGAGTTATTCATGTCACGTGGGCACGTAGTTAAAGAATCCAGTGGGACCACAGGACTTAACGATGAAAATTCTACATTCCTGCCTTTCTTGTCCCACCTCCCAGAAGCAAAGCTCAGTGAACTGACCTCCTTCGGAGATATTTATCGCAGCTTGCTTGCAGTTGAAAAAGATGGAAAATGACCTTGATGTCCATCACTGGTCAGCAAATGCTGCACAGCAGCAGACGGCAATGGAGAATCTCTTTACGGACTGATACAACATGATCTCAAGGTATATGACGTGCAAAAAGTGAGGTGCAGGCGAGTTCACTAGCATGCTACCCATGTTGCCAGAAAAAGGGGAAAAAGGTACACGCGTGTCACAATTTTGATGGTGTACTCAGGAAGTGCCTGGTGTACTTGAGCGGAGAACTGACGGAGTGGGGGTGAGGTGAGTTTGTCCATTTGTACACAAACTCATCGCTTAAGTTAGAAGAGAAAGTAGCTACATTCATTGCCTTCCAGGGAAGGAACTGTTGGTTAGGAAATGGGTGTATTTATGTATTTTGCATTTCTTACTTATCAAGAAAAATTTTTAAAAAATAACCTCTTTGTGCTGGATAGGATTTAAGGTGACCCCCATGGCCCTGGCCTCCTGACACTCACATACCTCAAGAGCAGGACTCTCCTGGCAACGATGAGGGTATTTCAGTGCCATGGTCATGCTGCGTTACATCGGACTCCGTCTTAGCAGGCGGGATCGAGAGACTCTTCCTGTGAGCCAGGTGGCCGTGACGAGGAAGCCTACACAGCAAGGAACTGTGGGTGGCTTCTAGGGACTTCCGACAGCTTATGAATCTGAGGGTGGCTCCCTGCTAACAGGTCACAGGAAACCAGGGCTCCAGTCACACAACCACAGGGAAATGACTTCTGCCTGCAACCTGAATGAGTTTAGAAGACGATTCGTCCTCTGTCCAGCCTTTTGGTGAGAACACAGCCCCGGCCAATGTCTCGGTTTTGGCCTGGTGAGACACTGCCCTGTGGCCACTGGGAGGTAATAAATATGCATTGTTTTGAGGTGCTCAGTTTGTGGTTCTCGGTTATGCAGCTGCAGGAAACAGACTATCTGTGCTGTGTCTTCTGGTACTGACCTCCATCCCTCGAAGCCACGTGCTCATGTTTCTTTTCTCAATGGACCACATTTTGAAATGATCTGTTCACATCCTAGTATGGCAGATAGGACGGTAGGGACGTGTTCTCTTCACGGTCCCTAGCTGCCTCTCACCTTCCCGGAATAACCACTTCAGTATTTTAAGTTAATATCAGTAGGCGGTGTTTAATTGTTATAACTGTGTAAATATTTGTTGGTGGTAGAGCAAGGAGCATGCAGTGATTATATTTCCTTACTTCCCTCGTTTATCTTGGGGTTAATAATTACCCCCTTTTACATTTACCTAGTTTCCTATGTACCTTGCCTTATTTCTTCCCCAGTGGCTCTTTTCGAGCTTGCAAATGCCGAACGATAGGATGTCTGAACGGTGAGATGAGACCTATCGTTTAAAATACCCATCCCGTTTTCTCTCCCCTGGCGTCTCTTTCCTGAGCTGGTTCCCTGCTCTGCTCCACGCTGTCTGCTTGCTCTGCAGGCCTGCTGCCCAGCTGTCGCCCAGAGACTTGCGTTCGCTGCTCCGCTCCATCCTAGCTATGCTTTTCCCGACCCAGTATCTTCTCAGCTGGTTTATACCCTAGTTTTGATGGAGCACATCCTTCAGCAGTTTTGTAAGTCAGCATGCGTGGGGCGGGGGGGTCCATTTGTTTGAGTCCCTTCACACCTGGAAAAATGCCACACTTACTGAGAGGGGCTGGGTACAGAATCCCAAGTTGAAACATAACTTTGTTTTTCCCCCTGAGAGTATTAAAGGCATGGGTTGCTTGTCTCCTGGCTTCTAGCGTTGCTGCAGGGAGGTCAGTGCCGTTTCGACTCCTGGTTCTTTCCCCGTGCCCGGCCGTAGCTCTTACAGATTTTCTGTCTTTGGTGTTGTCAAATTTTTAAATTGGTGTAGGTCTAATTTTTTTCATTTGTTACCTGGGACCCTCAAGTGAACCTTTCAGTCTGGAAATTCATGCGCGTCTATTCCAGGAATGTTTCCCGTATATGTTTTAACAATTATTTCCTTCCCACCTGTTTTCTTTTTTGTCTCTTTGATTCTTTAATCTTCTCAACTCGTCTGCCCTTCTTTGCTCTTTGTTAGTTTTCTTCTCTGGCAGGTTTCCCTTTACTGAATTCTTATCTCGACTCTTTTATATTTTTAATGTCCACGAGTTCTTTCCTGTTCTCTGACTATTTCCTTTCCCATAAAGGGGCAACGTCTCTTCTCATTTCTCCGAGAATTTGCACTAGGATTCCTTCTGTCTTGACTTGCCTTCTGGGCCGCGCACCAGCCAGATGCTCCGACACCCACACAGTCCTGCCTTTGTTCTGAACCCTTTTTCACCCTGGAGTCTGTCCTGAAACATCTGTTACTCCTTGCCTGCCTGCTCCTAGTTCGGAGAGGCTCTCTAAAGCTTGTCGGAAGCTCAGCTTGGGTGCAGCGTGAGGACAAGTGGGGCTTTCTACATCGGAGATCTCCAAATGTCAGTATTTAGGGATCTTTTTCTCCGGGGTAGGTCAGCTACTCCAGAGGAAAATCCTCCCTTTGCTTGCCTGGGCTCCGGGTGTCTGTAGCAGGGCTAGCAAACAGGACCAGACATTCACCGTGAAGTGCTAAGACCGCAGCCCTGAACCTCACTGCCCACCTCACTTTGCCTGGTAGCCCCAAGGTCAGAGCTCTCTCTCTGCTTCGCCTGAGAATGACTTTGGACTTCTTATCTGGGTGGAGGAGCCATGTGAGCTGCCCAGCTGAATGGGGCACAGGAGGGAGTCTGGGAGGGTCTCCCTGCGTACAGACCCCCACACTGACCTCCTCCTCCCAGCCCACACTTGGCTATACTTTCTGTACCTGTTGCCTCTCGGTCCTGTGGGTCTTGGGTTCCATGCGGGTAGAATGGTTTGCCTCTCAGCCAGAACCTCCTCCGCAGGCACTTGGGCTCATATTTTCCTCTGCTAATTTTTCTCCTCCGTCTGCTTTCTGTCTTCTAAACGTTGTCTTCTAACTCTCTTATCTATAATTGTCTCCTCTTCTCGTTTCCTAGCCTTTGAGTTTATACTTTCCAAACTGCATCTGCTTGCACATTAGTGGGTTTTTGGAGAAAGACAGGGTGCACACCTGCAGACATGTTTGGGAGGAAGTACGTTTCTTCCGACGTGGGTCTCTGCTCACTTCTGAGCAGTGGCTGAGCCCTGGGGGCTTGGAGAGCTGCTGCCCCTGTCCCAGAGGCCTCCCTGGGGCCCCGGGTGGTCCTCTATCTTTGGAGTCTCATATTGGGAAGTTAGAACCTATAAGAAATGAAAAGCCCCCTCTGCTCCTACCCTGGGGACACTGTGACATTTGTTAGCAGATGCCAGAAGGTTTTCCTTGTGAGGGCCACTTCTAGATAGCCATAGGGTGATGACAAAGTTCCACAGGAGCCTCCCAGCTCACTAGCTCTGGGCAGAGTGAACGGGAAGGAGGTGCTCCAATGGGCTTTGGGCTGGACCAACGGGCGGGCAGGAGCCTCTGTTGAGTGGGCACGCGGCAGACCCTTTGCACCTGGTCCTCCTTTTAGCCCTCTGCCATGGTCTTGACAGTGGAAGAATCACAGTTCAGAGAAGTTGAGCAGCTTGAACAGGGTCACACAGCTAACAAACGGCAGAACCGGAATTCAACCCTGATCGGCCAGAAGCCCAAACAGGATCTCTCCCCTCGCCACCTGGCCACCTCCCGAGAAGTCACTCATCGCAGGGTCTCCTGTGGAGAGACCCAGATCTGCTGCTGAAGTTGAACATGGCCCAGAATCAGCCGGTGGGTTTATCCCTCTAATAACACGGCACACCCTGAAACCCCAGCAGCCAAGCCGAACCCTGCGTCGGTTCTCCCCAGCACACAGCCCAGGGGCAGCAGTGGGGGTGTGGCCTTTGGAGCCAGGGACAGGATTTCGTATGTAAGGCTGTCCTGAGCTCTCCGAAGACTCAGGTGAACTGGGTCTGGGGCACCTGTGAGCTGCTGAAGCCCCTCTATCATCCAGGACAGCCTGGTCCTGCCAGTCCTTTGGTCCTGATCGCACCAAAGCCAGCCCAGTCCTACTGATGGGCGTCCAAAGTCCGGAGCCCAAACTGCCTCCGGCTGCTGCCTGGATCTACCTCGGAACGAGGCGAGCTCAGGCTCTGAGGGAGTTCAGGTGGGGGGAAGATATGAGGATAAAGGAGTCACAATCTAGCCGTAGAAGTCACAATAGGTATAGCTGTATGGATGCGGTTGTATAGACGTAGTTATAGAGATCGCACCAAAGCCAGCCCAAGCCTAGGGGGCGGGTGGGGGGGGGGGCGGCGGGGAGGCTCAAAGAGAAGGAATGAGAGAGATGATGTCAGCAGGCCCTGGTGGGCCCTTTGCTACATCCTGCCTTTCTAGAACCAGATCTACTGTGTTATTTCCTCTGATTAAACTTCTGTTTTCCCTCAACCCACTGGATCCATCTTTTAGTTATTTAATTCTGACTGTAATAAAAAACCCATTGAGCTGCACACTAATGCAATAGGAGGCCGGCGGGCGGCCTGGAGGACGGAATCAGGCAGAGTGGAATCTATGAGGCTTTGTCATTTTTATGCGCTCAGGTACAAAAACAAAATCTGATCATGTTGTAAGTCAGAATGTGGGGATGGAAGACACAGTCAGTGGAGGCTGGAGGTTTGGGGGGCAGGAGGAGGGACCGGTGCCCTCCTGGCTGAGAGCAAAGTGTTGTCCTGTCCTCAGTCACTGCTCCCTTCTAGGGCTTTTTGGAAGTCCGGTCCTGGGGCCTCCACCCACCCAGGCTCAGAGTCCACAGCACCCAGATAGGTACCACCTGGCCTCGGGCATCCTTATAATATTCACGTCTCCAGACTGGAACTACACACTCTCACTCCCCTCCCAAGCCTCTGAGCAAATTGTTCTTTTCTTGGCTCTGTGTTTGAGGTTTATTTCCCTCTTTGGCCTTGCCCCCCTTGCAGACCCACGCTCCTCGCTGGGTCTCTGGCTTTGACTTCCTGAGCTTTTGGTCCCTGCCAGGACCACACAGACCTCACCCCTGGGCCATGCTTCTAGCCTTCCTGGTTACCAGGGTCCCACAGTTGGGTCAGGCATGCTTGGGTGTTGCCTAACCTGGCTAGGTGTCTCTAAGGAGCCCTGGCTGCCACTGCCTTGGGCGTTCCCCTCTCTGTGTTGGCAGAGCCTGACCCCTCCACCCCCTGAAGCTGCAGCTTCCCTCTGGGGTCCGGGTCAGGAGGATTGCTTCCTCCCAGGACGGCTGGAGATGCCCTTTCACACTAGAGGTGCCCCTAGAGGGCGGGGCCCAAAGGAGAATTTCAAAATAATGAAACAGCGGATTGGACCAGCAGTGACCAAGCCCCAGCCTGACCCTGGAGCAGGGCCCTGAAGGCCCCATGCAGGGCCGGGGTTAACCTTTAAGTAGTGGGGCCAGGGGAAGCTCCTGGGCTCCAGTGGGGGTTCCTGAGTGGTCAGAGTGAGGGGCCCTAGGCGGGAGGGGCCAGGACCATAGCTCTTTGCTGACCTGTGTGAATGTTACCAGCGTTTTGCCAACAGGTACAGCAGGACTGGCGCACACCAGCTGGTTAGCAGTCTGGTCAGCTCTGCTGAGTGACTGTCTGGGAGAAGAACAGGCCTCAGTGACAGAACTCCTCCGTGAAAGCAGCTGCTTTGCCCGAGGGCTCCTATGGAGCCACGATGGCTTCCCCAGTGGGGAAGGCTGCCGACCTCAGGGGCCGGGACTGGCCCCCTTTGCTCTTTGTAAGAGAAGGGGCACATAGCAGAGGTCAAGAACTCAGGCTCTGAGGTCAGACTGTCCCGAGTCTGACAGTGGGCTATGTGGCAAGCTGTGTGACCTTGGGAAAGTTGCTTAACCCCTCTGAACCTTGGTATCCTAATGTGAAACATGGAGCTAATAACACTTCTTTCACTAGGGGCCCATGCGGTTTCAGTGTGTTAAAAGTCTGCAAAGTACTTGGCAGAGAGGAAGTGTGTAATCAACGGTAACTAATATTACTGTAATTAATTTGGCTCTGACGGTCCAAGCTGGCTGTTGTCCTCTCTCTGGCCTGCCCCTGCCCCTATGCTGCCCATCAGGTCCTGGGAGCTCACCCTGCACCTCACACTGCGCTAGACATGGCGTTCGTTCAGAACGAACGCCACAAACTACATACTAAGTGCCTGGTGGAGCTTAAATGAATGAACAGGGGCAGATTACCACCCCCTCCACTCCCCATAGCCCAGCTCCTCACTTATCTTGCACAAAGGCACCCCTGAATGTAGTGGCGCATTGTCCTGTATTCCCACAGGGAGGCCAGGAGGGAGGAGGACCCATGCCTGCCCCAGCTAGTGCCCACACAATGGCGAGGGGCCATTGGCACAGAGTGGGCCTGTGATCCCCCTCAAAGGTGGTCAGTCCTTGGGGGGGGATCTTCACAGATGAGCCTGGGGGTGAAAGAGCAGGCCAGAGACCTGGGAACCCTCGGACTAAGGATCACCCTTCATCCCACCCCCTGCCTCCACCAGGACAGCAAGGGGCCCAGCCTGGGGCAGGAGGCTGGAAGGACAGGCTCTCTCTGCCCCGAGGAGCTGCTGTTTGCTTGTGATTTGTCTCTCAGGGAGAGCCGGGCACTCACTGTACCCAGCAACGCCTTTCACACGGGCCACGTTAGAGCTATTTGAGAGGGTTTCAGATGTGTGCGCTCAAATGGACTGTCTAGCCTGCCTTTCCGTCTACCCGCCCACCTGGTGTTCAAGGACTCAAACCTGCTCTCCTGCTAAAATGGACCGCAAGATCGGCTGCGCCTGAAAGAATAGAAATCTTACTGCTGGTAGCATGGTATAATAAACCAGATATTGCTGGTAGGAATAGCAAAGAGTGTCCATACCTTTGCAATGGCTTGGTTTTCCAATATTGATAACGAGTAACACAATATTCACACGACTTGCCTGGGGCAGATGCCGTAAGTTGACCATATCGTTTTAGAGACCCCCTGTGCCCTGTCCACATACCCGTGACCTGGGTCTGCACTGTGTCCTTGGTGGGAAGAACCTGTAGGAAGGACACAAGAAGCCCGGATGCCCAGAGCCCACATGGTTCTCACATTAGGAACGCGAGGAGGTGAGGCTGCCTTTCCGACGTGTCAAGCCTGAAAGCTTAATTGGGCCAGAAATAGTCCCGGGTTCCTGCTTCTGGAAGACAGATCGCAGCTGTCACTAAGCATCTGTGGTACCCGGAAGGGACGAGCAGAGTTCTGTGGGCTGGAGGCTTTGAGAGGAGCAGATTTTTTTTCCCTTTTGTGCCAATTATGGGCATGGTGTTTGGTTTTCTTTGTCTGAACCACCGTGGCTGAACATTTGGCCCTGCGGCTGACATTCTGAGCATGCTGGCACCCTCAGCTACGCGATAGCCGTGACCCCCACAGGGAAGCGTGACAATTGAACAGTGATGCTGCAGGCATGGGGGCAAAGGGGGGCTCTGGATGGGGGAGGGTTGCTGCTCAGGGAAGGCAGGGCGGGGGAGACCTGAAGGGGCAATGATTTTAGAGGGGATGCAGGCAGGGAAATCCATGGGCACGAAGGGGGGCAGCACACTCATGCACCCCTTGTTCAGTAGTACGTGTTGAGGACTTACTGTGTGCAGCACCCATGGGGGGTACCCTGTTTCTGCCACCAGGGAGGAGGAGACAGACTCAGACATACACACAGGTTTGACGATACCTGGAGAGGGAGGGAGTCCAGGTGATTTTGGCTGGGGCAGAATGGACCGAGGATGCTGCCAGAACAGCGAGGCCTCCGGAGGGATAGGTGGCAAGAGAGGTGCCAAATTGGGGACGGTGCTTACTGATGGTGCCCACAGGGGCACAGAGGGGCATTGCTAGGTGTTTGCGTGAAGTCCTCTGCCCTGGGAAGGAATTCACACACCTAGCAAGTCAGCTCAGAGGTGTCGGTATTTGAGAGCAGCCCATGAGCCCACTGGCACAGTACAGAGCCCAGAGAAGGGAAGGGACTCATCCAGGGTCACTCGTCCAGAGAGGAGGCAGGACTGGGGTCTCTGGACAGAGCTGCCTCTGCCCGGGGAGCGCTGGCCTGGCTTGTCTTTAGGAAGGTGGCAGGTGAGGGGAATGGCAGGCCCCGGTGCCATGCGACACTCTGTGGCTTGGCCTTGCCCATCTGACCAGAGCAGATGCCTTCCCCGTCTCCTCCCCCTCCCGTTTGCCTTCCTCAATTTTTGCCCCTTGCTCTACTCTACGAAGTCCCTTCCCTCATTTCCCACCCGGGCTCCCCGGGGTGTGGTACGGTGGGTGGACATGGGACAGGATCCCCTTAGCCACCTCTGTGTCTACACTGAGATGAGTCTGCCAGGAAATGCCCGCTTCCCCTGGGGCAAGGGGGAACCTGTTGCCCCATGCATGGCTCAGAGGTGGGCGCTGGGGTGCATATCCCAGGTGGGTGCAGGACTTGACTTTGTCTGTTTACTAGTCCTCACAGAGGCTGTTGAGCCGGAGCCCAGCTCTGGTGGCCAAGGGCCGTATCCTGAAGGGCCAACTAACGTCTTCACAGGCCAGCGCCAGGCCATCACTGGCATCGTGGCTGCCTGCTGGACGGATGATCCTTTGGTCCAGAGGGAGGGCTGAAAGCCTCTCCTTAGAGACGTTCATTAGCCTCCAATGAATGCAAAACAGAAGCTCACCCTCCACAGAGAGTGGGGTTAGCTCTAGCTCTGGAGTCTGTCCCTCATTTGTCTGCAAATTGCCCAACAAATCACGGCGAGGCTTTAGCCCTTTCTTATCGGAACAGCTGAATATGGAAGTTAAAGAGCCTTTGGAGACTCATCTACTTCCTTGACCTGTCATCGATGATGCCTCCCTGCCCCTGACACAGGACCAGAAGCGTCTCTGACTTTATCTCCGGCTCCTCACCCTGGTCTGCTCCCAGCACAAGAACCCGTAGGTCTTTAGTTAAGCGGCCTTGTACTAATCAAAGAGCCTCCATAGAACAGAGAAGCCGAGGTTTCTCTACGAATGATCCTTAGTGGGTTGTGCAGAGGCCACCGAATCAAGCGGTGCTCTCAGGGGGACTCCTCGGTCCCCAAGGAGAGAAGCTCATTGGCCAGTTCAGATGGCTGGGGTGCAAGTGGGACATTGGGGGCAGAGAGACCAGGACATGGTTCCTAGGTAAGCTTGCATGCGCACCACAGGCCTGGCAGACACCCGCACTCCTGCCTGAGGCTTAGCGGACAGGAGGATAAACTCAAAGCTGAGGAGGGTGGTCAGCTTGCATGCAGACGACAGAACAGAAGGCAGAGCGCGGAACAGGGCCTCACCCCACATTCACTGAGCCGGCAAGTCTGAAGACGGCCAGCTCCAAAATAGTTGCCTTCTGAGGCACTGGGGGTTGGGGCTTCAGCGTATGAATTTTGGGAGACACAGAATTTATCCAAGAATGTGTGACCATCTTCAACCTGCTCCATTGGGTATGGTCTTGGGCATGCACATGAGGTCTCTTTGTGAGGCTATTGGAGATGCTAGGGAATGATAAATTTGTAATCTGCCAAAGTAATAGGAATGTGATGGGTAAGAACTTAATGAATAAAGAGCCAATTTAGAAAGCAGAAGAGAGTGAGACTTGCCCCTCCTCCCACATTATAACAGAGCGATTTTTAGGGAACACTTTGCCAGAAGATGAAGAAGACCGCTCTTCAACTGAGACCGCTTCTGCGTTCTGGTCATTGCGTTTTGTTTCCCATCTACTTGTTTACCCCGATCTTCTCAAATTGGAAAAAAGTTAAAGGTGTCCAGCGGGGCATACTTTCCCCCCAAAATATTAATGCCCAGTTGTCTCTGAGGATTGGAACTACAGGCGATTTCTCCCTTTTCAAAAACTTCCTTATACTTTTCCATGCTTTCTAGGAGTATTCCTCTCTTTCGTAATGGAAAAAAGAAACATCACAGAAATGTTTGGGGACAGACTGGGCCGTTCTCTTTCCCGCTGTTTTGTCCCAGTGAAGTCTGGCTGGAAACCAATACGTAGCACCTGGAAGCAAACCATGGCTCACAAAGCCCAATGAAACCCGAGGGCAGGAGTGGCTGGGGTTATGGAGGAAGAGCCAGTCAGGGGCTATCAGCACACGAGGGCCCTTTGACAGGTCCTTCCAGAGTGGGAACTGGACCGGCTCACCAAGGGCCACGAGCCAGGAGGCTGAGCGTTTGGGCCCCGGGGAAGGGTGTGCTGGCCCATGGCTCTGCAGTAGCCTGGTGCAGCCCCCAGCCCAGGGAATGGCGGGTCCCACCTGGCTGCCAAATGCTACTGGCTGGGGCCCATACAGCCAGTTTGTCCTTTCACCCCTGGACCTGCCTCAGTGTTCTCACACTAACCTAACTACCTGAATCTACTTGCTGCTCTCCTAGAAATGTAAAAATGTGGGGGTTTTGCTTGAGGTTCCTTCCCCTTTCCTCCTTCCTCCCTCGCTCCCTCCCTTCCTTCTCTTCTTTCTTCCCTCCCTCCTTCCCTTCCCACTTTCTTCTTTTCTTCTTTCCTTTTAGTGGGGAAGGAGGGAAAGAATGAGCAAGAGGAGAAAGCACAAACCTGTTCTCATAGATAACCAGCCGCCTTATCCTATGATCCATCCCTCTGACCCAGCCTTCAGAACTCCCTTAGGTCTTGGAGAGAGAGAAAGAAAGAGAAAGAGAGGGAGAGAGAGAGAGAGAGAGAGACTGTGTTTAGTCCAAAGCGAGCCCGCCTTGGCTTTGCCAGCGGAACGGGTCTTTCTATCAGGGAGCCAGGAGGGCCCCATCTGGTGATTAGGCAGTCAGTGTGGCTCAGGTCTGAGCAACCAGAAGATGAAAGCAGCAGAGCCTGCGATGCAGTGCTGGGAGGCACCCTGTGCAGCTCTTGCTTTTGAACCTCACAGCTGGACCTCTGCCCTGAGGAGTTCCTAGGGCTCCCCCCCACCCCCCTGCTGGGTTCATGAGGGAGGGGGTGGTGGGGTGGGGGGAGAGCTGGGCTGGGAGGCCGAGCCAAGAGGCAGGGCCCTGTTGGAGTGGGAAAGCTGGCGGCGATACACTCCTACCAATAGTGACAATGATGCTCGCTCCTAAGTGGTGCCACCTGGCTGAAAAATGCTCTCACAGTGAGCTGCCTGCGCTGAAGCCAGTCTAGAAAGTTCTGTTTGAGTATAACACCAATGCATTCACCCAGGAGTTCACAACTGACGACATCTGGGATGTAAAGTTACCTTCTTCGAATTTGGGAGCCTGCTGTGCTATGCTCGAACCCACACATCACACACTAGCTGGCCCTTGGCTTTCTGGGGAGCCGCTGCCCCAGGTTGCGGGGTACTGTCGAAGCCACGTGGGTGTGCGGAAGCACTACCATCGGTCAACTCCGAGGAATTGGGGCAAATGGGAAAGAGGGCTGGAGCTCGGCAAACTTATCTAGATCTTTTAAAAAAGAAACCAGGCAGATTTCAACACCTACATTTTGGTGAATATGATGTCAGTCCACAAGCAAATGCTATAAAAATTAAAGTAGTTGATTTTTAAGTACTTAAAAGGAAAAAAAAAACCAGTCCTCACTAGCTGCCATGGATTGTGTATTGAAAATGAGCTTTCAGGGAACTTTCTGTGTGAAAATATTAAAGCTGGATTGCAGGATCTTCCTCTCCTAATCCTGACACCACAACCAAAGACTTAATCAGGAGGAAAATTATGGGCCCATTTCACCCAGGACTACAGTGCAAAAACACTAAACAAAATATTAGCAAATAAAACACCAATATGGCGTTAAGAATAATACACTATGTTTAAGTTGAGTTTATCATGGATGTTTGGAATGGTTTACTAATAGAAAACTGTACCCTGGCTGGTGTAGCTCAGTGGATTGAGCGCGGGCCTGCAAACCACACGATCATGGTTCAATTCCCAGTCGGAGCACATGCCTGGGTTGCAGGCCAGTTCCTGGAGGGGGACACACCAGAGGCAGCCATGCATTGACATTTCTCTCCCTCTCTCCTTCTCTTCCCCTCTAAAGATAAATAAATAAAAATCTTTAAAAAAAAGAAAACTGCAAATATAACGTAATATGTTAATAGATTAAAGGAGAAAAAACCTCAATAGATGCAACAGACTTCTCTTTGATAAATTAAAAACTACGCATGCTAAAAATGGTTTCTGAAGTAGGAATAGGACGACTGCTTTGATAACAACTGCCTGTGAAAAACTAAACAAACAAAATCTTGGTAGGGGAAAATATAAGAAGCATTCCCTTTAAAAATCAGGAATGAGACCAGGATAACCACTACCAGAGGTTCTATTGTATTGGAGGATGTGGATACTGCGGTAAGACCTGAAAAAGAAATTACAGGCATGGAGACTTCAAAGAAAGTAATAAAACTCACTCTTTGCAGGTGACGTGACTGGTGTATAGGAAATCTCGAAGAATTAACATGCAATTATTGATGTGCATTATACCAGAGTTATAAATATTGCTGGGTACAGAATTAATGTACAAACAGTTAGAAATGTAATTACTATTGACAATAATATTGAGTGTCTAATAAAAGTGTCAGAGAATATCAAGAATATACCAAAAACTGTACAAGGCCTCTATGGGAGACATTATAAAATTATGTTACAGGTATTAAAGACACAAATAAAAAGATATACCACACTCATGGATAAGACAGTATAAAACCATGAAGATGTCAATTTCCCCCAAACTAACTTATAGATTCAATGCAATTTCTATCAAAATCCTAACAATGTTTCCATAGAACTCGATAAAATCATTGAAAAATTTATATGGAAGAAACAAAAAGCCAAAAATAGCAGAATATTTCTTAAGTGGAAGAACAGGACTTAATAATACAAACCTATAACAACTAGTGGTATTGGTGTAGGAATAAGCAAATTGACCAGTGGAACAAAGGCCCCCCCAACCAAAGACCTAGGCATATGGCTTGGCTTGGGCAGCGATTACCCAATATTACAGGTTGGGTGTTAAATGACAGACATTTATTTCTCACAGCCATGGAGACTGGGAAGTCCAAGATCACAGTATAGAATCAGCTCTTGGTGAGGTTCCTGACGACGAATTCCACCTGCTTGCTCTGTTCTTTCATAGTAGAGAGCGAGAGAGCTCTGGCTTCCCTGGTTGGACGATCCTGGGTTCTTTCCATTACACCATGCGGCCTTCCCCAGTCACGTATCGTATTCTACTGACCCACTTCCTAAATCCCCCTCAGGGCTGCCCCCTCCGTTCAAGGCCTTGAATTATCTTTTGCCTGGACTGTTGCCTGATCTCTTACCAGGCTCCCTGGCCTCTAGTTCTACCTTTTACAACCCATTTTCTGCCTTGTTACTGGGTTTTCTGTTTTAGAATGTGGGTCTGGTTTATGATTTGTTGCGTCTCTGGCAACAGGCCGGCTGGTTAAACCCTATAGTTTACAGCAGAAGGAAAGAGTCCTGTGTATGGGAGAGGCCCCCTTAAGGGCATTCACGTAGCTGGTACTGGGACCACAATTTAAGAAGTTCATTAGTAAAAAAAAAAAAAAAAATCTACCATTTATTGATCATTTATTGTACCTGGTGTTTCACCTGTTTTACAGATGAGCACACTAAAGCCCAGAAAGGTTAGGAATGTGCCTGAGGCCACACAGCTAGTGAACAGAGGAGAAACAGCCACACCAGATAACAATGCATGCCTGACCAATAACTGTGCAAGGCATTTTGGGCAGGCTGCCGTGAACAAGCTGGGCTCTGTGTTTACAGAGATGGTAAATTAGCCTCAAGAGGAGAAAGGCTTGAATACAAACTGCTCTATCATCTGAAAGCATGGGGTAAAATGGTACCAAAGAGGGAAAACAGGAGTCAAGAGTCGAGGCTTTAAGAGGTTTTGGTGGGCTCCGAATGAGAATGAGAATCAGAGGCGCAATCTAAAAGAGGCTAGAAACAGAAATAAGAGTTGTGCTGGCTGCACACTGTTCCACTGAGATTTAGGAAAGGCCAGGGGTGGGAGACAGATATGCCAGTAACAGTCCCTCTTCCTATGCCCCTAGTGAGCCAGCCAGTCCAGGACAGGCCCAGAGTGGCTGTGGGGAGGGGTGGCCGCTCGCCACCACAGGCATCTGGCCACGTGACCATGTGGAAGGCCTGCGAGGTGGCTCACCAGTCAGTCTCTCCCCTTGGACCGTGAGCTCCCAGAAGACAAGGACTGTATGTGCTCAATGAATGCTTCTGGAGTGAATGCATGAGAGGGAGGCTGGGGCAACATCCATTCTAGAACATGTCACATTAAATCCCCCTGTTCAGGATGCTCTTATAACTTACAATTGATCTTGCTGTTTGTTTTTTTTTTCACTTCTAAGTCATTATCACTAATGTCCCTCAAACCTCTCCTTTTCCCCTCAAAGAAAAAGCACCTCTTCCCAAGCCACTAAGGATGGCCCATGATTTGCACCCTCACAGCTCTGGAGAACAATTGGCATACATAAAACAGCATTTGAGCCTGTCTGGATGGCGTTTGTAGGGTAATAAAATAAAAAGTAATTTATAAGTGGCAAGGAATTTGAACTGGAGCATGATTCCATTTTTTTTTTTTTTTTTTTTTTTTTGCAGAAAGCCAAGCTGTTCTGCATAATTTGTCATCCAGCCAGGGCTCTCGGACTTGTTCAAGCCAAAGGCTCCTACCTCCTCCTCATCAGTCACTGGCTCCTTCTAATTTAATTCTAAGTGGCAGGGCTCCCAGTATCCCCAGAGATATGTTTGTTATCTCTCAGCTGAGACAGCTGGTCCATGCTCTTTGCAAATGGCTGACCTGGGATGAAAAATCCTGGCTATGCTATCCCAGAAACTTGTTCCCCCCCAAAATTCTATCAGTGGTTTTCATTTATATGTCTGTCTGTCTGTCTGTCCATCTATCTATCACTGCATAACAACCCACTCCAAAATATAGTGGCAAGTCCTGGCTAGTGTGGCCAAAAGGGTCACAGGTTCGATTCCCTGTCAGGGCACATGCCTGGGCTGAGGGGCAGGTCCCCAGTTGGGGGCATGTAAGAGGCAACCACACATTGATGTTTCTCTCCCTCCCTTCCATTTCTCCCTCTCTTCCCCTCTCCCTAAAAATAAATAAAATCTTTAAAAAATATAGTGGCTTAAAAAATCACAATTTATCATTTATCATGGTTCTGTGGGGTGGCTGGGCTCAGCAGGACAGTTCTTCTGTGCCATGCGTATGGTTTAGGTTGCATTCACTCTTGGGGTTGCATTCAGCTGGGAGCCCATCTGTGGTTGGAACAGCCAAACCGCCCTTTCAGCCTCCAGAGCCTCTCTCCACTTGGCCGCCCATCATTCATTCGGCAGCCTAACCAGCTTCCCACAGCTGGCTTCCCAGAAGGAACATCTAAGACAGCAAGTGGCAATTTGCAAGTGTTTATCAAACCTCATGCATGCTAATGAGCCAGTCACATGACCAATAATCCCAAAATTACTGAGAGAGGAAAACATGCCATTAGCTTCTTTTCAGCTCTGAATCTATTTAAAAGCTCTCCTTGGCTGGCCAAGAACACCTGCCTCCCAGATAGCAAGGTCACAGGTCAGGCCACTTTCGAGGGAGGTTGGCGGGGAGGACCTTGTCTTCCAGGTGGAAATTATCTCGGTGGCTGGATGTTTAGGATCTCCGTCTCTATAGACTGGGAACCCTCTTTGTACTTTCCATTGATTGACAGCCACATTGGGAGTGAGAGGGTGGAACTTCCTGCCCAGGCCACCCTGAGGAAGGCAAACAGGAAGCCCTGACTGGGCCCTGGACAGGAGTGTCTAAACAAGCTTTTAAGAAGCCCTTGGGCTCCACACAGCCCCATAGGGGCTCCCAGGGAAGGGGAGAGGCCACCTACCTCCATGTACTCAATCAGAGCAGCTCCTTGGAGACTGATTGTGTCCTTGGAGACTGATTTTTCTTGTAGTATTTTTGTTTGAAGAAAGGGTTCTCGGGCTAAAAATAGATAGATAAATAAATAAATAGCTTAAAAGTCCCCCGAAGAGATTCCATCCATAAGAAATGTTCGGTCAGCTCAAGAGAACTACTGCATGTGGGGACAAGGGGAGGGCGGCGTCACACGGTGTAGGGGAGGGGAAGCAGGCGCCACAGGATTTGACACTAAGGGGTGGGGCCAGCTGGGGTGAGCGGGGGCAGGAAGCTGCCCACCCCAGGGTGCTGGGGCAGGGTCCAGAGTCAGCTCCAGCACCGAGCCACAAGTCGGTGCCCATTAGTCTGCGGGGACAGCCTTGGGGTGTCTGGCCTAATGAACCAGGGGTCCCCCCCACCAGGTCCACCTAAGGGTGGCATGAGGCCTACAGATGGCAGAGCCAGGGCCAGGGATGCTAGGATGACCCCTCCCGAAGGGTGATGGTCCTGGACTGGATCTGATTGGAAAACCTGTGACTTTTCCTAAGCTCCCAGCAGCCTCAGCTCTGGAGGAGCCTGGAAACCTGGGCACTTTTGCCACAGAGCACTTGGCTGTGGGACACAGGGTGCTGCCTCCCTCATGGCGGCTTCGTGGAAAGATTTTAGGGGTCCGAGGGTTAGGGTCTCACCAGGCTGCAGTCCAGGGGCTAGCCGGCCTCAGTTTCTTGCGGAGGGTCAGCCGGGAAGAACCCCATTCTAAGCTCACTCAGGCTGTGGACAGGGCTCGTCTCCTTGCCGCTATGTGACTGAGGGCTCCTGCTTCCGGCTGGCGTCTGATTGGAGGCTGCTCTGGGGTCCTAGGCTGCCAGCTCCCTGCCATGTGGGTCTCTCCAACATGGTGGCTGACTTCATCCAGACTGCAAGGACAGCTGCTCACCCCAGGGAGGGCCCAGCCCCTGGTAAGGGCTCTCACCTGAGTAAGGTAAGCCCGCCGGGGATACTCCTTTTAGATGAACTCACAATCAGCTGATTCAGGCCCTTCCTGACACCTGCAGCTCACCTTTGTTATATTCCATTGGCTAGAATAAGTCACAGTCCCACCCAGGCTCAAAGGGCAGGACTCATGGAGGCCACCCTGGGGTGTGTCCCCACAGCCTCTTCTGAAGATGTTATTTATTTTTAGAGAGGGTAAGGGAGGGAGAAAAGCATCCATGAATGAGAGAAACATCAATCAGTTGCCTCTCCCAGGTACCCCAAGCAGAGACTGGGCCCGCAACCCAGGCGTGTGCCCTGACTGGGACGAAATGGCGACCTTTCGCTTTGTGGAATGATGCTCAACCAACTGAGCCACACCGGTCAGGGCCCCAACAGCCTCTTTAAAAATCCCCAGGCCCCAGTAATCTAATCCCTCCCCTTGCTTGCTAATAAGACCTCCAACTCCCAGCCCCAACCTGTGCACGACCGCCAAAACCTACTCTTCTCAGCTGCTATCAAACACTGAATACATTTCCCAACCCCCAGCCCCCATCCCCCAGTCATCTGACCAGGTGGAAATATGCAGAGCAAAGGAATAAGTCCTTAGAGTGGACTCAACCTTTGTCTGGGAATACTGCCTTATCCTAAAGAAGTGACTAGTTAGTTCGTGGACAATTTAGGGGTCCAGGACTGGTAAGGGGTAAAAATGGTCTATTTGGAGGCTGTGAAGGTCAGTCCTTCATCACTCTGCCTGGATGGCCACTTACCTTGTTGCTCTGTTGGGGCATCTCTTAGAGGGTTCTAGGGTCATGTCTTCTTCCTCCCAGCAAACCGGAGGACAATGGGCCTGATCAATCACCTAAACTTCGTGTGCTCGCGTTTTGCAAAGGGGGTTACTAGAGAAAACTGGTGTTCAGGGAATGGTCCCAGTCTCCTCTGTAGGAGTTAATAATGATACTGTAATGTGTACTGTTTACTGAGCACTTACTATGTGCTCAACTCTATGCTAAGCAGTCTCTGCAGTCTTCGGGCCAACTTTATGAGGTCGGTACCATGGTTGTTCCACGTTACCCAGTATGGAAACTGAGTCTCTGGGAGTCTGAGTCTCTTGCCCACGGTCACATAGTTGATGAGTGACAGAGTAGGATTGCCCCTCCATGGAATGTCAGACTCTGAAGCACATGTGACAGTGGCTCTCATGGGCCCGAGCAGTTCCTGTCCTTGGTATTGCATGAGCAGGTGCCCAGCACACCTCCCTCGGGTGCAGCCACACTGGGGCTCTCTGAGGCCCCGAGAGCCCTAGAGTGCAAGGGCTGGGAGTGGGGCAGGGGGAGCTGGCCCTGGGCACAGGCCTAAGTTCCTTTCAACAGGGGGTGGGATTGGGGGGGGGTGGTTGCTTTGCAGCACAGCAGCCCTCCTGAAGCCTTGGAGATACCGGCATGAGTGCTGAGTGGTTAAGAGAGAAACAAAACAACCTACACCCAGGAACTAAATGCCGAGAGAGACCCTCGTCTGTAGTGCCTGCCAGAACAACAGAGCTTCACGTCCCCATGTGTCATCACAGGGGACCTGAGACCACACAAAAGCTGCCCTATGGGGGGTCGGGGAGAAGTGGGGCTGAGAAGCTGGGAGCTGGGCTGGCAGGGTGCTGGCGAGGGGCTGCCAGGCCGGGCCTCCCAGGTTTAGGGGCTGAGGGAGTTCAGCCGGTGGACTTGGCAACAGGTTAGTAAAGAGACACCGGGCCCCTCCTATGACCTGTCCTTGGTGATCGAGGACGTCCAGGATGGTTAGCTCCTGCCTTCCAGGTTAGTTGGGCTTTGTGGTTGCTTTTCCTCCTTTTGTTTTCTAGTGTGTTACTTTCTTAGTTAAACTCCAGAGTCGTGAATATAATGGCAGATGATCCAGCCACGTGTCCAGTGCAGTTACCTTTATGGTAAGAGGCGAGCTGTCTCGCTCTCTCTCTCTCTCTGTGTGTCTGCCTCTCTCTCCCCTGTTTCTCTTTTGATTTCCTCTGGTTTCTCCCATCCTCTAGACGAGTCATCAGTTCCAGGACTCCCACTGCTTCCGAAAAGGCAACCGTGATTTGGCTGTCTGGGCCAGCTGAATAACACAAATTACACGTGGAGAGGTGGGAATTGATTGGTGCCTGAACGAGTAGGCGAACTCGATTCACATTGATCAAGCACCCAGGATTTGCCAGCCTCTGTGCTCAGCCCAGTGTGGGAGGGTGTTGCAAGGAAGAAGAGCTGAGGGTGGGAGGAGGAGGCTGCGGAAGCCTGAGATCGATGTGAGGTACATCTTCGGAGGGCAGGAGTGGTCGGCGTCCCTGCCTTGACCGACTTCACTCGGGTCTCTGGAGAGAGAGAAGGACAGGGAGCTGGATCTTCCCTTTCCAGGGCACCTTCCCCGTCTGTCCTTCTTAGTCACCCCTCCTCCATCTTTGGTCCCCGCCATCATGGCCCCTGCTGCCTGCAGTCCCCTTCTGCTCCTGTGAGAAATGGCCCCAGTCATCTGTAGAGTTTCCAGACTAGGTAGGGGACGCCACCTCTCAGACGGTCCTGCCCTCTCTCCCTCTGGCCCCAAGTGGAGCGAGGGAAACCCTAGGAAATGGAAGTGGGGAGAATTATTACCCAAGACTTGGAGGAGGAGAGGCATTGGTGCGTGGGATGATGAGATCTCGGGGGGACTCTTGCCCGCCTCAGAGATCCCTTTTTCCGTGAAGGTCAGGACCTTGACCTCCAGCCTGAGATCAGAGGTCTATTCTGCCCTCTGCACCCTCAGCCCTGGGGGCAGGTGGTGGAAGAGCAATCAGGAGCCAGGCCAGCGGGATCCCGGGAGAGAGGAGGTGCGGTGCTCTGAGATGACCCCATTTGTCCTGTCGGTCCTTCAGGTTAATGTTCAGGTTTTCTGATCCTGCTACAGGGAAGCACAACGCTAATCTCCCCAGGGGCAGTCAGGAGAGCTGATTTATACATTGATCACAACTTAATAGATTTTCTATATTAGAGGCTGAGTGGAACCAGTGAGGAATTGGCCAAGCGAGGCTGGCCTGTTACATGGGGAGACAGAAAAGAAAAATGAAACCCCAAAAGCCAGGGGAAAAAGGGAGGGGGTTTAGGACGGGAGGAGAGATTGGCCGAGGGGCCGAGGGGCTGGGGGGCAGGAATCCAAGAAGAAGGAGCAGTGGGCCTGGGGCGGGTAGAGAGGAAGGAGCAAGTGGGTTTTAGTGAATATGGAGAGAAAGCTTTTGAGACCAATCTAGTGCAGCTCATTATTGAACATTTCTGAGCCACAACATCTTCATCTGTAAAATGGGTGCAATTCGGACCTCCCTCCCAGGGGGCCTGTGAGGGTGCAGTGAGATCGTGTATGTGGAAGAGCTGAGTATGGTGCCTGCTACACAGAAGCGGGTGCAGTGGGGTAAAGGGAAGAGGGAGGAAGTAAGTGACAGGAGATGACAGAAATGTCACAAGAAAGCGAACACTGGCAGACACTGATTTCAGCAACACCCACAGTGGCCATAGAAGAGACCGCTACGTGCCCTCAACGTCCACACTCCCTTTTCCATAGTCATCAGCTTTTTATTTTTGACCAGAATAAAGTTTCCCAGCCTCTCTTGCTGTTAGGTAAGGCCATGTGACAGGTTCTGGCCAATGGATGCAGGCCTAGGTGATGCCTGTGAAAGGAAGGAGTAGATTTCTCCTTCCATCTTCTTCCTGGCTGGGGCACCGTCCTGGACCAAGTAGACAAGGAAACACCCAGGGATGGAATGGCAGCGTTGAGATGGAAGGAAGCTGGGGGCCTGACTCCGAGGACACTGGTCCTGACGACACTGGGGGAACTGAACACCTTTACTTGCCCTAGAGTTATATGAAGGAGAGAAATAAACCATTATTTTGGTTAAGCCACTCTGATGTCTCATCATCTTCTTTTTCTTTAATCCTCACCTGAAGACATACTTATTGATTTTAGAGAGAGAGAGAGAGGGAGAAAAATGTTGATGTGAGAGAGAAACACTGATTGGTTGCCTCTCCTACTTGTCCCAACCTGGGGCTGAGCCCACAACCAAGGAATGTGCTCTGACCAGGAATCGAACCCATGACATTTCCCTTTGCAGGATAACACCCAGCCACCGGAGTCACATTGGTCAGGGCTGTTGCATCTTCTTAACATGCAGCCCAATCATAATCTAACTTAGTGCTGTCTGGTCAAACTCGTCCATGATGAAGTGTCCTGTATCTGCATGGTCTGATATGGTAGCCACAGACGCATGTAGCCATTGAGCACTTGAAATGTGACCAGTGCAACTGAGGGACTGAGTTTTAAGTTTTACTCAGTTTTAACTAACTTTAAGTGGCCACATATGGCTAATGGCTACAAGATCGGGGACATGGCGACTAGTGTCGCTAATGTGCTCTTGGCTGCCCGGTCTTCTCTGCAGACAACCCTTCTGCCTTTTAGGCTGCTTTCCTATGTTGGGAAGAGGCTGCTGGGGCCAGCCCCTCCTTGCCTTCTGCTGTGGCTTGGCCTTTGGCCTGTGCTTTTTAGCAGGGGACTAGGAATCCTTGGTTGTTAAGAGAATGACATTCTGCTCAATTTCATCTGCTTTTAGATCAGAAAGGCCTTTGCAGGCAGAAATCTCCTGTTCTCTGTCTTAACAGCATTCCACAGTTTTCTTGGTAACCCGGTCTGCCGCCACAGCCTCACTGACTTCAGAACAATGTGCAACCACTCGCATAAGAACTGAGAATTGCCAAGGTGAAGCCTCTGTCTGAGTGTCCACTGTGGGACTCTTAAGGAGACAGTAGTCTCCTCCCTGGCCTTCTAGATAGGCTCATCAGGATGTGTTTTTCTCGGATCGCCCAGGCTCTGAATTCAGTGCGGTAATAATTCTTCCCTCAGTCCTTACAGACTGCGTAGGGCAAGGAGCAAGACTGTTCAACAGTAACCCTGGGAACTGGCACTGAAGCGCTGGCTGGGAGTAAAGATTGTGGGAGAGGAGCAGGTCTGGGAATGAAAGCGAGGTCCAGGATGAGCCCCGTGAGTGGGCAGCTGGCCAGAAGGGGAGGCAAGAGTCACAGGAATTAGAGGTATGGGCAGTTTCACCCTGTTACGGGGTCAGGAGCAGGCTGGGAACCTGTGGGGAGAGCGGACGCTTGATGGTCCCGGGATGCAGTCAGAAAGGAGGGTCTAGAGGGAAAGAACGATGGTTAGTCCAGCAGCTACTTGACCTGTCCCCCTGGAGAAGGCCATGCCTGCTCTAAAGTCGACCTTGAGTAAGGCTCAGTTCTGAGTAAATCGGACCCACCCATGATAATCTCCCATTGATTAACTTAAAATCAACTGATTAGGGACTTTAATCGCATCCGCAGAATTCCTTCCTGAAGCACCTAGGTTAGTATCTGATCAAATACCTCGGAGAAGGTACGNGATGCTTGATGGTCCCGGGTTGCAGCCAGAAAGAAGGGTCTAGAGGGAAAGAACGATGGTTAGTCCAGCAGCTACTTGACCTGTCCCCCTGGAGAAGGCCATGCCTGCTCTAAAGTCGATCTTGAGTAAGGCTCAGTTGTGAGTAAATCGGACCCACCCATGATAATCTCCCATTGATTAACTTAAAATCAACTGATTAGGGACTTTAATCGCATCCGCAGAATTCCTTCCTGAAGCACCTAGGTTAGTATCTGATCAAATACCTCGGAGAAGGTACGTGTGAGCTACTAGGCAGCCATGGCTTCCCTTCCATCCAGTGGCTCTTGAGGAAGGTGGTCAGCAGCAGCCCACCCTCACGAAAAACAGATTAGGAAGGGGATCTTGGGGACTGTCATTCAGCCTTGATAAGCTGCTACATCAAAGCCCATCACATCTATAGTTTCCCTTTTTCCCCATAAGGTAGTTTGGGGTTGGGTTTCTGTCACTTGGGATGAAAAGCCTCGTGACTCAGTTGCCATTTATTGAGTGTCTTTCACACGATCTTTCATTTCATCCTTACGTATATGTAAACAAGGTCGGTATTGCTGCCTCCAGCCTCTTGGAGACTGAGGCTCCCAGAGGGTTAGGAAATTATTCAAAGACACAGAGCTTTCAGCAAGGTCTGTCTTTCTACTGCTGATTCTTTAGTGCCAGCCTGCCTCAAGAAGCAATCCCTGTCGGTATATGAGTTGCTTTTACAGTTTGGAAGCTGACTGTAACACAATTATTATTATTTTTTTCTAGCTAAAAAAGGCCCAAAGCTGAGATATTTTGTTTGGCTGCTGACAGAACAATGGCAAGATAAACAGACTTTATTTTCATGTCCCAGTGCCTGGCTCACATGTGTTGTTTGGCTGATGTAATCGACTGTTTGGTCTGTTTCCCCTGTCATGTTTGTGTCTGATGGGGGGGCCGGGATTAGTTTTTAAGATTTTAACTTTCATTTGGAGGTCTCTTCCCTCCTGAAATGGCTTAGATCTTAGTCTCCTCTTCAAATATCAGCCACAGTCGCAATGTCAAATGGATGTGGTATAAACTCCTTGCAAGAGCGACCAAGGAAAGAGAGAAAGCCTGAACGAGCAATACCAGGGCTGAAAGAGGAGACATTGCGACGGGTGTGACAGGTATTAAAAAGATAATTGGAGTACATTAGGACTAATGTTAGGCCAACAGAGCCGACAACTTGGACGAAATGGACAAATGCCTTGAAAACGGACACAGTGGGACTTCCGCGCTGGGACTCCAGAGAGCTGACACCCTTAAGTGCCAAGTCCAATGGGCACTTTGGGGTCTCATGTGGCTTCTCTGTGGCATTTGACACTGCTGACTGCTGCTTCTTAAAACCTTCCCCTTCTGGCTCCATGAAACACTCTTGGCGTGCTTCCTTGTAAACCTCTTTGTCCCTCCTCCTTTGTGCCTAATTACCAGCACCCCCGGCGACTCTCCTGGGCCCTCAAGTCTCTTTGTTGCACATTTGTGTGCAGGGCTTTTGCTACCATTGGTGTGCTGATGGCTCCCAAATCTGCAGCCCAGATTTCTTTGCTAAACCTCGAGCAGACTGACTCTCCAGCTTCTCCTGGGCAATTGCCCATGCTGGCCAGCCTCTGCCTGCCACCCCTTGGATGTCCTCGAACTCTCGAATTCTACCTTTTCTCCTTGTTAATAATATCCAGTTTTCATTGGGGAAGTATTCCTCCCCCATTCCTAATCCATGTGGGCCAGGAAGAGTCCCCCTCTTGTGGGACCCAGCTTTATCCTCTCCAGTCCATCCTCCACATGGCTGATTGAGTGGTCCCCCCCCCGCCCAAACCACATCCCTTTTATGGTGGTTTTAAAGCCAAATTCTTTGACATTGCTCCATTGAGAAGTGGGGAATCCTCCACTTGAATCTACTAAGCAAGGTTTGCAACTGCTTCAATCAAATAGAGGTTACAGATATGACACTGTGTGACTTCCATGGTCCTGCAGTACTGGGGGTGAGGTCTGAGGCCCCCTTTGGGGAACTTTCCTCTCAGAACCCCGTTTCCACGTTGGGGAAAGTCCAAGTCCCATGGAGAGGCCGTGGGTAGGTGCTCTGGCCGACAGTCCCTGGTGAGCCAGCTTTCAAGTTATCCAGGTCAGGCACCAGACCTGGTAATGATTTTGGAAGTGAATTCTCCCGCCCCAGCAGTTGCGGCCCCTGCCATCTGAGCCTTCGCAGCTGAGTCTCCGGACGTGAAGGAGCAAAGAGGAGCCGCCTCAGATGTGCGCTGTCCCTTTCCCAGACCCACCCGATGGTTGGGCCAAGCCGCTAAATTTTAGGTAGTTTGTTACAGAGCGCACAGTAGTGACTGGATCACTTACGCTACACCTCCGCTTAAAGCATTTCAAAGATTTTTTATGTCCCCGCAAAAATAGACTCCAGTTCTTTTGCCCTTCATTACTCGGTTCCTGCCCCAGGCCCCCCAGCGCCCTCTCCTGTCCCTGTGCACATGAGCCCTGGTCCCAGCCGTGCTGCCATTCCTGGAGTGCTCCCTAGTCCAGGCTTCCATGCCATTGTACGTGCTGCTGCTGTGCCTGGATGTCTTTTGCACTTTCAGATCAGAACCACCTGGAAAATTGGGGCGTGTAAATCTCCTTCCTTCCCTGACGTCCTTCCTTCCTGGAATAATTGAGTCTGTGTGGCCCTCCGACAGTTCAGGGGCTGCGTGAGAGACTATTTTAGAAATTAGGGTTATGACCCAGGTCTCTGAATAGCTAGATGGATCCTGGAGCCAGATGGCCAGCATTCAAATGCCACCTCTGTCACTTACAAAGTGGGTGACTTTGTGCAAGTTCCTGAGATGCTCTGGGCTCCGTCACCCCCACCTGTGAAATGGGGTAATACGTGATACTTCAGAGAGTCGTGGTCAGGATCAAATGGGTTAACATGGGTGAAGTGCTCAGAATGGTGCTTGCGGGGCGTGCTTGGGTGAATCGGCGTTTCTGTAAAACAAGTCTCCTGCAAAGAGTTAACTCCAGTCACGGCTCAGGTCTCACTCAGCACCACATTCTTTGGAAGGCCCGCCCGGCTGCCTCCCCCACTCCAGCTGCCTTCGCAGACAGGTCCCTGTTTTCTCAGCACCTTCAGTTCCCCACAGTCACGTGTGTCACTGTCTGTAATTCTATCCTTGGGGTTGTTCGTGGCCCTCATCTGCGACATCCTTACAGGCAGAGGCTGGATTTTACTCCTTTCTCTCTCCCCAGCAGCTAAGTCGGATTAGGCCTTCGATAAATGTGTAGTAAATTGAATCTTGCTTTGATTTTACACAGTAACTCAAGCCCAGAATAGGCTAAATGAGTTCTTCTACGTCACACAGGAGGCTGAATACCAAGACTCTCAGTCCTATTCATTTCTGACTGTCAGACCTAAGCTGGTTACTGCGTGTGCGTGTGTGCGTCCACCAGTATCACCACTAACCCCTGCTGACCATCTGCTCTTAAAATTATTAAATCAGACACCCATTAAATAACCCACGGTCTTCTGGCATCCTTCCTGTGAGCCCCTGGGCTACCATTCAATCATTCTCGCTCCTGGAGAAAGAGGATTACTGGGAAGGAAGTTGATTTACATCCTTCCAATCCTCCCAGGAGCCCGCTGAATTTCTGGATGATTTCGATGCATTGAACCCCTCCCTAACGTAAAAGGCCTTGCTTCCATGGGTTCACTTTCTCCAGATGTGGAGGTAAGGGCGGCATTATTCACAAAATCTAGTTCAACATGGGGCTTCCTGCTGCCGCCGGCTTGGACCGATTCCTCTTCTACCAACTGCCGCATTGTCAACACCAGACGGCGCTGTGTCCTCGTTGGCTTTTTCAGCACCACGTCGAGCCTCACACAAGGCCAGGTTTTCCTCCAAGACGGTTCCGGGGACGGTGCCCAGCTTTACCTCTCCGGTAGCAGGCCCGTTTCTTTTCGCTGTTTGCGTGTGTGTCCCATTTCAATGTCTTGCAGAGACCTGTTAGAAAAGCTGTCTCCTGCTACATGCTCTATTACGGAGACTGTGATTGCTTTGGCTCGATGAAACAAGTCCTTCGGAAATCAGAATGAATTGAAGGCCTACTAGGCACCAGGCGCCCTGCCTTCCTTGCCTCCTTCTCCCTAACGTTCAGTAAAGGACTTGAACTCCAGGCTTTCGCAGACCCTGTCAGCCGAGAACACACGGCCAATTCTCAGTGTCCTTGGTGGAGGTTACCGTCCAAGTCACCTGTCTAGCGAGAGCGAAGTATGTCCATCCCTCCCAGTATCCGGATGGACAAGGGCTCCCTCTGTGTTCCTCTTCTACTTTGTTCCCTTTGCCCTGATTTGTAAGTGGGGTGGGGTGGGGGGCGGAGAGAAGGGCGGGGAAGGGGCCCGGCAGGGAGGGGCGTCGGAGTGCTGTCACCGAGTGTCACCCCGCCCTCTCCGCCCCTCAGCCGGGGGTGTGGGAGCGCAGCTGAGCGCGCGGCAGAGGGCCAGGCGCGTGGGGACGCGGGAGTGTGGGTTCCCTGCCAGCTGCGGGCACCCGAAGCACGCTGGCCGCCTGAGCTCGGCGCGGAGCCCGGAGCCAGGAGCCCGGAGCCGGCCGTCCCCTGCCCCCTGTGTGCTGGGCAGCAGCCCGGGCTGCAGAAGCCCGGCTCCTGGGGAGCGTGCCTCGCCATGGAGTCTTCGCACAAAGACGCCGAGACGGCGGCAGCAGTGGCAGCAGCGGACCCCCGGGGGGCGTCTTCGTCCAGCGGGGTGGTGGTGCAGGTCCGCGAGAAGAAGGGCCCCCTGCGCGCCGCCATCCCCTATATGCCCTTCCCGGTGGCCGTCATCTGCCTCTTCCTCAACACTTTCGTGCCAGGACTGGGTAAGACACGGCGGCCGCGACCCCCGCACCCGGGGCCCCGCCGCAGCAGGGCAGGCAGGGGAGGGGACTGGGAGAGACCCTCAGGTGGCGCCCGCGGCTGCAAGCGCCGGTCGGAGCTCCCAGCGCCCCCTGGCAGGAGGCAGCAGCGCGTGGAGCAGGCGCCCTGCAGGGCGCAGGGCCAACCGCCCAGCCTTTCACCTTCTCCCACCTGTTAACGAGGTTGTCTGGCCGAGGAGCCGGAAACTTTACGGGGAATGTTGCAGCCCACCGGCGGAGGCCGGAACTGCTCTCCTCCAGGCTCCCCGAAATCCTGCCCCTTCCCTGCGCCGCGCACCCTCCTGCAAACCCCTTTCTCCAAGGACCCCAGCGCCAGGGCAGAAGGAGCACTGTGGCCACATGCAGTGCCGACCAAGTCCCGGGAATCCGAGAAGTCGGCGGAGCTGGGGGAAAGGGGGACAAGCCGGGTTTAGGAGAACCCCGCAGCTCGCGGAGTGCGGACCGTGTGGGGGCGAAAGCTCTTTAGCCAGAAGCTCCTTCCCCTTCTTTCCGAGAGGCGGCGATTCCACTCGCACCCCACGGGGCACCACGGCGCGGGGGATGATTAGTTTGGATACCTGTGGGTTTGGACCACACATGGCCAAAGGTGACCCCAGACTCCCTCCCATCCCTTCTGTTCCTTCGAAGGGGAGAGCGCGCCCGTGTAATTCTGTGCTGGAGTCTGGCTGCCTGGAGGGACTCTGATGGCACCCATGTTCCAAATTTTAACAGGGGCCCATCACAGAGACAGGGGTGAGGAAGGGTGCGCAAGAGAGGGGGATGAGACGTTTTCCTGACCCTCATTTATTCCCATCCCCCAAATCTCTGCACGCTCTCCCCTGAGTCCCCTGCTTGGCACTCGCTGTTTTTCGTGCTAAGCGGTCCCGCCTCTCCAATTCCGTGCAGGGCGGAGAGGGAGGCACCTCAGTGCCCTCTCCAGGAGCAGGCCTGCCCTGCGCACGAGCCAGTTGCCAGCATCTGGCTCCAAGTTTCCCAGAGCCGAGGTCAGCTAGAAGTGGTTTTCTGTTGTACGCTGGCCTTTCTCACGGCCTCGCGGCGCTGAGAGCACAGCCACCCACGCAGGACGTGTCCACTTTCCCCTCACTTGTCTTTCTGCCTGCTGGGCTGCGTCGGCCAGAGCAGCACATCTGAGCAGCTGTGCTTCTCCCTTCTGCGATGTCTCCAGCAGCTTAAGCCCGCCCTTGTCACACAGGCCGGCTCTCTGCACCTTCAGACGCTGTGAGGCGTGATCTGATGCGGATTTGGCTGTGTCCGCAATTCCCACCTGCTGGAGTGTAAACATATTGCCTGCCCCTCTCTCCGTGATGTGACGGTCATGAGCAGGGCTGCATTGCGAGTCCATCTTTTTTTAAGCGGTGAAGTAAATGCCACCCTATGGTCCTTTGAGGAAACAAACGCATTGGTGCCAGGTAGGAGGGGCTGTGCCAAGGCCCTGCTGAGGGAGGGCACTGCGCCCAGGTGCCTGCAGCTTCCCACCTGTGCCTGCCCTCTTGGGTCTCACCTCACTGGGTACCTTGGCTGTCACTGCCCCAGCCCCCGGCCCTCTGTACCCTGCACGCTGGGACCCAGCTTTCCCCTCTCAGAATCCTTAGGACTTTTGTAAGAAACCTTTCAGGGAAGCCAGGAGAAAGTAGGGAAACTACAGAAATAATAAAACAGGTGAGTCGTGGGTGTACAGACTAACGGATTTTCAGTGATTGAATCTATGCATCTTTTTTTCATTTTGTCTTGGTTGTCACTGTACAGTTGACCGGGTGCACAGGCCCCTGTCCCTCTCCACACTGCAGGGGTCGATTCCTGGCAGTGTTTGTCACCTGTGAATCGGGGACGCCTGTCTCTCTGGGTTACTGGGAGGCTGGAATGAGATTACTTTGAGCTCACTCAGCAGTTTGGCGCTCTGGAGGTGGTGGGTCCCTCTTGCGCTTCACCCTGCTGCAGAGCTGACACTGGGTCATCCGTGTGTGTGTGTGTGTGTGTGTGTGTGTGTGTGTACGTGCGCGTGCGCGTGCGCCTTTCTGGACCTTTCTCCTGTGTATTTGGTGGTCTCTCGGCTCACCTTGACCTGCAGCGGGGGTCCTATACAACAAACCAGCCCAGGCAAAACTGGCAGGCAGTCCCCTCACCCCGCCCTCCACTTCTCCGGGTCCTCTTGTCTTATCTGAAAATTCAATATTCATGTCTGGCTCTGCCCCTTGAGGAAATGCAGATACTTTGCATCCACTCACTCATTCATTGCACAGACTCAGAGCACCTACCACATGCCAGGCATTGGGGATGTGGTGATGAATAAATCAGCCAGGACGTTATGAGAGCAATTGATGCGAACTTTGTTTAAATCTGATAAATGCTATGACGGCAGCAGGAACAGCGTTTTAGCCACAATGAATTCTTCCTGGGTTGTGGGTCAGAGGAAACCTCCCAGAGGAAGTAATATTAGGTCAGACCTTGCAGGGAAGACCCATCACATGACCCCAAGCTTTTCCCATCCCCACTGCACCCCTATTCTCTGAAGACTGGGCAGACCTTTGGCCCCCAAAATCTCTTGTTGAAGCTTCCTTCCTGCCTGGGGAGTGGATGGAAAGCAGGCATGACTTATGTTCTCTGATCCTCATTGGAACACTAAAAACAAATTTTAAAGGTGGTTGATGGTAAAGAGAGTCCCCCCAGTTCCTCTTCTGCTGATAAAGACCACTGTCTGTACCTCCATAGGCCTACACGTAGAGCTTGTGCATACGAGGGTACGCAGAGTTACTCAGAGACACAAGGCACGTTCACTGCTATGCTCCCAATCAGTCAGAGAGTTTGTCTATTGGTCAGGGGCAAAATTACACTTTCACATTCAAAACCTGTATCTGTCTTGTTGACTTGGTGCCGTGAACATGTGGCGAACTCCGATAGTGGCAGGGAAAGTGGGGCGGAGGAGAGCTCCCATTGGCCGTTACCCATTGCGTCAGACTAATGTTGCCCATTCATCCACCGTTGAATATTCATAAATATTTAATCTATGCCTAATATACCGCCTACTCTTTAACGCTCAACCAAAGCCTCGCTTCCCCGGCAAGAGCACCACAGGCTGGCTCAGCCTCTCTCTCTCTTTTCTCTAGTCCTGCGATTCTCATATTTCCTGCGTCCTCCCTAGTGGCTTTTTTTTGTATTGTTGACTTTCTGTCACTGCTTCAAGAGTTTATTCTTTACCTGCAAGTTCCTTCAGAGCAGCAACCATTTTAAATTTCTCCTTGATATCGCATATCATTTGTGAGTACATATTAACTAGAATTATACCCCAGGAATAGGCATCAGAAATCATCTGGTCCAGCAGCTTTATTTTGCATAGAAGTGAGACAGGCTAGGACCTGGCAGTTTATATCCAGGTAAGGACCGAGGAAGCTTATATCCTACTCAGCCTTTTATTTGGGGAAGTTATTTGAGGATGTATTTTAGCAAGACAACACTGTAAATCAAGAAAGAAGAGAAGCAATCCAGGAAATAATATACCCGATTTAGGACAGCTATGAAGGAAACCCCAGGATAAGGCTGTTTGCCCGCCTGGAGAGCAGTTAGTCTTCATTAGACCCGGTTTTGGAGGGGGGGCGGGGGTTGTTTCTAGGAAAGTGGTCTCTGAGGACAGCAAGGGAGGGTGGGTGCATTTCGAGAAATCGAAGTTGTGATGGAACGCAGATCATAAGCAAGACAAACAGAAGGAGATTAAGAAGGGCAGCAAAGGCAGAAAGTTATGCAAATGCATTCGGATCCCAAAACGAAGGAAGCCGCCCAATGAGATCAGAAGGTCAGCAGGTTTCAAAAAGAAGAACAGAAAGATGCCAGACAGCAGAGAGAAAATTGGGAAGATTTTAGGGATATTTTGAAGGTGGCACCTGTTTCTTCTACCAACAAAGGAAAGAGAGGTCATCAGAAACTTCTGGAACCCCCCCCCCCCAAATTGTGAAAGAGATGGCTGTCACATGAAGCAAATAAAGACATGGCCTGATTCTGAGCACGTGGTGGGCCGTGAGAAAGGCTCTTTTAAGTGCCGGGGGGGGGGGGGGCTGTCGCTGGACCAGAGGTGCACCATGCGGGCTCGTTAGGTTCTCTTTGGCTCCACAGCAAAGAACACTTGCTTAGTCATAAGGATATAAAGGCTGCTCAGTGGTGTTCAACTTCTAAAACCAAACGCAAAGCACTGAAGTCCACTTAGAATAGCTATTTTTAAAGGAGGGCATAAAGATTTTCCACCTGGACAACACACAATGAAAAGCACAGCTTGAGGAAGCCGGCAAGTGGAAGACAAGAGAAGGGCAAGCAGTTGTGATAGACTGAAGTGCTGTTGCCAATTATTCACTGTCCTCCCGCGGCTGGCCACGCCTCCTGTGGGTGGGGCGTACGTCCTTCCCTGCCCCTCAGGGTCAGGTTTGGGCGTGTGATTTGCTTTGGCCAGTTGAGTGTAAGTGGACGTGACATAAGACACTCCTGAGCAGACACTTCAAGGGGCATTGTGAAGTTCGGCCATGGTTCTTGTGCCTCTCTCATGAGAGTGGCAGGTCTCGGGTGGGAGCCGAGGACAGAAAGAGGACATCAGAAGCAGAGCACGATGTGGCACAGGAAGGAGAAATTAGCCTGAGTGGCTAAGAATTTTTTGTCGTGTAGAGTGTCGTTATTGTCTTAGCACAGCCGCCAAAGCTGACGAAGATGTAGAGGGTAGGGGAAGAGGTGTGAATGCCCTCCTCACACGCAGTGGGGGAGTGAGAGATGCTGTCTGTAATTGATAGAGCAGAAAATAGAGGTTACCAAGGTAATCAGTAGATGCACTGACACAGTGATCTGTTGGGACAATGGGACAATAGCGATGGGCTGGGATAATGTGGGGACAAGAGTAGAACGGAGCTGGGGGTGAAGGAAGTAGGGTAACTCATACGATACCACAGTAGAAAGTCCACATTGGATGCCTGAAGTTGATACAACATGAAAAGGCAATATAAGCATCCTTTGGCAATTAGCCCAATAGCCAAAGAATTCCCACCCTTTCTGGCATCATCGATTTTTCCTTGTTCAATAGCTCATTCCTGGAAGCGTGTACACAGGCTGAAATTCTCTCCCATCTTTTTTAAAAAAAGATTTTGCTTATTTATCTTTAGAGGGGAAGGGAAGGAGAGAAATATCAATGTATGGTTGCCTCTTGTGAGTCCCCTGCTGGGAACTGGCCTGCAACCCAGGCATGTGCCCTGACTGGGAATCGAACCGTGATCGTGTGGTTCGCAGGCCTGTGTTCAATCCACTGAGCTACACCAGCCAGGGCTCTCTCCCATCTTTTAAAAATAGCCTCTCTGGACCCTCCACCTGCCTCTGGCCATCGCCCCTTTCTCTTCTCCCCTTTACTGCTAACTTCGTGTCACCAGTTGCTCTTCTCTCACTGTCTCTTGAACCTGCTCTGATTGTGTTTGCACCCTATTGCTTACCTAAACTGTACCCACCAGATCGCCAGTCACCTCCAGGCTGCTAACGTTTCCAGGGGTCAGTTCTCTGCCTTCGTCTTCCTGCACTTCTCAGTGGCCCTGGGCACAGCCCTTGCTTCCTTCTCCCCTAATTGCTGCCGTCACTTGGCTCCTGGAACACCATCCTCTCCTGGTTTTCTTTATACTTTGATGAACTTGGGAGTCCTCCAGGGCACTTGGTCTTTTGATCTTGATCTTCTCTTTGATCTCCATCTCTTCTCCACCTACACACTCCCTGGATGTTAGTGCTCCGTCTCCTGGCTTTAAACTTCGTCCTAATGATGACTCCCAGATCCAGATCTCCAGCTCGGACCCCTCCCTTGAACTCCAGAGTGTTACGGTCAACCAACTTTTCAGTGCTTCCCCCTGGAAAGCAAAAGGCACCCCGGCGTTGACTCATCCAAAACCAAACTCCTGATTTTCTTCCCCCCAAAATGCTTTGCCCCCATCTTTTTCTGTCACAGCAAATGGTATCCTTTCAGAAGCTCGGGCCAAAAGCTGGGACTCATCCTTGACTCCCCTTTCCCCCACACCCCACATTCAATCTGTCAGGAAATACTCACGGCTCTGCTTTCAAAATCCATTCAGTATCTGACTACTTCTCACCACCTTGCCTCTCCCTCGCTGGTCCAAGCCTCCGTTTTCTGCTGAATGATTTCAGTGGCTTCTTCAATGGTCTGCTTGCCTTTACTGACGTCCCATAGAGCCTCTCCTCAACGTGGCAATGCAAGTGATCTTTTTAAAACACAAACGAATCAGATCATGTCACTTTTGAGTTGGGAACCGTCCAGTGACTCCCACATCCCTCAGAGTAAAAGCTCAGGTCCTTATGATGACCCACAAGGCCCTAAGCCAGAACTCTCCAGAAGAAATATAAATGAGCCACAGATGTGATCTAAAATTTCCTAGCACCTGTATTATAAAAAATAAAAAGGAACAGGTGAAATTAACAGTATGGGGGGGGTGGGCAAAAATAGGTTCACGGTTGTGAATACAAATAAATAATACAGTAATTAATAAATGCAAGAATAAACTCTGTTTTGTGTACTCAAAAGTGTAATCTACTTTTGCCCACCTCTGTATTATACTTAACCCATTGTGTCCAAAATAGTATCATTCAGTGCATATCAATATAAAAATTATTAGGGTGATGTTTTATATTCCTTTTTTACATATTAATTTTTCAAAATCTGGTGTGAGTTTTACATTTACCACCATCTCAGTTTGGACTAACCCCATTCAAGTGCTCACTAGCCATGGGGGCTGCTGTACTGGACCGTGCAGCTCCGTAGCAGCTGCCCCCACTGGTTCTGATTTCATCTTTTTTTAAAACCCTCACCCCAGACATTTTTCATGGCGTTGAGAGAGAGAGAGGAAGGGAGAGAGACAGACAGACAGACATCAACTGGCTGCCCTCTCGCATGTGCCCTGACTGGGGATTGAACCCACAACCTGTGTGTGTGTCCAGATAGGGAATCCAACCTGCGACCCCTCGGTCTACAGAGGATGCTCCAACCACCTGAGCCACACTGGCCAGGGCTCTCATTTCACCTTCCACTCTCCCTTGGGCTCACTCTGCACCAGCCCTGCTGGCCTCTTTGCTCATTCTTAGAAAAAATATCAGAGGCACCTTCTCACCTCAAGGCTTTGCATTTGCTCCTGCTTGGAGGATGTGTCCTCTAGAGAGCCACGTGGCTCACTCATTCACATCTTCAGGTCTCTGCTCCAATGCCACCAACTCAGTAAGGCTTTCTGTATCGGTTTGCTTGAGGCATCATGAAACACCACAGACTTGGTGGCTTTCACATCAGAAATTATTTTCTGATGTGGAGTCCAAGAGCAAGGTGCTGTCGGGGTTGGTTTCTCCCGGGGGCTCTCTTCCAGGCTGCAGATGGCTGTCTTCTCTCTGCATCTGCGTCCTAATCCCCTCTTCTCGTAAGGACACTAGTCCTACTTGGTTAGAGCCAACCCTGAGGACCTCATTTTAACTTATTGCCTCCTTAGAGACCATATCTCCAAACACAGCTGCATTCTGAGGTACTGGGCATTAGGGCTTTGACGTAGAGGTTTTGCGAGGATGCGATTTAGCCCATAACACTTTCCCAGACAATCTTAAAAGTGCAGCTCTCCCCTCCTCCCCAACGCCCTGTGTTTCCCCACTTCGTCTTCCTTAAGAGCGCTCTCACTATCAAACACACTGAAAATTTTACCTTTTTAATCCGGATCCTGTACCGCACTTGAATGTGTGCTGCATGAGGGTGGGGTGCCTTGTTTTTGTTCTGGGGTCTGTTTTGTTTGTTGCTGTGTCCCTGCACTTGGAACAGTGCCTGGTTCCTAATAGGTAATCAATAAATGTAAGTTGAATGGGTCAATGAATGAATGAATGAATGAACCAGAGACAGAAGGGTTCGCCCTGGGGAAGGTGTGCTCAGAGCTGGGATAGGGCGCTATGGCTTTTTATTAAAAGCCCCCATTCCCTCTATTTAATTAAAAAACTGTGTGCATGCATGACTTATTTTTTTTTCCTAAAGGATAAGAGTCAATGCTAGGGAAGGAGAAGAGGGTTTTCATACACTGCTGATACGAACGTGAATTGGGACATCTTTTCTGGAAAGCAGTTTAGCAATTATATCAAGAGTCTCAAAATGTTCCTACCCTTTTCCTGGCTGATGTGGCTCAAGTGACTGGAGCATCAGCCTGTAACTCAGAGGGTCACGGGTTCGATCCCCAGTCAGGGCGTAGACCCAAGTTGCAGGTTCGATCCCCGGTCGGGGTGTATATGAGAAGGCACCCAATCAATGTTTTTCTCTCTCTCTTCCTCTCTCTTCGAAGCAACGAAGAAAAACCTTCTCAGGTGAGGATTAAAAAAAAAAAAAGTTCCTGCCTTTCAATTCAGTAATTCCACTTGCAGGAGTTTATCCGAAGGAAATAATGAGAAACCTGAGCAAAATTTTACGCATAAAGTTGTGCCATGAAGCATTATTTACAACATTGAAAATGATAAACAAACTCAAATGATCACAATAGAGGAGTGGTTAAACTAAAGGTGGCCATCCTTAAGTGGCCAGCTACAGTGTTCTGCACCCATTGAAATTAAAAGAACGTCTACCCCGAGTTTCCCACGATGTGGCACCGCCCATTTTTAGGGTGTAAGTGAAGGAAGGCTGAGCAGCACGCTGGCAGTGTGATCTCAAATGTTTTCTAGTCCCTTTATTCTAAGGTGCCTCCTTTCCCCACATTTTGGATGTTTCTGACTTAGAGATGTGTATTATCATTGATATTGAGAGAAATGATTTTTGTCTTTCATTTTTCCCCCTAAAAACTTGTTAAATTAATGGTGTGTTTTATGACAAGTGGCACCTTAAAATCAAGAAAATATAAGGTAGATGATAGATTGGTAGATAATTATTGGAACAAAATACATTAAAACATTTGCAGGTGGTGAGAATATGGGTAATTATGTGCTTCTTTATACTCTTCTATAGTTTTAATTTCTAAAATGAACATAAAAATGTGTGGCTTTTATAACCAGAAAAACGAAATAAACATTGTTTTGAAAACACATCCTCCTCACAGGGTTGCGACTCTAATGAAACGATGGCGGTGTTTTGACCCCAGGGAAGGGCCGTGAAGTATCTGTGACTGCCTGTCTGCCCCCACCGTGTCTACGCTCCCATCTACGCGCACATGGCAAGGTCATTTATAACCGGATGTACACACGTCACTGTGCCAAGTGTTATCATGTGGTCAGAGCCCCCGTCACTCTTGGAAGCCTCTAATGACACCTGCTCAGTGAGGCTCCCATGGGGTGTGCCCCATCATGGGTTGGGTGGCAGCTTGGGCAGTGGCACTTTGAGGGGTGACCGGGTCAGGTTCAATAACACCAACAGCCTCCAGGTTTCTCCTGAGGCCTTGCGAGGGACTGAGCTGCTCTGGGGAGTGGGCGTGGTCAATCAACCGGTGACACTGGGGAAGTTGGCGTCTGGGTCAAGGGTAGGCCAGGTGCTGAGCAGAGGACAGCGGACTTCCCAGTGACCCTCAGTGGCAGGTCACTGACTGGATGGATGTGCTCTGTGCTCCTGCCATGTGCCAGGTGTGGGCTGAGCCGAGACACAAAATCGAGGAAGACCTGGTCCTGGTGTCCAGGGGCCGGACTGCTGGGCAGGTGGAGTGTGCTTTAGGGAGGAAAGGTGGAGAGGGCTGCTGCGGCCCACCCCACGGGTGTGCAGGGGTGAGAGAGCCGTTGCGGTGAACAGGGCTCCAGGGGAAAGAGTAGAAGAACCCAGAGGGCACTGGACTAAGTTACATGTCCAGTTCCGTGTCAGATTCTCGAAGCCGCAGCACCATGGAAAGTGGGCGGCCCTCAGAGCTGGTTTCGGTTCTTCAGTAGCATCGAACCTTGGGCTGGGCCTCAGTCTCCCCATCCATAAAATGGAAACAATAATTCCTGCTCAGCCACCTCACAAGGTCATTATGTTTTATCAATAGGAATCCGCCCCCCGCCTACCGCCATGGTCAGAAAGGGTTATCACTACTGATTAACTGCGCACACACCAATGTCCCCACAGGATTTACCTCTTGGTTCTTTCACTATGAAAATGAGAGGACTGTTCCCAGGTCCATGTCTGAACGGCCCAGCCCCACGAGTTGGCACGTGGTGGTGGTTTACGGCCTTGAAGCCCCGTCACCTGGGCCAGGTGGAGCACGTGTGCTGTGGGCTTCGGGGTCTTCAACCTGGGGCTTCCCAGTGTGCACGGGCTGCTGGGTCTCAGGGGCCGGGCTGCACAGGCTTTCTCCAGCCACCTTAATTAAGGATGCCCTGGCTGGGGAGGAGCTGAGGCAATGGCGAGGGGCCATTATCTGCCTGATCGAAAGGCAGAACCCAGGAGTCAATCATGCACTCCTTGTAGGAAAGTTCTGAAATCACAGTAAAGAAGTCATTTTGGGGGGAAGGAATATAAAAACGCATGAGACCAGGGCTGTCCTGGAACCTGGGGTGTGTGAGGCCATGACCAGGGCCCCCTCGTGGAGTCGGGAACTCGGTGGACTTCGGTCTTTGTTGCCTGAGAAGCCTGACCTGGGGTTAAGGATAATTTGGTATTTGATACAAAAGCCAGTCCTAAAGCCTCAACAAAGAAAACAGTCCGGCTATCCCAGGGCCAGGCAGCTTTGGGGACACTCCAGCCCCTTCATCTGACAGATGCGAGGCCTCTCCTGGCACCCGAGGCTCTGAGTCACAATCTCACCCTCACTCACCCCAGGCCGAGGCCTTCCTGCCAGTGATGGCGTCTGGCTTGGACTGGTGCTTCCTTACGATTTGTTGAACTAAACGAATGCACCTGCACCAGTGTTTTAGCGAGACCTCAGAGGGGCGGGCTCAGAGGACGACACGTGACCTAGCAGCGACCTATCAGTGACCCCATCACACCCACGCCAGCTGGATCTCCTTCTCACTGCCCAGCCTTTTTTCCCCCTGCTACCAGCTTTACTGAGATACATTTACATATCATAAGAGTCACCTTTTCAAGGTGTAGCAAACTTCTTCCCTTGCCCTGCCTTCCATTCTCACTATTTGACCCCTTCCTGAACCTCAGAAGCTTAATGTGTCAGGAACACCTTAGGGCAGGTGCTTTTGGGGGAGGAGCGATTGTTTGGGAACTGCTGTGTCGCGGGGGTCTCAGAGTCCTGCCAGGGCAGGCATCCTCATTCCACGTCGTCCCACACCAGCGCCACGCATGGGCCAGACACAGGCAGCCTGGAGGTTTCCAGAACAAACATTGTTTGGGAGGTTGTCATATTTTATTTTCTGTTTTGTTTCAAAAAGGATTTTTACCAAGAAGGAAAACTTTCTCAATGAAACCGTAATAGCATGGTGCCAGGAGCATGACTCCAATGTGGGCCTCCATTTCCGAGGGGCAGACAGCTGGGCTCTGGCCCTGGCTGTGGGTGCTGTGTCGTTAGGCCAAGCTGTGGAAAGGAGTGGCCTCGGTGGTTCAGATGGGCTCAGTGTGGCTATGGCATTACATTAGTTTTAAGAAATTTCTATGTGAGCAGATTAAGCACCTGCCTGCTTGTGTCTCTGCTGGGATCGTTTCGTTCTTCTGCGCTGAGATCTTCAGTAGCTCCCCATTGTCCTGGAGTTAAGTTCATCTTCCATGTTGGTCCCACAAGGATTCAACGAACTTCACCTACTCTTTGCCTCTCGTTATTTAATCAAACTGGGCAACTTGCTTTTACTACCCAGGCATTTCTGCTCCTGCCCAGAACTCCCTCTCCGACCATCCTGTCTAAATCCCACGCCCAACCTTCAAGGCTCATCTCCAAAGTCCCTCCAAGCCTTTCTTGATCACTTGATCACTTGTGGTGAGCTCCTCCTTCCTGGGGCCGTCAAAGCCACTTGGGACACTTCTCTCGCTGTCCTTACATTCTCGTTCTTCAGTTGTCTAATCCGATCCTTGAATCATCTCCTTGAGGCCAGGGGCTCTGCTTCCCCCACTTCCGCCTCCCCCAGCTCCTGCACCTTCCCAATGGGTATTGGTGGAAGTGAGGATATACACGCCTGCTGGCTTCTGGTGGTGCAGCCAAGAGCAGGTCCCGGTTCCTATAACCTAGCGAGCCCCCATCCAGAGGACACAGGCTGTCCTGTTGCTTCTCAGCAATCCTGGCTCAGAGGGAGGGGAGCCACAGAGTTCGCAGGGCTGCAGGCAGGATGGGGGCGGGGGCTGTAGCACAGCATGTCCGTCTCTGAGGAGTCCTTGGCATTCTGGTCACTCAGGGGAGGGACACAGGCACGGGGCCTGTACTCTGGGGGGATTTGCTGGGGACAGCCACAGTGGTACTGAGAACAGCCAGGCCACCATTCATCTTTTTGGGTTTCGTAGCTAATGACAAGTGGCAGGTGGAGGGGAATGGTGGAGGTGATCAATCTTAGTAAACTGCTTTAATAAAGATTAGTTCGGTCAGTAGCCATCAAATTAAATCTGGGGGGAAGTTTTGATGAGGAGCAGGATGTTAGCAGGATCTTAAAGGGTCTTTCCGCAGAATCCTTCTAACTTGCCAGGGAAAAAAGTCATACCGTGAAAAAACCAGAGAGCATCTTGACCGGGTGAAAAACCACCTCACCTGGACCTTGCGAGGAGGGTGCTGGGTGGAGGGGCCAGTCACGAAAGGCCACATGTTGTGTGATTCCACTGAAATGAAATGTCCAGAATAGGCAAATCTAAAGAGAGAGAAAGTGACTGGCGGGGGTGGTTGAGCGGACCTGGAGAGCGATTGCTAATGGGTACAGGTGTTTTGGGGAGTGATGGAAATGTTCTAAAATGGACGATGGTCATGGTCACATAACCCTGAATATACTTAAATCCCCTGAATTATTAAATGGGTAAGTGTTACAGTATGTGAATTCTATCTCAGGAAAACTGTTCAAAAATGAGCATCAGCGAGGAGGGACAGACAGACACCACAGGCCTCCTGATGGGGTGTCCTGGGAGGGACACACCCCACTTCTGTGGCCTTCTGGCTGGGGGCGCAAAACCGGAACTGATTCATGAGGAACTATCCGAAGAGCCCAAATTAAGGACATTCTACAAACTACCTGACCTGTATTCTTCAAAAATATCATTGTCGTGAAAGATTTTAAAAGACTTAACACAGGACGACTAAAGGCAAGGCGTGACCTTGTATTAGATCCTGTACTGGAGGAAAAATTAACAACGATAAGGACATTCAATGAGATAACTGACGAAATCGGAATATGGACTGTAGATGAGGTAAAATATTCTATCCAGATCACATTCCTAAAATTGATACTCATACTCTGAATATGTAAGAGAATATCTTTGTTCTTTGGAAACACACTGCAATATTAAGGGATGAAGGGCTATGATGTGTTCAACCTATTCATAAATGGTGCAGAAAAATAATATGAGGAGAAAAAGAATGATAAAGCTCACCTAAAGTGCAATAATCGGCAATCTAGGTAAAGGGGAGACAGGAGTTCTTTGTATTATTCTCGAAGCTTCTCTGTAAGTTTGAAAGTACCCTATTTTGAAATAAAAAGTTACAAAATCATGTGGTTCAAAGCCAAACCCACTCATACAGTTCAGGCATAGCCATGGCACCTAGATCCAGATTACTGCCCCTAAACGTTACCGTGTCCTTTTTCTTATCTCTTCAGATCTACCTACCAGGTCTGATTCACTCAGGGGCCATCTGGAGCCACAGGGAGAAAGTGGTGGTACAAGACTGGCTTGCAGGGCCCACCCAGACCCCCAAAGAGATTTTCCCAGAGACCCCGAGTATTAAAAGCCCATGGTGACCAAAGTTCACGGTGGCCGTTCGGGACTGTGAGCTGCCCTCTGCTCCATCAGCTCAGGCTTGATTATAAAGAAAGTGAATTTCCCAGGAGGTTGGGGCCAGTGTCCACCACTCGGTCCCCTTGCAGTGGCTGGCTGGAACTAAATCGACTGCATCTGTGGTCATCCTTTGGGACCGATCAGGAATTTAAATGCTTCAGCCAGGGTTGGACCAGATCCCAATGCTACAGAGCTATTTGGAGAAGTCTTTCTTTTCTTGGTTATTCCTCTTTATTTTTTTTTTTTTTGACATCTCAGGGTGGAGTCCACAAAGCATTCATGGACCTCAAAGAAACTGACCTCCACCAACAACCAATAACCAGGCCGTGCCAGGAGGGTGTGGCAAAGCCGCCCCTGAGCCTCGGCCACTCTGAGGGGTCATATGAGTTGAACATTCAAGTGGAATCTTTCTGTGGCCTGACTCAGAAGGAAAAAAAAAACCCACCATCATCATCTCAGGCTCAAATAATTGCAGTTCGGAGGCTCAAAGTTGAAAAGGGGGGCAGTGGAGGGTGCACCAAACCACGCAGGTTGGGCTAGACCAGAAGGTTTGGTTGGTTTTGGGTGTCAGTGCCCAGGGCCAGATGCTGAAACTGATACATCCCGAGAAGACAGGTTTGGGAACTGATCCGGGAGATAGGAAAGCAGAGAAAAGCCACGGCTTGGGCGAGCTGACTGCTTGGGCCTATTCTTGGGTGGAGCTGCTGTGTGTTTTCTTTTTCTCTACTAGCTTCTCACCAAAGCCCAACGCAGCCAATGTGGCAGGACGTTCTCAATCTCCCGGTGCAGGTTCCCTGGAAGACTAGAGAGCTGGGGCTACCCTGTGTCAGGATGCTTTGAGAGTGACCAACGTACTTCTCCAGGCAGACCCAGGGGCGGGTGAGCGGTGACGTCTGCCCAATGCTGTCTGCATCCCACTACCCCACACTCTGCGTGGGGTTCCCCACCTACCACCCCTGGACAACAGGGGTTTGGCACCACCACCAGTCATGAGAGGAAACACACATGGTTGTTCACACGAGTCTGAAGACAGTTAACACCAACTGGGGGGAGGGGTGGAGTCATGAATAGAAGACGCACTAAAGCCGGGTGTCTCCTCTCTGGGGTTAGCTGGTCCACCTCCCAGTCTAATTTGGGGCTTTCTCATTTATCACGTGGGTTCATCTTATCTTCTCCACTCTACCTTTTCTGTGCCTTCCCCCAGTGTGGGGGCCAGTGCAGAGCCCTCCGCAGGGTCCCAGCCCTACCTGCTGACCCCTAAGGAGCTGGAAAGAGGGTGTGGCCTCTGCCAGGCCGAGGTCCACTAACCCAGCTCCTTGTTCCAGCTCTGTCGTGACAGCGTCCTTGGCCCCATGGTGCTGTCGGTCTCCGTCCAGGTTCTGCTTTGTACCCACCTGGTTAGTATTCTCACCTCCTTGTTTGTGCTGAGACTGTAAAAGGAACAAGGTTACGGTTTTGGGTACCACGCACCTCTGTGTCAGGAAGGGAGCGGGGGTTTTGCTGCAAGCCACACAGTCTGAAGGAGTGAGTCTTGCCTTGCAGAGGAGGGCAGGAGAGGCCGCTTTCACCACCTGTCCCTCCCCTGCCGCCCCCAAGCATTCTGCCCCCTTCCCTGGCCTGTGCTGCACCAGGAGGCTGACCTCCCAGGCCTGCCTCACCTGCTCCAGGTGTGTTGACTAGTGGAAGGTACTGGCAGGGATGGAGGGAAGGAGAGAGGTTGGGCGTTAGCTCCTCTAGCTCCTTGACCATGACCGTGGCCTCTGTTCTGCAGCCCCCCTTCCTCCACACCGCCCTCTGCAGACTCAGACAGTACCCACGTCCCTCTCCCTGCCCTCTTATTTCACCTCCTCGTGGGCTCCCTGGGCCTTCCTGGACCTCTGCGAGTAAATCCCTTCACCAAGCCCTGGGCTCCAGCCTGTCTCCTGCAGCGACCCCCACCGGCACAAGAGGCCTTTGTTGCCAGCACCCCAATGGGCTGTGCGACCCTGCCCCGCCTCCTTGGCTGCTCCCTCCACCCCACGCGCTGCGCCTTCCCCCTAGTTTTCCGAAAGAAGTTGGTTTCCAGCACAGGCTTCCTCCTGGAAGCTCTGGAACAGCCAGTACACGAGCCAGAGCCTCCTGCCGTCTAAAAAGCGTGGGCGTCCAGCTTCCAAATGGCTCTCAGCGCTCGTGAGATGCCACATTCCCACGTGGGCCGTGGGAGGGGGCCAGGTGGGGGAGGGGCAGAGACGAGGAGGGGCGGGGGCTGGAGACCATGCTGAGCTGGACACGGGGTCCAATCCAGAAACCTTCTTCCTGCGTTTTCTTTTGTGATGTCTCGGGTCGTTGCTTAACAACGAGCACCAGCCCGGCTCCTCGTTGGGCAGCTCTGGCCCCTGGCGCTTGGCTCGGAGACCTCCGGGCTGCCCGCCTGCGCAGCGCGTTCCCCAGCGTCAGCCAGAATCTGCCCCTTTGCTCCGCGGGAGCCCGAAGCGCTGCCGCCCTCCCTCACTGGCGGCACTGTCTTTTCTTACCTGGTCACTGCTCCGCCCACCTCGCTCCTTCCGCCCCCGCACGGGGGGACCCACAGACTCGCCAAGCGTCGGGAACTAGCTCACCATTCTCAAGCGACTGTGGGGGGTGTTTTCATCTTTCTGATCCTTTTGGAAGACGCAATATCTGCCCAGCCTGTTTCCTCCTTACCTTTGCTGCGGTTAAAAAACAAAACAAAACAAAACACCACTGAAAGCAAGTCACCATCTCAGTCCAGTGTACTTTTCACTCGCTGGGGCCCATCATTTGTGGTTTTTTGTCCTCCATTTATTATTTCCTTCTGCCCCCCACCCCCTTCCCCTGCTTTGGAGATGGAGACCAGCTAAAGACTAAAATGGTCTGTCCATAGGTTGATTATTTTTCTTCCACTCACAACAAGAACCTTCATTGTTTGAGCCGTCAAAGCCCCGATGATCCCTTGACATGAAAACAGTCATCAGAATATGCCTGGTAAGTTCTAAGTCTTTACAGAAGACACCCAAAACTAGTGTTTCATCTACTTCAAAGGGTCCCCTTTGATAGCCATACCAATTACATTTTTTAAAAGTATAAAAGTTCTAGCTGGAGACTTCTGAATCTGTGGGGTTTTTTCTTTTTCATTCCTCTCCTGTGTGATTTGTGTGCAGACTTCTGAGAAGCAGGTTTTATAATTAGAGATTCAGCCAGGCTAAAGCACAGTGACAGAAGCTTACGCAACTGCTAAGAACCTATGAGTTAAAAATGGAATTGTCTTGCAGAGCGGGGAAGGTAATAATATCAGCGATGTGAAAATAGAAAGTAAGAAATTAGTATTTCAGCAACTTAGGTCTCTTACCCGCATTTTTCTGCACCAGAAGGTCTCAGTGTCATTTTCCAGACTAAATCGGAAGTGCAATTTCTTATTAGAAAAAGAAAATTAAAACTTTCCTTGCACAAAGTCAGCCCTCTGTCCCGTTAATTTGGTGTCGGGAGCCCTTTTTACCGACTTTTGGTCGTGCTCTCATGAAACACATTTTGTGTTTGTTAGAATCCGTATGCTCACTAATACCCATAAGGAAACAGATTTTATGTTTTTTCTAAGTGGGTTTTGGTAATTTGCTATTTTAAAAATACTTCTGAGACCTTTACAGTTGCCATGGCGATATGATTTCCATAAACATGATTTTTGTGGGGCTTTTTGCACAGCGAGGGCTGAGGTGGGTATGCAGAGTTGGGGGGAAAGTAGGCGGTGAGTTTGGCAGCCAGCCCATTGCTGCTTCCCCCAAATGCTGCAAATCTGATTCCAAGAACTCATGTTTATGGCAGAGATGGGGCTCTCCAAATGACACAGCTGACAGGGGGCACTTCTGGGAAGTGGACCTCATCGGGGAGAAGAGGCGGCTCCGCTCCTGGGGTGAAGTCAACAGGTGGTGGATCGAGCGAGCCTGCTCCGCTGATCAGTGGCCCCGTCCAGGTCGGAGTGACCTGCAGTCTCTCCCCAAACCTTGGTTTCACATAAGCCCTGGAGGACCAGACACGCTGGGGCTGCACAAGTAGTGGTGAAGAGCCTGAGAGTTCTTTTTCCCTTTTATCCAGATTCATCAGGGGGGAAAAAATCCCATTTTAGTGCACATGACTGCTAGCATGCTGAACATCTGCAATGGATAGTAATAGGAAGCAAAAACATAGCATATAGCTGTTAAACAAGAAAACACAGGTAGCAGATAGTTTTATAGCCATCTCGAGTGCCAGGGGTTGAGGAGGAAGAGGTAGAGGCCCCCAAGGTCACCAAACTTTCTGTCAACGATGCTAGGTGCTTGCCTTGGCTCCCAGAGGGCCTTTGTTCGGCTCACTGTTAAACTTCATTTCCCAGAAAACGGAATATGCAAGGGGATCGAGGGAGAAGCAGAACAAATAAGAGAAAGAATTTTCTAATGACTAAAGCTGTTTTGGAAAAGCGTTTTGTAGGGATTATGACCAGTGAGAGGAGTTAAAGGTAGAAGGGTGTTCCCAGGAGAGAATTCCACCAAGGGCTGTCGGTGCCAGGCGCTGCGTAATGCAGCACCTGGGCACAGTACAGAGGTTTGAATCACACAGAATCATGAATCACAAGGAATAATAATTACTCAAAAGCCATTGTGTTGACTGTTACAATTTACGTAGTGCCGGAAATTCCAACTGGGCCACCCAGAGGAGGACCTGCCAGACTTCCTGTCTGACGGAATGCCGATCTCCATTCCTGGAAAGCCGGAATGTGATGCCTGGGAGAGGGGGTGTGTGCGCACATCTGGTGTGTGCACCTGTGAACCCGCACACCTGGTGTATACATACATGTGTGAGCCTGCATGCCTGGTGTGTGTGTGCAGGTGAGCCTGCATCCTCCTGTGTGTCTGCACATGTGAACTTGCATATCTGGCGGGTGTGCATGTGTGAGTCTGGATACCTGCGTGTGCATACATGTGTGAGCTTGCTCTCCTAGTGCCTGTGTGCATGTGAGCCTGCACGCCCGGTACCCTGAATGTGCCCGGGACAGGGGTGTGTTCAGAGGTTTGCACTAGTCCAAAAGTTGCAGAGCCCAAGCTCCGTTACTGACAGTCTCACGCTCAGACAGTGGGAAAAGGCCAGTGGACTGTCCATTCTGCAGACGCTGTGGCGACGGCAGCAGCTGCTGCTGCTGCTGACTTATTATTTAAGCATGTTTATTGAAAGAGAAAGAGTGATGAATGTGAGGTGTTAGAGGACATTTTGTACTTCTAGAGTCAGGAGGCACTGGGTAAGGCTCATGCCAAGGCTGTGTCCTGAGGGTGTGGAAGGGAAGGTTGGCACCTCTGCTAAAAGGGGCTGCCCTGCCTGGGATGTGATGCCTGTCAGCCCCGGGAGGGGTGACTTGTCCTGGACCAGTCACCAGCCTGTAGTAATGCTTTCCAGGGCTGCTGCGAGGGCTTCCCAGGCATTTATTTCGCCCTGAAATATCCCAGATGAGTTTGGCGTGGAAAGCTGCCAGACAGCGGCTTGCTGCCCCGGCCTGGGTGGGAATCAGAACCAGATTGGTGCCGGCAGCACCACTCCAGCCTCTTCCCTTTGCACAGGTTTAATTTAAAAGCTTTTCAAAAATAATGCATCAGTAGCAGGCAGCTTGGCTGAGGCTGGTGGGTGGCAAAGAGGAGAAGACAGCGACCCCCAAAGCCTGGGGCTTTTCTGCCTGTTGCCCCCTCTGGTGGCCACTGTCCCTGCTCTGGGGGAGGAGCACCTGTCCTCGACCCCTCAGGGCTCTGCACTGAGGCCCAGACGTTCAGCCTGGTGGGGAGCTGTGCCCACGGAGTTGCCCCCTGATATGTCCTTCCATGTTGCACATGCCGAAGGCCGGGGCTGGCCCTTGCTCCCCCTGCTAGGAATAGGGAGATTTCATTCTCTGGGAGGGAACAATAAGTAGAAGCTGAAACCCCCCGCCGCATTGCCCACAGGACATTTGATGATGAAGAGCCAGGGATGCTGAATTTATTCGTTTACTTTTGGGGTGCTTCCCTAAATCCCTGGTGACCATTTTTTCTGGTTATAACGTCTTTATTTTGCTGAGGGCCTCGATCCCACTGTACTACGTGATAACTGTGACCTTGAACCAGCTACCCTACCTCTCTGTGCCTCAGTTTCTTTGCCAGCAAAATGGGGATAATAATAGTACACACTTCATAGGACTCTACTGAAAGTTAGATGAGCAATTACACATAAAGTGCTCAGACTAGTGCTTGGAGCATAGTGAGAATAACATTCCCCCCACCCCCACCTGGCCCAGTTCTAAAGGATTTTTAAAAAATCTCCCACTTTCCCCTGCCTTTGGCAACCACCGCTATACTTTCTGTTACCAGGGGTTTGGCTTTTTTTTTTTTTTAGATTCCACATGCAAGTGAGATTATGCAGTATTTCTCTGTCTGTGTCTTATTTCACTCAGCATTATACCCTCCAGTTCCATTCATGTTGTCACAAGTGGCATGATTTTCTTCTTTTCAAAGGCTGAATTATATAGATAATAGATCACACTTTAAAATCTATTCATCCATTTAGATTGTTTCCATAGCTTGACTCTGAGGCTGTAGTGAACAGGGTGGGGAGGACAGCTCTCCAAGACAGTGATTCCATTTCTTTTGGATACATCCCAGAAGTGGGATTACTGGATCATCTGGTAGTTCTATTTTTACCTTTTTGAGGAAACTCCATGCTGCTTTGCATAATGGTTGTAACCAATTTGCATTCCCACCTACAGTGCCTGGGGGTTTCCTTTCCTCCCCATCCTGACCAACTCGTGTTGATTTTGTGTCTTTTTTTTGCTGACAGCCATTCTAACAGGTGTGAGGTGGTGTCTCCTTGTGGTTTTGATTTGCATTTCCCCAATGAGGAGTAACCGTGAGCATCTTTTCATGTTCCCGCTGGCCATCTGTCTGTCTTCTTCGAAGAAGTGTCTATTCTCTTCCTCTGCTCACTTTTAAATTTAAATAACATATTATTATCATCATCCTTGGAACTGCTGCTGGCAAGAAGCCAGCCCTCCCAGTCTAGGTCTGAGAGGAGCCTGCTCAGTCCTGCTTGGCTCCGCACGCACCTCCTGGCTCCTCACAGGCGCTCAGTAATCCAGGGACAGAATAACCAGCCAGGAACATGGCTGATGTGTGGTCCAACAACCTCGGTGTGATTTGAATCTCCTGGGCAGCTTGTTAAATGTCAAGTCCAGTTCCAACCCTCAGAGAATCTGATAGAGAGCGTGAGGTGGGGCTGAGGAATTTGTATTTTTTAAAAAGAACTCCATTTGAGAGAAACTCTTGGGAATCTCGCTGTGTGGCAGGCACTGTGGCGCCCTGAAGCCGGGGCTGCAGGAGAAGGAACCCAGGAGTGGCTGCTGCCAGAGGCGGCTTGCCTACCCAGTTTTGCCTCCCTGTGGGGATTTGGGGTGCATGGTGTCCCCCAGAGCCCTGCTGGTATAAACACCAGGAAGACTGAAGCCTTCTGGGGAGGTAGGTCATGGTTGGGTTTGGTCTTGTAGGGGTGCCCAACCTTTTGGCATCTCTGGGCCACAATGGAAGACAAAGTTATCTTGGGCCGCATGTTAAATAGGTTGCCACATGTAATCACACAAAGAAAATCTCATGACGTTTTAAGTAGATTTATGATTTTGTGTTGGGCCTCATTCACAGCCTTCCTGGGCTGCATGTGGCCTGCGGGCCACAGGTTGGACACCCCTGGCATATCTAATTTGGAGCCCCTCTGCAGGAAATAGTGAGGCTAGGGGTCTCTAGAAATCCTAAAAGGAACCCCCAGGACAGGGCCACAGCTCACAGGTCCCTTGTGGTGTCTTGTCCCCTTGGCCTGAGCTGGTCCCTCCTAGGAGACCTCCTTCACAAGCCGCCTGCTCAGAGTCGGCAGGCACCTTTAGCCGGGATGGTGCCCTCCTTTCTGCCCAAGGTCATCACCCCAAGCTCTGTGTGGGTCCTTGGAGCAGGTCATCAGATTTTCCTGGAGGCTCACATTGAGGCCCTAAGTGGCCCAAGAGAAGACACGATGGAGTTGAGCGAGGAAGAACGTGCTTTTTGTCTAAAGAAACATCTGGGGTTTGTTTCTTAGCAACAGGACTCATCCAACACACACTGGCAGTGTCAGAACACCCGCAGGTGCCCGCAAGCACCGTATGGAATACAGTAAAGATCTGCGGAGCAGGAGAGACCCTCTGAGCGTAGCGCCGCCAACAGGTGGAACTCAGAACCCTGAACCAATGCAGCAGCCATTGGTTTAGACCGGAGAGCTCAGGGGCAGGAATGTTCTGCCCCAAGGGGGGCGGTCACTACGCTGCCTCCCTCCACCTGGCTTCCTGTACCCGCAGCCCCAGCGTCCCATCAGATGGCTTTTAGATGAAGCTTGTATCTGATGAGCAGCAGGTCTGAGCCCAGCGGGGACATGAGACTCAAATCTAGGGATTCTGAGCCTTGTTTTGGTACAATTGGGCCCTTTAGCTGTATAGTAAAGTCTTGTATCCCTTCTCAAAATAATACTGTTTTGAATGCATTTAATGCAGAGACTTAGGCAGAAAACCAAGGACATTGAGAAATGGTTATCGAAGTATTTTTTTAAAATTTGCATCTAGAAGCACTGTGCTTTTGTATTAAAATAAGAAGATTCAGCAGTGCGTCTAATTAGTGCCATAATTTTAAAATAGCAACAAGTGTCAATATTTTGAAAAATCTACTCCTCAGCTTCAGCGTGGTGTGGAAGTATCTGCAGTTTCTATTGGTGACGAGTGCCAGGTTCTGCTAATGCTATTGTGCTTGTGGCCTACCTCCATGATAAAAGGAAATGCTAAAACTGAGTTAGGTTAGTGAAAATAAAGAAGTGATTTTTAAAGATCCCAGTTCATGGACCCCCAGAGGGTTTGTGGATTCCCAGTTAGGACCTCTTCCCTTCTTTATCCTTTACCTGAGGTCTCTTCACCAAAGTTGCTTAAAAACCTATGTGGTTGGAGCTGCTATGTAGGTGTGGACAGGGACAGAACAGAGAGGCAGCAAGACCCTATGGAACAAGCACAGCCAATGGGTAAGTGCTGAAGGGCAGGGAGGTGTTATGGTTGCTGTGAAGGCCGTGACCTGTGTCATCCAAGAACCCCTGTGCTATCACCTTCCTCCACAGAGGAGCATTCACAACACAGGTGGTCCGAGTCAAGGTTATTGAGATATAACTTGACCTTGGAAGGATGAGAACCCTTGGCCATGAGATTCTTGGGAGATAAGGCTGGGACTTTTTCAATCTGTTTGTCGAATACCTACTATATGCACTTAACAACATTCAACAAATATGTCTAAAATGTCTAAAATGTAGTAGCCACTCAATCCCAAAGTGGGGAGAGGGTAATAGTCCTGGGCAGCCAGCCAGGTGGCCGGGGAGATGGAAAGCGAGCCGGTCAGGTAGCATTAGGAGCAGAGCTGGTCTTCCGTGGGGCACCCAAGACACTGGCTAGAGGGGAGCCCGCTCTGCTGAGGGTGGGCCTGCAGGGGTTTAGCTGGGCGAGGAGAACCTCTTGAGATCCCAGAGTTGCTGACTCAGCCACTGGGCAGGATTCCTGGGAGCCAGACTCTCTGGAGGCCTGCCCCGGGGAAGCCCACACACAGGCTTCTCCCCTAGCCTCTGAGCGAACCCCTGGAAGGTTCTGCCCCACCACTGAACAGGACGTCATGAGCCCCAGGGAGCTGGATCTGGCAGAATGGCTGCCTTGTGCCTCACAGGGCCAGGGTCACTAGGAGTTAGAGCTGGAGGGGTTCTTGGGCCACATGCTGCCCAAGCGTCTCATTTTACAGACAAGACACCAAGGCTCACAGGCAAGAGGGCCTCTCCCAGGTCACAGGACGATGGCAGAGCCGGGCCAGAGCCAGGCCTCTGGACTACAAACCCTGAGCCATGGGAGGTGACCACTCTTTCCTTCTCCCTCCCACAGGGAGGCAGGCTGGAGGTCATACCTGAGCCCTGGGCCTGTTTCAGGTTCTGGAGTTTGGCTCATTGTTGTTTTAATAAGACTCCCTGTCCCTCCACCACCTGACAGAATGCCCACCTCAGGGGTTTTGTAGGGGCTCAAGGAGACTTTGCAAGCAGGGCCCACAAGCAGGCCTGGCACAGATGAAGCTCTCCGGGAGGGTGAGGGTTGTCTCTCTGCACCGTGGCTCCCATTGGAAGGGGGAGGTCCAGGGAAGGGAGGCAGAGAATCAGGAGCCACCCCCACCCAGGAGCCGAGGGCTCCTGGAGAGACAGATGGGCCTGCCTAGCTCTCCAACAGGCGGTCACTTGCTCTCTGGACCCAGAGTGGTACCCAGCGTGGGTGGTGTGGGAGGTGAGTAGGTTGGAGGTGGGCCAGCTCCCTGAACTCGGAAGCTAGGCCCTGCTGGCACTGGGTCACGGGGAGCTGAGTGGGAGACGTGTGGGTGAGAACGGGCAGTGGGCCAGCCTCCAACTACACGGTTCCTGCTGGGGACAATGTGGGGGTAGTTCTGGGAACCTATTAGAGGACACGGTTTCCCAAAGTGCCATTTCTGAGAGGGAAAAACATAACCACCCGTATCTACAGAACTGCGTGCCTCCTTTCTCAGTCACCCACTTCCAGGCCCCTTTCAGGCGATTAGAGCCTGCGCAGCCCTCCCAGCACAAATTCGGCTTTCGCGTCTGCAGTCTTCTTGCCCTAATAGGAAATATCTGGTGCTGTCTTTCTCCCCAGAGCCTGCCTTGGCCGCTGGCCTAGGCCCCACTCCCGCCCTCCCCAGCTTCGGGCCTCCAGCTCTCTCATATTCCTGCTTGTTTGGAGTGCTGGAAAGCAAAGTACTGCCCGGGCTTGCAAAGCCCCAGATAAGCCTTACCTCCACCTAATGAGTTCCGTGCCGAGAAATCCATCAGCTGCAGAAGCGCGCTGTTTATACCCTGTAGTTCTCTCCCGGGCTCCGTAATCAGCCGAGCGTCCCCAGAAAGGCTCACAGCGCCTCTCCCTGCTGCTCCCTGCCAGGTGGATTGATGGTCAGGCTTCACTCCGGGTCTCAGAAGCACCTCGTTAGATGGGACAACACAAAGTCTCCTAAAGCTGCTGGCCAGGTGGCTGCAGGGGTGGCATTAGAGGGACAGGGATGGCCCCGGGTTCAGGGGTGGGCCCGCTGTATGTTGTGGGGTCCCTCGGCCTGAGTGCCCCTGGGGGGCCTGGAGCCCTGATTTGGGCATTCATATACTACCTTTCAACGGGCTGGACCTCCTGAATCAGCTTGGCATTCAAGTCAGGGAAGGAACAGGGGCTTCTCTCTGGACTTTAAAAGCTGCGATGAGATTGAGTTCAGGCATGGAGGGATTATATGTGATCAGAGCTCCCAAGGCTGTTGGGTGTTACGTTCCAGGTAAAGACTCACCTCTCGCTGAGGTTGCCAGTGGCTAGAGGGTTTGTAGACATCAAAGGTCATTTTCCGTATTGTGGTAAAGTATTCACAACATCAAATGCACCGTATTCGCTTTCTAAGTGTCCAACTCTGCGGCGTAAGTGCACTCACAATGCTGTGCCATCACCACTCAGCTCCGGAAGTTACTCTTTGTCCCTTACTGAAACTCTGTGCCCCGGAAACACTAACTCCTGCTCCCTCTCAACCCGCCCCGGTCTCTGGTAACCTCTAGTCTACTTCTTGTCTCTGAGGAATCACACAATATTTGTCCTTTTGTGACTGGTTCATGCAACGTTACACTAATGTCCTCAAGGCTCATCCATGTCACAGCACATGCCAGCACTTCCTTTTTCAGGGCTGAATAATATTCCATCATAGTCATACTCCACATTTTGTTTATCCATTCATTTCTTGATGGACACTTGGGTAGGGCATTTTTAAAAGGCAGTGATTGTTCTAAGGGGCCCTAGATGGCTAGCTATGGCATCTCACCAGGGTCTCCGGGGTTGCCTTGGAGCGTCTGGTTGCCTGGGAGGTGAAGAGGAGAGAGGCACAGCTTCCTGGTAAGGCTGTGTATGGTGGGCAGTGAGGCTGACTCCCAGCATCCTTTGCACCAGGATGACCAGTTCCAGCCACTCTGGGAACTGCATACCTCTGGTGGGTGACCGGTTCTGGCATGACAGGTGACCCAGTGATCAGGGGGTTGTTTCCTTAGGCCTAAAACCGGGCCACGGGAAGATGTTATCTTGTTCTTCTAGACGTTGTCATGTTGGGACTGAGCTTTCTGGACCTGCTGTGGCCATCCGGGTGCCAGGTCGAGGCCGAAGCCACCGCCAAGAGTGTTGGTGCAGAGATAAAGAGCCCAGGCCCTTGGTGGCCCAACTGACCGGCTCAGCCATCTGACCTCTGAACTGCCTTTGACTTCCCATCATTGGAGATGGTAGAAGCTTCCCATCCCTTGAGCTACCGTAGTTTGAGTTGCTTTTGTGTCCCTTCCAGCCCAAAGCAGCCTGAGAGCCATCAGCTATGAGTGGCTGTGTTCCTTGCTAGACCCTGCAACGGGCCGTCTGTGGGAAAGAAGCATAAAAACCGGGGTCATTTACCAGTCTCGAGAAGGACACCAGCCTGCCATTAGTTGTAAATGCAGATGTAAGGTAACAAATAACTCCCCTGGTACACGTCATACACGCCCTGGTGTTTCGGGGCCTTGGGGGATGTGCCTGGCATTCCATCAGCGTGTGAGACATAAACGCCAGATTCCTCTCTCTGTTTGCACCTGCTTCCTGGAGTCCTGTGGAGGTGGCCTGGGGCACCTCAGCAGGTGACAGGCTGAGTCTAGAAGTGCGAGGGAGACCCGAGTCCATGTGCCAAGAAGTCCCAGCATTTCAGGGGAGTTCACACCGATGGAACGCACTTTTATGGACGATCTTCTCGTCCTGGGTGTCATCGGCTCCTGGAGGGCATGTGGCTCGGAATAAGCTGAGCACACCCCCCAACCCCCTGGGGATCTGCTCTCGGGATGGGCAGCACATTCTTTTGAAAATTTTAGATCATTCCCAGAAGACTCACCCAAGGAGGGCGATATATATTTCTGGAAATAGCCAATTTGCAGCCAAGGGAGGTGAACGAAGTGGGTGACTAAGCTGGGCCCCGGCAGGAAGTTGTCCCTGGCACAGGAACACACTCCGGCCACCCCCTAGGGCATGGCTCCAGGGAGGAGCAGGCGTGTCTCCCGGGCTCGTGGGAGTCCCCAGACAGACAGGGAGCACCTGAGTATGAGCCCCACACAGGCCTCCTTCCGCCCTGGTCCGCCCTGGGAGCTTGGGGTGCCAGCTCAGCCGAGCCCCCTCCTTTCTTCCTGTTGTCGTGTGGCCACCTACATGAATCCTCAATGAATGGCTCCTCAGGGGCTCTTGGGCCCGGAGTCATTTCCTGGCTGCCAAACAAGAACCCCCAGTGTCCACCTTCCCAACCCGCCTCCAGCAGGTGAGCCCTCCATTCAGCTGGGAGACTTCTTTGCCTGCTTACCTGGGAATGATGTCCCAGGCTTGGGGACCGTATTCCAGAGGTGTTCCTGGGAGTTTGGGGGCTTTCATCACAGCCCCAGCATGGTCACATGGGGTCATTTATTTTCCTGTGTCAGGTGCCAGTGTGCCACCTGTCCCCTAGTTTGCTTGACTGCTCCCTGGCCTTCTCTGTGACCAGTAAGGAGCTGTTGGATAGACAGCCTTGCAGAGTTGGGTCCTGGCTGGCCTGAAACGTTTTTATAACTGAAAAGAAAATTTGCTTCAAAAACAAACAAACAGAAAATACCTACCTCTACTTCTGCACGGCAAAACTATTTTCATTTTGCTTCATGTACTCCAGTCCTTGTCCACACATGTGAATGGTTTTCAATAGTCCCCGGCACAGTCTACCTACTGTTTTTTTGTAATTTCACATAAGGCACTTGCCTGACTTGCTGCGTAGTCATCATACTTACAATTTTCGCTGGCTGCGCAATACCGCAGCATGCAGGCCTGAGCCTCCGGCTTCACGAGGCTGACGCAGAGAACTTAGCAGTTCTAATACATGGTTCAGAAAGGCGAAGAGTGGAGCCATTGGTTACAGGCCACTGTGAGAGTCACTGAGATCTTCAATTTCCTCCTCTTGTTTGTAGTGACTCCTTATTCTGCTCCTCAGCATTGCCTTCTGGGGACCCCTTCCCCGATCACCTGCCTCCCGAGTCTGGGGTAGGGGCCTCCTGATATTCCCATCCCAGGTCTCGGGCCCCTGGGGTGGAGCAGCCAGAACCCGGGCCCTGGCATTCTGATGCCCGAGCTCACCTCCGTAACTGCAGTATTATCTTGCCTCTGCCCCTCACAGGAGTGACCACACGGTGGTGTGTTCCGTGCCTGATCTGTCCTACTCAGACCTTGGGGGATCCCTGGGGGCCAGGACTCTCCTTTTTGTTGGGGTCCATGAGGATTTAGCCCCATCCTTGGCACCAGCAGGTGCTTCATGAATGCTACCCGAATACGTGGGAATGGAAAGAATAGGCTTTGCTCTTAAGGAAGAGGCCACTCTGTGCCTGGGAATGCAGGCCTCCGCTGCCGAGGGCTCCTGGGCGGGCTGCAGGGTGGTGCTGCCCTTCCACAGGCCTGGTGTATGTGGCCACCGCTTGGGACACCTGGGGACCGCTCCCCACAACACTCTCAGGGATGAGCACCCCCTGGGGCCTGGCACACCTGGCCTCACACACACTGGGGGCTGCAGGCCCAGGGAGCCTTGTCCCCACAAGAAGGAGAGAGTGACGCAAGGTCACCAAACGCAGTGCTGAGCACAGGGTAGGTGCTCTGTAAATGTCATTTGTCATGGGGGTGATTGAATGAGGGTCACCCATGAACCCAGAGGTCTCAGTCTAGCCCCTGAGGATAAAGGACACCTGCTGAGGCAAAGGGCGGGGGGCGCAGGACTTGGGGTTCCCGCTCTCCGTTCCTGCAGCCGCCATCCCCAGGAGTACCTTTGGGGTTCATTGCACTGCAGGTTCTCTCTGCGGTGATCTCAGAAAGGGTCCCTGGCAGCTGTGACCTTGGGCGGGGCACCGCTCTGTCTTCATCTCAGTGTCCAGCCACCCGTGGAAATGTCACTTTACCGGGCTATCGCTTCTCCGGAGATGGAAGCTCTGTCGTCTCCTGTAACCAATGTCACCGCTGCTGCCCGTGTCCATCATTCCACCCGAGTGACCACCCTTAGCGCTCGTCCTGCGGAAGGTGGAAGGACAAAGCTCGGGGCCGTCAGTGCCACCTGGGCTCCGCTGCTACCCCAGGCCCCACGCCCACTTCCTCACTTCACCCTCCAGCATTTTAGTGAGGCCCAGGCTCTGCCGGGACAAGGCTCAGAGCTGGGAACAGAGAAACTTTGTGTGGTTGCATGTCTGCTCAGCCTTGGCACCCTGGGGAGACCGCAGGCCTCCTTGGCACCCCCCGAGGGCAGACCTGCAGTCCTGGCTCCCCCAGTCAGGGCTGGGAGCACATCTTAGAGCTCATCGGGGACTTCGCCCAGGAGGTTGATAGCAGAGGAGACTGCTGACAAGCACAGGGAGCCTGACGCAAAGCCCAGCACCATTAAAATGGATTCCCAGCTCCAGTCCCCCGGCCTCCGGCAGGATAACCAGTCTGATGTCTCAGGGGAGGGGCATAGAGGAGGAGCTGGTCTAATTTTCCCTGTCTTTGGAAGGCAGAGCGACAGATAGATTTGTGACAGCCAGGGGGGGGCTCCCTGTCCTCCTTTCTTTATGCCATGGACTTCTGCTGTTGGGAAAGTTAAGGCCTGCCCTGCGACGTGGTAGTGACTAAGGACTGTCCCCACACTGAGGTCTCTCACTTTAAGCCCCCTTACCTGTTTCAAGACTCCTCACTACTGTCTTTTCCTGGGTTCCTCAGACCTTGGATTCCAGGCAGTCCCTTGGTGCTTGCCTGAGGCCCAGGGAGGAAGACGATGTGTACCCGGAGCTGGTACTTTCTGATCGAGGGAGAGGAGAAGAGGGGTCCTGGGCGCAGAGGGGCAGCTGGGGCAGGGGTGACCTGGTTCTGAATGCTTTATATCTTTTTTCATACAGTGTGTGTGTGTGTGGGGGGTGGCGACAGAAGCCTACCTGTTGTTATTTTTCTTCCATGAAACCCATGCTTGGGAAGATTTAAGTCGTCATCAATTCACAGCCTCATCTCTGATGGATCAAAGGTGGCTAGAGGCCTGGCTGGTGTGGCTCAGTGGATTGAGTGTGGGTCGTGAACCAAAGGATCGCTGGTTCTATTCCCAGTCAGGGCACATGCCTGGGTTGCAGGCTGGGTCCCCAGGGGTGTGCATTCAAGAGGCAACCACACACTGAAGTTTCTCTCCCTCTCTTTCTTTTTCCCTTCTCTTCTCTCTAAAAAAAAAAAAAGGCGGACAGACTGGTCATTAGGACCCCCAGTTACTTACTGCCCTGAGATGGTGTGCTCCCTAAACGCTTGTGAGCCGGGGTTCCGATGGGCTGGTGGAGCCTCATCAGGGTGGGACCACCATTAGGTGTGCTGTTTGGAAAGATGGAAACAGTCCCCAGACCCCTCGTACCACTGGTCCAGGACACATGGGTCAAAGGCGCTGGCGGATGTGTTTGGAAGAACTCGGAGGGTGGTCAGGATGAAGAAAACACTAGAACCGTGTTTCGCTTTGCATGGCTCTCTCTCGGTTTTGCAGTCTGCCTCTTCTCTGCAAGTTCCTTGCTGGCCAGGACGCCTTGGGTCTACAGAACACTTGCCAAATGAGGACACAGCCTTGAACCCTACGTTGACCCTCCTTGGCTCACGCAGATCCCCTTCAGCCTCTAAGATGCACGCTCTCCTGCTCACGGTGGTCTGGGTGCTTGTCCTCACCTTCTGCTCGAGAATTTGTCAGCTGAAAAACTAGACAGTGCCTTCTCTCAGCACATGCAAACACACCGTGTCCAAAACCTCCTCCCCTTCCTGCCCCACTGCCCAAGGAATCAAAACTGAGGCACAGCCGCAGCTGAAGGAGCGCACCGAGCCCCACTGAGGACTGAGACCTTATCTTCTCTGGCTTGCTTAGCTACAGGCACATCAACCCTGTGCACTTTCAGACGCTTTTGATTCTTTCTTCCTAAGCCTTGTGTCCACAGCTGCTTGTGAACTTACAGTCACTTCTCTCGGTTCCCGTTTCCAGCAGAAATAATTGCACAATGATGAAAAGATGATGAACGCACCTTCTGAATTAGAATCTGGGTGTGGTGGGGCCTAGCAAGGTGCATTTTTAGCCCAGTCTCCTCTGCTTTTTGTGCCCCCCTAAGGTATGAGAACTGTAGCTTCCTAGGCTGAGTCTGACCCTGAATGTGATCTCCCTTTCATCACATCGTGGCTTTGAACTAGACAGCAGCTGGCAATGGGACCTGTTTCGTAGGGTGTGGCTTGTCCTTCCCTGTCAGCTGTGATGTCCTGGCCCAGCCTTCTGTTACGTTTGCCCCCTGTCTCTGAAGCTCACCTTCCTTCAAGGCTGTGCTGGTAAGAAGGCTGTGCTCAACCCGCAGCCCCTGGAGGAGTGTTCCAGGAGTAAGTCACTGCCACGGACACGCAGCACACATCTTAAATGACTACTGAGCCAGCTGCAGGTGGCATCTGGCTCTGACGTGACGGACTGGCCTCCGTCCCAGGGGAGGTCTTTTTATGGAGAGCAGCTGCTTCAGGAGACAGATCTGCCCTCCGTCCCCCGAGTTCCAAGAAGCCTGTTGCCTTCCACCGCTCGCACGTGACTCATGCCAAAGGCTGCGCCTGATGGGACCCCTGGAGGACGTTTCCAGCCCCCAGGCTTGTCTCCCCTCTGTTCTGACGTGAGGCTGCACCAGCCCACTTGTGGCGGCTTCTCTCCCAGGGCCCGCCAGACACGGGATGGGGCCGGAGCCAGGCTGGGGGCACTCTCCCCAGGGACCTTTCGTTAACTTCCAGGACAGAAGTGGACAGAGGCTTCCCCGTCCCCACTGCCTGCATCAGGGGGCCTGGGTGCTGAGCCCCTTGGGGAAGCCAGGGACCTCAGCAGTGACGGGGGCCAGAGGGGCCTGTGGTTGTTGCAGAGACTGCTGCTGTCTTTGCTGTAATCTCCGTGGTGGGAGGGGGTTCCTCCTCAGGCCTTGCTTCCTCAGGATCGTGGAAAGACCCAGACACGCTGAGCACACGTCCCTGCCTCAGTTCTAGGAGCCGTGACACGCTGACCTTGGTGGTTGACGGTACAGCTCACTTTCCTTCACGCCAGTCGGTGTTGGCCGGGCCTCAACGCACACAGCGACTTTGTGCTCGGGGCCCGCCCCCCTGCCTGGGCCACAGAGGAGCATTTGCTCGACTCAGCACTGAGTCACGTGGGGGAGGGACACTGTTGGAGGGAGTGAAAGGCCCGGAATCGTGGGCTCATTTCCCACGGGTTGCGTGGTTTTCTGGCTCTGGCTCCTCGAGGCCAACCTCTCCCCTCTCTCAGGACTCGCTCACCTGATTGCATATTAGAATCAGCTGGGCAATGCTTCCTTTATTTCTAAATAAGCGATCCCTGGGCCCGTCCCTGGGCTTTTGGTGGTCTGGAGGTGGGGCTCTGGAAGTGGCATTTTTAAAAACCTCAGTCTGAGATTTCTGATGCACAAACCAGTGTGGAAGACCGCTGTAGACGCCCCCACCTTTTCCGTTCTCGTTTTATCAAGACCCTTGACATCCACTTACCCCTTATCTGTGTATGTCCTTAGGTCCCTCCCTGAAGCTCCTCCCCAGCCGATAAACAAGCCTCAGTTCCCCAGGAACTTGTGGGAAGAGTGATGCTCACCACACACCCCGGAGTCCACAGCTCCTTCGCTCCTCTAGTCTCTGACATCCGGCTCCCACCAGCCCTTCCCTCCTTCCCTCAGTCGGCCCGCTCACCTGCCATTCCACCCCGTCCCCCACCACCTCTCAGCAGGTGACCCTGACCGCCACCTTCTCTTCCCCGAGGTTCTCCTCTCCTGTGTCTGGACACCTCCCTCGCTTCCCTGATTCGTCCCCTCTGCCCCCCTTTGTAGTCGCTTCCTTTGCTCGCCCTAAGATCTCAGTGTCTCCCGGGGTGTTCTCTTGATCTTGCCTTGAGTTCCATGCCCTTCTGGGCGCGTTGACCCCTCCTGAGTGCCTGTCCCCAGCTTCTCTCTCCTCGGCTAATGGACAGGCCTCTTCAGGTTTTCCACCTGGTCCATGGCTCCACCCTCACCACCGAGCACGAAAACCACACCCAATCTCTTTTCCTGTGGCCTCTTTACCCATCACACAGCTGGTGGCCGATCCTGGGGACGTGACCTCCTCTTCCTCCGTGGGGTCCTTCCCACTGCCTCCCCACAGCCGGGACTCACTTCCCACCATGTCGCCTCCCATGGGGATTTCTGCACTGTCTCTCCTCCCAGCCTCTTCCTCACCCCATCTGCCCATCCTCCCCTGGGTGGGGAGGTGGCGGGGGTTGGGGTTGGGGTCGCAGCATTGGTTCTAAAAGTCAAACCTGGCTGCCTAATTCCCCTTCTTGGTGGCCTGTGGTTTCTTGGAAGAGGAATCCTGACTCTCAGGTTCCACTCTAGTCTGACCCCCGCCCACCTCGGCCTCATTCTTTTACTTTATGGGTTGTCATTTTTAAAACCAAGTATGAGCTAACTGTTTTCCCTCAGTGTGGCCAGCTGCCCTTTACCACTCAGTCCCCAGTCACTCTCTGAGCTCCCAAATGGATGTACACTCCAGGGTGACCCCGGGCCGCCCTCCCCCCACCCTGCCCGGGGTCATTTCCCATGAGGTTTCCATTCCTCTCCCCGTGGTCACTTCTCTGCAAAGCCTTTCCTGATACAACCAAACGGAATTTGTCACTGTCCCCTTTGCAACCCTGTGTCCCCTCCAGCACGGGAGCTCTGGGGCGGGGGTGGGTCAAGCTCCCTGGCCCCTGCCTGTCTGGAATCTGTGTTCCCAGGCCCCAGCACGGGCAGGTGCTTGGCTCTCATGGAACTAATCAAAACTAGCACGTCGCTGTTGGGCAAGACTCATTTAAAACCATTCACACCTGCATGTGAAAATGTGCTAGAATCATTCTAAAAATTTCCTGCTGAATTGATTAAAATGGCATTTTTTTCTTACAAATCTATGCACGTAATCCCTACCTTCTAGGGAGTATGTTACTTTGTGTGGCAAAAAGGTCCAGTTATGGTCGTTTTCTGATGAGTGAAATGACGTATCCCAGTTAATGATAACTCGTAAATTCTTTAATACTACTGAATGTATCTAAATCAAGGCAGCTGAAGATGGCCTAGGTACATATCATACAAGCCAGTGTGTGCACCGTGTGCTCATAGTTTCACACAGGTCTCAGAGTTATCATGAGTGTGTCCACACGGGTGGAAGAGAGAGCAGGGGCCCAAGGGCCCTCCCACACCACCCGGGAGCCAAGGCTGTCTCCTCTTTCCCTGAGCACGTGGGCCAGCCCATCTTGGCCCAGCAGAGGAGCCTAGGTCTCTGCTAACGCCGCTCTTCACACAGCCCTGCGTGTCCATAGAAAAGCAGGTTCCCTGGACCTTCCTGTCTCCATGGCAAGCAGGCAGGAGCGTGAACAGGCCCACTAGCCTCTAATCAGTTTGGCAATTCTGCTGAGAGTCCATCTTTTGACAGGGGATGGACCAGATGACCTTGTAACTCTAGGAGTTCAGGAATCAGGTTTCCTGTTTTTTTTAAAAAAAGTTTTTAAAATGTATTTTTAGAGAGGGGGGGGAAGGAAGGAGAAAGAAAGAGAGAGAAACATCAATGTGTGGTTGCCTCTCATGCACCCCTTGCTAGGGACCTGGCCCACAACCCAGCCACGTGCCCTGACTGGGAATTGAACCGGCGACCATTTGGTTTGCAGGCTGGCACTCAATCCACTGAGTCACATCAGCCAGGATGTTTCCAATTCTTTTGGGTATAGACCCAGAATTGGAATTTCTGTATTACATGGTACGTCTGTTTTTAATTTTTGAGGAACCCCCACACTCCTTTCCCTAGAAGCGATATCAACTTCTTAAAAATTTTTTAATGCAAGGGTGCAACGTCCTGAACTGAAAAGAGCTGAGGATTCTAAACTCCATGGATCTGGGTTTAAATCTGGGCTGCACTACGTGGGCAAGTCATCTAGCCTGTCTGCACTTCGCTTTTCCCATCTGTACAATGGGGTTATTAACAGCTACCTCCAACGGCTGGAAGCCTTGGAGGGGCCATTGGGAGAGAGGGGGCAGCACGGTGCAGTACACTGTGGGTGTGTGGTGAGTGGCGTCTGTGCTGTTCTATGTAATATCCCCCCCCCCCCACGCTCTTGTTCACCTCATAGCATCTCTCCACTTCAGCAGGGCTCTCTCTCCTAATGGAGTCAGTTCAGGTTCATCTCATACCTCGTGTGTGACATGCTAGCCAAGGCCAAGGGTGGTGGTGAACACTTCCTAATGGTCTCCAAGTCCCCTGTTTCTTCCTAGTCTTCTACGGAGCCCCGGGCCCACGTCCCCATCAGCTCTCAGCTGCTGCCCTCTCTGAGTCCATCTTTCTCAGACACTGGCAGCCCACCCAACACCCTGCTGACAACTCCTCTTAATTAAACCCTGCTTCCAGTTGTGTTTCCCTCCTGCTCAGTTCCATGTTGGGTGGGGAAGCCCCTTACCCAGGCTCTCAAAGCTCTCCATAGATGCCTTCCCCCTCCCCCACGTCACCACTCCTGCCCCAGGCTCCCCTGGCCTGCTCCTCGATCGCAGGAACCATTGCCACGCCATCTGTGTTCCCCTAAAGGCACCTCGGCAGCCCTGCGGTGCCTCCTCCAGGTGGTTCACTGGCCTCTCTAGTGTGGGGACAAGAGGTGGGCCAGGGTCTTTGTGGGAAGGTGCTGGACACAGGCTGCTTCTCTCCAAGCTCCCAGAGAGTGCACAGCTGGGCCCCTGGCGGTGATGCGCCTACCTGTGCCTATCGGCCGCTGCAGCTCCCATCACCCTAACACGGCTTTCCCTTCCGCCACTCACAGGGACGTTCGTCTCGGCCTTTACCGTGCTGTGCGGGGCCCGCACCGACCTCCCGGACAGGCACGTGTGCTGCGTCTTCTGGCTGAACATCGCGGCGGCCCTCATCCAGATCCTCACGGCCATCGTCATGGTGGGCTGGATCATGAGCATCTTCTGGGGCATGGACATGGTCATCCTTGCCAGTGAGTAGCCGCTGGTGCCACACCTCCTTGTGGGGCTGGGGCTGGGATGAGGGGAGTGGAGCTGGAGGAGGGGTGGGGACCAGAATGGTCTGGGTGTTCATGATCCTGCAGGGCGTGAGTGCTTGGCAGGGAGATTCACTGGGCCTGCTCCCCCTCCCCCGTCCCTAAGGGCTCACCTGTGGCCTCCTCACTTGTGTCTGCGGCTGCCAGGCAGAGGGGACCTTTCCTGCTCACCAGTTGCTCTCCCGCTGGGACTCCTGAATGCAGAGGGGTGGAGACTAAGCCAGAGAGCGTGAGTGAGAGAGGGAGGGAGCCCCTGGCAGCTCAGACATATCAGGCATCGCGTCTGTCGAGGAAACGGGCCAGCCGACAACACCAGGTAGCAGTGCATGGCTCACGGAGCTCGGGGGGCGCCTGTGCCTACCATTCTCTGTTCCTCCCTCATGCACTTTCCAGAAAGAAAGGAAAGGCCACTTATGTGCCCTCAGGAAACCCTGTAACTGTCTTTTCACAGCCAGAGCAGCATAGTTTCTCCTTGTTTCAAACCAAGCTCTTACTCCATGGATGCGAAAGCCTTCTTCCTTCCTAGCTGGACTTCCTCACCCATCTCAGCACCTTCCGAGGTGTTGCATGGACCTTCGCCAGTCATTTCACACAAACTTGAATCAGACACAAAACGATTTTGTGAAAGGGCTTACCCTTTCGGAATCAAGTTGACCAAAGACGACTTGATTCACGTTTTTAAAAAGAATCTAGCAAGACCTTGAAACAGGCACTGCCTATTTTAAGCGCCATGCGTGTCCCCTGCATTCTCACACATTCTGTCTATGCCACGAGGCCATGGTGCCTCACTAACAGGCCACATCTCCTCAGGCGTTAGTCCTTCTCCACCCCCCACGGTCCTCCCAGTGTCCTATACCCAACAAAACCTTCCCGGGTGTAGTCGTCATTGCCAAAAGTGAGGTGTGCCAGGTAAGAACAGCAGAGGCCAGAGGAGAAACCCAGGGTTCCAGGGGCCCTAGAATGATCTAGAATGATCTGTAGCTGATTTAGTCTGAGTTCAGGATCCTGTGAGGATCCAAGATCAGGGGACACACAGGACCAGGGAAGGCCTTGGGTCAGTGACCGATCCAGTCACGAGCCAGAGGAACTGTGGGTGGCAGAGCCTGAGGAGGTCAGCGGAGCTGGTGGACGGGCCAGACAGGCCTCCAGGAAGAAGGTCCGGGGAGCAGAGGTGGGGGAGGAGGTGGGCCTGCTGGATTCCCAGAGTTAGAGCCTTCCCTGTGGGTCAGAGTCAGCTCTGAGGATGTCCTCACACTGGCTCCGGGGCTGCTGTCTTTATGTCAGCCTCTCTGGGACACTGTCTGGGGGATGGACTTGAGGGCTGCGTGAGAAAATCCATCACCCTCCACTGCTACCCACTCGCCTTACCCCCTGGCCACCAGACTTCCTCACCCATCTCAGCACCAAGGAGCGTTTGCACTTCTTCCAAAAAGTAAACCCAGCTCGAAGGATGAATATTTGCCACTCGTGCGATGGTGCCATGGGCAAGGATGGCTCCGAGCAACAGTGGCGTGTGTGTCCCGGGGCAGGCTCCTTAGAGGGAATTTCCACAGTCGGCTCATCTCTCCTGGCAGATGGCTGGACAGGCCTTCTCTGTCCGGTTGCTCCGGCCCCATCCTATAAAAACGAAGGGAACGTTGTAGCTGTAGCCACGTAGGATGATTTTCAGCATGGCGTTGTCAAGGGTGTCATCCACAAACATACCACTGGGGGGGAAAACACCTCAAGAGGGGAATCAGAGAAAGAGTAGAAGTAGAAGTTAAAATTGTTATATGCAAATTGCGAGTGAAAGGAGTCCACAGAAACTGAGAGCAACTTGATGGTATATTTATTGGCCAAGTTTTAACCTGCGCAGGGGCGAACTTCCCAAATGAGACCGCAGTCCCGCGGCTACGCAGAGCCGCCAAAATGGAAGTCGCGCCAAGCGCTTACAGGCTTAGGGTTTTATGGAGGCGCCGCAAGCAAGCTGGATACAGAAGCAGATGTGNCCATCCTATAAAAACGAAGGGAACGTTGTAGCTGTAGCCACGTAGGGTGATTTTCAGCATGGCGTTGTTGAGGGTGTCATCCACAAACATACCACTGGGGGGGAAAACACCTCAAGAGGGGAATCAGAGAAAGAGTAGAAGTAGAAGTTAAAATCAGGCACGTGCAAGCACGCTGCTCTATTTGGGTAAATAATAAGTAACAGTGCACAGCCTGCCTCGATCAGGGGTCAATAAATACTTGGTAGTCTTCCAACACCTTCTTTCCACTGCCAGGCACATGGCAGGCATTACTAATCAATTGTGATACTTTCTGCCAAACAGTCTCAGGAGGGCTTCAGGCAGTCCCTACCAATGGATCCAAGATGCCTGCAAGACAAATTCTGTTTGCCGTCCGGGGCCTGGGCCTTTCCCAAAGCATTAGATGGTATAGACGTGGCTATGGTGTGTGTCAGGCGTGACTCCTGGGGAGGGGCCGCCTTTGCCGTGGGTACACACCCGTGGGACTCGATGCTGGCCTCATGGCTGGTCACTGTGAGCCCTAAGCACCCCTGTTCCGCCTCTCAGGCCCCCCAGCACCCCCAGCATCCTCCCTGTTTTATATTTCAGGCAGTTCCTCTGTCCTCTGTTTTCAGATTCTTTTCTTTTTCTTTCTTTCCTCTTCCTCACGCGCTGCCTCACACGCTGTGCTGTTTCCAAGTTTCCCAAGGTGAGTCCCAAGGTCGGGTGCCCCGACCCCACCCCACTGCTGTACCCACCCCCTCTTTCAGTTACTCAACTGGCTTCTATTTTTAGCTTTTTGTTTTGGAAAGTTTTTCAACATAAACAAAGGCAGAGGGCTTAGCCTAAACGAGTCTCTAAAAAGCCCAAATTCAACAGCTGTGGAGTCTCGGCCACTCTGGTCTCACCCAGTACTCCCAACATCTCACCTGAGCCCTAGCACTGGGTTATTGGTGCTGAAAATTGATGAAGAATCTGATAAATAAAGAGGGAAAAAAACACCCAGTTAAGTCACTGAAGCTCCTTTTTGGGCTAAGTTACCAGCTAGTAGGAGGAAACCACTCAAAATTCCAGACCCTAATTTTATCTTTGTGTATTTCAGTAGGTATCTTTTCTTTTTAAGATTTTATTTATTTATTTTGAGGGAGAAGGGAAGGGAAGGAGAGAGGGAGAGAAACATCAATGTGTGGTTGCCTCTCGAGCACCCCCTACTGGGGACCTGGCCCACAACCCAGGCATGTGTCCTGATGGAAATCGAACCAGCGACCCTTTGGTTTTCAGTCTGGTGCTCAATCCACTGAGCCACACCAGCCAGGGCACAGGTATTTTTTTTTAAACGTAACCACAGTGCCCTTTCATGCCCAAATAAATTAGCAAAAATTCTCTAATATCAATAGTGGTCAGTTATCCCAGTGGCCTCATAATTATCACCAATGTTTTAAAGGCTCAAAACCCTCAGTCACCATTGCCTGTATCACCGCCTGTGACTGGACAAACACACTTGTGGTTATTCCCTTTTACATGCAGCCTTCCTCCTGTCTTCCTTCTTCCTCTCCATCCACATGCCCCGGCTGCCCATCACTTCGGGGAGCCCGTCTGGCCCCTTCTTCCCAGGCTCTGCATTGGGAAATCACGCCAGGCCAGTCTGGTGGGGCCACTTGCGAGCAGGTGTGTGGCTTCAGGGTGTGTTGATAACCTTCCAACCCCCAGCATCCACGCCCTCCTCTCCTGTATCCCCAGTCACCCCAGGCTCCACAGTTCTCCACCCATCAAAAAGCCAGTGCCCTTGGGGAGAGTGGGAGCGGGACTGTAGGAGCCATTCATCGGTCTGTGGGAGTGAGGTCTCCTGAGCAGATTCTAGTCTGGGGGCAGCCAGGGTTCCTGGAGCAACCCCGAAGAAAGTGGGTGTCTCACCATCTCTCCTCTGCTTCTCGCTCACAGGCTACAAGGAGCAGGGCATCCCACAGCAGCTGTGAGCCCGGCCAGCCACCAGGAGTCCAGGTCGCCCCGTGCGGGCCCCATGTGGCAGCGGTGGGCACAAGGACCTTGCGTGCTGTCTTCTGCTGTTTCCTGGGTTTGGAGTGGACCGGGAGGGATCTGAAGATACCATTTACTTCGGAAACGCACCTGCTTTTCTCGGCAGGCTCTGAGGGCTGTCAGCCCCTCCCCTCCTGCATCCAGAAAGCCCCCGTGGGCTCAGGCAACCTGAGCCTCTCCAGGGGAGTGACGACAGAGTGGCTGAACCGTTCCTGCTCCCTCCCACCCCCCCCACCCCCCGACCTTGCATCCTCCACTGCAAGGGGACACCTGAGCGGTGGGGCCAGGTAGCAGTGGCCCGGTCCAGGTGAGCAGGAGCTCACCAAGGGGCAGGACTGCGGTGGACACTTCCTCTGGGCCTCCAGCCCCTGCCAGAGTGGTCTCCTGGAATCAGCTCCAGGGTGGCAGTGAGAATGGGCAGACTCCAGCCCGGAGTGGCAAGGCCTGCTGTGCCCTCCGCTTTGGTGGCTGGGGACACAGATCCCCAGAGGTGTGACCTGGCCCCACCCTTCCTTATCGCATCCCCCACCTCCTTGTCACTGAAACTTCCAGGCCTGGGGGTGTTTGACCTTTGTTTCCCTGAGGATACGGGCGTCCTGGGGGCCAACTCTTCGACTCTCGTTCTTACCCAGAAAGGCCAAGCCAGCTCTGCGTGGGCCTCGCCTGGCCGCCTTTCACAGCTCACTAGACACCATTTCTGGCCCACAGTCCGTTTTCTGAAGTCCTTGGAATGGATGGGTCTCTGAGTTCAGAGATGTTGGGTCTGAGAAAGAGAACAGTCTCTCATTTCCTAATACCCCGCAGTCTGGAACAGCGCTCCGCCGTCCAGCACGTGACACAGGAATGCCTCCGGTTGCCCAGCGGGTCCCTTTAGGACACCTCGGCGATTGTTACAGTCGGAGCCCACGGTGGGGCAGGGACCAGCCCAAGTCATCCAGGCCACTTCGGGTCACGTGTCGATCTGAAACGAGGAGGGGGAAGCTCCGAAATGATAGCAACTAGGCGGACGTTTCCACGTCTAGTTTCATTTTCATTCTAACGCAGGAATCGGTAAAATTCGAGACGGGCTCCAGGCCAAGCTTCCAACCCGCTGGACTTTGTGCCATGGGGTATGCTCCTCTTTGAGGGCCCTTTCTGTGGGTCAGGGGCTGTCAGAGTTCGGCCGGGGCTGGAGAAGGGACCTGTCTGCCCATTTTTTTCCTGCTGCACAGGGCCCTGGCTGCATTGGGAGCCCCATTGGGGGACAGTGTTTGTAGTCTCTGTTCTTAAACCCCCAGCTAAGGCAGCAGCCCACCTGCCCCATGCACTGGGCTTTCTAATTATAGTCCTGTGGGGGAAGCAGGCCTGGGAGGTCCCTGTGACCCGGACAGCTTCCTGGCATCCCCCCAGACGCTCACTCACCCCTGCGCCCCGATTCGGGGCAGGTTCTCCACTCCCGGCCTGACCTTAGCCGCCTGTCACCGCTTAGTTGTGACGAGCATCTCCTCGCGGCTGCAGGGCCTGGGTTGCCCTTTTTGAAGCCCTGGCATGTCTTTGTCTCTTCCTTCCTCCTCTCTTCCTGACGCTGCCCCGGCCTCTGCTGCTGCTTTCACGTTCGGAAGCCACTGTGTTCTCAAGGCATGGGACCAGATTTGGTTTGATCAGAAAGCTGGCCCCTTTCTCCGGGCCCAGGAGACACCCTTCCCTCGAGGAAGCGGTGCCTAAGCTTGGAGCCTCCCCTCGAACCAGATACAACAGCTTCAGCTGATGGGACAACCGAGCAAGGGCCCAGCCACTCCCCCACAGCCCTTCCCGCAGCAGCTCTCACAGAGTGATGACAGGTTCCTGAGCGAGGGAGGGTGCGCCCGCCATGGGAGGGGAGGGTGCTGTTCTCCTGGCCGGGGCTGGGGGGCGCTGCTGAGAGGGTAGAGAAGAGATAGCGATTTGTGCTTCATGTTTAGTGACACAATCCGGACAGAGGTGGGAATTTTTGTGTGTGTGTGTGTCAGGTGTCACCATGAGTCCCAGTGTGGAACAGCTTAATGTGGGGGTTAGTGTACTTGGAAGGACGTCCCCAAACTTGGGAAGACATCAGGCTCAGGAGGAAGCTCCTTTGTCAAGGCAGTGGCCGGGTGGAAGAGACCAGACGACCACGATGGTCTTTAACAGCGAGCCAGTGCGGAGGGCATGTGGGCAGAAGCAGCTCAGAGTGTCAAGTCCTCGGCCCACAGTCTGTCCATTGGATAAGGCGAGGGGGCCAGTGCGCTCCCAGCGGTCCGGGCTGGCCCCTCAGGCTGCCAGGCAGCCGGAATTCATTGATTAAACCCTCGCCAGCTGAAAACGAGTCTTGTGCCTGCAGGCACTTGATTGGCACCTTGCCCTTTGGGGACAGAGCTGGGCTTGCTTCAATGGCTTAACACGAAGGTGAAGGTCCAGAAATCACAGGGCACGTTTTGGGTTGGGCTTCCCATCAGTCAGAATCCCACAGGACACTCCCTGGGTGTCTGGGGGGTCCCAGGGGTGCAGAGAGTTTTATAGTAAGGGAGGTAATCCCAGGGTTGGAGGGGCAGTGTCCTGCGGCCAGAGTGGAACCCCGGAGTACAAACGAGCCACTGGGGGTTGGGGAGTGCCCGTGGATGTGGAGGCTGTGGAACTGGAGCTTAAGCTGAGTCTATTCCAGAGCCAGACCTTCGGGCTTGGAAGGCCCAGGTCCCTGTGGGGTAGCAGGAGGCAGATGACTCCTGGTCCTGTCCCCCACCCGACCCCCCTCTTGCCTGCCCTGCCCTGGGGCCTCCGCTCGGATGCCCTTGAGGGGAGGTAAGGAAGAGACATAGAGCAAGAAGCCCTCTTCTGTGGCCCAGACCCATGTGTGAGCCTCAATGTCAAGGACGGCCTCCCAATGCTGGGAGATGCCTTAGCACAGCGTGGAGCATTTGGTCTCCGGTGACTGCCCAGACAGGGTGGGTTTGTGAGGGTCACTCAGTTGTGCCTGGACCCAGCTCCTCCGGGGAACCTGGGCCCAAGCTGGGGTTGGGGCAGGGCTGTCTGACCCTGGGCCTGGAGTCTAGGCCCCATCAGCCTCCGGGGCTACCTCAGGCTTTAGTGACACTGGTTGTTTTTATCTGTTAGTGATGTTGGCAAGGCAAGCCTCCTGCACTGTGTAAACTGCTGGGAATGTTCCACTTGGATGTGAATTGACCAGTGGGTGGTTTCAGGCCCTGTTTACTGTTGTTATTATTCCTCCGTCTCACGGGTCCGTTTGGAGGGCTTTCCACAGAGGGGCTGGGCGGGGAGGAGCCCTTTTAAAGCGCCCCTGCTGCACTGACCCTCCCAGAGACCTTGACCTTGTGTGGGGTGGGGGTGCTCCAGGCTCAGGGAACAGTTTGAAGAGGACACTGACCGTATGCTGTGTGCTTCCCCCTCCCGGAACCTGGACGGAGGCTGAGCAGCAGCAGGCCTTCCTCTGTGGCCCCCCCAGCGCTGGCTCACACCTGCCGCCTCCCGGCTTGTGTTTTGGTCTTGAGCGAGCGCTCAGTGTGCTCACTGATGGGGCCAAGCCGATTCTGGGCACAGCCCAGGGGCAACAGATCAGAGATGCCACCTTCCTGGATGGCATCCCAGGCCCCAGGCTCCCCAGGTGAAACAGCAAAATGAGCAGAGGTAGATGAGGAGTGACCCTGTCCCCAAGGACCAGCTGGACCCTTCACTGCAAAAGATGAGGGGCCAGGATGTCAGGGAAGTGGGACTGAGGTGGCTGGAGCGGGTAGGCATCACTTGGGGTCCTGTGTTTTTGTCGGTTTTCTTCCTGCTAGATTCTCAGAGCTTCAGAAGGTTCATGGGGTCCCAGAGGTGTGGAAGCTCATGCTCAGAGTCCACCTGAATCCCATGAGGTAGGCTGAGCCCCTTTGGTGACAGCTGGGGGAACCCCAACCAGAGTGACCCCGAATGCTCCCCATGACCTGCATGTGAGTTCCAGACTCAGTGCTGTTTGTCGCGCTGCTTCCTGCCTCAGCTTAACCTTCTGTGGGTTGGGAACAAGGAGGGGCCTGGGCCATTATTTTCTCATTTCTATGGGGGGGCAGGGGCTGGGAGGGGTCCAGCCAGTGGAGGAACAGTTTACACCCGAGTGGGACAGGTTCAGGGACAGGGACAGGGAGCGGCTGTTCTCTCCTGCACAGGCCTCGTGGACTCAGGCCAGCAGCCCTGCCACTGGGACTCCTTCTAGAGAAACAGAAACATCGGCCCCCAGTTCCACTCGCCCCTCCCGACCCTGTCCCACTCGGGTCCCACTTGTATGTGTCTGATCTCCCGGGACCAGTTGTCTCTTGCTTTGATTTTGCTGGGACTCTCTGTCCCCAGCCCCTCTCCCTCCCTCCTGGCTGAATTTGCCAAAATGCCAGCCACTCCAGCTGGTCCGGACTCCACAGTAGCTCCCACCGTACTTTCACCTTTAAATGGGCAGAAGCACAGACACACATTTGCACACACACGCTCACACGTGCATACTCTGCAGCCCCTCTGAGTGCCGGGTGAGGGGTGGACAGGGTCTGTCAGGAGGCTCAGGACTGGGGCTTCACATCTCCAAAGGGGACCCAAGTGCCCCCCACTCCCGCCCAGGAGCCATCTTCTTCCAGCCCGGCCTCTGACTGGTGGCTGTTTTTGCATTTGTTACTCCTACCCAGGGCCCCAGACTTGCAGTGTCCTCTCTCCAGGACACCTGGTCTTGGATCTCTTCTTCCCAGGCCCTTGGGCTCAGCACCGCACCCGGCTGGGCTCACCCCCCCACATCCCAGCTTGGCCTTCGGTGGGAGGTGAGTCTGCTCAGAGAACGGGGGACAGTAGTTGTTTTCTGGGCTCTTTCCGAGCTTGCAGACCAGCCTCTCATCTGAGGTCCTTTTCTGTTCCCACACCCCTCCCACCTGCCCCAGTACAGGAACCAGTGAGGTGAGGAGGGGGATGGGCTTGCGTCCACAGCACTCTCTGGGTTAGTGCTGGGTCCATGTTCCAAGGGGGCGAGGGTGGTGTTGGCTGTAACGGGCTCAGGCACCCTGTGGGAGCCCTCAGCTGGCCACATTTGCAGGCTAAATTCCGTGCTGTTGTACATGGTGCCTGTGTTTGTTTGTTTTTTTGTTGTTGTTGTTGTTTTTAAACAACATACATAAAAACAAGACCGTTTCTGTGCATCCACAGATGACTGTTGTATCATGACCCGCAGTGTCCTGACACTGTGACTGGCTTTGTTTGGGTCTTAGTTTTTGCCATTACGTGGATCATTGTATAATTCTGGTGTTCTCTGACAAGACTGTGCACTCTGATCGCCCAAGGCTTCCTAGACTCAATCCTACCCAGACCCCCCGGGAGCTGACCCACCCCACCACCAGCTCTTCCTGGGATCCAACCCAGCCCGGCGGCTTTTCCAGCCCATCCCACTGGCTTTTCCAGCCCATCCCAGTGACTGGAGCCTATTTGGTTCCAAGAAAGGAAGAAACCTCCTGTGTCAGGGGCCTAGGGAAGCTTTCAGACTTGCCCTGGTCCAAACCTCGCAGCCTGGACCCCGGCCTGCCTAAGCTTAGCTTTCCCAGAGTCCTCAGGACCCAGCCCCGGCAGACTCGCCGCTGCTTCCGGGGCCTCTATGGTGCCCCACCGGCACTCAGTGGGGTTCCAGGTTCTTCCGCGTTCTGCCAGCTTTGAAATCCATAACCCAAGCACTGTTACTGTACGTGTAATAAAAAACCAACATGTATGACCACAAAAGCCCATGTACATACCTCTATGTACATATTTCTATCCACACACGCATTCCTATTATAAATCCATAAAGCATGGCATCTCTGGCATTCCAAGTTTGTGTTTTTGTTTTTGTTTTTTTAAATCCTGGAAATACGGTTTTGGAAACCTTTTCTTCCTTTCCCCCTTTTCTATGTAATAAACATTCATGTGACCTTTTGGGTGGCTTCTCAAATCTCTGTGTCCTCTCGTCTTTATAATTGATCAGGTCTCTGACTGGTTCTCAGTGGACCCCCCCACCCCCACCCCCACCCCCACCCCCACCCCCAGCAGCGTTTTCTATTGCTGTCTTCCCCAGCGATAGAACATTGCCTTTCCCCACGGTGGGCCTGGCCTTCATTTCGATCTTCTCCACTTCTCTCTTCTCCTGGGGCGCTTGTATGAGTTACTCCTCCCGAAATTCGCACATGAACTTGAGCATCGGGACCCAGGATGGGTTTAGCAAGAACAAGTGTACAGACGAAACTCATTTCCTTGTCTTGATTGCTTGACGGGTTGATGAGGCAAGTGTGTGCGTTGCACACATTTGTCGAAGTCTCCTACGTAAATAAGGAGCTGGGTAAGGGTGAGTAAGAGAACTTACAAGTAGTGGTTTGGCTGGACTGACGTCCCCTTGGAGGGAATTGGCGGGGCACAGCTTGAGGCCCAGCCCACATCTTCCTTAATGACCGGGTGAAGGCGAGACAGCTTGTCCAACTGGTGGATGATGGGAACTAAACACAGGAGAACACATCAGAATTCAAAAAGCTCTTGACAGGCAGAGGCAACCTAATAAGAGGAAATCTAAGAACCAAATCCAATAGTTAAATGAAACAGTAGTGCTGGGGATTAAGAGCCCTCCACGCTGTTCCTCACACCCAGGAATTACGGGACGGGCTGCCCCGTGTCCATCAGCGCTGAGAGGTGGTCGACAGAACAGGTCATTTGATCTTGGACGCATCAGGGGCAGCAGGCTGGGGTCTTCAACCAGGCCACATCTGCAGCCTTGTATTCAGCTCTGGGTGCTGTGGGGGTCAAGCCTCGCACCCCAAGGGAGAGGCCCTGCTTCTTGCTACTTTCTCCCATCAGCCCAGGACCCTTGGGGACTGGCCTTCTGGCCCACTAACTGGCAGTGTCCCGGTCTGTCTGCTGAGAGATGCTGCTGTCTCAAGGGCCTTGCTGTGACCCCTGGTCAAAGAGCGAGTCACTGCAAAGGGCGGCCTTTCGGCGAGATCGCACACTCAACCTCGGGGCCCCTTTCTGGGCCTAGGAAGTGGCGTCTGCGCCGAGGGTTGACTTCAGTCGCTGCTGAGACCAGGACTCGAAGCCCAAGACAGCACGATGAGCCCAGGCTGTCTCGAGGCCGCCTGACAGCGCGGGGTGCCTGTCTTGATTGTGTGCATCTTCCCAGCTCTTCCCATGCTCACGTTATGCCAGAGGATTCTTTCTGCAGAGGGGTCTGGCTTCCGAGGGGCTGGCGGAAAGGCACAGCGGGAGGTGAAGACGGCCTTGCTCTGGAGTCCTGTCCCGGGAGGGGAAGGACCCTCAGGCACAGCGATGTCTCTCCTGTCCCAGCCCCAGTTTGCTTGTCCTCAGGAAGGGTGACATGGCAGAGTCAGCCACTGCCTGTGTCCTGGAGGGTGATGAATAGGGTCCTCCCCACTGCCAAAGAGCTTGCTTCAGACCAGGAGGGAAGGGGTCTGCTCCCCGGAACTCCCCCCAGGCTCTGGGAGAGGCTGGTGCTTGCCTGTGACCAGTCACAGGAAGGGACACGCAAGCATGCCCAGGGCCAGCAGGTGGGTGGGGTGGGAAGGCCAGGGTTGGGTTTGTGGTGGGTCCGTTCTGAGGGAGGGCGGCTGTCAGAGACGTGGAGCACACACGCGCCGGGGCAGAAAGGGCGGACAAGTGCTCGGCCAGGACGTGCTGCGGTCACTCGTGAGGGGAGCTCAGCTTGAGCTGGCCTGGGGAGAGGAAAGGAAGGAAGAGGGAGGACCGGTGGGCGGGGGAAGCAGCAAGCCCGGGCAGCTCCACGAACAGGATGGTGCGTCCCGTCCGCATGGCCCCTCCCCTGCAGCCACAGGACTGTCCCTCCATTCCCGGGAGTCCACGCTCCGTGAGATGCTGAAACAGAAAGCTTCCAAACTGGAGGAGCCTGTCAGCGACTCATGAGACCTCTCAGTGACCTAACTCGGGAATTGCTGACATGGTTACCTGGCCGATAGCAGAAGGAGAAGGGGGGAAACCTCAAAAAAAAAAAAAAAAAGAGGAGACAGCAATGGCTGGCCACGTGGATGGGGTCATGTTCAAGGCTTAGGGGCAGCAGCAGACATCCCTGTGCCCACCCACTTTCAGGTTTCTGGGGGGCACAGCTTTGCAGCGGCTCCTGTGGCCTGTGGCCTGAGTGTCCTTGTGATACACCCATAGACCTGGATGGCCCCTGGCTCACGCCCTCTCTGCCCACGGTCAGTGGTGGAGTTCAGGTCCCTGGGAGGGATGGGCTCTATGGAAAGTGATCAGAGCAGGAGCCTGCAGCTGTGTCTCTGTCTGAGCAGTGGGTATTTATATTTGTACCCAAAATAGCTCCGCTTTAAAAACAACTCTAGAAAGCAAAGAAACTTTTAAAACGTGGAATGTTGGCAGTGGGGGAAATAAGCTCTTTCCAAACACTCAGAAGTTGTGTTCGTCTCCGGAGGTTCCAGGGCGGGAGGGGAGCCCAGAAGTCCAGGACGGGGGAGGAGGATTTGCTTCCACCGTTGGCTTCTGGGAAACTTGAAACGCATCCAGGGTCTTCTGAAGAAGTTGAAGCGGTGAGGTATGGATTGTATGACAAAGAAATCAGTGTTATTGCTTTGAGCCTCTGGTCACTCCGCATGGCCGTGTCCCTGGAGTCAGCACCTGCTCTCTCCCCGCAGTGGAACGCAGTCCACCTCCCCTCCCCCATCAAGCCCCCCCTGGCTCTCCAGGCCCAGCTCAGGTCCACCAGGGCGATCTTGTTTGCTCTGCTCTCCATCCTGTTCCAGGGCCAGCTTCTCCCCCTACTCAACCCATGTGACTCTGAAGGCACGTGCCAATCACAGTCGCAGCCCATCCCCCTTATCGAAGCCAGGCCAATAGCTCGGTCCTGTTGTGGAGCTCACCTGAAATTGTGGAACTTCCCAGAGATCTTTCTAATGGGATCTATACAAAATCTATTTCCTCCTTGGCCTGGAGGCTGCAGCGTAGAAGCCTGAAGCTGGGCAGGACCAAGGTTCCCACCTCATGGGAGCAGAGGGTGGCATGAGACAGGGGCACACAGAGGGAGCAGAGATGAGAGATGGAGGGAGAAGGTCGTTCCCGTCATCCCCACGGCCACTGCTGGCCCTGCTGTACCCCAGTTCAAGTGCACCAGCCCTCTGTGCTGCTCCTTCCGTCCCTCTCGCCTTGCTTTCCGCACACCTCTTCGAGAGGAGCTTCTCTCACTGGCAGCAAGAAAAACCCCTAAATGTTTGCTCCCAAAGCCGCCTCTGACTTACTGTCTTCACTGTTCTTCCAACCAGTAACAACAGCCGCCGAGTACTGAGCTCTGCAAAGTGCCAGACACAGACCAGATCTTTAGGTCTGTGATACATGTATACACATGCACAGACATGCATGAATGCACACACATGTGTGCACACCAGGCCTGAACAGAGTCATTGCTTTTCACATGTGACAAGTGGGGGAGCTGGTGCTTACCCGTGACAAGGGTTTATTCCTTCCAGCCCCATCCTCACACTGCCCACTCTCCCTGACCTCTCCCGTCTCAAACGGTACCGGAGAGTAGCATTTAAAGAAAAAAAGTGTAGCTGTATATGCGCTTGACAATTTCAATTAAAACTGTTTTTAATATAAAAAGTTCCCCAAAAGGTTAACATACACTCACCCTTTCTCTTCCCATCAACCCCAGGTGAGGCCGAGCCTTCGGGACATTTCATGGGGCACCTCTGGCTTGTTGGGACTTAGCTGGTCCGTGAGGGGTCAGTTAAGGGAAACGGAGCCTGAAGTCTCAATACCTCCATTTATGTCTCTCCTTTCTGAGCCCTTGAGACCACTGAACCTGAGGGCGGCATTCCGACTCGGACTCTTGACTCAGCCGGGGTCCTCTGTCCAGCCTTCCAAGTGCTCCATACGGCAAGACCAATGGCCCAAGTCACTTCCCAGAAGGAAGAAGCTTTCTCAGACACAAAGTTCTCCCCCAAATAGTGCCATCTCCCATCGTGTTTTTATTCTCCTTGTGCCACCCCTGGTTCTGTTCCAGGCAAATCCACTGCGTGGGAAATTGCAATTAGAAGCAACGAGTTGCTGACTGATATGAAGCACACCTGTATATGTGCCCCCTCGGCCCACCCCCACCTTCTATCTAACATGGAAAATATTTTATGCAGAACCCTCCTGTGCCTAGTATAGAAGCAGCCTTCATTTCCCCTGGCTTCCTGCCTATTTGAAAGGTTGGTTACTTAGCTGTGCAAAGAAGCGCAAGCCCACAGGCCTAGGAGCTCCAAAAATTTCACCTGGGACTGAAAGGCCCTAGACAGAAAGAGAGCAAACAGATGAACAGCCAAGTCCCAGGAAGGGGTGGTGATGCTCTGGTGGCTTGGCAAGGATTTCCAAAACGGCTCACAATTTCACAGAAAGCGTTTTACCGGTCGGCCTTGTTCTTTGTCGTGAGGCCCAAGAGGCCTTGTTCAGTGTGGCCGTATGGCCGCCTGGAGTCCCGGGGCCCCAGGTCACCGGATGGGAGGGCGAGTCTGGAAACATCGCAGAAGCGGGAAATGCCCTGCTCGCCAAGGTGCACGGAGTGAGGACAGATGTGGCTGCAGACCGCGGGCCTCACTGGCTGCCCTAGCCTAGAGGGCCAGCTGTGGAAGACTGCCCAGGGCGTGGGGCCTGCTGAGTGCCGGGGGCTTTAATCACATCTATAAAATGCCTTCATGGCAACACGGGTTAAAACAGGGCACTGACTGGGACTCTGGGTTTCCGTAAATACTAACTGTGTTCAAGGGTCCTTCAGATAACACGCGTAACGCCTTCTGGAGCTGATAGAAATGCAGAAGGAATTACTCCCAGGCACTGAGAGTGACTGCGGCTGGTTTTCCTCTTCTCCAAGGTCCAGGCTTTGAACATGCATTTTAGGGATTGATTGGTTTTTTTAAAGAAGATTTTATTTATTTATTTCTAAAAGATTTTATTTATTTATTTTTAGAGGGGAAGGAAAGGAGAGAGGGAGAGAAATATCAATGTATAGTTGCCTCTCATGCATCCCCTGCTGGGAACTGGCCTGCAACCCAGGCATGTGCTCTGACTGGGAATCGAACCACGATACTCTGGTTCGCAGTCCCCTGCTCAACCCACTGAGCTACACCAGCCAGGGCTATTTATTTATTTTTAGACAGAGGGGAAGGGAGGGAGAAAATGAGGGAGAGAAACATCAATGTGTGGTTGCCTCTCATGTGCCCCCGACTGGGGACCAGGCCTGCAACCCAGGCATGTGCCCTGACTGGGAATCGAACCAGGACCCGTTCATTGATTTGCAGGCCCACACTCAACCACTGAGCCACACCAACCAGGGCTCAATTGATTTTTTAGTTTTTTTTGAGGAGTGATTTACACACAGTACAATCCACTCTGTATAGTTCCACACGCCGTCCCGTGTACACTTTGTCAAACACACACGGCTGTAGACCCAGGCCCACAAAGATTACAGGGAAGCTGTCCTTCACCAAAGAGCTTCCTGGCTTCTCTCTGTATTCAAACCACACTGCGGGGGCGCGGTTATCCCTGGGGGGTGTAAGACTGGTTCTGAACGTGAGAGTTAACCAGTGCAATTCATCCTATCAACAGGCCAGAGAGGTAGCTGGGCTGGGAAAAGTCACGAAAGGAAGGGAGCCCTTTCCCTCGGCATTCCTGGGGGGCAGGCGGGGGAGGAGGCTCACTGAGCAAGGGGGCTTCCAGATCTGTAAGTTAAATGACCTTCTTATCGAGACTTCTGACCAAGATGGAGGCATAGGTAGACATGCGGTGCCTCCTCGAACAACCAAAAGAAGGACAACGACAATTGACAAACAAAAAACAACCAGAAGTGATAGAATATTGAATAGTATGGAAGTCCGACAACCAAGGAGTTAAAGCAAAAACATCCATCCAGACTAGTGGGAGGGGTGGAGACGGGCAGCGGGAGAGGGGGAGGGGGGATGGAGAGGACTCGTCGCAAGGTGGTGGCTGGAGGACCGGGGCAAGCAAACCTGCGGTTGGCAGACTCCGTGAGGCAGCCGCTGGTGGGACGGGCGGCCTCACATTTGGGTGCGGATGAACCGCAAGAAACAACCGGGGAGCAAGTCAGACCGAGCAACCTAGGGTCCCAGCACCAGGAAATAAAGACTCAAGCCACTGATTGAACACACCTGTGGGGGTTGAGGGGCTGGGGGGGAACTTCCGGCCTCACAGGAGAGTTCACTGGAGAGACCCACAGGGTCCTAGAATGTACCCAAACCCACCCACCCGGGAATCAGCACCAGAAGGGCCCACTCTGCTTGTGGGCAGTGGGGGAAGTGACTAAAAGACAGAGCAAGTACCCCTGTTCCCTTTCAGACCCCTCCCCCACATACAGCATCACAACGAAGCAACATGAGTTGCCCCACCCTGGTGAACACCTAAGGCTCTGCCCCTTATATGTAACAGCTGTGGCCAGACCAAAAAAAAAAAAAAAGGCCCCAATGAAAGAACAGATGAAAGCTCTGGAAAAAATACAACTAAGCGATGAAGAGATAGCCAACTTATCAGATGCACAGTTCAAAACACTAGTAATCAGGATGCTCACAGAATTGGTTGAATATGGTCGCAAATTAGATGGAAAAATGGAGGCTATGCTAAGTGAAATAAAGAAAAAATGTACAAGGAACCAACAGTGATGGGAAGGAAACTGGGACTCAAATCAAGGGTTTGGACTAGAAAGAAACCTTTGACCAGAACAGAATGAAGAAACAAGAATTCAAAAAAATGAGGAGAGGCTTAGGAACCTCTGGGACACCTTTAAACATTCAATCTGAATCATAGGGGTGCTAGAAGAAGAAGAGGAAGAGCAAGAAATTAAAAACTTATTTGAACAAATAATTGGGGAAGGAGAACTTCACCAATCTGGCAAAGGTAATAGACTTCCAGGAAGTCCAGGAAGCTCAGAGAGTCCCAAAGAAGGTGGACCCATGGAGGAACACTCCAAGGAACATCATAATTACATTACCCAAGATTAAAGATAAGGAAAGAATCTTAGAAGCATCGAGAGAAAAGGAGACAGTTACCTACAAAGGAGTTCCCATAAGACTGTCAGCTGATTTCTCAAAAGAGACCTCACAGGCAAGAAGGGGCTGGAAGGAAGTATTCCAAGTCACGAAAGGCAAGGATCTACATCCAAGATTGCTCTATTCAGCAAAGCTTTCATTTAGAATGGAAGGGCAGATAAAGTGCTTCTCAGATAAGGTCAAGTTAAAGGGTTCATTATCACAAAGCCCTTATTATAGGAAATTTTAAAGGGATTTATCTAAGAAAAAGAAGATAAAAATATGAACAGTAAAAGGACAACAAATTCACTGTTATTAACAACCACACCTAAAACAAAAACAAAATCAAACCAAGCAAACAACTAGAACAGGAACAGAACCACAGAAATGGAGATCACATGGAAGGTTATCAGCAGGGGAGTGGGAAGGAGAGAGAGGGGGGAAAAGTACAGAGAACAAGTAGCATAAATGGTAGGTAGAAAAATAGACAGGGGGAGGTTAAGAATAGTATAGGAAATGTAGAAGCCAAAGAACTTATATGTATGACCCATGGACATGAACTAGAGGTGGGGGAATGTAAGTGGGAGAGGTGTGCAGGGCAGAGGGGGAAAACGAGGAGAGGTGGGGGAACGGGACAACTGTAATAGCATAATCAATAAAATACATTTAAAAAAATGACCTTACCTAGTTTCAGTACCTTGTAATGCACATGACTGTCCAAAAGGGGGCAGCCTCCCCTGACAGCGTCCTCTATCTCTTGCTTTCTCTCCAGCACGTGTTCTCAGAAAGCAAGACTAAAACTGGGCGTTTATTTTTTCCCCCCCATGGAAATTAAACAGGGCTGCTGGCGACAGCAAATTGTCCCAGCCTGATACCGTGTGCCCATGATTTGCAGAAACTGTTTTGAAAATAGCCCAAATACACATAGAAAACCAGACACTAGCATTGCACCCCACCCCCACCTTCACACCCCGCGTTACTCATTCACAAGGTTGGAAGAAGTTAGGGGAGGGAAGGTGGAGTTGGAAAGAGTCTGTGATGTTTAGTTAGCAAGAGGGGCCACTGTTAGGGGGTGAATGTTTGTGTTTCCCGTCCCCTCGCCCCCAAATGTTCGTGTTGAAGAAGCCCTGACCCCCCAAAGTGATGGTGTTTGCAGATGGGGCCTGTGAGGGCCTGAAAAAGGTTAAGTGAGGTCATGAAGATGGGGCCCTAATTGGGTGGGGCTGGTGCCTGTAGGAGCCGAAGGGAAGACACCAGGGTCTCTCCCTCTGCTGGGGGAGGACACCACGAGGAAGTGGCCATCTGCCAGCCAGAAAAGAGCTCTCCCCAGAGACCAAACCCCACCAGAGCTCATTCTCGGGCTTCCAGCCTCCAGCACTGTGAGAAATACACTTCTGTCGTTAGGGCCGCCCAAGCGACCCCCGATGGGCACCTACTCGGGAAGCACCTCCCCCTTTTATGTTATTGTTGTTTGCCTCATAGCAAACTAGTGTTTTTGTTGGTGTAAAAAGCACCTGCAAGCCCTCACATCTTGCCCAAGGGTGAAATTCCTCCTCTCCGCTGGGCGTCTGGCATCCCCTTCCTCACTTCTCTGTTGCATTTGTCACCTCAGGCCTGCGCAGGGGGGTGCACTAAATGCCAGGGACAGGCCACAGCTGTCTCAGCACAGAGAGAAAAATGACAGGCATGCTGTTTCTGGGTGTTTGCGGGCACCAGGGTGCGTTTTTTTTTGGTTTTCTGTGGAAGGGCATGTGAGCCAGCCTGCGAGCTGGCACGTGAACTTGGTTCTGTAGTCTGTTGCAGGGCAGGGTAGGGGCGGGGGTGGGGGCGGGGGCGGGAGGGGAAGAGCAAATCTGGGTGTCTGCGTGTCACCCGGCTCTGAGGGAACAGAGGCCTGCGTGGGCTGCACTTCCCTGTAGGGTCACATAGAGCCAAGAACACCCTGTGCTAGAGAACTCCTGATCCCGGTCCCCACCCCACCCCAGTGCCCCCACACTGGCTGTTGGTGTTGGGGGCCAGAGCCAAGGCCTGGGCTCTGCAGCCCAGCCCCAGGCCCAGCCCCAGCCCCAGCAGAGGGCCATGTTTGGGCTCGCCATCTCCAGGGCCTGGTCCGCTTTCCAGTCACCGAAACCAAGGCTCACAGCTTCACAACAGGCTGTCCCAACAATCCTGGGGGGCAGCCGTGTGCCGGGACCCAGCTTGCTCTTAGAAGACTCAGTCGTACAGGGTCTGGAAAGGTCCTGAGCCCTGGTTCAGAGCCTGGGGTGGTTGCTTACCAGCTGTGTGATCCCAAGTAAATGACTCAGCCTCTCTGTGCCTCTGCTGTCTTACATACCAAATGGGGCTAACAAAGCTCACCTGACGGAGTTTGTTATGAGGATGAAGCTCCTTAGCCTTAAGTCACCTGGTGTGGGGCCTGGCAGGTCGTAAGGCTTGCCAGGCAAGCCTTCGACAATCCCCCCAGCACCTCTGCTGCCCCCCTCGTTCTTCATCAGCAGTTGCCATGATTCCAAGGCAGGGGTTGGGACACTTTTCTATAAAAGGGCCAGAGAGTGGACGTGTCAGGCTTCGCAGCTGGTGGTCCCTGGCAATTCCGCTAGTCTGCTGTTTTAGTCGAAAGCAGCCACAGAATCGAATGTGCTTGCTCCCAGTAAAGCTCCCTTTACAACACAGGTGGGCCCTAGTTCTAAGGCGGTGCCTGCTCAGAAAGCTGGACGGTTCAGGGAGGGGAAAGAGGGGGGCGGCAGAGGTGCTGGGGGGATTGTCGGTCAGCCGGGCAGGTGGGCCCAGAAGGCTGGGCAGAGGAGCCCGGGTGAACACAAGGGGCCGTGTTTAATGAGTAGGGGGCTGCACACGTTTGGGGGCGATCGCAAAGCCTGGGGTGTGGGGGTACCCACAGAGGAGAGGGTTGTGAGGTGCAGAGAGAGCGAGGCTTGACCAGTTAAGGAGGCATTTGCAAAGCGCCTCTGCTGGTCAGTCATCGGCCATGAGACTGTCTAGGTAGACACAGAGAAGGGACAGCTGCAGGACAGCATCACAGCGGGAGAGGCCGGGAGCCCATGCCAACTGGGAGTGGTCCCCCTGCCTGGGAAGGGGCGTCTACGCACCCGACTGCGGTGGCCACCCAGGGCGCTCAGCCGCCCCAGCCAACCAGCGTCTACTAAGCATCTGTCACACGTGTGGCACTGTGAGATGCTGCAGGAACAAGGGTCCAGCCCTTGCCTTCCGGGGCAACGTCCCAGTGGAGGAGACGGGCCCCAAGTCCCACAGGTGGCTGTGAACACTGAGAAGGGGTGTGACACATAGGTGCGATGGGGCGGTGGAGCAGAGTGGCCTTGGTGGCCTTGCTCTGGTGGTGGGGGCGGAGACTTTTCTGTAGCGGCAACATCTGAGCTGAGGTCTAAGGGCTGGTAACTGTTTGGGTCGCCAGTGAGCCATCTGAGGGGCGGCTTGTTTTCCCCTGCTTTGTTGGGGTGCAACCCTAAGTGGAAGTGAGGGTCAAGGCCTGGGAGCCTGGACACAAGGACAGTGACCCGTGCAGGCCCACTAAGTGCAGCTGGCTGCTCGACCTCATGGGATCATCCTCTGGAAAGCCAGTGAGGCTGCTTCCACCTGTGGGCTGGGAGGTGAAGGCAAGACCGATCATCCCGTTCTTGTCTGCCGCTGGTGCCAGGTGCGAGCCTGGGGCTGTAACTCCCCGACTCCCAGGTCACCCAGGCATGAGCCTGGGTGGGTCCAGAGCGAGCCTGGTGGGAGCCCACAGAGCTGGTTGCTGGGGCAGCGACAGGAATAAGAAAGACACAGATGGGGGAATCTGAAGTCCCCACACTCACTGTGTGATAACTGGAGAAGCACACCCCAGGCAGAAGGGACAGAAAGTGCAAGAACCTTGCGGCTGTTTTACAATTTCTCAAAATGATAAGGACGTGCCAGCCCCCCCCAATACCGAATTCTGCGTGTGAAGCCCCCAGCAGTGCAGAGCAAGGAGAGGCCTGCCGGGGAGGGGGTGGCAGGTGGCGGTGCATCTCCGATGTGCTGAGGATGCTTCTGCGTCCGGTCTTTTTCCTCGTCAGACCAGCCGGACACGGTTCATCAGGGTGCCAAACCCTCTCCAGGCGGCTGCTTGGTGCCAAGCCCACGCTCGGTGCCTGGGACCCGGGCAGCCAAGAGAACACAAGCTTGTGCCCTCCCCACACTCCCTGGGTCGGGAGGGAGATGGGATTGGTTGAGAGAGCCAGGCAGTACCTGGATCTAAGTCCCTGCTTCCCATTTTAGTAACCAGGCCAAGGTGTTTGATCTTGCAAAGCCTCGGCTTCCCCATCTCTAAACTGGAGGCGACACAGCCTTGTTCACCGAGTTGATCTGGGGATAAGCGGGTATTGCAGGCCCTGGCGAGGTGGACCAGTCGGTCGGAGTGCTGTCCCCGTGCACCAAAGGAGCTCGGGTTCAATCTCTGGTCAGGGCACAGGCCTAGGCTGCTGGTTTGATCCTAGGCTGGGACCTGTAGACGAGGCAACTCATCGATGTTTCCCTCTCCCTTCCTCTCTCTAGGCCATAAATATATCCTTGGATGAAGATGAGAAAAAAGGGGGGGACTACAGATGTGAACACCCCCCCCCCGCCAGGGCTGCAGGGGCTCCCCCAGCCTAGCGGGGGTAGGAGGACAAGCCTTTCTTTGTGGCCGTCCCAGGTCCCTGAGCTCCTATGTAAAGGTTCTGTGGAAAAGACTAGCTTTGAAGAATGCTTTAAACCCTTCACAGATGAAAACGTTGTCCAATCTGACCCCATTCCTCAAGGTGGGGAGGCAGTCATGATCACCCCAGCTCAATCCTCCAGCTTCCAAAGAGCCCTCGCTGAGCCCCCACCCCCGAGTCATCCCTCCAGGGCTGGGGTAGAAGGATCACACTTCGGACAGCACCGTGGTCTCCAGGGCCTTTATTCGGGAAGGTACAGAGCGTCTGCAGTCTGACAGGCACTGTGCGGGGTCTGTAACAGTTCAGTTTTCTCCAGGGTGTCTCAAGGGGAGAGAAGTGCGGAGGCAGGAGGACTCTCTGGGGGGTCCTCCCCTCCAGGACGGAAGGCACTGGCTCAGGTGAACGCTCTGCGTCTTCCCGGGAGGGCACCTGGGTTCTGTACACACACAAGGGTTGACCGGAGGGATGCGCAGAAACTCAAAGCTAAATACAGCTAACGGAGGAAAGAGTCCACCTGGGGCTGGGGGTGGGTGGGTAGGGGGGCGGGGAGGGGCACCAGGCTGCCTCCAGGCTGTTTCCACCCAACAGGACAGGAAGTTCAGAAAGAAGGCAGAGCTGTAGAGGAGAAACAGAATCCAGCCTCTCAGTCTTAGTGTTTTGTGCAATTAAAAAACCCCCAACAAAATAAATATAACTTAAAAACCTCTTACGCGACACGAAAGGCAAGACTGGGACAAGCAGTTGAGAAAACTTCCCCAAAGGTGAAGCAGTACTGAACGCCGGGATTGCACGGGGTGGCGAGGGGCGGGGTGAGGGGCCAGAGGACCAGGCAGTACATACGCTCGCCCTTCCGGCACCTGCAGGGCCGGGGTCCCAGGAGGCCCTGCCGGACGGGGCTGGGTGGGGAGGGCCTTTCAGGCAGCTTCGGCTGGGGCTTTAGAAAATTCCATTCCAGGATCCACACAAGGAAGGTGAAAGGTCAGAGGGGAAAAAGGGTTGAGAGAGTAGGTGTGGAAGAAGGGAACTAGGTCAGTAAATACAAAACCCGAAACCCTAAGTAACAGAATAACCCTAAAAAGATGCCACTTTGACGTATAAATGTAACCCCAAAGCAAAGGACTGCCAGTAAGAAACCCCATGGGTCTCCTTTAATAAACAAATCATTTGCTTATTAGCACATCGTTTGCAAACAACTGGTGCTTGCTTAAAGTGCTTGTTTGTTCTCTGGAAGTAGGTGAAGCTGGTCCCGTGTAATTTTTGTTCATAGCATTAATTTGCTTTAGTGAACTGTTCTCACAGATAGGAGGAAGGTATAGCTCGTGGACAGCCCACAGTTGTAGGACCTTGACATCTAAATTGATGACATCCCTCCCTGCAGGGGGCTGCCCACAGACTACCGGGGTAGGGTCCCTGTAGCCCACAGGTGCATACAGTGACCCTGCCTTCCAGGGTCACATGCTGTCACAAGGTCTCTCGTGCTCCGATGGGGCGGGGCTGTGACCTTTAGACAGTCAGCCCGCACAGGAGGTCACCACTGTTTTGAACAAGAGCCAGGAAGTTGCAATGTGATTTCCTTTTACAGAATCTGAGCTCACACATCCTCATGTCCCACCCTCTGCCCCCACCAACCGTCACTCACCCAGCAGGAAAGGGGAAACACATGTGTCACATGGGTGAGTTGACAGTTCCCCCAGACCCTGGGGTGACAGGGAGGCGGCCTAGGAAGCCCCCTCTCTGGATTGGCCCCCCCAGGCACACACACCTGGGCACTGTCTTCACAGTGTCCCCGCAGCAGCTCCTTATGGAGCAGAGCAACTGGCCCCAAGTGCCTGCTGGCCCGGTCCTCAAATCTCCTCCGACAACAAAGGTGGGGCCTCTGGGGGCACCGCTCCAAGCAGCCATAGCTGGAATCCTGTCTTTAAAAGTCATGCAAATTCTACATTCCTCTTAATAACACAGACTTGCTTTACAATGAGAATGAAGCTTATAACTGCTTCCCTGTCAATCTTCGAGCAACCTAGAGGCTCCAGAAAGAGAGGCCTGGGGACCCCCAGTGCCCACCATGTACCCCAGAAGCTGTCCACGCTACATGGGGAAACACAGACCTGAGCCCCTCAGGCTGTAAGACTCATCTCAGGGGAAAACCCAGGGGCCAGGAAGTCAGCCTCCTCCTGCTTCCTCCCTGCCCAGCGCTGGCCTGAAGCCCTGCCTGTACCTGCTGGGGACCCTGGGCCTCAGCACAGGCAGAGAAACTTTGTGTTACCAGGTAGGTGGGAGAGGTGGGTGTGTGTGAGAGGAATGCCCCACGTAGGGTGTCTCTCTCACACTGGGGGCTGCCTGTGCCCCGCGCCCCCCCCCCCCCCGCCTTCCCCAGAAGGTCCAGATGGGGCATGGGAGGCACAGTGGCTCAGGCAGTGGCTGCAGCCCTGGCAGCTCAGGGTTGCAGAGGCCCTCCCAATCTGAGGGCGATGGTCAAGGTGAAAGGCCACGGCTCCTGCCCGCACCCACGGGGGAGGCCACTGTGAGAGAGCACAGCCAGGTTGGCTCTGGCCTCCTAGCTCCCTCCCAGGCCTGGGCCAAAGCTGGAAGTTTCCAACACCAGACCCTAAAGGGTCCATGAAGGCCAGCATGCATCTCTGGACTGCCTGGGCTGCTTGCTAATCAGGGGGTGCTCTGCTCGTGGCCGACATGTGGTGCCCCAACCATGAGAAGGACTGGCACCAGGCACCTGCTGGAACGTGGGGTTTTACACAGCACCCCCTCACCAGGCTGGGAGGACGGGGCAGAAACAGGCTGTGCGCCTGGGGCAGTGGTGTTGACAGCACTGACCAGCAGAGGGCAGCAGGCCCCCACGGGGAGCCCACCCAGAGGCTCGGGACTGGACTGCGGGGCCACCTGTGCCTCTACCCAGACCTAAACCCAACCAACCTACCCTGCAGGCAGTGGAGCCTGCTTGGGCACTGCTCTGCTAGGAGACCCTATGTACAGAGAGGAGCAGAAACCCCCGTGCTGAAGCCCCTCAGTCAGGAAAGGAACTAGAAAGTCTCATCTCCTCTTCTACAAAGTGTCTTGTAGTGCAGTTTGGGAGGGTCATTTCTGGGGCTTGCACCCAGGTAGATGTGAAAGAAGAATCGAGAAGGAGAAGGGAAGAAAAGGGGGAGGGAGAGGCTGGGGACAGGGTGGGGGGGCACAGGCGGCCGCAGGCTAGGGGTCGCCCGGGCCCTGGCACATTTCGGACAGGATGTCGACGAGGTTGTTCAGGCCCGAGAGGTAGCCGTCCTCCCGGTTGCCTTCCTGCCAGGGGACGTCATGCCGCAGGGTCTGGCCCTCGGGCAGGGGTGTGGTTTTCCCAAAGTCGATCATCCAGACCTTGGCCTGTTCCTTCTTGTCGTGGATGAAGAGGAGTGAGCTGCCAATAACCTGCAGGGGATCGGGGTGATGAGGAGGGTGGGCTGCCCAGGCCCCTACCCCCACCAGCCACACGGCAACCTGGCTCCTGAGGGGACCTGGAAAACCCTGAGGCCTGACCTGAATGAGACAGGGAGAGGTCACTCTGGGGAAGCCCTCGGCCTGCCGATCTGGCCCCCGTTTTCCCCTGGGCGGCAAAGCCCATGGACAGCGGCCATGGGGTGTGGGGCAGAGGACATCGGGTTCCAGAACAGCAGCTGCCCTTCTGTGGGGGCAGTGGCAGGGAGGAAGTCCCTGAGGGCAGATTGCTGACCACTCCCTCCCCACTCTGAGCTCCAGCCTGCCCACTTTCCACTATTTCAGACCACAGCTACACCTTGGCTGGGAGGGAGAACGCAGAGGGTGTGACCCCAGGTCTCAGGCAGGACAGTCCCAAGTGGTCATCTCAGGGCTCCTGGCACAGAGGTGTTATGACTTGGGTCCTGCATGAGGCCAGGGGCCTGATCCCAGAGGGCCCGCCTCTGGCTGCGGTCATTCTGAGAACGCCCCTTAGGCTTTTGGAGCAGGCCGATCTGTTGGCGAGGGAGGTTTATCCCAGCTCTGGTGACTGGGCCAGCCCCCCGGGGTGCAGCCCTCTGCCCGGGGGGGAAGCAGCAGCCCGACACCCACCTCGTGGCTCTTGAAGAAGGGAGAAACTTCGAGGGTGGCCCGAATGTCCTTCAGCCGGTCCCGGTAGGCGATCTGGGAATGGAAGGATGACCAGATTTTTAAACATTTGGGACTGGGGGTGGTGGTGGAGTTTTAAGGGCCATTTGGCCGTTGGAGTCCCTGAGCGTCAGGGGGAGGGGGCTATGCCCTGACAATGTACTCCAGCTTCCTCGTCTAGAAGCGAAGCGACTGAGGCTCCAGGGAGGCGTGGTGGCCAGGCTCCTGGTCCCGTGCCCTGTCCAGTCCACACTGCTCTGTGAACAGGAGGGGTGGGGGTGGGGGACCCGTTCCCAAGCATCCGTGCAGCCTTTAGGAGCTCCTCCCACAGGGGTTAAGTTAATTCTGGAATGCAGCATCCTAGGAGCCCGGTTGCCATGGTATCTTCCTGAATACAAACTTCAGTGCCCTGACTTTTGAAAGTTCAAAGTGAAGGAGCCACAAATATCTCTGCCAAGGGTCTTTCCACAGAGCTCTCCAAATCCGGTTGACTGTGCTGGCCCTGGGGATGCCCACTTCCCCTGGGGGTGATTGGGGATGCCCAGAGCTCACGGGCACACACGGTCCCTCAGTGCCCATCTGGAGCAGGGCCAGCCTGGAGTCCAGCACATAGAACACACCTCTCTCATGGGCTGCGGGAAGCGTGCATTCTTAGCAGGCTTTGCTGAGCAGCTGGTGACCTGGCACCGCCAGGGCCACGCCCCATGACTGATGCTTGCCAGCGGCCAAGGGAAGGCTCCCCAGGGGAAAAGGAAGAATCCCCAGTTCCAGCCAGGGCCGGGTGTCCTTGGAGAAAAGGCATCTGATGCCCCCTCCCTGCTCTGCAGCCCTGGTAGCCGATTCAGGAGAAGGCGCCTCTCTCAGGAAGGGGCCCATGTGCGTGGTGGTTCCAGGCACCCTGCCCATGGGGTGCAGAGGCATGGTGCACCCCATATCCACTGGGAGGACCAGGGTCTTGATCCCAGGGGTCAGAGTGTCCGTCCAGCCTGTCTGCTGTGGTGGCGGCGAAGGGAGTCACTTTGTCATGAACTCCTGCCAACCCCCCCTCCAGGCTCAGAGACAGCTGGCAGGGTCTTCCCCGGGAGGCTGCTATGTCTCCCCCCACCAGGCACGCTTCCCTCACTCAGCCTCATGGCCTGGTGGAGGCCCCGCTTGGCCTGGGGGGATCGGGGTGCAGGGACCAGCAGGGACCAGCAGGCCCCGGCCCGTCTGGGTGAATCCCGGCTCCACCCTGTCCTAGCTGTGTGTCCCTGACCTCACAGCTGCCTCCTCTGTGGAATGGGGACAAGGGTATTCACTCCCTTCAGAGGCTGCTGCGAGGCTGGGATGAGCACGGGCACATCACTGGGCAGGCGGGGGCGTTAAGGAAATGTGGCGATGGAAAGGATTGCTCGTAAGCCCGAAACTGCTCCGGGGAGCCTTGAGGCTGGTGGTGAGGGAAAGAGTGAGCGAGCATTCACTGCGCTTCCCTGTTTGCCCGCAGAACAGGCTGGCAGCCACATCACCTTCCTCTGCACCTTCCAAGAGGAAGTGTGGGGCCAGGTTCCGTGTGGGCAGTGTGGCCTAGCCACCGTGGCCTGGCTCTGCAGAGTGGGCACCGTGCTGCTGCCCGAGACCCCTTGGCCGATTCCCTGGCAGGGCCCTGGCTCACCAGGATGTTCTGGTTCCCTTTAGTGAACTCTCTGAAGGCCTCAATGACCTGCTCCCGCGTTTTGGTCTTCTTGAAGTCCCGGTTCACGGAGCCATCTTCTTTCTAAGGAAGGGAAACCAGGAGGGGTCAGCAGAGGGGCTTGGGTGGGGGGGCAGGCCCTCCACTCCCCAACCTGGGGGTCTGAGAAAGCCACCCAGAGCCCAGGCCTGACCTGGTACTCCACACCTGTACCCCCAGGCCCTAATCGGGCAGCACAGCAGAGGGCAGCCTGTCCTGGGCCAGCACCCTCTTCCGTGTGCGCAGTGGGGCTGAAGGACAGACCTGACCCCAGAACTGAGAGCCAAGAGGTCCCTGCCACCCGCGGCACCCTTGTTCACCAGAAAGCTGCCCTCCTAACCCCAAGTTCTGCTGGAGTCCCCTTGGAATTTAAGGCCTTTCATGAGGATCCCTGAAAGCCAAGAAGTAATACTGCCTGCCCGCCTCCACTGCCTGGTCGGCCCGCCATTCCCTCAGGCCATGTCTCTCTGTTCCATGCTGTTCTAGGCGGCCCGGGGCGCTCACTCTCCTCTAAGAGGAACCCAGTTCTTTGGGACAAAGGGTGAGAGGAGAGGGCTGTGGGAGCCCCACACTTGGGCCTGTGCGCCCCCAGCCTGGTGGGGGTCAGGGAAAGCCCATGGCTGCCTCTGAGGAGACGGCTGGGGCCTGGACCTGGGGTGGACACGGGTAACCTTTCCCACAGGGCCTCTGCAGGGTGTTCCCTGGACCTGGGGAGGGGAAAGGCGGGGGCTGGGGCTCTCACAACTGGTGACCGTCAGCCCAAGGACATGGGCTGTGGGCTGTTCCTACGACCTGCTGGCCTGGGGACAGAGACCAGACCATCTAGCCTGCAAGGGAGAGGCGTAGGGAAAGGTGGGTAAAGGGAAATGAGCAAGAGGAGGAGCAGGAGGAGTGTGTAGTTGGCACCCAGTCTGAGGGCTGGGTGTGAAACAGAAAAGCTGGTTTGGGAAGACGAGTTGGGGCGTCGGGGGTGGGCAAATGGCCTTCTTAGCCCAGAGCTCGCAGAGCAGCTGTCCCGGAGGAGGAGGGTGAATCTTTTCCCAGGGGGTGAGGTGCCACCACCGAAATGCCATCTGAACGAGGCTGCGGAGCCTGCCCTGGCTTCAGCTGCTTGGGCTGCCCAGCCCTCACTCTACGGCTGGACCATGAGAGCCGAGAATGAACGAACGGACCACAGAAACTGAAGAACGCCGGAGGGACCACCACGACCGGCTTCAGAGGGATGGCTGCCTGAGACCCCGAGGGGCCTGGGGCCTCACTGCCCTGCTCCCTCAGGGGGAGCACACATCAGAGCTGGCTCTTCACACCTCACAGCAAGGGAGGTGGAGACAGGAAAAGCACTGCGAGGCCCCTGAGGGAAGAAGAGCGGATGAGGCGGCCCTGAAGTTGGGGGAGGCTTGGGTGCAGCCACCAGAGCTGTCTGGGGACAGGAGCGGGGCTTGACCCCACCTGCCTGGGCAGAGCGAGGGTCGTGGCCTGGTCGGCAAAGGTGGCCCCCTCTCTGGGGGCCACCCATCCCTGGTTTCTGGGCCGTGGGTGCCCTACAACCTGGCTCCGGGGAGGGTTCTCTCAGTCCTGGGTACGGTCTGGGCTGTAAGGGTGGGGTCCTCAGCCGGGGGCTGACTGCTGGGAGAAGTGGAACGCAGGTCTGCTCTAAGGGCCCATCCCCAGACTGAGGAATATAGGACAACTTCTCCAAATGTCTGCCCTGGGGCTGGCTGCCCTCACCCTGGGCCTCTGCAGAGAAGAAGCTCACAGCCTCTGCAGGGTCCTGAGACTCCTGAGGTAGGTGCTGTGCTGGTGGAGCCCAAGCCCCCATCCCTTCTCTACCCAGGAGCTGGTTGGCCCGGGTGGCCTCAGGTGGCAGCTGGTTGGCCCGGGTGGCCTCAGGTGGCAGCTGGCTGGCCTCACCTTGATGCCTTCAATCCTGAACCCGAGGGTGGCGGTGGAGCTGATGGTCTCCCTCCACTGCATGTACCGTGGCTTGGTCACTGCCCGCTGGGCCTTCTCCTCTTCGGTCGGGGCCTCAGGGTCCACCTCAATCATCTTCAGGTACATGTCCTTCCGGAGGCTGGGCTTCTTCCGGGCCTTGGTGAGCTCCTCTTCCAGGTAGGTCCTGCGTGGGAGGGGAGGCCATGTGAGGGCTGTGGGCCAGACCAGCCGGCCAAACTAACCTGCTCCCTCCCCTCTCTGCCGGCCAGGGGGGCTCCGCCAGCAGGAAGAGCCCCTGAGGCTTGGGCAGGCCTTCCCAGCGGTCTTGGAATGAAGCTACCCCTACCCGGCAAGGTCGTCCCTACTCTCAGTCAGGAGCAGGCTGCAGCCCACCCTGGGTGAGCTGGCCCATTCAGCTGACTCCAGCCGCCTGGCCCAGCACCTGGGGGCCATGGGCAGGGTGCATCAGGGCCCCAGCTGTCCTTCCTCAGCTGCCTGGGCCCCTTCCACAAAGTGAGAGCTTCCGCAGCCAGCACCTGAGCAGGTCGGAGGGCTCCTTCAGTGCCCCACCCCACCCACCTCCCCAGTTCTCTGGCCGCCGGTGGGGGGGGCTGAAAGGTCTGCAGCTCTCTCCAGACAGGGCAGATTCTGAGTACAAAGGTCAGGCCAGAAAGAGGCCTCTTGACCGGCCACAGTTTGGAGGAGGGGGGCCCACAGCAGGGAGGGGAGCCTGGGGCTCCGTGGCCTCTGCTGTATCAAAGACGCCCCGGCTCCTCCTGCCCGTGGACACCAGGCTTCAGCCCAGCCCACGCCTCCTCACACCTGAGCCGGAAAAACCAGAGAAAATGTGTCTGACTGCATGACTCACGGTCCTACCTCTATAACGAGCAGGCTGGGCCTGCCGGCTGACCCGGCAGGAGTCCCCTGGACACTGGTCGGGTAACAGGAGCAGGAACAGTGCAGGGTTGAGGCAGCCTGAGGGCACAGGCCTGGGGGTACAGGCACGGAGGCTGAATCGCTGGCCCCGGCGGAATCCCCCACCCCATCGTCAGCTTCACTCCAAGACAGCCAGGAAGGCCTGACCAAGCCTAAGCTCTCTTTACCATGCAGCCCCTTCCCTGCTCCATTTTAAACTCCCCTCCCCCCCTGCCACCCAGTGGGCTTAGCTGCTGCCTGTGACCTTTCATGAGACAGAAATGTGCAGCGTGATTTGCAGTAGAGGGAAGTTTTGTTCGCCAGGCCCTACGTGGGCGGGAGCCGGCCACAGGCGGCCTGCTGTGACAACTCTCTGCTGCCTGTCCCCAGGGCCTTGCTCCACACTCCCCCCACACCTCCAAGCTGCTGGTTTGGGACCCAGAAGAGACTGACTATCAAATTCACGATGTCTTTAAAAGATAACGTTTTCAGAAACCACTGTATCAACTAATAGAGGAAAAATACCCAAATCCTTGCATGTGAACTTGGGCCTGGTCATGTAGAACCTTCCAGGGGGGACAAAAAGCATAAGGAGCACCGTGGGTCCTTGGCGGTGCACTCACACACACATCTGTGCCCGTGCCCACACGTGCACTCACACTACTGTGCGGGCACAGCCAAATCCGTGAGGGCAAGCTTCAGGGCGGAGACGGCGAGGCGGGCGTCGCCTGCACGGAGCTGAGTGTGTGGGTCTGTGTGGCGCACCGTGGCTGGGTGAGCGGCAGGCACCCAGGGCCCCCCATGCACCGCGGGGCTGCAGGGTGGTGGGCGGGCGCACTTCTGCAAAGAGTTCTCAGTGGCTCCTTAAACAGGAAGCAGGCCTCCATGTCAAACCCCTTGTCACACAGGGCTTTTTCCAGGAAGGGCCCAGGCAGCTCGATCTGGGTAGAGCTACTCCCCCTGGGGAGGGGAAAGGGGCTGGGCAGGGGTGCCCACAGGAGTTCCTCAGCAGGACGGCGGGGATCGACCCACGCTGACCTGCCGTCTGCCCCTCTGCCTCTGGAGGAAGGTCAGACCTCCACCTCACCAGGTGTAGGGGTGAGGCTTTGGGGTGGGGGGTGGAAAGCTCACAGGTGACACGCCACAGCCACCTACAGCTTCTAACAGGGCAGGGGTCCTGGAGACAGGGCTGGCCTCCGCTCCCAGGCCCTGGTCTGGGTCTGGAAGACATTGCTGGCTTTCAGCGGCAGGTCACACACCCAGATTTACAGGGTCGCAGCTAAGAAGGCTCCCCGCTAAGAAGGCTCCCCAGAGCAGCTTGAGCGTCTGTCCGTGTGGGACCGGAGTCCTGAGACGCCTCTAGTTTGGGACCCTACAGACTGCCACTGTGCTGGAGGTCGGGTTGGCCTGTTGGCCCTTCCACCCCTGCCCTGTGGCAAGTCTCTGGCCTGCATGCCTGGGACTCAGCTTGTGGGCTCCACTTCCCTCCTCTGCCAAGCACAGGCCACACTCGGGGGGGGGGGGGGTGCACGGGGCAACTATGGACTGCTAGCCTGAGGGAAGGCTGTGAGTTCAAGGCATCTGGATGGATGCAGATGGGAAACATCACAGCCCCAGCTTGGATGCAGGGCCCACAGAGCCCCCTCAGCAAGTTCAGGGTGAAGCCCAGGCTGGACCTGTAGGTGGGGGCCTGAGGCAAATGAGGGCCATACTGCTTCAGGACATGGGGCCCTGACCTCAAGTGTGAAAGGTCAGCCGCAGGGAGGCCCCGAGGAGCACCCAGCTCTCGCCCAGAGCACAGAGGGACCCACCATGAGGCAGGGAGGGTAAAGCGGGCGGGGGCTGGTTCTGGAGAGACCCTCCGCTTCTCTCCACAAGAGCCCCTCACACCCCACTTCCTCTGCCCCCCACCCCTGCCCAGGACGGGGCAAGCCAGAACCAGCCTTGCTCAGGGGCCCTCCTGAGAGCCCTTGAGTGCAGCGGGGCGGAAGCGGCAGGCGGCAGGGCAGCCCTGGGCAGAGGCAGGCTTCTGTCCCCAGCGGCCTCCCAGGGACAGACTGGTGCCCTGGGCAGCCCTTCAGGACTGACCGGCTATGTATTCCTCCCACGGGGTGTACTTTTTTGGGCCACGTTCTGAGTGAACACCAACCAGATTATTTGTATGTTCCCCCTGGAGGGCACATCACGGTGCACTGAGGGGGTGAGGGTGCCTCCTGGGACAGAAATAAGATTCTGGGGAAGAGCAGTGGCCAAGGGGCGGCTGGAGGGACCTTCTGTCCCCTTCCTGTGGGCTGGGGCTAGTGAGGGCCCTGGAGAGAGGCAGGGACAGTGTAAGGGTGACGAATAGTGAGACCTGTACTCCCTGTCCCCATCCCTGCCCTGGGGGCGATGCCAAGGGACCAGGAGTCAGCCTGCAGGGTCAGAGTCGAGGACACAGCTCCCAGGAGGGGTATAGAGGGAAGGGAAACTGGGGGGCTTGGCCTCCTGGCTTCTCTCTCTCTCTCTCCCTCTCTCTGGGGGACTCTTTCTCTGTCATGCCCTCTCTCGCCCTCTCTTTCATCTTTCCCAATCTCCTTTCAGTAGAAATCAAACTGCTTAAACCCTGAAAAGCAAACAAGTTCCCGCTCCAGGCTCTGCTTCTCGAAGCCTGGCCTGCTGGGGGAGGGACCGGGGAGCCCCGTGTCTGTCTGCCCTCCTATGGCGGGGTCTCGGGGCCTCCACCCCGCCTCCTCCTACTGGGTCTCCTGCCCCTCCGTCCCTCCCGGGTCCTGTCCTGCTTATGTCTCCCGGCAGACATGAGGGTGAGCCTGAGTCTGGGGTGGGGGGCCCCCAATCCCACACACAAGCCCAAGCACCCACTGCACTTGGCCCCAGGCTCTGGAACACCCTGCTCCCTCCTCCATTGCACTCTCACGCAGGCCAAGTCTTTGCTGGCAAACCAACATGTCCTACTACCCAGCTCTCTGCCCACTCCCTGGCACAGGGCAGGGTGTGGGGGATGGGAAGAGCCCCTGCCCCATTGTCCCCTGCTCCAGTGTCCCCTCAGAGCTCACGTAACAGGAAGCCCCCTTTTTGCTACCCCCAGCAAACACCTCCCACCCCGCCGGCAGCCAGGATGGGTTGTTCCCTCTGCTTTTTCCCCTGGGCACATACAGCACCAAGCCAGGCCCCACCAGCTATTGGCTCCTGCCCCACCCCAGCTCCACAGAGGCCATCCGGGGCAAAGCCAGGGTCCCTGTCCCCTCTGCATGAAATGTGAGATGGCTGGGCTGGCGCTGGGGGTCCGGTAGTCCCACCAGGTGCCCGGCCTGCCTTTACACACACGAGGCCCCGGGGGAGGCCCAGGATGCCCGGCGACCGCTCTGAGGAGGAGGAGCCTGGCTCACCTGACGCCCATCTTGCAGTCCATCACGCAGGGCGAGTCGAAGTCGGCCAGCAGGTCGTCCATCTGGTTGTAGCGCTCGCCGTCCTTCACCACGTCCCCGTGGTAGGCCGGCACGTAGGGCTTCAGCACGTCGGCCATCAGCCGGTCCAGGCAGCGCTGCTCCGACTCACAGTGCTTCTTCAGGATCCGGCCGTTGGCAGCTGCCTTGAAGCTCCCTGCAGAGCAAGAGGACAGGAGGCCCTTGGAGATGGCTCCACCCAGCACGGCCCCCTCAGTGACAGTGCCTGTCTCCCTTGGGGATAGTTCGGGGCTTGCTAAGCGTAGGGCTGAAGGTGGCCCCAGGTCTCTGCTGTGGACCACACACTTCAAAAGGGTGGGTGCAAGTTCTAGCCCCGCCACACTGACCGCAACTCTGTGGTTCCCCGGCTTCCCTGACCCCAGGCCCCTCCTCTGGAGATGGAGGGGCACCAGCGCCCTGGAGGGGCAGCAGGGCTTCGAGCCTCTGTGACAAGGCTGGAGGGACGTGTCACTCCTCTTCGTGTTACTACTACCACTCCCACCTGTGTCCTCAACCCTGCTTCTTGGGCAACAAAGGTGCCTCTGGCCTCAGGAGAAACCCCAACAGGTCCTGGCCCAATGCCGGGACAGGGAGATTGGCTGAGGGGTGGGGTCCAGGGCTTGACCCACCTGGCCACGCTCCGTCTGAGCCACAACCTCAGGTCAGTACTTTGGAAGTGGTGTGTCCACATACCTTGGGCTGGGCCAAGGTGGATGGAGACATGAAAGAAATGCTGGACCCTGTGCTGGCCCGAAGTAATGAAGGCCAAGTCCATGGGCAGCCACTGGAATGCCCTTGGAGGACAGCGCACACCAAAGGGCCCCCAAGTGTGTGCCTCGGGACTAGACAGCTCTGAGGCTTTGGCTCCAGGTGTGCCCCCTGCTCTGGCACTAAGTGAACTGGAGACCACGTGGCTGACCTGGTGCCCTGGCCACCTGCACCCAGCACTCCACCCTGTCTTGGGTCACAGACTACATTTCCATGAATACTGTGGCCCCTGGTGATGGGGGTACACAGTAGATGTTCAATGAAAGAGCTGGTGTTGCCTCTGTCCAAGACAACAAATGGCAGGCAAGCTCTAAGATCTACGACTTCATGCATTTTATTCAGGTGAACTGGAAGAGACAGAGGAAGAGGTTGAAAAACACAGCGACTGGAGGGGTGGGAATTGCGTGTTCTGGGGAAGGGATGGTCTGCGTGTGTTTTCAAGGCCTTACGGCCGCATCGGGAAAGCCTGGCTGCAATTGCCGCTGTCGATTCTCAGAGAGAACTTGTTCTGGACACTTTCACCACAGGGAACATCCAGGGCCAGGGCCAGGTCTCCCCCCCCCCCCCCCCCCCCCCCCCCCCCCCCCCCCCNCCACGGCCCGGTCCCCCCCCCCCCCCCCGCAACCCCTGCCCCTGCCAATGTGCCCGGCAACTCCCCAAGGAGCCGAATGTCCCCACGGCAAGCCCAGGAGAGCCGTGCTACCTGCGTGCCCTGCCAGCTGGATCCAGGGGTACTTCTTCTTGAAGGACATGACGAAGGGAGACCAGTGCACCATGTTTTTTATTTTCCTCCATGATTTGCTCTGGAAACAAGCAAACGGAAAGCTCAACATTAGAAAGAGAACCGCTTTCTGGCGAGGAGGAATTCAAAGCCAGGCAACACTCTGCCCACGGACACAGGGTGAGAGGGGCCTCACCGCTGTCAGAGGGGTCTTTGCAAAGGCTGAGCACAAAGCCCAGAAGCAAGGGGGCCTTCGGGGATGAGGGTCTTACAGGTTTTGGGGGTCAGGGGGAAGAGTGGTCTCAATCCAAGTGACCCCGTCCCATGCCACCATGTCAGGGACCAACTAAACCCACATGTCTTCCTTTACCCCCCCTTCTCGGGGCCTCAGTTTCTTTATCACTCTAGTGAGGAATGGACCGCTGGTCCACCAGGCTCCTTGGATGGACAGACACTCTAGGACTCGGAAAATGACCTCCCATATCCCCACGGCCATGGCCCCCAGAGGAAGACTAGGGCCACGACGCTGGGCCATAATGTGTCAGCAGAGGCACCGCGTGCCTGAGAGTGGTTTGAAGAGCAATTTTCAAGGGAGTTCCCCAGGGGCAGCACCCCCGTCCCCACCCCATGGGCACACGGGGTGAGCAGGCCTGCAGGTCTCTCCCTCTGACTGTGCTTCTCCTTCCCAGGACGTGTGTGTGTGGGAGAGGCTGCTTGGCCAGAAAGGAGAACTAACATCGAGCGCCTTCTTTTCTTAAGAAGCAGGCAAGGCAGTTATGGTCATTTGTAGAACCTGAGCCTCGGAGACGTAAGCAATAAAACGCATTTAAACTCTCACTTATATGCTTGCTTTTATAACCCCCCCCCCCTTTTGCCCTAGCTGGTGAAGCTCAGTTGGTTGGGCATTGTCCCGCAAACCTGAAGGTCACAGGTTCGATTCCCAGTCAGGGCACATGCCTGGGTTGTGGGTTTGGTCCCCAGTTGGGAAGCACGCAAGAGGCAAGCGATCGATGTTTCTCATATCAATGATTCTCTCCCTTTCTTTCTCCCTCCCTTCCCTTCTCTCTAGAGTCAATGAAAGAAAAAAAATTTTTAAACCCCTCTCTCCCCTGGCAATAAACATGTCTCTAGAAAAAAACACCTCAAAGTTAACTTTAATAAAAACAGGCTGTAGAGATGAAGATTGAGTGTCCCCCCAACCCCCCAAAAGATTAGGTGGCCCCAAACACATGAGCCCCTGTCGGGGGCGATGAGAACCGAACCGAAAAAGACCTGGAATTTTTGAGCAAGCAGATCCCTGACCAGCAAGCCCGGAGTCCAGGCCACGAGGCTCTAGGCTGGCCAGAAGGGGAGTTCTGCAGACGGGGGTGAGGAGGGTCCGGTCCCAACGGGAGACCCAAAGGGGCGTCTCCTCACTCCCTGCCCCACAGCGGTCAGCAGCTGCCCAGAGGGGACTGGGACAGGCTCCGGCTGTGGAAGGTGCTGGAGCCCAAGCCGAAATCAAGGTTAACTCAGCTTCCTTTGCTCCTTCTCTCTGCTGAGACTGACCGCTTCTACCATCCAGTTTTTAAGTTAAGAGCTGTTTAAGGAGAAGAATTTTTCCCTCCTGAACCTGGTCATTCCTATCCCCACCCCAGAAGCCCTCTCCCGACCAACTGCCACGACCTGGTCTGTCTTAAGCTAGGCCAGGGCTGCCAGGCCATGTGACGGACGGAAGGGCCGGGCCTTTACTGACAAGGGTGTTTTTCCTAGATCCTGCTGATGGAGATCACCAAAGAAGGCTAAGGAAGGCGAGGCATTTCTTATCTCAGTGCCCAGAAGGCTGCACAAACAACCAGGGCAGACAATGCTGAAGCAACAATGGAGAAACCTCATTACAGGAGATGAGCCAAGCCAGGCTGGTTGAAGGCAAGGGGAGACATTAAGGTGGGTCCAGAGGAAAAGTACGCAGTCAGCCACCACCACGCAGAGCGGATGAGGGTCTCACAGGTCCAGGGGTGGGGTGGGGCTGCAGAGCACTTCCCATCCAGGGCCAACCTCATCCCATGACGCCCCATCAGGTAACAGCTAAACCCACACGGCCTTTCTTTGTGCCTCAGTGTCCTCACCTGTCTGGTGAGGGGGGGAACGCTGGTCCACCAGCCTCCTTGGACTGACTGACAGGCACTCTAGGACTTTGGACAATGCCCTCCCACATCCCAACAGCCAAGGCCACTTGGGAAGATTAGAGAGGACCCCTGTCCCCCTGCTGCTGTGTGTCACAGACATGGTGGCAACAAAGGACCAGAGAAGACGGGTCCCAGGGCCAGGGAGAAGCCAAGCCTGCAGGGAAGCGAGGCCCAGGGGCCACACTCAGCAGAGGTAGTTTGGGAGAGACCTGGGAGAAGAGAGAAGACGTTACTGGCTCATGGCGAGGAGGGGGCTTATGGGAACAGAGGCCTGAGAGAGGGAACTGGAGCAGTCGGGACCACATCTCATAGGCGATGAGGCTGAGGGGTGAGCGTGGTGTGTGGGCGGCAGGCCCACCTGGGCCCGGGTCCTGCTCCCACTGACGAACTCCAAACAGCTCCTGACTAACCTGCAGGAGGAGCCATGATCCCAACTGCAAAATGGGAATAACCCGGGTTCCCGTGGCAGCAGGAGGCAAAGCCATCAGCAGACGATGGGTGTCTGTGGGAGAGTCTTAGCTCCGTGTTCAGGGAGACGGGTCTCTAAGATTATCCTGGGGGCTGTCAGTCTGCAGCTGGGCAAGGGTGCTGCTGCAGTTACTGGAATAAAGACCACGACACTGTGGGCTGGGTCGGGCCTACCCTGTTGGGATGTAGCTCTCCAGAGACCGATGGGGACGCACTGAGCCCGTGACCTGCGTCTCTGGGATGGGAGACAGGAGAGAACGTAACTGCATGAGAACAGGGAGGCTGCCGCCCAGTAGGAGCATCGGGTGCTGGGACACTGTGAGATCCTAAACTCTCTTCAGAGAGGAAAGGCCAAGGGTCCAGCAAGGAGCGGGGTGCTGGGGGGGGCCTCTGATAGTTCACGGGATCCAAGACCCTCCCAACATCCCTGAGCTCGGCGTAAACGGGCACGTTCTGCTCAGCCTGCCTTTCCTGGCTCCTCTGTGAGCAAGCGTTTCTGCAACTCAAAAGGGGCCCCACGTGGCCAAGGCCACAGCAGCCTCTGCCCCGTGGCCGCCCTGCGCCGTGCAGGGTGGTGGAATCTTCCACCGAGCAGACGGGCTTGCACGCGGGGGACTTCACCGCTGGCATCAGCAGCAGCGCACAGGGGTTTTTCCTGTGGGCTTTAAATAGCAGGGCCCGGGCAGCGCCTCGTGGCCGCCAAACACCACTCACAAAAGGCGCTTCCAGGGCCTGGGAAAAGGGGCCTGCAGGGCGACCCACTCTCCCTGTGTCCAGCCTATGGGAGCAGACACACACATGACAGGGAAAAAGAGAGGGCTCCTGTCCCCCGCTGCCACGTGTCATTCCACATTTCATTTGTAGACACCGTGGCAACAGAGGACCAGAGGACTCGTGTCCCAGGGCCAGGGAGTGGCGACCAGATGTCAGATGGTCAGTTCCTGTCTGATGGCCCCGTCCAGGCACCAACCCCCCTGAGTGGCAGCTGCTTTCTAGGCTGTGGGTGAGGGCTGGTTGGGCTGACAGTCTCCTGCTAAGCCCCCCCGCCGCTGGAGGGAGCCTCGGTCCTCAGATGGATGGCCCCCGCTCCACTAGCTACGACAGGTGATGGCGGGGAAGGAGGGTAGCCCACGAACCTGGAAGCATCGCGTGCAGAAGAGTTGATTCCTCTCAACTCTGGCTTTCTACCTCCCCTCGCACCCCCACCCCCGCCCTCCACCCAGGACGCCGGGGATGTGTTGGGGCCGGGCAGGGGCCCCTTCAGGCTCACCTACCAGGTAACACAAGGCTCTCCCACGGGTCAGATCAGACCAGCTAAACACTTCTAGACTGTGGTGGGAATTCTGCTCTTAGAGCGCTTCCGAGGAAAACAGAGCACCACTGAGCCAGGTAAGGGGCCACAGGATGGGCTGGAGACGCATGGCATTCACCTTGATTCTGTGCCCGGTGGTTAAGCCCACTGAAGACCAGAGTGAGGTGTTTTGGGTAGCACCTCAGGTTTACAGGCTGGCAGGAAACCCAGCAACAAAAATCCCAAGGCAACGTCACTTTGGGGTCAATAAGCACTAGTTTTGGCTGTGCTCTGGCTTCTACCTGCACGCAGGGCAGTGATATCTGCTGATGTCTGGAACAACCCTGATCTCATCCTTGTAAGAGGTGGGGTCTCCTGCTGGATTCATGCAGAGCAGTTTAGCAGGAAAGAGCTAGTAAACATTCAGAATGGGGGGAAGGGGGCATGGGGGGGGTGGTTCTTAAAGACCCAGAGTGGCCTGGAGATGTCTGGTGTTCTGAAGCTGCTCTGGACAGTTCCCGCCCCTTGTCTCTGACTCACAGGTGCTCACATATTCAGAGACCGTGGAGAGAGACTGGTAGAAGGAGGAAAAACACCTGTGACAATGCAATGCCAGCCCTCTTCATGCTGGGGGTGACAGAAGTCACAGAGCGAGGGAGTTGCAGAGCTAGGCGAACACCAGCCGAGACCTCCCCAGCCACACAGCTGGCCTGTCCCCGAAGCCCACACTCCATGTGACACATAGCATGCCAGGAGGATGGGTACCCTAGGGAGATGCGGGAGAGAAGCAACCCACTGGCCAGGGAGGGGCCTGGCAGCGTCTCCAATGCTGGTGTGTGTGTATCTGAACCAGACTCCAAGCCTCCCCTTGCCTGTGACGGTCAATTCTCCCGGCTCGACTGCGTCCCCAGGCTGCCGCTCCATCAGGGACAGGCGTCCCCACTCGGGCTGCAGGGAGAAGGCGCCTTAAACAAACGAAAGGGCAAACGGGGATCGCAACCTCCAGTTTGGCCTTTGTCTGCTATAAAACAGGCCCAAAGGACTGGAGGAGGAGGTGGAGGTGGAGGTGGAGGTGGAGGAGGGGAAGAGGAGGAAGGAGGGGACCCAGAGCAGTGGCTGGGGGCCGAGGGGGCCTCTGGCCACCACCTCACATTTTTAACCGGCAGTCCAAAATGAAAATGCGCACCCCTTGTCCAAAGCTTATTAGTAAGAGTATTGAGATGTCTCAGTAGAGCTTGAGGCCAAGCAGGGGACCCCTTCAAGGACCCACTGTGACTACCCAGCTCGAGCGCCTTGGAATCTGGCCCTGGCTCCTGGAGTGGGAAATGGCCCTGCTGTTTGCTGACGACAGGTGGCCCTGGGCCTGCAGGGCCTTCTGGGTTCTGACCCGCTGGTTCTCAGCTGATGCCCACAGGCTGCTCCATCGCTCTTCAGTGCTGGGGACGGCAGGGGGCTGGAGGCCACGGGCACTAGAGGCTGCCCTCGGGGGGCTCCCAGCAGCCCTCTGACCAGGGCCGGCAGGAGGGACGAGGGTGGGCACTGGTCGGGAGCCCTCCCCTCACTCATCTCCACACGTTCCTCAGGGTCTGGCCTTGCTTTCTCCTCCGACGTAGCTTCCTCCTCATCTGCTCGGGGGTGGGGGCGCCCCGCAGTGGTGTCTGAGCCGGGTGCCAGCCCAGCCACTCCCACGGGACGCCAGCCAGCCGGGGCCCGCGCTGTCTTCTCCTCAGTCAGCCCACAGTGCCCTGTGGGGTCCATGACCCACCTTCTGTCCCTCTAAACCAAACGTGTGTTTCTCCACGAGTTTGGGGCACGGGAAGGGAAAGAAAGGGAGTGACATGGGGACAGCTGTCTGCTGTGTGGACCGCTCTGCGCACTGCAGGTGCTGAGCAGGCCCAGTGCCCCCCCCTCCCCCCTAAGCAGTGTTTGCAGTTCAGGACACACTCGTGCGCTCAGGCCTGTGACATTCGGCGGGCAGCTTCTGGCTCTGATGCCTCTCCCCACCCACCCTCGGGTGCCTCCCAGGGTGTGAGTGTCATCTCTGTTGGGGGTTTTCACTAGAACGGCCACAGAGACACGGGACTTGGCCACGCCTGACCGGCTCGGGCCCCCCTTCCCCCAGACCCTTCCTCTGTCCGTCCTGGGTGGCCCCAAAGCACCCCAGGCACACCTGCACCCCGGTTCTTATCTGGGTGAGCGTGAGCCTTCTTCCCCAGGGCCGGGACCCCCCGCACCTGGCTCACCGGGCACCCCACAAACCCTCGCTGGGCATCCCTGAGAGGCCCCCAGTCAGCCAAGCAGCACACGGCAGGTGTGCGAGGGGCTGCATCTGCACCTGGCCAGGCCTCTGGCAGCAAGCTCCAGGCAGGTGGGGGCTCCACTGCACTTCGCATCAGGGCCCCGCCACCCCTGCCCTGTCAGCTGCAGCAGTGCCTGGACTGTCTCACAGAAGCAGGCCTCCCGAAGACAGCCACTTCCCCACAATCCCACGGTCACCCCCCAGACAGCAGCCCTCCCTCCAGCTCCCTTTCCCACTGACTTGGCCAGGCCAGCCCCCGCAAATTAAGGCCGAAGTGACACACTCCTCCCCCTCCATCCAGAGGGGGTTCCATCTAAACCCCCCCGACTGGAGTGGCAGCCCACAGCATTGGCGTTTATGTCCAGGCCGGGGAAGCGAGCAGTCCCAATTTTGCCTTCCCAACTCAGTGCTCTCATCTGTAAAGTGGGTACAACAATGTGGCAACGCCCCGCCCACCCTGTGGGGTCACAGGGAGAACCGAGGAGGCAATAACAACCTATACAGGTGCTATGGACACTATCACAGTGACCACAGACACAGGCCAGGCTTCTCAGCTCACTTTGTTTCACTTCTGCGTCCATTTTGTTTTAATTGTGAAATGTTTTTCCTCCTCCAAGCCACTGCAGACTGGAGAGAACCCAACTGGGCACTTCCAGAGAGTCAGGCTGCTGCAGGACAGCAAGATGAGGAGCTAACTGTGTCGTGAATTACTCACAAAGCTTCCCCCCGGATGCTCAAGGCTGCCGGACACCCACAGGGCAGCTCCAGTGATGCGGGGAGTCGGCCAGGGCCCAGGTGTCTCCACACCAGTTTCTGGGCCAGGAGCTCAGCGAAGCTGCCAGGAGGAGGAGAGTTTCTCAAACAACCCCGTTCTGCTACGGGGAGCTCAGGCACGACCAAGAAACAGTATTATGGGGATAAACAGTGCGCCTGCCGGACAAATTTCACTCTATACACGGGGTTTACATGCTCTCCCTAACCCCCTTCCCACCTGACGTCTTCCCCCAATTTGTGACTTTTTCTTCTACCACTTCCCTTTTTATTGAAATAGTTTGATCTCTTGGCTCACTTTCATTTTTAAATTGTTATGAAGTCTTTTTTTTTTTTTTTTTTTTTGAGTAAAAGAGATGAGGGGAACTTTCCAAAATGTCAGAAAAGGGAAACGATCTCCAGACCCTGGGGCTCCTAAACAATGTTGCCAGAATTCTTTGCTTTGTCACTCACACCCACGCAAGTGGACAGTGACAACCTGGGGCAGAAGAGACAGACACCACACTTTAAAGGCCTCGCCAGTTCTGAGGCATTCGATATACTAAGATCTCCTGGGATCCTCACTCAGGGAAATGGTTATCTCCACTCTGCAAGGGCTCAGAGAGGCCGAGGGAGTTGCCCAAGGCCACACAGCTTCCTGGTTCGCACCATTTGATTCAGACTCTTGTGTTTTGTTTCAGCCCACAAAATAACTGGGCCCCCATCCTCCCTCCCTGTCCCGGGGCTGTGTGTCTTTCCCCTGGTTAGAAAATAGCCTCAGATAAATAGCAGGTGCTTTGTCAAAGGGGTGACCTTTCCGATGGGGAGGCCTGAATAGAGAGACCTGCCCTGCCCTCCTTCCCAGGCGGCTCCCAGAAGGCCTCAGTGACACGCACTCTGGGAAGGCACACTCATCAAAGCACGGGGGTGGGATGACAGGTGCCCCTGCCCAAGGAGGGTTCCTGCTGGGTTAGTGCCTCTGTCCTGCTCCTGCCCAAGTCCGCGTGAAAGTCACCGAGTGAGCCGTGTTTGGAAAAAAACGCTTTATTTCCCCCCTTCTCCTTCTTTTTTGGTCTTTCTAAAACAGTGGTTAGGGTTTCCCTGGTGATGATGGCGCTTGCCTGCGCTGGGGCAAGGTCTCGCTTCTCTCAGGCCCAGACCAGCCAGCTTTTGTTCATTGTGCGCGCCCTGGCAGGGCCCTCCCATGACGCAGCGGGGGACAAGCCCTGGCAGGTAGGGGGCCCTGGCTCAACAGCTCCCTCCTGGCCAGAAACCTGGCGGGGGCCAAGAGCGAGACCTGACATGGCCAAGAGCGAGCTGAGGGCTTGGACCGGAGGGAAGGCCTTTTAGAACCAAGGCACCAAGGATTGGAAAATAAAGCCCGTGGACTTGGCAGGGCAGGTAGCTCCAGCTAAAAATAACAGTCTGGATTGGAAGGCTAGCCATCTGCCCCCTTCAACAAACAAGAAAACACCGCTAAAAGCCAAACGCAAAAATGCTCTCTCAAAGTGACCCGAGTGATATTTCGTTTCATCCCCACCCCTTCCCGGCCCCGCCACACGATGGTCTCACCAGCGGGCTGGTTCAGAACACCTTTTGCAGAGTTTATGGCTGGGCACCAGCTTTCCCTCACCATCTCCCGAGAACCCCCCAGTGGAGGTGTGAGTGAAGCACTCCTGCTCCCCAGCACTTGGCCACCGAAGGCAGGAGTGAGAGGGACTTGTTCTGCATTCTCAGGGTGAGTGCTGTGTCCCATCCAACCTGACAGATCGAAGGGGCTGCCAGATTCAGGGCGGGGGTTGGGGTGGGTGCAGGCCCCAGTCAGCACCCGTGGCTCCTGTTTTAAAACGGCAGTCCCCTTGGTCACTCAGCTCCTGGCAGGGATTCTGGCCAACCAGGGAAACCCTGAGCGGCTGTCCAGCTGTCCTCGCCTGATTAGCTGCCTTCTTCCTGTTGCAACTGGAGGCCCGGTTTCTAGGCCAAGGGCAGCATCCAGGCTGCACAGGGGTCCTCATTGTGGCCACCCCCTCTCCTATCAGACAGAATTCCTGCCCAGCGAGGCCACCCCAGGGCCCCACCGGGCACTCCCTGATGACCCATGGGAGGCTGTCCCAGACCCCTCTTTGTCCTCACTCCCCACACTCACTCTCAGGTGCCCTCTCTGAGCCAGCAGGGCCGGCCATCTCCCTGTCCCACACCTGGCCCCTGCTCACAGAGGTGCTCTGCCCACAGGGTTCTCCCTCCTCTGTCCCATTGACCCACACCCCACCCGTCCCCCCCATATGACAGACCACTCCAGCCACATGCCCTTCTCGGCATCATCCCCATAGTGCGACAGGGTTCAGGTGCTTTGTGGTTTTTCTGTACTGTGTCTCCTAGCATAGTTAGGTAAGCTTCTGGGGAATTGGAAATTTGGCCTCCCACTGCTGTGTGCTCCCAGGCTGGACACACAGTGGGTGGGCAGTGCCATCAGCCGCCGGACTGTCAGGAAAACTGCACAGGCCAGCAGGCAGCAAGGGTGCACGCACCCCAGCCCAGCTCCATGGCCCGGCTCCCACTTCCTTGTGCTCACCTGCTCAAGCCTGGATTTTTCCAGAGACATCTCCAGGGAGCAGGAGGGGCCTCCTTGTGGGAACTTCCTGTTCCACCTGCCCAGGGCTCTCTCCACACCCCCAATCCCCCTGGGGCGGTTGGCAGCCTGGCAGGATCCCTTGACACGCACACACGAGGGTGTGGAAGATCCCCCTTCCACCCCGGTTGGCCAGTCCCGCAGAGACAGCGCTTCCATCATAGACGGTTCCAGGTCCACCCTCCATCCTAGCTTTACAAGGAGCTGGCATCAAAGGGGCCCACTCTTGCCAAGTGAGCCTTTTTTTTTTTTTTGGTTACCCAAGGGGAGCGGTATCTTTGCCTGAAGTGGAAATGCCTCTAACACTCCCTGTTGGGCAGGGCCTACCAAGTGCTCCCTCCTTGCTCCAGAAGGTTACTCCCTCCCAAACGCCATCCTCTTCAGAACTAAAAATAATGGAGATCTGGAGGAAAAAGGCGAGAGAGAGAGGAAGCAGCAGAAAGCGTAGGAAATGCTTTGGTGTACACAGAGGCCGAGCAAGCCTCTCGCCCCAGGAGCCTGCCTGGGCCTCAAAGCCTGCTGGGACCAGAGGCTGGGGGACCAACAATGGCAGGAAACAGGGAGTGGCCGGGGCCGGGGAAGAGCCCTGGGAGCAGGTGGCGGCCTGCAGCAACTGGCTTCCTCGAGGACAAAGCTCGCAGGACAGAAAGGCTCAGCCTTTCCTCTGGGAAAGGGCATCCGGGGCTCTGCCCAGCTGGTGGCAGCCACCCCTGCACCACACACCAGGCCCCTTCCCTCCCCAGAGATTTTATTCTTACTTCGGTAAAATGCAAAAAGACAGCGCTGAGTTGCAGCACGTGGAAATTTACTGGAGGTCTGCACTGGTCTGAAGACAACTGGCAATGAAGGGTCTGGGACTCCGAGCACCCCCATGCCTGCCCAGGCCAATTCCCGAGAAGGGGCCCCCCCATCCCACCCCAGACCCCACACCTCCTTCAGCTTCCCTGATCTGGGCAGCTAGAGGCTTTCCATCCCTCCTTCTTAACCCTCTTGGGGACGTTAGGGGAAGGCCAGGCAGGCGGTGAGCAGCACTGTTCTAGAACTGGTAATAAATTGCCAACACAAACTGAGTGCTTGCTAGCCAGACACAGTGCTGCGTGCTTGGTGAGGATTATGTGTGCATGGCATGGGTATCGCGACCTATCCCACAGTATCCCATCGGCACTCATCCCATTTTACAGATGGGGACACTGAGGCACACAGATGAAACAACTTGCCCGAGGTTCACTAGGCGGCAAGGGGCAAAGCCGGGGTTCGAACCCGGCAGTCTGGCTCCAGGGTCAAAGCTCTTCGTCCCTCTGCTGGGCTGCCGGGCTCCTTGTTGTTCCTAACCTGCTACCTGATAGCCTGATAGACGCAGGTTCAGGTCCTGATCAGACCCTGTTTAGATGCTGTCTGGTGAGATCAGGGGAGTCACCAAACCTCGAGCTTTGGTTTCTTCCTTGTCTGGAACATGGCACATCACCCGTCCCGCTGGGCTGTTTTGGGGGTTAAATGCTGCATGTGCAGCGCTGGTCACACAGGGAACAGTCTCGGGGAAGGTGAGCCTGCATACCTCTCTAGTGTCCTGTCTGGGGGCTAAGCCCCCCCGAGGGCAAGAGCCTGGGAACAGGATGAAAACACAGGAGGGGGGGGCTTGGGGTTGGCTCCGTAGGTGTCTGCCTTCTTCCTGTAGCCCAGCCCTTGCCTTTCCACCCGGCTTTTCCACAGGGAAAGGGCAGAGGCGAAGGCCACAGACAGCAGGAAGTGGGTCTCCGACGACAGTCCTCGTCCTTGCTGTGGAAGCAGCAGTGAGTGGGGGTGCAAAGGTCTTTCTGGAAAGTCCAGAATGCCCAGGAGCCACTTAAGAGTGGAGCGTGAGACACAGCGGGGGAGGGAGCAGCCTCGAAAGGAAGCCACCAGCCTGTGCCCCTGGTGGCTCTTCTGTTTCCTGCAGACCCTTCCTTCCACCCCACCCCCACCTCCCCCAGGGACCTGAGGTCTGAAACAAGTCCTTCTGCTGGTTTCCTGGGAGACCAGGCCAGGCAACGGGACCCAGGCAGCTCTGCCCAGCAGCCCACGTGGAAACAGACCTCTTTATTCCATGCTGGAAGATGACATTTAGAAAGCCAGCAACCTGAAAGGACGTTTTCTGCAAAATGATGAAGCATCTAAAATGTCACCTTCTCTCCCCGTGACTCACTCCAGCACAGAGACAAACCCTTCTGTGTCAGTGGCTCTGGGATTCTCCCTTGTATTTCTGCAGGTATTTGCTCAGACGGAAGACCTGCAGGTTATAAATGAAAAAGCCTAAAGGTACGGCCGAACATAGTACAAGGGATAAGACTGCCTCCACCAGCTTGCTCCAAGTTTACTTTGTTAGGCCAAGAACATTCACAGACAAAATACTGCCTTTTAAGTAGCTTCTGAGAACCCGTAAAGCACAAGGAAAACCTTTGCTAAGGGGGTGCCTCTGGACTAGCTCCAAAAGCCAGGTTTTTGCAAACTCCCACGAAAAGGAATTTCTACCAAGGAAACTTTGCAGGAAGCGCCTGAGAACCCGCGTGTGAACTTACAAGCAATATCAAATATTTCACTATATTTAGAAAATAGTTCCAAGCAAGATACTGTGGTGCGATTCAGATTTGACAAGGCGACACTGATTTGCCGGTGGCGAAACAGCGCTCAGCAAATGGGAAGGCGGACCTGCCGAGAGCGGCGGACATGGGGAGATGCTCCCCAAGCAGCTTCTGCAGGCCCGCCCAGAAGGGGCCCCGCGCAGCTCTCTGCCTTCTGCTCTGAGTCAGCCAGCCTCCCTCGCCTGTTCAGCTAGGCAGTCATGCATCTGTTCACGTGTAGACAGCTGGAGGCACAGGAAACGGGCTGCCAGAAAGACACACCAGTGAACCCCCAAGACTCTCGTCAGCTCTGAGAACGCGGCTGTCCCCCGGGTCATCTGGACGTTTCTGTCGGTATGTGTGATTTTCATAAACAGATTGACTCATCGCCCTTCCCCGTACGTCTCTGTCAACTGGGGCCCCGAGTGCTTACTTAGCACTTTCCCAGGTAGCAGGAGTCTCTGGGGCCCCGAGAGGCAGGCTGCAGACTTACCTCCCGTTCCCAGAGAGGCTGACAGGGACGAAGGGGCTCCCCCCGGCTTGTTTCTTGATCAGGAGACAGACCTGGGGGTCTTGCTCTAACCCCTACCCTGGGCAGCCTGCATACCCAGCAGGGGGGAAGGGTCCCCCCCAAATGGAAGCAGAGACACCCCCACCCCTACCATGATTGTTTCCTTCACTTTTTTTGCTCCAGGCTACAATGAATGAACATTTATTTCATATTGAGATATTTTACAATAGCTCTTGGGATAATTATGAATAGGATGGGTTTTTACAAAACTGCACTGGCACCCCAGTCCCTCCTGTCTTTGCAGGTTTACAGAGAGGCTAACCCACAAAGCATCTGCACAGGGTGGCCAGGTTTCTAAAGGGCCTCAGAGCCCAACCCGCACACGGTCTCCCTCCTGCCCGCACAGCTCACAGAACGCTTCTGGGTCGCTTCCACTCGTTTGGCCTCCTTCCCACTGAGTTACAGGAAAGGAAACGTCACTGGGAGATGTGAGCGGGTTATCTGAAAAATGTATTCGGGAATGACAGAGGCTGAGGCCTGGGCTTAATGACCTTGGAGAGTCCTGGCCAGTGGTCCTGAACCAAAGGAACTAGAGAGACATGGGAAGGCCTGGGCTACTCACAGCGGGCCTCTGGGAAGAGGCAGGGGCTGGAGAGGGGTGCGACTTTGCCTGCCAGTCTACAGAGAGAGTGGCTGCTGGGCCAGCGCCTGGATAAGGGGGGACAACTGCCCCCCTAGGTGAGCAGAGAGCTGCAGGAACTCGGTCTCAGGGTGACCACAGCTCTCTTGCAGGCCCGGCCCCCTCAGAGCTCTCTGGGGACAACCCACATTTAGGAGCTGGAACACCACTTCTAGGGAAGAGACCCGGCTGTCTGCCTTGTCCCCCTTAACTTTCAATGTTATTATTAGGGCACATCTGCGTCCGAGTGAAGTCACCAAGGAAAACCCCCCGAAGACAATATTTTCAAGCACTCATCATTTCAATCTTTGGAAAAGGAAGTGAGGCGATGATGGCCTGCTCAAGGACTCCAGAATTCAGGGCGACCCCGGAGGAAACCGGAAAGTGTTTGCCCTGGACATGCAGGCCGCTGAACTATTTGCATAGGGCTCGGCCAGCAGATCGAGAGCGGCTGCTGGAGTTTCCTCTTCCCTTTCCCCAAGGGCAGTGGGAAGTTCCCCCTCAACTGGAATCAGACCCAGAGGAAAGCCAGTTAGTGGTAAGTGACCCGATGATGCAGGGCAAGAGAGTCCAGCCATTGGCCGGCCCACTTATTTTCTTTGGCTACCATTTTTCTCTTTTCTAAATTACGTGCCAACCTTTAAAAAGCAGGACATTTTAGACAAAAATCCGACTTGTTTGGAACTCCTGGGCTCCCATCCCCGGTGGCATCCCTTCTCGGGCTGGAGCTGGACAGCACACCGCGAATAGGCCTTCCCCTCCCCAGCCACCGAGTCCTGTGCACCCTCATCACTTGCTGGGCCCTGGACCGCATTGGAGCTGAGTGCCCGGGGTTCAGAGACAAAGGAGAGAGTGGTAAGGTCAGCCTCAGGCCCTCTGTGGGTCTTAGGCAGTCTACTCACTGGCCATGTAAAGGTGGATAAGCCAGCTCTTTCTCTGTGTCTCCACCTACAAACAGAGAAGACAGGGCACAGCACGGCCCACACCTCTGAGACGGTAGGGAGGGTCATGCAGGAAAACACGGGGAGTGCTTGGAACATCCGATTGCATCGTCTGTGCAAGGTAAGACATGATCATTCAGGTCTATGGGATCCTATAAAACGCCCCCAAAAGCTGGCCTCCAATCAGATTGCTAGGTGGAGAGGTGGGGGTGGAGGTTGGGGGGAACGGAAGCACAGGAGATGGCTCAGTGGTCGCTCACCTACAGAGTCTGAAATAGAAGCCGGGATTTCTGAACCACCCAATCATGCTACCGTGCCCTGCCTGCTCCACTGCCTGCCCACTAGGGAAGCGGAATGTTACTTGGTCACGGCTGAACAGAACGGGCTCCGTGCCTCTCATCAGAGCAGAATTTAGGGCTGGGGGCACCACGCCTTTGGGACTGCCAGCCGTGACCCGGCCTGGGACAGGAGACAGTCAGATGGCACCTGAGCAGGGCCAGAAGAAGCCTGATACCTCTGGCTATAAAACTCAGCACTCTGTTGAGGGTGCTAGGGAGCGACCAGAGGGCAGGGTGGTCTCAGTGTTATTTCACAGTGCAGACTCCAACTGAACTTGGAGTGCTGACTTGCACAGACCTGAAAGCCCTTGGCCATCCTCTCTCTTCCCTCACAGGCTGTCTGAGGAAGAAAGGACAGAAATGACTACAGAGGGCTAGTTAGCTACGGCCTTCTTGCAGACAAGGAGAGGTTTAAATGCTAAATGTCTCAGTCCCCTACCTGCCCTAAAGTCTTCCCGAAAGCGATGTGGGAGGGCTCAGGCTTTCTTCAGGGAAGACTGGAGACCTAGCAGCTGTTATACAAGAAGAGAAGGGAGCTCTTGATCCTGTGGGATCTGGTGCCTGTGGCTCAGGGTTGGGGAGGCAGTGGTGACTAGGCCACTGAATTGGGGCATCTCCCACAGAGCCCTGAGGACCAAGAGGCCGTCTTTCTGCTCACCAGCTTCATAGCTGAGCATCGCAGATGGCAGGGGCTCCATCCACGACCAGGATCACACCCACATCTGGGCTCTCGGGGCTCGGAGCTTGAGGGTCACCCAGACCTGTGAGCCCCTGCCCAGCAGGTCTGACGGGACCATGCTGAACTCCCTGAAGCTCACAGACTTTGTCGGCGACCCTGAGATCTCCTCTTCGGGGAGAGCTAAGGGGACCATACCGTAGTGTTTCCAGAACATTCAGCAGGTCACCAAAGTCATGGGGTTCTACCTCCCTGATGAGTCCTTTGTCCCTCTCCCTGTCACCCTTGCTCTTTTTGTCTCATGCTGACTCCGGGAGGTCCCTCCTGTGGCGTTAAACCCCCCCAAGCCTCCAGACAGAGAGTAAACTCCCTCAGGCGGATTCTCCAGGGCTCCTGCCCAGCCACACCCCGTTACCCCTGTGCTGAAGCAAAGCGGTCTATTTGCCAAGACACACCACGCTCATTTCTGTTCTGTGCCCCATGTGTCCTTCCCTCTGGCTGGATACCTCACCCCAAAGCACCCAGAGGACTCAGCTTCATTCTTTAAAGCCACGCTCAGTTGCTCAGTTACTGTCACCTCTGCCTTGGCCGGGTCCCTGACCCCAAGGCATGAGAAACTAATTGCTTCCTCCTCTGTAGCATGGTCTCTCCATGCCTCCCACATTTGCTGTTTCCTTCACTTAGGAGTGCATTCAAATGACCTGGGGCACCACCACTGTCACCCCCCCCGCCCCCCCATGAGGGTGAGTGTCCTTGAGGACAGCAAATGGGGAATTCAGGGCTGAATCCCTAGCCCCAAGCACATTATGTTCCCAGGTCAGGAATCAATAAATGCCTGTTAAACTAAGCAGCTGGGAACCCCCCAAGACTCCGAGCCTGGTTCCGGAGGCAGAAGAGGCGACTTGCTCAGAATCCCCAGCCCTGACTGTGGGGTCTGGCTTAGGGCTGGGGTTCCTGAACCACTCCAGGAAGCCTCACATACACCCAGAGGCCAAGGACGACCAGGGGCAGCAGCCTTTGAGGCTCTGCGGGAGGTCCCTGCACAGGCCAGCCCCTCAGTGGCACAGGCGGACAGGGCGAGCTCCAGAACCAGACCTGGCTCCCTGACGCTCCCTGGGATGTCTCCTTTCCTCCTCCCAGAACCAGGGCCACACAGAACTGCTGACCTCCATGCTGTCACTGGCTGTTCTCAGACACACGCTGAGTCTGCTCTCTTCCATGGAACTGGGGCTGCTGTTTCAGCTAAATCTTGAAGGATGAGGAAAATGAGGACGGGGTGTACGTACAGATCAAGGGTAGGATTTCGGGAAAAGCGTGAACAGAAGCAGAGAAACAGAAACAGCACGGACAGCTCAGCTAACCTTGCCACCGAGGGCTGGGCAATGGGTGCAGTTTGCCTCAGAGGCAGGCGACTTAATGAATCAGTACCCAACTCAAAAGGGGGGGTTGTCTGCGGGTCCTGAACACTGTAATGACACCGACCACCAGGAGCTGGTGATCCTGATCGACTGTATTCCTACCACCTGCTTCCCAAACCTCTTGTCTAATTCTCCTGAACAGCTGTTGCATTACTACTTTACTTAATTGTGTATGTGAGCTTCTGAGTCACGCGTATGACTTATCCTCTAACAAATCCTGTTTTCTACAGGGCTGTAAATTCAGAGATCTGCCAGCTGTAAAGTCAGCCCCGGACACACACAGACGCAGCCACACAACGTGTCTCAAGAGCAAGTTCACAGGATTCAGAATCATTCAAGCCCAATTCGGGCCACAGGTGGTTGTCCCCCAGTCCCGTGGTACGACACGTTCTGAACTTCAAGAGCAGACCAGAAACGAACAATGGCAGCCCAGTAAAAAGACAAAGAAACAGAACGTGGCTACATCCATCCTGGTGTTCTGGGAGATCACTTGGAGTTTTTCTTTGTTTAAAGTTTTTCAACAGCAGAGACACGGAAATCAATCCCAAAGACATACGGATGAGGGCAGTATTATGATTTCTGAATTTACTGTGAAATGGGGAATTTGTGAATGTTTTACAAATTTATCTTTACGTTTAAGATTTTTTGCTACCTGTTGCTTTACCTGGAAGAAACTTTTCAAAGTTGGGAAAGACAGACAAATCTGTCCCTATCCACTGAACCTGAACATGAAACAGAGATCAGTTTTCATGAAGTCTGACACATTTATACAAGATCAAAACCAGAAACGATCATGTTATTATTCATTACAGCTACAGACCAGTACATAATGGTCATTTCCCCCTTTTTCCAAAACGTACATTCGTGCAAGTATTGGATCCAACACCACTTCCCCACCTTTTTTTAATTGATATGCTCATGTACCCAAAATTCACTAGAAAATTTTCACTGTCTGCTTTTCTGGCCATTTTCATGATTTATTTCTTCATTATGACTGAAAATAATTTTTCTGTCCTATAGAAGAGAAAGCTGTTACAAAACACACGTACAACTCATCCACGCCGAGTGCCAAAGATGCTGGATATGCTGATGGCTCAAATTCCTGGGAAGATGGTTTTAAGAGGAGAGCAGGTGAGGCTTCTGGAGAGGAGACTGAGCCAAAATCACCAGGGCCTTTGATGGCCAGGCCGATGAACTTGGACTAGGGTCTCTAGGCAAATGGACGGAAATATCAGGAAATTATCAAGGGCTTTGACTACACAAATTGAAATATTTTTAAGGACCAAAGGCAAAGAGACCCCTCAAACTAAAGTAAAAGTCAAATAAACTGCAGAAAATAGTTTGCAAAATATATTATGGTGGGACGGTCAATCCCTCTGGCGCATAAGGAACAAACATACGTGGAAAAATGCTGACATGCCAATAGACAGCAACATACGCATAACAAAGATAGCTTAGCTACATACTCTTTCCTTATTAAGTTAGCAAAACACAGACACAAGATCGATAGAACATCCAGAGCCAGGCCACAACGCTGCTGGAGACATCCCAAACGCACATGACCTCTGGGGAAAGCAGCCCGGGGAATATATTTCAAAGGCCATAAAAACGTCTGAACCTTTCATAAATTATTTTACCTCTGGAAATCTACTTAAGGAAATATGGAAAAAGTTACAAGCCCAAAGATGTTAATTATGCCATTGTTTACTTAACAATAGCTTTAAAAATAACCCGACATCCAACAATGGAGGAACGGTTAAATGAATTAGAGGCACATCCTTAGGGTCTATCACTCAGTCCTGAACAATAAGAGTTAGAAAGAAACATGTGCACCCAAGGCATAAAAAAAAAAAGGAAAAGAAAAGGAAAGAGATATTTTTTAATACGTGGCGGGGGGGGGCATGATGGGCTATAAAAATGTACACACTTTCAAAGGCGGGGAGGAACTATACCAATTTATAAAAATAGCTGCATCAGTATGCATTTCTGCATTTTAAGTTTACATTGATTTCAACAAAACTGACCCTTTGCTCTGGGGTTTCTTAGCTGTTTATTATGTTCTAAGGCACTGCCTATACGTTTGTAAGCATCCTCAAATCCTTTCTGAAGATAGACTATAAGTTAGCCAATTAATTAACAATTAATATGTTTAGTTATGAGGGTAGGGTTATGATGACTTACATCATCACTCACTATGTCCCAAATGTCTGTCATGCGGCTAGTTTGCTTTCCCAATTTAAAGTGTGTACAGATCACCGCATCAACAGGTTACATTTAGAAATCGCTGCTGTGTCTCCCCCGACACCTTCAGTCTTTCTCCCTGCGTTGATCTGAGCACGCAGCACCCTCCGGGGTGGCCCGACACCTGGGCGAGAAACAGAACTTCTTGCTTCTCCATGAAGATTCTATGAGGTCAAGACAGTCTCCTCAATGGGACCCCATGGTACGCTAGGGGAACATTAACTGAGGGCCATTCTGATAACAAGTGGCTAGGATGGTACAGTGCAGGGGCCTTCCCCATATTTGAAAAGCACGTTCAAGGGCAGGAGTGACAAAGGGAGTGTGGGGAGCCTTGCACGGAGAGGAGGTCAAACCTGTGAGCTCATCGAGAGAGGGACCCTGAGTGCCATCTATGTAGCCTGGCTCCCAACACGATGCCCGATACACAGCTCGGCCCATGCTGTCGTTAGTGCATTCATTCGTTCATTCACTGTTGGGCAAGTATTTACAGAGTACCTGCCACATGCCGCTGTCCTAGGTGCAGGGGTGTCGTGGGGAACAAAGCAAAGTCCCTGCCCTGGAAGCAGCTTAGGTTCTACGTGGAGGGAGGCAGACGCTGAAGAAATGAAGCAGAAAGTGATTTGAAGAAAAACACAGCGCAGGTGTGCTATCCGTGCTGGGCCTGGGGAAGGGCCTTGCTGCAGGCCTGAGGAGCTGAGCCCTGCACACTCCTGGGAATGGCCCAGAGCAGAGGCCCAGGGTGGCGTGCTGGGCAGGCATGGGGCCAGCCAGAGCCACAAAGACACTGGAACCCAGGGAGCAAAGGGGAGCATGGGATGACGTGAGGTCATCTCACGCAGAGCTCCTCGGGCTGTACGTAGGCTTTGGGATTTGATGGGAGTACGGGGAGGGCACTGGAGGGTTTTGAGGGAGGAGTGTCACGATCTGGCTTATGTTTTAAAAGGGTACCTCAGTCTGGTGCAGAGCAGACCTGGGGAGTAGGAAAAGCACGTGAGAAAAGCTAAAACCGAAAAAGATCACTCTGGAGGCCACTGTAATCACCCAGCTGAGAGGAAGATGGATTGGAGAAAAAAACAAAACTTCCGCTTCAGACCACGACTGTCGTTTGGTTGCTTCCTACTCCCACTGGGACTGGAGCTGCGATCCTGGTGGAAGGTGCCTCCCGAGGGTCTGGACGATGGGGAAGTGGAGGGTCTGGTGCTGAGGAAGAGCCTGTTGGTGGGCCTGGGCAGGGGCGCGGCCTCAGGCCAGCCCTCAAGGGAGGTGGGGTCCCAGAAGGCACTCCAGGTCTGACCAGGTGGCAGAGCCCCCTCACTCTCATCAGAAGCTCCCAAGAGAGGTGTGAACTAGGACAGACAAACAGGAAGAAGGTTCCAGAAAGAGAGCCTGCACTTGGTTTCTGTATCCCAATTCTAGCGATGGAGAGAACCTGCCACCCTCAGAACATGCCTCTTCTTAACCAGCATCCTGTCTCGGACCAACGGAGGACAGGCTCCGCAATGCGCCCCGTGTACGACAAAGACGGTTTTCTAGCTATTCCCATTTAACATAGGGATGCTGTGGACGAGCGGCGGACACATAGGCTCTGTCTTGCCTAGGAGCTGGGGTGATCGGAGGAAGGCGGGCACGAACCTGCCGGGGCTGTAGGAAGCGCCTGCTTATTCTGCCCAGAGAACTCTGCCTGCGGCCAGGGGTGGAGTCAGCACCAACCAGTTCAGCCACTGCCGCTTCCCCCCCTCTGCCCCTGCCCCCCCCACCAAGTTCTCCTACACTTTCTAGACATATGGAAATCTTCAACAGGTCCTTTGGCACCTGTAGACATAGATCAATACATAATATACATCACATGCATTAGATGGATGCTATGTACTGAGATTTCTTGGCCTTTCAGCTTTACCACCGAGCTGCACAAAGTAGGAAACACGACAAGCCTGTTTGCAATATAAGTTTCTATATCTGGACTGCCTTGCAAACTGCCAGAGTTGCAGGAAGCTCCTGCTTATTCTGCCCAGAGATCTCCACCAGATAGGCTCAGCGGCCTGCTCTGGCATTGTTCTGTTTAATAATGCATAAAGGTTAAGCACAAACACACACAAAGGGTGGCTTTACTCCCGCCTTTCTGGCTCAGTCAGGCATGGCTGACACAGGGAGTCGGGAGGTTTCATATGCCTCCAACCGGGTCTCCCTCGGCCTCAGCCCCCTGTCCCCCGGAGAGCCGGGGTGATCGGCTCCCCAGAATAATTTTTCTGGTGACGAAATCCCATGGTCTCAAAAACTCTAAGAAAAACTGAGGGGAATTCAGAAGAAGTTCTTATAATCTAAACCAACAATGACAAAAAAAGGCTTAAAGTATTTTTAAAACATCTAACTAAAATGAATGCGCGCCTCTCGTTCAAGGTTTTACTCACCCTTTCCTTCTCTCCTCATACCCTTTCAGTCTATGTGGAATCCCTACTTGCTGCCTTTCCCCCCCCCACCTGACCACCAAGTCCTGCTCTGCCTGCCTCACCGTCAGAATACCTTCTGTGGTGTCTATTTCTTGCCATCCCGATGACCCCCGGGCCTGCCACCACGTTGCCCACCCATTCGCCTTGCCTCTGGCTTACCCAGCGCCTCTAATAATGAACGACTCTGTATTCTTCCTCAGCTGACTCCAACCCAAGTCCCTCCAAAGTGAGACAGGATGACAAAGGACCTCATGAGAACTGCACATGACCTATGTGTGGGTTTTCTGTTTTAAAGGCCACTGCAGGGTATTCTGGGGACTGTCAGCCAGAGGGGAAGGAGACCTGTCCTTAAGAACACGGTGTGTGTGTGTGTGTGTGTGTGTGTGTGTGTGTTCACTCTTAAAGACAAGAGGGGACAAAAAAGGAACCCACCGTGGCTCTCAGAAGGGAATACTCGGCTGTGACTGGTATTTACCACGTTCCACTGGGTGCTGAGGAGGAAGTGGTTACTCTAACCCCAAGGGGGAAATGCTCGCTTGAAACAGGAAAATGGAACTCTTACTACTTTCCACTAGCAGCGTGCAAGAAGCTGGCCCCACTTGGAAACGCTTGTACAAGCACTCTCCAGAGGTGAGTGTCGAAGGCCCATCCTCCCCCCACCCCCAAACCCCCAAAGACCAGATCAAGACAGAGATGCTGGCCCGCTTTTTTTCCAGCAACATCTAGGGCACTGGGGAAATCCTCAGGCTCACTCTGCCTACCTCTGAGCAAAGGGAACGGCCAGGAGCCCCCGCGGGGAGTGCAGGGGGGGACAAAGGAAGAGAAAGAAGGCTAGATAGCAGACATGAAAGAACACCGAGTTACGCAGTCCCCCCTCGGCCATTTACTAGCGGTGGGACTTTGGGCAAATTACTCAACCTTCCTGCTTCTCAGTTTCTACTTCCTCTGTAAAACGGGGATATCACTGACTGCTCTACCCACATCCTTGAGACTCGTACGGAATGAGGCAAAAAGATGAAGGCTTTCTGGACACTCGAATGTGCTCTGCAAATGCAGGTGGCTACCATCCTTTTGGCTTCTCGAACTCATTGCCTCGGCTGCATTTCCACTGGACTACTTCCCCAGTTCGCCCTTCTGAGCCTTGTTCTAATTCTGCCCACATTTCTGCAGAACGGAGGTAGACTATTCAAGACGGTCTGGGCAGAGGAGTACAAACAAGGTCGAGTAGAAGAAGTGAGGAGAAGTGCAACTCTTGGAAGCCGGGCCCCCTGCTCCCACATTCTCTACGATCCAGAGACAAAGACATCACCCTGGATGGCTTCATTTGCCTGCTGGGAGGCTCAGACTGGCCGCAGTTCTGAGTCATATTTTCCATGTATTAAAATGAACATCTGGTTGTGGCCTAATGCCTCTTATGCACGGCCTCTTAGCTCACGACTGATTACCTGCAAGGTAATTCTGACATTTAAAGCCACGCAGAAAGAACAAACACGGCCACTCCCAGGCCAATCCATGCCACTGTGGCCCACGCTGAAGCAGCTGATGCTGGGCCCAGTGCAAGTTGGCCATCTGGCTTCCAGTCTGACACACCAGGGCTGGGACAGGGGAAGAAGCAGTTCAGAAAAGCGAGGACCGGCAGGTCCACGCACAACCTAACATGCTTGTGGGTTAATTTAAGTTCAAAGGGAACTTGGGGTCTCAGGACCCATCACGCTGTTTCATCTCAGTGGGGACGGGACAGCCAAGGAAAATGGAGCCGAGTGAGATGCTCTCTCCACCTCCCACCCCGAGCCCTGCCCCCCTGTGACCTTGAGCCGACCACTCAACATTCCAAGACCTTGGCTTCCTCATGGGTAAAACCGGGATAACAACAAGACAGGCCCTGCCCGGCTCCCAAGGTTATGGTGACAACCGAGTGAGAAAACAGATCTGAAAGTGATCTGTAAACCACAAAACGTCGTCCAAGGGCAAAGGATCATCTAGCAAAAGTGCCCTGGAAATAATCCCCACATCTGGAAGTGTTTTCTTTTTAATCCCTTAATAGAGGTCTTTCCTATCTTGATTTTAAAAGAATTTCAGGTAGCTGTCCAGAGAAATTCTTCAGTGATTTCTAAGTAAGTTTACCCAGGCGAGTTCCAAAACAACCCACTAAATTGGGCGGAAGGCTTTTGGAGGTTGGTTGTTTTTTTTTTTAAGCAGGAAAACTGAAGGTTTCACTTGTCTTATTTCACAAAGGACTAATGAAAGCATGTCGTGGTTGCCTTTTAGGGAGCACGAAATGTAGGCACCTCACACTTACCCTCCTTCCTCTCAGTTCCCACTTCTTCCTCTGAGCACCTTGGCAGGCCCTTGGCAGGCCCTTGGCCATGCCAATGAACCCCCCTCCTCCTGGGCCCCCAGGCCGGTTTGGAAGCCTAGAGCTACTTGAAACAATGTTTTCCGAGGATCCTGAGGCCAGAGGCACCCCCATCCTCCTTCCAGGATGGCGTGGCCCTCAGGCAGGAGTTCCCAGGACACACAAAGGCCCATTCTGCTCACAAAGGTTTTCACAAGTCAGCCCGGCAAGAGTCTGCCAGGATCCCGGTGGAGGGCATACACTGCCTTCTGATTCACTGCCTGGCAGGTCTCCCCTTCTCTATTATTAGCACCCCAGGCAAGGTGCCACCAGGCTGGGGAGAGACCTTTGTGTCAAGGTAGAGAAAGCAGGAAGAGGTGTGGGTGCAGGAGTCAAGCAGAAGGAGCTGTTTGAGGTTTCCTTCAGAGAGAGAGAGAGGGGAGGGCAGGGATGGGGTTTAGCGTAGTCTCCTTCCTCCTCAGCTCTCTGACCTCACTTGAACTTCAGACAAGCCCAGCGCCAGGATCAGAAGCCCGGGACTCAGACTCACCCTGGCGGTGGCTCCAGGTGGGGGAGGTGTGCTCCCACGGGACTTCCACGCCTTTCGGGAGTCATGCATGATGACTCCAGAGGCTGCAAGATGCTGGAACCCAGAGAACCCCTCTTCCCATGACCAGAGGTGACTTCCTGCAGCCCTAATGCGCGCTGTCCCCTCCACTTCGCAGCTGCTATTTGAAAAGCACCATCTACGAGCATCGTCCCCAGTCCTCCACAGAGTGGGGTGTCATCCTGGATCAGGGGCTAGAAAACAACCTTGGGGAGGCTAAGGAAGGTGCCCAGAGAAAGGACGCGGCTAATGTGACTGAGAGGGACAGGGCTGAGGGGCAGGCAGGTGATGAGCTTCACCTTTAGACATCCTGTAATGTTATTAGTCCACCTGCACGGGAATTTCTTTTGTTGTATTACCTCACTTAATGTATTAAACTTGTATAGGCATTATGTGAATACTCTGAAACACACCAAATGAAGGAATTAAAATATATACATATATATGTATGTATGTATGTATGTATATATATATAGCCAGTTGGTGGTGGAGTCTATATTTGAATAGATTTGTTGGATTCTGGAATGCATGCTCTCTGGCTACACCTCCACATTTGCCCAAGACCTGAACCAGGACGTGGACGCTGATAAGACTATTTTTCTAATATCGTTCATATGAAAATTTTGCGAGAGAATCAGTAACTAAATCACAACCAGTCTTTACACATGGCAAAAATGCCCGAAGGCCAATAAAATGACGCAAAATGAACACTGGCTGCCATGAAATCTCAGGACAGGGCACAGGGAGGAAGGCCACTGCCTCGTGGGCCCCGGGGCTGAGCCCCTGAGGAAACCAGCCAGTCTGGTCTGGTGGTCAGATACAGGGGGGTCTCAGTGTGCATTCTGGCTCTGCCGCTTACCAGCTATGTGGCCGTGGGCAGGCCCCTCTGTGCCCCCATCCCTCTCCCCATCGAGAAAGTGGGCTCGGGACACCATGAGATGGCATTCAATCCTTTCTAGGTGTTCATTTTATTGTCACTATCAGCCCCAGTCAGAAAGCCAGCGGGGCTAAGGCTTCGGTTTTAGGATACGGCCTTGCCTAGACGTATCCTGAGCAGCCGAATGGAAAGAAGCTAACTGAGTAATGTGTGACGCTTCCCAGAAAGTGACACAGAGATGCCAACGAACACCCCCAGCAGGTGAAAAAGGGCAGCACTGAGTGGAGTGCCAGCAAGAGGGGCACGCCCAGGGGACAGGCCCTGGCAGAAGTGCCGTTGACGCAGGAAGAAAGAAGGGTGGCTGGCCAGGGAAGGGCACACAGCTGTCAGGACTTGAGCTAGGGGATGCCTGAGGCCAGCTTCTTTAGGATTGGTCCACGCGTCCCAAAGAACGGGGGGGGGGGGGGGGGGGGGGCAAGACGCCCCCNCCCCCCCCCCCCCCCCCCCCCCCCCCCCCCCCCCCCCCCCCCCCCCCCCCCCCCCCCCCCCCCCCCCCCCCCCCCCCCTCATCTCCCGCTGACATTTTCTCCCAATGGGAACAGCATCTATTTGGAGTGTTAGAAAATGTCACTTTGTTTCCATTTGTGACAAGAAATTAGAACGTGCCAGAGTGTCAAAGCAAATTGTCCCTTTCTGATGTCTCACCTCTTCCCTTTCCTGCCTTGACATTAAATTTCCAACCTGCAAGTAAGTGGGCGGGTTCAGGGCTCCTGGAGCTGTGGGAGGGGCCTTGCTTCCCAGGCACAAGGCCTGGCTTCTTCTGCCTCCAGGTCTCCCACTAGGGAATTAGGCAATCCCCGGTAAGTCCTGTCACTTCTGAGTCTCAGTCCACAGAACGGAAGGATTAACCACACAAACTCAAAAATAATACCCGGCTCTGAAATTCCGTGGTCTTGGGAGAGTCTGAAAAAAAAAAAAAAGCTCAATTGTGAGGAGTGACCTGCGTTCATATTCCACTTCCCTTTTGAAGTGGTTTTTAAGGGAGAAGGAAGATAAGAGAATGGAAATTTTCTTCTTTATCAGAGTAACCCAAAAGGGTATGCTTAAATAGCATTTTGACAGTATGAAAGCAATTTTAAAAAAATGCTTAGCAGAATAAAATGTCCAACCGGGTGAGTATGGGTGGTTTCCATCTCTTTATAGTTTTCTGGATTTATCCAATCTACAATGGACGTCCAACATGTTTTGAACAAACAAACGTTATTGTTTTAAAATGCATTTTGCTGGGGAGAGGGTTAAGGAAGAGTCTGACTCCTGAACTCCTGTTTTTTGCCAACGTTAACTGTCTCCACTCCAGGGTAGACAAGCTGGGGAATTGTTCATCAGAGCAATGCCCGATGCCCGGAAGGGCAGAAAGGGAACTTGAAAGTCCCAAGAACCTGCTGTTCCTGTACTGATAGCGACACCATTGCTGCGTTGCACCCCTGACAGGCTCGCGAAGACCAACCCCCTCCTGGCCTGACACCATTGGCTGGGAGCCTCAGGCCAGGCTCGAGGGCTGAATTTTCCACCTTAACGGCTGTGCTTGGAGCCTCCTGCTAGCACCTTTCCGCCTTTGCCAGGCTGAGTGCCAGGTGGGCGGGGCTGAGGGTAGGGACACGCCCTCCGAAACCAGCCCCCTCTGGTACCCAAAGGCCCAAATCATCACGACCTGCCAAAGCATCCTGCTTCTTGACATTTAATTCACATCCTTTTGGGCCGTGGAGGCTGCAGGGCAGCCCAGCACCGCGGGAGGAACAGCGAGTCTTCCTCTGAAGAGGTGCATGCCGATGTTTTAGGGCCCTTGTCCAGGAACATCCGGTGAAGGACTTCCTGGGGAGGCACCTTCACCATCATTCATTCTATTAATTGGCCGGTGATTCTTACATAAAAGGAAAGCAACACCTCCCAGTTTGGGGAGGAAGAAAAAGGGGGCACAGCAAGGCCACTTGCAAAGCGGCTCCCGTCCATGACAGCAGCCTTGCAGAGAACAGGCACAGCCTCACCGGGGTGCAACTCAAAGCAAAGGAAAGGCAGACCGAGGAAACTGAGCCAGGGGGACGCTGTCCAAGGGACGTTTTAAGTGCCTTCTCTCACCATTTCACGCTGCCCGCTGGCCTTGAAGTCCACTGGGCACAAGAGAGCTGGCCTGTCCCTGGGATAAATAGAGAGGGGCAATGCTCCACCCCATCCTGAGTGAATGCCAGACCTCACCCCAACACACACACACACACACACACACACCCTTGTCCAATAGGAAATGGTCAGCCTATGGGGCGAAGTCATCACAGCCGACGGTGCCTATGAGAAGCACTGCCTTCTGAAACCAAATTTCGCCAAGGGTGGCAAACCTATTCACGCCGCCCCGGTGGTCTTTCAGCTGGGCCCCTCCGTCAGAAATCCAACCATACGCCTCCTCTCATCCCGTCAGACCCAGTGGTCTGGTGAGAAGACCTGAGACGGTGCTTCTCAGCCCCGGGGGGTACTACGGCTTCCTGGGGGAAGCCAGATGGTGTCTCTCTTCCAGCCTGTGGGTAGCACGCCCCTCAGACCTGCCTTTCTGTTCTCCAGGAGTTTGACTTCCTTACCTTTAGGCTACCTAGCAAGTGTACTATGCAGACAGAGCGACCACACCCCCATCACTAAACCGGGGCAGGGGAGGAAGGGAAGACAGTGCGCAGGGGCCGGGCGCACCCTGTGCCGGGCACTGCAACAGAGGTCGGCGCCATTCCCTGTAGTCTTCACAGCCATGCCGGCAAGGGCACAGCGTGGGTAGGTGCTGGAGCTTTGGTGACTCCTGCACCCAGGTCCAACCCAGGCCTGTCAGAGGTCAGGCCGCCTTCCCACAGTTGCCTGGGGCAACAGAGGGACGCCTGGTCCAGGTGAAAGATTTGATTTAAAAATCAGTAGTCTTTTATTTTAAAACCCAATTTTCATATTTTTTGCATTGTGCAGATTTGGATCTGTGCTTTTTCCTTCCCCACCTGCAACATTTAAATGCTCCAACCCGAGCACTGAGCACAGGCCCAGCTGGCCACCATTTTGGCAACTGCAGATCTAGTTCTCTGGACGACGCCCCACCTCCCTGTTCAAAATAAACGCCTCTATCCTGGTGTCCGTCTCCAAGAAGCCTGAGCTGGGAGTTCTGCTGCCGCTTATAAGTTTACGGTGTGATTGACACCGTTAAGTAAAAAGTCCACTGCGGAGCCACCTGGAAACAGTGTGGCGGCCGTGGAGGTGGCCCCCTGAAGGGCTGGCTGAAGAATCTCTTGGCCTCTTGAAGGGTCACAGGCAGCGGCCACTGTCTCACCTCCATAATTCAAAGGGGCTCCATCAGCTGAAGGCCGGGTGGGAAAGTGCAGTGGGCCCTTCACGTTGGGCCCATCCACATCACCTGGGAGCTGTGCCATTGTTCCTGGGGTCCAGGTCCCAGGGGTTCTGACGTACTTGGTTTGGACTGCAGTCTGGATAGGGACTGGCTAGGACTTCCAGGTTTCTAACGTGCAGCCTAGGTGAGAACCCCTGGACTGGTGTGTGGTCATATTCACGAGAGAGAGAGAGAGAGAGAGAGAGCGCGCGCGCTAAAAACCATAAATACATTCAGCGAGCTCAGCAGGGTTCTGGAGAACAGGTAGAGGCCAAAGAGACTTCTGCTGATTGGCAGTGGGCTGTGAGGGGGCAAGGTGGAACAAAGGTTTTGGGGCCAAGCGAGCAGAAATTTGAATGCTAGCTTTAGCCCACTGCCCACTGCGTGACACCGGGCCAAGCCACTTCACTGTTCTGAGCCTTCATTTCCTTGTCTGTAAAATGGGGATGATGATAATGCTCCCCCCCTAGGGCACTGCCTGGCGCGTGGGTGCCCGGCAGCTGATGCCTGCGACTGGGAACTCTTTGGGAGAGCGAGATTCATACCTCCCTGGGGAGGAGCTGTGAAAACCCCATGAAGCTAAAGGTGGCGTGGGAGGCAGGCGGGGCAGCCGCTGCAGCGTCCGGGATATCTCCAGCTTTTGTTTCCCACCTCCAGGCCCTTTGCCACCTTCGAGCTGAGCTTCGGGAGAAGGTGCATATTTAGAGGGTGAGTCCGAGTGCATTTGGCCACAACTATACCTCCCAAGGTGGGTGGCAGTCGGACGGGATTGTGTCACCCTGGATTGTGACACCCCGAGCAGCTCTGCCTGAGACAGGTGTGTCTGCCCAAGGACCCACACCTATGCTTCCCCTCCTACTTTAAACCACGATGCTCCGAGGGGAGCCAGGCCCCAGAGGGGTAGCCGGCGCTGGAATCGGCCACCTGTTCCGTGCAAACGTGTGTCAGCCTGGGCAGAAGAGACAGACCTTGGGGATCTGTGGCCGTGTCTCCAGGTGGAGGAGAGGGACAATCCACGCTCTGAGCAGGCCAGCGTGAAAGGCCCTCCTTTCAACGTGACGAGCTCTCCTCTTCATCCTCTCTCCTTCCGTGCCCGTAGAGCTGATGGAGCACTTTCACATGCAGTGATTTTTACGATGCTCAAAACTGCCCTGAGGCAGAGACTAAGATCACTGTGATTCACCAGGAAGAAAACAGGAGCGCAGCAGACCCTGTGACTTGCTCAAGGTCACGTAACTCACCAGAGGCAGAACCAGGACCTGAATCCATGCCCGTGTGCCAGAGCCCACTTCTCTCCGCCATGCTATGTCCCCCGGCCCCCCGTAACCCAACTGTGTAAAGAGGGGATGGCACGGGGAGGGGGCTGGTTTGATTCTCAATTCTAAAACTGGTTTGGACAGCCCGCCATTCCTTCTTTTCTGTGCCGCTGCCCTAGTCTCATTTGCAAAAACGGCAAAGCCAGCTGCCCAAGGCCAAGGTGAAGGAGAACTCAAAAAATCCAACCGCCAATCACCGTAGAGGTCTAGATCCTAGAACAGAAGCTTTCATCTTACCAAATTTCATATTTAAAAAAAGAAAGAAATCAGGGTACCCCAAGGTACTTTGCAAAGAGTTTATAAATTGCCTGTCCAAAGTGTTGGAGATGTTCAATTCCAGCCAAAGAAGATACGGATATTCTTCTAATACCACAGCCACACTGGCAAAACACCTGGCTTTTCCCCCCTGGATCTTGAGGAAGTTCCCAACACAAAGAGCAAATGAACTTGCACTAATAGGAAAATAGCTCCTTTACAGAGAACCCAGCCCTAGCCGTCTGAGAATTCTCTCTTACCCCTGGCATGAAGTGCTGATGTTGGGGCCCTTAGCAGAAAAAATCAAGGCAACAAAATAACGCAACGCAGCCAGCACAGCACTACAAGAAGGGAACGTGGAAACAAGCACAGAATCGCCCCCACAGGACTCACGCCGGGAGAAACGCTTGCTCATCGGTTACCAGGCATTCTCTGGCCAGCCTGCCGCCGGCACAAGGCTGCCAGAAGGAGTGGGGAGGCCAGCCCCCCCCCCCCCACCACAACTATCCTCTCTTGAAAGCCAGTATGGAATGCCCACATGCAGAGGGGAAGACAAAAGGTAGCACTTTTTTTTTTTAACCAGGGAGGGACACTCACGGGGGCAGTCCACACAAACCCAAAGTAGTTCTTGTCCCAGAACTGGGATCTCTAAGAGCCCTTCTTGGGCACAAAGTCCTTTCCACGTCCAGGAGGCTGATGAGCCAGCCCTGGGGAAGGCCAGGGCTACAAATCGAAACAAGCAAGGTTCTCAAGCCTCAAGCCTCACGCCTTTAAAGTGATATTCCTGCACCGTATTGCATTTGCAGTCACTCACAACTGCCTACAGGCACAGAGGGCCCGGTGCCTTCACTGAGGTGGGCTCAGGGTTCAGAGGCACTGAGATCAGGGTGCTGTTCTCTCCCTCATAGGTCCTGCCCCCCTAACCATTCACACCCATGGGCCCGAGTTCCTGGGGCAGCAGGATATGGAATTCAGAGTCAGGCTGATTCACAGGTCCTATACCGGGACAGCAGAATGGGAGTCAGGAGAAACTGTTGGTTTCTGGGTCCCCTTTAAAGTCTGGGCAGACGTGGAAACCTGGGTGGGGGATGAGGGAGGTAGCCTCCTGCACACTAGGGAGGAAACGGGCCTTCGATGGAAACAATGTGGCAAGAGACACAAGCCAAACCCCTGTCATCAGCGTTACCTCTCTCTGCCTAGCTTTACTGATGCCACCTTTAAAGCTCGACATGCCCTCTTGGCACCCACAGGATATTTTAGTTTCCTGAACTTGTGGCACTTCCCAATTCAGCTCCCGCGGAGCTCCACGGTCAGGACACTGGGCACACACATACTCCAGCTCTTCCCCACCCCTGCCCTAAGTCCTGGCCACACCAGCCCACTCACCATTTCCCGGTCCCGCCACATTCTCTCGGGTCCCTTGGTTGTGGGATCTTTCAGCTTGGAGTTTTACTTTCTTCCCCGTCCAGCCACTGAAGTCAAGCTCAACAGTGAAGACCTGGCGGACTCTCCTGCTTCTGGGAAACTTCCACAGATAGTTCTTGTCGGGGGCTTCCCAGCACACCCCGGGGCAGAGTCATCCCTGCCTGGCTGTGCCACCGCCCCGCCCCTGCATGCCTGGCTCAGACGACTGCACACCTCCGTGATCAGCTACACCTCTGGCTCCTTCATCCAGGGCAGGCACTGGGGCTGGCTCAGCTGGAATGTTTAGCATGTACCACGTGCTGACTGCAGTATTCTGAACTAATGAAAAGCCCAAACGCACAGTAGGAGGAGCGAAATCCCCATTCTTGGTCACAGGCTCTGGCTCTGGGGAAATGAAGCAGCTTGCTTCCCAGTGCAAAGGGCTGGTGGGCACTTTTCGGGAAGAGGCGATCCCTGGGCAGGTGAGTGGGGAGCAACCCGGAAGCTAATGATGCGTGCAGACGATGGGGTGAGGCGTGGGTGAGGATGAAGATCCCCACCCCAGATGAACAGGGCAGGTTGCCACAGGAAAGAGAAGCCCATCCGGCCTGGCAGATGAGCCCCCCACGCACACAGGAAACCCCAGGACGACCCAAGGGAAAGCCACGCGGGCCAGCAGGCTTCCCAACCGGTTTAGTCTGCTGTAATGAGGTGGTGGAGGTAGGTGGCCAGGGGACAGGCCACAGAAGCACCTGCCCTTAAATCAACAGCAAGGCTCTGGCTGAAGAGGGTCTCCACTCCCTAGCCACTCAGTGGGCCAAATTTTATTTCTGGCATGTCTGGTGTTGACTGGAAAGGAGGTCGTGGTTAGTTACCAAAGGAAGTGGAAAAATCCCCCTGGGTTCACAGAAATACCATGACAGCACTCGGGTCCCCTCAAGTATTTCACAGGCCAGAGCGGAGGACGCACCTGGGGTTTTGGGGAAAGGGGAAAAATTCAAAAGGATCAGACAGGCCAGATCTCCTTAGGCTCTGAGGGAAAACCCAGAGCTCCCCACCCTCCGAGAGGCTCCCACCTCCTCCAGCCTGTGGCGTGACTTGCCCTCGACCCCAGCAGAGACCTAACTCGACAGACAACCAGGCAGTGTGCCCTCCATTCTGACCGTGCGCCTCCTGTGGAACCGAGATGGCTTCTTTGAGATGGAGTACGTAGCTATGCACGGCACTGGGAAAAGACACCCCAAAGGGCTTGGGTGTGCGTCCAGTCTTCCTAGGGGGTGTCCTGCCTGGTAAGTGTGAACTTGCTGCCACTCCCTGGGGGCTACTTGCGGCTGCCTAAGTGGTCGCTGCTGGGAAGGGCTGGAGCGCAGGGCGAGGCGCAGAGGGACAGCAGAGTCACCGCGCAAGAGGCCGTGACTGTGTGCGGCCAGGAAAGCCCCTGGTGCGCTGAGCCTCAGGCTGAGCCTCCGGGCCGTGGTGGAACCTGGGGCCAACCCCGCCTCGCGGACGTGGCACAAGTCGTGTGCTGCCCTGGGTCTCTGGTACTGCAGTCGGCGTACAAAGAGGGATCCCTAACAATGGCATCTGCTCACAGCACCACTGACACTTGGCTGAAGTCAGGTTCAGGGCAGAGTAAAACAGACTCTGGGCAAGAAGAGACGCCAGCTATTTAAACCATGAGCTACAGGACTGCGAATTGTTCGTAAAGAGGGAGCTTTCGACATCATGCGTCTATGGCTCCCATCCTCGGAGGCAAACAGAAATCTCGCTCACTGCGCACACTGAGCCACCCACAGTGGGCTTATACAGGGACCAATAGGGCCTGGGGGCTTATGTGCCATCTGCTACAAGCCCACGGGCTGCCCATTTCCCTCGCCTCTGTTCTCCAGCTCAGCCCGGAAAACGCTCTGCCTTTCGTCCGGGAGCAGCTTTCCCCAGGGGACCACTGGTGCCACCCACAGTAAAGGGCCATGAATGAGCTGAGTCCAAATCTGCCTCTGGACTTGCCCACTCGAGGCCAGCAGACGGAGGACGTCCTTGAAACCCCAGTCCCATCAGCTCCACTCACCTAGAGACACAGTGTTCTCCCCGCACCGCCCCCCACCCAACCGCCCGACCCTACCTGGTGCAGAGAGAGGGCCACACAGAAGCCAGCAGCAGCAGGTCCGGTGGCCTGGGCGACACCAAAATCACTCTCACTTTGAAGGGCAACTTATGTGTGGTCCTCTGCCCAAGATAACAAAGGCCACACTCCGAAGACACCATCCATGCACCTCCCCAAGGGGCTCATCAACTCCCACAGGCAGTTGGGGACAGGGGAGAGGCACCCCTACGAACCAGGACTCTGCCAGGACCAGCTGAGGGAGTTTCTGCAACAGCACTGTTTTCCTTCCCCATTTTTAACAAGAAACAGAAGAAAATTCCCAATCTGCCTAAGTGTTCCTCAGGATAAACAGACCTAAGTGGAAGGCAATACCAAGCCTGGCCCCCGTCCAAGCAAGGAAAAGCCTGGGCTTCACCCTTCCTGAGAGCTGTCCCCCTAGGATAGGGCGGAGCAACGATTCCAGCCCCTCTGACGGGACAGATGGGGCGAGTGGCGCTACCGTGAAAAAGATGTCTGGGCCCTCGGGGTCCCAGCACAGAGGGCGCCCCCTTTCCAACTGCAGCCCCCACAGCTGACAGGGGCCGCGCGCTTTGCAGAGCTGTTCCCGGAGACCCAGGATGTGAACCCGCAGCCTCTTCCAGGACGGTCCCCTCTGTTTGGGGCCCCATCTGAGACAAAGAGGGGAGTCACCGCCATTCTGCTACGGAAGGGCCACAAGGAAAAGAGAGGAGAGGAGGTCTCGGTGGCCACGGCAACCCAGACAACAGCAGGAGCCCAACACAGTCTGGGGCCACCTGGGCCACCGAACTGCTCGCCATGTGCTAGAGCAGCCTCTCCAGTCCACACGGAGGGTCGGTGCCGGGACTTCCTCCCCACCTTTCCCCTGGCGTTCGGAACCCCACCAACAATCCCGGTACCCTTCTCTCTGCCCGAGCCACAAACTACCCATGGAGGCTGGTACAATTCCCTGGTCAAACCAAAGGCAGATGCCCTTGGGTGGGGAGGGGGGCTCAGAAAGAATGATTTGAACTCTCTTTGTTCCCATCACCAACCACTCAATCTTCCCCCAACGCCCACCTCACTGACATCGAGGTTCCACGCCACCTGCCTGGGAGGGACGACTGAGTTAGTTCTCCGACCTCCACAGGGTCTTCAGCGACTTGATCAGAGCTGCTCTCTCCAAGGGGAGACAATGAGCTTTATGAAAATTCCTAAAGCCAATGGGATATGTCTTCTGGCCAAGACCTCTGACCACTGGCTTACTTGTCAAGTTCCAACTCATAATCTTTTAAAAGCATTCCACGCACAGACAAGGAGGCAATGACCACAAACAGAAGAGTAATGAGGCCGGTATTAGGTTTTTGTTTTCCAAACAAGCCAGAGTTTACCCATCCGTATAAAAAATACTTTGCAGTGGTCCCCTCAGGAGGCCCCGCGTTCGTTCCACTGGAGCCTTGCTGGCTCGGTCGTCCTGAGAAGCCCTGCTCTGGAACAGCCTTTGTCCCACAAGGGGCGTCCAGAATGGTGTCAACAAGTCTTTGGCTGCGGCAGGCGCAGCTGAGGCCCTAGGAGCTGAGTGCATTGAACACAAGGTCTCTCCTGCCAAGGTGCTCACTATTTGGTGGCGAAAGAAAGAAAAAGGGAGCAAAGGTTTTTTTTTTAAATGCATACTGTAAGCCAGGTCCTGGGCTAACAGTTTTTGATATGCTGTGATTAGCACATGCACACACACACACACACACACACACTCCCCTAAATTACGAAGACCAAGATTAAGAGAGGTAAAGGGACTCAGCCAACGTCACACAACCAGGAAATCACAGGACTGGCTCTGGCCCAGGACTGCCAGGCTCCCAGGGTGGACCTCCCCCTACCCCCATTGACCTCCCTCCCCAGCCCCCTGCCATCGCTGGGCCCTGTGGTAAACAGGTAACCCCTGTAAAGGAGGCCCCAGGTGAGGCTGGGAGGGACCAAGAGGCTGCTCAGAGCAATGAGACTCTTTCTGGGTCGTCCAGGACCCAGGGAGGAGCTCGTGTCACTCCTGGCCTCACACGTGCCTCCTGTTTACCTTTCCATCAAGAGTTTCGGACCAGCCTGGTGCGCAGGGAGCACTTCTCTAGATAGGAAACAGGACTTTTTAACCCTCCTGACACAGATTCGGTCCGAAGGATGGACACTCAGACACATGCACACCTATCGCCCTCACTCCGCAGAGAGAACACGGTCTACTCAACTTGCCTGCCCCACGAGGAAGAGGAGAAAGCAGGCCATGTCGGAAGCAGTTTCCTACTGTACCCCAAGGGCGGAAGCCGCCCACGTGTCCATCCATGGACAAATGGGTGAACAAAATGGGCTATGTCCACACAATGGGTTATTATTCAGGCTTAAAAAGGGAATTCTGACCCATGCTACAACACGGATGCATCTTCAGGACTCGAGGCGAATACTACATGAAATAACCCAGTCACCAACGGGCAGATACTACACGATTCCACTTATAAGAGGCACCTAGGGCCGTCAAACTCATGGGAACAGAAGGACCTGTGGCAGCCAGGGAGTGGGAGTGGGAGTGGGGGAATGAGGAGTTCGTGTTGAGTGGGGACAGACTGGCAGCTGGGAAGTGAGAAAGTTCTGGAAAGAGACGGTGGTGAGGGCTGCACAACGGGTGACTGTACTTAATGGCACTGAACTGTACGCACTTAAAAACGGTTAAATGGTAAATTTTATGTATATTTTACTGTAAAATTTAAAAGCCTAGTGTATTGTCTTTGAGGGTAAGGCTGCGCATTCTCCTCCATGAACTAACTTCGGACACGTCTGTGAGATCAATTTCTTCTATTCCCTTCTCAGTCTCAGAGCATAAGGCTTTTGAACGGTGGCAGGAGGCAGGCGGTGGCCAAGCATGGCTGAGGGAGCACTGCACACCCGGCAAGCAGGCATTCTGAAGTCCCCAGAAAACCCCCAAATGTGTATGATGCCTTAGCCTGGGCCCAATGCAACAGAAGGAAGGGGAGAACCTAGAACAAGTAGACACCCCTCCTCCCCCAATTTGCAAAATGGTATTTTGGTTAGTGCCTTTGGCCTGATACAAAACAGAACACATCATTTTACTGGAGAAACAAGAAAAGGAAACTGCTAGTCCTAAGACTGATGCCTTAAAGAAAACTGTCTTCTGCCCAATTTCCTCTTGCCCTGATAAACGGTGACGCTGTGATACCAAGCTCTCCATCATGCCATCTCAACAGCAGCGTGCTCCAAATGTGCCCAAACGTGTTCCATTTCTCCCTATTGCGTTGCTGCACCTGATAGGTTCAATTTTAATGACCCCAAACCAAAAAACAAACACGGAGAGCAGCATTACATTGCACCAGCCTGGATCCTGAAGACAGGTTTCAGTGGGTCCCCCGGGGCCCGCCCAGAGCCCACCCAGAGTCCAAAGTACCCTGTCTAGGGCTCCTGCTGAAGCCCAAGAGGAGGCCAGTGACAAAACATGGCAGTCCTGGGAAGACAAGGGAAACAGGCCTGGGAGGAAATCAGTTTTCATCAAGGGCCTGCTATGTGCAAGGTACTGATCTTCATTTTTCATGGCACCTTCACAACCCTGCCATTGTCAAGTTTTCTAAGGGAGAAGAAGATCAGCACTGGGCTCAAGGAGAGGAACTAGAACTTGATTCCAAGTCACGGGACTCCAGCATTTGCTCTCTTTCCATTCTACCTCCGCTGCCTCTCAGATTGGCTTAAAAGAAAATCCTTGCCTGGCTTTTTAACTTCAAGTTTTCCCTAGGCCCCAGCCCAGCCCAGCTTTCCATCTGAGTAAAAAGAACGCCCTCCTAACTGCTATGTCCCAAGTCCCATGAAACGGCGGAGAAATATTTCATAAACACATGCTCAAAAGCCTCTTTAAATAAATAGGAAAGTGGACATCGTTTTTCAAAGGGTAAGCTTCTAAAGAAAGCACTTCCATTCGGCAGCTCTGGAATCCTCAACATCAACCAGCCCTGAGCCCCCTCCCAGCAGCCCCAGCGCTGCTGGGCTGAACTTGGCCTCCAAACCCTAAATCCGTCTCCTGAGAGCCTGGGGTCTGGGCAATAAGCATGCTGGCTGTTTCTCAGCCAGGCATCATAGGCAAGTCACATCAAATACCAGGCTGGATGGAGGCTGCTGTTCAGGAGCTTTGCTCTTCAAAAACAGAAGTGCTCAAGCTATAACATTATACCAACCTGGAAGGAAGAGAGGAAAGAAGGAAAGAAGGAAGGAACGAGAAAAAGAAAATAAAGGAGGACAGAAGGAAGGAAAGAAAAACTCTCCATGAAACAACACTGCTTTGTGTAAGTATTTTTGCCAACACTGTCTTTTGTTTCTACTTTTTCTCTTTCCCAGACAGGCACCAACAATGAGCAGACAATAACAATCTCAACATCTCGCTCTATGTCCATGGCTTTGGTCTTCTCCTGGATCTGGGGGCTTTTTTCTCAGCTGAAATCCCGGAACTGAAATCCCTCAGGCCTAACTGAAACGGAGCGTGCCTGGTCAGTGAACAAAGCGGGCATGTTGGCCCTAACTCGGGTTCTGCTTTCGTCTGGGGACCCAGGAGCCCCTCGGGGCAGCGCTGTTTACAACAGACCCCTCTGGGCAACTTCTGTGAGCAGACAGCCCAGAGCCCTGCTCTTCCCGAAGCTGGAGTACAGCTACTGATGGGCGTGGTGGGTGGGGCCAGGAGCCAAAGTGCAGATGCCACTCAGCGGAGACTGCCTTGGGCTTCTGGAAGGAGTCAGGCCCCAGCACCGTCCCCTTCCTCCTCTCCTGCCTTCTCCTGGCTGGTCTACACTGAACAGTCAAGGGCCGCTGAGAGCCTCTGTACCACACAGGGATTAGGGAAACCCTCGGAGCCTCTGTTTTGGCACGTACCGTCTCAACATTGGAGCCACTTCTGATGGGGGTCTGTAGAGAGTACCGCCTGCTGCTCTCCCCGCCTTTCTAACTGAGACCCATCGTAAGTAACTGAACATATAGCACGCCTAGTATTTTCACACACACACACAAGAGCAGTTTCATAAAACAATACTTACCACTGCTCTGCAGTGTGCGCCCTAACATTTCTATTCTGTGCTATTATAGTCTATTTCATTAAAACATGTTGGGGGTCCACCTTCATTGACCCCCATAACCCATAGTAGTCACAACCTACAGCGGTTCACAGCAGTCAGCCCAACCTTTCTAAGTTAACGTCATGTGCTGACTTCATGGGTCAGACGGAAGGTACAAATTAGTTGATTTGAATCTTATTCCCCTTTCCTGGATAATTCAAGTTTATCCAGGAAGTCCCACCCGGTGCTTATTAGAGAACTCAAGTTACTGGATGGCCCCCGATGACAATGGGTTTTCATAGCCTTGCTCACTCCCCTTGTCTTCAAGGCAGCCATGAAAGAACTCAATGACGTGTTCACGGAACCACGGCTAGTAACCTTTAAGATAGTGCAGAGAATATGAGAACAGTCAGAGGGCTAAAGATGGGCAAATATTTGCCCGGCGTTTTGCCAAATTGGATTCTGGACACTTCCAACTAGCAAACGGAACACTGGATTACAGAACAAGTAACTTGCGACCATTAACAGGGAAAAGCAGAAGTCACAAACAGCTGAAATGGGTTCACTGCGAAAACGTCTCAGTAAATCAATCTCATTCCTTCTTTTGAGGCAGGTGATAAAACCACGAAGAATGTCAGACAGAATGTGTTTAGGTCTCACTACGAAAACGGCAGAGAAATAAAAACCCGAACCAGATGTGGTTGAATACTTTTAAAGCTGTTTGAACAACTATACCCTGGAGGCTACTGATAATGGACCCTGAGGAACCTGGAGGAATGCTTCTATGGGACCCCAGAGGGGTCCTTACTGAGTCCACTCCTCGTCAACCTTTTAATCAATGACTTTCTAAACTTCTGAATAGCTACACTACTAATGGATGTGAAGCGTCCTCAGTCACAACTGATAAATGGATGAATGGGCACCCACACAGCATTTCACAGCTTTACTAAGTATTCCCGCACATCCACCTCAGCTGAGCCTCCCAGGCAGGGAGCCTGGGATTATTACACGCATTGTGCAGTCTTAGAAAGCCAGGCCCGGCCATCAGGATTCCTCAGCCTCAGCCACACTGATGTTCTGGACAGCGGAGTTCTTTGCTTCCCTGGGCGGTGAAGTGTTCAGCAGCACCCCTGGCCTCCACCCACAAAATGCCAAGAGCACACCCCCTTTGAGTTCTGACAAATAAAAACGTCTCCCAACACTACCAAATGTCCCCTGGGGGGGGGTCGGTCCAAATGATCCCTGGTTGAAAAACAGCTGGGTAAAGTGGCTTGATCGAAGGTCCAGCGTTGAAAAGTTGCCAGGACAGCTGCTGAACTTCAGTTTCCTCGTTTTCCCTCCCCTCTCAGAAAGCTGGGAGGGATAGTGAATCGGATAAATCACAGAAATCCGAAGTCAAATGATCTCGATTGACATGCTGGGCCAAAAATCGGTAACAAAAGAGAAGGTCCCTATTTTGGTTTTAAATATATCTAAGCTCCAAGTAAGTCTGGTGCTGGTTTAACAACAGTTATGTATGGCAGACTAGGGTCCATGGGTGGAGGCTCAACCCCAAGTTCATGAGCAGCAGTCCAGGCGTCTCCCACCCTCCAATGTAGTCTAGCTGCCCTAAAATTGGCAGATACACGCAAGAAGAAAAAAAGGGGAAAGAGGATGGGGAGGGTGCCACGGAGAAGAGGCGGCGGGAATGGAGAAACCATGGCTTGGCATACAACACTGCAGTGACTACCCAATGCAGGGGCACCACAGTAAGATGAGGGGGGAAAGAGAAGGGGGAGAAAAGGGACCTGGGACCGGCGGGGACCAGGAAGAGGAGATGAGAAAGAGGCTGAGCAGTCGGAAAGGCCAACATCTCCCAGGCCTCCTCCCTAGCCCTCCGTTATTTATTCCTATCCTACTTGTTCACCCATCCAGCTCCTCCCTGCTCCCCACCCTGGGCACCCTGCTTAGCCCATTACCCACCTATTACTGCCCCTCCTGGGGAGTCTTTGGTTAAAATCCTAGCTTCACCCACATTCTTAGCTGTGCAGTCTGGGCCAATTATTAAAACTCTCTAAGCCTCAGTTTCCATATCTGTGAAATGGGGGTATTACCTACCTCAATTTTGCTATGGGAGCTAATGAGAGTTAGACTGACACACAGCAAGTGCTTTCCAAGGAGCTAACACTCAGTTGCAATAGGAACCCTGGCACGTGGGTAGTACCCATATTCTGCTTACCTGACGGCTCTACCTCTGACAAGGAGAGAAAAAGGCTGCAGGCCTAGCCCCACACTTTCTCCTCTGTTCCTTGAAGGCATGTTTTCTAGTTGCAGCATGAGCTGCTGCTATTTCTCAGGGTCCCTTTGGAGATAAAGTGACCACTAAGAGGACTAACTTTCTCCAGGGATTTTGCTGCTGGCATCGTCCAAGAGAAAAAAAAAAACAAAAAACAGCACTGCGATACCTTAATACCTAGGGAGAGCTGTGAATATTTCCAGTTTTTATCACATTTACGAAAGTCACGGCCTGAGAGCGGAGACACTGCAGAGGTGGTGTGGCCTGAGCATCTGCACCGAGTCCGAGCCCGAGCACCCCCTCCTGGGGGTCAGGGGGCTCCCACAGCCAGCCCCACCCCCTCCCAGGAAAACTCCCCAGCATGGATCACACTCTGTGACGCCTGCTCCCCATGGGAAGGACAGACACCGTGTCCCTAATTAAACAGAAGACACAACCCTGAAGCTCATTCATATCCAGGCCTCCGAGAAGAGATCACAGCAGCATCTCCTAGACAAACAGGTTCACTTTAATTTGAAGGTGTCACTGTATGAGTAATATAATACAATTCACTGAACCAGAAAGCCGGGCAAGCACTGACAGTTGGTAGGCCCGGGGAGAAATGCACTGATTCAGGCTGCGTGCCTGTTGCAACTTGGTCAACCCTTCTGAATCTGCTTCCTCATCTGAAAGGTGATGGAAATAACCATGGTGAGGTGTGATTAAGGCCTGATGCATTTAATGGCTTGGTGCAATGTTTGGTGAACAGTCAACAAAAATGTTCAGTGTCTTTCCCTTTTCTCCATCAATAAGCACTTCTGGAAAAAAAAATCACAAACATACAGAAAACACGGGCTGTGGAATGTCCCCCTTTCAGACGAGGGACAGCTTGCAAGCAGCATGACCCTGGTATCAGGGAACTGCTTCCTCTTCCTGCCACCCCCACTGCCTGGAAGTCAGGTGATGGGCTCACTTTGAGCCTGCAGACACTGGCAACCGCTTCAGGTGGTGCCAGTGAAGGAGAGAGAACTCTCTGGATTCCTCAGCACAAAACCCAGAACTGTCCTGGTGACAGCTGCCCCAGGAAGGCCTCGGATCTCTGGCCTGGCCCGTCTGGCGCCAGCCACACCAGGGCGCTCCACTAGGGTTGGTTGGTGTCTCCTGGGAGACGGCACAGGGGTGGATGCAGGTCCCAAGGCTTAGGACATAGGAGTGGCAGGCCCCCAAGCCTTCCTTCCCTGAGCAGAGCCTTCTAGGGGCCATGTAACCAACCACCTAAACTGGACCCTGAAGGGAAGGTGGGATTTGGTGATACAGCCAGTCCTTGGCTCCACGTCATCCCCCCAAGTGCCTTCCTGTGTGTCTGTCCACAAAAGCGGAAGCACCTCCTCAGACATCATTCCAGGGAAGGGTCCTGCCAGACTGAGCAGAGCAGTCAGCAAAACAGATGCGCCTTTCCATCTGCATGGAAGGGGTCCCAGGGAGGAGCCAAAGCCCTCCTGGGAAGCGCTGGGCACAGCCACCAGGCCCAGAGGCAGGACGGCACAGAAAGCTGAAAAGGCAGCTTTGGGTTTCTCCCGCCCAACTGGTTAAATCTTGTTTTCTGTCCCCTAAATGTCATGGGTGGAACAGCCAAGGGGAATCGGCCAAGGAGAGTCAGTCCCCAAAGGACAGGGCTCTGTGGGGTTTGCCTTGGTCTCTGCAGCACCCACCCCATTGCCCGGCTCCGCCCGGAGGTTTGGGGACTCTGTGGTTGTGAGAGGTGAGAAAGGTCTCTGCCTTAAGGCCCCTAAAGTGGCAGTTACAGCTCCTTCCTGGGCTGAACACAGGGGACATCAGGGCTGGGGAGGCTGAAGGCACGGACAGGGACAGGAACCTCTCTTAAATGAGTGTGGACGCTCTGAGCCAATCAGGGGAGCAGCAGTGACCTTCTGGAACCCTAAGGCCAGAAAATGCACGTCTTTCCATTTCATCTTGTGTCTCTGCGGGCTCGGAGCAGGGCTCAGCTCATCAGCCATGTGTGAAGAAGACAGGCTACCCCTACAGGTGAGTGGGTCATGACTAATCCCCAAACCCGGAGAGGAACAGAAAAGAAGGACCTCTCCTCTGGGAGGTCTGTCCCAGAGCTGGGGAGCTGCTGACCCAGGTCCGAGGAGGAAGAGAAAGGGCAGCCTCAGTGGGAGGCTATGGAAAGCTGCCCCCAGATGGGGCATTCCCTCTGCCAGGCACCTGAGCGAGAGCCCAGCTCTGGACCCAGCTTCCCCCACCCTGCCCCGCTGTGGCTCACTCCATACTCACACATCTGCTGGAGGTCTCCGGTAAGAGCCCTGGGCAGCGCCCGCTCTGCTTCTCTGGTCATGTCTCAGGCTGGTGCCCTCTCCAGCCCGACACACTTCTATGCTTAAAACTAAGGGAGGCTGAGCCTGGCAGCACGGGAAAGGGCTGGCAAATGAGTATCAAATCAGTGTCAACTGCAAGTTCTCACAGCAGCCAGGGACGACCAGGGAAGAGCTGCTGGGCAAAGAACAATGCCTTGGGTTTTCCTCCCGCTCCTTGAACTCCCCATGGCCCTCTGGCCTCCTCTCACCCCCACCGTCTCCCATAAAGAACAGCCTTGGCTTTCTAACATGTTGATAATAAGGGCCTATCAGGCCAAGAGGGAGGGAAAGGTCTCCGCCAAGAGGAAAGTGCTCAGTGGTCCGTTTGTGCAGCATGAAAGCTGAACGTGGCGGCCTCCTGGTCCCAGTGGTGGCACTGTGACAGAGTGAGCAGAGGTGCGAGCGCAGGACACCTCGAGGATGGCCTCCGAGGGTCTCAGCACTGCCAGCACCCTCAGGTGTGGATGCATTGACCCCCTGATTTGACCACCTGCACTGAGAGGCCGGGCAGAGCAGGGCAGTGAGGGGCCCAGACTCCAGAACCAGGCTGCCTGTGTTCGCAGGCTAAAATCTTCTCTGACCTGGAGAAGTTCCTGAACCTCTCTGTGGCTTGGTTTCCTCATCTGCAAAGTAGCCATAAGAAAACTTACCTCCCAGGGCCATTGATGAGGATTCAATAAGCCAAAATACTCGAGCACTCAGAACAACGCCTGGCACATATTAAGCACTCAGTAGCGAGCCATTATCACCTGTACTGTCAGCTTCTAGAAGCAGCCCTCCCTCAGATATTATTCTCCTCCAGAGCACACACTGTAGCACAGCCTCATCCATTTAAAAGCAAAAACACTTAGTACCACTTACCATGCAGGCAAGGCACTTTTTACTCCCATCACACCATCCCCACCTAAGCCCAGTGCAGGACGCATTTTCACCAAAGGTAAATACCCTGCCTACACCAACATTAGTAAGGGGCCGGGCTGGGACGGAAACCCAACCTCTGACTCCAAAGCCTGGCCCTTCTTTCCACAGGCCACACTGCCCGACCACTGGTCACCATCTGGCCCTGCGTGGGGTAGATGTCAAGCAAGACAGCAACAGAAGAGATGCTGGGGACCTCAGAAGAAATTCACTACCGTGCAAAGGCCTGTGTCTTTTTCAGGACCTAGGTTTGTCGTCATCTGCAGCGTTCCTTCTGTCTCTGGACTTTAGACTCCATAGGGCATTACGTGGCAGCACAGGGCATCTGCAATTCTTCACGGGAACACCCCCCCCCCCAAGAACTTCAGATGCTCCTGGCACTGGGAGCAGAAGCCAGCCATGCAGGGGCTGTGGGTGGTGCAGGTGAGGCGCCCTGCTGTACAAGCCCGAACTCCTGCTTTGGAAGATATACCACTGCCATCAAAACAGAAAGCACCATCCCCAAGGAATTCCTGGGAGACTCAGTGGGTGCTAACACCATGCTAACAACAGCCCTACTTCAAAAACTTGACTTTCCCCATTCGCTCCAAGGGCCTTGTGTCAAGTTCCAGAAACAGAGACCTACTCAGTAGTAAATTGTCAGCATGGCAGGAAGTAGGAACTGCTGGCTGGACCCTCAGTAACCCACATGGTTCTGATGGGAGGGCTCAATGTCACAAATAACCAAATCCTTCTAACCGACAGCATCAGCACCATCAACACCCCCTAATTCTGCAGAACAATCAGTACCAAAGAGCCATTTCCTGCTCCCCAATTGCTCCTTTATCAGAAATCTTCCTTCTCCTTCCCCCTCGGAGGGCCATGCACACACAAAAAGAGGATCAGAACAAGCAGGAAATGCTTGCTTGAGACCAGAGAAAATACCTGGGAACAGAATGAGACAAGACAACAGCATCAGATATTTGTTGAGCAGGACAAGTATTTCCCCAGCAGAAAGATCAATGTGACCACTCCCCCTGTTTCTTCACGGTGAGGTTCCCAGAAAGAATGACCTTCTGCCAGGCTGCCCATATTTGTCCTAGGGTCACTCTATCTGTTTAAAAGGCAGGAAACAACTGGCACTCCTGCTACAGAGAGAGAGGAGCTGAGTTAACCACACACGCACAGTAGGAGCATGGCCTGAATTCAATCATTAGGCTCCAAAAAATGCACACCTGCTTGCAGTCTCTTTACTGAGCAGGTGATAATAAAGATCAATGGATAGGGCACTTCCCCCCCTTCGCCAGTCTAGGACCCCTTAAGACTAGAGTGGGTGGGACAGGGACGCCTGCAACAGTGTGCTAAGCACAAGAAAGGACATTTAAAGAACGTGGACCACCAGGAGCCCAGAAATACTGCCTTCCAATAGTGGTTTCCTTTGGTCGCTGGTGTTTTTTGATCTATAACAGTTCCTTGCCCCCAGCTCCCTCAACCTTAAACAACTGGGTATTTGAGTCATTTTACTTCTTTCTAATTAAACCTTTTTTCCTCTCGTAGATAATTTACACTGACCCTATAGAAGAAAAATCTGAGCTGATGGAACCGCAAGAGGTGGTTTATGTTCACAACAGTAAAACATCTAAACCAAGCATGCCCTAACATTTCGGCAGCTTCAACGCTGAGGTCTGACGAGCACCGGAGAGAATCCACTGGACCTGCCAAGGGCTGAGTGTGCGTGTTTAAGTAGAGAGAGAGACTGTGAGGAACGCCTGGGTAGGTGCAAGGAGAAAAGCTGCAGGTGTGGCTAAAAAAGTGACTTGCACAAGCAGCCCGATCATCTAAGCCGCAAACCCAGGGCCAGCACCCCGAGGGGAGCAGGACTGAGCCTTCCCTGAAACCAGCGAAAGCCCGCACCGAGGACCCATCCCTGAAACCAGCGAAAGCCCGCACCGAGGACCCAGGGGACCCAGGGGACCCGGCCTGACTTCATTTCTCACTGGAGTTGTTTACAATCAACGAGCTGCAGTCCTTCCGCCCCGCCCTCGGCCTCGCTCGCACCCTCCCTGAGGTTGGTGGGCCGAAGCTGGGAGCCGCCCGGGGAGGTCGGGGTGGGAGGGGCGCGAATGGGGTGCTCTTCCTCCCCGCAGTTTCTCCCCCAGCCCGGGTCCCCAGCAAGGACGCCTCCCGAGGGCCCCGCCTGCCGCCCACACGCGGAAACCCGCCGGTGGGGAGGGGGCACTGCCTCCCGGCATGCTCAGCGCCGGTCACGTGACGGGGGCGGTGCCCGGGAGGCGGAGGCTGTACCGCCCCCGGAAGCGGGGCTGGAAACTCTGTTTTGTATGTTTGCTTTGTACCAAGTGGGAAGTACCACTGTATCTTGTTAGTGAAAGAATCCCCGTGCTGTCTTGCAGCTCCGTGGTCTTCTTGGGAGAATGGATGTCAATCTCGGGTTCCTCTTTTGTAAATGGGTACAATACAGACATTTGTCAAATGGGTAAAATAGCTCTTTTGTAGGGGTTTTGTAAGACCTGAAAGGGGCAGTCTGGGCCTGCTGACTTAATTTATTAAGAGTTAGCAATAACTTGTAATTGGTATTTTATGGCATGCTAACCAGATTTCTCTGAAGTGTTTAGATAATCCATACTTACGCTAATTAGCGTTGCAGCTCCTTTTTTCATACTGCAAAGTAAGTTGCATTCAGCCTGAGTGAATTATCAAATTATCAGCTCTTAGGCCTTCCTCTCCCATTCCTCTTACCCCTAGGAACAACAATTTTTGGTCCAATATTAGTTAACTTTGTGCAAGGACTGATTACCCACCCCCCAAAAGTACTTCGTTTCTCAGGCAACACTGAGCTTAACTCCAAGGAGACCTTGGAAAGGGTACAGGTTCTATAGCCAGAGCCATCAGACTTAACCTTGTATTTGCTTAGATCTCGAACAGTGAGAGGCCCAGCTCTAACACTATTTATTCAGACCCCAGAGATCTTTTGTTGATTCAGCCTTAGGCTGCATTCAACATACTTTGCATGATACAAGGGCTGCCTCCTGAACTAATGAGTGAAATACACATGAACAGTACAAGCGCTTCAGAAAAAATCTGTTGGGCATGTCATAAAATCGCAATCACAAATTACTAATTATTATTAAATTAAACCCAACTTAATTGTGCATGACTGAGAAAGTTAATATGACTTACCCTTTTACAAATTATATAATCTTGGCTAGCCACCCCACAACACCCACCGTACTTGGTTACATTCTTCTGTACAAAACTTCTTGTGTGTGCTGATGAAGATGTATGAGGCTGGAGAAAAATCCAGCTGGTTTCTTTTCCTGAGGCACTATGAAAAAATCGAAACTCGGGCCACAATGAAAATTGTCTTTCCAGAAGACTTTCTGGGGGATGCAACATTTTCTGTCTGGAGAAACACAGAAAGCCCCTGACCAAAGCACTGGAGATAAAAATGACACGGGGAATAGAATCTACAGTGGCTGGAGACAAAGCAGTGCACCATTTTGGCAACTTCACAGCCAGGCTTTTTTCCAGAGATCATTGGTGACTTAAGTGATAGATGGTCACCAGGACAGTGCCCAGTCTAGCAGTAAGGGGCTTTCATTTCTACAGTGGATAGGGGAAAACCTGTGACTTCACCCAGCTTCATCCACTTCATTTGATGTCTTGAGCTGGAATGAACTTTCTTAAAGTGGTAGACTCCTTTGCACTGTGAAACAAAACTCCTCATAGAACTTACAACTGGAAGGGAGAACGACTGGCAAAATTGTGTTATGTGCTTTTAAACAGAACACCTCTTGCTTGGTCATAGGTGTTAAATGTTCTGAGATGAATTCCAGAACAGGCAGGTAACGGGAACAGCCCCTGTACCTATGGGAGAACCGGGCCCGTAGGGTCCCACACTGAGGTCATTCTTTATCACTCTCTCCATGTTTTACAGAAACCTTTTGGTGGCTCTAGAGGGAGGGAGGACATTACAGACACATAAAATTGGGGTTGATGATTCTCCTCTCTCCCTCCTGCCCTCAGCCACCTCAACCTCCCGGGTCAAACCAAAGATTCACAAGTGCCTGTGAACACAGAGGCACACACATGCCTTCAGCATCCCGCAGGAGACTTGCATCTGTGACTGGTTCCGCCCCATTCCAGGAAGCAGGGCCAGCTCCCACAGCTGCTGGAGGCTGTGGGCATCTCCCTGCCAGCTGAAGTCAAACTACCCTGGGAACATTCTCCTGACCCCTGAGAATGGATCTGTCGGGCCTAAGAGTCATTCTCTTAGGCAGGTCATTTGAGGGATGAGAAAAGCCCCTGGGAACTGAGCTGGGAAAGCACTCATCAACCGGAAGACATTTTCTCTTTTCTGATCTCCAGCACTCCTTTGCTCAAAAAAACATCGACTCCACCAGCCTGTTCTCTCATGTTCCAAGCTGCTAAAGACTACGGGGTCAGCAAGCAAAGGCTGCTGGACGCTGACAGTTGCCAGAAACATCTGAGCAGCTTTCCCCCCCTTGTGATATGAAAGTCAAAAATGTGTTTGTAACCCATCGTCCCCCAGACACAGCCCCCCATGAAACCGGAAAGATTTCAAAAGTTTTGGTCAGAATTTTAAAAGAATGAAATGAAGGGAAAGAACATGGTATCACAAAGTGGAACTCAACCCTGAAAAAGAACAAACAATAAAAAACAAATAAAATTATCTGACATTAAAACCCTCGGGAGGGACATCTGTTTCCTCCACTTCATCCTTAGGTTCCTTGGCCGGAAACTTTCTAGAACTTGTGCTTTCTGAGCTGAAAGGGACCTCAGAGCTCAGCAAGCCTTTGGGTTCTAACTCTGCAGACTGTGGATTGGAGTTGTGATGGACTTCTAGCCATAAATGTCCCGAGAGGGCACCCAAATTGGTTTGTGAAATGTACATTTCCCCAGCGAGAGGGGGCACGGCCTCCAACCACTTATCAGAATGGCAGAAGACCCCCCCAAAAAGGGTTAAAAACCACTGATCTGGTCCAGCTCTTGGACTTTATGGATAAGCTCCAGAAAACTCAATTGAGTACTCCAGGTGACAGAGCAAATTATATGTCACCTTTTAAAGCTGGTTGGGCCCCGTGGGAGGAGGAGGACACCACAGGAGCTAACAGGCCTTTGCCCTTTCTAATTATAAGGATTCCGTGAAGTGTCCAGCCGCCACTCTGTCTGGCCTTCTGGGCCTGGGAATGTTGGTCACCACTCTGTCATCAAGGTGCACAGACAGCCAGGGGACTGGGGCTGGCTGGATATGGCCAGTGGCCAGCTAGCTAGCTAGCCCCCAGTCATCAGCTTGTCCCCAAATTGCTCCCTGGGTGTTGAAAAAGGTTTTTTTTTTTTTTTTTTAACAAAACCCAGTCTTCACAGGGTGAGGCATGGGCCAGCCCTCTAAGGACTCATCGCAGACGCTGGTGGCATTAAGAAAAGTTAGTAAAAGCCACTGCCCTTTACAAATGAGTAGCAGATGATCCCTATTTCCAGGCCAGGGCAACTAAGAACAATTTCACGAGGGAACTAAAAAGGATCTGTTAGTAAACTGGAATGAGAATGCCGTTGCAAAATAAAGTAGATTTTAAGAGAAAACCACAGAATAGAAACACACTGGCAATTAACAAGGATATTGTTATATAATACACATGTGCTCTACATAAAAACGCTCTCAGCAAGGGCTGTCTTTACATTCAACTGCATGGTTGGTCCGTGCGGATACAGGCAATTCACATAGGAATAACTAAAGATCCTTATCCTCACAAGGGAACACGTAGAATCCCACGCGAAAACCAAAGAACCACAAGTTAAAACCTTGTGGGACAGTCGGGCAACACTAAACTACAAACAAAACCCGATGGTGGTGGGGAAGCGGGAACATCTAAACTCCTCAGCTGTCCCTGGGGTTGGTCTCACATTTCCAGAGGGCAAGGTGGGAAGAGGACCCAGCGGGGCGTTCCTCTTGGGCTCTGCTGCTCACACCATCGGGAGCAGCGTTTCCCAAGGGAGTCACAAATAGGAGAGGAGAAAGGGTGGCTTTTCCGAAAGTGCTTTACTGCAGCTCCGAGTAACAACAGTACCTCCAGGGGAAGCACGGCGACGGACAACACGTCGTGCCCCAGAGCTCACGCTCCGAAGTCAGACTGCCGGCTGTTTCTAGATTCTCTGTGCCTTGGTTTCCTCATCTGAAAGTGGGGCGCTGTGAGGATTAAGTAAAATAATCCACGTACAACTCTGTGGAGAGTGCCTGGTGCATAGTAAGCACTTGATAACAGTTAGGTGCCTGTATCATTTATACATTCACTTAAAAGGACAAGCAGATGCCCTGTATCAATTCATGAAAGTGAAAATGTGAGATGACATGAAAATGATTAAATCAAAGGGTAAAGTGAGCACAATCGGGTGACGATTATGTAACGCGATATGAGGCAGCTTATCAGGCTGTGCACTTGGAGTGAGTCAGTCAGTCGTTCGGTCATGGTGTGAGTCTTCCTCTGTAATGTTTAGGTGACGTTAAAAACCAAATCTATCAGCACGGCCTCAAACCCTTTGTGGGGTGTGGTCGGGAACAGAACGAGGGACCTGATTTGGGGAGTCTACGCTGCCCCTGAAGGGACGTGGCAAAGGGTGTGCTTCATCGAGCTGTTCCAGGAACAAATATTTGAAGTCATTGTCATGCCAGAGACTGACCTAGGCATGAGCGTGTGACACACTGGAGTCAGTGAGACACAGGGGAGGTCTGCTGGGTGTCTTCTGAGAAAGATGCCTTGGACACAAGGGAGACCCAGCCCTCTTTTCTCTCCACAGGGCACTGTGCCCACACAGGACACTTGGACCTGCCATCCTGTGATTCTGAGAAGAGATAAGTCAACACGCTATGGGCCCGGGCAGGGTGACGCAAAGGACACAGGCCCTAGTGACTCTGTCGCACAAATGCACTACCCAACACTGAGCTGCCTGTCCTGCGACTTCTTCCTGGAGGTGAAGCGATACATTTTTTTTACTGTTCAAGCCAGCTGACTGGCAGATTTCTGCTTCTCGTCGCTGAGGGCATCTTAACTGATGAGGAGGGAGCCTGGGCAGCGCCCCTGAGGGAGGGCTGGCGAGCCCTCAGCTCCCTGGAACTTTGGATTCTGCCAAGACTCCTCCTCGTAGCCCATCCCGGAAGACAGCCTAGAGGAGGTGGAAGAAGAAAGGGACCTGGCATTTCCATCCCTGCATACAAAAGAGCGCTACCCAGGTCTAAGGACAACTCAGATGGCACAGCAAGTAGCTGATAGTACTGGGCAGCACAGCCCCAGACACCTGGCTCCTTAGCAGGGGACTCCAGAGGCCCCCTAGCCACAGGCCTCTCATTTCTGCATTCACACATTTCACAAAGGCTGGGACAAAACTGCCTTCTGGAGGAGGGCTGCCTGGAAAAAGTACAGGACACCCAGTTCTTCCGAATCGCAGATAAACAACAAGTAGCTGCCCAGTACAAGGATGTGCCCTGCGTGAGGCTTCCGAGCCCTTGCCCCTGTTCTGAGCTGCGCCCCCCCACCCTCTGCCACGCACAAGGGCCTCTGCCTGCGCCCTGGAAAGAGGTGGCCTCCCTGGCCCCCCCCCGGGCTGTTGTCTGGACGGCCCTGGGTGTGCCTGGCCTGAGGGAGGAGGGTGGCCAGTGCCTGGCCTCCCAAGGTCTCTGATGAGCACAGGAAGGTCTGACGTGCGTTTCATAGTAACAGACAAGAAGTGGTGGACACTTAAAATGCGAGGGTGGGGCAGGCGTGACTGCGGTCCTGAGAGGTCTGGAAACTATGCAGCAAGCTGTGGGAGGAGGCTGGGGAGGGAGGGAGCCCAGCGGCTCCTGAGAGCCAACTCCCCCCCGCCCCAAGAACTTCTTAGGCGAAGCAGGCGCGATGATAGGTCCCTGACCTACCTGGCTTTGGTACGGCTCCTATGACTTTGTGGACGAATGGTGAAGAGCGGCAGTAGGCAGGGCCCTGGCCTGTCCACTGTCTACAGACTGACCTTATCTGTGGTCCCCTGAGGCGATAGGTCTTTCTCCAGGAGGCCATGTCTTACAGTGTAGTCACCCAGGCCAAAGGCAAGGCCTGTTTAACTTGCTTTGGTGCGGCAGGCACTACCTACCTGCTCACAAAGGATCCCTTAGCGAAGCTGGCCGCTGGGAGTGGGGCCTCACTTCCTGGAACCTCGCTTTCTGGTTCCTGTCTGGTACCTCTGCTGGGCTGTGCCAACGGCCACCCTCCAGCCCAGAACTGGTGCATGGTGAGTGCCTGTGGAGAAACAGCTCACCGACTGAGGAAGACTCAGCAGCAACTGGCCCAAAAATTCAGTCGAGTCCCAGCAACAGACAGACCGATGACCCTTCCCTGTCTCTCTCTGTCCCCTGGTTCTCGGCCGCCCGTAGAAAGTGCTGGGCCAACTGGCATTGTGGGAAAAGAAGTTTGGGGAGGAGCGGCTGGTGACTGTGACTTTCAGAACCAAAGGGAGAAAACCCAGGGACTCTCTTACATCTACAGGGATCCCTTCTAATTAGTTGTCTTTTTTCTTTCTGGAAATGGGGAGGAAAACTCCGAAACGGCAGGTAAGAAGGCGCGAGCAGGGCCTGCCCCCTCATGTGCCGGGCCCGGAGCACGTGAAGAGGCAGCATCTCTTGTTCGAACAGCAGGAAGAAAGACCATGGAAGGCAGTCAAGCACAAACCTTTCCCCTTTCAATTCCGTAGTCTCTCTCTCAGCCTGCCGCAGTGCTCGACTGTGGCTACGCCACACCTCTGGGCTAGCGTGGACACTGCCGGGACCCAGGGCCCTCACGCCACGGCTCTGGCCACTCAAGGGGGCTGTGGATTCCCCCCAGCAGCCATAGGTCAAGGGCAGAGAGGTCTTCTCTTCTCACAGGCCCACCTGAGGACGGGAGCATGCAGAGGGACTGCCACCTCCACAGGGGACATGGATCTAGGGACATGGTACCCAGATCAAGAGTGAGCACGAGGCTCATTTCTCACAGAGTTGACCCTCTGTGGCCCTGCCAGCCTGAGGTGGGGGTGGAGCTGTACTCTCCTTGTGACACCGGGGGAACAGATGCTGGCCCTGCCTGATGGACCCAAGGGCCAAAGACGCGAAATGACCTGCCTGGGCCAGGCAGTCGCGAACAATGCCAGTAATGCCCCATTTGATAAACGGCACAGGGAGATTTCAAGTCACCATGGAAACCTACCCATCTGGACTGTCTCTCATTTGCTATGCAGACTGCAAGTGCCAACAGAAATCCCTCAGGAGCGCTGCCCGTCATCTTCACGGGGGGAGCCGAACCTCACTAGGGTGTCTGCCGGTACCTGGCATCCCTCCCACCGCAATTTCCATCCCTAACCCAGAGGCCCCACGTATAAAGGAAAGAAGGGGAAGAAAGAGGGGGTTCATGGCAAGCTGGGAGCATGTGGGTCCCCCAAGTCATTCAGTGACAGCTCCCCAGTGTGAGGCTGGACGCTTTTCCAGGCCCCCTTAGTTCCCTCCCTCTGCCAAGCAAGCCCCGTGCCAGGCGTTTCTGGGAGAATGTTCAGTTTCTCAGAAAGGATGCCCAGCCAGGCCCCCCAGGTCTGGGAGAGGGGCTTCAGGAAATCTCCGCGGTGGTGTACAGTAAGCCGCCAGGGTGGAAACTTAGCAAGAGTGAGATAATAGTCTTGGTTTATATATAGCACCTGTGTCTTCCGGAGACCTCAAAGCATGGGGGTAAGAGCAGGGTGTAACCTCCTTCCTACCACCTGAGGGGTGGGCAAGGCTCACTTGGAAACAGCCCTTCTCGGAGCCCTGGCTAGTCCCCTCACCCCAGCAGACGGGAGCCTCTTGCTGGGGACTGTCGGGTCCTCCCGAGGTCCACAGCAGTCTGGTCTCCCACGCCCCCGGTCACTGAGGACACAGTCCCGGTCCTAGGGTAGGTGAAGGGTAAGCAAGTGTTCACAGCCTCCCTTTACCACATGGGCGATTGAGAAACAAGGTGATGAAAGCGGAGCTACAAGAGCCGCTGTGACCGGCCTCAGTTTCCGAAACAAATTCCCAGGGCCGCTGCATTTGCAGACACTTCCTGCTCAGCCTAACGCAGGCCCGTTTCCCAGCCAAGAAAACAAAGGGGGTGGAGGGAGCAGCGGACGGGGAGGCAGGGGGCTGGCCCTCGCTCAGGCCCTCCACTCAGCAGCCTGTCATCCTCAGGCCCACCTGTCTGTCTGTCCAGGCCCGTGAGCTCAAAGCCTTACTCCATCCTTACACTGGCCGGTTCTGCACGGCCTGCTGAAGCTCGGAGAGGGGTTCCTTCAGCCTGTTGCCCTCAGAGGGAGAAGAGAAGAGTGCAGGCTGGTGGAGGGGGGTGCATCACAGAGCACCCCGAAGTCCCTGACCGAGGAAGGAGACGCACACAGCCTGGGTGAGGCAGGTATCAGCAAACCACAGGGTGGACGGTCATTAACGCTCGCCCATCTGCACAGCCTCCCCCCGGAGCCCTCCCCTCGGGGGCACACACATGCACACATATCCCTGCACCCACATGTGTGCACACTTGTACATGCATATGTAGGCACCCACACATGCCTGTGCCTACACGTTCCGGCAAGACCCCCAAAGTGAGGAGACTCTGGACCTAGCTGGCTGTTCCGGGTTCTTCTCCTCCGTGCAATGCCCCTACCTCCAAGTTCCCAGACCGCTTCTACTTGCGTCTCCCTTTGAGTCAACACCTGTGCCCCCTCCCCCTCCCCCCTTTCTGCCCCCCCCCCCTTGCCCTGGCTCCCTACACACCATGCCGAGAAACAGTTCAGAAACACAGTGGAGCAGGTCTGGACAGAGCCCTTCATTGGGAAGGGAAGTGGCCAGGGACTGCTATTTTTATGTCTATTTTTCTAAGACCTCTGCGTCCCCTCTGTCAAGGGGTGACAAGGACTGCACCCTCCCCACAGGTTTCCGGTTTTATCCCGTTTTAGATCCACAGCAGCCAGGCTCTGTCTCTATCTGTCCGCCCCAGGGCCTGGGACAGGGCCCTGGTCTGAACGCGTTTCTGACAGGGCAACATTCCTGCGTTTACAAGCAATTTGCTTAGGTTTTCTAAAATCATCTCGAATGTTCTCGGGGGCTACTGCTCACATCTAGCACTGTCCCCTATATCTCAGAGCAGCCCCATACGTGTAGAGGTTACAAGGGACACCATCTATGTGACACTGGGCTTGGTCTTGGGCTTGGAAGGGGCTCTGTCTGCTACAGAAAGAGCCAGAGACAGCGTCCTGGGTGTTCAGAAAACCACCGTCATCCTGAACAGTGACCTTCCACCTCATGGAAACCGGCCTATGGCATCCAGGCCCCACTGGCTGGAATGGCCTTTCCCACTCCCAACGTCCTAACTCTGAAGATGCGGGCCTGTGACCTGGGCCCATCCCACGAGGACCTGTTGGACTTATTCAGAGAATTCAAATTTTTTAGAACATTTGTAGCCTAATAGTTCTCCTTTCGCTCATCAAGTTCTCGCTGAGTTTGACAAAAGGCCATTCTTCAAAGCCAAGCTAGGAGGCCCTCAAGAAGGTGGTGGGTTGTCCCTGCTTGTACATCCCAAGTGTGGGCCTTTGACATCTGTGGGAGACAGGAGAGTGGCCCCTCAAATAGCTCCAGTCCTTCTGGGCACATGGTAGGACTTGGTGCCCCGCCCCCTTACAGTTAGTTAGGTGAGAACATTAGACTTGCTCAGTCAACTATGAGCAGAAGTGATTCATGCTGCTTCTCTGAGATGAAGCTTTACAAGCCAGCCTGCCATTCGCCATACTCTCGTACCCTCTGCCACGGTGACCAGCACAGCTCCAAGAGTGGCCGTGCCATCAGCCTGGGTCACAAGGTGAGGACAACATGTAGCAGAGGCCATGGCCGACCCAGATCAGGTATGTAGCATGGGCAAGAAATAAACCTTTGACGTCGTAAGCCGCTGATTGTGGGGCTGTTTGTTACTGCTGCATCACCTAGCCCATCCAGACTAACACCTTTGCCTGGAAGGAAGAATCGTATAGCTGCTGTGAGCCCGGCTATTGTTTGAAAGGAGGAAGCAAAAAAACAGCAAGAGAGAGGGAAGTGAAGGGCCCATAATAAACGGACGCCCCTTAAAGCCGCCTTGTTTCCTCATGCTTTTGTGCTTCTGCGCACGTGGGCCTTTTTGTCTTCCCAATACGCTCCCCCTTTCTCTGCCTAGGTAGGGGAATGCCTTCCAAATCGACTCAGCACCATTTCTGGGATTTTTCTTCTTGTCAACCCCAGGGAGAGCGGCATCTGTCCTATGCTTCCTTCAGGCATTGGGTGGACTTGTCACCGTAAACGCATGGACACTGCATTGCAGCTCCTACTACCTGGGAAGCAAGAATGAGTGGTGGTTATGGAGCGTGCGCTAGGGCAGTGGGGTTTTTTTGTATTTATTTATTTTTATCCTCACTTGAGGGCATGCTTATTGAGAGAGAGGGGAAGTGAGGGAGAGAGAGCAGAAGAGAAACGTCGATTGGCTGCCTCTTGCACACACCCCAACTGCGGACTGACTGGAGACTGAGCCCACGACCTAGGTACATGCCCTGACTGGGCATCGAACCCACGACCTGAGCCACACCAGCCAGGGCTAGAGCAAGGGTTTTCAACGGGGGCGAGCTGCCCCTCAGGGGACAGTTGGCCATGTCTGAAGACGTTTTTGGTTGTCATCTGGTTGTTATAACCATGAGGAGGTGCTACCGGTCAAGGATGCTGCTAAACATCCTACAGGGCACAGAACAGCCCCCAGACCCGAAAAATACCGACAGTGGTCCGTAGTGCCAAAGTTGAGAAACGCTATTCTAGAGTAAGGACGCCTGGGTTCACATCCTGGCATCCATCCTGGTATTTTAGGCATGAAACGCCTCATTCAAGACCCACCGCATAATAAATGTGTGATCGATGTTAAATATTGGAACCTGCCTCCTCGACTGCAGTGAAAATGCCTAGAGGGTAGGGATGGAGCTTTGCAGCTTTACTCAGCACAGATCCCTACGGGCCAGCGTAGCTCTGATGTGGTCAGCACACAGTGGAAGTGCACGGACAGCACCAGTCAGGAGCTCGCCCTCTGCCGCAGCCCAGTGAGTGACAAAGGGCAGATACAACCCTCCGCCTGGCGCCCAAAAGGCGGAGTCTGAGCATGGAGCAAAACCTCTGCTAGGTGCAGGGGGTGGGTTGCATTTTGTTAGTTCTAGTTCATCACAAATACAAGGAGAGTAACTCTTAGTTAACCAGAATATTTAAGAAGTGAGATCAACACACACCCCATCCTGGAAGAATGCGAGTCCACGGAAAAGAAATGTTCCTGCAGCGATGCTATCTGGAGAAGTGACTGGAATCCAAATGAGCTACTTGCCAATAGCCCTATTGTATTTCATTTACTTACCCTCAAACCAAGCACACATATCAAATTTTAGCTGGACTCAAGAATGTAACAAGAGTTTTTATTTTTCTTTGAAGTCCCCTGAACGAGTTCAAAGCAGAATCAAACCTAAGTCTCCAAAGCAGAATAATCCTCTGAACCAACCCATCCTGGGATTCAGCTACATCTCTGGCCTTGGGCCCAATCAAAGGACCATTAAAATGTTCTGGAATATTCTAATGGCCCCCAGGGACTGTGCGAGAAGCCTGTGACCATCTACCTTCTTGAGACTGTCTCCACTTTCCGCTTCCCTGGGCTCAGGGGACACATGTAAAAACCCTTCTGCCCATTTTCCAAAAACCCTCTAAGTCCACAGAGAACACAGTTTCTTCTTTGTGACAACTTGTCTGTACAAATACACCAAAGGAGATTCTGCAAATGTTATACTTCGTTATACCAAGGGAGAAACAGCCATGCCTTTTCATTTCCAATGACCCACTGGAAGGGAGACTCAGGATGCTTATTTCATATACTGTGAAGTGCCGTGCACAGCGAGCAGAAAAACCAAAACAAACACACTCTTAAGCAGGTGCCGTTGACCCTACTTCCCAATGAACCAAACCCTCCAGCAGGCCCCCAAACTGGTAGCGATCCCAGGAACCCTCAAGACCACTTCCTGCTGCCCGTCCGGGACAGGAGGCAGAAGGGAAAAAAACAAATTCAACCACCCTGCCAAGCAGCCTAGGGTGAAAGGGTGGAATTCGGGTTGAAAGAGAAAAATTATTTCAGTCAATACCGTCTTGGCAGTTTTAAGTTATATACACACTTTCCCTTTCTTCTTGATTGACGTAAGTAAGGGAAGTGTTTCTGGGACCTTCAGTGCGACCGTGTTGCAAAATTCAAGCTGAAGCACAGGCCCCCCCAGATCACAGAGGGAAGCGGGAAGGGGCCCCGCAGAGAAGGGGCCTGGTCCTGGCCCCAGCCTTCCAGGGAGGCCCGGAGCGGGGCCAGGCAGGGTGGCAGGGAGACACTCCACAGTTGTCCCTTTGCTTTTCTGTTTAGGCCCAGGCCCCACAACCCATCCGCACCTTTCCTTAAATTCAGCACCTGTGAGTCAGCTTTGGCGGAGCCACAGCTGCGGGGACGTGATGTGTGTGCTAGGGGGAGGCAGAGAGGGTTGGAGCACGAAGGGACCTGGGAGATGACTAAGCACCCTCACCTGAAGCCCTGACAGGTGAAGCTCCCATGGGGCTGGGGGTGGGGGGGTTAACACCCAAGGTGTTTGACACCTGCCTGCATTCTCGCAGCACTTCTGTGGCATTATTTTTTTCAGCTGGATCTATTTCCGTGAAGTGGGTATACAGAGGGCAAATAAGTACATACAGATGCTCAGGGCCTTTAGGGAAAAACAAATTAACACCACAACGAGGCAGCCCTGCGTTACTACCCGAGTGGCCACAGTGAAAACTAGTAATGCCACCCCGTGCTGGGGGAGCCTCGGGGAACCGGATCCCGCCTCCACTGCTGGTGGGGAGGTACAAGGGTGCAGTCAGGCTGGCAACCAGTTCGGCAGTTTCTTAAAGAACTGGATAAATACGCAACGGCCATGCAACCCGGCAATTACACTCCTGACCACTTAGCACCAAAACATGAAAGTTTATGGCCACATGGAAACTTGTATGTGAATGTGCACGGCAGCTTGGTCCGTCACAGCCCAACACTGGAAGCGACACAGATGTCCCCTCCTGAAAGTGAGAGCTTCACCAGAATCTCAGATGACCCGGCTGAGGCTGAGTGATCCGAGCGCAAGCAAAGGAGTCCCTGAGAATGTGGCGGTCACTTCACCTGTGACTGAACTTGCTCACCATCCCACGTGGCAGTGTCACGACACTCACATGGAGGCCACCTTGATGTGGTCGCGCTGTGGTGAGCCCCCCTAAAGTGGAGCCGCAGGATTCTCAGTTTACACCCTTTACTCTCAGCTCAGCCCACTGAGCAATAATGCAGAGAAACGCTCTTGTCAGGAAAAACCCCCGAGACGACCATCTATTGAAACCCCGCGCCTCCTGCCCCTCGCCCCCTTGGCTTCGGGGTTAGTTCCTAACCACTGCACCACTAAGCCCTTGGCCCCCTTCTCCCTTTGCCCATCCAATGTCTCCTAATGTAACTGACCCCTGCACACAGGTCATGCACGTTAATGCGCTCAATTCCCGTGTGGGTGTTCGTGTTATGTTTGAAACAGAAACCCACCATGGGCTTTTACCTGGGTGATTTCAAAGGGTCCAGAATGCCCGAGGGCTGCACAAACTAACCTAAGAAATGAAGAGGCCCTGCCACTCTCTCTGGGTGGCCTGTGGAAACTGGACAAGCACAGACCCATGCTCTCCACCTGCGGAAACCCACCCCACCCCTGCCCCCACCCCCAGCTTGCCAGCAACAGTGACCCTCCCACTCCCTGCCAGAGGAGGCAGGTGGGGGCCCCGGGCCCGCTGCAGGACAAAGGACTGGATGCCCTCCCCACCCCTCTCTCCGAGGTCAGGGGCTCCCTGCCCAGCTCTGGCTGAAGTGGGGAGGAGTTTTAACCTTTCGTTGCCCCCTTGGGTTAGGAGTTCTCCTCTTTCCTCTCTGCTAGGTCTGGGGCTGCCAGGCAGGTCCAGAAGCTCACTTCTCTGTGGTTCCCTGTCTCCCGAGTCTGTGTTTTTGTACAAAGACCCATTCATTTAGAAGGAAAAGAATCCTCTCTCAGTTCTGTGAATAGAAAACTGAGCTTGACCAGACTAAAACGCTACTCCAGGGCAACTCTGTGAAGACAGTTCCCTTGCCCGCCTCCCCTTGCCCCAAAGTAAAATGTCCAAGGCAACAAGCCACCTAATCCCCTCAGCCACCCCCAAGGCCTTGGTTCAGCGCCCCCCTGGGTCTCCCATCTTCCTCTGCCTCCAGTGCAATTAGTCCCCATCCTCCTAGAGTGGGAGCCCAGAAACTCAGCCCCCCTCTGCACAGAGCTCCACCACCTTCCTCTGCTCTTCAGGTCACAGGTGACAAATGACAGAGGGGGGAGTCCCAGCCTGGCCAGTGACCAGCAGTGCCCCTGGAACTGGTGGCCTCATCTGTGGGGTCCTCAGTCTGCTCAGTGTAAGAGGAGGGAAATAGGATGCACCTTGCAAAAACCCAATGAACTAATTTATGGCACGTGCCTGGCCCACATCCGACACTTCAGAAATCACAGTGGCTGCTGTGTTATTACCCTGGTGCAGTCTAGGACGGCACGGCCTCTTTAACAGCCACAGCACAGTGTAAGTGCGTTGAACGTCGGTGCCCTGACTCCCAGTGAACTTCATAAGAAATACTGATGAGCCAGGCCCGCTCCACGCGTCCTACGTACACTGAATTTTTAAAACCTCACCCAGGGACTCGCATTTGCTTTTATACAACCTGGTCATGGGGAGGAACATTCTGAACTAGTTTCTGAAGTTCTGGAAATCTTCTTTCCAAAGTCAGTGTCACACATCCACAAACCACACTCAGAGGTCAGGGTAATGGTCCCCAGCAATGCGTCACCTGGAACACTCAGGGCTCGTCCCTCCAGGGTGACCCACATCCACCCTTAGGGCCCCTGCGACTCCTGGTGAGACTGGCTCTCCTGCCTCCCCCTGGGGATGTGGTATTTGAGGCTAAGGGTGTCAGGCCAGGAAATCCAGGCCAGTCTAGAATGCCAAAGAAAGGGTGCCGGGCAGTGCCTCTGGGCCTGCAGGACTACCTCAGCTTCTTGGCAGGAGCCAGCAGCCTGCCGCGAGCCATGAAGGGACCCTCGGACGGGGCAGGCTGATTTGATGTGCAGTGTGACACCACAGTGCAAACAGCATCCAGACACTGCTCCCTATGGCTTTGGCCCGGGAGCGAAACTAATTGCGTCCTGTGTGTATTTCCAGGTTGGGGCAATAAGGGAGTTACTGTCCCGCGCATGCCCCATTCAGACTGCCTCTGAGGTCAAGCCCGCCACAGGCTAACAAGTTTTTTGGGGGGTTCGTTCTTCCCAGATGTCAGCCCCTCCATCCTCGCAAAGGGCAGGAGAAGTCTAAAGCTTGGAGATGTTAGCATAGGTGAAGCCTGAGACCCAAATCTCCAGAAGGGTGCGCAGCCCAACACCGCCCCAAGAAGGAACCTTGTGCTCAGTGCTCAGACACCTAAGAGCCACATCGGGGTGCTGGAAGGTGAGGCATTCAGGAAAGATGTGCACCCCAAGGGTTAACACCACCGGCTGCCCGCCCTGTACCACAGCCAAGAAGGAAAGAGGGATTTCCACGTCACACATCAAATGCCTAGCAAAGTAGAAGCCCGTGTTTGGCAGGCAGGGTGCCCAATACCGCAACGATGTCTGGCTGAGGTACAGCCTAGCTGCTCTGGGGGAACCTGTCACCGGCCGACCCCACTTCTTGTCACACTGCACAAGGTCCCCCTGGCCTTCCTAGGTGTGTTTGGAGTGGATGCAGATGGGCCCAGCCTCCTGAGTGGGTTTTCCCTGCATCCCAGCCCTGAAGAACAGTCCAGAAGACGGAGTCTGGCCCGGGCTCCTGGCAGCTCAAGTCAGCCCACGGGCAGAGAGTGGCCAGTGACTGGAGAGGTGCTGGGACGCTCTCCTTTGCTCACTTGGGAGAGGAGGGGGTGGGGGGAGGCAAAGCAGTCTCCAGAGACTCCCCATACCTAGCCTGGCCCTCGGGCCTAAGTTGGGTGTGCATTGAAAGAAAGCATCTCTCTAATCCGAGGGAGAGCCCGTTTTCATAAACACGTGTCCGGCCTGGACCAGAGCCAGCACAGAGAAGCCATGCAGGCCAGTAAGTCACACACATGTTCAGGGTCCCCCTGGCAAGAAGAGCCACCGCTGTACAAAGCCGTGGTGACATATAGATATTTCACTGTCCCCTTTAGGAGGCATGGTGACTGACAACGGAGGCGTCAAGGGAGCGGGGAGAAGGGACGGAGACTTCCACGCCACCTCCTCCAAAAGCCTCCTCCAAAAGCCGGGCCTTCTGTGCCTGCCCCATGACCTCAGCCAGCTTCCACCTCTAAAACAGAACAGAGGCTGGGGCACGAGTGAGGGTTGGGGGGGGGGGGTGTAACCTGACACCCCTCACAGCAGCTGAATACAGTGGATTGTTTTTACATTCAAGTTCTGAGCCCTGGTAACAAAGGGAGGCCCCTCCTGCAACTGAGAAACCTTCTTGGAAAAATAAATCCTGCTGCCTATTTTGTCATCCTCAGGGACAGGAAGCTGCACGGGGATGAGGTAACTCGGTCACGGCCAGTTGGTGCAACAACCAGGGAGGGGGTGTGCCGGGACAGGGGGTTCCCTCCATCCGAGCCTGCTCTGTGCCAGGTACTTGGGCTGCATGATCTCATTTCATGTTCGTAATAGCCCATGAGAGAGGGTCATTATCCTCAGGTTAGAGGCAAGGAAACTTGGGCTCAGAGAGGTGGGTCCCTGCCAAGGTCTGGGATCAAGGGAGGGTATGAATTCAGGTCCTGCCTGGTCCCAGCCCCCCTCTCCAGTGGACAGAGCACCTCCCTACTTTGCTTATCGGAACAATCCTACTCCGGCACATTCCTCCTACAAAACTCGGCATGCGACCCTGCTCATTCTTCGAGGTGAAGAAGGCCACCAGCATGCGAGACTCCCCCAGGTACCGCCCTTCACTGTCACTGGAACAAAGAGAATGGCGGAAGCTGAGGGCTCAGTTAGCACGCTGAGGGACGACAGCACGGTGGCCTCGGACGTCTGTGCAGTTTAGTTCCTGTTTATCGGGCATCGAGAATGTCCGTACCCTGTGCTAGGCACCTACCTCACACATTACTGTATTTAGGGCTCACAACCTTAAGGCAGGTAGTAGTTGTCCCATTTTACAGATGTTGAAACTGAGGGGCAGAAAGGTAGGACATTTCTCTAGGGTCACACAGTCAGGAAGTGGTAGAGTTCACACTCGGACCCAGGACTGTCGTGACTCCACACCAGGGCCCTCCCCTCCAAAAGCTGGGCTCATAAACACCTACGGACCCTCTCCAGTTGGGGTGGTAGGGGTGTGTCTCCCGAGGCCCTGTTTTAGCCTCATAAGAGCACACTGTCAGGGCAGTGACCCAGGCACTGACCCCTTTGTCAGCAGAGCATCAGTTTGTGTGGCGTTCAGGGCAAGGCACAAAGGTTTGGGGGTGGTGGGAGGGAGCTGCCCTCTTTCTTTCCAACCTCCCGGAGTCTTTGGATCCAGAATAATCCCTTAGCTCGGCCTTTACGCAGACTCCTTCTCCAAGGGCTGCTGCCCAAACTTAATTCCTCTTTCCCATTCTGCAGTGCACACTGAGGCTCCCCGCATGTCACAGGCCAACACCGATCCATTATTTATTAACACATCTTTAATGAATGTGCTTGTTTAATGGCTATACAGCTTGTCCTTGAGTTTTGCAAATCTCAACTATGTTTGTTGGCAGCAGCTCGGCTTAGAGGGCAGGGCCCCAAGGACAGGGACAGCATCAATTAAGCCATTCTCTTTGGCACCAGTGTGCGCAGACAGAGGTGGGAGATAAGTGCCTGCTGTTTGGGCAGCCACCGGGGTCAAGTCCACTCCGCAATGTGGGCAGCCCCCAGAACAGAGGTCCAGCTGTGTGTGCAGAGGTTTCTGGGCCCAGCCATACTCTGAAAGTGCCCGGGATGCATTTGCTGAATGTCGTGTCTGCTTGGAAGGCTCATGACTTTGCTGCATTCCTCTCTCTTACTTCCCAGGACACAGAAAAGAAAACCACCACATGGTACAGGAAGAAGCAGTGCTCCCATTGAATGTCCTCCAGCCCTAGGTGGAATGCAGTGTCCTCTGAATTGTTCAGAGGCTGAGAGCCCCGTTCCAGAAACATCAGACCCTGCTTTGTGGCTCCCTGCTGGCTCGCTCCATTCTTCCCTCCTGGCCATCATTTGCACCGCCACCTACGAGTTAGCAAACTACAGGGGCAGGAAGCTTCGTCCACAGTCCACACTGGTCGAGATGGTCCCTGAGGCAGGAGGAGGCTATGGGGGACTGAGGAAGTGGGACCAGGATGGAATCCAGAATGTTGACGTGCCCCTGCTTCCCACCCACACTGTGCCATCCATGGACGGGAGGACGGGCCCCTCTGTGCACATGGACACTGCTTCTGACACAGTTCTTACCAATGTCCCTTTCACCAGTGCCGACACGGGGCCATCCTGCATGAACGTAGTGCTTGTCCCGGTCCATTCTCTTTTGGAAAGCTTTGAAAAGCAACATCAGAGCACTCATAATGAAAACTACTTTGGTCCTGGACAGCGTGGCTCAGTTGGTTGGAGCGCCATCCCATGACCGAAAAGGCCACGGGTTTGCCTAGTTCCGGGTCTGGTCCCCAGTGGTCTGGGTGGGTGCATACAGTCTCCAGTCCGGGGGCGTTGGGTTATTGAGGGGGCAGGATGCAACCGATCAATGTTTCTCTAATATCTGTGTTTCTCTCTCTCCCTTCCTCTCTCTTTAAAAGCAATGAAAAAAATGTCCCCAGGAGAAGATTAAAAAAAAAATACACACTCTCTCAAAAGGACTCTACAACAACTATCTCAAGACTATTTGAGACTCACAAAAACCTTCTCTAGCAGGAAGACTTCGGAATATACTCATTTTACAGATGGAGAAATCAAAGCCGACAAAGACCAAACCTGAGTCACTAGTCTTCCCGGCTCATTGCACTCCTAGAGCACACCCAGCAGAATTCTTGGGGGGAGACCCAGAGTCTCCTAAATTACTTGGAATTATCTAAATGCTCAATTCCCAGGAGTACTAGGACCATGCCAATGATGTCAAAGAGGAGAGGGAAAGACTCCAATGGCCTCATACAGACCAAACTATCCATTACAACACATTCAAAAGGTCCCCTGCCTTAGCCAACTTTGTTATCTGTAAGAGTTTCAACAGTTTCTGAAACCCTCACCCTGTCTTCCTAATCTCCCAGCTTTCACACCCAGCAACCTACCCTCGGCTCAGTTCCCTACCCTGGGCTCCGCAATCAGGGTCTCAGGATTTGCTGTCCCAACCAAACTCCCAGCCGCTTTTTTAACTCTTGGCTTTGGTAGGATTTTCCACTTGACATTATGATGACTGTTTATCTCCTGGTCATACACAGGCCCTTTCAGTTTCCTGCTGATAGATTCAGGTTAGATAAGAATTACAGAAGTGAGACTCCCGAGTTCCTCTCCCTACCCCGGCCCCTGTCCTGTCCCCACACTTCTGGGGCTTTATTAAGTCTACTCTATAGATAGCTAATTTGCAAAAAAGAAAACAGTACACAGCCCCATGCAGCAGAGGATGGGACAAACACCCCCTCCTACCAGAAGCACGCAGCAGGCGATCCTGCTGAATTACAGTCTGCGACTCCGTCATCGATTGCCATAGAAAAGGAGAAAACAAATTGAGCCGAGCCTGGAAAGAATGTCAGTGCAATGGGAAAAACACTTGGTGGGAACTGCCTGGGGGCACAGTGACCTCTCCCGTCATTGTCCAGGTCCTCCTGACTCCCAACATACCAGGAAGAATTGCAGATTGGGCTGGTGGATGGCCAGTCACCAGGGAACCGAACCCTTCTGCCCTGAGGCAGGCTGGATACTCCCCAGAGTGTCTGAAAGTATTAAGTGCTGGTCATATAAAATGTATGACCGCTTCTTCTTGGAAAACAGTACAATCAGTGTATTCATTCTGATTAAATGGATGTGGGGGGGGGCATGCAGAATGCAGAGAATCCCTTAAGATGGGGTAAAAACCCCCAAACCCCACCAATGTCAATACCCCCCCCCAAAAAAACAGATGCAAAAGTACCTAATTTCTGTGCTTTGATGCATAAAGACCAATTTTATAAATGTGAGCAGATGGACCACCCTTTTGGAAGCATTTTCCTTGGCTAGGATGAGACCGTACCCTGCATCATTAATACATATTATCATTTCTGGGTTACGCAAACCCTAATCTTAGTCACCAGGTCAACGGAAATAATCTCAATGTCTTTGTTTCAGATGCTGTATCGCTAGATTTTCCCTTTCCACCCAGAATCTTACCACAAAAATAAAACGCTAGATGAACAGGATAACAGTGAACTTCATGAGGAAGGATCTTCTTTAGTCGAAAATTCACCACCACCACCTCGTGTTGAGTGCAAAGTTCTTTTACGTATTCTGAGACAGGGAAATAAAAACCTATGTTCCTCCCCCCACCGCGCCCCCCCCCCATTAGAACATGGTCCATAAATAGGAATCGGAGGGGGGTCATCCTGCTCGCTCGCTGTCTGTTGCTTCTACTTTTTGGCCACTTATGAAGATTATCCACTGGTTGGGAACAAAACAAGTGAAAATTTCAGGAAATGAAAAAAAATGTAGTGCATATTGACTAGTGATAGCCTTTTGTTGAATGGACTTCCATTAAGGGAGACCCAGTCAGTAAAATAAAGCTCAGTGGAGGTGAAAGATCGGGTTTTTAACAGTGACTTAATGAGAAAGTTGGGCAACACGCCACACAAGTTAGTCCATAGCCTGTGTGCTGGCTTACCTACCAGTAAACCAATGATGGGGATCACGATGGTAAGTCATTACTCACCAGAGAAAGCTTGCAAGGCCCTGCCTTCAAGTAAGAAACAACAGCGTGGTCTTCCACGTACAAACTCTGCAAAAAGGTATCAGCATCGACCCCATTCCTTGAGGCCTGTATACAGTGTGCGCTTCTGCTGCAAGCTATGTGCCCATAGGTCTCTTTGATTTCCAGCTTTAAAACAATCCTCAACCCAGCCACCGAGCACAGGGAAACGGCACCCGCAAACAGGTCAGCTAGAAGGGAAGGCCGGCCTTGCCCTCAGCATTCCACGAAAGACACTTCATGAAACTGCGGTTCCACGACAGCCTGTGCCGGGCGGTACCAGTCTGGGAGAAATTTAATTTCACTCCAGCCTTTTTGCCTGAGACAGAATCGTCTCCCACGACTGTACTGGGATGAAAGCGGGACCCAAACGAAATCCTAGGGGGACTACAGAGCATTTCTTCCAAGGGGCCTGACAAATTTTCCAGACAGACCCTGCCTTACCAATGCTCGCGTTGTCTCCCAAGCCCATCTTGACCAACATTTCTGGAGTCTTTATTGTGTGCCGGGAGCTGTGCTAGGTACTTACATACCCTTTGCATCACTGAACTCTCACCACCCCACGAAGTCACACCTACTCCCCATTTTTTCAGAGGCCTTGCATGCCACATGCAGACTGGGATTTCACCCCAAGTCTCTTAAACCCAAGTCCATCACCCTTACCCCTGTGGGTCAAGGTCACAGGAATAAGCAATGAGCTTGCCTCTTCCAGATGGTTCCACATTTCTTTTCTTTTTGCCATTATTGTGTTTATTTACAATAAATAAAACACCAGCTTATTGATTTGAACCTTTACACACACACATACACACACATTTCTTTTTTAATTACATTTTATTGATTATGTTATTACTGTTATCCTGATTTTTATGCTTTTGCCCCCCTCCACTGAGTACCCCCCACTCCCTCAGGCAATCCCCACACCATTGTTCATGTCTATGGGTCATAAGTATAAGTTCTTTGGCTACTCCATTTCCTATGCTGTACTTTATATCCCCATGGCTATTCTGTAACTACCTATTTGTACTTCTTTTTTAAAAAAATATTTTATTTATTTATCTTTAGAGAGGAAGGAAAGGAGAGAAGGAGAGAAATATCAATGTATGGTTGCCTCTTGTGAGTCCCCTGCTGGGAACTGGCCTGCAACCCAGGCATGTGCCCTGACTGGGAATCGAACCGGGATCGTGTGGTTCACAGGCCCACGCTCAATCCACTGAGCCTATTTGTATTTCTTAATCCCCTCAGCTCTTCACCCTCTTCCCAATAAGCCCCTCTCATCTGGCAACCATCAAAATGCTCTCCACATCCATGATTCTGTCTCTGTTCTTCTTGCTTGCTTTTTAGATTCAATTGTTGATAAATATGTGTTTTTTTGCCATTTTATTGTTCATATTTTTAATCTGCTTTTTCTTAAATAAGTCCCTTTAACATTTCATATAATAATGGTTTGGTGATGATGAACTCCTTTAGTTTTTTTCTTGTCTGAGAAGCACTTTATCTGCCCTTCGATTCTAAATGACAGCTTTGTTGGGTAGAGCAATCTTGGCTGTAGGTCCCTGTTTTTCATGACCTTGAATTTTTTTTTGCCAATCCCTTCTAGCCTGAAAAGTTTCTTTTGCGAAATCAGCTGACAGTCTTATGGGAACTCTTTTCTCTTGTTGCTTTGAAGATTCTCTCTTTATCTTTAACCTTTGGCATTTTAATTATGATTTGTCTTGGAGTGGGTTTGGGACTCTGTGCTTCCTGGACTTGCATGTCTATTTCCTTCACCAAATTAGGGAAGTTTTTTTTACTATTTTTTCAAATATATTTCCAATTTCTTGCTCTTTCTCTTCTCCTCTGGCTCCCCTACGATGCGAATGTTGGACCTCTTGAAGTTCTCCCAGAGGCTGTTGTTACAATCCTCATTTTTTTTAAATTTTTTTCTTCTTGTTGTTTTGTTGGGTTTTGTTTTGTTTTTGCTTCTTTATGTTGCAAATCAGATTCTCAGCTTCATCCACTCTATCCTTTCCCTGTAAATTGTTTTCTATTTCAATGACTGTATCCTTTGTTTCTGACCCAGTTTTGTTTATGCTGCTGAGGCCCTCACTGAGTTCCGTGAACATTCTTATAACCAGTGGTTTGAATGCTGCATCTGGTAAGATCGCTTATTTCCATTTAGTTTAGCTCCTTTTCTGGAGTTTTGATCTGTTCTTTCATTTGGGCCACATTTCTATGTCTTCTCGTTTTGGCAGCTTCCCTGTGTGTGATTCTGTGTATTAGGTAGAGCTGCTTTGACTCCTTGTCTTGGCAGTGTGGCCTAATGTAGTAGGTATCCTGTAGGGTCCAGTGGCACAGCCTCCCCTATCATGCAAGCTGGGTACTCGGCGTGGGTTGAGTACACTTTCCTCTTGTAATTGAGCCTTGGTTGCTGTTGGCAGATCAGTGAGAGGGATTCACCCAGGCCAGTTAGCTGCAAGGCCTGGCTATGACCACTGACCACCAACCTCCACCCTCTGTGGAGGGATCAGCTGTGCAGGGGCAGGGTGGTGGTGCTCTGACGTGGTCTGCAGCTGTCCACTGGCACTGGGGTTTCCTGGGTGGTGTGCGCAAAGGTCCACCCCCACCTGTGTTTTACCCGGGGCACCCTGAATAAGCTCTAAAGCAGTCTAAGATGGCTGCTACTTGTGCTGGGCTTGGAGATTCCCAGGCACAGCTAAACTGTGAATCTAAGCTGGCTGCTGTTAGTGCTGGGCCTGGGGGCTCACTGAAGCCGGCTGTTGCCTGTTTAATAGAATGTAGAAAGTTGTGAAGCATGAGCCAAGACCAGCCATTTAAATGGAAAAGCAGCTTGGGGGGGCCGGTAAGTTGGGTAAGTCTAGGGATCTCCAAGGTGGGTTACGGTGTTAGCCAGGTTGATGGAGTCTCAGATATGGCACTAGCTTATCAGCTCTGTGTGGGGAGAGTTTAACAAAGTGACCACGGCCTCTGCTGGCCTTGATGTCAGATACTTTCGTTTCTCCCTGTATGCCACTGGTGCCTTTCAAGCTGCCACCCTGGTACTGGAGCTCAGAGAGGGTGAGTCTGAGTAGGTGAGCCTGTGTGGGCTCTTTAAGAGGAACTGATTGGGACTCCAGCACTTTCTTCCACCCACTCAGTCCCCACTGGTTTTTGCAGCCAGAAGTTGTGAGGACTTATCTTCCTGGTACCAAAACCCTGTGGGGCTGGGACTCCTCACTCCTGAGATATCCCTCCCAAATTTTTAGCCATCACACATGAGTGTGGGACCATCCCGTTCAGCATCTGCGCCCCTCCTACCAGTCTGGATGGATGTGGTTTCTTTAATTCTGTTGTTGTCATACCTCCATTCAACTCGATTTCTGAGGGTCCTGAGGGATGGTTGTTCTATATTTTAGATGTAATTCTGAAGTGGTTGTGCGAAAAGGTGAGTGATGTCTGCCTATACCGCCATCTTGACTGGAAGTCCAATTCAACATGTCTTTTACAGACAGATAATGAAATATTGCCTCTCGTCTATCCCTTCATTCACTCACCCATTCCTTTAACAAATGTTTTAAAAACATGTACTGTGTCTAAAGCCACGGTAGATCTCCCAAGGTAAATAAGAAGCTAATCCCCTAATGAAGTTTTTTAAGTGAAAAGAATTAGATGTGGGTCCTGTGACTATACTGAATCCTTTCTAGACTTGCTTTCCTCATCTATAAAATGTGGATATTGGAAGAAATGAGCTCTCGAGCCTTTTCCAGACCCAAATTTATACTATGTCAATTATATAAGCTATAGAAAAGTCTTGTTATTTTTTTAAATAGCAAAAATAGAGACCTAACTGCCTAATGAGGTCACATACATTTATGGTGTCTTTCAGCTGAGGAGACTCGACTTGTCTTTAAAATAACAATCCCACCCCTGGAAAAAACGAATGACCAGGTGTCCAGAAGGACCGCAGTGAGACTCCAGGCTGGTGTCAGAAACAGAGCAGGTCAAGTTTGACGCGACCAGGTCAGTGGTTGCTTCCAGACCTCAGGACGGCCTCCACAGTCAGGCGGCCGGGACCCACTGGTCTGGGGGAGTCTGTAATTCTGGGCGTTTCCTCTCCACAATGTTGAGAGCGCCTACGACACCATTGTCCTAGGAAGAACCGGATCTACAAAATCCCAAACATCCAGACAACAAAATGGCAGCTGGCATGCCAAATAAAGGGCTTTCGTATCCCCAAGGAATTCGCAGTTGGTCTTGGTGTGACTTCATACCCCATGAGCTCCCCTGACTCATGAAAATTACATCTGTGCCACTTCAACCTAGTCAGGAAGATGATCACAGCCAGCACACTGGTCACGGATCTGAGGGCACAGTGGGCATAACCCCTGACGTCAAGGTCTCGTGTCCTATCAGCCTTCCACGTGAAGGTGGGACCCCAACAGGACTTAGGGGAGTTTCTGAGTTCACGCAAGTTCCCACTGATTACCTGAAGTCTACCAAGTTTTTTTTCTATCAAGATATAAAATTCTTTCCAATAAATACTTTAAAAAAATTCTACCTGTCGGTAACAAAGTCGAAATCTGACAAAATAACATAAACCTAAACAATGTTATCAAGGCTCCTAGGAATACAAATAAACTGCACAGAACTAATCTAATCTGTAACTACACATAACAGGTATGTGCCAACAAAATCAGAACCGTGACTCTGAAGCAATTCAGCACTGAAAAACAAAAGTCCTGAAAATGGTTTATCTTGCACCTGAAATACATTTTTCAAAGCAGCAACTGACTGGTTTTATATGTTCTTCTAAAACCTAAAGGCTAGGTGGATCTTGGGCTGTGTTTTTGCAATACCTGACCGTCAGTCTCTCTTTTTCTCTACACTCCCCACCTCTGTTTGAAAGACTTTTTGGCTGGCTGACTTACTTTTATCTTTGACACAAAACAGAAGACCTTTGAACTGATGTTTTGGCTTTGTGTCGGCAAAGCCTCAGTTTCCACACTGAAATATCCGAGGAGACCAAAGCCCTCAAGCATTTTTCTACTTTTTGGGTTAACTTCCTGGCATCCAGCCAGCACTGCCTCTATCCCTGGTTTAATTATTAATGAGAATCTTGGGTATCATACTGTTGATTTATTTTGATGACAATTTTTTCAACGTGAAATTACAAAGAACCAATCTCCCAGTAAAGAGAGAGAAGAGAAGCAGATCAATGAATGGCTCTAAAGTAAAAAAAAGCACAAAATTAAATGTGCCCAGTTTCAGCCGCAGTGCCTGAGGTCTGTACCGAAGGAATCTTGTCACGCTTCCTAACACCCTGAAGTGTCACATACATCCAGTTTTAAATCAAATATCTAGAATTATAAAGTCACAGGGAGTCAGAGCTAGACAGGCCCCCTTCATGAGAGCACCCTCACTCAAAAGTCACATCTTAAAGGGAGGAAACTGAGCCAGAGAGTAGAAACCAGGAATGTGTCCTTGAGTCCCTTTGTCTCTCTGAGTCTTGTTGGGTTTTTTTTGTCCCTAAACAGATGCGAGTTAACACCCAGATCCTCCCATAAATGACCCAGGGTCCTTCCAGATCTGAACAGTACTGAGGCCTTGCCAGAAAGACCCTCTCCACATGTCCAGGAAAGAGGAAGGGGGGCCCATCTCATGAACTGCGTGTTCAACCTGAACTCAGACCCCACCTCCAGATCTGGGCCCTTGACGTTCGCATCCGGAAAGGAATTTTCTGCTTCAAAGTCCTCACCACGACATTCATTTTTAAAAAGCAATCCTCTAAGGCTTTTAAATTTTAATTCGGCTTGCCCACAAATAAAAATTTTATACTTTTCAAAACCACATACAACCCCTATAAACTGTTTGAAGTTTTTAGTATGTGTATGAGTTCATTTCTCACTAAACAAAGAAAACAAGGGTGGGGTACTAGACTGGTCAGGGTGATCACTTTGCAAGTTATATAAATGTCTACTCACCATGTTGTACCCCCCCAAAATAACATAATATTGTATGTCAATCATAACTGAAAAAAAAATAAAAAAGACAACAAAACTAGTCCACAGAAGAGCAAAACAAAAACAAAAAGACAAAACAAAACCTTGGTGGCCCTTAAAACTCCACCCTATGGTTAACTTGGCCAACGTTTTGTTTTGAGGGTTTTTGTTTGCACCCATACCTGAGAGCACAATTCTGAAACAAATCAATAAAATCTTTTTAAAGTGACATGCGCACATATTTGAATACACTGCTTTAAACCGGGTGTGTCAATGGCTGAGATCCTCTTAAATGGAATAAATAGGAAAGTAAACAACTGCTGGTTAATTTTGAGTTATTTTAAAGAACGAGAGAGACCACCACCCTTGCTCAGTACATCCTGCTTCTATTCAGACCCCAGTGAAGAATAAATGTGCCCAAATTCAAGTCACTAAACACAAGGTCTGTAATAATTCCTTCCGAGCAAATTTCAAGTGTCTAATCCTTTACAAACAGACATCAGGTGCAAAAACTTGGAACGTTCTATTTTGGAGACAGACGTATCTGTCGGGCTCATCAGAAGCCACAGCAGACAAGGCCTGAAGCACTTTGTGTGTTTCTGAGAGGTCCTTACAGCCAGCTCCTTCCCACGGAAGCAAATGAGGAGAGTGGGCCTTCCCACCACGTTCCTTCCCAGTAAAAGGCCTTTGCTACTTTGCACAATCTAAGTGGCAAAGTAATCTTCAGAGTGCACTTCCAAACCCCTTGCTTTTTCACTGTGTTTTTAACTGGAGAAGTGCCCTCTGAATTCCCCCCGCATACAGGCTCTGGGACTTCCAATTGTGATGAGCCATAGGGAGACTGGACAGGAGGACGGCTGAGAGGGCAGCCAGCGTCAGGCTCCTCCGGGCTGTCACCTGGGGCTGCACACAGCATCACACACCATTAGTCATTCCCCCGCAGCAAGTTCCTGTCCTGTCACACAGGCACGGAAGGTTTAACTCTCGGGAAAGGCTGAGCAGCATCAAACCCCCCGAGGGTCAGGGATTGGGAGGCTGAACGTGCAGTTTCAAACTTCTGTGTGTGTGTGTGTGTGTGTGTGTGTGAGTGTGAGGGTGGACATGTGTGAGCTGTGTGAATGTATGTAAGCGTGTGTGAGGGTGTGTGCACCTGGAGTGCAGCATAAAAACCAGCAGCAGGCCCTGACTGGTGTGGCTCAGTTGGCTGGGTGTCATCCCGCAAAGCAAAAGGTCACGGGTCCGATTCGGGGCACATGGCTGGGTTGTGGGTTCGATCCCTAGTCGGGGTGTGTATGATAGGCAACCAATCATGTTTCTCGCCCTCTTTTTCTCCATTCCTCCCCGTCTCTCTAAAAGTAAATAAATAAATGTTTAAAAACAAGCCACAAAGGCCCGAGATGAGAACAGAGAGTTGGTGTTGTAGTGCCTCAGACAAAGCTGGCTCAGGTTTTATCTACGGAACACTGAAAAGCCCAGCCTGAAGGCCTAGCCAATCAAGATGTCTGGCTTTCTGCAGACAAAATATCAATATCAGGCAATCGAGGGGTTTTTGACCCAATGAGTGGACATTATGGGGTCTCAAGGAAGTTTCCACCATCACAAGCTGTACAAAATAAAACTTAGCTTCTCACACAAACACTCAACCCGAAGCTCGAACATCCCCAGGATCCCATAATTTCTGGTTGGTTGCCCACCCTCCTCCCACCCCCAACACTCACAGTCAGCCCCATTTGATTCAGAGAGCAAAGGTGTCAGAGGACTCTTCCCTGGCCCTGCCGCCCTCTGGGTGCCTAGAAACCTGTTTGAAGGTGGGAGGGAAGCTGGACAAGGGGCAGGCCTCATTTCTACCTCTGGACCTGGTAGCTACCTTGAAAACACCACTCCGGCCTCTGGGTTTCTCAGTCAGCTTCCCTCCGACAAGTGAAAAATAATGAGTATCGTCTATCGCTGTTCAGCTCTTCTGTATCTCACTTCCAGGCAAGAGCCCTTTTCAAACACTGAGAGGCACACACTGCTTTGAGAACGAGCCAATAGGAGCTGCGAATCCACCACTAGAAAGGGCGGATGGAAAGCTGGAGGACCAGTTAAGGCGCCTTGGCTGTGTCGGCGATGCTTCCCAGTTTGGAAAGCAAATGGGAGGGGTGAACACAGGACCATCCCCTTCACGGGGCCTTTAATTGTAGGCAAGAAGGCAGAGAAAGCTGGGCCCCATCTCCAGGGAGAAACACTTTCCACCTGTCCTCTACCACCATCCTCTTCCAGGTGGACCGTCCCTCCTCTCCAGGTGGTGTGACCATGCCCGAGGCCCTGTCCTGGCCACAGAATGCCAGGCTGACCGGGGCCAGATTTGGCAGACACCTTTGCCTCCCCATCAGCAACAGAAAGCAGAGTTCCAGGAAAAAGACATGTCTGGCCTTCAAACACCCAGACTGTGATATCTGAAGTGGCAGTAAGAGAGAAACATGCTTTCAGATCCAAAATACCTTAGACAAGGGTGCAGAGTAGCGATATAAAGTTCTCAGTTGCTGCAGTTTAAGTCATTGAGGTACAATGAATAGTACTGGATATTCAAGACGAAATCACGAGGCTGCCTGCTACAATGAAACGCAGACTTTCCCCAAGGCAACAGAGGAACCCCTTGTATGCAGGTTAGGAAATTCCCCAGTCTCTGGAAGAGCTAAGAGAAAGTCCAGACCTTTTCAGAAGCGCTCGCTTCAACGCTTACGTCTTCCGTAAAACACTGATCATCCTAAGAGTGAAAACAGCCGAGGACTGAGATTAACCACAATAGAAATAAACTCTTGTCCACAGCCACAGCCAGAATAAGAGGTCAGTATGACGAAATACACCTTGCACCAGTCACCAAGCATATCCATTAGGGGCTGTCCACCTTAGAGATATTACCCAGGTCCCTATCTGAAGCAACTCGACCTAGCAGAACATTCCATGATTAAAGAAATGCAAAGCATGGTTTTCATTTCGATTCGTACGGCAAATTGTATGTATCTGAGTTATGCCAGCCCCACGAACACTGCAATGTCCTGACTTAGCTTACTGACGCCGAGTGGTTCTTTACCCCCAGACCCGCCACAACCACATCTGTAGGTTTCAGGACCCTGTCCCGCCACTCATTTTCCTGGCCTCGGAGTACAGAGGCTGAGTTAACTCAATGATGTGCTTGTCAGTTTTCCTCTGCCCAGGAGAATCCCAGAATTAAGTGTTTCACCGGAGACAAAAGCTACCCTTGGCAGCTCTGTTCACGCTTGGTGGGGATTAATCAGGATGGTTGTGGTAACATGAATATCATCCTCTTAAGAAGTGATGGTGACCTACCAGAGGTACCATCAACATGGTTTTCTAAGATGTACGTGGAAATAGCCATTGAAGAAACTTGTGTTCACTGCCCAAGCCACAAAGCGCATGGTCACTAAACATACCTGGAGAGAACAGCAAGTTGTGACTGTCCCAGGGTCCCCTCCTCAGAGTCTTCATGACTCAGTAGAAAGTCAGAAGAACAGGGGACACGTAGGGCATGAAAGCATTTCCAGAAAAATCTCAGGGCAAGACTTACCACTCTGGGCTTCTGCTGGTCCAGGGTGTGGAGGAAGGCAGAGTTGGGGTCCAGGCAGCGCTCAGGGTCACTGGAGATGTCCTCTTCTGAGTCATCGTAGGAGGAGGAGAAGCCAGTGGAGGAGGCAGAGGAAGAGGACAGCTTCCTCAGGGGAAGGCTGCCCAGTGGGCTGCCCTGGGTCTCCTCCAAGACCCCGTCCTCCTGGGCGCCCATGTCTGTGATGACCACTGCAGGTATATTGCTGGGGCTGCAGGCCTCCCTCGGAGAAGCCTTGTCCCTCTGATCTGGGGAGAGCAGCTCCAGGCTGGGGTGGGTGACTCTGTCCTTTGGTGGGCTTCCCCAGGTCCCCTGGGGTTGTACCCCAGTGTGACACGTCCAGGCCAGAGGGGCTTCCTCCATGGGGCCCAGGAAAGCCCTGGGGCTCCCAGGCTGCACACCCAGCCCGACCCGGAGAAGGCACTGAGGTTCTTTCACATCTTTTGCTGCTTCCGAACAGGGCAAAGGTCCCAGCATTCTGCCAGCGGGAATTCCCGCCTCCACCTCCCCTGCACCTGGCTGTGCTGAGCCGCTGCCGCCATGCAAGCCCAGTGTCGCAGATTCTTCGTCCACTCTGTTGGAGTGCTGCGGCCGCTCCTCGACCACTGCGGCCACACCGTGGGTCCCCTCGGGCCCTACAGAGCCCCAGTCTCCTGACGGCCTGAACCAGCTCCGGGCCTCAGAGAGCTTTGAGCTTTGCGCGTCCACAGTCCTCTCCTCTGGCCTTCCACCCGATTCGGGCTCCGGGGAGTCTTGCAAGCCACTGGGCAGATTTCCTTTCCCCACCTTCCCAGGGGGATCCACACTGCCCGGCCCGCCCTTCTCGGGGGCTGGGCTTGTCTCACTGCCCAGAAACTGCCCCTGACTCTCCAGCGGGGCTGGGGGATGTACACCCTCGAGCTCCCGGGGCCTCTCAAACAGCTCACCGAGCACAGGGTCGTACGGATGGTGCGGCCCAATAGATGTAGCTCTAGCTGTCACTTCTGTGGCCATCACAGAGTTCGCTCCAACAAGCCCCAACGAAGGAGCTTGGCAGCTCAGAGTCCCCGAAGGAGGGGAGACCCCTTTGTCAATTTCCATAGCTACAGGTGAGCCACAGTGGGGTCTGGCTGGGACCCCCTTCTCCATCGTCACGGAGGCGGATGAACCCTGAGCCCCTGATCCCGACGGGGAGTCCAAGCAGGGAAAAGGTGACTGTCCCTCCTTGTCCTTGGAGAGGCTTGGGCGGGACGCCCCAGCACTCCTCCGGGAGTCGGCTTCTGAGGTTTCCGGACATTGCTCCCCCCAGGACTTGGTCCTCCGTTCCTCGCTCTGAGCCAGGACTCTTCCCGGGGGCTGACTGCTGCTGCGGAAGGGACACGGCGAGGGCGAACGCGCCCTGCCCAGACGCGGGCTGCGGGGCGCTTGAATGGCGGAACTCTGCGCCTGGATGTGAGCCTCGAACATGCCCACTTTCTGGTTCACCTGCACGTTCTGTAACTCGCGCTGCAGGATTCGCAGCTTCCTCTGGGCCTCCTCCGGCCCTGGAGGGGAAAGGGGGCCGGTGGCCACCACCTGCTGCCCGTCCCCTCTCAGGCGACCCGCCCAACTCGGGCTGCCCACGCTGCTGCTGCTGCTGCCACTGCCGCTGCTGCTATTCAGCCTGCGCCGGCCACTCCGCCAGTCCCCGGGGCTCCCGGGATCCTCGGGCAACAACGACTCGGTTGGGGGGAAGAGGAAAGAGGAGCTTCTCCCGGGGCTGAAAACGCTGCCGGGGCTCAACACGGCGCTCCCGGGCGGCGGGGGTGTCTCGCTGCTGCTGGACCGCGGGGCGCCGCCGCTCTTCGCCGGGTTGGCGCTATTCATGATCACCAGGCTGTTGAGCGCATAGCAGTACACAGCCATAGTACTGGGTCCCGCGCTGCCCGCCGCCGCCGCGGCTCCCGCTCCGGCTCGGCCGCCCGCGCCTCGTCCTCCCGCGGCTCCCGGCTCAGCCCCGCAGGCCCGGCGGCCGCTCCGCGCACAGACGTAGTGGCATGGCTCGGGCGGCGGGCGAGGGGCAAGACCTCGGGCTCAGCCCCCGCCCAAAGCTCCATAAACAACAGCGCCGCTGTGGAGACACAAGGAGAAAAGTCAGGACACCAGAGGGCCGGTGGTGGGGAGAGGGGAGCGAACCACTCGGCCTGCGGACCCCCAATCTGTCGGGGGTCGGGTGCCACTGGGCGTCTCACCTACCGACTGGGGACACAAACCCTCGTGGCGTCGGTGGCCAGCGCGGTGGTGGGTGTGCCTTTCCCAAGTGCGCTCCCACCCCACACCCTGGGTTTTGAGGCGTATGGGGCTGCCTTCAAGTTCCAAATTCTAAGACTCGTCTCGGGAGCCACGCGGATGGGCGGGGGACGACGCAGAACTACTCGGTGCCGAAGTCTGCTGCGTGCACGGCGTGGCTGCCTCCTCGAGCGAGGACACCCATCCGCCCTCTCCGCGTCTTCGGCCGGAGCAAACATTGGTTACATTGGGCCCAACGAGGCCTCGCCGACCCCGGGGCTTCAGGAACTCCCCGCCCCACCCTCTGGTCACCCGGGACCGACTCAGAGGGAACCTGGGCGGGAGCTGCCTTCCCCCTGCCGGGTCTGCGGGGACCCCGCGTGCCTGACGTTCACCTTCTCTGCTCTGGCCTTGGAACTCTGTTTCTCCGCCTACGATGGTCTGGGCGCGCGACGGGGCCTCAGCCAGGGCGTTTTTCAGCACCGGCTTTGTCGCCTGTCCTCAAACAAGTGTGTTTTGTGAGTGTGGGCGCGCCTGCGCGCGCCCGTACCGGAACCAATACTCGCTGCCCACTGCCGTAGCCCCCTGCGGAGGGGCGTGTGCGAGAGTGTGAGTGTGAGTGTGTGTGAGTGTGTCTGCGCGCGGACAGCGAGTCAGCCCCCGCACCCCCTGTGCGGGAGGACACAACTGTCCTGCCGGCTCCGGGGCCCCAGCCCACTCCGGGGAACTCCAGGGCGTGCGTGGCTGCAGCCGCGCGGGAGCCCCGGCTCTGCAAACCTCCCAGGGGCCCGGTATCGAAAGCCACGGGCTGCGCGGCCAAGCGCAGGGCTTCTCGGCATCCTGGGCAGCCTCGCCCAGAGCCCACGGAGCCACCAGGCCGCCCGCGCCCGGGACGCCTGCAGCGCGCCTAGGAAGGCGGCGCGGAGCCCGTGGCCTGGAAGGCAATCAGGAGGAGCCCCGAAAACTCGCCTCTCTCCCCACTCTCCCCGCGCACCCTGACTCCGCGCCACCCTCCCAAACCAAACCCCTTTCCCGGCCTCCCCAGCCCCCCTCTGTGCGCCTTTTCAAAACCCGGAACGTTCAGATTCTCCCCAGAAATGGAAGTGAAGGGAAACAGGGCTCAGAACCCAGAGCCAGTAAAAAAGCCGCCAAACTTACCTGCAGTTTCTCAGATTCCCGGGTCCTGTGCAGACTACATGGCCCAACAACAAGATGGCTTTAAAAGTTACAAAGCTCAGAAATGATTTCCTCCCCGAGCTATGGGAGACAGAAAGGAGAGTGCGAAAGAAAGAAACTCGCTCCTGGGCTGGGACCCGGCGGTGGCGGCGCAGGGGTCGGCCCGCACTCCCTTCTCGGCTTTGGAGATACCAGCCCTGTCGGCGGAGTCCGCTGAGGGCTACTTCAGTGTTTGTTCAATATGCGATTAAAAAAAAAAAGTTGAGGCGGGGTTGGGGGGGGGCGGCGGTGGAGGGAGGAGGGTGATAGGCGGGGGTTTGGGGGAGGAAAGCAGGAAGGAAGTTGTGAGCCTGTCTGGGGTTGAACTCAGCGGAACAAGTTTTTCTTTTCTTCTTTTTTTTCTCTATTGCTTGGCAAGACTGAGGGAGGGAAACACTTAAAAAAAAAGTTTCCATTGTTAGCTAACCAAAAAAAAAAAAAAAGCCTTTTAACTTTTGCGGGTTAAAGATATACGATCCATTTTTCCACCCTTCATCGAGCCTTGCTGATGTCTAGCTTTATAAAACTCTTTTTGAAAAATGTTTTTAATAAAGTTTTCAGTGCGCATTTTAAGCAAAGCAAATAATGGGGACCTTTTTTTTAGCATTTAAAACGGGCTAAAATCATACTTAAATGCTTTGTGTTCTTGTACAAAAATATGCAAATTCAAGGAAGGGACTTTGTGGGCACCTCGTTGCAAAGTTGCAGATTTTAAATGCATCGCGCTGATATTTTGGAAGACTGGTTGGGCTGTGAGCTGTTGGTTTTGCAGTGCAATCTCTAGTCGTATAAACAGGCAGGCCTTAATGTTGCACATTCATCTGTTACCAAACGCACACACCAAAGTGTGACATTGGCATGCTTTTGCACTTCTCAGAGTGATTTTTTAAAAATAAGGATAGTCCTGGAACTAAGAAAGCCGTGGATTGGACCTCGTTGCTCAGGCTCCTGTAGCTCATTTCCAAGACCCCCTCCCCCACCGTCAGCAAAAAAGGGTGAAGGTGAATCAGCGCATAGAGCTGGACAGGGGATCCCACCCCATTTTAACACACTGGTGCTGCAAGTGTGTTTTGCATAATTCTCTAAATCCAAAACTACAGCACTTAGTGAAAAGCAAAAGCAGAGTTGCCACGTTCTGGAGATTTAAAAGTCTAAATCCTGAACCAGTCCTCACATTCACATAAGCTAGAATTTCAATGAAAATTTTGACTTTGCTGGTAGCAAACCCATCTCTTACTTACATAACAGTCTTTAAAGCCAGTGAAGTATCCTGCTGCTCAATCAGGAAAAAAAAAAAAAAAAGCCCATGTTCAGTCTGAAACCAGGAGGTCTCCTAGCCAAGAATTCCTAGGAATCAGATATGTCCAGTTCTTTTCAGTTTTTTAAAAAACATTCCATGAAAGGACTGAGCCTAATTCCTCTCTCACCCAGAATGGGCTCAATAAAACGGGCCCAGGGTATAGTCAGGTGTTGACTCGGGATCTGGGTAGTTGTTAAGCCAGAAAAGCCAACACCATCCTTGCTCCTACCTAATTCAGTTCCCTAGTGGCGGATAAAGGGGCGCTGCCAGGCCCCAGGAAGCCCACTCTACAGAGTTTATTTCTGACTATTCCAGGAGCTGCAAGTGCCACGTCAAGTGTCTGATGGAAGCGGCTGGAGGCCCCGGCAGTGCAGGCAGGGAACACAGGAACTCAGCCCTGGGAAGCCTCACTGTCACCTAACAGACACCACGGGTGAACTTCCCCAGAGTTGGGAAATTCAGGCTTCCTGAATGTCTAATCGGCCTGAAGAATTCTTGCTCACAAGGCAGCCGAGGGCTGGTCCGGTGCTGAACAGAGAAGGGATCCCTGTCTTGGTTGCCCTAGAGGTAGAGCTGGGGGATAATTCTACCAGCCTAACATCCTAATTGCGCCACCAGCAGTGGCAAGCACGGAAGGTGGGGGGGGGGGAAGATGGAGCAGAACCCATATCTGGAAGCCAGCATAGTTAGCTTGCATTCTGAAACAGAACCTAGTTGTCTTTCATGAATTTTAAGTGAACCTATGAAAAAAAATATGTAGCATTTGCTATTAGCCAGGCGCTGTGCTAAGCATATCATAAATACTCAAACATTTTAGTCCTCAAAACAACCTAATAAGGTAGATGCTATTATTGTCCCCATTTTGCAGATGGGGAAATTAAAGCACAAAACAGTGAATAATTTGCCCCAAATTCTACAGCAGGTAAGTGGCAGGGCTAGGATTTGAACGTGGGAAGTCTGGATTCAGAATCAAAATAGATTATCACTATTTCTCCATATTCCAAACTAGTTATCTAACACTGTAGGAACAGTTTGCCTAATTTTTCGGGATTTTAATCTTCCCACTTTTAAAGTAGAATTTTAAAAAATCCTAGCTATGAACCTAAGCATAACAGGGAACTTCCTCACTTGATAAAGGACATCTATGAGGAAACTTACAGCCCACATCAGACTTGATGAGGGAACGAACACTGGTCCACTATGATCAGGAACAAAGGAAGGGCACCTGCTATAGCCACACTCGTTCGGCGTTGTCCTGGACATCCTTGTCAGGGCAATTAAATGAGACAAAGAAATGAAAGGCAAGTGAGATTCTCTGAGCCTCAGTTTTGAGCTCTGTAGAATGGCACCAATTCCACAGTGTTCTTAAGAAGACTTGTTAGTTAATACATAGTCAAGCACTCCCCAAAGTATATATTTTTTAAAAAGTAGGCTTCCACCCCTTCTAGCATCTCATGCCAAAAAAAGATTCAAGAGTTAGTGGATCAAAGACTCTGCCTTACACAGAGTAAGTACTCAATAAATAGTTGTCTCTAAATGAGCTTAAGAGTACCCGGAGACCCCTTATCCCCATGCTGTTCTGATCTCCTGGTGATGGTGACGGCACCAGAAACGGTGGAGACGTCTGGGGTCCCACTGAGCAGTTCGGCTTTGCTCTGTCTTCAGAAACTCCGAAGTCCAATGACACGGCGGTGGCTTAGCCCACATCCAGATATAAAACTACATGAGAGATGCCTGTTTGCAGCCCACTTGCCCTTCCAAGTGAATTTGTCTGCCCTGTTCCCTGTTAGAAATGCTGGGAATCGTCCCTGGCTGGTGTGGCTCAGTGGATTGAGTGCCGGCCTGTGAACCGAAGAGTCACTGGTTTGATTCCCAGTCAGGGTATATGCCTGGGTTGCGGGCCAGGTCCCCAGTAGGGGGCATGTGAGGGGCAACCACACATTGATTTTTCTCTCCCTCTCTCTCCTTCCCTTCCCTTTTCTTCTCTCTAAAAATGAATAAATATTTTTAAATGTTTAAATAATTTAAAAAAAAAAGAAATGCTGGGAATCAAAGGACCAGTCTGGGCCCACAGCTAATTAGACCAAGGTGGGACTGGGTCCCCCAGATAGCTAATCCATAGGCTGGTTAAGGACCTGGCATTAAAACATGAGGCGGTCCATTGGACTCCTCTTATGGGACTTTGGAATTTTTATGACAGGAACTGAATGGAAAGGCCACGTAGTAAACCTGGGTTCACGAAGCCTGTGTGTGAGCTAAGAATGAGAAACCAGTAATGAGCAGAGGAAGTCTGAGTGAGTAGAGGGGGTAGTGGCGGACCAAAGTGTCTAGACCAAAGGAGCCACAGCACCTGGTCACCTGGCTTGCTGGTAGCTTCCCAGAATCCATTCTCAGGAGGCTGACAGGTTCTCTGTCTGCCCCGAGATAACGCGAGCAGCTACGGCGTATCTGCAAACAGCCCCAACCTCCCCCAGCCACCATCACCTTGCCCTACACATAAATATTTATTCATGATTAATTCCTTAATCTTTCGAAAACACTATTTTAACAAAGATAGCCTAATTTATTTTAAACGCACACACAGTCTTGCTGCCCTCTGCCGCTACTAATAAGTGACGGAATCTGCAAGAGCAAAATATAAATGGCAAAGATCATGATTCTAGGTGGACATGAAGAAGAAGATGTTCATTTTGACACCCACCTCCCCAGTCCTACTGGACCCACCCGGTAGTCTCGGGGCTTCCTGTCTCATAGTAGATGTGAGTTTATACATCCACTTATCAAATGTCTTTCCAAGCACACTCGGTTGGAATCTGCTTCCTCTTGTTTCCTTCTCATTGAGGCAGAGAATAAGCAACGCCTTACCCCCAACGGCACCTGCAGTGCCGGAGGTAGAGAAGGTACTTGATAGTGTGGGTTGAATGATCAACGACTCTAATTCCGGCAAAAGCAACAAGAATTTTCCCTCTCTCCTAAACCCAAAGGGTGTTTCGGGAGAGGTGCCAGGAAGGGAGAGCAAGCTGATTGGAGACACTCCTGCAGCCACGCTTCCAGGCACACAGGGCCCCACGCACATGTGGGTACCGAAACATGGGGTCTAGTTTCTTTTTTTGTACTTTATTTCATCTTTATGGCATTTTTAAACATTATCTTTTAGTCCCCATATACGCCCTTCCCTAGTTCAGTTTCTCATAGACTTGTCAGCCATTCAAACTGACTGCACAGTTGCATTGGCCGTTGCCAATCTGACTCAAGAGCAGAGGCCCAAATGCCGTGGCTCGGCCGTGACCTGAGCCAGTGGTTCTTATGTACGCTATGCTTTTCGCTATCTGGAAACAACCATGGACTGATAAGAGATGGATTAAAAGGACACAATCCTGCTTTTCCTAGCTCTACGTGAACTTGGCCAACTTGAACCCTCCCATTGACCTCACATGTGGGGTCAAGACTGTGTCCTGTTTAAAACGAGCCATCAGTTTGAGAGACTGGGTCTTTGGTTTTGTAGTGCGTACGCCTGTTCTCTGGGGATCTCCTCCTGCTGGTGGGGCCTGCTGGTGACCAAAGGCTGCTCTAGACGTACAGCTTAAACTTCGCAGCCCCAGCATCTACACCCCTCCCATGTCCCCTTCTCTGAATAACTGGGCTCATGTGACATCCATGCTCCCCCACGAACAAAAAGAAGTGGTGGGAAAGAGCATCAGGGACATGTAAATTACATGACATTTACGAGACTTTTTTTTTTGAGGTTCTGATGCAATCAAGCTTGGGTTTGAGTGTCTCAATCAGCAAGTCCAGGAGAGCTGGAGGGGGCCCTGGAGTCCACCCTGTCCCCTCGTTCAGTATTTTAGGAACATAAAGGAAGTGTGTTGTTTACATACTGCATCTTTCAGTGCAAAGTCTCAGAAAAGGTCACCACGTAATGTTTTAACACAAAATAGACGGCTATCTCCAGCAGAAAGAGGAAGCTTCTTGGGCCTCCTTGTCTCCTGTCCTTCACAATGAAGGAACAATGTTAGCAACACGAGATTTTATCTCCAGTGTTTGCAAACCACGCTTCAGCAGCACGTCAGGTGTCTACAGAGCTGTACCCACCAACGCAGCCAGGTTAGCTCTTGCTTGGCCCATGGGCACCTGGTTTCGGCTCTGGGTGTTGTTCTGAATGCCAATCATTTGCTCATTAAATCATTCCTTGGTTTTTCCAGGCAAGGAGTGTGGAAAGAGAAGGACCTGAAGAGGAATAAAAAAAAAAAAGGATAGGAGAAGGCTACAAAATTCTTCAGAAAACTCACAAATTAAAAGGGGAGGCCCGGTTTTAAAAAGCTACAGCTCAGTGGGGTTCATGGTGTAATAGCAATTCCCACAGTGAGGGGCACGACAGCAGCTACCCGTGGGCTAGGGGAGGAGGTGGAAAGACTTCAGGAGAGGGTGATGCTTGAGCCGGTAAAGGTCAAGTAGGAATTCCGGGCAAAGAAGACGAGTCCAGGCAGGGACACAGCGTGGGCAAGTACTCTGGCCCATAGAGGGGGGAGCAGGAGAAAGGTCAGGTGGTTTGCTTGGAGCATTCAGCGGGAGGGGCTGAGCAGCAGAGAAGACGAGCCCGGAGTAGCAATCAGGGGACAAGCAGTGAAGTTCCTTGATTGCTAAATAGTTTGGGTTTTTTTAAAAATATATTTTATTGATTATACCATTACAGTTGTTCTATTCCCCCTCTTCAATCCCCTCCACCCACACCCTCCCTCCCCCACCATTCTCCCCCCCTTAGTTTATAACCACGTGTCTCAAGTTCTTTGGATTCTATATTTCCCCCACTATTCTTGCCCTCCCCCCTATCTATTTTCTACCTACCATCTATGCTATTTTCTGTGCCTTCTCCCCTCTTCTCCCCCTCCCACCCCCCTGTTGCTAACCCTCCATGTGTTCTTCATTTCTATGGTTCCACTCCTGATCTAGCTGTCTTCTTGGTTTGCTTTTGTTTTAGGTGTGGTTGTTAATAACTGTGAGTTTGCTGTCCTTTCACTGTTCATCTTTTTCATCTTCTTTTTCTTATATAAGTCCCTTTAGCATTTCATATAATAAGGGCTTGGTGATGATGAACTCCTTGAACTTGACCTTATCTGAGAAGCACTTTATCTGTCCTTCCATTCTAAATGAAAGTTTTGCTGGATAAAGCAATCTTGGCTGTAGGTCTTTGGATTTCATGACTTGGAATACTTCTTTCCAGCCCCTTCTTGCCTGTAAGGTCTCTTTTGAGAAATCCGCTGACAGTCTGATGGGTACTCCTTTGTAGGTGACTGTCCCCTTATCCCTTGATGCTTCTAGGATTCTCTCCTTCATTTTGGTCTTGGCTAATGTAATTATGATGTGCCTTGGTGTGTTCCTTCTTGGGTCCAACTTCTTTGGCACTCTCTGAGCTTCCTGGATTTCCTGGAAGTCTATTTCCTTTGCCAGATGGGGGAAGTTCTCCTTTATTATTTGTTCAAATACATTTTCCACTCGTGGCTGTTTCTTTCCCCCTTCTGGTACCCCTATAATTCGGATGTTGGAATGTTTAAAGATGTCCTGGAGGTTCCTAAGCCTCTCCTCATTTTTTTGAATTCTCATTTCTTCATTCCTTTCTGGTGGGATGTTTCTTTCTTCCTTCTGGTCCATTCCATTGATTTGAGTCCCAGTTTCCTTTCCATCACTATTGGTTTCCTGTGTATCTCCCTTCATTTCAATCAGTCCAGCCCTCACACCTCACACGTTCCTCTAATTTGTAACTTTGTTCCTCTAATTTGTGACTGTAATCAACCAGTTCTGTGAGCATCCTGATAAATAGTGTCCTGAATTGTGCTTCTGAGAGGCTGGCAATTTCTTGGTTGCTTAGAGTTATTGGCTCTGGGACTTTGAGTTCTTCTTGTGCCATCTTTCAGGTTGTTCTTGCCTGTTCCATAGCAGGATCAGAGCCCTAAAGTGTTCACTAGAACAGGGCAACTCAGTCTCTGGGTTGTGACGCTGTATGTGGGGGCGGGGTCAAAGAGGGACAATGGCACTCACTGGTATTGCAGGGCAACTAAGTTGCTGGGTTGTGACGCTGTATGTGGGTGTGGGGTCAAAGAGGGACTCTGGAGTCCCGTCTGCCGCCTGCTGCCCTGGCCCTCACCGGTGCTGAAGGGCAACTAAGTCTCTGGGTTGTGACGCTGTATGTGGGGTGGGGTCAAAGAGGGACTATGGCGTCCTGTCCACCGCCCGCCGCCTGCCGCCACGGCCCTCACCGGTGCCGCAGTTGCTGCCATCACCGGGCCCACGCGTTTCGTCCCACTGCTCGCGAGTGTGCCACCGCCGTCAGCCCTCGCCCCCTGGGGCCTGCGTGGTCTGTCTCACTGTGTGCGAATATGCGCCCGCGGTCTGCCCCGCACCCCAACTGGTTCCTGTCTGCCTGCACGCCTGGGTCGGGGGATCTGTCCTGCCCGACCCTGCTCGCTGCTGGCTCCGCCCCTCTTACCGTCCCCGTTGAACGGTTAGATGTAGTCGGACTTCCGTATAATTCAATTTTCTGTCGTTTGGTTGTGTCTTTGTTTCTCCAAACCTTTGTTGTATTCAAACTTGGTTGTGGGAGAAGGCACAGTGTTTCCACCTATGCCTCCATCTTGGCGGAAGTGTCTAGTTTGGGTTTTTATTAAAAATGATAGGATGTCACTGAGGAGGAGTTGGAAGCGGAGAGTGACAGAATGAAATGAGCACTTTAGAACAATCTCTCTGAGGGAATGTGGAAGACGTGTTAGTGGCTGGGACAGGGACCAGCTCAGGGGGAACCACAAAATTTCCTACGGCCCCAGGAGCTCGAAGAGGAGTAGAATGCCAAGCCTGCCTTCCAGGAGCACGCCACTAAGGGTCTGTGTTAAATAAGGTCACCGGAATGTTAGCGGCTTTATTAAAAGAGCACATCTCTGCGATCTCAGAGTTTATATGAGATGCACTGTGGTGCCTCTGCTTTGGGCCACACTGAAGGCGTCATCCAGGGCTAGGCTTTCATCCGAGGGTCGAGGGTCGGCTGAGGAAGAACCCGCTTCCAAGTTCACGTTCTGTTGGGTTTGGCCTGAGGCTGCCCTCGGTTCTCAGCCATGGGGACCTCCTTAGCATGACCACGTGCTTCATGAAAGCACTCGAGCTAAGAAGGCAGTAGAGAGAGTGTGGTCCCTAGACTGAAGTTGCGTCCTTGTATAAATCACCACAGCAGCAACTGCATCACCTTGGCCTAGAAGCCAGCCCCAAGTCCCGCCCACACTTGTGAGGCGGGGAGCACACAGGGGCATGAACACCTGTAGGCAGGAACACTCTGGGACCATTTCAGACTCTGTCTGTACAGCAGAGGCGTTGTAGACTATCTCTGAGTAATCAGGGAAAGACAAGGTGGGGTATTCTCCATGGACCGTGAGACCAAAGAGCTTCAATGGACCAATCCAGCAGTTAGGGCAATGCTTCCTCAAGGAGGTTGATTAGGAGGTTCTTGCCGTGGCCCTAGGAGATGTCAAATACCTGCACTTTCTCTATTCATCATTTTATCCTTTTCAGCCATAGGGTCCTTTACTTTCAAAGTCTGTAATGGACTCCAGTTTAAATCCCAGCTCTGCGGTTTTTACAGCTGTGTGAATTGCGGAGTTAGGTGGCCCCTCTCAGCATTTGTTTCTTAATCTGCAAAAAACAGGGGTTCTCTGGGGCTCTTGAGGGATTACGCGGGATGGCACACGTTATAAAAAAAAACCTAGCACAGGCCCCGCCACACCCAATAGCCAGTGATTAAGGCCACATCTTAACTAAGGCCAATAGTGCACGCCCAGATGGGGATTAAAGGCTTATTGTAGATCACACACAAAGCAAGCCCTGGCCGTACGGATCCTGTAGTCCAGGCTTCTCTATACCCAACATCAAGGCCACCTCAGTGGTGGAAGTAGGAGGCCCTCGCGTCCCTGGTGTGGACACTCCATTCGTTTCGTAACTGCCTGACAAATGCTTGCTGGCTGCCTTCTAGGAACTGGGCTCCAGGGCCCTGTCCTCCCCTCCAGAAGCTCTGCCTGGGCCCGGGGACAGGCAGGTTTTCTCCATTCCTACGTCCCCTGCAGCTCCGCATTTATCCGATGGTTTGGAACAGCCAGACACAGCGCTGGGTGTGGGATATTATGAAGCCTTTTCCAATGTGGATGGCATCTGTTAAGTCCAACACAGTGGCCTCAGGGACTGGAGAAGTCCTGCCAGGGTTCTGTCTCTGAACACTCTTATGTAACAAAATGACAGATAAGCTCCTATTGCCCGTCCCAGGCTCCAGCGTCCATGGCCTCTGACCACAGACTTGTCCCCTATTCATCTCTCAGTCTTTTTTAAAACGTTCTCCATTTACTCTTATCTGCAGGCCACAATCAGCAGAAGAGGAGGCCTTGGATTACTTGAAAAATATTTATTATGTGCCTAGCTCTGTGCTCAGTGAAAACCCATGATTAAGGATGTGCTGACCTTAAAACAAAACGGGCCAGTTATTTTACCAGCAAAACGGGCTCATTCAAAAACAGCAGAGGAATTGCAACTCAGGACAAGCGAGCTACAGGCGACCGTAGGCCGGTCTGAAGAACAGAGGTCAGGGCTTTGCTTCTACAGAAGCTGAGAGGGGCTGTCGTGAAGAATTCAGGGGCGTGATGGCTTCTCACTGGCTGAGTCTGGCCGTTTCTCCTTGGATGGGCTGTACCCAGGAGCCCAAACCAGCTAAAGAAGTTCAGGTCAGCATTGCCCGAGGTGGAAGTATTTTGCTGGACAAGGAGAACGCCTGCCTGGCTGTGTTACGTCCTCCTGTTTGGGGCCTGGGTGGCGATGCAGGGGAGCTTCCTCTTTAGGGCTTCCAGACCCCAAGTTCAATGAGGGGTCCTGTGTCTATTTCTAATAGACAGGAAGCTGGGGTCCATGGGGGCAGGGCTGGGGAAGGAGCTCTTCTCAGACTGGGGCATGGGCTTCCTGCTTAGCTCAGAAGCCAGAGCTAAGGATAGGCTGGGACCCTCTTCCTTGGTCTGGTCTCCTGAGGGCCACTCAGGGGCACTCAGTGGAAGGAGAAAGTCAAAATCACTGATCGTGCCCCGTCTCGGGATAACAGGGACTTGCATCAGACAGCCTTGCACTCTTTTTTCTCTGCATATATGTGCATAAGTGTATATATAGACACACATGACAAATCGAACTCTAACTATACATATCTATATTTTACCCCGTGTCTTAATGTGCTGAATAATGTCCTGAAGAAAAAAAATACCACAGTACTTAAGAATACTTAACTCTAAATTTAAGTTGTAGCCCTGGCTGGTGTAGTTCAGTGGATTGAGCATGGGCCTGTGAACCAAAGGGTTGCTGGTTCGATTCCCAGTCAGGGCACATGCCTGGGTTACAGGCCAGGTCCCCAGGAGGGGGCCTGTGAGAGTCAAATAAATAAATAAAATCTTAAAAAATCAAATAAAGTAAATAAATAAATTTAAGTTGTATGCATTAAATCTGAACAGCTGTCTGTGTAGCAGTTATACCTCAGTAAAGTGTTTTTTTTTAATGTTTGAGAGAGTAATTTTATGACTGGAACACATGATTCACCAATTCCTTATCCCACCTTAAAGGGAAAGGTATTCTCAGGCACCCCTCAGAACTGACAAATTCTGTTTATTATAGAGTTCCTGGAATGTGTACAAACATAAAGTTGTGTGTAAACTCCTTATTATTAAAAGTCTTATAGAACCATGACAACGAAATTTATTTTGAAATGAAATGCCCCTTCCATTGTCTCTTATTCCCCTAGGTAAGTAGCTTTCAAACGGTTTTAAATCGATGGCCAGCAAGAAATACATCATTTTATATCACTATATGGTGCATCCTCAGGCCTACTATCAGCTAACTATAGAGAAATGCACATGTTACATGGATGGAATAATAAACTCCAATAAAGTGTCATGGAACCTACCCTTATTAAGTGTGATGTACCCTGATAACTTCTTTTCATTTGCTTCCATTGTATTTTTCTCAAAATCCTGGCCAGATCCAATACAGCTGGTTCCACCAACCTCTGATGATAGATTTTAATTCTTCTGTTTGAAAAAACACTCTACCCTGCCCTGACCAGTGTGGCTCAGTTGGTTGGGCGTCATCCTCCCAAAGTGGACAGTCATAGGTTCGATTCCCAATCAGGTCACATACCTAGGTTGTAGGTTCTGTCCCCTGTTGGGAAGTGTAAGAGAGACAACTAATTAATGTTTCTCTTTCACATTGGTGTGTCTTTCTCTCTGTTTCTTTCTCCTTCCCCCTCTAAAAATAGAAAATTACAAAAAAAGAGAAAAATACTGTACTTCTGAAGGCCAAAACTATGCCTTTTAATCTCCGTGTCCCTAACACACAGACTAATGTGGGAGTTTATCGAAATTAAGGAAGGGATGAAGATTACATGAGCAATATTTCAAAAACTGGTGAGGGCAATAGGACCCAGAGAGGTCCATTGACTCGCTCAAGGCCCACCGCCACACTGATGCACTTGAACGCAGGTCTGTCTGAAATGGAAGCCTTTACCCCTTCCCTTGCTGCGTTGTCACTAGAAACAGAGCCTGAGACGGGAGTTCAGCGCACGTCATTTGTGCATGAAGCGCTCAAAAGACAAAGGGGGCGCCCACAACAGGAGGATGTGAGGGGGAGGGTGTGTCCTGACTGGAAGCTGGTTTGTTCCCTGGGGAGCTGTAGAGCAAGAATTACACAGGGTTGGTCCCATCTTGAGACAAGAGGACAGCTACCTTTTGTACTTCTCTGTGTCACCGAGTCGTCAGCCATTGCCATCAGTCACAGCCATTGGAGAAGAGCCCCTGAGCCAGGGAAGGGCTCTGGGCGGGGCATCCACAGGGTCTGTGTCACTGCATCCCAGCTGCTGACTGAAGGAAGGAATGAGTGACCACGTTCCCTCGGCAATAAAACAAAAGTGATAACGTGTACTCTGGGGTCATTATGGGGAGTGGGGTCAAGTGTGTAAGTTACTTAGTTTAGCGCCCAGCACACTGTAAATCTACAGTAAATAACAATTATTAGCTATAGGAAAAAACAGTATCAATTCAGCAGTAATGAGTGACTATAATTGTGGTGTTCATGGTCATTGGCAATGAAGCTAACTCTGAAATCTCAGCTAGTTGGCTGAAGGTCACTAGGTGAAAATTCGTAACAGAAGCTCCTACCTGCCGGATGGAGCCAGACTCTCTGGTTTAGGTCTGCATACGGCAGTTTCAGTAACTAAGGCCCCGTCGTGGAGTCCAAGGAGAGGCCACTTGAACCTGGACTCCCAGTGTTCAATTCCTGTGATGACACCTGGGGATCACAGGGGTCAGTGGGACCTCAGGTGTAGCTCACAGAGATCAGAGTCAGAGATTTGGGATGAAGTCATCACCCCAGGCCTAAATTAACTCCAAGGCTACAGGATAGAGGGGCAGCAGGCTGGGGAGTAGGCTGGGAGATCAGGGGAAGCGGGCCCCAGCCCTGAGTCTTTGTTCCAGGCAAGAACAGAGTTGGCTCCATTTCACAATCACGATTTGTACGGACATCAGTTTCCAGACTCTGAGTCGTCGCTGAAGGTGAACCTTCTGGGATCTTCCCTCGTCTAACACTCAGCATTTCCTGCCTGGTCTACACCCACCCGCTGTGCCCCACTGATTAGGGTATTAAAATGCCTAGCTCCTGCTGAATTTTCAAACCTCAGATGACTCATACTGTGCACTGAAGTGAATGCAAAAAGAAGTAAACTATTCCTGCTGCAAAAGGCAGTGGTTTCACATTTTTTGAGATTATGTAAATCTGCATTTTCTTTGAGTATTATGGAAACACTTGACGGGGGAGTGAAGGATGGCAGGGCAGAATAGGGAAGAAGGCAGACCTTGCAGGAAGTCAAATTGGGCACAAATGTGACTTAGGTCTGCATAAGTATTTTTTTCTGGGACTTGGAGCTTAATGGAATTTTTTCTTTTTGGCTCTGATCCCTCCCCCATCTTAAATGCAGATAAGTGTGGTTCACTCCTCTGCCCCATTCTCTTATCAAGCCCCATCGCCTCAACCTCCACCTTTCTGATGCCTCCCCGGACTCTGTGTGGCCCCGTTCTCTCTGAACATCAGCCCTGTGTCTATGGCAGCTCAGTGATACCAACCCCAGGGAGTGCAAACTAAACCCAGTATCATCTGCTTCTTTGGTGTTTCCTCTCTTACTTAAGAACCTAACGACACCACCCATTCATTCAAGCCAGAAACCATAGAGTCTTTCATTTACCTTGAGAGAGAGACTTCGCTTCTTATTCATGGCCCTTCATCCCACTTGAGTTCTATCCCAACTTTCAGTGAGTCTCATACCCACCCCTTCCTGTCCATTTTTGCTTCTTCTGCTCAGGCTCACAGCATCCCTGCATGACACTGTGGTAACAGCCTCCTAATTGATTTTTGTGCTCCATCCATCCATCCATCTATCCATCTACCCATCCTACTTATTCATTGATCACCCACTATATGCCAAGCACTGTTTTAGGATCTGGGGACGCGGGGACAAACCCAACAAGCTCCCTGTCCTTATGGAATCCACATTCTAATAGCGTATCCAGGTCAACATAAAACAAGTAAAGGATGTCTGGACTAAGATGGCAGATTGAAATGTTCTCATGGAGTTTTGTTCTGCCAATGCCTCGAGTATAGCCAAAAGAAATTCACCAACAGCAATCAAATAAGGAAAGAGGCACCCCTACCACAATAAACTTTAAAGACAGTTAACCAAGAAAAGAAGCAAGATTTCTGGGGAAGAGCAGAGAAGCCTGGGAGGCTTCCTACTTCTCTGGAAGCTACAGTGGAGAAGCTCCAAAGTCCTGTGGATACCCATGAATAACCACGAAGCTGAGGGAAGCCAAGCTGCAAGCGTCCGTATCCATTTCCTCCACTGACTGAGGAGTGGTAGACGTGGCTTTGGGAGTAATGGGTAAGGAGAGAGTAGGGGACAATGGGGATGACCTTGACCAAAGCCAAGGCTTCAGAGCAACACGCTGAATGTGGGCCATCTGGCAGGTTTAAGGTTCTATCCCAGGGAATGGCGCTACTCCTGAACCTCGAGGAATAGATCCCGACACATCTCTGAAATCACAACAGATAGAGCAGAGCCCGGGCATTTAAACCTCCCGCACTCGGCCCACTGGGCTTCCTGCCCCTGCCCACCCAGTTCCTGCCACCCTCACAATGAAACTGAGAGAGAAAGGCAAAGTGATCTCAAACACAAGAGGAAGAGAGTCCCGAAGTCCCCCACACTCTATCAGAACACATCAAACCAGTGGATGAAGTTCCCTAAGCATTAGCAAAATGAGAAGAAAAATCGTGACAGCGATAAAAACCAGACGACAAAGTAGGGAAATTGCAGCATGCAAATGACCCGCTGCCCAAATGAGAAGAAACCACGACTCAAGCAAAAGAAGGAAATTCCTCACAACTTCTTCATGAATCCAATGAAACACAAACTCCCGGAAGAGACGGTAAGACCACAGACATGAGGCAAAAAGGGAGACTTCAGATTTAAGAAAACCGACAGAGGACAGCATTATCATAGAATTAAAATATGAAATGTAACTCTGGCCAAGATGGAGGCACAGGTAGACACACTGCGCCTCCTCGCACAACCAAAAGAAGGACAACCACAGATTTAAAAACAAAAACAAAAAAAACCCAACAGAACTACCAGAAAATCAAGCTGTATGGAAGTCCCACAAGCAAGGAGTTAAAGAAGAAACATTCATCCAGACCGGTGGGAGGGGTAGAGATGGGCAGCTGGGGTGCAGAGGATGTGTAGCAAGGTGGCAGCTGGCAGACCAGGAGAGGTGATGGCTGGCCGACCAGGGGTCCCACATTTGCATGCAGAAAAACAAGGAGGAACAATTGGAAAGCGAGACAAACCGCGCAGCCCAGGGCTCCAGTGCAGGGAAATAAAGCCTCAGGCCTCTGATTGAAAAAACCTGTGGGGGTTGAGGCGGCGGGAGAAACTCCCAGCTTCACAGGAGAGTTCGTTAGAGAGACCCACAGGGTCCTAGAATGTACACAAGCCCACCCACCCGGGAATCAGCACCAGAAGGGCCCAATTTGCTTGTGGGTAGCACAGGAAGTGACTGAAAGCCAGCTGAGAGCCGAACAAGAGGCACTGTTCCCTCTTGGACCCCTGCGGTGACCGTGGTGCAGTGACATGGGTTGCCCCACCCTGGTGAATACCTAAAGCTCCACCCCTTCTACGTAACAGGCACGGCCAGACAAAGAAATATGGCCCAAATGAAAGCACAGATCAAAGTTCCAGAAAAAATACAACTAAGCGATGAAGAGATAGCCAACCTATCAAATGCACAGTTCAAAACACTAGTAATCAGGATGCTCACAGAAATGGTTGGATATGTTCACAAAATAAAGGAAAAAGTGAAGGCTACGAAAAGTGAAATAAAGGAAAACTGTACAGAGAGCCAACAGTGAAGGGAAGGAAACTGGGACTCAGATCAACGGTTTGGAGCAGAAGGAAGAAAGAAACATTCAACCAGAACAGAATGAAGAAACAAGAATTCGAATAAATGAGGAGAGGCTGAAGAACCTCTGGGACACCTTTAAACATTCCAACATCTGAATCATAGGGGTGCCAGAAGGAGAAGAGAAAGAGCAAGAAATTGAAAATTTACTTGAAAAAATAATAAAGGCAGATTTCCTCAATCTGGCAAAAGAAATAGTCTTCCAGGTGGGGTCCTGATAACCCCAGGGGAAAGGAGGGAAAAGGTACAGGGAATAAGCAGCATAAATGGTAGGTAGAAAATAGACAGGGGGAGGTTAAGAATAGTATAGGAAATGTAGGAGCCAAAGAACTTATGTGTACAACCCATGGACGTGAACTAAGGGGGGTGAATTCGAGTGCGACAGGGGTACAGGGTGCAGGGGAATAAAGGGGGGACATGGTACCATTGTAATAGCATAATTAATAAAATACATTTTAAAAACTATTAAAAAATAACATATAAATTGTAAATAAGAAGACACTGAATAGATGCTGTTGAAATTTGAATAGTGACATGGAGGAAAGGCTTAAGATAATCACAGCAAATGTAAATGAGAAAGAGAAAGAAATAGATAAGGAAGAGCGGAAAATCATGATTAAATATAACTGGTGGTCCTTAAGAGCCGGACACATAAGATAAGGTGTATTTAAATGTATAATCAAAGTAATTTGCATGAAAGGAAAGGCTGAATGTACAACTCTACAGAACAAACTATTCCAAGAAAACGGGATGCAGAATGTTAGATACCAAAATACGTTCTAATTAAATTAGTGAACCTGGGTGCTAAAGAAAAATTCTCCAAGCATCTTAACAGAAAAAAGTCACTTACCCTAAGGGAGCAAGCCTCAATAGCGAATGTTTATTGGAGTTTATTATGTGCCAGATACCATCCAGAGTTCTATGGGAACATGAACACTCTACACAGCCACACCCCACTGAGGCAGGTATTATTATCCCCCATTGACATATTTCTTGAATAAGTTAATGAAAACGAGTCACGGTTCAAAGAAGTTACAGACTGAACCCCATTAGAGAGCCTGAAGGATGTCTGTCGCAGGGGAACGAACTTGGTGCTGTCAAAGGGATCTATTGTCTCGTGGGTACTTCCCTGAAGGTAGTGCCTCGGAGCTCCTGACGTGGGCGGCATGACCTCAGCCAGAGAGGCTGGGCCAATGCCAGGGACACTGGCCCAGAGACAGAGCCCTGGCTGCCCCCGCTCCCCCGTGAGATCATAAAATGTCTGGGTTCCCCTGGAAGCCAGCAAACAAAAGAACAGCTGCCTTTTGGAATAAGTAATCCCGATACTGAATATAGTCCAAGGCACACAGAGAGAATCCTTCTGGCAGATAAATCGTGGCCTCACAGGCAAGAGGGACCTTAGAAATCATCCAAGACGAGGCTTTGGTTTTCAAGACGAGGAAACAGAGGCCTGCAGAGGTTGACCCAAGAAAGGATCCAAGGTCGCACAGCTAGTGAGTACTGGAAGTGGAACATCGGTCACTTTCTGTGTCCCCCTGAGGTTTTACATCCGCTAAATCCCTCCTGGGATGGTCCACAGTCCCAGCTTCAGGACTCCAAGGCGTTATCATGAACTTTTTGGCAGGTGGCCTCCATGTTTTAGTTTTTTAACACGCTCCGGAGGAGCCTCAGTTTGGGGCTGATTCGAGGTGGGAGCCGCAGGACACACACACATTCTGGAGAATGTGTCACCTGGAGACCGGATGCAGTCCTGCTGGCGGGGGCCACTGTGTTTCCTCCAGAGCGGGGTGGCAAAGCGCTTTGATTTCACATTCTGATCAGCAGAACACATGACCCTCCGACCCCCCCCCCAGCCACCTGAGGATCCTCTCTCGGCCACGGCATCACGGCTGCCACGCATTTTCTGACCCTCGCCACCCCACCAGCCTGCCAGGGCGGCCCCCTCCAACCTGGGGACCGTGTGCGGCACTATCGTTGGGGAGTTTCTGGCTTGATTTGAGGCTGGTGCTGTGTCTTGTTCTGAGGTTTGGAGCTAGAGAGACCTGGTCGGAATATCAGCAAATCCTTAGCCTGGGCTGCTGCTCCTCTTGGATGCAGACTCCAAAATCCCCCTAATGCTCTCAGTCTCCATAGCAACGGGCCCACCCTAGTTCTGTGTGGGTCTCAGGGCAAGAGCGCAAACAGAGCTCTGAACCACAGATGTCTAAATTTTAAGAAGCAATAAATCAAACCAATAAGCTGTTTAATAAAACATGTTCCACCCTCCTATCCCGATAAGTTTATCTTTCTAACAACAAAATTTTAAAATGTGTGTAAAGCTATGATTTTTATACGACTATTAGTCAACAAAATATCAAAGATATCTAAATTTCATCATTGTGGAACAGGTCTGGTGTTTGGCTGATGGGCTGACAATATCTAGGTGAGCAACAAATTAAAGACATGTGTAATTCACATATTATAGTGTTTACACCATATAATTGACTTTTCTTATCTTCATTTTAGCCACATTGTAAATAACATTACGGTACTGAAGATGTTCGCATAATTTGTTTTCCACAACAGTAATGATCTAGAAAGTAAATAGTAATGGCAATTGAATTCAAAGTACCCCAAATTTTAATATATTATCACAAAAGTATGAAGAAAATGTAAAAGATTAAAATTATGTTTTTAAAAAATTATTTACTTTTCTTAAAATCCATAAATTTACCTATTAAAAGTAAAAGCCAGATTATAAATTTTCATGAATGAATAGAAACGTTTTAATCACAATTCTGTAAAAACAAAATTGTGTAATTACTCTTGAAAACTTAATGAAATCTTATTACATCTTCCTGTAAAAATAAAACTTCTTGCATTTTAGCATTCTACGCCCAACTGATTAATATGCTATAAAAAGTTAGCATCTGACCTCATACAAATTACATTTAGATGACATACAGCGGACCTCTCTATTCGTGAATTCTGTATTTATGAATTCACCTGCTTGCTAAAATTCCATGAAAACCCCCAAATCAATGCTTGCAGTAATTATTTGGTCATTTGAGGACATACACAGTCACCTGAGGCACGTGGTCCCAGCTGAGGCGGAACAAGGTGACACTCTGCCCTGTTATTCCAGCTCTCATACTGTAAGTGTTCTTTCTTCGGTCTACTGAGTACCACAATTTTCAAACATTTGTGCTTTTTAGGGGGGTAACTTTGCTGTTTAAAATACCCGCCGTCCAGGGCTGCATTGCTGCGGAGCCTTCCTAAGTGCAGGAAGAAGAAAATGTGTTTGGGAGGCAAACTTGGTTCAGGAGGAGTTTTGCTGTTGGCCATGAGTCCGACGTTAAAGAATCACCCGTGCCTATTAGATAAGGCGGCTTCAAACAGAAACTCCCATGAAACAAAGTTGTATACTGATTGGTCGATGGAAATGTTTACTGTGATGCCAAATATTGCCTGTGAAGCCTTCCAAACCACAAACGGGAATCCAAAGGCAAGGAAGAAAATGCATGTTCGAGAACCCATGGCATTCACGCCGAGGAGAGGACATACAAGCTCGTTAATTCGCCTGTTACCTAAAATCTCCCACTGCTCAAATCTTTCCACACTCCCCGAACAGTGTCCGTGTCCAATGCTGGCAGTCACACAGCTCACAGACTTCATGACATTCAGAGGTAGTCACTTTTTGTTTTGAAAATATAGGGCAAAACATGTGGAGAAGCGTATCTCTGGGGCTTGAATGGTGTTGGTGAATAGGACAGACATTTAAGGGCACAGACCTTGCTGACCCAGCATGGAGCACCAGATCCCGGTGACAAAGCCTTCCTTCTGTGTGGCATTTGAAGTATTCATCTTTGGTGCACGTGGTTCGCCCTGGCCTGGGTAGAACACGGTCACCTGTAGCAGAGCGACCTAATTCTGCCTAGAAGCATGCAAACCACACTCTGTATCCACAGGGTCCTCCATCCATTCTTTTATCACAAGCCAACCCTACAAGCTCTGAAGTTCCAGTCGGGTAGTGAAAGGCTGTCTGTGAGTTTTTTCAGAGTGCGTGTTTGTGTTAAATTTTTGCGGCCCTCTTCTCACAAGGAGTTTGTTTATTGTTTTGGACGAGAGACAGGAGACCGTTCTCTGGTCACGCAGTCAACATGTTTAAAAAACACCCAAAACCCACAGTTTTTTGTTTTTTTTTTTATGACTTGCACCAACTCTTTGGCCCAGAGTCTACATCAGGATTGCCAGGCAATCCCAAATTCTTCAACAGGAGGAGTGACTCTGCCTCTCCATCGCATTTCTCTTGTTCTCCTTTCTATAAACACAGTTTCCGCCCCTCAGGGTTTAGCATCCCGACTGCCCCTGCTGGTCCCGCGGTCGTTGGAAAGTCCCTCTGTGTCTCCATTTCCACATTTACGGAGTGGGGACGCCCAAGCCCAGCACATGGAATTGCTGTCACATTAACTGATGTCCTCTCTTCCATGAGCTGAGGACTGGGTCGGCCTCGTGGTCGTTATTTGTTCTAGTGGCAGAAGCCCCTGACTAATGCTTCCACCCTCCTCCACCAAGAGCATCTCACCGAACTTGGAGCGCTTCCCAGGGTAACTAAGCAAGGAGTCACTAAAGATTAATGTCGCTCTTTTAGGAACCAGGTAAGTCCCTGGGCGGAGCAAGAGGAAACCAGAGCTGCCCATTGACAACGAGCGCTGGTCAGCCTCCTTTTGAACCAAGGAAATAATTGCTCTTGACGTAGGGCGTTGGACAAGGAAAATGCAACATACGGATACATAAAAAAATCAACTGGGTCTAATCTAATAGCTTCTCTAGGTTTTGGTTCTACTTTACCCTTGGGGAACACCGACAGAAAATGCCAGCAGGAGCACCCACATCCACTCCCACTCAGGGTCCGACAGCTTGCCTGGCTCCTTTCCTGGAGAATGAGACCAGCCTCCCCACCCCGCCCCGCATTGCAGCCATAGGGACCATGGGAAGGCTAGGAAGTGACTCTTGTCCTTTCTCCTAAGGGAGCAGATGACCCAGCGAGCCAGCATGGGCCCCGGGCGGGGAGGAAGGTGCTGCAGGACAAGGCACTACGATTCGAAGGACCGTGGTCTCGGGCTCTAACACCAGCCACTAGGCTGTCCAGGATGCTCAGGGGACAGGAATTTTTAGACTAAATCAGGACTACCTGGAGAGAGCGCTACGCAGGAGGAAGTGGGGACCTGAGGGCACAAGGCAGGTCATCAGCAGGCCAGTCTTGGAAGCCGGTCCGAGCATCCCCCGTGGATGGGGGAGTGATATGGGAGGTGGAAATGTTGCTGGGACTTCTTTTTATTTTGTTGCATTTTGTTTTTATTTTATTTTATTGAATATATTGGGGTGGCATTAATTAATACAATTGTGTAGGTTTCAGGGGTACGATTCTACTGTACATCATCCGCATATCGTATTGCGTGTTCATCACCCCAAGTCAAGTCTCCCCCTCCCTGCACCCTCTCCGACCTCCCTGCCCCCTTTCCCTCCGGTAGTCACCATACTGAGTTTTTTGCTCGTTTGTTTTGCTTAATCCCTTCAATTTTTCCACCCAGTTCCCCTGCCTGCTCCCTCCTCTCTTCACTGGGACTTTTCTTGGTAAACAGGACTGAGGAGAGTGGAGAACTGATTGAATTTATTACTTAAATGGTCTGTTATCTGCTCGCTCCTCGGATCAATCAGCTCTCCGCCTCCCCTGTGCCCTGCCTAAGAGTCACACCATACAATCCGAAGGTGCCCCATTCTCTACTGGGCACATCATTTGGTTCCCTACCCAGCATCCCTTGCCCTCTGAGTAACGCTCAAATTTTTGTCCGGACATTGCCCACACACAACTGATAGGCTTCTGAGGAACCAACCACCGCCCGCTCCCATCCCAGACTGGACCATGATTGACGCTCCCACAACAAAATACTCCGTATTCCATGTAAACCATCAACAAGATCAGGCGCATGACCTCGGCTGATCCAGTCAGGGAGAATCTCAGGAATCTTGCTGGAAACATGCAGGCGGACTGCCCCCGTTTCTTCTGGCCTCTGTAGTATGTGGAGATCTGCTCCTAAAGCCGCTGCAGCCAATTTGCCTCCGGGAAGAAGGGCAGGCTGAGGGTTAAGCTGACACACTGAGGGGGGCAGAGCTGAACATAATAGTGGAAAATAAATTTGGAGTCTTGATCAAGCCATGCCTGAAGCTCAAATTCTAAACAAATGGTTTTTAACCTGGGGGCTAAAAACCGTTTACTGCCCTTTGTGGCATTTTGGCAATGTAGAGGGCTCTTTCGGTGGTCACGGTGATTAGGGATGTTACTGGCCTTTAGTTCACAGGTGCTGGGAATCTTAGACATTCTGCAACGTGTGGACTATTCCACATGGCAGAGAACCATCAACAGTCCTTAAGACATGTGTATGTCTCATTCAACACCAATGTTGGTGAAAGTCCTGTAGTTTTAGTTTGGGTTGTCCCCATGGCATAGCTTGAAGTATAGACTCATGTGTGGCTTATTTAGGAAGAGATTTCGGGAGGCAGACAGAATGTGATGGTTAATTTTATACACAACTCGACTGCACGGTGGAGTGCCCAGATTTTAATTACCGCAGGGGCATTTATGAGAGTGCTTCAGGATGAGATCAGCACCTGCACAGGCAGACTGAAGGAAGAGCCAATGGCCCTTCTCAGCGTGGGTGGGCCTCCTCTAATCCGTTGAAGACCTGAGTAGAATAAAAGGCTGACTTGGGTGTGTCTAACTCTCTCTCTGCCTGTCTTTGAGCTGGGACTTTGTTCTTTTGCTCTGTGGAACTTGGACTCAAATGGAATCTTATACCACCAGCTCTCCCAATTCTCAGACCTTGAGACTTGTACGGTGCTATGCCATGGGCTCTCCTGGGTCTCCAGGTGGCTGACTGTGGATCTTGGGACTTCTCAGCCTCCATGATCACATGAGCCAATTCTTTATAATAGATAATGAATCTATCTACCTATCTATCTACCTATCCATCCCTCCCATTGGTTCCGTTTCTCTGGAGAACCCTGACTAATGCAGAGAGTGAGACGAGGAAGGAGAAAACCACTGTGGTAACTGGGACTCAGTCTCACCTGAAGAATGAGAGGCAGCGGCATCTGTCCATCATTTCTTGTCAGCCAAGAGCATCCCAGAGGCCACATTCACCTCCACCTCCTAGCCATGCCTGGGCCGGTGCTCCACGGATACCCAAGGTGGGAGAAGCCCAGGATAGAGAGCCGAGATGCTTGGGGTGCCCTTGAGGCCAGCGGCTCTTTACTGAAGGTCAAAGTCTTCATGGACTTGCACACTGCAGCAAGAGCTGGTATCCAAATCAGAATATTAGCCCCCAGGCAGGTCCATGTCCTAATTCTAAGAAGATGTGAATGTCTCTGTGCAGCCAGAGGGACTTTGCAAGTGTGACTGAGTTAGACATCTAGAGACGGAGAGATGGTCCTGGATGATCTGGTTGGGCCTGATGTTAGCACGACACCCCTTATCAGAGGGACACAGCAGAAGCCAGAATCCATGCGGCGACCAAGCAGAGACAGGAGTGACAGGCTTTGAAAAGCAAGTCGCTCCTAGAGGCAGAAAGAGCTAAGGAAATGGATTCTCCTCTCCGAGCCGCCACAACAGACCAGTCTTGGTAACACCTTGACTTAGCCCAGAAGCTGGTTTTGGACTTCCGACTCCCAGAACTGCAAGAGAATAAGTTCGTGTTGCTTTAAGCCGCTAAATTGGTGGTAGTTTGTTACAGCGAGTCCTTGGAAACTACTACACAAAGGTACCTGTGGGGAGGACCCGGGCAGCTGACACACCTGATTATAATTCATCTGAGCCTTGGACCTAATTCCATTTTATGTGCAAACCCAAGCTCTCTTTCACAGTGTTAGAATAGACCAGATTTCCCAGGGAGACTGGGCTGCCCTTTATTCAGAACGTTACCGAGAGTCATGGACAGTTATGGCAAAGTTACCTGTGATATTCGAGTTGCCAAATCGGCGTGTCTGTATCAATCAGCCTGTGTTGGTCACAGTTACATTTGTGGGGATTCTAAGTGCAAATGCCCGTGTCTCACCCTTAAAGTTTCACAAATCGAAATCCATATTATTTGCTTATAAATATGTTCCTTTTTTTCCTCTGTGGGACTTCCATAGGGCCTCCTGTGGAGCTTTAGAAACTATGAGCATGTCTGCACGTAGGTTATGGTATGCATTCATTCTATTCCGGGAGGTAACACACTGCCCGTTAGGCCAGGGGACTCTAGGTCAGATGGGGCTGATAATGATGCTCTCGAATGTTGTCCTCTGCACCTGCTATCTGACTAATTACAATGCAATTATTGCACCTTTCCCAGTGACGACTCCCAATGACTGTATTTCTCACTTTGAATCAGCAACAGGGTACTCAGATTGGAACCTGAAGCCAGGTTGTTGATAACTGGTCCCTGAAAAAATGGGCACCCACGTGGTGCGTGACAGTAGATGCCGGAGCCTGCACACTTGACCTGACCTCCAGTGAACTTTCTAAGTTAACTCTGACCCCAGGAGGCCTCCTGCCGGCTCCCCAGCCGGCCTCTCCCTGGTGACCCCTCTCCATACCGCCATGCTCCGTTGGCCCTCCGCCTTCGGCAGTGTTCTCAGTCTGAATTTGCCGGAGACGAAACTGAGGCTCGGAGAGGTTCAGTGATTGCCCTGGGCACAAAGAGCCAACAGGTGAGGAGCCAAGAGTTGACCACACCAGTCTCCTACTGTTCCCCACCCCCCGCCTCTCTGTTCATTAGCCACACCTAACAGGACAGCTCTGAGGCTCCAGAGGCCCCTTCCCACCGAAGAAGGAGTCCGCCGTGTTCACATAAGCAGCTGTGCCTAGTAACACGAGGACAAAGGTAAACAGCTCACGTGCTGGCCCTGCATCATCGCTTTACGATCCAAGTCCTTCATCCCCCTGTTTCCATCCGCCTCCTTGTGCCAGCACAATGGGAGAGCTGTGACCAAGCAGCAAAATGTCCTTTTCCGAAGCCAAACAAGGGGCTGGGCCCTAAAACCAGCAAAAAAAAAAACCACCCCATAAGGTTTGGTAGGTGTAAACAAAGTGTAACGCGTGGCGGGGTGGGGGGGGCGGGGGCAGGTTCTAGGGCCACAACCAGAGCCTGCATGACTCCCAAAGGGAAAGAGCGAGCAAGCAGCTGCCCACCCCCGTTTGCTGGGCACAGCCCTTACTGCAGCCCCAGCCGCATTTCCATAATAAGGAAGAAGAGTGTAGCCTTTCGGGGAGTTTTTATTCTTAGGGCCGGTCAAGAGCAGCTGATGTTTCTTTGGTCTGCAATATATCAGCCACAAGCGTTTCATCTCCCTCCCCTCTCCCTCTCCCTCTCCTCTCCCTCCCCTCCCCCCCCCAGCCCGGGTGTTTTTGGCCTTTTGCTTGCATGAAAATTTATTTCACGTCCTGACGCCGCGGAGATGATCCATTGCACCTTCTTAGGGACGAGCTGAACGGGAAGCGGCAGGATCGTAATCAAAGTTTCTGCTGTCAGAGCAGCTGCGATTCTGGACGACCGGACGGGAAATCGGGGCCTTGCCGGTGGGAACAGGCAGTCTGGAGGGGCCCTTTGTCCCCTTTGTCCCCCAGCACAATGGAGGGGAATCCTGCTCAGGCCGCATCTCTTCCAGAGGCGGAGGATGGCTCGAGTCCCAAGAGCCTTCAAAGTATGAAGAAGGCCCTCGATGGGTTTCATTCCCCACTTACCAGCTGTTTCTTCCCTAAAAGCTGTCTCACACTATTGTTATAAGTGCCTAAAGAGGGCTCTTGTGTTTTAAGACTGAAAGAGACCCATGAGACCCCTGGTTCTGGCTTAGGAGCAAAGACAGCCCAACAGTTTATTGCAGGTGGCTGTGACACTGTGGATGCCTGTTGGTGAAGACCAGGTCTCCTCAGGACACCTTGCCCTGGTGTGATCAGGGCTTAATTCAAGGTCCTTCACAGGCACCTAAATGTAGATGGAGTCAGCCTCCTCTTTTATTTGTTAATAAGGCCCATCCCCACAGGATGTGTTAGATGGTGGGAGTGTATGATGGTATGTGTGTGTGTGTGTGAGTGTGAAAGTGCATGTGAGTTGTGAGTGTCCGAGTGTATATGTGTGTGTGTGTGTTTGGGGAGACATTGGTATCCACCCTGAAGTTAAAAGTTATATGAAGCCCTGTATTGTCAGAAATTTTTCTAAAAACTCCATGCATTTTTTTGCCCACAGCGTGAAGCTGTGCATCTTGTGGAAAATGCACTTCTTTGTAAGTGCCAGAGGAGACAACCTGTGTGGGTATTTATCGCACCCAGCTCACGTTTGGTTTCACCACTCTCCAGGTTTCCCCTCTCTCCCTGCACCTTTCCAGACTGAGGGGGCCTTCTTCCCAAAGCCAAGTTTGCCTGCATCCTTCAAAGCTGACTCCCTTGCATGCAAAAGTGCACAGGCCAGCAACAAACCCCAGCCTAGAACAGGGACCTTCTGCTGGGAGTGGAGGTGAGCCTTCTATGCTGCCTTCTGGAAACAAACCGCAAGCACACGGAAGGTGGTGGACATGTAAAATCTATTCTCCTTTTCTTCCAGGGCGCAGAGCCAGGCTACATTTCCTCGCCTCCCTTGCCGTCAGTGTGCTCCTGTGATGATGTTCCTGCCCAGAGGCTTTGAGCAGAAGTGATATGAGTAACCCCTGCTAGACACGAAGAGAATAAGTATTCCTTCCCCATGCCTTTTCTCTCTTTCTTGCAAGTGATATGAGTAACCCCTGCTAGACACGAAGAGAATAAGTATTCCTTCCCCATGCCTTTTCTCTCTTTCTTGCAGCAACCCAGCCTTGGGAGGCAAATGACAACGATGTCACAGAAGGCTGCCTTAGAAGGAGGCCGGGCCTCCGAGCAAAGATGCCCACCAGCCTGCAGTGCTGGCCTGGAACTGTACAGGAGAGAGATTTAAACACACTGGTTCTTGAAGCCCCTGACATCTTGGGGATTTGGCTACAGCAGTCCAGCCCCAATCCGGACACAGGCACATGAGAAAGCTCTGCAGCCCTTCTTCTCCTACAAGAGGGAGAGGGGTACAGGTTCTACTGACAGCCACTGTTCAACAGAGATTTTTGCTTTTGTTTTCAGTGCAAAGAAAGTGAGCAGTCCAGCAGAAAAAGTTGCAAAGGATTCAAAAGTGCTTTGAAGCATAAGCATTTGTTCATTCATTCATTTCTTCACTCATCCGTTCGTTCCGCAAACATTGCCTAAGCACCTGTGTGTGTGAGAACGCGGCCTGCTGCCTGTCTCCCATTCCAAACATTCTCTGCCCACCCGAAGCCCACCATGTCCGGGATACCACCTCCCAAGGTCTTCAGGAGGCAGGATCCACAGGATGAAATGTGAGCTCCTGGCCACATGCTTTCGTGTGTGGGCAGTAGGGAGAACAATGAGGATGGAGTGTTTGGGTAAAGAAAAGCATTCTCCGTCCTTGGGTACCAGTCTCACTCCGGCTCCTACAGACTCGTCCTTGTTCCCTTCCGTGTATTCACCAGCAGACTTATTCCTGACACTCAGATCTCCCTCCTACCCAGGTCTCTGCCTGTCACTGTGGGTCTTGTTCATGGTAAGTGTTTAAAGGAAGTTGGGGCTGGATGTGGTCAGATGGCCTGCCGGGTGTCCTGGCTCAATGCTGCCCAGCCAGGTGGCCTGACTTCTCGGCTCTGGAATTCGGGTTCCTCGTCTGTAAAGTGGGGAAAAGCTTTCCTGTCCTGATAGGCTCACACGATCGTTGTCCAGTTGGGTTGCAAGTGCGGAGTTAGTTGTAATGACTGTTTTGAGTCCCAGCACTTACAGCTTTAGCGGCACTCAAGGGCACCAGACACTCCCAAACCGCAGGTGATACAGGCCGACGTGGTGACCTTAAGCGACCCTTCACACCCTATTCTATGAGACCCTGTCTGTAAATGTCCAGATCTGCAAATATTTCCTTTTACAGGGACCTTGCTCAAAGTAAAGGGACCAGCCCAAAGGCCCATCAGCACATGACTAGATAAACAAATTGCGTTACATACGTAGATGGAATATTTTTCAGCCCTAACAAGGAAGTGCTGACACACGCCACAATGTGAATAAATCTGGAAAACATTAGGCTAGGTGAAAAAAGCCAGACACGAAAGGTCACATAGTGTTTGAATCCATTTACATAAAATATTCAAAAGAGATAAATCCACAGAGACATAGGGAATATTGGTGGTTGCCAGGGGCTGGGCGGGGAGTGGGGTTGGGGATAAGCTGCTTAATGGAATTGGGGCTTTACCTTGAAGTCATGGGAATATTTCGGAACCAGATAGAGGTGGTGGTTTCATTGTGAGCTGCTAAATGCGACTGAGTCACATACTTTAAAACGGCTAATTTTGTGTTATGTGACTTTCACCTCAACGCAAGTCATGCACCGCTTTACAATGGGGACATGTTCTGAGAAATGCGTAGTCAGGTGATCCGGTTGCTGTGTGCGAGCTAAGCTCACCACGCCCCTGGGCTCTGTGGCACAGCCTGTTCTATCGCTCCCGGGGTTCAAGCCCACACAGTCCATTACTGCACTAAGTACTTCAGGCAGTTGTCACACAGTGGCAGGCATTTGTGCATCGAAACATAGAAAAGGTACAATCAGTACAGTGTAAAAGATAGAAAACGATGCACCAGCTCAGGGCGTTACCATACATGGAGGTGGCAGGACTCGGAGTTGCTCTGGGTGAGTCAGTGAGCGAGTGGTGAGTGAATGGGAAGACCTGTCTGTATAAACACTGAGCACTCAGGCTCCACTATATATGTAAAACAGCAGGAGATGAAATCAAGCACCAGAGAAAATGATGCAATCAAGAGGTGCGGTGACGGCACGGAGTTGCTGGCACAACACGGAACACTGTTCACAGCAGACTCCTTAAAAGTGGGTCAGGAGAAAGAGCAGGCTCTAAAGTAACAGCACAATACAGCCTCGTCCAAGTGCAAACCAGTAGCCTGGTCATTTATTATCACCATCGAGTACGATGTGCTGTACCTAGTTTAATGCGTTGTGCTTTGATGTGACTGGCAGCACAGTGGGTTTGTGTGCACTCACATCACCGTGCACGCACACACACAAGTGATAGGTTGTGCAAGGACATTCCACCAGCTATGACAGCAATAAAGAATTTTTGGCTAGATTATAATCTTCCGGGATCGCCACTGAAAGTGCCTTCTGTTGTTGACTGAAAGGTGGTTAGCTGGTGCGTGACTGTAATTGTTTTAAGTTAAGAGAGCTAATTCAATGCTGGCATTTTGCAGTAGGAACCTCAGCCGATGCTGGGATGAGTCACTCTTTGGCCTCTCCGAGGAGGTCTCTCCCATTGCCTCTGCTCTCAGCCCTTCAGACACCCATAACACACTAACTGCTCTTGGGGTCCACATTCTTCAACGCAACAAAGGCCTGCGTCAGAACTCGGCTGGCTTCCCCTGCTGGCTGCCCGCCTCTGCTTCTGAACCCGTGCGCATGGCAGGTTCATTGAGACACTGAAATGTATATATATACTCACCCCAGTCTGCAAATATTGAGACGGCCATTCCAGAGAAGTCAGACCCGAGTTTCCAGGCCAGACTCAAAAAAGTGAAACCTATATGTGACCGTGTGAGGGTGTACACAGAAATGTTAATAGTATTTAGGTCTTATCTTTGGGGCTTGTGATTAGGGGTGAATTTTAATCTTCTTTTTGATGTTGACCTATGTATTTTTCTGCAATAAACATGCCTTATATGTGTAATTGTAAAGAAATTATTAGGTAGGGATGGTTCATGTGAAGATGTAGTACACACACTTACATGAAATTACATTTGTTCATTAGAACTTTAGAAGCCCATGTACATGTGCAGCTTATAAAAACACTTAGAGCTCAGCCCTAAGTGTTCAGAGGGCCCATGCCTTCCTGTGATATTAGAAGCATTCACAAAGCTGTAAGGAAACACAGCTGTACGGAAAGCTGGACGAAGTCTCCTTGAAGGAGTCAGGAAGGGCCTTGCAGGGATTCTGTTTGAAGCTTCTGCTCCAGGCAACTGGTCCACCCGTTTCCTTCATTTTTGTACTCTTCATCACCATTCTTCCCTTCGTGTATCATAACCCCAGCCTTCTTCCAGCGACCATAGTTCGTTACCTCCTCTTCTGAACCACCTTCTCACTCACTGATGGCATCCTGTTTATGGTGTGCGTTGTGTGCTAATTCTATTTTCATGTATATTGCCCCAATTACATCATTATCTTTTTGAGGACCGACACACTATTCTACACCTTTGGGTAACCACAGCATCCTAAAAACGAGTGTGTTATTGATGGTTGTGATGTCATACATGTATTCTGAATCTGTCAGTAGTACAGTGGACACGCCAGAAGAATCTTTACCACTTTTTTAAATTCTCCGCACGGACTATTAAATGAATTGCTGTCATAAATTAAGAAATGCTGAGCGCCAAGTCGGGCTGCTTATAAGTGCTCGTTAGGGGAGACCAAAGCAGATCATGAAAGTGGCTGAAAAAATGAGTTTCAAAAGTTACCGAGTTTATTAGTTGATACTCTGAAAAACGGAAACTCTGAATAAAATATGTTCCCACACAATTCACTTTTGTTTAAATACTAGATATAAGGTTAGGCACGAAAAGAGTCACTGTCTAGGTTTGAAATGATTCTTTCTCTTGAATGAGAGACGATTTCTGGAAACTCTGTAGATAAACAACACCATTTTTAATTTATCTTCAGCGACACTTCCCGCATCAGTTTGATATAGGCCTGGTGGCAAGTAGCAGAAACCCAGAATAACAGGAGCTCAAGTTACCCAGAAGTTTATCTCATTCTCACAGGTTAAGAATTCTGGAGGTAGTCCGTCCAGGGTTGGTGCAGCCCTCTGCTCTGCCAGGGAACCAGGACTTTAGTCTTGTTTATGGTGATCTGTGGCTTCCATTCCTAAGGCCCAAGGTAGCTGCCAGAGCTCCAGCCATTATGTCTGCAATCCAGTAAATAGAAAGAAGGAAGAGAGAAAGAGAAATATAGTCCCTCCTTTAAAGGACTCTTTGAGAAAGTTGCATACACTATTTTTCTAACACTACATTTGTCAGAATAAGCTGGTTTCTATTCTAGGCAGCAACATGCCCAGCTGAACATCAGAGGTACAGGAATTTTCAAACTTTTTTTTTGGTGCCATCAATACCTTTGGCAGCCTAGTTAAGACTATGGATATCTTCTTAGGGTAAATTTTAAAAATATTCTATTTATTTTTAGAGGGTGAGAAGCACCAATGGGCAAGAGAAACGTGGATTGGTTGCCTCTTGCATGCCCCCAACCAGGACTGGCCCGCAACTCAGGAAAGTGCCTTGATCTGGAATTGAACTGACCACCTTTCTGTTCACAGGACAACACTCAACCCACTGAGCCACACCAGTCGGGACCCCAAGTTATGACTCCCCTCTAGTAAAGAAGAAGGGGAATAGTTATCGGTCTCTGACACTTGACATAGGAATAAAACCCCTACAGAATGACTTTATTCACTCAATAAGCAATCGCTGCGGTCCTGTTTTGAGCCCGACCCTTATATTGTAGAGAATGATGATGATAGGAAAACCCGGCTTCTCCTCTCTGTCATTCTCAGTCTAAAGTGTTTAATAACATAGAAATGATCAACTTACAAGTGAATAGTCAAGTAGGCCAGATTTTAGGTGTCAATATTAGGGGAGTTCAACGTGCAAAGAAAGAAAATCCCGTGGCGCGGGCTTGGAGAAAGGGAAGGAAGAAAAGCATACTATTGCTTCTGAGAGAAAAGTGTAAGATTCATTCTGAAAGAAAAGAGAGGCAGCACGTTGCGGGGAAGACATGGAGGAATGTGAAAAGTTGGGAAGATTCTGCTGAGCATGGCTGAGGAGAGCTGGTTGGCAAAGCAAGGGCTAGGTTTGAGCTGATTAGATGTAGGGCATTACTACTCGTTCTTGGACATAAAGAGATGAGAAGAGTCAGAAATGTCCACGTGTGCATAGGTTGGTTAGGTGGGAATATAAAGCTATTTAAAATGGTCTCAAAGTATAGACTTCGAGTTTCTGAGGGTGGTGGTGGTTGCTTTTGGGGAATTGAGTGGGGGTGATGGTTAAGGGGTTAGAGTTGTTTCCCAAAGAAATCACTCTGCTGCTTGAAGGCCCAGCCTCTTACGTTCAGGGTAGCAATAAGAGCTTCTCTTCCCCATCCCATTCCTTTCCCAGGGCAGACATGACTAATCAACCACATCGTGTTTTTCCCACTGAGCTTGGACAGGCCCTGAGAATCCTCCCCCTCAAAGCTCCCAGGGCTGCAGTTGCTGACTGTATAGGTTGGGCAGGCAGAGAAGCCTCTTTACATTCCTGCCTATACTTCTTTTGTACTTTTCCCAAACTTCCAGAGTTGGTCACAGAAGAGACTCAGAAGGAACCAGCATCATTTTGAAAACCCAGAATTATACAAACTTAAAGCACATAATCTTTTGAAAAAAAAACAACAACTCAGGACTCACGCTAGTGATATGCTGATGGCTGAGTGGACTGTTGGAACAAATCAAGGTCCTAGCCCAGAAGGGGACTCAGAGAACTTGGACTTGGCAAAGGCTGATAGTGCAAAAGACTAACATAGTCCCGAACACCCATACGCCTCACTAGGAAAATTTGGCCGCCGGGTGACAGGTGAAAAGCTCAAGTCCAAAGGCATTCCCTTGCTTCCATCAGTAAGTAGGACAGCCCTGCCCCAAGTTCTTTGGGGCCTTGGGAAAGCCCTGGGACAAGGAGGGAGGGGAAGACCTATGAGGATGGCTGCTTGGTCAGTCAGGGAAATGGCTGCAAGTGAGGCCACGGGGATGGAGGCCTAAGAACAAGTCCCCAGGCCGAGGCCCTTGCAATCTTATTCCATCCCTGAGAGGTATCAGAGTCCTGAAGAAACTGTGCCAACGAGCTGATGGTTGTGGATTTTCCCCATGTGGCCCGACTCTGCTGAGCACATGGCACAATACCAACCCGGGGCCAGAGGGGCTGACAGAGACCTAGATGATAGAAACTTGAGCTAACCCGTTTTCCTCTTGCAAATTTGCTCTGCGACCTTGGAACGTGCCCTTACTTCCCTGAGGCCTCCATTTCTCCATCTGCAAAGTGGGAGCAAGAGCTGGGCACTTCATGGGCACAGCAAGGGGGAAGAGGGGACAAACGGGTGGCTGAGGGCACACAGGATGAAGACAAGGGGTGGAGGAGAAGGAGGAGGTGGCAGGTCCCTTGTCCCTTGATCTTCATGAGTTTACCACAGGAACTGAGAAGCTGCTGGGGCTGTCTGCTCTGGGGAGAGCTTCTCTCACAGGGCGGTTCTTATCTCTCGGCAAGAGCCACCTCCTTCCTGGGCCCCAGCCACCTGTGGTTGACTGAAGCTCCCAAATGAAGTTTGACCCAACCACACACCCCCCAAGCTGAACACCGCAAGAGGTATTGGATTTTCCAGGGCAGTACTGATTTTGAGTCTTTTGTCTCACTGCATAAACCTGGGGTGTTGGACCACATGTACCATTCTGGGGACCAGAAATTTGATCGACTAACAGATTGGTGGTCCCCAGGTGGAACCTAGTACCCATTGCTCTCTCTCACCTGTAGCCGCATGGGGCCCCCTTTCCTGCTGGCCCTTCATTTCCTTAGCTTTCAGCCTCAGCACCATTCACGGGGCCTTACTTCACACTAGCACAAGACTGACCTGGCTATTATGCCAATGGCTGGCTCAGAGAGAGCAGAACACTCACTGTCTGCTATATGAGGGAGTGTAGCAGGCAGACTTTCAGGTCTTGGCCAGCTGCTAGGGGGTGAGGGGAATGCTTTGGGGCCCTTGCACGCCGGGCTCTCGGGTCACGCCAGGTAGAAGCCAGGAAAAGCCCCTCTTTCCTCCTGTCCTACGTGGGTGAGTAGCGACAGGAAGCAGAGTTGTGTGACGGGCTTTGGAGAAAGCAGAGCCGAGATTGACCCTTGCTCTGCCCCCCCCCCCCCCCCCCCCCCCCCCCCCCNCCCCCCCCCCCCCCCCCCCCGCTGCGTCTCGAAGAGGATCAATGCCGGGACAAACCGTGGTGTAGAGCGGCGCGGCTGCACCAAGACCAGCAGCTCCCGAAGTTTCTTGGGCTAGGGGGACCCAGTCTGGCCACAAGCAGCCACCACTGTCTGAGCCTGGGAGCCAGCAGAAGCCCTGTGGGTGGCCCTGCAGGAGAACCACACCCACTGTGCTGGAGAGCAGTGGAGGAGACGCACATGGGGACTCCCAGGGCTGGGTGTGGGTCAGGAATAGGGCAGCGAGGAAGCCTGTGGGTAAGCGGCAGCCAGGAGGCAGACAGAGGAGGTGGGTGAAGAGGGACAAGAGGGACAGCTGCAGGCGCTGAGAGGCCTGAGCAACCTGGGTTACCCCTCGGGCAGAATCCCACCTTGGGCAGAATCTCGGGGCTAGGACCCAGCACACCCTCGCCTGCTGCGGTGGGATCTTCCACAATGTCCCCGTTTCCCTTGGGGTCCCATTGGCCTGACACATACACAGTCCCTGTGTTGCTTGTCTTCTAGTGTGTTTTTAGGTGAAATAGCCCTTCCCATCCTGGTGTCAACAGCTTTGGGCCCCTGCCCCCCCCCCCACGCTGCAATCTGAAAAAGTGAAACCAAGTCCTCCCCCCTTGCGAGATTGTTATGAAAATCAGTCAATACCATATTTGGAACACGGTCTGCAAGTGGCCCAAGGGCGCAGCAGGCAATCGGTGAAGGGTAGCGGTTACTGCCAAGGCCCTGGACACGCGGCCTGACGCAGGGCCCGAAGGGTCTTTTCAGCAGGCCCCACAGAGCCGACACCCTGAGCAGAGATGGCTTTCTACCAGTGAGCCGGGCTGTGTGGACCCAAGCTCCTTCTCCTGCTGTGTCCCCCGAGAAACCTCACAGCTATGCCGCCAACAGGATGTTAGAAACAAAAACTAATGCAGGGACAGGGCTCACCTGCGCTACTTCCCCATGTGAGAGGTTCCCTCAGAATCCTTGGGCAGAGGCTGAGCTGCGGGACTGCTCTGCCGTTTTCAATGTTATAGGAGGCTATTTGCGGAGAGTATTTGAAAGAAAATCGGGACTCCCCGAACACATGTGGTAGAGTCTTCTGAGTTGTCCCTGACCTTGGACTTCAGTGGGGAAGGTGGATGAGAAGGGAAGATCTGTTGACCGAGCCTCAGGGGGACCAGCACTGTGCAGGCAGTTTGCTGAGTGATTCTGGCAGAGGCCTGATTGTCTCAATGCTAAATTTTGGGCTGTGCTTTTTACTTCCAGGATATTTTCACCATTTCACCCTCTCTCTCCTGTGGCGGATGGCATTTGTCACTCTGCCTTCCAATCTGAAGAAGTCAGCAGCTGGCCTTGGTGGGCCACATCAACTTTACAGAGGAGGAAACAGGGTCGGAGGAGTTAATGACCCCCACCCAAGGTCACAAGAGAGGTAAGTAAGTGCCAGAGCTTGGGATTGAAATTCAGATCTGCTTGGTCCCTTCCCACCATGCCCAGGTATCACTGCTAAAAAAAGCAAAACCTAGAAGGTTATAATAAACAGGATAGAGGTGAGTTCCAGCCACGATCTAGTGTTCACATCACATAGGCTCACTTTGAGCCTGATGGTGGAAAGTGGAAAAATGCCAAATGGGTTTGGGAAAGGGTGGGGAGAGGAAGCGGGGAAGGGGGGTGTCAAGTTGGAAATGCTCTCTGCTGCGTCACTAGGAGAAAGGAAAGGGGTGCTTGTCTCATTTTTCTTAACAAAAGCAACACAGGAAGAAAACAGCCCATTAAGACCCTGTATACTTTAGCAAGTAAGCAGAAACACGTATTCCAGTTCTTGAGAAGAACTTTTTGCATGAGAAGAAAGAGGGGTAATCAATCGTTTTGTTTTGTTTTTTTCTTAAGAAACCTTACATGGCTTCCGGTAGGCGAGGACCTGTTTGCAGGACTTTCTTTCACTTGAGATCATTCAAATTGCATATAAGAAGCTGTCGGGTCTCAGGGCTGAGAGCTGGTTTGCTTCTATGTGGGTCCCGCAGTGCAGGAGGAGGCCTGACAGGTAGGAGGTGCATAATAGGTGCTCAGCGAACAAAAATGCCCCCTGATCGCCCACCAGGCTGCAATAGCTTGCAGGGGCATTGAGGTCACAAACAGACAAGCACCATGTCTCTGGCCCAGTTCAGAATAATCTTATAAATAGGTCCTGGAGGTGGCCAGTGAGGAAGAATGTGAATATTGGTTTGTTTGTTTTTTTCAAAGGGTTCTTGCTACCCTTTCTGCCCTCTATACATACCCACAACTGGATCCATTCTTGCCCACCTTTCCTAGGTGGGACTTCCAACCTGGGGGACCTGACTCAACGGTAAGATGTCACAGGTGAGAGGCAGACCCATTCTCACTCCCCATTCTAGAATGATATATATCACTCATCTTTCAAAATTAAGTTTCAGTGCCTCCGCCTCCAGGAAGCCTTCCTTGATGCTCCATCTCCTCCCCCTGTTCTTCCAGTTCCCCGCTTCTGTGTGTCTATCTCTCCCTGTGCAACGGTGCATCTCACCATCCTGGAGGACAACACTTATCACCCCACTGTCAGGTCCTTAAGGATAAGAGGTTAAGTCTCCTTTAACTTCATATCCCCCGGGCATAGAATAGGTACTCAATAAGCTGTGTTAAATGACTAAGAGGAGGGAAGGAAAGAACAGTCCGGGAACTATGACATTTCCTTTTTGAAATCTGTCTCATAATTATCTGCCCAACACTCGTCCACAGATGGCAATGAAAGTCAGGATTCTATTTTCTGTAAATGGCTGAGCTCCTCCACCCACAGCTGTGTCTTTGGCACCTAAGGCAGGAGAAAAACGAGTGGACTTGGAGGGACTTGGGAGCACAGTGCGTGAGGAGGATGTGTACATCCTAACACATTTCTGAACTAAGTGTATGTCCCTGAGACCTGTGCAAAAGGCTCAAAATAGTCACACGTTGTGTGCCTGGAACTTAGTTACTCAGCAATTTCAACTTTCAGACCACAGCCAACCGCTAGTAAGCAAACTAGGCGTAGGAGGTCAGGGAGCGCGCTGTGCTGTTCACGGTTGTAACCACGGTGCCCCCCAAAGGCCTGCCCCTTGGCAGGTGCTGGACAGCCATTTCTCGAGTGATTCAATAAGTGAGAAAAGGGCCTGAGGCAGCTCAAATGTCACAAAATTTCTACTGAGAAATCCTGAACTTCACACACAGGAGAGGCTCTTCCAGTCTCGCTCAAGTCACACCAACCCCTGATTCTCAAACAGCTGTATCAGACTTCATTCTCTTGTTTCACATCTGCTTTCGACTACAGATTGGAAGAGGAGAGTTTTCCCTCTACCTGTATAAATATATATTTTGTCTTATCAGAAAAGTAGATACGAAACTTCCAACACTAGACGAGGACTAACCACGGCCACAGTGAAAAATAGCGGAACGCTTCATGCCGACGGGTCACGGAATAGTCCAGCAGTAAAGCTCATAACTGAGCCATGAATTAACTTCAACACACTCTTCTAAGAAGACAGGAAAGTGAAGAAAGCGTTTTTTTTTTTTTAAGATTTTATTTATTTATTTATCTTTAGAGGGGAAGGAGAGAGGGAGAGAAACATCAATGTGTGGTTGCCTTTCATGCATCCCCTGCTGGGAGCTGGCCTGCAGGGAACTGGCCTGCAACCCAGGCATGTGCCCCGACTGGGAATCGAACCGCAATCCTCTGGTTCGCAGGCCTGTGCTCAATCTACTGAGCGACACCAGCCAGGGCAGAAAGCGTTTTTAAAAGATCTCTATCCACGATGGATAGAAGCGGAAAAAGGAGGTACTTCAGCATGGTGGGGTCTTGGAGTATTTTTGATTCTCAAGTTTGTTGTCGCTGATAAGCTCTGTTCTTTGGCTTCTCCGCTGTTTCTCTGAGTGGTCACAGGTTGCCTTGATAACACCGTCCGGGCCCTGCTCCTCAAGGGATGCCTCCTGGAGACCTGCACGTCAGAGCCCGCCTTCTGAACCAGTCCCTAAATGCACTCATTTCGGCGTTTTTCAGAGGGCCGGTAAGAACGGGAATACCGTGGACTGCTGTGTCGATTGAACGACAGTCTTGGTTGAAATTGGGATTAGTGGCACCTGGGGAGGGCGGAGTAAGGTGGAAAAAGCCACACAGGATGGGGGTGGGAGGGAGTCCTGCCCTCTGATTGAAGGGTGAGGTGTGCAGGCACCACTTCCTGTGGCCCCCCTCCAGGATGGCACTGAATAACAAAGTCCCTTCTTCTCCCAGGCCCCAGGGCGCAGAGCAAGTGACAGAGCAGCAGGTGGCAGGGCCCAGGGGAGGCTAAGGAAACGGTGCTGCGACGTGGCACCTGCAGTAAGTCAAGGGACAAGAACGTCCCTTGGGAGAGCTGCAGAGCTGGCCCCAAAGGCTCTGGAACATCCACACCTTTCTATCCGCATGGGTGGCTCCTTGGCGGATTCCTACCTTCAGCGAGTGTAGCCAGGCCTGAAGACTGCCAGATCCTGGACAGCGGCGGTGGGCAGGACAGAGCTGGCCCCGCTCAGGACACCGACCCAGGGCTGCTTACATATAAAATCCAGCCGGTTGTCTTTGATGTTAGAAGCAGGACAAGAAAACCAAAGCTACTCTTGTCTGTTAGCCGAGAAGGAAGGCATGCTCGGGAGAAGCAGCTGCCGGCTATCTGCTCTGTCTGGGGGAGCTGAGCACACCCCTGCAGAAGCTGCAGGGCCCTCCAGGGGCCTGGGCTGTGTTCTCTTTCTCCTCCTCGACTGCGTAAGTGTCTAGTTCACACAGACCAGGACTTGACCCCTCAACGGAGCCACTGTGGGAGTGTTCTCGGAAGTCATGTTTTATGGTCAAGTCTTCCTTCCTTCTGTTCTATGCATGACATTTTCCCAAAAGAAAAAAGACGTTGGAAAAAACCAGCGTCATTTTTCTTTTCTTGCTCTTAGTTTCCACCCCAGGCCATCTGTCATCAGAACACAGTTTACTTTACACCTCTCAGACTGATTTCCACATCCAGAGGAGACTGGACGGGGGGACAGCGGTGACCTCTGGATGCCCCGCTGCAAAGGGGCTGGGAGCTGCAGGAAAGGCGTGGACCACCAGCCCCTGAGGTTGCTCAGGAGGCAGCCAAGCGGAGCATCTGTCCTGGCCGGCGGGGAGATCTCGCCATTGCATCGGGCGGCACCTGAGATGGGGAGACAGGCGTTTCTCCCCGGAGCCTCCGCTCTATCCACTTAGTTGGGTGAGTACGCACTTGAAGTTCTGTCCTTGTTGATACAAACATCATCAGTGACGTGGGGTCAGGGTGAGCACCTATGGAGGAAGCTAGCGCAAGAGGGCTTTCAATCGAGATTTTTCATCCTGAAGTCTGTGGGGTCCCTATAGGACCAAGAGAGCAGAGGGCCTGAGCTGATAATGCCTTGTTATCAGAGAAGGACCGAAGGACAGTACGAGGCTGAGGCCGCTGCCGCCGCCCACCCTGAAGGCGGGGGTGCGATGGGGAGGGAAATGCGCCAGCGTCCCGCTGCGTGCGTTGTGAGCGCCATGTCCGACACCCAGCCATTGGGAGGGAGCTGTTACGCGTTTGGGTTTCCGGGTCAGTGTGAGCTACGGGAAGCTGCACTCGATTCTGCCTTTGAGCTTGGATGAACCACTAGTTTTTGAGCTACATTGTCAGGCCACCCAGACTGAGGAAATTTCAGTCCTGGCAACCAGAGACCACACTGTCCTGGACCCTCCTGGTTGGGTCAGGTGCGTTGGGTTCTCGCCTGACGGGGACCATGCTAATCACGGCTTCATTTTGTCATGGACGAGAAGTCCACCCAGGGTTTTAGGAACAGAGTCACATGGTCAGAGCTGTGTTTTTAGAAAGACTGGCCGGGTACACGTGGGAGGTGGCCTCCGAGGGCGAACTGGCTTAGGGACCCCAGTGAGGAACTGCTCTCAGCTGAGGGCTTGCATCCCCCTAAAATTCCCATATCAAACCCCTAGGGTGACGGGGCCTTGGGAACGTGGCCAGGTCTCATGAGGGTGGAGCCCTCACGGGGGAGAAGGCTCCTCTGCAAAGTTCTGGAAGCAGGTATCGCTCCTGTCTTACAGGACACCCCTTCATTCCGAAGGCCAGGAGGGTCGCCAAAACTGCCCGGATAGAAGAAAGCAATAGGGCTGGGCCCTGGGAAGCAGCAGAGTGTTCAACGTTTGATTTGTTTAACAGCTCTTGAGTGAGCACCGTCCACTCTATGTCGGGCACTGCACTCAGGCCCGAAGGCAGAGCCGGTGGTTGGCAGACCCCTCTGGCTGCTCTTGGGCCTTTACTAGGGTTTCTCCAGGTTTGTGTCTTTGCTGGGTCCCTTCGAGGGCTGGGGGGCAGAAGTTCTCCCTTTCAGGGGATGCAGGTCAATGGCAAAGGTTTGTGTGTGTTGGCGTCCTGTTGCTACGGGCCTCAGGGAGGCGAGGAGGGGTGGGCGGTGCCACTCTGACTGGGGAGTTTGTACCCAGCAACAAGATGTCACTCAGTCAGCCAGAGTGGAAAGTCTGTCTACGTGCCGACTTTGCAGTCTTCCTTCTCCGTGATTAAAGAGCTCCGTGCGAATGTTTATATATGTGCACATCTTCATAGGGGTGGGGAGAGTGGGGGGTGTCCGAAGTCCCGCTCCTGTGCCAAATAAATGTCACCCTGTCAGCTTCCTTTCTCCTGCCTCGGATCCAATGTGCCCCAGAGGGAATCCTACCCTGGTGGCTGCACAAAAGAGTCCTCTCTGGGGCGCCACCTTGTCTGGAGAGGACAGCACCTGGGTGCTACCACCACGGAAAGCTGAGTGGCTGCCGCCAGACCTCGCACTGGGGTCCTGGGGCCTGTTCCCAGGGGTTCCCACTGGGGCCATGCATCAGAATCCCCTGGGAAGCTTTAAAAAATACAGATTTGGGGTCTACATCGGGGGGATTCTGATTCACTGAGTGTGGGGTGCAAGCTGGGAGTCCGTGTTACGAATACCCAGCTTCCCCCCGCCCAGCGATGTGGATGCCGCATGGAGCGCAGACAAACGTGGTCAAAACAGCCCACCCAAGCTGAACAGATCACATGGGCTCGTGACGCTCGAGGCAGAGGACCTACCGACCTGCCGTGGCTTTCGACAAGGGCATCAGGATGGCCGTGGGGCTTCCACCCCAGGGAAGGCGCAGGGGCCATCAGCGCCCGCGAGAGAACAGGCGAGACAGCTGGAAGCTTCTCCTTTCTGGCATCTGAGGAAATAAGATAGACCCGCCCGCTGGGGCTGCCCCTGGAACCTGCGCACGCACCGATGAGCCCTGGCCGCACCCGGCTGGGGACAGAGCCTGTAGTGGGGATTCCCCTTGCTAGGAGCTTTGGGACAAAGCTTGTCGTGAAGTCTTAGAACACTCAGCACTCCAACGGGCTTCAAAGAAAATGTCGTCTCCCTGCCCCTGCCCACGCGTTGGCCGGGAGCCAGGCGCTGCCTTCGGATTCCTGCAGAGACACTTTGTCCTTTCTGCAGACGGCTCCCTCTGTCAGCCTCCTGGACTCACTGCCAGGGCCCTCAGTTTACCGATTCAGAGGGAACCTCGGGAGGAGTCTGATCAGGCCCTGGTGGCCAGAGCTCTGGCTGCGGTTCCCCAGTCAGTACTCACATGGCCCCACTGGGTTCCATCCGCTGTCATCAGGGCCACGACCCCAGATCTAAGTTATGGGCGTGGCTGGGTCCATTGAGCAGGGTTGTGGGGGCAGGGGGGTGACAAGTGGGGTGACACCTCGGAAGAGGTTTCTGCCGCTGGCCCTGTGCTGGGTGTTTGAATGAGGCAGGAACCAAAGAGGGCAAGACAGCCAGTATTCAAAGTTCATCTCAGAGAGACTCTTACGAGGGGACCCAAGGCCCTCTTTGTGTTTTGAGACAGCTCCAGGTTTCAGCGTCACGCCCTGCCTAGGGGCGCTGGTAGGCGGTCACCAGGAGGTCTGTGTCCATACCGCCTTCTCGGGAGACCAAACTTCAAGACAGGGGAGCCCAGCCTCTTCCCGGAAGTGGAGTCGGTGAGTGGAGGTTGGCAGGAGCATTTCGGGGGCCTGTTACGGTTGCTGTCACCTGGAGCTTCTCCGGGTGCAGCTTGCTCTGACCTCCTGTGGCAGCTCCGTTGGCTTGCTGGCGGCTTGGCAGGGGTGCGGCCGTCCCATAACACAACCCAACCCCTGCTAGGGGTCCAGGGAGACCCCTGAGGGCTGTTGGACTTGGACAGAGCGGTTTCTCTGAGGGAGCCCTGGGAAGGAGTGTGGCATGACTCCGGATTCCTGATTTTCCGTGGTGCACTGGAAGGGTTCCTCGGAGCCGCCTCTGGCCCCCGGGGCCACATTCTCAGGCCAGTTTTTACTTCGTTGGCTCCTTTTTGGATGGCCCTTGGCCAAAGCTGCTCCGAGGGGTCAGGAGGCCGCACTAGTAACAAAGGCTCCCCAGGAGGCAGGGCCTGGCTCCTGCATCCTCGGGGAATGGAAAAACTGGCAGGTCACTTGACTCCTACAGAATGTCCCCCTGAGAAGACTGCTGATCCCAGCTAACCACTGAAGACTGGAGAGCGCATTCCAAGCCGGCTTTAGCAGTCCCCACAGAAATTGCCTAGTAACCCGCGGCAGAGGCTTGACTGTGTGGCTGTGTGACATTCTGCCGAGCCCCACACGTTTGAATAGCTCGCTGAGTGGCTGAACAGGAGATGACCTTGAACCACTTCGCTTGTGAGCTCAGGTGCCTTGGAGACAAAGCCCAGACAACTGGGAGGATGGTAAGAGAAAGGCAGGACCTACTGAGGTGACCCCTGAGGATGGGTCCCTCCCCAAGTGGCACTGAGTAATTCGGCTCTCTCTCCGTCTTAGAAAAAGGCCACCATAGCCTCAGAGGTTGTTTCAGAAATGCCATGATCAAGGGCAGAAATGGGCACAGATCTTTCAGGACGGGGGTTCTTTCCTCCCCACCTTCTGGCATCTAAGACACTCCAGCTAGTCCCTGGAGCCACGGAGGCACTGTCCTTGCAGGAGCCCAGGTGGTGGGGACCAGGCCCGAAGGGTCCCTTCAGCCAGGCCTGGGCCCCACGGGAGGCCCAAAGCGGGTACAACCTCCCAGCCACCTCTGTTTCTTTTGGGACCCACTAGCCACCGAGAGGAACTTTCCCCACCGTGTCCTTTGATGCCACAAATCTGCCACCGCAGAAGCTGGCTGCACACACTCGGATGGAGTAGATTTATCCTAATTTCTGTAACAACTCCCTCCTGTTGGATGCTTTGTGTTTGTTTTTCAGATTGTCACCGATAATGACCCTGGGGCACAGATACCACGGGGGCTCACAGTGTGTTTTCTGAAAGATGCAACCAATCCCCCAAGTGGAAAACACCGGGTCAACACATACAAGAATTTTGACGACTTCTGCCGAGCCACTTTCCAAAATGTGTGTCCCACTCGACAACATCGCCGTCCGTGCCCGACGAGAGCCCGCTCTGCACCGGCTCCACTGGGCGTCATTATTTTTTAAATACCTTTCTAATTCAGTAGCTAAAAATACACGGCCTCCTGGATGTTTCCAGTTGCATTTCTTGGATTACTAGTGAGACCAAATATTTTCCTGTGTGTGTTTACTGATTACATTCTCTCCTTTCTAAATTGGCTCTCTCCCCAAGCCCTGCTCCCTGCCCATCCTTTGCCCACACATCTGCTGGAACTTCAGAGTGTTTTTCTCGTCAATATATCTGATATTCCGGCTTTGTGATATTTGCTAGGCGTGTGTGAGAAGCTGTAGAGTCATGCCTTCCTTTGGATGACTGTTGGGTCATTCAGTGTTAACAGGTCAAGATGAAACCCTGTGCTTTCCTCCCTAAACTTGCTCTATGCCTCTGGTCTTCCCCGTCTTAGTAAACGGCATTATGATTCCACCAGACCTCAGAGTCCTGCATTCTTCCGGTTCCTCAATGTTGCGTATCTTACCCACCAGCCAGGCTCCCTTGTCCAGTCCTCCTACCCACGCCACCTAGGCAAGGCCCCCTCCCCGAGTCCCTGCTCATCCCATAGCCCTGTGTTTTCTTCTCAATGGCATTGTCATAATCAGAAATCCTCTTGTATCTTCACTCACGTGCTTCTTCATTGTGTGTTCCCTGTCTAGATTCTATAGTCGAGAAGGTAAGCTCCATGAGCTTGGGAGCCTGGCCTGCCAGATGCAGCCCTCTGTGCTCAGGGCTTAGGGCAGTGTCCATCCTGTAGTGAGAACTCAGTAAACACAAGCTGAGTGAATGAGTCAGTGAATGGGCTTTGCCCTTCAAACCTATTTACATGTGAGTGGAGGAGACCTCATGACCTAGGGGATTCCGGCGTCAGCTGTGGGAAGACAGGTCCAGATGTAAAGCTGGGTTCTAATGCCTGCTGCGTCATCTTGGGCAAGCTGGTCTCAACACCTTCACATCTTCAAAAGTAAGACCAATACCATCTTCGTAAGGTCAGAAGATACATTAGGTAAGGATGAAAAAATGCTTAAAAATAGCACTGAACAAGAACAAGCGCTCGATAAATGTCAAGCCGGGTCATGGTTTCTCTATGACTTTTTCCCCTGTGGGTTTCTGGCCTTAGAAGGGCTTCTCCACTTTTCACTAAAACCCAAATTAACATTAAATGGCATTTTATTTTAGTTTTTATGGTGTGCTTTACAAATGTTTACCTTTTAAGTGCTTTGGAATTTATTTGGGGGTATAAATAAAGTGAACTTCTCAATGATAGTGGGTCTTTCTCGTTTGTCATGCCTTGTTACACATTCAGTTTTTATATGCAGGGTGGACAAAAGTAGGTTTACAGTGGTGAGTATGTGAAACAGTTTACTCCTGTATTATTATTTATTAACCGTCACGTTATTTGTTGGTATTATAACTGTAAACCTACTTTTGCCCACCGCTGTATAATAGGGTATTTTTTCTGGCCATCATGTCTGTCTCCCTTCCTCTCTTGGGCTGGGACTCCACTGGGTCACACTGGTTCAAGGAGAGGGTCAGACTCCCGACCTTGTTCGAGTGGTGGGAGGGTCCTGTGTTCTCTGCTTGTAGACTCAGAAATGTGACATCCACTGGGGACATATGTGTGTATGGTTCCAACCCCTCACAAGAGTTCTTGTCCTTCTTGCCCTTGGGTTCCTTGGCACACCAGTATATCCTGATAGAAATGTCTTCTATTTACTTGAGCCCATTTAAACAGGTTTCTGCAACTTGGGACTTGTCCAAAGGTAAACTTCACCTTCATAATGGCCTGAGGACCATCCCTAGCCAATGAGACTGCATTCCTGCGTGTCAGAGATGAAAACACTGTCTCTAACAGGCGTTCAGAACGTTATCTGCCAATGGGATCGGTGAAAGATGAGAAAGTCCCCAGGATATTGGTAAATCAGGCTCCACACACCCACCCTGCCATGGCCTTGATGTTGACCTTGACCGCCACCCTAGCACTGAGCTACAGGCTCAGACGAACCCGGAAAGGCAGGCTGTTCCCTGAGCCATTTAGGACTCTAGCAGTTCAAATGGCTGTTGTAAGACCAAAAAAATAACATAAGTGGAAGTACTTATTAAAAAACCCCCATTAAAATACAGTATTATTACTGCTCTGTTTCATTCCCAAAAGGATGTGGAATAGCAAATGAATTAGATATTAATAATAAAATATTATTTTTAATATGTCTGAGGATCTGTGTTCTGAGGTTACCACATTAAGAATATCATTTTTCAGCCTATAAAGCTACTAAGAGTAGAGTGTGCTCTGTACTTGCCCTTGACCCTAGATTACATCCTACCCCTTCATTGAAAAATCCTCGATAGTAGCTAGGTTTTGCTGAGTAGCTGGTTCTTGTGTTTAGGGGTGTTTGCCACGTGACTCTCTTTCATAAGTCACTATGGGAAAGGCTATGAAAGTGAGTGTTCTGGATTCTCGTTACAGTTCGTTCGCTGTCCCAGAAAAGGTGAGAGCGTCAAGGAAAAGGAAAAGCAAGGCTGGCAAGACAGCAGAATATTTGTCACCGGTCCCCCAGGCATGGGGAAGAGTGACTCAGCCGGACGCTCCATCCAGGCAGGAAAACCGTCCAAGCTTGCGCACTTCCCCTTGGCCCCCGCACCTGCTGGTATCTCCTGGCTGGCGTGGACTCTGCGCAGTCACCTGGTGTCCTCGGCGTAGGACACCCTGGGGCCTTTTTCCTACTCAGTCAGATGCCAGCGGGTGTGGCCGTCTTCCAGTTACAGACGGAGCTGGTATGGGCAGTCGCTCGGCTTTCCATGTGTGCGACATTCAAAACACTGGCATGCAGCTGAGACCTTGTGTAAGCAGAGGTCTCAGTCCTTTTGATTTATTCAAAAAGACCCAAATCAATTCAGCTAGGGAAAAGTCTGGCTTTTGGACGCCGCCTCGGACTGCTCGCACATTTACTGCTGGCCTGCGTTGCGGCTTTCCCTGTCTTTGCCACTCCCCTGTGGCCTTTACCACAGGCAGACTCTGTGGGCGGCCAGATCCTCCTCCTGGCTTTCTGAGAGGTGGCACTATGGAAACCCACCTCTGTGCACGCACCGGGAGCACAAAGACCCCAAAGCGGGGCTGGGACTATTGCAAAACTGAAAAATGAAGCTGGAAGGGGAGGCATCCTTCTGGCCCAAATATAGAAAATCCCTCTTGTCCCCTGTCCTTCTCAGAGGCTCACTGGCTAGAGGAGACTTCAGGCGAAGTGGTTTGGCTATCGTTGCTCACCGCGTCCGATTCAAAACGGCCTCTGCTGGCTGCTCACCGCCCGTACTTAGCAGGAAGCACTGGGTCCCTGGTTTTCACCACCTGGGTATTCAAACATTTAGAACGATGATTTACATACATCCCATTAGGCGTCCTCCCCAATTCAAATGACTTACTGCTAGGGGAGATCTTTTTTTCCATGACCCAGAGATTTGGATGAAGAGGATTGGGCCTCCGAGAGAAGAAAGGGCAAGTGAGCAGCTTATGTCGATGTCCCCAGCTCACCCCACTCTGTAGTTCAATGGTAGATGAAGGCCGAGTCTACAATAGGGTAAATGATTCCTCTCCAGACTCCACTTCCTCTGGCTCTCTCTGGTCTGGAGCGTGTGCGCGATGCCCCAGGGACTGTCCAAGTGGATCGTTCGTGCCTTAGAACCCGTCTTAGATCCCCTTGTAGAGGATAGGATATAGCCCAGGTAGCTCGGCACACACTGATTGAACCAACACATTCCTGAGTGACTACCGCGTGCTACGGACCATGCCAGGACTTGATCGTGAGAATTCCTGCACTGTTTCTTATCTGGGTCTTCCTAAGGAGACGTGGCTCTGAGAAGCTCTTAACCTCATGACGTGCCATAGGTCGCCACAGAGATTCAGATTCTTCCGCCGTGACGCCTCCCACCCTGGCAGACTCTCCCTTTGAAAACCACGGGGCAGGAAGGGAATAAAGAAGGCCTGTGGCCCCTTTTCTCCTGGATCTAACCCCCACATGGAATTCCTGAGAGCCCCTGAGGGGGCCCCTGTAGGCCTGTGCCTGCACCCTGGGTTCTGGTTCCTCTGTGTGGTGAACAGCACCTGGGAATCCACAGAGGCGCCCACAGTGCTTTGTGGTGCCGTGAAGCTGGGGTGCCATTTCCCTTTGCTGATATTGCTTCGTGTTTTTATGAGGACATCACCCGCCTTCAGTGTTCCTGATGGCATCCGCTGAATAACAAACCACCCCCAAATTTAGCTTAAACAATAAAGACTCATTGTTTTTCACGGTTCTGTGGGTTGCTTGGGCTCTGCCGGGCACTTCTGGCCCTGGGACCGCTAGAGCGTCTCCTCCTCCACATTGTTTTGGTCAAACCAAGTCACGAAGACAGTCTCATTTCAAGGGGACGGGAGAGAGACCCCAGCCCCTGGTTGACAGGACTGGCGTGTGGTCATAGGGAAGGGAGGAATTCCTGGCTCAAAATTTGGAAGCAATTTACCACACTGACGTAAGAAATGAAGCCAGCAAAGGGATAAAAACGCGTGTGGCTCCGATAACATACAGACTGCATTTTTGTTAAAATTGTCTCATGTGGGCCTTTTGCAAGGTTTCAAAGCAGAAACACGCAGAACTCTACGGAGTACAGTGCATTCTCATTGAAATCAAAGCCCTTCCAAACTAAGCTATAGTGATAGAAAGCAGGTCAGTAGTTGCCTGAAGGTAGGGGTGGGGAGGGGGGTTCACAGCAGGAAACCTTTTGGGATGATGGGCAATATTCTATATTTGAGTAGTTAAATAGGTGCCTACCTTTGTCAAGTCTCATTGAATTCCATGCCAAAAACAAATACATTTTATTATATGTAAATTATACCTCAGCGGAGTTGGCTCAGAAAATCAAAGCCAACCTAGTTAGGATGACCATAAAGGCACCGTTTGAAATGTGGTTAAATAAAGCTGGTATTGGGGCCATACTATATTTACAAACAATAGCAAATTCCTTTGGGGTGGGAAAGGAAGCAAAGGGCTAAAGGGGATGTTTTGTTAGTTCCAAAGCAGGATACACGTGAAGGTTACCGCGTTCTCCCTGCCATAATTGTACTTAAGAACGTTCGCTATCGTTTGCAGATTGTTGAGTAGGTGATTCTTGGTATTTTATAGATTGTTGAAGAGCAAGAGCACATCCTTCTTCCTGGGGCGCAGGTCCAACGCATTGCAGGGTCACCTCAAAGCAGCAACAGCAGCAACAAAAGACTGTGTGGGTCACTCTGTGTTACACCATCTTGGAGTTAAACGGGTGCCAGTGTTGGGGAAAACTAACGGATTACCGTCACAAATGGCTCCAGGGCTGTTGTGACCCCAGAAGTCAGGGTCCTGCAGGGGAGCTGATCCGAGCAAAGTTTTTGTTCATTTGGGTTCTGAATGCCAAGAAGGGCTGTATTGGAGGATCTGGGGTGACCTGGGTAGATGCGTGTGTTAAGTGAGTCCTGTGTGCCAAATGCGCCCCACCTGGACACAGGGAGGCCGTGCTGGGGGTGGCCGAGTTCTGAAATGCAGCTCTGGGGAAAAAGATGGTTTGGGGAAAGCAGGAGGGGAAATAATATTTAGCCTTTCTGGAGGGGTACAGAGGCTGGTCAAGAATGCCCACATGACACTTGCTTCAGGAATGCGATGGGACAGAGAGCCCCCTGGGTGAGTTGGGTGGCTGTGGGGACAAAGGGACATCACACAGGGAGCCCTTACTCTTGCCTGAATTCCCTACACACACCAAGCGGTTGGTTGGCACTGCCGCTGGAGATCTTTAAAGATTCTGCTTCAAATGAACGTTCACTTGGGAAAACAAGCGTTACATGGAAGTTATTGTTCAGATAAAGCTCAGTGCACCCACATCCGCAATGATTTTAATTTACTGCAGCCGTATCAGCAAAGGCCAATTAACACGGACCACTGGTTTTTGTAATGCGCCGGGTAGTAATCTGAGTTATGATCAGAATTCTACTTGAACTTTTAACTAGCAGGGTCAGGCCCAGACTAAACCCTTTCTAGGGCTGAACTTCCTAGTGTAAAGAATGAAGGGCACACACCGTTAAGGAAGGGACAAAGGGCCCAAGACATCTTTCCAGCTTTCCTCCGGAAAGGACTCCCTGTTTACCCAAGAGCTTTTCCCCGTGTGGAAATAGCTCAGTTACTATCCTCACATACTCTCGCTTCCCCCAATTTATCATAACTGTTACAATTTATTTCTTAGGAAACTGTTCTGCTGAAGGGACGCCGGAGAGGATCTGATCCAATATTTACGATGATCATTAAATTATTGATGGTTGGCAAGGTCTTAGTTTTATCATTCTAAGAACTAGGGATGAAAAGGTGTTAGCCTTAAGCCAAAGAATTAAAAATGTCTGAGAGTAGATTGCAGACAATGGTCATCAGAAAACATCTCCTCAATCTTCTGTGAGGAAAAAAGCTTCCTGGGACTAATATCCCCAAATGAAGATATATTGAATGCCACTCTACCGTATTTGTTCTTTATAAAACCCAAGAAAACGCAAACAGCTGTCCCCAGAGGCAGGGGAGTCATCTGGAGACATGGATTTGATTTCAAAGCAGCTAAAATTCCTATGCTTTTCTGAATGTTCATGAACAATTCATCGCCCTTCCTCCAAGCTTCTTAATCCCCAAGAGCCTATGTATAACATTTAATATTCTGGTCAACATTCTTGGTTCAGGGTTTCCAGAGCAACCTCAGGAGCGAAGGCACAGTGTCAAATCTGACTCACAGGGACGCTCACGCAGTACCTCTGCGGGTGTCCACTCTGCTTTAGAAACTATCCAGTGACTCAGAAATAGCAAGGACAAGTTCCGATAGAGTCCAGAGGGAAAGGCTGACATCCTCTGACACCGACCCAAGGAAGAAGGCACATCTGTTACGTCCTTGACCAAGTTCCAGGCTGAGCAGGAGCTCCGGGAAGCGGGATGTGTGTTGAGGCTCAGCGCCCTCCCCCTCCCCTCCCCTCCCCTCCCCTCCCCTCCCCTCCCCTCCCNCGCCCCTCCCCCTCCCTCCTCCCTCCTCCCCTCCAGCCACCATCAACCTGCTGGCTGCCTCATCTGGGAGAGCTCTCAGCCCCAGAAAGGTCAGAAACCCTCCAGGAGCTTCTCCCCAAACTGCAAGTGGGGACTGGCTACCCCTGGGGGAAACTGACTAAAAGAGGCTTCCAGCAGCTTCCTTACCTGTATTTGAGGACACGAGGCCAGTCATCCCCTGCTTCTCCCTGTAGGCCCTTCTGCAGCCCACCTGAAAACCAGGCGGAACTTGTCTCATCCATTATCTGGACCATGATCCCTGCCCGTGGCCACTCGAGGCTTAAAGAGGACCAGCTGCCTGTGGTTGCCGTGAGGCGATGCAGCTGTAATTGGGAACTCCTGTGCCCTTGGCCTCCACTTCCCGATCTTGCCGAACAATTCTGCCTGGCTGGAAAAGCAGACGTTGCCTGCATTCCTCGCTCGGTAAAAGATTGGTGGTTGAATCAGCAAGGTGGCCTGAAAGACTGTGCATCCCAGGACAGCCTGGTGCACGCAAAGAAAGAATGTCACAGTTGAGAGTGGTCAGCCACGGAGGCCCAGGAAGGGGAAGTACAGGGCCAGATGTGGCAGAACCCGTCCAGGCCCCACTGGTTGACTGAACTCAACATCACGAGCACCTGTCATGTGCCATTGAGCTCCTACTATGCTCTAGTTGCTGAGAATTAACCAATGAGTAGAACCTCTTGCAGTCTACTGAGGAGCTTAGAGTCAGGTGAGGGGAGAGACGGCCCTGGCAACTGTCTCGAAATTCTGACTCTTCTGGGAGGTGTATGTACACCCATTGTTAAGAGCGATGTTCACAATATTTCGGCAATACGGCAGAAACGCTGACCAAACAGAACAGGCTCTGGCCATTAGTGACTGGTAGAGCTGTGGAGGGCGTGCGACCTGAGTCCCCGCTCCTCCTGAATGCAAGCAGGACCCCTGGAGTTCACAATGGACTCATACGCCCCGCTACACGTGCTCTGAGCCACGGCCAGCTAGGAGAGGCGCCCCATTCCCTGCCCCTGCCTGTTGAGTTGATTGGGCAGAAGTATCTGATCTATTTCTCATTGTAAGTGATGGTGTCGGGCATCAGTCTCCCGTGAGCCTCCCTGAGTCGCAGCATCACTGAGCCCCGGATGAGACGGTTTCCCAGCATGCGAGCTCTGGAGCCTGGACCATGGTGCCCCACCCTCTTTAGGGCGAGGCCCACTCGTCAGCCCCCTTCTCTGAAACTCTGGACCTCTCTGTGCTGCCAGGCAGCTGTCTTTGTTGGCTGTCTTCTGTGCCTGTGAGTTAACGCTCTATCGGGGGCGTGTGGGATGGCCTCTCAGAAGACAAGCCCAGAAGCAGCTGCCTCTGATATTGGAGTCATGTGGGGGCTCAGTACCCGGTAATTACAAACTGGTGACAGATTTAATCTGCAATCTCAATTCCAGACTCAAGGCAGATAGCCAGAGGCTGCTAACCAGAGGCTCAGGAATTAGCGCGAGAATAGAGCAAGAAAGTGCTGGAAGCTGGGAGGCCGGAAATATCAGGAATCCGGGGAACTGGGTCACATGTATGCATGCGTTCATTCTCCTGTTGTCCTGGAGATGCAGCGGTTTGTGCTGCTGTGTTTCTCTCAAAGGGACCATTTGGGCCAGACCGAGAGGGGCCAGGAGTCCTCCTCCCAAAGGCTTGTCACTTGTGCATGGACTTCTCACAGTGGGCTTTTGCGCAGCATGTCCTAACCCTGGCTCTCCCAGACACCAGAGGGTAATGGCTGAACTTCTTGACACTCACTTTGACCAAGCACCCTCAGAGCAGGAGGCTCCATTCAAAGCGAACAAATTTGCTGCCCTCTTGCCGTGTGTGAACAGCACTCGTCAGAGTTACACTGTGTGTGTGTGTGTGTGTGTGTGTGTGCTGAGTGTGGAGTTGGAGCTGAGAGAAGCTCTGCTGTGTGGGAGGGAGAGGCCCACCCGGACTCTCACGTGGGGGCTTCTATCCCAGGAGGCAAGACTTCTTTGGAGAGCACCGCGGCTTGATTTTATTCATTTATTTTTAGACAGAGTGGAAGGGAGGGAGAAAGACAAGGAGAGAAACATCAATGTGTGGTTGTCTTTTGCGCTCCCCACGCTGGGGAACCTGGCCTGCAACCCAGGCATGAGCCCTGACTGGGAATCGAACCAGCGACCCTCTGCTTCACAGTCGGCGCCCAATCCACTGAGCCACACCAGCCAGGGTGCCCTGTGACTTTAATGAGAGCCGTTTCGAAGGCCGCAGGACCCAGGGCCATCACAAAGCTTCAACAGCAGGAGGCCGAGGGTCCTGAACAGGAAGCAGGGGTCCGGATTGAGGTGAGGGCTGCTGGGAGACACCACATTTCAGAACCTAAGGCCATGCCAGCTCAGGGGGCACCGGAGTTCACACAAAAAACATTGGTTTCTAACGGAAATAACAAAATCTATGGCGATCCTACATAATTTTATGAGCCTTTAATCTACAATTTTATGGATCCACAAGTGTATGGATCTCTCCCCCATGGAACACGAAAGTTGCATTACAACTCTAAGATTAAGAAAATGGAACCAGAGGACCTAAGTCCAGTGAAAACTTTCTCAAACTGTGGTTGGAGGATCAGCCATCTGTCGAATATCCGCCGAGGTTTGACCAGAAAGGCAGATTCTTGGGCCACACCCTGGAACCTCGGGGTGGGCTGCCTGCTCTTCCAACTGGTGACTCTGAAACTTACATGGTCCAGATGCTTCTAGGAGGCCACAGAATCGAGTGGGGAAGCAGAAAGGATGGCTTCCGGTGCTGCCCACACACTGTCCAACTTTTTGGGAAGTACCGTAGAGGAAGGAATTTTTCCTTTGGACCTTGCAATTTTTCTTCTATTTTGAAGTTTTACTTCAGTTCTGAGAACTCAAAATGTGGGGAGGCCAAAGGTATTACCCCCCTACTCCCTCTCCCTGCACACCACGAAAGGTCATGGCCAAGGTCCCTGACTCAGTGAGGTCTCTGGGCCTTAATACTCAAGTCAGACAGGGAAAGGGGGACGGAGAGGGGAGGGGAAGGGGGAGGGGAGGGGAGGGAGGGGAGAAAGGACAAAACAGCCCAGAGAGGGAGGGGGAGGGGAGGGGAGGGGAGAAAGGACAAAACAGCACAGAGACCTCTCCAACCAGAAAAGAGCAAGAAGCCTCCTGGATTTTCAAAGAGTGATCTGAACAAAGGGGCCTTCCGCCCCCTAGGGGAGAGAAGCTGCTTTGCAGACCTCGCCAAGGGCCGGGCTGCCCAGGCTGATGCTGAGCGCTCAGGGAGGCAGGGCCGAAGCCTTGAGGGAGGCCCTGCAAGCCCCACCTCCTTCAGATCCCCGACTGTGGGCGGAAAGAGGAAAAATTGTGTTGCTTGCATTTACTAACTTTCACGTGATTTTAGAATGCATTACTATAGTGTATAATGAGTGTTTCCATTATCACCAGATTTTAGAATCTTTTCATGGTGTCTCAGGGAGATTCAGACCACCACCACTACACCCACACGTGTAACATAATAGGACCTGTAAATAGGTCCGAACACCTCAGCTGTCAAACTGAGAGATCTGTCTGGGAAGGCTAGTCTCTCGGGGGGTGCCTACAGCTTTGGGACAGACACCCAGGAGTGGTGAGAGAGGAAGGCGCCCTCCGGAACAAGGAAATGTGGCTGAATCACTCTCTGTGGGGACAGATGTCTCTGCTGGCTGCACTGTGCTCCCGTGTGAAGATGCCAATGCAGTTACACTTAAAGTGCAGACAGAAAGCACATTTTGAGAAAGAAAACATACAGATGAACAGTAAAGCGCCTACTTAGGATGTGAAAGAAATCAGACTGTGACTACAAGACACCAGACTTTTCATAGAAGCTTACAAAGCAAAAGTGCACACTACCACACACCCACTAGGAAGGCAAAGGATGGAAGGGAGGAGGGAAAGGAGGAGGGAAGGAAGGAAAGAAAGAAAGAAAAGGAAAAGAAAACTAAAATGCAAACTGCTGCCTTGGAAAATGCGGAAAAAGTGAAACAGCTGGTCATTGTAACCCGGTGGTCAGTTTTCCGATCGCTAAGGGACACTCCCAGGGAAAGAAAGCAGGCTGGTGACCTGGTCTAATCTCCTTGTAAATATACTGAGGACGGGGTGTTTGCTAGGAGCAGGGTGTTCATTAATGACATTCTTTCGGTCTGATGTCTCTGGTTTAGAATTGCATAAGCCAAACAAACCCAGACGCCATAGATTTGTAACTGGAGAAGGTCGCATTCATTGGGAAGCGGCCTGCGGTATAAAACGGAGATTTTCCACAACCCAAATGCTTCCCCAGGCCCCACCAGGTGAGGTGGCCCCTCACTGGAGACCTCGTATGTTGTGGGTGTCTCTCCTTTCCAAAAGTTCACGCCTTGCTTCCCACTTTTATGGAAGACCTATGTTAGAAAAGCAACTGATTTTTTAAAAGATTTTATGTATTTATCTTTAGAGGGGAAGGGAAGGAGAGAGAGAGAGAAATATCAATGTATGGTTGCCTCTCGTGAGTCCCCTGCTGGGAACTGGCCTGCAACCCAAGCATGTGCCCTGACTGGGAATCGAACCACGATCGTGTGGTTCACAGGCCCGTGCTCAATCCACTGAGCTATGCCAGCCAGAGCCTGATTTTTTTTTTTTGTTAACGTGAAAATCCTCCTGGGATTTCTTCTGCTCAGTGAAAGCAGGTACTACTGACGAGGGTCTTCTGTGAAAGTGACTTATGGGGAGGCCCAATGGAAAATGGGGGGGACCCGAACTCTGAGCCAGAGGCGTCTGTCAGGGTACAAAGGTCGCACCTGGGAATCACCCTGGAGCCCCAGACCTGCCCAGCCTCACCCATACCTCTCGATTACTTACATTCACAAACTTCGGTCCAGGCAAGATCTCTGCTCCATGTAAATACGATTACATCTGATGCTTCTTGTTCGCTCTGCAAATATTTGCAGCAAGGATTAATATTGAAATGAGGCCACTATCTCTGTTACAAAAAAATTCATATTCAGCGTTGAGAAAGGCATCAAGAAACCGAAGAACAGGCTAAGGACGCCACAGGCGGGTCGCAAAGAAGATATAAATGGTAAGCAAACATAGAAAGAGAATCCTACTTCTTAGTAACGGATGTAAATTACAACAATGCAGAGTTGGGTTTTCAAACCATCTTTCAAAGGGGCAGCTTTATAAAATTGGTAGCAGCTAGGCGTGGCCGGGGGGGGGGGCGGGGGGGGAGGAAGAGCCATTCTTGCACCTTGCTGTGGGGCAGTAACCCTGAATGCAAGGCTTTCAAAAAGGAATCGGGTGATATGCCTCAAAAGCACCCAATAATTTCATTTCTGTGGATTTAGCTGAATGACGTAATTCTAAATACAGAGAAAGAAACCGATGCCCTAAAAATCTAAAAAGTACAATAGTAAGTGAATGGTTAAATATACCATGGTATATCCATCCGCTGGAATATCATGCTACTGTTTCCAAAGACTCCATAATAGTATGTGAGTATAACACAGCATTGAGGGGCGGCGGGGGGTGGGATAAGTAGGCCACCCAATGGTGGCCATAGTGCATTTTAAGAAATAATTGGCTAGAAATGCACCAAATTGTCATGACTGGCCATCTTCGGGAGGTAGGACTATTGGTTACTGTCTTCTCCTTTTCCTTACTCAGAATTTAAAATTTTGCTCTAATGAATCTATACTACTTTCACCATAGAAAAACCCTTGGAAGGCCAGGGATAATAAGTGTTGATTAGCCTATGACAATCCAACATTTCCTTTTGATGTCGTTGTGGAGGAAAACATAGTGTAGTGAAACGAACATGTTGTCCTGTTTGCATGTCAAAAGGTAAACTGAGGCATGTTAACATTTTTTTCACTTTATTTGAGCATGCATTGCTTTGAATTGGGTAGCACCAAATGGAAGGTTAGGGAGCATCCCTGAGAGGCGCTAGGGAAGGGGTTTTATAGAGAACACGCAGAAGCAAAGCAGGAAAAGTATCTGATTAGCCAAAGTTTAAGCAGTTGACTTATTTGGCAAAACTGAGTTGGCTGTGCCTGACTGGTCGTCCTTAAGTTTCACTTTCTCAGGTTCAAAGGTATTGACTCTGGCTTAGGTTTTGGTTTGCTTGCCTGAGAGCCAATCCCAGCTAACGGCCTCCGGCCTCCGTATGGAAATGCTTTCGCACGCTTACACCTTCCCCCTCCCTGGCCCACGACGGAGTTCCTCATTCCGCGGGGACAACTGTTCGACAGCGACCACTTTCCTTCATAAACCAACATGTCTAGAGTGGCTGAGAGAACCAAAAAACATAGAGAGAGAAGGCCAGGATATTTGAAAGAAAAAAGCATGTGCTGAAGTGCCTACACGGTATATGTTGTGAGTTTCCTAAATCTTGTTGGGACCATGACAAGGTGACATGGACATCCTCGAAATGGTTTAAAGAAACAAACACCAACGTGCTAAGCCCACGCATACCTGTTGTGTAGAGCTATGCAAGGAAGGTGGAGGTACCCTGAGGCACAACGGCTCAGATGTTCTCAAAGTGTGACCTGCAGCCAGCCCCCTGGGACATGTGTGGGCACATGGTCTTCACAGGAACACTAAGACTTCGTTATCACCAAACCGGACTGGGACCCATGGTATTCTTCACTGCCACGAATTAGTGACTTTTGCAAAACGCCAGTCTCGACTGAGAACGTACTTAATAAAGCACTAGAAATGACCAACTTCATTTCACGTCTGCTCTTGCTTGTCTGAACTCTGTTTAACGTTCTGGGTAATGACAAGGGAAGGAGGTATCCGGCATTTTTGCTAAAAACGTAGGTGCCTTGGTTGTCGCCAGGAAAAGCACTTACGTGATCACACTTGGGTGCATGCTGTACTAGCTGATTTTTCCATAGAACGCCGTTTTTACTTGAAACGAAGACAGACAACCTCAAGTTACTCAGAGGTATTTGGCAGACATGTCCTCGAAAATAAACAAAGTGAGTCTGTCACTTCAAGGGAAGCAACCAATGGTACCTGTTGCTAAAATTGGAGCTTTCAAGTGAAAAGGAGAATACTGGAATATTTTTATCTGCCATGGAGAGTTTAAAAGCTTCCCAATAGTTAAAGGTTTTTCAAGTGAGATTGGTGGTGATTTTAACAAATGCTATTGTGTTCTTTATATTGCATAATAAAATGTGTCAACCTTTGGGTGATCTAGGGAAGTCAACGAACCAATGTTTTTCTAAATGATCTGTATATGATGTCACAAAGCCATGCATAGGGAAAAGATCCATTCGAAGTCCCTTCTGACATTTAAAGTAACATAGTCACAGGTTCTAGGGAGTAGGGTATGGACATCCTTGGGGGCTTCCAATTTCAAACATTTCTACCAGATTCTCATCTAAGAAAATTACCAAAAGCCCTGGCTGGTGTAGCTCAGTGGATTAAGCTCCGGCCTGCGAACCACACGATTGCGGTTCGATTCCCAGTCAGGGCACATGCCTGGGTTGCAGGCCAGTTCCTGGCAGGGGAATACATGAGAGGCAACCATACATTGATATTTCTCTCCCTCTCTCCTTCCCTTCCTCTCTAAAGATAAATAAATAAAATATTAAAAAAAAAAGAAAATTACCAAAAGAAGTACCAGAAAAAGACATCAGACAAGAATGAAAGTGTGAATGGGTAATTTTTCTTTTCCTCTATTTACTTTTCCATATTTTTCTACATGGCATACAAGTTTTACAAGAAAAAAACAGTTTTTAATAAAGGACCCACCACTAAAAACATAAACGCATAAACACATAAACATAAACATACAAGTAAATAAAGCTTTTTAGAGGAGTCTAAAAAATATTGCATGAAATTCTAAGACGCCGAATGGCAGATGCACCCATCAGATCAAGCCGGGCTAGGTATGCCACGGTGACAAGCGACTCTAGGTCTCAGTGGCTTAAAACAAGGAAGGCTTCTTTGTTGCTCACGTGACATGTCCTTCTCCTTGGAGCTGTGCACCCAGCTCCATGGAGCAGCCTCTGTCTGTAACACAGCTGATCTCCCGGCAGAAGAAGACTGGATGAAACCTGCTGAGGGTCTCAGAGCTTCTGTCCAGAACCACCAGGCAGCGTCTCTGTGGACCTTGGTCAGAGTCATAGGGCCAGTCCTGTGTTCAGCAGGGCAGAAGGGCGTGACTCAACAGAAGTGAGAGGCACAGAATGTGTATGAGCCGTCAGTCACTCAGTCTGTCATTTCAATGTCAAGCAAATCAAAACCACAAATAGAGGAGAGAGGTTGAAGAAGGTTGACAACGGACGTTTGTTGAGTGTTGCCTGTGTTCCTGTCACTTTTACCCTTATTTCTGTTTGAATCCTCTCCACAATTTTCTTCACATACGAGGAAACGGAGGCCTAGCAAGGTTAAATCGTTCGCCTGGGTCATGCGGCAAATAAGTGGAAAAAATGCATTTCAAACCTAGGTTCTCAGGCTCGTGTGGTTCCCACTACCCGCCACTGTCTAGCGGGCAGCGTTTGGTTTCTAAAGTGTGTTCAAAGAAAACACCAGTCCTGGGACAATGGAACCTGAAGCAGAGGCCTTCCCTTCCCAAGCTGAGGTCAGGGTCAGGAAGGCGCTTACTCATCCCTCACAAACCAGCATGTGAAAAGCAGCTGAGAGTGTTGACCTCAAAGGAGAACCACGAGGGGAATGAATTCATCAAAGATCCCTCACCCACAACCCAGTGCATGCCCTGACACGGAGAGACCTCTGCCTCTGGAGGCCTGCACTTACTCCTGCACTTACACTGGAGGCCTGCACTTACTCCTGCCACTCATGGCCCATGCTCACTTGGGAAACAGCTTCTTCTTTGTGGATCTCCATTTCCCCGTGTGCAAAAAAGGAATCCCTAGTGCCCGCCCTCACAGAGTTGTTCCCACAACTGAAATACGACAAATAAAATGCAGATCACATATAATGGAGACCTAGTAAATAAAGGTCCATTCCCTATTCCTCCCGTTCTGGAATCCGGGAAAGGTAGGACCCAGGCACCTAAAATCCACTACGGCCCCATGGTGCCGCCAGGCCCCGTTAGAACAGAGGTCCGGCCTCCTCTCTTTGTAAGGTCAGTGCCCACTCCCGCGCCAGGTTTAACCTGACCAGCGCCGTGAGCAGCCAGCAGGCCAGGTCCCTGCAAGCACCGGCTCCAGGCGGGGTCAGGCTCAGCGGCTGAACGCTGCGCAGCCGATGGGGCGGGGTCTGCGCCGGGGGGCGGGATCGGCCTCGGGGCGGGGTCTGGGCAGGGCCGGGGCGGGGCCTGTGTCGGGGCGGGGCCTGGGCGGGGTCTGCGCTGTCGCCGGGTCTTGGCTGGGCGCAGGGCCAGGCGCGTAAACACCCACCGAGAGTCGCGTAGGAGCAGGTGAGCCGGTGGGCAGGGAGGGCCCTGGGCGAGCGGACAGGGTCCGGTAGCTCGTAGGACAGAGACCTCGGGTAGATCGCGACCCGTGGACCAGGCCCTGCCCTTCTCGCGCCCCTTGCTGGGGCCTCTCGAGGTCCCTTCACCAGTTCCGGGGCGGCAGACCCTGCGCGCGCCGCAGACCCTGGGTGCCTGCGCGCGCCGCTGACCCAGCCTCTGCGGCTCGCGTGGGGGCGGGAGAGGGGAGGTGCCGGGACGGGCACTACCGAAGCCGGCCTGGAACTGGGTCTCGGAAGGAGTGCGGAGAGTGGCCCCCAGGCCTTGGGCCTTCTGTCGGGCGGGGTCATCCCGGCCTCCTGCTTCTCGCTGGGGTGGGCGCGGTGCGAGCTGTTAAAGGGCCAGGGCATTCAAAGGAGCAGTGCACGTGAGGCGCGAAGGCGTATGGACCGTGACATTTGTTCTTTCCTCCTGATTGGGACCTCCCTGACTCCCTGGGCACTGCTTGCTAGGATAGGAGGGGAGACGAGGTCGGGGTGGGAGTAGGGGGGCGGTCTTCCCGTGTGTATGAGAAACTAACCAGCAGGTCAGGACCTGGAGCGGGGAGACTTAGTGACCAGCCGCGTTTGACTGTTTTATTAGCATTTACAACCGTGGGGAGACTCCCAGAATCAAGCTTTTTGAAGGAACCTAAATAGTAGCTAGTTCCTAGCCCAAATTTTAGCGATGGAGAACCTCAGCCCACAGGGCTGAAGTGACTTTGTGCAAGGTCGCCCAGGTAGGTGAAAGCAGAGCCAGGCTGCCTCGCGTTCTGCTGCTCAGTCCTTGGACTTTGGCAGTTGGATGAAATGCTCCCGTGTATTGACTTAACATTTATTCTCTTTTCAAAGCATGAATTGTTGCTTGGTGGACCAACTGCCTCCCCATTTACAGGTGGAGAACCTGAGAGGCATTGCACCAGAAAAATTGCAGAGCCAACTTAACTCAAAATTGACATCCTGGGCAGCCAAGCGTGTGCTGAGGGTAACTTGATCAGGATAGACCCTGGCTTCCGTACGGATGCCCCTGACGTCTGCATAGTTCGTTCTGTAGACACCTGAGCTTCCGAGGCCTTCAGCCAAGACCTCGGGCAGAAATTAAAGGCTTTGGATAAGCTGCTGCAGGTGCGTGAGCCTCAGGTTCCCCTCTGTGTGAGTGTGGTTGTGTGGCAGTGGGCAGGCCTGTCAGTCGCTGTGTTTTCAGAACCCAGATGGTGAAGGGGCTGGGGAGACCGGCTCCAGCTCAGAGGTGCAGCCTCAGCCACGCATCAGGCAGGCAGGCAGGCTTCCTTGGTTCATGCCTTGCATGAACCTAGAAATGCATGAAGGGGCATTTAGGGCGGGGGCTGGAAGTGGGGGGCTTGGAGGAATGTTGCTACAGAGTGGGATGGAGGTGGTTTCACGGAAAATTCTATATCGTTTGGTGTTGAAGTACCTGGGCACCAGGTGTATAGTCTTAGTTGGTGCAAGTGTCAGAGACGAATGCCCTGTTTGCATCTGTTTGAGAAAGTGGAGGACAAGTTAGAGCCTGGGCAGAGGCTGCCACTTAGATGTGCCCAGAGGCCAGTGCAGGTTGTCACGCCTGTCACCATGCCCTCAGCTGTTCTCAGTACCGTTGTGCAAACACACCACTGACCTTGGCCTCTCTCTGACTTAATGATGATGATCATGACGTAGCATACCTTACTTGAGTTTGTTATATACAATAAAACCATTTAGTACAGTAGTTATCATAATTATCTTCAGAGCTTCAGTCATACTACAGTAGCTATGATTTCTACCCTCCTACAGAAGGGGAGACTGAGGTTCAGGGAGTTAAGCAACTTTTCCTGTGACATAGCTTTGGTGGCTGAGCACCAGGATTTGCTCCCAGCTGGCTTGTGCAAGAGTTTTCCCACAGTCACCCCCACCCGGGCCCCTGAACTACTCTCAGGGAATGTCTGTGTGGTGTCTGACTACCTGACAAAGCAGAGATAAAAGTGAAATGTATACACACACACATACATATATATACATATACTTCTTTTTTTTTTTTTTGAGAAACCAATGCAGTATGTGTAGGTGACATGCATGTTTCCACTAAAGGCATCTTTGGCTGGTGTTCATTCAGCTGTTGCTTTGACTTGAGGACTCTGTGTAGTTGGGGACTGGCAAGACAACCCATGTTTGCAAGTATTCCCACCTGTTCCCGGACTCCAGCAGTTGGGGGCAGGGCTTGGAAGAGGAATGTTAGGGCTCTGAGGCTGGCAAGGCCTCACGGCTGCCACTGGCCAGGGCCTGGAGGTTCTTGTCACCTTGAGCTGGCTGGCCTGAGGTGGATTTCAAGCTTTGTGTAATCAGTGCAGGCCTCCTGGTCTGGAAGGGGTGAGGACATCTTGCGAAATTCTGAGGAGAGAGCTCAATTCTGTCTGGCCTATTCACTGCCTAGGAGAATGGATTGCTCAGTCACCTTTGCCAAAATAGTCTTCTGGAGCATGAGAAGAGAAAATCAAAAGGATGCTAACCTTTCTGCCGTCCCTTAACCAGCAACTTGCTAGCTTTTTAAAAGTAATACGTGTTCTAAAAAAAACAAATGGACAAACTTACCATTGCATGGAGGGAAAAAAAGGTAATATGTGTTCATCCTGGGAAAATTCAGGCAATGTTTTTTAAAAAGCCCAGTAACCCTCAGCGCAGTGATAACCACTATTAGCAGGCATTTCCTTACCGCGCGGTAGGCCCATCCGTATGTAGTTATCTGTTAAAATACCAGAGGTAGGAAGCCGGAGAGGAAGTTCTGTGTCCCGTTTTTCCTGTTAGTGTTACGCCTTCAGAATTTTCCCTTTGTTGAGCGTTCTTGGAAAACCGGTTTTGATTGGTGCGTAGACCATCACTTACCGCACACGTGCCACAGCGGGCACGACTTTAGCAGGACTCTGTGATTGTGATGTTATTGTAATCCCTTTGACTTGACCGAGCGTAGCAGCGCCCTGCCCCTGTCCCATGCCCACACGTGGGCACTCTCCGTCCCTGTGCCACGCCTGCATTGGAACCACCCCCCCCTCCACCCCGGTGTGGAGCACCAGTAGCAGAGGGGCAGCAGGGGCTGGACTTGTGCGTGGTGGAGGAGAGAGACTGCTGAGTTTGCAAGGCGATGGGTGATCTGGTGAGTGTTTATAGTTCCCTGACCTTTGGTCTGTGTTTCGGAGAAGCTGGGTGTTAAAGAAAACACACATACCTGTCCATGGAAGAGGTATGTGCCTCACGAAGGTGGGCGTGCACCCAGAGAGCCCACGTGGTGTGCTGTGTGGGCCGCCTGCGTGACCATGGCCCTGGGCCACCCAGTGCATGGCTCTCACGGCTACTTGAGGGGGCGAGGAATAACTGTGGCTTTTGATCTTGGGACTTTCTTTTGTCCCTCCGGGCTTCTGTTCCTTTAACTATAAAATAGGGCACTGACTAGATGGCCTTTCATATCCTTGCCAGTTCTGACACTTGTCCTAGGGACATGCTCTTTAGTTTGATAAAGTGTTCCCGTTGCCAGAGTGCCGGGGGGCCTCAAGAAGGGCATCAGCAGGCTTCTGTTGTCCCCCTTCACTGTGTCCCTGTCTCTATTTCATCTTCGTTAGAACTGCTGTTACTTATTAAGCACCTGCTGTGTGCCAGGCACTTTACCCACGATCTCTAGTTTTTACAGCACTCTTGCAGGGTGTGCCTGTTTCGCTTTTTCCAGAAGAAGAAATGGGCCATGTGAAGCTAAATAAATGGTCTGAGGCCGTGCAGCCAGAGAGTGTGCGGCTGAAGCCTCCTCCCCCCTGTGCTGGGGAGAGCCATCCAGCAAGCGATGTCCACCTTGGTATGGGCTGAAGTAGATGGATAGGTAGAGGAAGGTCATCCAGGGCCAAACTCATAGAAGGCTGGGGCTGGGGACACAGACAGGGAAGGAAGCTGTGGGAATTTCTAAAGAAAATTCTGAGGGATTGTCCTCACCTCAGCAGACCCTTTCCTAGTAGAAGGGAAGACTGAGTTTCCCATGAGTCATGGGGCGCTGCCCGGTGTGACCACAGAAAGTGGCCCGTTTAAAACTTACACCACCCTCTTGAGGGAAATTGGTTCATTCAACGAGGCCTGCAAACAAACAAACAAACAAATGAAAAACAATCAAGTATTCGGGACCCAAACCTCTCTCCGCAGCCCTTAGTGTTGGTGGTAAGTTGCAGTAGCTGCCAAGTTGCTTTTGGAGCTGCAGTTTCCGTCTTTTTCCATAAGGCACCAGTGTTTACTGCGGCCTTTAAGAAATCTGTTTCCTACTGAGGTCCATTAGCCTTACATTTTAAGGTCAAAACATTTTGCATTTCTCTGAAATGGGAAAGAGGTTGAAAAAAACTGGGTCACCGGGTTTTTATAGTAATTGCAGGAAATGATGTGAGCAGGCTGGGAAATTCTCTGGGTCAGTGTCCCTTGGTTTGGGCCACTTCAGCACTTTGGTCCCTTTCAGCTGGTTGATGGGAGTGAGCAGTGGCTACTTGGGATGTTTGACTTCGCATCCTAGTCCAAGGCAGCTTGCAGCCCCCCTGCTTTGTTCCGGGAAGGGTTGCCGGAACAACAGTCTCATTTCCTGGACCCCGCTGCCCCCAGCAGCCCCTGTCTCTTCCTGCAGCCCCCTCAGAGAATGAATGGGGTGCTGGTTGCTATGTGGGTGACGGGACTTGACGTCGGTGATAGGAGAGTCACCCAGCCCCACCCCCACCAGCCTGTGAGTCAGCTTCCCTTGGGAGTTGACGTCACTCCTCTCTGAGGTGGACACACACCAAGCAGGTTGTTTATCTGCACAGATTTGGGTGGTGATTTTTGCCTCAGACACCATTAGGCTTCTGTTCCCACAGAGAAGCAAAGGCATACAGCCCAGCTGCGCTGTCCTCCTCCAGGCGCCAGGTAATGAGAGGGGCCGGAGAAGATGGCAGGTGGCGTCCTAAGCCCATCTGCTCCCCCTCCCCCCACCGTCCGGTGGGAGGGGGTTCAGGAGCGGCAGGGGAAAACCTGTCTAGATGTTGATACTCATGATGTCCCTTTAAAAAAACTAAAAGCTTTAAAAAAACCCGTACAAATGCAATCCATGTTTATTATAGAAGCTTTAGAAGTGCAGAAAAATATTAAATCAAAAATCATCCACAATCTTATGGTCCAAACCTTCAAACATCCTTTGAAGTTTTGTAATATTTTTAACCAGGCCTTTATACATACACACACATACACACATTATATATATATATTTTGAAATAAGGTGTTTTTAGTGGTCATATAATAAACCCCCTCAGATGACTCTATGAGAGGATAGAGGCAGTTCAGTCATTTCCACTTTTATTACAATCATAAATAAAAGGAACAAACATGTTTTTATGCAAATCTTGTGTTGTTTTCTTAGGCCCAATTCCAAGAAGTAGCATTTCAGGTTCAAAAGGTATTCATGTTTTAAAGCTTTTGAAAAGTTTTTACTGCCTTCCGGAAGGCCGGTCCCGTTCGTACCAGGGTGTCTGCGCCCCAGTGTTCTACACCCTCCTCTGTGGGGGACATTTCTTGGGGCCCCTCCTCCATGGGGGGCATTTCTTGGGGACCCTCCTCCGTGGGGGACATTTCTTGGGGCCCCTCCTCCATGGGGGGCATTTCTTGGGGACCTTTCCAGACTGTGAGCTCGCCATTCTGCTGCAGCGTTCTTGGTCTGAAAAGCTCAGCTCCTCTGTCCGCCTGCGCTCTGACCGGACACGGGGTATTCCGGAGAAAGGACTGCCCCACTGTCGCCCTCCGCCCCGATTTAGTGGGCAAGTGGCATGGGGCAGTGGGGGCACCAGGTGGGTGGGCCAGGCACCCGGCCCGGGGGCCAGGGAGGTGGACTGTAACCGGGCACTTGCAGTTCTGAGCTGGGGGCCCAGGCCGGAGCGTCTGGTTCCCTGGCAGGGGCCGCCCCCGGGAAGGTCTGCCACCAGTCTGAAAATCACCCAGAGACTGTCTCGAAATGCAGACCCCTGGCCCTTTGGTCGGACCGAGTGCCGGGATCTGCATGTTGGTTAAGCAGCCTAGTGAGGTCAAGATCTGACCACCCAGGTCCGAGGGTGGCCGTGAACCCGTCACTCTTCAGAGGCCGGCACTCCCGCCCCGCCCCTCCCAGACACCCTGAGGCCTGGGGTGACCAGAAGGAGGGAGGTTGTGACTCCATTATGAATTCACACCCCAAGCCTAACTGGCGGGCCAGGAAACAGCATTAGAAGAGCCACCTGTAGTTCCGTGCCCATCCGAGGCTCTGCTCCGGATGGAATGTTGTGATTCGGGGACGCTGATTTCGAGACAGTTCATCCGCACCTTAGTTCCAGGTGCCGCCCTTTGGTAAGAAGGAACTCACTCTTGCCAGAGTGAGTGACCAGGGAACTGTTGGGTTCCAGCGGGTATTTGTGTAGATTTTTATCTTGCAAGACCGAGCCTCACAGAGGAGGATTTGAAACTTTTGCCGATCTCCATTAGATGAAGGAACTCAAGCGATGAACTTCCTGAGTCTGCCCAGTGTGTTGGGGCTACGAAGCCGTGTCCCCCACATCGGGCTCCCTGGGTTAGACTGCTGGTTCCAGGACCTGGCCGCCAAGGAGCAGCCAGATCCACCTTCCTGTGGCCCAGGACCGAGCCTGGTCTCGGGGGTGTCAGCCGAGAATGGGAGCCCATGCACCCCCTGGAAAGTGCCGCCCCACTGACACCCTGCTGCACCCGGTTCACATCCTTCTTCTGTTCAGAGTCCTTCGCTGGCTCCCCACTGCCGGATGTGGCCCCCACTCCTCGGTTAGGCACCATGGCCTCCCTGGGATGGTCCACCCCACCTTTCCTACCCCACCTCCCACCACTGCCTCCCAGGTCTCCCGCTTCAGCCACGTCAGCTGGTCAGACATCGGCCCTGGTAGGTCCCCCCACCCAGTTAGGAGGTTACTTCTTTCCAAGATGTTCCTCCTCCTTCAGTCTCTGCAAGTGATTCCTTACCTGACCATTTGGGGTCCCTCTTACTCTTTGAGACCCCAGACATCTAATCCTGACAGCGGAGAGCCTGGTCCTCTCTCGATCTGAGCTCCAGAAGTGCAATGTCCCGCAGTCATCTCACTTGGCTTCCTGTTCTGTTGCTCTGGGGCTGTCTTATCCATCCTTAGCCCCGGGAGCTCATCCACTCCGGAAGTCCCCACGAGCTCAACGGGGAGCCTTGGGTAATGGGCCGGAGGCAGAGAGGTGGACAGAGAGGGGCAGGCTCTGCCCTGTGCCTGTGAGTCGGGGGACGGAATTGAAGTCCATGGGGGAATAATCCAGGCCACAGCCCTGAGTGCTGTCTTCAAAGAGTGACAGCCACAGACCCTGCTGGAAGGCAGCCGCTGTCTTGAAAGTGATAAATTATGTCTGTCCCTAGTGGCACGAAGCTCGGCCTCAGTGGTTTCCAGGAGGCAGCGATGGGAAGAGCCGGCCCTGGTGAGAGCTCAGCCGCCCCTGCCCAGGGTGTCGGCGGGACCGTCAGATCCGGCCGGGGTTGTCGGAAGCTCTTCCCAGCCCCTTTGGGCCGCACTGGCTTCTGTGTGGTGCTGTTGTGCTCACACACCTCTCAGGATGGCACAGTGGCCTCGGGACAGGCCCCCCTCCTGTGTGGTCCCTTCAGCCTGAGTCTTCCCGTGGGTCCTGCCTGGGCCGTGCTTTCCACGTGTGCAAACACTCGCCCCACATGGTCTCACTGCTCCCAAGCCTTCGGCTGCCACTTGTAGGCTCATGACTCACCTCCCTCCTGCACCGTGTACCCAGGCACGCAACCGCTGCCCAGATGCTTCTCCCTTTGACCCATAGACACCCGGGTTCCGGGACCAAATTCATGGTCTCCCCGCTGGGACAGCCGCCTCCCACCTGCCTCGTCCAACTCCCTGCCTGGCCTCGTCCTGGACTCTGGCCTTCGTTCGGTCCCCACCTCCTGTCCCCTTCTGGATCCTGTGCATCCGTCCTGCTGACACCTTGGGGGAGTCCTTTTCCCTTCTTTACTCTTTTTCAGTCCATGGTCAGACTGACATTTTTAAACACAGAGGTGATCCGCCTGTCACACTGTCCTTCCTGAGCAGGGGTGGGGGATGGTAGCGCACCATATAGCACCTTAACATGGCACAGGAGGCCCTTCGCACCTTACTGTCCCTCTCGGCAGTGCCAGGCCCTGACCGTGACTTTCATCATGCCCTTCCCTCCCCCCTGGAACAGTCTGTCTCCATCAGCAATGTCACCTCCTCTAGAAAACACTCCTGGCCTCAGGTCTGGTCCCTTTTTCATGCTTCTGTGCTGCTCAGTAGACGCCTGGATCATACCATTCGTCACAGTGGATGGTTTTTGTGTGTTTTTTACAGATACAAGTGTGTCCTGGCACAGTGTTGGAACGCCACGGTGCTCAGTGGGTATGTGTTGGCTGAATGGGTGAGGGTGCTGACAGTTTGGCGTGGCCCTGGCTTCTCTAGTGGGGCCTTTGGCCTCCTGGGGCCTGGATCTCCTAAGGCCAGTCCCTCTCGAGGCCGTCGCAGCCTCAGTGGTGGCTGCTGGGGACCATTGCTATACAGCAGGCATTCGACACAGTGTCCTGGTGGGTGGCTGCAGGGTAGGACACGTGTCCAGGTCTGAGAGCCTCCTCTAGCCAGCCACCCTCTCCTCCCTGCACTGCCTGTGCCACACGGGGAGACGGACGAGGTCGCCTGTGTTTATTTTCCCAGGTACTTCTGGAGGCCGGGCCATGCTCACGTTCATGGCCTCTGACAGTGAGGAAGAAGTGTGCAATGAGCGGACGTCCCTGATGTCAGCTGAGAGCCCCACACCATGCTCCTGCCAGCAGGAGGCCAGGCAGGGCCTGGAAGATGGAGAGAATGCTGCCCAGTGGGTAGGTCCCCGCCAGTGAGCTGAGGCCTCCAAACAGGCCCCCGGGATCCCTGTACCTGACAGGTGGAAACCAGATAGTCCCGGGTGTGGGGGGAGGGGAAAATAAAAGTGAGAATGGCCAGAAAGGTGGGCAGTTGCCATGGCAGAGCTCATGTCTGCTCTGTGAGGGCTCTGTAGTAGACTGCACATTCCCAGCCTACTACAGTGGACTGTTCAAGTTCAACTGCAGTGGACTGAGTTCAAGTTCAACTGCAGTGGACTGAGTCTCTGGACCCCAGCCCCTGCCCCTTAGATTTACCTCCCTAGTGCAGGCGCGTGAGAGTTGGTTTGGATGTGGGGACAGGTAACACACACTCAAGGGTGGCAGGAGGAACACTGCCAGAGGGGGAGAGACCCCTTCTGGCAGGTGGTAGACGTGGCGATCGAGAGATGGCTGTCCCTGAGTCACCTTAGACTTTTGAGCTAGGGATTCTGGCTGCTGTAGCAAAACTACCAAAGCCCGGTTGGCTTGCACATTGCACAGAAATTTAGTTCTCACTGTCTGGAGACCGGAAGCCCCAGACCAAGCAAGGTGCCAGCAGATCTGGTGTCCAGTGAGAGGCCACTTCCCTGGTTCACAGGTGGCTGTCTTCTCTGGGCCCTCACGTGGCGGAAGGGGTGAGCAAGCTCTCTGCAGTTCCTTTGATAAGGGTTCTAGCCCTGTTCACGGGGAATCTGCTCTCTGACCCACTCACCTCCCAAAGGCCCACCATTGTGATACCATCACAGTGGGGGTTAAATTGCAACACAGGAAATTTGCAGGGACACGTTCATTCAGTTCACACAGGAGAGGTGGGCCACACTGTGGTCTTGTCTCTGCCACCCAGAGGGCTGACAGTAACATTCTGAAGTGGTAGCTGTATTTGGGAGAGCCACCTAGCCAAGCCACCTCCCTCCTTATCAGGGCACAGCACTGTCTGAATTTGCATGCATCTCGTTCTTCGTTTTACCCAGGACAGTATTAAAAAATACCTTGCCACGTGGAACTTTCTCTTCCTGCCAGCCCAAATTCCCGGTGCTGAAGTTGGAGTTCATGTCTCCTGGGACGCTCTGTGCTCTCAGAGCAGGACCTCCCTACCTCAAGGCCGCCGCTCGGCCCCTCCTCGGCCTTTTCTTGGTAGTTTCTTCATCTTGTATCCCCGGGAGTGTTTGTGCATTCTAGCTGTTTCCATTCCTGTTCATTAACGGTTTGTTTCTTTTCCTTCTCAGCTGAGTATCTAGATCTAAATCTCTGCAGAGCGCCGACACCGAAGCACTAATCATTTTTTATTTCCATTTCATTTGGCTTTGTCTTTAGCTATTAATGGAATTGCCACGATTCCAAGACGGAAATCCTTACTGGTTCATTTACGCCAGTGTCTGGCAGCCGTCCCTGCGTCCTCCGTGGCTCGTTCCCTTTCTCTCCCTGCTTCCCGTAGGCCAGACTCTCCCAGGTGTTTGCTGCTGGGTTAGCCTTCCTGGTTCAGAGCGCACGTTTCGCATGCTTGATTTGGGGGGGGCAAAAGGTCAAAGTAATGTCTTTTTCTGCAAACTGCCAGTATCTTACTTATAATCAGAGACAGTCCCTGTGTATACCGATCAATCCAGTTTGCGATTTGTCAGCCAGGAGCGTTGACTCTCTTGCTTCCTCCTGTCACCTGGCCTGTCTCCTCCCAAATCAGTGTGGCCAGGTGAACAGAACTGAGTGGTGTCCTGAGCCCCTGTACTGAGGTAGGGGACAGCCAGCTCTTTAGATGTGCTCCAGACATTAGCCATTAAGCCAGGGGCCTGCAGACTACCTTCCTCTATGGCTGCCGTGGTCTCCCTGCATCTGCGGTCGTTAGCACCAACTCTGAATTTTCTCTGGTTGCCTTTGTACACTTTTCAAGTGCCCCGGAATTTCAAACATTCAAACTTCTTATTTCCTCTTCCAAAACACCCATGCCCTGCATCGGTCGGCCCCCTCGGGGGCATTTGGTGGCCCATACAGTGTGGTCTCCCACAGAGAAGCCAGGACAGCGAGGAGGACCACGAGGAGGACCCTGACCGCTACGTCTGCAGCGGGGTCCCCGGGCGGCTGCCGGGCCTGGAGGAGGAGCTGACCCTCAAATACGGGGCGAAGCATGTGATCATGCTCTTCGTGCCCGTGACTCTGTGCATGATCGTGGTGGTGGCCACCATCAAGTCCGTGCGCTTCTACACGGAGAAGAACGGGCAACTGTGAGTGGGGGCCGGGCAGGGCGGGGAGCGGGGCCGGGGCCAGGGAGAGGGCGGCAGGAAGGAGAGGGCTGATAACCAGGTTTCGGAGAATTAGGGAGCTGGTACACGTAGAGGCTTAGCGCAGCGCCACACTGCGGCCCGCTGGGCTTGCTGCTCTCGCCTGACGGGGCTGAGCACGGTGCTCCCAGTGCCGGGTCCCAGACGCCGCCGTGCCACCCGTCACTGCCTGACCTTGAACAAGTCGCTGAATGTAAACCGATGTGGCTGGACCAGGTTTCTCAGCTCCCCTCCAGCCTTGTGAGGGAGATTGTGTTTATTTTGGTAAAAAGAACACAGGCAGCAGCAGCAGCAGCAGCAGCAGCACAGAACATGAGAAGCTTCCTGCCCTCACCCCACCTCCCAGGGTTAATCACTGCCGAGTACTGCCCCCCATTTTTTTTTTTAATTTAAGCAGTTTTTGTTAAGTTTTGTTTTTTAAAGAAAGGAGCAGAGAGAGAAGGCCCTGTCCTCAGTGTAAGGGAGCGTATACTCTGCTGGGGACTCAGACAGCAGAGGTGAAAAGCGTTAAGAGAACTTGGGGACTTCGCAGGCAGCTCACTTCCGGCAGGCCAGGCTGGGCAGGGAGGCGCCACGGACTTGCCTTCCTGAACTGATTGCCTTGGGTGGGGTAGAAGTAGGGGCAAGTCCTAGGCTGGACGGGGCTGGTAGTGAGGGGGTATGGGAAATGGCCAGCTCTCCTGGCACCTCTGGGCCAGGTCTCATCAGTGTGGGGATGCAGGGCCTTCATGCCTGCATGCGGTCACCCGAGCCCTTTCCCAAGGTCACATCGGGTCCGGTCACCAGGCTGAGAGGTCAGGGGCCGGGAGATGGGCTCCAGCAGGGCAGGTGTTCCCAGGGCGCCCCCACCAGTGGTCCCAGGCTCCTTCAGGATGGAGGGCACCCAGGGCAGGCGGGGAAGGAACACCAAGGCCCTTGCCTTCGCCCTCAGCATCTACACGCCGTTCACCGAGAACACGCCCTCGGTGGGCCAGCGCCTCCTCAACTCCGTGCTCAACACGCTCATCATGATCAGCGTCATCGTGGTCATGACCGTCTTCCTGGTTGTGCTGTACAAGTACCGCTGCTACAAGGTGGGCGCCTGCCCTGCTTGCCGCCCGCCCGCCCCTCCTCCCGGCCGCCCCCCATGCGGGGCCGTCCATGCAGCAACCATTGGCTTAAAAAAAAATCAGAATCCCTTTTTTCATGCAGAACAGCCTCTGGTTTTTGGTATTCTTACCCGCCACTCCTGCCTCTGGCACCCAAGGCTCTTTTATTTGAAACTGACACATAACCCCACAGATTCGAGCTTCTCCCTGCCATGTTCAGTGTTACTTCTCATATTCAAAGTGAACTTTATCTTGCTTCTCCTCCTGAAGAAGTGAGGTGTTCTATTTCGGGCTCCCTTGACCCCATCCTTCCCCTCCAGGCTTATTTTTAGTTTCCCATTTCCCTTTAGGCCGGGGAAGTGCGGACGCCGTGTTAGGGTCTTCCAGTGCAGCCAGGCTGGGGGCCCCCCTGTGGCTGTGCGGTGGCCGCAGGAGGGGGTGCGGGAGTGGAGTCCTCCTGACCCAGGCCGCGGGCATTTTCCCCCGAGATACCGTAAGCTTTCAGATGTGGGTTCCAGGCTTTCCTCCCAAGGAGGGCTTTGAAGCCCCAGTGACTAAAAGGAAGTTCAAGTAGGCGTAACCTGCTTTAAATCCGATCACACACAGGCATGCGCAGCACCCTGTGTTCCGGCTGCCCCCATCTGTGCGGCAGGTAGAGGAAGATGGGGAGGCCCAGTCTAGAGCCCCTTCCCAGCTCGGGGGTGGGAGTGGGACTGAGCGGTGGGAGAGGCTGTCAGGAGGTGCCCGGGAGCTGAGGCCTGTCAGTAATTACATTTGTAAAATGATCCCTAGTGAGCGAAGTCGGGGTGGGTGGGCTGGGTGGTGGGAAGCAGAGGAGGGGGCGGCTTGTCTGGAGCAGGGGCTAGGGCACAAATGAGAGCCATGCACGGGGCGTGTGGGAAGCCTGCACTTCTGTGACCAATCCCAGGGACTGTTCAGTAAGGTTACTGGCAGGTCCCGTGACACTCAGGCGATGACAGGGGCCTTGGGCGGGTGGGGCTGGCTGGGACAAAAGAGCGTCAGCACCTCCCAAAGGCAGCCACACACAGCCTGGCGAAGGCCACCGGTTTCACTCCTGGTAGACCAACCAGGTCCTCCCGTGGCCCATGCTGGGTCTGTCCCCACAGTAAGGAGACCGGCGGGGGTGTCACCACTGTGCCACTGATGGCTGGCCAGGGGACTGGCTTAGGAACAGCCTTACCCTCGTCCGTGACCCTCCCGAGTCTGGCCCGGAGAGGAGCGTGCGCCAGCGCTCGGGTGGGGGGGGCTCCCTGTGTTGACTGTTCAGAAGCAGCTCCCTGAGAGCCTGTGCTGACCGCTCTGCCTACATCAGCTCCCTGGTGGGTGGGTCCCCGTCACTTCTTCCTGCCGGCTTGTGTCCTTCATGGCCCTTATCACACCCGCTGGCAGGTGCGCGTATCTGTTAGGCATCCCACTGCCCCCACACTGGAAGGTGGCTCGTGGGCAGAGCTGGCTTTCCCTCCAGAGCGCAGGCGCACCTGGCACGTCGGGGACACCCGGTGCACCCTTTCTGAGCGAGTGCTGGTCCGGGTGCTTAGACTTAAGGGCGGTTTGTCTCCTTTACACACCTGCTGGGTGACCTTCAGAGACCTTGAACTTCTCTGCCCTCTCCATCTGGGAAATGGGTGCTAGTCTCCTAGGAGCCCGACGCAGAACGGTTCCCAGAACCGGGGGGCCAGTGGTGCATGGGCCCACGGTGTGGTCACTCTGCCCGTTTCTCCGTCCAGTTCATCCACGGCTGGCTGATCATGTCCTCTCTGATGCTGCTGTTCCTCTTCACGTACATCTACCTCGGGTGAGTGGCAGCTGGTACGCAGCAGGGGCCTCGGGGGCCCTGGCACAAGTGACTGTAAAGGCCCTGGGTGGGGAAGGGCACCCCTTGGGCTCCGCACCCCCAAGCGTCTCTGCTCCAAGAGCCTGGCCCGCTTCCCACAGGCTGCCTTCGGACACTGGGGCGTGGGCTCCACGGTGGGCCACGCGTCTCTTCTCCCTAAGTTCACGCAGAGAGGCAGAGCCGGCGTGGAGAAGGTGCTCTGTGACCCTGAGGAGGGTAGAACCCCTCAAGATTTGCATTCTAATCTTGGGGCTTGGTCTGGGTTCCTCCTGGTATGTGGCAGAAGTGGGCTCTGTTGCCCTTGACTGGGGATGTCAGCCTGACCTGGGGGCTCGAAGAGACCAGAGAGACAGGAGAACACACCTTCCCAGGGGCCCAGGGCCCTCCAGGCTGTGCCAATGCGCGTTTACGTGAACCAGCCCAAGAATGAGACATCGGTTTCCTCCCCGCCTTGCTCCAGAAGCGATTCCACGTGGTTAGCTGAGGGCCTTGCTCCAGAAACGATTCCACGTGGTTAGCTGAGGGCCTTGCTCCAGAAGCGATTCCACGTGGTTAGCTGAGGGCTCATGGAAATGGGGAAGGGGACGCCAGTCAGTGGAACCAGAAGCTGGAAAAACCCAGTTGGGACTTGGCGGTTGGGGAGCAGGGCTGTTGAATTGCAGCGGGTCTGACTTCCCAACTGAGTGCCGCCCGCCCCTGCTGGGCTCCCGCAGGGAAGTGTTCAAGACCTACAACGTGGCCGTAGACCACCCCACGCTGTTGCTGACCGTCTGGAACTTCGGGGCGGTGGGCATGGTGTGCATTCACTGGAAGGGCCCCCTGGTGCTGCAGCAGGCCTACCTCATCATGATCAGCGCGCTCATGGCCTTGGTGTTCATCAAGTACCTCCCGGAGTGGTCCGCGTGGGTCATCCTGGGCGCCATCTCCGTGTATGGTGAGTGGGCACGGATGGGGCGAGGGCCTGGCAGTGGGCGGTGGGGTCAGTGTCTGGGGTCAAGTCCTCGCTGCTGCTGCTCCTGGGGGGCAGGCGCCAGAAAGGTCCCCTCCTCTCCCCGCGGGGCCTGGCTGGCCTTCCTCCCAAGAGGCTCGCCTTGGCACAGCCTGTGAGGTCCTGCAGCCTCGTGCCCGCTGGGGTGGGTGTCAGTGATGGCAGGTGTTTGCTGAGCACTCCCACTGTTGGCGCTCGACACGCTGTCAGTTTTGGGCCCAAATACCTGCACGGTACCTGCAAATAACGAGCATCCAAAGAGCGGGCCGCTCCTTCATTAGTATCGCGAGGTAGCTGCCGTCACCAGTGCTGTTTCTGTTTCTTCCACGTTAGGGCCCAGAGCAGTGGGACCTCAAGTTCACCTTCCTGCTCTGCACCCCAGCCCGTTCAGACTCCACAGACTGGGGCTGGAGACCCAGGGGTTGGGTGATGGGGCAGCAGGGTCTGCCCTGAGAGCCTCACAGTCAGGGCTCCAGGACACAGTGGCCCCGTCCACACCGGTGTTAAGAGGGCCGGCTCTCCTCTTTGGGGGTGGTTTGGGAATAAGTGTCTTTTTCACTTTACTTCCTCCCAGATCTCGTGGCTGTGCTGTGCCCCAAAGGGCCGCTGAGAATGCTGGTGGAGACTGCGCAGGAGAGAAACGAGCCCGTATTCCCTGCCCTGATATACTCATGTGAGTGGCCCCTGCACCTCCTCCCACGTGGGTCAGAGGCACCGAGGTGGGAGCCAGGGGCAGGTTCCTGGCCGTGGCTCTCGGGGTTGACTAGGACCAAAGGGAGGAGGCGGTGGCGTCCACCTTCCGGAGACGACAGCAGACACTACCTTCTGTCACACAGGACGAAGCTTGGAAAGTTAGAGCAGGAGGGGCCCCAGAGCTTTGCCTGCCCGGCCCCCAGTGGCAAGTGTGTGGTGGGCGCCGACCGCATTCCAAGAGCCCATGGCCACCGCTCAGCCCTCCATGGTTGGAGGTGCTTTGGAGAGGAGCTCTTCGAGGGCGGAGGGTGGGGGAGCCGGGCTCGCCTGCCCTTCATTGGGCTTCCTTCACGGCTGCATGGCTGGTTCAAGTGACATCTCTGAAAGGAAGGCACACGGGATGCCCCTGGGCTCGGGCCAGTGTGTAGGGGTTCGGGTTTATGTGTGCACTCAACAAACGTGTGTCAGCTGTCAGATCCCGCTTTGTGGCGGGCACTGGAGTTGCAGCTGGAGGCCAGGCCCACGTGGAGCCGGGTCTCCCAGAGCTCACAGCGCTGTGTTAGTAATGCCCTCCTGGCTGTTGCTGGTGGCGCTTAAGTGGAAAACGTGAACCTCTGGGGCTCAGCTGTGCGCAGGTGCCCTGGAGAAACAGTGCACGGAGCANCAGTGTGTAGGGGTTCGGGTTTATGTGTGCACTCAACAAACGTGTGTCAGCTGTCAGATCCGGGTCTCCCAGAGCTCACAGCGCTGTGTTAGTAATGCCCTCCTGGCTGTTGCTGGTGGCGCTTAAGTGGAAAACGTGAACCTCTGGGGCTCAGCTGTGCGCAGGGTGCCCTGGAGAAACAGTGCACGGAGCAGCTACACAGTTCTGGGTCGTCTCTAACAAATGAAGACCCGAGTGTGAAAGCGCAGGCCAGGCCTGCTCCAAGGAGCCACATCTGCAAAGACTGAGTTGGCGCCTGGACTCCCATTCGCCGTCTGTGTACTCGGTGGAGCTCACAGAGGGGAGGCGGTGACTAGACAGACAAGTGTGTAAATCGGGAGGCGACTGCTCTGTAGAAAGGACGCAGCGTAAGAGACCTGAGGACTGCAGGGTAGGGGGGGGCTGGTGTTCTGCAAAAGGAGGTCAAGGAAGCCCTTTGTCATAAGGTGGCATTTTCCTGCCTTAGGAGAATCAGGAGACAGAATTCCAGGCAGAAGGAACAGCAGCAAGTGCAAAGGCCCTGAGGTGGGCACAGGCCTGGTGTGCCCAGGGAGCACCCCGGGTCAGCAGGGGGAGGGGGCAGCTCCAGACCACCGCAGGCCCTGCAGGTTGTGGTGAGGACTTGGCTTTACTCCTGAGTGAGATGTGACACCCGTGGAAGATTTTGGGCTGACCTGGCTTGACATTTTCACAGGCTCACGCAGGTGGCTGAGTGGGGAACAAAGTGTATGGGCGTCAAGAGTGGGAGCCGGAGCCAGGTTTGGAGGCTGAGGCGTTGGGCTCTGGCTCGGGGGCAGCAGTGGAGGCAGGAAGACGTGGTTGCTTTCTGGAGGCATTTTGGAGGCAGAGTTGGCAACAGGAGCTGGTGGTGGGGACGTGACCTGAGAGCGGCAAGGGTGATGTCAGTGGTTTGGGAGCAACAACCCGGAGGATGGGTGGCAGCTGTTGAGAGCACCTGCGGCATGCTGAGTTTGAGCTGCTCACCGGACGTTCAGCTGGAGAGCTGGGATGCAGGTCCAGGGAGGTTCGGGCCGGAGCCAGAGAGCCGTGTTCGGGCCCGTGACCCAGTAGCTCCACTTCTGGGCAGGTCCCCGGGAGAATCGAAGCAGGGCCTGGATTCGTGGTTTTGTACAACCACGTGTGTAGCAGCGTTAGTCACAACAGCTGAGAGCTGGAAGCCGCCCACATGTCTGTTGGTGCACGAATGGATGAACAAAGTGTGTCTGTGCACACTGTGGATGGAATATTACTCAGTCTGAAAAAAGAAATGCTGGCATGTGCTACTTGGATGAGCCTTGAGGACATTGTGCTGAGTGGATTAAGCCAGTCACAAAAAGATAAATACTGTAGATTCCACTTACATGAGCCACCTAGAGTAAATTCACAGAGACAGAAAGTAGGACCGGGAGAGGGGACAGTGAGGCTTGTTCACTGGATACAGAGTTTCAGTGTTGCAAAATGAAAAAGGTCTGGAGATCTGTCTCACAAGGATGTGAATACACTTAGCACTATTAAAGTGAAGCTTAAAAATGGTTAAGATGATCCATTGTATGTTGTATATTTTGTTTTTTTTAACCACAATGAAACAAAACCACAATTAGTTCACCAAAGTGTTCACTATTACTACCTTTGTTTTTGTGAGGAGGCAAAATAGATAGGAAAAGAGTTGTCTGCCCACACCCGGTCAGTGAGCCTGGACCCCTCCCCCAACAGTCCCCTAACAGTGGGATGTATCGAGTACCGTGGAACTGAGGGTCCCGTGCAGGCTCCTGGGGACACCCGTTGGCCCACCCGCCTCGCGGGCCCAGGGGCAGCCACAGTTCGCCCTGCCTGAGGCCTGACCCTTGTCTCCTTCTCCAGCTGCCATGGTGTGGACAGTGGGCATGGCCAAGCTGGACCCCTCCTCCCAGGGAGCCCTTCAGCTCCCCTACGACCCAGAGATGGGTGAGTGTTGGGGGGCAGGGGGCTTCTCGTCCCTGGGGGCAGTTCCTCTCGTGCGCCCAGCTCTGCCTGGCCTGGCTTCTCCGGGAGACACTGGGTCTGGGTGGGCAGGAGAGAACCCCAAGCCCCGGCATCGTGGGGATCGAGAGGGGCACTTTGGTCCTCTGCCTCGGCCCCACTTCTCTCCTGTGGTCTGGAGAGCCTTGCTGTTTGTGTCGGGGCTGGTGGGTGAGGGCAGGGCGGCCCCTGAACTCCAGGGCGGCCTCTGACTAGCTGTCTGTCTCTCCCCCTTGTCCTCTTCCTCCGCCATGGTGGTGCTGGCCATCTGCTGTTACTGGACACCCAGAAGAAGATTCCTATGACAATTTTGGGGAGCCCTCATACCCTGAAGTCTTTGAGCACCCCCTGCCTGGCTACCCAGGGGAGGAGCTGGAGGAGGAGGAGGAAAGTAAGGTGCCCGTGTCCAGATGGTCTGTGTGGCCCCAGGGCAGGGGGCGGGGATGTGGCTCCCTGAGGTCTGGGGAGGGGGCTGTGAGGGAGACGTTCCTCTGTCATCGGAGATGGCCTTACAGAAGTCGAGGAGAGACCCGCAAAGGCCGTTCGGGTTGGCAGGCCCCGGGGACTTGCACATTCAGACTAGAGTGTGTATGTAACAGCATTCATTGAGTGCCTGTTGTGTGCCTGGCCCAGCGCGGCCCACCCTGACCGTGAACCCTGTGAGCCGGGGGCACTGTGCAGGAGACCCCGGGTGTGAAGTCGCACCAGTGGGGTTCCTGACTAGGTCCCTGGGGTCAGAGAGAGTCACCTGAGGAGTAACTCCTGAGCTGAACTCCCAGAGGGTCAGCCACAGCTGGGGACAGATAGCGCCTTGATCAGGGGAGCAGCGACACCTCTTATTTGGAGCCTGGAAGGGGGGAGAGTGGGGGGGTGGATGAGGCCAGCAGTGTCCTTGATCAGGCTTACCTGAGTTTTTGTCATATAAACATTTGTGGTGTCTTCGATAAACAAGATTACCCTGTACAAGTGTCCGGGACGGTTGTACTGACAGAAACAAATACGACAGCATTCTAGAAGCTCTTGTTGACTTTTCAGTTACAAATAAGCTAATAGCAAATATGTGTATCTGTTATTAAGGAGAACGGGTCTTCAGAGGACCTCTGGGTGTTGTCCATGTTCTTACAAGTAGTGAAATTGAATTTCCTAAAAAAACCTCCTAAGTCCAACTCAGCACTCAGTTGCACAACCTCCCACCAATCCTGGACAGTGTGTTTTGCTTGACTTTTTAAAAATTAAAGTAAGTGCCAAGCACCAGTTTGATCGGAGTTATCAGACATGCCAGCTTTTCACAGCCCAGACTGCAGGTCACTCGGTCTGCGGGTTTCCCCTTTTCCCGAGGCGGCCATTCCTTGTCCACAGGGGAGGCAGGCTGGTGGGCAAAGCAGCCCTGTCTGGCCTCCTGAGCGCCCCCGGACCATGTGCCCTGGGTCGCTGGCTGTCTGGCTGCTGTCTGCCTCCTCCGCAGCCCCCCTGGGGCCTCTGAGATGATGGACCCCCGTCTTCCCCACACAGGGGGTGTGAAGCTCGGCCTCGGAGACTTCATCTTCTACAGCGTGCTGGTGGGCAAGGCGGCGGCCACGGGCAGTGGGGATTGGAACACCACACTGGCTTGCTTTGTGGCCATCCTCATTGTAAGTGGGCCGTGGGGCCCATGACCCTGGGGGCACTTGCAGATGCTGTGGTCCTGGGGAGGGGCAGAAGACCTGGGGGCTGGGTGGGCTTTCCAGGGCCCTCAACGTGAGACTGAGGCACCCAGGAGGTTCTGGGTGTCAACAAGACGAGGGGCCCCGATGTCACTAAGCGCCCACGCCAGGGCGGCAAGGGCTCGGCCAGCTTGGTGAGCCTGTGTCATGGCACCTGAGATTCTTGGACGAGGAAGTCCGCTGAGGGCCTTGCGGGGGGGCACAGCGCTGGTGAGGGATGGGCCGCAGTGTGAATTCAGGTCCCCATCTCTGGGGCTGAGTGTGTTCCCTGTGCAGCACCCAGACACCTTGGGGGTCTCCTGGGGCTCAGGAGGGGAAGCCGAGTACTTTGAGCCTGCCAGTGAAATCTGGAGGTCCCTAGAGTCACATGACGCAGCCAGATCCGCGTAATGCAGGCGATGAACGATGTCTGCCCCTCGGTGGCAGGGGCTCTGAGTGGCGCACACTTGGGGCCCCGCCCCGTGGACCCCGGGCTGCACGTGGCACACAAGGCTGAGGCTCGGTCCTTTGGAGACGTGTCTGTCAAGGAAGGGTGGTGGGCCCAGGCGCCTCCCCCGGGCCTGTCTCAGCCGAAACCCTGCTCTCTCCAGGGACAGAGCAGGCACTCCGGTTCCCTGTCCCCACCCTGGACCACTGTTTGTGTCTCCAGGTGTGGGGACAGGGTCGGCCCCACTGCACCTGCTTCCGAGGGGAGGAGTCATGCGGCATCTTTGGTTCCCTTGTGTCCCCTGCTGAGACCCTTGCTGGCATTTCAGTTGAGCCCCTCCAGTTCTCCTACACACGTGTGTCCCTCTGAGGGTAGGCGTGCTGCCATCGGGTCATACGTGTCACCGCAGTAGCCAGTCAGGGAAGGTAGTCTGGTGGAGGCGGCAGCATCTGGGGTCAGGAGGCCAGCTTTCTGCTTCACCTGTTCATGGGTGTCCGGGGCTGTGATCCTGCAAGCCCCTGCCATGCTCCGGAGCCCAGGGACTAGGCCGTGGCTAGCTGCTCCCCTCCCCACCCGAACCGGTGATCACCACCCCCCTCCCCCGGTGTCCTGCAGGGTTTGTGTCTGACCCTCCTGCTGCTCGCGGTGTTCAAGAAGGCGCTGCCCGCCCTCCCCATCTCCATCACGTTCGGGCTCATCTTCTACTTCTCCACGGACAACCTGGTGCGCCCGTTCATGGACGCCTTGGCCTCCCGCCAGCTCTACATCTGAGGGGCGCGGCTCTGGGGCTGGACGCTGTAGACGACCGTAGCTGGACGCAGCTGTGTAGTTTTACACTCTAGTGCCATTCAAGACTTTTCGCTCCTTAGGAAAAAAAAATCAACGAGAATAAAAAAGTACCGGGTTCACTTGGGGAAGGAGAACCAGCCTCTTGGTGCTAGCCAGTCGGTCGCCAGGCGTGGCTCGCCCCTCCAGGAGCACACGCCTCGCCGACGGGAAGCGGGGAGGCCATCCGGGTGAGTGAAGGAGGGGGACGTGGTGGCGGGCGAGCGTGGAGAAGGCCGCCTGGGCACACCTCGAGCTGGAACGTTCCGACGGCCAAGATAAAAGGAAGGAGCGTGTGCCTACAGGACCGGAATTTCACGCCCAGGACAGCACCCAACGCCTGGGCATTCTGGCAGAAGAAGAAAAGTGCGTCTTCTCTGCTAGGGTTGTCCCCAGGGCTCTGTCTGTGATGTCCTTGTGATTCCATTGCCTTTAGAAACCAAGTCCCAATCTTGTTACAGCAGTTCCTCTGGGAAGTGGCGCGACATTAGCACCAATAAAGAGGCGAATCCTGGTGGAATGGCGGAGTCTGGTCTGTCTGTCGGTGTGGACCACGGCCCTGCATCTCACGGCCTCTCTGGGGATGGTGGGTCTCCAGGCACAGACACCAGATCGCCCAGTTACGCAGCAGAGGGGCCCAGCTGCCCCCTCCACCCCGGCAGTCGTTTCTTGGAAATGACTAAGGGAAGCTGTGCAGAGAGCTGTGAGGCCTGGTGGCTGATAGCTCGGCGTGTGCCAGGCTGTGTGTGCTGAGCACGTGCCCTGTGCTGGCTTCAGCTGTGCACGTTGCCGGAAGCCCTGCGAGGCAGTGGCCAGAGTGTAGAGTGAGTTTCCTCGACGTGCCAGCACGCGGCAGGGGCGAGGTGAAAGCCTGTGTTCAGAAACCCGCCCTCCTCCATTCCGTGGCCGTTTCTCTGGGTGCTGGGGTCCGGTGGGGACGGGCTGGCTTTTCCTTCCCTCAGGAGCATTCGTGCACCGCAAGGAGACTCTCTCGAGTGAACTCGCTCCTTGACGCAGTGCAGAGCCGGCCCCTGGGCCCATGGGAGCCAGCTGTCCCACTGCTGAAGAAATGCAGGTGCTGTGTCTGCGCTTCAGACGGTGGCTCTGTCTCCTTGTCCCAGAAACAGCGTGAGGGCCGCAGAGCTGGCTGTTGTCGTGAGAGGACTGAGAGAATTAGGTGCTTTGCTGGGTGACGGGAGGCCTCTTTCCCCTGGGCTACGGGTAGAAGAGCAGAGGTGACCTGAGAGGCGGGTGGGCCCAGTGGTGGCCTTTCGGAGCGCTGGCGGTCGAAAGCTGAAAGCTGAGAGCTGAAGCTGGCTGTGGCCAGCTCAGCCCGACACCCAGCTCGGCAGCATCCCAGTGGAGGTGGCTCAGGGCAGGGGGAGTTTTGAGAAGGCAAGGGCTGGCCCCGGACGGTGAAAACTCCCGAGAGAGTAAAAGGGGCGAAACGTGGGGGGAAGCTCACTGGATGTGGCAGAGTTTCTCGGTGCGGGGCTTCCAGAGACGAGGTTTGACAAGTGTTTGCATTTGTTGGGCTGCAGGAGTTCTTTTCAAAGGCCCAGCCAGGGTGCCGGGGGTGGGGGCCACACTCCACATAAAGCAGAAGGTGGGGTCCCTTATCTAAGCCGACCGGCCATCAGGGACAGAGAGCTTAAAGGTGCCATGATGTAGAGTTACGGTTAAGTGTTTTAAGACTGGGGGAAAAAAATAAGTCAACGGGACGACCCAAAGGGTGAAAACCATTGTGTTACTGGGTCAAGGTTTGTGTGCCAGACTCTTTAAAAAAAAAAAAGGCCAATATTCAAAATGTCGGAGTCTGGGTAAGAAAAGCTTTATTGATTGAGAAGGTGCCAGCTCCAAAAGATTGGGGGGGGTTATAATTTTCACAAATCCACCTTAAGAGAGCCCAGAATCCAAGCATCTTTTAGGCCGAGGAACAGGAGGAGGGGACAAGCGGTGGGTGATACCTGGGCGCCTATGGGGATCCCAGGGCGAGTGGGCCACCTCTCATCCCTTTGTCGACTCCTGCTGATCGGATTCTGTGTCGAGGCTCCTGGGAATCTTTGACAAAAGCTCATGCAACAAGCAGACTCCTGTTAACAATACATGTCTGTGGCAGGAGCCATTCTCCCGAAGGCCCTGGGAGAAATACAGGCTAGAATGCTGAGAGTCAGAGCCAGCCGGCATGTCACTGTTACTGTTAGAGAAAACCAAGATCCGCGAAGAGACCCCCCTGCGGAAGCGTGGTCCCCGAGTGGCTGGGAGGCAGGGGAGCCCAGCACACCAGAGGAGGGCAGGAAAAAGGATCGGGAAGAAAGGGGGAGGTAATTCAGACACGCCGAAGAGAACTGGTGTGCAAACACTCACATTCTGCCATGTAACCCATCGACTCAGCTTCACATTTCTTTCCGGATGAGTGTTTACGAACACAGCAGGCCTGTTTGCACACCGCCCCAGCCCTATTTAACCCCGTGCACTGTCTCAAGGTCCACTTGTCTTCCCACCTCATGTTTAGATTTGTTTTGCATGTCGGCATGTTTTGAAAACTTGGTAGAAGTGATGTCATACTGCACATATTTGACAATTAAAAACATTAACATTACATTCTTAAGATGCTCTAGTACGTGAGTGTAACACTAAGTTGGTTATTTTGACTATTGTTCAGTATTCGACTGTACAGAAGTCCAGTGCATCCTGTTACGCTGTGAAGAGGGCAGCCAGGTTCCTGCCGGATTTCTGCGTAGAATCGGGGTTAGTTCTTAGAGTGTGGTCCTGGGCGCTCACAATATCAAAACTATTTCATAATAATACTAAGATATTCATCCATTCATTCATTCATTTATACTGAGTTTGGAAAGAGAGAAATAAGAGGGAGAGAGAGAAAGAAACTCTGATCTGCTGTCCCACTTATTTATACATTCACTGGTTGATTCCTGTACGTGCCCTGACCGGGGATCAAACCTGCAACCTTGGTGTATTGGGACGACGCTCTAACCAACTGAACTACCCGGCCAGGGCTCTTTGCCTTTTTAATTTTCCTTCTCTCATGCATATACTGGAGTTTTCCAGAAGCTGCATGACACAGTTTCACAAGGGGCTGAATGTAGAAGATATGAGAATCCAGCTGTCTTCTATTAAACTACTAAAAAGAATGACAATAATGTAAATAAATGCCACCCTTTTATTAAAGCTATTTTTCTATTTGCAAAATGCAGGTATTTTCATAAGTGTATGTATGTGTTAATGTGAAATGCTTATTATTTGTAAAGGAAGCAGAACATCAATATTTAAAACATTTCTTAGTTGTAATTTCTAAGCAGGACATAATTAACCCGCCTGACAAACAGTCTGTGAGTGTAAAGGGGACCAGAGACCAAACACCCGGAGGGCTGCCGCTTCACCTGCTGGCTTTCAGTTCAACGTCCTTCAGCCGCGCTGGCCTCTCCAGGGACTCCATTCGCCCTGTATTTCTCCTTCCGTTTGCACTGAGCCAGGATGGCCACACGAGGGCAGCAGATGCTTCCAGAAGCCACCATGGGACCCAGAGCCTGTTTTCTCAGTCCAACTTGTGACATTGAGTTCCGGTGCTGGAGAAGGAAAGATGATACACCCAGGTTCTCCCTGGGAGAAGCTCAGGTCCAGAGTGTCCCTTCCTGGGGAGGGCTGGGGTTTCGATCCAGTCCAGAGCTGACCACGTGGCGGGGGGTTGCTGTGTTCAGTGGATGGATAACACCCCGACGTCGTGCAGGGCTGGGCTGAGAAGTCCGTCTTCCAGAATCTCAGCTTTAATTTGGAAGTTTGCTCTTGTTCCCATTGTCTGTGAGGAAAATGTACTCTGCACTCTTTACCGTGCTGACGTAAGAGACTTCCAGACTCTTTTCATAAGTTTATTTGACGATTGCTGAGAAGCAGGATCTCTGGTGCTCTGGAGAATGACAACTTTGCAGCTTCTTTAGTGCACTTGGAATTAAGGAGGGAATTTAAGGAAGATTACATGAAGGTGGGAGAAAGCAAGGCGGAGACTGAATTACAGGATAGTTAATAAGATGACGTGTTCTTTTCAGGGCGATGACGTTTATTTCAAAGGTGTGTCCGCCTAGATGTACCGAAACAGTGGACAGGGCCATGGTAAGTTCTGGAAATCAGGACACTGCCTGTCTCTTCTGGCAGCACTTCTGTCCAGGGAAGTTCCTCAAAGATGAAGCTAACTTTTCTGGGCGCCTTCCGTACCCTGAGCTGAAACTCCTCCGTGTCAGAGGACAGCCCTTCTGGGCCAGCAGGGCACTGTGTTACTGCTGCCTTCTGGCTAGGAGCTCCGGTCCCCGACCCCAGTATCTTTCTCCTTGACACGGAGAACTGAAGGAGTGCGCTCTACCTTCTGAGCGCAGGGACTGCGTCTCCCAGGGTCCCCTGCAGTGGGCGTGGCAGTGTGACTGAACTCCAGCCCGGGGAGCGAGGGCAGAAGGGACGTGTGCCTCTGCCAGGCCCGGCACATTCAGACCTCCCATCCGCATGGAGACCACTCCCAGGGCAGCGCTGGAGGTCCCGTGGGGAAGATGCGTTCGTCAGCCCTCCTGGAGAGGAGCTCCCTGCTGACTTTCCCACAGTGCACCTACCTACGGTTGTAAAGGATTATGGACCAATGTGTTCTCTCTTCCCTCTGTGGGACTGTTTGGAGTTTATCACTTTATTTGGTCCTGCTCGAGCTGTCATTTATTTATTTATTTATTTATTCTAAACATCCATGTGTGGCTGCCTCTTATGCGCAACCCATACTGGGGATCTGGCCCACAACCCAGGCATGTGCCCTGACTGGGAATCGAACCGGTGACCGTTTGGTTCACAGGCTGGCAGTCAATCCACTGAGCTACACCAGCCAGGGCCCATTCCTTTATTCTTGAATCACAAGATCAATCGCACCCAACTTTTCTTCAGATATCTTGAGATTCTCCTTCCTAAGTCTTGGCACACACTGGACCATCTAGCAGACCCCTCCAGCTGTGCCCATCTCCCAGTGAGTTTTCGCTCACTTTGACCAGAAAACCAGATTCCCTTGGTTGTGCAGAATGAGATCCAAAATGGGGCTCCTTTTCATTTTCTGTGCTTCCTCAGACGTGGAAGTGAAATTGGCAAGGACTTAGCAAAAACTGTATTGCAGTCTTAATAGAATGAGAAAAGAAACTACAGGTACAACGGCCTGATTCATAAGGAAGGTGACAGATCTTGCTGAGTGGAAAACCCTAACTCCACACCTTGATGGACTGAACCGGCTGAGCTGATCATTGACTCTGCAGAACACAGGGAGGAGAATCTGGAGTTCTGGAGATAATCCAAAAGGGAAGGGCTAGGAGGAGAGATGGGAAGGTGAAGCGAGGAAAGGAACAAGCTAGACTACTTACTCCATGAGGGGAGCCAGCCGGTAAAAGCCCTCATAGGACGGGATGGCTAGGGACTTTTGAGAACATGGGTATCTGATATTTCATCTGAGCTTGTGGTGTGGGTCCCCTCCACCACCCCGAAGCGGGTGGCACAGCTCCGGACTGGGACAGCACACAGATGACGAGGCAGTCCACCAATGGACAGGCCTCAGCAGTTGCCAGGGCTCCAGGCCAGAGGTGACCATGGGGATGGAAGCCTCCTCCCACCTTCCACCCTGGCGTCCCAGGAATGGGCCAAAATTGGGGGGGAGGACGTTAGACCTTCACAGGATGTGCAATGGGTGTTTGGAACCAGTCTTATCTCGGGAAGCTTTAGCTGACATCGGCATTGTATAATAAATAAAGCCAGTGCTAAAAATAATGAAGGCAATCATTATAAAATTAAATTAAGAATTAAGTAGGTAGGTCAGGTATTTGGCACCTTAGACCACAGAGGCCTGGGGAGTCACGTAATGTGCCCACAGGATCTGGTGTCCTGGTACAGCTCTGCAGGCTTCAGCGTCCCTGGCCCTGAGTCCCTTTTTCTCACCCCCTTCCTGGGAGGAGAGAGGTTGCCCAGATGGAAACAGAGCGGCTTCTCCCCCGTTTCTCGGACACCACGTGCTCTGGCCCCCCCACAGGCCCGGCTCTTTCCTGAGACGCTCCCCCCGGGGCCTTGGGATGGTCAGTGACTAGTTCTCTCCACCAGCTGCGCTGAGAGCCACGTGCGGCGGGAATAAGGAAGAGCTGCCTGTCCCCGTGGGTGACCAATTTTCCCTACTAAGGGGAAACATGTGAGACACAATACATTCATCCGTGATCATACAGATATTTTATCTGGATGTCAGAAGGTTTTCTTTTTCTCATCCAAAGATGTAGAACCCAGACCAAGGAGAATGAACCAAAGGAAAAGAGATGCAGGGTCCATAAAAAAGAAAAGTTTATCTGACCCACTGGCCCCCTCTTTTCCAGAGAAGGGTGTGTGTGTGTGGACTGGTGAGGGGGGAAGAGGTTTCCTGAGATGGGGAAGTGCCAAGGCACAAACCCTGAGATAAAAAGTCATAAATAGACCCAGGGCCTGACCCAGAGCCAGGCTCAGTGTCCTTGGACTGGCAGGACTTGGAGGCCAGGTCCTGGCTTGGGGGGGCTGGGGCTGAGCAGCTGCCGTAGAAATTTCCATGTGCTGTGTACCAGCTCTTGAGAAATTCTGGGACTCCCACGGCATGGGGAGGGCCTGGATTATGAAAGAAGCACAAGATGTGGTCCCAGCTCCCAAGAGGCTAGGTCCCTGGAGAAGAGACTCAAGGCACGCTTGCCAAGAAAGCTGGTGAACAAGTGGGTTGGAAAACCCGGAAACAAAGTTGGGAAGAGGGTGGAGGCCTAGACCCAGTCAAGAAAAAGTCAATGTCACCTTCCACTTACTAGAACCTCATTTCACCTTCTGAGGTACATGTTGAAAAAGCAAAGTTCACATTAAGGTAAAAGCTGACTTCATTACTTTAAGTACTATTAAAGGGGTCATAAACTAGTGACCTCTTTATTTTTTAAATTAAATTTACTGGGATAAAATTGATTAATAATATAAACTTCAGGTGTACAACCAACTTTATTCGCCTAAGGCTAGTCTTATATGAATTTCTTAAAAAGGAAAAATATTATGATTATTATAGTTGCTAGAGTGAGATGTTAAGAATTCGGGTTAAAATTGCAAAATTATTTTTAATACCAAAATCCATGAAAAATTCTCAAAAGACATCGATTTCATGTCTTGGTGATTGTAATCCAAAGCTCTGAAGTGTGTAATTTTGTAAAATAGATGTTAGAGCCACCCCGGAAATTGAAGACGTGCGTGTTCTGCCCCTCTCCCTAGATTCGGGTCATGTGTTTACGCTTTGCATGCATGTGGACCACAGTGCTCAACACACGGCCACATTCTCAATGCACCGGTTAGGACGCTCAGTCACGTCCGAAAATTGCTGGTTTTATCCCATGGAGCTGGGCCCTCCTATACCCTCACCAAAAGTTCACACTGGCTTTTAACTTCCTTGGTCACCGGCAACACGGAGCCTCGCGTGTGCCTTTGGTCCATCCTCATTATGTGAAATTCTTTTCCTTGTAGCTTTCTAAAGTCCCCTTCACAGCCTCGTTCCCTTCACCCTGCTTCTGGATACCTCAGAAAGAAGCGATGCAAGAGACTGATACACAGATAGGCTTAAATCGGGGTTTTCAGCTTCCAGCACATTCTTGCTGCTTTTGTGTCTACGTTTGGGGCCCAGAAGTGGAGACTACTTGTAAATTTAAGTGAATTTAAAAAAGTTTTAAAAAAGCACACAGTGAGTGTCTGTGGGAGAACAAAAGTAAAATACGTATTCAGTAACTGGGATGGCTTCCCCCGCACGCCTGATAATTTTAGGACAAGAGAATGAATTATACACTACTTTTCAATTTAGAGAGTGCGGCATCCCGATCTGTGTCATGTAATCAGTTATTTTTCGTTGATGAAATCAATTTAGAATCAGAATAGTTGCCTGAGGCAACGTGGCAGGGGGAGGTGACTGGAAAGAGGGGCATGAAGAACTTTTGGGAGGGGAAAAATTGTTCTATATCTTAATTCGTTGGTTACATGAACTATTTTATTTATAAAAGCTTATGAACTGGACTATATGCTTAAGATCTATGCATTTCACTGCATATAAATTATATTTTAATTGAAAAATAGAGAAATTAAGCCAATGATTTGGCATACTTGGCTAATTTCTATATGCTATAGTATGTTGCAAGGAAATTAATCTGAAAATGAAAACAACCCCCCACTGAGAAGGCAGGCACATGCGGCAAGCACAGGCTAAAGAGAGCAAAGGACCCATTGTTGATGGGCTGAGTGGGGAGGTTTCCAGTGGTAGGGAGCTGAGCCTCTTCTACAATGTGCTTAATCACATCTAATTGTGCAGTTAGCTAATTACAGCGATTAGTCTTGTCTTAGTTGAAAAGGCTAGGGAATTCCTCGATGTCGTTCTCTTAGCAGAAATGGGCTGGAGTTTCCTGATTCTGGGGACCTCCTCAAATTGTGGCCTTCGGTGGTGCATCCCTGCTGCTCTGGAAATGGTCTGTCTTCCCCACGGGGAGTCTGGGGGGTGTGTGGCAAATCTTGGAGCCAGCGAGTCACGCGTGTCAGCCCTCTGAGCACAGCGAGGACACTTGCGGGCTTTGCACTGTTCCCTCTGGGCACCAACCCAGCCTTGCCTAGGCCCAAATTAATCACATTTTGAAACAAAACAGGATTATTCACCGTGGCACTGTTTGAAATAGCAAAAGCACTGAAACAGTCCTCATGACCATCAGTAGAAGACTGGTTAAGTAAATTATGGTTTGTCCACATGCCATAATACTGGGAAAAAAAATGAGGACTCTATGTGCAAATTTGGAAAGGCGCTCCAAGCTATGTCCTTACATGAAAAAACAGAACAAAGTGTATGGAATAACCATGCCTATAAAATGTGAGTGTGTGTTTGTAGTTCCCTATATATGTATAAAGAAGCTTTGAAGAGAGATGATAAAATTAGTAACAGTGGTTACGTTTGAGCGGGAGGGTGTTCGGGCACTGGGTTTGGGAAGTGGGCAGGAGAGAGATGAAGTAGGGAGAGACTTTTCACTGCAAATCTTTTTAAAATACATTTTTTAACTTTTTAAAAACCTTGTTTGAAAAATCCTGTGAATTTATCAATATTACCTAAAGAAAGATGAAAATCACTTAAAATGTTCAAAAGTGTTAAAAAATAAGATAATCTTTAGCCCTGGCTGGTGTGGCTCAGTGGTTGAGAGCTGGCCTGTGAACCAATGGGTGGCGGGTTTGATTCCGTTAGGGTACACGTGTGGGCTGCGCGAGCCAGGTCCCCAGGAGGGGGCACATGAGAGGCAACCACACAGTGATGTTTCTCTCCCTCTTTCTCCCTCTCCCCTCTATCTAAAACTAAATAAATAACATCTTTAAACAAGAAAAATAAAAGAAAATCTTGTAGGGGAAGGGGCCTCCAGTGCTTGCCGAGTCCAGAACTCCCCATGCAGTGGTTTGTGAAGGCATCATGGGAAAGCCACGCACTTAAAGCAGTGCAAGCATAGTTGTTTCATGGGCTTTGCAGATACGGTGCTTTTTAAAAAAACCTGAAGGTTTGGGGCAACCCTGTGTCAAGCAAACTGAAAACCTTGTGGGAAGGATTCACCATTGTAGATGCCATTAAGAAGTTCATGCCATGGCTGGTGTAGCTCAGTGGATTAAGCGCTGGCCTGAGAACCAAAGGGTCACTGGTTCAATACACTTTCTCATGTATCTTTACAGTTTCCCACAAACCCGCAACACTCACAAACCCTCTATATTCTTTCATACATCTTCTTCATTTACATATCTTACACTTTTCCTTGTTCACTTTCCTACAGAATGTGAAGTTTTAACCTTCCTTGGAATCCTCAGTTTCCTTTTCAGAGCAGGTACAGAGCTAAATCCAAACAGAGTTCCAGAGAGGTGTTCTCTTGTACCAGTGCGTCCACTGGTGCCTTGCAGAGACGTGCTCTTTCAGGCCCCGTCTCTTGGCAGAGACGCTCCTTTGCCTTAGGCTGAAGCACTCATCAGCCCCGAGTGACCCTTCCTGGGTCCCGAGCAGCAAAGGCCTTCTCCCCAACCAGTTACAGGTGACCTTCTCCAGGTCTTCAGGTGAACTTAACAGGTGTTCAGGTGACCTTAACTAGGTCTTCAGGTACAGAGGGTTTCTGATCAGAAACAAACTAATGGGAGAACCTTGCTCCTTTCTCACAAAACCAGAAAACAAGTAGTCGAGGTTTCCTTTCCTCCAGGCTTAAAACTTTCACAACCTTTATATGTACTTTTACTCATCCAGATTTAACCATCATTCACATTTAATCCCTGCTCCTTTCCCACACTGGGAAGGACTACACTTAAACTCAGTATCTGGCAGCCAAAAGGCCCCAGCACTACGGGTACCTTCCACCAAAAGTCCCTAGATTCACAGGGACATCTTGCAGCTCTCTGAAGCTTAGACCTTGCAGACACCCTATAAATCAGATGGTCACCCTTGGACCCCAGTTCATGACCTTCAGAACCAGAGACACCCCTATCAGAACCAGTTGCACAGAGCACCTGACTGGTGCAGTGCCCAGACAGCAGCAACACACAGGCCATAATCTGAAGAGAATCTTAGCCCACCACCTTGCCCAGTTCCAAGGTGGCGGGACTCTCACGTGACCCGTCATCCAAGATAGCAACGCCCATGAATGATCCGTCCTCCATGGTGGGGCACTCACGTGGCTCATCCTTCATTTTACCCAAAATGGCAGCGCACCCCCATGGCTTGCTGTCCAATCCCCAACACACATGCAGGCTTGGTTCACAGAGCCTAGAGTTTGCTTCCTCCCCAAACCTGAGTACAGGTTCCACCCCGGCTCACAGAAACTGTAAGTGAGCAGACAGGGGCAACCCGGAAGCAGCGTGCTCACCAAACCATTATCCACAACTCCATTATTCCAAAACGGTGTTCAGAAACCAAGTTTTCAACCAAACCATTTCATTTCTATGCTCCATTCCCTGTTTCATTTCCTTTTCATCTTTCCAGGCGTGATTGGGCACCTCATGCCCTCAGGAGGAGTGCAGAAAAATTCTCGGAGACTGGGAAAATTCCAAAGTCTCACTCTCTCACACCCGAGGGGGTTGGTCTGCCACGGGCAATGATTGGTCCACCCAGGGATGCCAAAAACTGTTCCAGAACAGACCAAAGGGGGTACGATATACTATTACCGAAAGGACCCCCCACTAGGTTCTCTTGTCTGCCGCCAGAGGAAAGATGTCTCTCAATGCCAGAGATTTGTGAAAAGGAAAGGAAAGGTTTGTTTAAAGCTATACAGACTTAAAGTAGTGACCTAATGTCTTCATTAAAATATCAAAGTCCTTTAGGATACCCACAGATGCACACAGTCCTTCCTTCTTCCTCTGCCCTAATCTGGGGTACCTTATCTCAGGAAAAGTAGAAGTTCGTGATTCGGGCTCCCAGCACCATCAGCTGTGTTGTCGTCAGGATCTCCAGTTAATAGAAAGCCATGTGGCACCTTCTCATGGCCCACCAGCAAGAGTCCTTTCACCCCTTTTCTTCCAGGCAAAGTTTCTCCTATTCCTTAAGCCATGTGGCCAAGGAGTGCACCCCAAAGCTGGTGGGCCTCACCCTGGCAAAACCGCATAGTTCTCTCCTCACATGGCTGCTGAGTCTGGGTTTAAATCCCCGCGCCAATCTTCCTCTGCAGCCCCATTTCCGACTCCTCCCACAATCAATTACACCTGCCAGTATTCCTGTGTTATTCCAGGTTTACTGGGCTGCCATCAGGAGTCTGGGAAGGTGTGGCCCCATGTCGTAGAGCCAATCCTCTCCAAGCTCTCACGCAGGCACCGTAACCAGGGGTAGCTGCCCCCCAGTTACATCTTGGGTGGAAGTCACTTCCATCTCCCGGGCTCCAAGCATGACCACAGCTATGTGACATATCTGTGAAACCAGTTAAGGGCTATAGATATGTTAGATGACCATGCCAGAGGTTAGCTGCGAAACTGTTGCTGTACAACACAGCTCTGCATGTTCCTGCTCCATGTGTCCCTTCCCTCAACTCACACCTGTGGAGGGACGGGGTGAGGACATCTGTATATCTTTCTAATATTTCCTGGACACCCTGAGTTCTGGACCCCATTCCCAATCCTATTTGGGGCCCCCCTCTGGGCTACACCCTGCATCAATGGCACGTGCCTGGGGTGCAGGCCAGCTCCCCAGTAGGGGGTGTGCCAGAGGCAACCACACACTGATGTTTCTCTTTCCTCTTCCCTTACCCCCTCTCTAAAAATAAGTAAATAAAAGTCTTTAAAAATTATCGGCCTTTTAAAAAAAGGAACATTCATGATTCATGGCAAGAGGTCAGCATACAATGTTAACAGGAGTTTAGAAGTTGATTCCAATCCATGTGAATGACTCAGACACATTCAGGACTTCGGTGCAGGGAGTAACTGCAGACGTGGGGGAAACAGCAAGAGAACTAGAACTAAAAGTGGAGGAACCCGAAGATGTGACTGAATTGCTGCAATCTCAGAGGACGGTTGGCATTTTTAGAAATAAAGTACTGTTTAATTAAGGCATGTACATTGTATTTTTAGACAAAATGCTATTGCACACAGACTTATACAATACAGTATAAGCATAGCTTTTATATGCCCTAAGGAACAAAAAATGTACGGCTCGCTTTACTTTGACATTTGCTTAATTTTCAGTCTGGAAGCCAACCACAACCTCTGGGAGGTATGCCTGTGTAATGAACTCCTGCCTCCTCCCATTTCAGCTTTTAACTTTTCTAATATTAAAATAAACGAGTTCCCCAAAAGTTAAATGCTCATTCCAAAAAACAGTCTCAGAAGCAAGGACAATCCTTTGGCTTGTACGGCTTTATGAAAAACTCACCAAATTGTTCTTGTTTTTCCTTTTTTCCGCACGCTCCAATAACAACCTTGGACAGAGCTGCAGACCGGCCTTTGGGAATCACCAGAGGGGAAATTGTTAGGCACACCTTGGCTTGGATCCGAATTCTCTGGTTAAAGAAAGGAATGATCTGGGACAAATGTTGGTGGAGGGAAGCAGTTCCTTCAAGGTGGTTCCGCGTCTCAGCGGGCTTCTCACGTTCGGGGATGCGGGCGGGGTGGGGGGGGGCGCCCTCAAGGAGCTGGCGCGGGACTGAGTGGGCCGCGCGCGGTTCCACTCTTTCCAGGTGCTGGCCTGTCTCCCGGCCGTACCCTCAGCGAGGAGACTTAGCAGGCAAGGACCAACGACTCGGGTGGTCTGAGCCCAGTCGGGAACTGCACGCTTTGCGGGCCACCACCCCCACACCCCGATTTGAAGGCACCGGCGGCATGGCTCGGGCTCACATGCTTCCGTTTTGGGGGATGGCGCCCTCACAAAGCCAACACGGTTAGCCAGGGGAGAAAGGACAAGTAGGTGGGGCCGGATGCCTAAGCGCTTTCCCCTTCAGCAAGCGCCAAGCGGTGAAACTGGGAGGGGCCCTTGGGGACACATCCAGGCCCGAACCGTGCAGGCTTCGCCCGGTCCTCAAGTCGGGCCCACCAGAGTCCCGTCCTTTCCTTCCACCGTCTCCCTTCCAGGCCCGCTGAGGCCGGGCGAGCACCGCAAGGAGGTGACGGCAAAACACTGGCCATTGCAACCTCATCCGTGGCTTCGCCTCCGAGGAAAGACCAGATCTTGGGCCCCAAGCGCGCGAACCCACTGAGCCCACGGCTCCCATCGCGCCCACGGAGCCCACCGCCCGGCCTCAAGCCAGAGCTTCCCCAACTAGGGGAAAGGGCGGACGAGGAGAGAAGGGAAGGGCCCTTCGCGCTGGAGAAGCCTCCCATTGGCTGCTCTCTCTCCGCCCTCGGTTCTGATTGGCCGGGGGCGAGAGCACGGATCGAGCACGCTCGCCTGCTCTGCACAGCGTTCGCCCAGTCACGGCTGCGTAGCCAATGGGAGCAGCCCGCGGGGCGGGGCGGCCGGGGCACCGGGCGCTAAGTCTCCGGGCGCGGGCGAGTTGGTAAACAGATCCCGAGCGCGTGTCAGTCTGGCTGTGGGGTAATCGCGGAGGCCGCGCGAAGGTGACCGAGGCCCAGCTTCCTGCCCCGGGGTAAGGCTGTCGCCCACCGGGTGCTCACGCACCTGTCTCCCTGCGGGCAGAACTGGGCTGTGACCTACCAGGGCTGTTCTTGCGTCCTCAAAAGACAGAGCGGCTCCTCCTTCGAGACTTTAACTGACCGTGGTCTCAGGATGTGGGATGGGGGGACTGCAGATGTCGCTCACCTCTGTGCCCTCCTCAACCCTCCGGGCCTGCCGCCGGGAGCGGACGAGGGCCCTGCCGAGCGCCCCGGCCGGCCGAGCCTTGGGTTCTTGAAGGTAGCGAGCAACCTCCGCGACCGGCTGTCAGACGCCGCTTCTTTTAGTCGCAAAGACAGTTTCCTGCCTCGTTTTCTTACGATAATATTTCTCTTCATTCCCAGACCTCTTTGCCCTGTTTCTGCGGCTCTGACTGCCCCCTGGCTCCCTATTTGTGCCAGAACTTGGATTCTGTTGACTTGAGCCAACTGTTGGGTTTCACAGGTCGGGGTTTTGGGCAATGTTGGGAAGAGGGGCCCTTGTGTTCCTTCCTCCTGCTTCTCGAAAACTTTGGGGTCTTGTGAGTGGTTTGGGCTTAATTGCCTAAACTCGTGCCTTGCTGTGGCCTCCCCGCCCCGCTCCCAGGCTAGTTCTTGCATGTGCCTTGGGAGTGGGGGGACAGTATTTCAGGGGCAGGACTGGATGCTTGGAGTGTCCATTTGGGTGAGAGCTGGCAGCCTCCTGAAGGGCGAGAGACCCATGTGCAGCCGGTTGGGAACTTGCCCACCCTCACTGCTCAGTCGGGCCAAGACTGAAGAAAGAGCCGGGCATGGCGGGCCTACTGTGCTGCCAAGGGATTTGAGTGCACATTGATGCCAGCCTGCCAGTTGTCACTGTGGATGGGTGGGTCATCATGGGAGGCTGGCCCTGCTCCTGAGAGGTGCTGGTGGTTCAGGGGAGCATTATCTTTAAGACTCTGGCCATGACTGTGGGCGTTTTGTTCAGCCTTCCAAATCATGCAGACGATGCAGCATTGTTATAATTCTTGCCATGGCCTCAGGCAAATCAGGAAAGGTGAACCGAGTGCTATGAGCACTTCCCTGTATGTCACTTAAGACAGAGCTTTCTCATCCTTTAAACTATGGACCTGGTGATTCTTTGTTGTGGGGAGGCTGACCTGTGCATTAGAGGACATGTAGCAGCATCCCTGCCTGTGTCTGTTAGATCCCAGTGGTCCCTAGCTCACTAGTCACAACCACCCAAAATACCTCTTACAGGACAGAAATTGTTCTGGGCTGAGAACCACTGAGGTAAAACTCTGAACCGGAGTATTCCCAGGCATTCCAGAGGCCCCCTGAGACTTACCATGAGTAACAGGGAACAGGGTAATGTTGGATCTTCCTGCCCTAAACCGTGTAGATTGGGCTTTAAAGGAGAACCCTCACCCCTCCACACCTGGGGGAGTAGAAGAGAAGAGAAAGGTAGGACCCACGAGTTTTTACTGTGCCTGATGCATGCACAGCAGTGACTGGCTGGGCCCGGAGTGCAAAAGAAGCAGAAAACTGGTGGTTTCTATCTTGGGGGATTTTGCAAGACCGTGGGGATATGCATATGAAATACCCATGTGGCAGTTGTCAACTATTGAGCGAACGAGTTTAAGCTGTCGGAATGCTGGCAGAAAGGCCAACTCAGTTATCCGCAGGTGGCTCTTCCAAGGCGATGTTTTACTCATCCTCACTTTGGGGGGAGACATCCCTTGTGTCTTGTGATATAGCAGGGCGTCAGGCCTGCGTCTGCAGGGAGGTAGCGTCTGGCCGAATTTCAAACATGCGTGTAGGTCTATTTACACACACCACGTGCCCCTGCATGAGAGAGGCTACCCCAGAGTACACTGGTGCAGCGTGGACATGTGCATACTTTGTACAGTTCTTACATAGCTGATCAAAGCATCCGTGTGAAAGACAGTGAGCCTTTGCTTTCTGTGCGAGAAAGACGCTTTAATTCTGAGTCCAGAGTTTGTCTTCAGTGTGACCCAGAACTTATGCCCCAAACTTCAAAGTCCTAAATGGATGGGGTGCACAAAAACTGAAAAACAGTGATTACTGCGCAGGGCGGGGAAAAGCATTCTGAGTGCCTCCCACGAGTTTCCCTTTCATGTTGTCCATCCTGTGGCGGACGTATCAGGATTTTCCCGTAACATTCCTGGGTTGGTTAGGGGGCCCTTTGGGTGCCTCTGTTGTCTGTAGAAAAGGATCCGGACAGGGAGGTTACTCCTGTCTTCTCAGAAAGGAGATTAGAGAAGTCCCTTATTGGGAAGCCCCAAACTTGGCAGGATAATTTTCTGTCAAGAGCCATGGACACTGTGTCATTATCTTTGTCCGTTGAAACAAGAGCTGTGTGCAGAATTAGACAGGAATATTTAGATGGAGCGTTGTCTTGATCTGACAGTGGCATCTCGAAATAGTTCCAGCATTCCTCCTAAACAGCAGCCAGGAAAGGAGAGCCGGAGGGAGTGGGGAGTGCGTGGTCCTGCTCCGTCTGTGGGAGGGGTAGGGTCTGCTGGTGGGATCTGAGGAGGGGCGTCTTCTTGCACTTTGCCAACCTGAGTGGCTGTCCATCGGTCTGTTTGCGAGCACATCGTTTATGGTGTGATTACAGGCTCCTGAGCCCTTATACCCTTAGTTTTGAGGTCAGAGCCCCACAGAATATTGACAGTTGAAAATGACCCTGAAAATCTCTTTATTTTTTATGCTTGGGTGTGATTGATTTTTAGTGTGTGCATATGGTGTTTTCCCTCCAATTGCCATTTCAGGGTATTGTGGAATCTGTTGTGGTTGACTAGCGACTGAGTTCTTGTCTCGAGAGCCATTGACTGTCTTTGTTCATGCCCTCCTGTCCCCATGAAGGCAGAGGGAGATGGGGAGCCGCCGAAACCTGGGAAATCCCTTTGTGCTCTAAGGGTTGGTGCCCCCCACACCCTGCCCCCGAGGAGAAGCCGACTCTGAGATTGTGGATCTGGTGATGTACTCCTCCTTGACCACACACCTGCCTGAACATGGCATCGGGAATGTAAAAATGAGCAGGGCTGGGGTCCCTGGCCACAGGCAGTTTTCAGAAGGGGTGTGCAGATACTACCTCACTGCCCTTCATGTGGTTGGGACAAGGGGCTTTGGGTCAGACTGCTTCTAGCTGATGGAGACTGTGAAGGCTTCTCGGAGGCGAAGGCACGGAGTTGGGCTCCTGAGGAGGAGAGGGATTTCAGCAGGAAGAGGCAGGAGTTGGGGGTGGGGGTGAGGGGATGGTGCTCCCCAGATCCCCTGTGGTGAAGGAGCAGGTTCTAGTCTTTTCCCAATTCGTCACAGACCAGTGCTTTTGAAGACCCAGGAAGAACTTCACGACAAGGGTAAATTGCTGTAAAGGTTTCTAAATGCTTATTCCTGTCCTTGAGGATGACAGTCCAGTCCAAGGACCACTCTGAGTAGCACTGTCCAGGCAGCAGGCTCTTTGAACAGAGGCGATGGGGTGGGTGAGTGCCTGGTGCAGGGGTGCATGCAGTCTGGCTGGAGGGTAAGGGGTGTGAGGGGAGCAGCGGGGGGCCGGGCTCTGGAGCAAATTGGGGTGAAGCAGCCTGTGTGATCTGTCTGCCCTTAGCGATTTAGGTCATTCTGAGCAGCATTGCTGCCAGTTGTGCTTCTGACTGTGATTTTAACTCAGTGGGGTCAGGGAACAGGCTGGCTCGGCGCAGATTCCTTCCTGGTAATGTTCAGCCTACAGTTTAGTTCAGGCCAGAAAGTGCTTCCTGAGCACCCATTACTCACTCACCAGTGCAGCTGCGGCCTGGAGGGCTCTGGGAGAGAGAGGGAGGCGGCTGCCTGCCCCGGTTAGTGCGCTGTCGTCCTGGGAGACGGCAAGGTTGTAGGGCAGGCTGACTACACAGGTTCTCAGCTGTGGGAAACCAGGTGGAGTGCCACTGCTTCTGATGGAAAAGGGCCAAGGAAGCAGCCTGCTACTCTGGGAGGCTGGGGAGCTGGAGCCTGAAGGATGAGTGAGGTTTCTGTGGGAGAGAAAGGCTCCAGAGCTGAGGCCCAAGCAGGGGCAAAGGCCTGGCCTGCCAGCTAGGCACTGCTGCGGGGAGGGCACTGCGGCCAGCACGAGTGTGCAGGGTGTTGAAGGCAGGTCAGGGTGGACAAGGAGGGAGCCCAGTGAGGTGCTTTGTGAGAAGTCAGGGCGGCCTGAGTCCCAGGTGGTGGGTGAGGAGGTGGAATGCAGGGCACAGATTCAAGAGAGTGTAAATCTGTGCAGGTAGAGTTTCTGGGCTGCGACTGGTCGGCCACCCAGCTGACATTTCTAGTTGTGGGGAGGAGCTTTTTTGGGGGTGGTGGCAGGTGGGTTGGTGTCACTACTGAAAACAGAGGCGCAGGAGGAGGAGCTGGTCTGGGGAGAAGTGGTGATGTTAGTTTTAACAGGTAGGGCTTGGGGTGGCTGTCAAACTCTTTTCCGTGCTTTTGGATTAAGATATAATTGCCTACAGCAAACTCTCCCTTTCTAGTGTGAGGTTGTGTTGTTTGGCAAATGTGTACAGTCAGGTAACCACCACCCCAGTCAAGACATAGAACATTCCGTCACCTCCCACATTCTCCTGGGCGCCATCCTGGGGGTGCCTGTAGGACTTTGAGGGGTGATGGGGTGGGCGCCTAAACTGGATTTGTTCCAGAATCGGTTCCGTGGCTGAGATGGCCCGCCTGGTCTGGGCACAGGGCTGCATGGACTTGGGGACACTGTTGGCCTCTGGAGAGGCTGACGCAGCCCAGGGGACAGTGGAGATGCATGCAGGGAGGGCGGGGGTCAGGGCCAGGCCTCGGGGCCCTGCTGTGCAGCGGGTGGGAGGAGGGGCCGGTGAAGGACGCGGCGGGGGGGGGGGGGGGGGGGGGGGGGGGGGGGGGGCGGGGGGGGGGGCGGGGGGGGGGGGGGCGGGCGGGGGGGGGGGGGGGGGGGGGGGGGGGGGGGGGGGGGGGGGGAAGGGGGGGGGGGGGGGGGGAGGGGGGAGAATAAATCATGAGAACCAAGCAGAGGTTTTCGGGGGATATGTGGGGCCCGCAGGAAGTGCTGAGGGAGGCAGTGTTGCAGTGGTCTCAGGTGGCTGTTGTGAGTGTCACAGGGACGAGGGCTACAGGTGGGGCCAGGCAGCAAGTGCTGGGGGAGAAGGAAAGGGGAGACGTACCCTCTGTCCTCAGAGGTGTTGGCTAGGATGAGGCTGGAGGCGGGAAAGGCAGGGGCCAACGGGAGTTTTCTTGTACAGGGTCCTGCAGGAGTAAGGCCTGCTTGAGTGTGGTTGGTGGGGTAATAATATGGGTGTAAAATTGGTAGTTTTAACCTGAACATTTCACCTAAAATGTCCTATGGTGTGCTTGAGTGTGGTATTGTTATGTTCCAGAATTACACTTACGATTTTGTAAGAAAAGATTTTGTAATAAAAGAGGGGCATTATTTGTGCCGGACCATGTATTTGGTGTGGGAAAACTAAGAGGAGGTTTGTGGGCTTGTAGGGGACGATGTGGAAGGAGAAATTGAGAAAAAGGAAAAGATAGGTGAGGGGCAAGGCCCTCATGGAGGAGGAGGCTGTGGTCAGGGTGGGGGGGGTTAGGACGGGGGAGGGGAGGCTGGGGGTGGTGTGTGATGCGGGGCCAGGGTCTGAGGGTGCTCCTATCTGATTGCCTCTGTTTTGGAGGGAAACCACGAGGTCAGCTCCAGAGCGTGCAGCCCTCTGCTCGATGCGAGTGGGGCAGGCGGGCTGGGCGCGGTGCTCGAAGAGAAAGGCAGGTGTCCTGCCTTCGGTGTCCTCAAGGCCCTGCTCTGCCGGCCTCCGAGGAGGCGACTGTTCCCAGTAGGTGAGCGAGTGGGAGTGTGAGTGTGGAAGAGAAGGAGGGAGGTTATCTCCTGTTTGGACGAGAAGGGGCCAGCCCCTTCCTCGGTCACGACCTCTGCTCCCTCCCTCGGGATCTCCCCAGGGGTGTGCTCCCTAAGAGAGTCGCTGTCTGGCTTCCACTTCTCTGCCTTGGAGAAGCAGGCTCTGCCCTCCCCACCTGCTGTTTTATAGACTGTCTAGAAGGGTCAGTACTTGGATTCTTCTGAGCATTATTCTTTCTAGACCCCCATCAAACCCCAGTTTTCAGAGCAGCCCTGGGCTGTGCTCTCCCTGTCAACTTTCTGCGCTCAAGGGATAAATGGCGGTGTGCTAATTCCTGGGAATGGGCAGTCATCTAGGTCAGTCACCTCATTGCACACCCGAGGAGTTGAGGACATGCGGGCCAGAGAGGAGAGCTGGTGTGCCCGGGGACACACGTGGCTGCTGTCCAGTGTGGGCCCGGAACCCAGGCCTTGTCGTTCATCCCATCAGCCCTCATCACATGACTCTAGAGGGTCTGGTGGCAACATTCCTGCCATCTGCTAGGATGTATGAGAGGTCCTGGGGACTGTTTATAGACACACACGCACACACGCACACACGCACACATGCACAGCTTTTAAGTTAAAGTCCAGAGCCTGGGTCAGGCCTGGCGTTTTCTCTTTGGCACCGATCCTGGCTCGGAGGAAGGTGAAAGTGAGAACAGACTGCCCTGTGACCACAGGTGGTTACTGTTTGGCAGGTGCTGGAGCAATATGTATCTTTCTAAGATTCAAAAACAAAAGTGTGTGGCTCTTGCTCGCGAACACGTTTACAGCCAGCATTGGGGAAGCAAAGGGCTGGGCACCGTTTTCCCAGGGGCCAGGCCTGCTGTGTCTCCTGCTCAAGCCTGCGTGGAGCACACTGTTGGTGGGCCAGGCCTGCCGCCTTTGCCCCCTTCCCTCTCGGTCCTCTCATGAGCAGGGGGAGAGGCGCCGCGGAAGCCGTAGAAGTGCCTCATCCTGTGTGGCGCCCCCACGCCTGGTGCCTGAGTGTGCGAGCAGGCTCGTAACTGCCCTGGCCCTGTTCCTGTGAAAGTCACCCTCCCTCTACTTGTCTCTCTTCTGCTCCCACCTGTTAGAATGGGGTGCTGCAGCTGCTGTCTGTGACTGAGCCTGGAGGGGCAGGGCCCACGGAGGGCAGGACATCCCGCAGGGGTCGTAGACAGGAACCACAGCTCCCTGGTGCTCCTCACCCCTGGTTGTGTCTCTGGTTCTGGGTTCTAGATGAGAGAGCTCGGTAAGCTGGGGGGCACCCTGTACACACATGGGTGTTAAACACCCGGAGTGGGTGAGGCACAGCGCCAGACCCCATGGGGAATACAGAACGGGGTAGGAGAGGTCCCCTTTCTCTGGGAGCTCCGGGAGCCAAGGAGCTTTCCAGAAAAGGGAGTTAGGACAGGTGGCCTTTGAGAGCCCAGCCAGCTCCAGGCCTTTTATGACTCATAATTTTTTGCAACCAGGCGCACACCCTTTTCAGGGCATAGACCTTGCTGTGTGTCAAGGAGAGTGGGTGTTGATTTTACAAATGTTTTATTGACCTGGGGGCATGTTCCTTATCTCTTAGCTTCCTAGGCGGTAAGAGGAAAGAACTTGAGCCTGGCATCAGACAGGCAGGCATAGGTCAGCACCTGAAAGCTTTGGGACTTAGAGATTTCTTCACCTGGCTGAGTTTTATCTCATCAGAAAATGGGGACAATAGAACTTCTGGCCACGATGGAGGTGTAGGTAGACACACGGTGCCTGCTCACGCAACCAAAAGAAGGATATCAACAAATTTAAAATCAGAAAGCAACCAGAACTGCCAGAAAAACAAACTGTATGGAGGTCCAACAACCAAGGAGTTAAAGAAGAAATACTGATCCAGACCGGTAGGAGAGGCAGAGACAGGCAGTTGGGTGGAGCGGACTCTCAGCAAGGCGGCAGCTGGCAGACAGGGCGGTCCCACATTCACGTGCTGATAAACTGGGAGGAACTGGGAAGCAAGACAGACCATGCAACCCAGGGCCCCAGGGAGGAGAAATAAAGCCTCAAAACTCTGACTGAAAACACCTGTGGGGGTTGCGGCGGCAGCAGGAGAAACTCCCAGCCTCACAGGAGAGTCCATTGGAGAGACCCACAGGGTCCAGAAAGTACTCGAACTCACCCACCCAGGAACCAGCACCAGAAGGGCCCACTGTGCGTGTGGGCAGTGGGGCAAGTGACTGAAAGCTGGCAGAGAGTGGAGCAAGTGCCATTGTTCCCTCTAGGACCCCTCCCTCACATACAGCGTCACAACACAGCCACGTGGTTTGCCTGGGCCTGTGAACACCTAAGGCTCCACCCCTCACTACGGAACAGGCACACAGAGACCCCCCCAAAAAAAGGCCCAGATGAAAAAACAGATCAAATCTCTGGAAAAAATACAACTAAGCAGTGAAGAGATAGCCAACCTATCAGATACATAGTTCAAAATATTGGTAATCGGGATGCTCACAGAATTGGTTGAATATGATCACAAATTAGAGAAAAAAATGAAGGCTATGAAAAGTAAAATAAAGGAAAATGTATAGGGCACCAACAATGACAGGAAGGAAACCAGGACTCAAATCAATGGTTTTGATTAGAAGGAAGGAAGAAACATTCAATCAGAACAGAATGAAGAAAGAAGAACCCAAGAAAATGAGGAGAGGCTTAGGAACCTCTGGGACAACTTTGAATATTCTAACATCCGAATCATAGGAGTGCCAGAGGAGAAGAGGAAGAGCAAGAAATTGAAAGCTTATTTGAACAAATAGTGAAGGAGAACTTCCCCAATATGGCAAAGGAAATAGACGCCCAGGAAGCTCAGAGAGTCCCAAAGAAGTTGGACCCAAGGAAGCACACACCAAGACACATCATAATTACATTACCTTAGATTCAAGATAAGGTGAGAATCTTAAAAGCAGCAAGAGAAAAGGAGACAGGTGCCTACAAAGGAGTTCCTATTAGACTATCAGCTGATTTCTCAAAAGAAACCTTACAGGCCTGAAGGAGCTGGAAAGAAATATTTGAAATCATAAAAGGCAAGGACCTACATCCAAGATGACTCTATCTAGCAAAGCTTTCATTTAGAATGGAAGGGCAGATAAAGTGCTTTCCATATAAAGACAAGTTAAGGGAGTTCATTATCACCCAGCCCTTATTATATGAAATGTTAAAGGGACTTACCTAAGAAAAAGAAGATAAAAATATGAATAGTAAAATGACAACAAACTCACAGTTATTAACAACTGAACCTAAAAAATAAACACAAAAACAAACTAAGCAAACAACTAGAACAGGAACAGAATCACAGAAATGGAGATCACATGGAGGGTTATCAGTGAGTGAGTGGGAGGGAGAGAGGGGGAAAAGGTACAGAGAATAAGTAGCATAAATGGTAGGTAGAAAATAGATGGGGGGAGGTTATGAATAGTATGGGAAATGTAGAAGCCAAAGAACTTACATGTATGACCCATGGACATGAACTAAAGGGGGGAGAATGTGGGTGGGAGGGGGTGTGCAGGGTGGAGGGGAATAAAGGGGGGGAAATGGGACAACTGTAATAGCATGGTCAATAAAGTATATTTAAAAATCACACATAAAGAAGGGAGATAATAATACCTCACAGGGTTGTCGCAGGATTAGGAGTTACATGAAGTGACAGGCACACAGCGGGAACAATAACATAGCCGCTCTTGTTACTGGCACAGTTTCATTCGATCTGAAATGAGCATGCTTTGGGAAATTAAGAGTGTGAAAACTCAGAAGATGGCGTTTTCAGGGTGGGGACACCTGCCTGGACCCTGTGGTACAGCCTGTGCCCAGTGCCTGGCATGTAGCAAATGCCCAGTAATGGTTTGAAAGTCGAACTCAGCTTGGAAAAGAGGCTCGTAGAAGAACGGGGCCTGTTCGCACTGACCAGAGCCAGCAGGGCTCTGTCATCAGGCACAAGAATAGAACGTTTCGCGCTGACCGTGGGTACTGCAGCCCCTAGCACAGCACCTGNCTGTAATAGCATGGTCAATAAAGTATATTTAAAAATCGCACATAAAGAAGGGAGATAATAATACCTCACAGGGTTGTCGCAGGATTAGGAGTTACATGAAGTGACAGGCACACAGCGGGAACAGTAACATAGCCGCTCTTGTTACTGGCACAGTTTCATTCGATCTGAAGTGAGCATGCTTTGGGAAATGAAGAGTGTGAAAACTCAGAAGATGGCGTTTTCAGGGTGGGGACACCTGCCTGGACACTGTGGTACAGCCTGTGCCCAGTGCCTGGCATGTAGCAAATGCCCAGTAATGGTTTGAAAGTCGAACTCAGCTTGGAAAAGAGGCTCGTAGAAGAACGGGGCCTGTTCGCACTGACCAGAGCCAGCAGGGCTCTGTCATCAGGCACAAGAATAGAACGTTTCGCGCTGACCGTGGGTACTGCAGCCCCTAGCACAGCACCTGGCGCTTGATTGGCACTCAGTGCTGTCTGAGCAGCAGTGGTGGGGGCCAAACTAAGTTATTTTCGAAAGGGGACCTGGAAGTGCTTCCAGAACACCAACCTTCCCAACCCAGTGGTTTGCCTTAAAAAAAAATAGCCCCTGTATCACTTTCCAGTTGCTGCTATAACAAATCACCGTGAGCCTAGTGGCTTAGAACACACGTTTATTACTTTACAATTCTGGGGGTCAGAAGTCTGAAGTGGGTCTCCCTAGGCTACAATCAAGGTGTCAGCTGGGCCAGTTCTTTCTGCAGGCTCCCGGGCAGGGCCCTTCCCCTCGCATTGTCCATCCTCTGGAAGCGGCCTGAATCTCTTGGCTGTGGCTCCTTCCTCACTATTGGGTCCCTCCAACCTCAGCTTCTCTCCTGTCTTCTGATTCTGACCTTCCCGCCTCCTCTCATAAGTACCTACAAATAATCCCCGCAGTCTCAAGATCTTTAACTTACTCCTATCTGCAAAGTCCCTTTTACAACCAAGGTAAGGTATCACAGGTTCCAGGGATTAGGGTGTGAACATCTCTGGGTGGTTATTATTCAGCCTACCACTGCCAGCTTTGGCCAAATTTAAACACAACTCTTTACATTTCTCATTTCACTTTAACAGAAATCCCTCAGCTCCAGGGTTCCCCACCAAGGGGGGGGTGGGTCCTCATTCACCTTCCTTTTTGACAGCACAGGTCACACGTGTCGTTCATGCGATCAGGGTCAGTCTGTGGGTGGAAGGTGAGGAAAGAGTCAGGTGTCTGAGACTCGAACCTCCCGCTAGGAGCTAATAGTTTGGTTGAAGATGCGCGAGGCGCGCGTGCCAAAGAGGAGCAGGGGGTGGGAGCTGGCCAGCACTGGGAGATTTGGATCAGCTGATGGGGAGACTGACATTCCTAAGAACTGAGAGTCAAGTCAGGGCCTGATTAGAAATAACGTCCTCGAATGTGCACGGGATGTTCACACATTGCCAAGTACTTCCACTGCTTACTTAGAGGGGATGTAATACGAATTTACGCTGTAATCTCCAGGTGAGGAAGCGGGTGACAGGGTGGTTCAGGAGCAGGTCTGGAGCAGGCTGGCGGCTGGTCGAGGCAGAGCTGACTCCCAGGCCCCGGGCCAGCCTCACGCAGGCGGGGCTGCCCTCTCTGCACGGCTGCTGGGTGGAATCTGGGTGTGCGGGGGCAGGCCTGCTTGCCGGGGCGTGGGGTGGGGTGGAACAGCACCCACAGGTGTCAGCAGAGGCTGGACAGGAGGCCCGGGCCCGACCACAGCACCTCCAACCTCAGGCCCAGGGTTTGGGTGTTTTTCTGCAGGCAGCTGGGGGCCATTTTAGCAAGGGCTTAGCGTGATGAAATGGATGTGGGGACGACTAATCTGGGGGCACAGTGTGCTGTGCCCTGGAGACAGAGAGCTCGTGGCGGTCGAGGGCAACCTCCCGCCCCACTGAAGAAAGCCTCCGTGCTATTTTCTCCTCTGTGTGGCATCAGCCATGGGAAGGAACATCAGTGGTATTTATGTTCTGCTCGTTGCTTGTTTCTAAGTGTCTCAGGCAGGCCGCCAGCACGCTGGACGGCCTCTCCCCAGTGATGCCTCACTCCACAGCACAGACGAGCCACACTGGTGCCCTGCCTGGGTGTCGGGTGTGACGCCCTGCCTGGCCTGAGTGCTGGGATATGAACGAGCCAGGGGACTGTGCACACAGATCCCATTCGTGCTGCCTGGTCTCCCCGAGTCTGAACCTCATTCAGTGTCTTTGTGGTCGTCATAATAATAATCTTATCATCTTACGGTTTTGAGCACCTACTATGTGCCAGGCACTTGTAGTGCTGTTACATGGAATATAAAATCCACTACTTTTGAAAACAGATGAAGACACTGACGCAGAAAGATAAGATTGAATCGCCTGACTTAGGTCAGCAGCAGAGTCAGGATTTGAATGCAGGGGACTAACCCCAGAGCATCTTGACTGTTTCAGTAAACTTACAATAAATGATAGCTGCTACGGTTATTACCAACCCCATGCTGGTCTACTTCTCACAAACTAAAAGCATTTGGGGAACCGGTTAAATTCACTGTGGGGAGAGCGTCAGAGAGCCTGCTGCCCAACAGGCTCTTGTGTCTGTTAGCACAGAACGGCGTCGTTTTTAAACAGTTCCAAGGAAAAATCCAGTAGTGCAGAAGCAGCTTTTACGGGAACATGAAGTTGTTAACCTATAAGACATCTTGAGTCCCAGGGAACATGAAGTTGTTAACCTATTAAGACATCTTGAGTCCCAGAAACTAACTTCTTCCCTTATAAGGCAGGACTCCACTGGGTCATCCACAGGCTTTATTTCAGACCCATGCGGGGTCCGTATGTGGACCAGGGCAGACAGGCGAGCCGTGTGGCCCACCCGGAGGCCTCTGCACCCCGCAGCAGGGGCCCTGTGTGGGACGTAATGGTAGAGGCAGCAAGGTAGGGCCCTGTCCGCCTGTGCCTCTGCGCCAAACCTGAGTTGTGGGGACTGCACACTCCTGGTGCCGCTGTGGCCGGGGACTCTTGTTAGTGACACAGTGGAAGTGCAGGAATGAAGGACCGGTGAGGTGGTGGGTGGGCGTATGGACCCATGACAGTGGCATTTGTCCGTTTAGAGTGAGGCAAGGGAATGGCCCTGAGCTTCCTGAAACAGCAGGAGGAAGTGGAGATGTAAAGGAAGTCGGCGCCCCCTGTGGCCCCCAGATCTGACCCCTTCCTGGGCAGCATTTAGGGGCCACCCTGAGCTGGGCGATGGAGTAAATGGTGGACACCACAGGGCCCTCTCCTTGTCGGGCTCCGGTATGGGAGTCTCGGGGGGTAGGTAGCTCTGTGTCTGGTGAGGTGGGCCCGTCTGGGGATGAGGGCAGAGCTGTCACGGGGTCCCCGCCTTGCTGGGCTGTCCCAATACAACCCTGGTGGCCTTCCAGACTTCCTGGGGCAGCTCTGGTTGCATTTCTCTCTGTTGTCCTAGAATAGGGTCAACAGACTTTCTTCTGTAAAAGGCCAGATAGTGAGTATTTTAGGCTGTGTGGATTTTCTAGGTCTTTTTTGCAGATATTCAACTCATCTGTTACAGTAAAAAAAAAAATAACTAACCCCAAACAACCATAGACAATACATATGTAAATAAATGCAATATAGACAATACATAAATGAATGAGCAGGTTTGTGTTCCAGCAGATACTGGTTTGCAAACACAGGCAGCAGGGCTGGACCCGATGGGTGGTCCTGGGTCGCTGACTCTGACCTGGAAGGGCACCAGTCACAGTACGTGTCTTAACTTTCGGTGCAGAAGAATGTGGTCGCTGACTTACTACATTATTCTTAACGAATAATGAGCCCGCATTTTTAAAGGTTTGGGCCCGCATTTTTCTTGGCTGGGGGTAGATTACCCATTAATTACTTGTCCTTGTCCTTGTCGCATTTTTAAAGGTTTGGGCCCGCATTTTTCTTGGCTGGGGGTAGATTACCCATTAATTACTTGTCCTTTGACACAGGGGCCAGCACTGGACCTGGACCTGCCACCGCCTGTGCCGGGTGGTTTTCCCACTGCTTTCTGAGACGAGGAGTTGAGCTCTTTCCCCCAGAGCAAGGGGCCGTGTTCCATTGCCTGGTAGCCTGCTGGGGACAGTCGTCTTCTACTGGTGTGCGGTGGCCAGGCGAGGGTGCGGAGAGGCATCATTTATAGCATTCTGATTCGCTCTCTAACCCTCTGCCCATTCCTCCTGGCGCAGATACTTAGGGTGTAGAATAGTTTCTTAAAATTACACACACGTGTGTCTGCTTGTGTTTTTTTTTATTTTAACACGAATAGTCAAGATTATTTTAGGTATTTTCTATTAGTAAGTAGTGCATATTCTTTGTAGAAAATTTTAGAAAACAGAAATAAAGAAAGTGAAGAAAGTAAAAAGGTTGTCCCATGACCACCACCCAGAGAAAGCCGCTGACAGTCTGGCACACTCTATCCACCACCCTCTTCTTCCTCCCCGCTCCCTCCCCGCCTACTCCAAAAGGAAGGATGACACTGTTTTGTAATCTGCTTTTTTCCCACATGGGAATATATAATGCACCTTCCTATTTGTCAGTAAACATTTTCACGGTGTCATTTTAAATGGCCACATAGTATTTGACCCCATGGGTGTGCCATTATTTACATCATCTTAGACAGTGTTGTGATTTACGTTCTCGTCACTAATTATCAAACATCCTTTTTAGAAGGAAATACAGTTTAACGGATTTTGTCAGGGTTCTTGGATAACTATCAGGCAGGGTGGCCTGGGGAGCAGAAGGGGAAGGAGGACTTCCTGTAGGCAGGCTGGTTTGGGGCATTCCGGCGGCGGGGACTCGTGGCTGTGGGGGATGGGTGACTCTGGTGGGCCGGCTCCCGTTGTGCAGGCTTGACTCACTAGGCCTGGGCTGGGAATGATGGATGGGAACCCTGGGTGGTGTTTTTCTGTCTCTTTCCCTGGGTTCTTTTTTGTGTCCCCAGTTGCCTTTGAAAATTGATAGTGTATTTGGATATTTCTGAACTTGCTGACAGAGCCCTGGAGGCCAGACCTCACTAGATAAGAGCCGGGGAGTTGCCTGGGATGTTTGAGTGATTTTCAGAGGCCAAGGTGAAGAGCACGTCTATAGAGGTTTATGGATCGGTCCAGATGTCTACATCTTTTCCTTAACACATACGTTCTTGAGTCCCTGAAGGAAACTGTCAGCTGGTGTTTCTTTTTTTCTAAGGGTAAAGAAAAATTTCAAGCATGCAAAGGAACTTCTCAGGGCCTGTGCAGGCTAAAAATGCAGAATGTTCATGCCCCCCAAAAGATTGTTCTTGACTTGGGGGTGGGCAGAAGGCCTCCTGAAGATCGTCAAACAGCCCTTTCTGAAGGATGCTGGCAGTGACTGTCTTCCCGGCCCCTTGGTGGCTGGCCGTGTGGGTCATTGTCTTCAAGCTCGTTCATTTTTCATGTCTGTTTTCAGTTTCTTGACGGGAAATGGGAAAGGAAGGGGCAGGCGGAAGGTTTCTACTTCAGGGCAAAGCCAGACCTCTGGGGAGGGATAGCAGGCGGAAACTGTCAGTAAAGGGCTTCTGGTTAGGTGTCCTGCCTGGCCTCGGGTGTGGGTCCCCGTGCTCTCTTCCCCCCTTCCTGCATAACAGCGTTCTCAGGGTCCGTTCCCAGGGCCATCAGCGGCAGCGGCCCCCCGGGAACTGGTTAGCGATGCAGGTTTTCAGGCCCCATACCAGACCTACAGGATCAGAAATGGGGGGCGGGGCCCAGAACCTGCGCTCTAACAAGTCCTCCGGGTGATTCTCATGCCCACTGAAGCGTGAGAACCCTGCCTCTGACCTGGCCCCTACGAGGCCTTTGATTTTCCGTGCAGATGAAAAGCTGCAGGCAGGTAGAGCCAGTCCTAGAAATGGCAGGCTTTCTGCCACCTCGGAGAGGCCAGCTGAGTTCCTTTCATTTAAGAGTGTGTTGCCTGCCTGCTCTGTGTCGAGCACAGTCCTAGGTGCTGAGATACAGAGCGTGGAAGGCTGGTGTGGTCCTTGCCCCTTGGTCTGGGAGAAAGACAGTAACGCAGCAGGTTTGGAGCACAGTCACTGCTAGGATGGGGTAAGATAGGGTGCCTTAGGGGGACACGGATAGGGTTCGGGGTGGGGTGTGTTGGGGAGGGCTTCCCCGAAGAGGCGATGTCGGAGTTGAGACTCAGTGGAGAGGAAAGCCCGTGTGTTCCGGGGCAGAGGCCTGCAGCCGAGTCGGGGTGGCCCAGCTGGAGCACACTTAGTGGATCGGACAGGATGAGGCTGGGGAGGCAGGGGTGGGCTAGGGCAGGGAGGTTCTTTCAGCCTCTGAGGAATCTCAGGTCCAGAAACCTGGAGGTGGTTTGGTAGGATTTTCCCTTTGAAGCGACTGCTGTAGCAGCGGCGTGGACACCTGTAGCACAGGACAGGAGTGGGCGGGGCGGGGCAGAGAGACTACTTAGGGGCAGCTGCTGTGCCCAGGTGAGGGCATTGCAGGTGGACTGGGGGAGCCCGGGGAGGGTGGGGGGGGGGACTGGCGAGGTCCGTTTTGGACAGGCTGACTCGATGCCCGTGTGACATCGCGGTGACATGCGTGCCACATGCCACGGGGCAAAGCCTGCTCGGGAGAAAGCTGCTCCGTGGGCTTCACACACCCCTCACGTTAAAGGCCTTTCTGTGCAGCCTGCTTACAGGCTCCACAGCAGCCATCGCCCCAAGGCCGGGGGGCAGCTCGGGGTGGGAAGAGGCCAGAGGAGGGCAGCTGGCTTCAGAGGGACAGATGCCACAGCTTTGCTGAGATGGCAGCTGGTCTGCCACGTGCCACTTCATGGCCACAGAGGGGACTGAACAATGGATGAGTAAATGCACACGCTGTTTCTGGCTTGCTGTCCCCTGTGAGGAGAGACAAATGACAGATAGTGAGTCCTGGCTGTGAAGGGGGGTTGGGGTGTGTATGGGAACCCGCCCCGAAAAATAGGTTCCCCCGTGCGAGTCCTACGTGGAAAAGCATGCGATGCCTTCCTTTGGTTTGTGCCGTTCAGAATCGCCTCTTGTATCTGTTTTGTAAGAAGAACCCAACTCGTTTTCTTGCTGCCGCACATTTATTGTGTCTGGCCGAGTGGGCAGCACCTTGTGAGTCTTTTCTCCACCGTGAGTGAGACAGTATCTGGGGGAGGTCAGAGAGTGCAGGGTCAACAGGAAAACCTCTCAGAGCTTGAGGACTCCCCTGTCCGGGGACGCGCTGGTGCATCTCTCCCCGGTTCTGTCCCTGGGGACTGGCGAGCTGCATGTGTTCTGCTCTGTTCTCTCTCAAGACAACATGTTTATTTACTTCCTTTACAGCACTTAGCATGTCAGGACAAGAGACAGCCTGGCAAGCCAGTGAAGGTGCCCTCTTACTGAAAGGGGTGAAGAGGCACATTACACGCTTAGGGTCAGCAGGGGTGGTGAAGCTGGGACCCCGTGTCCAGGCTCTTCAGACAGGCTTTTCCAGTGGTCAGCCACCTCCTGATCCTGGCATGAGAGTCTCAGTTGGCCTCTGGCTGCCTCGCCATGCCCGTGGTAGATGCCCATGCATGCACCACAGCTGGGAGCACCCCGGGGCCAAGGGCAGGCTCGTCCTGGACCTGCGCAGGCTGGCCCAGAGTCCCGGGAGGTGCTGGCACCTTGTGGGCACCCCCAAATGTGATCACTTGCCCTCCACTGCCGCCATTCGTGCTGACCCTGCACCTCGGGGTTTCCCTCCTCCCCGAGAGCAGGTGGGCACCAAGGCCTCTGGGACACACCTGCCAGGTAGGTGGAGCCTGAACCCTCCCTGCCTGCGTGACTCCCAGGCCAGGCCCTGAAAGCCCGTTCAAGGGCCAGCGGGAGGAAGCGGGGTGAAGTGAGGACTCTGATGCTTATGGATGGAATCCTGGTGAGGATAAGGTTTTTAATTTGTGTGCTAGCCATGTTTGGGGAGCTTCCGGTGTCGTTGGAGATCACGACGAAAAGGCCTCCTGCTGCAGCCGGGAGCCTGCTCCTTGTGGGTTCCCAGGTGGGGTCTGCACCCCAGTTCCAGTAGCTGGATCCTGAGTCATGCTGGGGTTTGGGCCTGAGAAGTAGGATTTAGGGGACCCTGTCTCTGAGAACTAGGAGGTGAGAAAAGTTCTGAAAAGATGCTTCCTTTTGGCAGATTTCCCCTTCTCTGCCCCTGCTGTCTCGCGGGCAGACGCGCCTTCGCAAAACCAAACCAAACCAACGAAACCTGTTACTGATCAGAGTGTGAAGGAGGCACTTTGTCCTGAGCAGAGCAGCGGGTGGGAGGTTCGGGTATGGCCCCAGCTCACTAGGCACATACTCTTGTCAAAGGAGTGTGGTGCAGGCTGTGGTTCTGAAATATGCGTGTGAATCCGTGTGCTCACGGGTGACAGGCTGTTTATGAGCAGCATCTGTTGGTTTGACGGAGGCAGGGTCTGCTCAGCAGGAGCAGGGCTGACTCCTTCAGGGGTTCCTGGGCTGACTAGGGTGTCCCCTGTGAAGGACAGGTGGGAGGGAGCCTGTCTGCCACCTTCGGAGCTCGCGGGGGTTCTGGCTGCGGTCCTAGTCAGCGCTGTTACCTGACTTTCCAGTATGTTCTTCTGTCAGTCAGTGCGATGAGAAGAGGGAATCCTCGAGGGGGACAGCCCTCTGCCTCTCGTTGGCCCTGCATCCAGGCGCACTCGGCCCTTCTCAGCCTCCGTGTGTTTGCCCACGCAGGTCCCGGCCTGCAGTGCCCTCCGTGCCCCTCTCCTCGCTGGTTTCCATCTCATCTCCGAGACTCTTAGCAGACTGCAGTGCTTCCCTGCGCCGTCCAGAGTGAGTTTTCGGTGGGGTACCCGCTGCTCCTTTCCTCTTTGTGGCTTTTCTTCAGCCCCGGTTTGTTAGCAGGACCGTGCCGTGCCCCTCCCAGCACACAGCCCCCTAGCAGCTGTTAAGAAATACTTGGGTGATTGGCAGCACACTCCCTACCTTGTATACAAGGCACCGCTGTGTACAGTGGCTTTCCAGCCTCTTTGACACTGACCTACATTAAGAAACACATTTTTTTAGACTGTGACCTGGTAGAGGAAAAAGAGACTGAGAAGCTCACGTGTGCTCACGCACAGGGAAACACGTTTCATAAGGCACTCGGCCCATGGAGCCTTGGAGGCTTCCTTTTCTGTTCACGTCATGCTGTTTTTAATGTTGGACTGCAGTTTGAAAACACTGGTGAACGGCTGAGCTTGGTGGGAGGGGCTCTGTCTGGGGGTCTAGTGGTGTCTGGGCAGGGTGAGGGCTGCCGGGCAGGGACGGGCAGCCCCGGATGGGCAGCCCCTGACGGGCTGGGGATAGGGCCCTGGGCCTCCAGGGAACCGTTTTGGGAACAGGTATGCTGGCTCCAGCCTGCGGTGTGGCCCAGGGGGAAAATGCTGGACTCAGGCAGCAGTTCTGATCCAAGTCCTGGTTCTGCCGCTTGGTGGCAGGGAGACTGTGGGCAGGTCACTTTACCTCTCTGTGCCATCGGGGGTGTCATCGGGTGGCTGTGAGACAGGTGAGAATATGCCGGTGTGCAGCCCTGGCCCCTTGAATCATTGCATTCAGTCTGAACACCCAGACTGACCTTGAGCCCTGGGCCCTTACTTTTCTCTTTTCTCTGTCAGCCTGGATCAGAAGGGTGGTAGGTCAGTGGAAACCAGCCACCTTCTGCCCAGAGTTTGGGGTGGAGTTGACTGATGTGCGTGTGACCCCGTGTGAGGTGTGGCACCCCCGCCCTGACTCAGCCTGCTCTCTTCCAGCCCTGAGGGATGGCTGCCATGTTGGGGGATGCCATCATGTTGGTCAAAGGCCTTGCCAAGCTGACCCAGGCGGCCGTGGAAACCCACCTGCAGCACCTGGGCCTCGGCGGGGAGCTCCTCCTGGCGGCCAGGGCCCTCCAGTCCACAGCTGCGGAGCAGATCGGCATGGTCTTGGGAATGGCGCAGGTAAGCGGGCTGGCCCAGGAGGGGTGCCTGTGGGAGGGGGCACACGTGGAGTTCTAGGTGAGACCAGGACCTATGTAGGCAGGGTGGCTGGTCTCCTTGCGGCCAGAGAGCCCGCTGGTTAGTATACCCCACCGTCCTTCCCGGCAGGGCAGGGACCCTCTGTGAGGCTGCTGGGGACTCAGGTTTCAGCCACAGGAGCTGCAGGGAGCTGACGAGAAGCCCCAGGAGTCCCACAGCCCCGCACACTCGGTGGAGGAGCAGTTCACGGGCGCCCGGCTCAGGGGAGGGACCGGGCCGTGCTGCAGGGGGATCGAGGGCGACCTCCAGTTTCTGGGCCTGTGTTGAGGTACCGAAGAGAGGCCTTTTCACTTTGGGGCATTCCCAGCATCATGGAGGAGAAGGTATCACTCGCCCGTGTTCTAAGGGAGGCAGCGGAAGGGAACTCTGCGTGCGTCCTCCCTGAAGCGGACACATTTTCAGTGCGACAAAGCGCCCTCTCCCCGGTCCCTGATTGGCGTCCGTGTTTCTTCCTGGGGTTGGTTTCTCTGCAGAAGTGATGGGAGCCCCCCACTGTCCAGGCTCAGTGGGGACACGGCCGGGCCGGGAAACGTGTTGCATTGGGTACCTCGGCGTGGGGCTGTCACTGGAGCCTGTGCGCCAGGTGGCCTTCCTCAGGCTTCAGAGGCTTTCCCCCTGGGTCTGCCTCGTTCTTCCGAGGGTCTCTGGGTCCCCGGGGTGGGGCTGGGCTGCCTTCCTGGTGACGCCGAGGGCAGCTTGGCCTCCCGCCATCCTCCCGTCTCTCATGCTGTCTTTGTGCCATGGTCCGGACAGCCTGTGCGTCCTGCCATCCAAGGGGAAGGTTTTGAGCAAAGATGAGTGCCGGAGAGGGGATTATTAACAGGGTGATAGAGCGGAGGGCCGCTCACCACGCTGTGACACTGTGCCATCCCTGGTACCTGTCCTCGAAGTCCGGGGGGACGGGAACAGGCCTCTGTGTGCACGGGCACCTGTGTGCCGGGCGCTGTGCTGCCGAGGGCACCCTGCTGCCTCTCTGCTCCCGTTTCTGTCTGCGTAGCTGACCTTTGTACAGAGGGTACTCACACTGCCCCAGGCCAAGGCCATCACAGCCTGTAGCCTGCCGGTCAGTCTTACTTTTTGATTCCCAGCCCCTCCCCTGCTGTTCTCTGAGGGTTCAGTGGCAATATGGACTGTGTCTCACTCCACACAAAAGCCTTTTACTTCTAGAAGCCTTCACACCCGAGACCTCATCCAAGCCGCACTGCTGCCCTGGGAAGGGGGCAGGCCTGGGTGCTCACCCCTTTTCCCACATGGGCAAACTGAGACTAAGAAGTTTGTGCAAGGCCTGTGATTCCTCGGTGCCGGGACCAGATTCGTGTGTCCTCTTCCCGGTGTGAGACGCCCTGCCCTCGCTCTCCCCTGCTGAGGCCGGGCTGTGGCTCCGCCCCCCACTCAGTGCCTTTTCTGATGGATTGCCTTCCCGTTGGGCGTTTGGCCTGTGTAACACTCAGGAGGTGCAGTTGCCCAGCTCACTGGGGCCTCCCAAGAGTGAGACAGTGCGTGAGATCTGGACAGGCCCCCTGAGAGGCGAGAGGCTCCTCTGGCTCCTCTGAGAGGCAGGCCCCCTATTGGAAGAGGCAGGCCTGTCTCCCAGGACTGTCACTTGGAGGTAGGAGGGAGGCACTTAGGGGCCGACAGCCTCGCCCATGGTCCCATTCTCTCCCTCAGCACTTAGATCCCCGTGCCTCCTTCTCTGAGGGGACAGGGTGCAGGTGCAGATACCCAGAAGCCTGTCCCTCCAGCTCCACCAGGATTTGGTCACTTCTTTCAGCAGATACCACGTCTGGTCCCATTGCAGCCCTGAGGCCCCGTCTGTGTCCTCAGGGCCTCACAGCCACACAGACAGGTTGTGGTGACGCAGAGCCAGGCAGCTGTCACAGGGCAGAAGGGGGAGCCCGTGGCTCCGGTCCCCTCACCCTGGGGCTTCCTTGCCATCGTGAGAAGTGCCCCGAGGACCCAGTGCTGTTTATTTCTGCTCTGAGACAAGTGCTGTGGGGTGGCCAGCAGGATAAGCCTTGGTGTGGAGCCCCGCTCTGCCACTGGTCACTGCTGGGCCTTTACCAGGTCCCTTCAGCCTCAGTTTCCTACTCATGAGATGAGAGTCATAGCCAAGTCCGTTTCCTTCTGCCAGAGGCAAGTCTCACGTCCTTAGGTCCCCAGGTGCCCATATAAAGCTGAGCTGGGGGTCTGCGGCCGCCACTACGCAGCCGCAGGCAGCGCTGTGCACGCCGACTTCGTTTCAGAGGGACAGGGAGTCCAGGCCAGCGACCTGCCTCCAGGAGTCAGTGCTGTCCCAGCTGCAGCCTCCTCAGCACGGTCCCTCTGGCCCTGTCTGTGGTCCCCATGGAACCCTGTGACCGTGGGGAGTCCCCTTTCAGATGTGAAAGTAACAGAGGAGGTCAGAAACTCACTCAAGGTCACTCAGGGCTCAAAAGTAGAGAGAACCTGAGCACAAAGGTCAGATCTCGACAACTGTTATCAAGAAAACACGTACCCCTGACTCCCAAGGGCGGTCAGGCCAGCCCTGACGGTGGCACGCTGCCTGGCTGCCCGGTGAAGTCATGTCTCTGGTGAGGCGCTGGCCTGGAGCGGTGGGGGGCCCTGCTGCCCTTGCCCTCGCTGCTCTGGGGTTATGCTTTGGCTTCTCCAGAGTGTCCTGTCTTTTGCCCTGGTTTACCCTCCCCAAGGCCCCGGAGGCCTGTCCTTATCCCTGGCCAGCAGGTGAAGAACTTGCTGGGAGTGGTAGTTACTCACCCGGCCCCAGCTGGGTCCCATACGTAGTCTCTGAAGGTTCTCAGACTGTGGTGGGACCGCACAGCAGGGCCCTGGCGGAGGCAGGGCTGGAATCGGGGCCTCCCGGCCCCCGGGGCTGGGAAGGTGCTGCTCGCCTCCAGAACCGACCACAGGCTTTGGGAATAATGGATGCTACCCTCTGGGGGACCAGAGCGCAGGCCCGCAGGGGGTGCTGTCTTCTGCAGAGGGGGACAGACACAGGGGGTCACCTGGCTGGCTCCTGCTCCTCTCACTCCAGGGTTTGTTCCCTGCAGGGTCAGAAGCATGAAGAGCCTCAGGCTGTCGAGGACTTCGAAGACCCAGAATCAGAGTTTCACTTCTCAGGGCCGAGCGCTGAGGGCGCCTCTGCAGACTCCGTCCAAGACCAGTCATCGTTTCCATCCCCCGATCACGTCGCCAGCAAGGGCCCAGCTTCTACCTACGTTGACAGTGGACCCTTTAGGGAAGCGGGGCTCCCAGGCCAGGCCGCCTCCCCTCTGGGCAGGGTGAACGGGAGGCTCTTTGTAGACACCAGAGCCCCCTTCTCTGCCGCTGGCCTTCAGCGACGGTTCTTCCACCAGGACCAGTCCCCTGTGGGGGGCCTTACGGCCGAGGACATTGAGAAGGCCCGGCAGGCCAAGGCTCGCCCTGAGAGCAAGCCCCACAAGCAGATGGTGCGTTTGGGGGCCCCCTGCAGCGGGCCCGTGGGTGGTTCTCACCATGGTGCTGGTGTCAGCCCCTCCAGGCGCCTGTGGTGGGAAGTCTGGGGAAGGTGGGGGCCTCTTCTTGCTGGAGTGGGCTGCTAGGCAGACGCTGCCTTTGGGGGTGGGAGAAGGTCTAGGGGACCGCGTGAAACTCCGAAGGCCAGTCCTGCCCTGCTCGCTGATTTCCCTGAGGTCTCTTTCTGTCCTCCCTCCAGCTCAGTGAGCGGGCTCGGGAGCGGAAGGTGCCGGTTACACGGATTGGGCGGCTGGCCAACTTCGGAGGTAAGGTGGCTGGCTGCGTGCCCTGTGCCGCCTCCCCTGCCCAGGGAGGCACGCCAGTCCTGGCTGAGTGGGGCCGGGCTGCCCTGGGGCGGGGGAGTGAGTGGGAGTTCTTCTCTGGGCCGGTTCAGCTCCCAGACGGAATGGGTTTTGCCCCTGGGGCCAGCCATTTGGGGACCCATCTGCTGGATCCCCACAGGCTTGTGGGGCATCAGCAATGATACTGAGGCGCTGAGGCCCTGAGCCGCTGCTGTCGTTGAAAGTTCGTTTTAAGACGCTTTAGCATCATGGGCCTTATTTGTCCTTTTCTGTGGGGGTTTGAATAGCCGTTGTGCCCAGCGTACCTGTGCGTTGACCAGAGCTGAAGGACCGTTTTACAGCGGAGGTGCACAGCAGCTGTGCCCGCCTTTATGGCATGGTGTGATCGTGTCTGTGGCGTGTTTACCGACCAGAACATTCCCGTGGAGAGCCCCACGTCCTTCGTGATGGCGTGGACTTGCAGACCGGGTGCCTGGGAGCACGTCTCCGCAGCTCGCCGGTCCTCCGTGGGCTCTGCAGGCAGCACAGTTAGTGAACCCGACCCACGGACAAGCCCTGGGCGAGTGGTGGTTTGCAGGGCCGTGTAGCACAGAGGGCCCACTCACGATGCCTGTGCGGAGTGGGCATGACCGCTCACGGTTGGGGCTCTGCCTGCCTCGTCCTTGGCCTAGTCTTCCCCTCGTGAGGGCGAGGTGTTTCCGAGGTGCAGACCAGCAGGCTTCAGGCCGGTCGTCTCTTCCAACGGTGCTTCCAGCCTGTTCTCTCCCCTCTCCTTCTGGGACTTCCGTCCCACGCTCAGATCTTCCCCTCGGTTCCGTGGTCTCCTCCACTCCTTGCTGTGTTCTCCATCCTTTTCTCTGTGCCTTGGTCGCACCTCCTCTGCACCTGTGAAGTGAGGGAGAAGGGGACGATGACAGAAATGAGACCCACAGAGAGAGCAGGCCCTGCAGGAAACTCGCCGAGGCCAGTTGAGTGTGCGCTGTGGTGGCGGCGGCGAGGACCCTCGCCCAGGAGTGTCCAGTCCGGGTCAGCCCGGCAGCAGGAGGAGAGCCCCAAGTGAGGGAAGTAAGACGGCAGAGGGGGACAGCAAGCGAGGAGTAGGAAGAGAGGAGGCTGATTAGGTCCCATTTAGGAAGGATTTTGAAGGACGATGCTTAATCAGAGGCTGATGAGAAAATAATGGGTCAGGAATGAAGCGCAGAGGGACTGGACGCTGGGAAAGCTCACTGTTTCTGAGGTCAGGGGCCCTCACTTCGGGAAGAATGCTTTACTTGAGGAACTAGTTCACAAGACTCCACTGGTTTTGTTAAGAGACACAGCAGCGTGAGAGTGTTTTATGTTAGACAGGCGTTGCGTAGATTGAAAAGCAAAGTTGCTTGCTCTTGTTGCTTCGTTGTCTGAAGATTGACACACCTGGGTGTACTGTTGATCCATTAGCAGCACAGCTTTCTCTGGGGGTCGTTATGTGCCCCTCCCCCGACAAACACTGGCCGGGAGGGGGGTTGACTTCCATTGAGGTCCTGGTGTGACGAGTGCCACGCCTTTGGCAGGGGTGTGGGAGCAGGGCTTCCGCGTTTCCAGCCGAAAGGGAGGTTCTGTCTGTTTCCCCTTAGAAGTCCTGCGGGAGGTGAGGGCAGTTGTCTTTGTCTCCCGTTCCCGGGGAGGAAGCTGAGCCATAGCCGCCTTCCGTGCCCAGGGCCAGATGCGTGTTTGCGCTGGCGCTGGGGCCGGAGCCCAGGAGGCCTCTGTCCCAAATGGCAGTCCGAGCCCACATCCCGAGATCGGTGGTCCCCTGTCCCCTGTCGCCAACACAGGAGCTGTGTGAGGAGTTCCCCTGCCCCAGTGGCCCAGTTCTGGGCACGGAGGGCCAGCTCCAGAGATCCTCCCAGAACACACTACAGGGAGCTTTCTCCTTCTGGCTGCCCCTCCTCCGGAGCTGTGGGCTGCAGCCCCCACCCCCAGGCCCCCCTTCTCTCAGGGGGCAGCGTGGAGGATGCGTATATGGCAGAGAAAGCGAGTTACCGGGGTTCAGGATCACCTGGAAGCAGGGGCAGCGTCCTCACCCACCATCCGCTGCCTCTGTGGGCCCCGCTGTCCACCCAGGCCCCAGGCCCAGGGGTGCGCCACTAGAACCCGTCCCCACACCCTAGGGCTTCCCCTAGGGGTTTCAGCGCTGGGCGAGTGCCCTGGTGGCTGTCACACTGGCAGCTGTCCCTCTGCCCCTGCTGTGGCAGAGCCTCCCCCAGGGTCCGCAGGAACGTTCCTTACTACTTCCCGCCTCCCCTTTCCCCAAGCCTCCTTACTCGTGGTGCTGTTTGTTTTTTCCTTAATCCCGGTGCCTGCCTGGGTAGAGCCCAGTGGCTGCTCAGGGAGGGCCGCACTTGGCTCTGACGACCTCCAGAGGGACTTCCGGGGGCAGGGGCGGGGCCTAGGCCCCCAGACCACCCTAAGGGGCTCCTTCCTGGAGGAGGGCCCTGCTCCTGCTCCCTCCCCCCTAATTTCTCGACTATAAACCTCTGTTTGTGAAGGAAATGGGGGATGTCAGGCACTTTCTTGGAAGGTCCTGGCACCTTCTCACAGGCTAGGATGGAGGCCCCCCGCCCTCTGTGGGGCCGCAGAGCAGGTTCCCTTGGGTGGGTTTTCCTGCGGGACTCCCAGCAGACTGTGTGGCCAGGCCAGGCCTGAGTGTGGATCGGAACAGGGATAGGCATGCTGTTCTGAGTGCTGCTGGGGGCGGCACTGATGGGCCACAGGTGACAGGGAGCGAGTAGGCGTGGGCCCCTGGGTGTCCTCACCAGGACCTGGAGGTGAATCTGAGGCAGAGGTGGACCCTCCGGTGTTTGCCTCGAGGTGTCACCTGGTTCTGAGAGAAGAGGAGTCCAGCTGGGCCCCGCCTTCCCTCTCAGCAATGTTTGGGGAATTGCTTTAATCTTGGCTGGGGGGGGGGTTGGGGGGGGGTGGCCGGAGGGCCCGTTTTCTCTGTTTACTAGAGTAGGAAATCCCGAGGCCAGGAGGCCAGGGTCGGGGCTGCGGGGCTGGCTGGGCCTGGCTCTGGGCTGGTCTTGAGGGCTCTTGCAGGGCTGGCAGTAGGAGGAGCCCGAGGCCTCCTTTCTACAATGTTTGTTTAATGATTTAATGACAGGCCCTTGGCCTTGGAGAGCTTTCAACCTGACCTGCAGCCTAGGCACCACCAAAGAGCAGTTCGACAAGGCATCTGGGGGTCGTGGGGTGGGGGCACTGGAGGTGGTGGGGGTGCCTCTGCCTGCAGAAAGAGGGGCTCTGGCCATTCCCCTGCCCCAGCTGCCATGTCTATTCCCAAGGCTGGATGACCTCTGACGCCATTGTCTTTGGACTTGATCTAGGCAGAGAAAAATCTGGATGCAGAGAGACACTGGTGAAACTTGCTAGAGCTTGAAAGTCAGTATTATCATTTATTTTGCTAAGTCAGATAGTGTGCTGGGTGGGGCAGGGGTGGGCAGGGAGGTCAATGTTTACCTGGAGCCAAGGCTCCCAGCTCTGTGCCCAGTGACCTCCGGGGGAAACAGGGCCTGGCAGCTACATCCCAGCACCCGAAGGTGTCCTTGGTGGGCCCCGGGGTCACCCTGAGGGCCATTTCCAGATGACTGTGGCTTCTTCCTGTGGCTGCCAGAGCTTGGCCTTCTGGGCCCCTGTGGGACGCCTTCCCGTGTCCCGCAGCAGCAACCAGCCACCAGCCACATGGGGCGCCGGGCCCTGGAAGTGAGGCTGTTCCGAGCCGAGGCCTTCTCAGGGTAAGATGCACTGGATTTTGAGGGCTTAGCTCAAAAAAAAAAGTAAAATATCTCTACTAATACTTAGATTGAGTACTTGTGGAAGTGATATTCAGGAGATACTGGGTTAAATAAAATATATGGTCAGAATTTATTTCACTTTTTTTTGCGTTTTTAAAACGTAGCTACTAGATAATTTAAAATTATATACAGGGTCCAGCAGAAGTAACACCAGCGTGAGTGTGGTTGGTAGGGTCATAACATGGGTGCACTAATTCATAGTTTTAATTTAAACATTTCACCTAAAGTGCCATATGGTGTGCTTGAGTGTGATATTGTTAGGTTACAGAATTACATGCTTATGAATTTGTAATAAGAGACTGTGTAATGAAAGGGGCATTATTTGAGCTGGACCCTGCAGGCGGCGGGCACCGAGCTTCCTTTGGACAGCACTTTGAATAGGACTGATCATGGCAAACACTGGCACAGCAGGGCCTCATGTTGGAACCGGTCGGAAGCACTTTGCTTTATTCAGTTGTCCGATCTTCACGACGACTTAGGAGGCAGGAGCTTTTATTTCTTACAGATGTAGTATGTAATCACTGTAGGGATTTGGGAGGGTATGTGCAGGTTTCCTTGCCTGTTAATCACAGCACCCGGGGTGAGCCTACCCTCTGGGAGTGGGGGCTGCTGCTCCCCCACCCCCAGACCTGCTGGTCTCAGGGCGTCTTTCGTGTCTTCCCTGGGTCTTTGCTGTTCCTTCCGCAGAGGTCAGTGTGCTTGGCCACATGTTCTTCATTCTCTGCCAGCGTGCACCGCCCCCCCCCCCACCCCCACATATCTCCTCATCCAGCCGGCACCGTGTAGAAAGTAGAGGAAACAGGCTCGAAGCCAGGCTCCTGGGCTCTCAGCGTGGCCTTCGTGGGCAGCTGCTGGGCTCCTCGGGCCTCTCCTGGGTAGCTGGGATCGCCCACTGCCCTTCTCTGGATCAGCGTGGCATTAATGAGCTTGGATCTAGAAGACCACAGAAGGGGGCGCAGGGCCAGAACCTGTCTTGAGACCGCTGCCAGTGCCTGAGTGAGGGCTGCGGCCTGAGCTCCTGGGAGTCTCTCTGGCTGCGCCTGGGGACACCCCACCTTCTGCTTTTGCAGAATGTTCTGACTTGCTCCGATGACCGCCGCTTTGTGTCACTGTGGTGGGGCCTTTCCTTCCAGCTGCAGGGACTCAGAGAACCCTTGAGGACTGGAGACTCTTCTCAGACACTCCGCAATGGGGGGCTGTGTTCCGTGGGTGTGTCCCACTCTTGGTCCTCTCCCACTGTGCTGAGTCCCCCCCCCCCCAGTGTGTTTCCTGGTTGCATGTTGTCCCAGGGTGTCCTGGTGTGTCCCGTGAGCCTGTGTCTGAGCAAAGGTGACGGGGGGCGGGGGCAGTGAAGCTTTTTCACCAAAACCACTGGCCAGATCTCTGAAAACAACAGATGTGTATCTTCTACTTTTTCGTCTCTCACAATGTCTGGAGTGGCCTCGGGGTCCCTAGGGAGCTGAGGTGGGTGTGTTGGGGGCTTGTGGGTGGAGGCCGGTAGGCAGCAGCCCGGCTCCTGAGTGAATGCCTAGTGCCCTCCATCTCCTCCTTGCAGGTCTGGCCGTGGGCCTGGGCTTTGGAGCACTGGCTGAAGTTGCCAAGAAGACCCTCCGCCCGGAGGAAGCCTCCGGTGAGCTGGGCCCTGGGGCTGCAGTGTTGGCCTCCTGGGGTTGCTTGAGGCCTGAAGGCTGCTGGGCTCCAACCCTGGCCCACCCTGCCTTCCCCGGTCCTCCAGCGGCTGGTGCACCTGCACTCCCCCAGCGGAGCAGAGGTTTTGGCCTTGCCTCTGCTGCCCCTGCTCTCCGGAGCTGCTGAGGCCCATCAGCCTGGCTGGTCAGGTGCCCCAGGGCTCCACATGCAGCTGGGGGTGTCAGTGTTGCTGGGAGAGCCCCCCACGGGGCCTCCATCTCTGAGGCAGAGGTCGTGGCACCTCCCCATCTCCTGCGGTCAGCCAGGAGTCAGGTCAGAGCAGTCGGTCCCCTCAGATGTCAGCTCACTCCAGTACCTGACACCTCCTCTCCCTTCCACAGGGATCCTTCTTCAGTGACACCCCACTGTCCTGTCCACGTAGGTCTGGCTGCTGGCTCAGGGCTGGGCTCCTCTGGGGCCTGCCAGTCACGTGGATGGCCCCTCTTGTGGGATTGAGGGGCCTCTCGTAGAGAAGGCACTAGCCTGTCCCCACAGGCCCCTGAGTTGGGGGGGGGGGCACGGGGCACCTTGTGTATGCTTGGAAGGGGATTGGGCGACAGAGGATTTAGCGAGGGTATTTTTAGTGTTGGCGAGGAAACACTTTGGAGATGAAGCCACCCTTCCCTAGGCATGACCCCTTCCTGCCCCGCCCCCCACACACTGAAGCTGGCTGCCCTCTCTCACCACGTCCAAGCTGGGAAGAGGCTTGAAGTGGTTCCAGGGTTCCAGCTGGTACCCTTTGTCAGGGAAGTGGTGGCCCTTGCTGGGGGTCCAGGGGCCCAGGAGCCATAGGACCTGGGGCTCAGGCCAGGGTGGGATGGCCCCCGGTGGCCCCCAAGCTCTGCTCCAGCTTTGGGAGCGGGCTCTGGGACTTGGGGCCTGGAGGGCACTGGCCAGCCTGGCTCCGCTCCTCCCTAGAAGAGTCTCTCCTGAGTGGGTGGGCATAACCACCCCCGGGCTCCCCCAGTTGTTCTCAGAACCAGCCCCGCCCAAGGTGGTGACCTAGGTAAAGGTGTGGTCGGGGAACCCTTTTTGGCCTAGCCATCCTGGAGTGGCACCCCTGCCCAGGGGCTGCACCTCCCCTCACCCCTGCCCAGTGGGCTGAGTTGCACTCAGGCCCCCCGAGCCCCAGTGGGAGAGGAACCTAGAGGGTCCTTGGGCCATGCACCTGTGCCACCTTCCCAAGGGCCACTTTCCAGCGCTGCCGGCCTCTTCCTCTTGCCACTTGGGTGAGGTCAGCAGGCACCGAGAACGAGGGTGGGTGCCGTGGTGACCTGGCTTCTGCCCACAGGGGGTAAGAAGGGTGTGCTGGACTCCAGCCCCTTCCTGTCGGAGGCCAACGCGGAGCGCATTGTGAGCACACTGTGCAAGGTGCGTGGGGCGGCACTCAAGCTGGGCCAGATGCTGAGCATCCAGGGTGAGTGGGGCCCTGTTGGTGTGTAGGCTCTGGGGGGCTGTGTGGGGTTCTTTTTGCCCACTGCCCTTCCGGCCGGTGACCAGCTGGGAAGTTTATGACGTGCCTTAAACTAGAGCCCACAGTCATCCTTCTTCTTTCTGGGTGTTTCTGAGGCCTATAGAGGGTACCCTGGCATCCCAGAAGTTCCCAAGTCTGGCAGCTGTCTCACTCCCCCCACCGGCCCTGTGTGGGTTGGAGGGAGCTGGAAGGGGCTCGTAGGCCTGCTGCAGTGTGATGTTGGGCAAGGGACATGCGGCTCCAAGGAGGGAGGGAGGGAGGGATGGGGCAGGTGGCGGAACAGCAGGCTGGCTCTGTGGTTCCGAGCGCAGAGCAGAGATTGGGAGAGCCTTGGGGCTCCCAGTGGTGCCCTCCCCCCGCACAGGAGTTCCCGAGTGGGAGCATTTGAAAGTGAGGTCCCCTCACGAGCAGTTAGATGGACATGTTGAACCGGCCAAGTGTCAGACAGGAGCTGACACGTAAGGCAGGCCGGGGCACGCACGTGGCCTGCGGGTGTGCAGACTCTGCAGCTGTTCACATCTGGAGTCTTGCGGTGCACACGCGCCGACCCCGGGAGTTCCACACCGACTTACTTACCTGAAGGGGAGCCTCGGAGACGCGGCCCAGGTCCCGTGCAGGAGGACCTGTGGTGCAGGGCCCACGGCAGTCACCACCTCAGTCCCGTGCCACCTGTCGACAGGGGCATGTTCTGAAAGGTGCGCTGTTAGGTGATGCCATTGTGCGGACGGCACTGAGCGCACTCACGCACATGCAGACGGCACAGCCCGCTGCACACCTGGGCTGCGTGGTCAGCCTACTGCTTCTGGGCCACAGGGCTGTTGGGCACGTTCCGCACAAAATGATACAACGGCACAGAGGTGCGAGGCTGCTGCCGGCATGCTGTTTTATTTATTTCGGAAGCTTTACTCACTGATTTGAGAGAGAAAAACTTGGCTCTGTTGATCCCTGTCCTGACCAAGGATGATCCCTGCAGCCTTGGTGTATTTAGGTGGTGCTCTAACCCGCTGAGCTGCCCAGCCTGGGTAGCCCCACTGTTTTAGGGCAAACTTGGGAAAATAAGTGTAGAGCGTTCCCTCCCGCGTAGTGATAAGCAGACTAGCGAATACCTAACCCAGCAGCAGTTGTTTCTGATCTAGTGTGATCTGCTGTACTTTCACGCGACTGGTTTGTTTGCACCAGCATCACCGCACGCGTGTGCATGACACACTGTCCCCCAGGTGAGGACGGCTGTGGTATGAAAGGAGTTGTCGAGCTCCACCGTGAGCTTCCGGTACCACGGGGTCCCTGCCTACCCACAGGAGCTGACCTAAGCCTTAGCAGCGGCCAGTGGGGTGCGTGGCAGGTCTTCTGGGGGACGTGAGGCTCTCGGCTGCAGTGCCTGTGCACAACGTACCAGAAAGCTGCATGACAGCTGAGAGGGAGCTTGGGGGAGGCTGCCCCTGCGGAGAGCGGGCTGCAGCGGCCTCCAGGCAGTGTGGCTACTGTTGCAGAAAAACAGAAAAAGGGTCAGGAAGAAAAATAGTTGTCTGCAGGGGGTCAGATGTGGGTATTTTTAACATTACTGCATTTCCTAAATTTGTTCTTTCGTAACCGTAAAAAGCCAGGCGTGTTTCTTCTAAGAAGCCTACCTTCTCAGGTTGCTGGGTGAGTCTGTGCTTCTCTGAACACCGGGCCTGCGCTGCACAGGCCCACCCAGTGCCCGGGGGAGAGGGCTGGGTGTGGCTGGCTCCGGATGTGACAGCTGGTCTCGGTGCCCCCGGAGCGAGCACACCCAGGCCTGTGTCCCTCTGGAGCTTTCCCCACCTGTGTGCCAGGTGGGCAGATGCTGCCAGGATGCGAGGAGGAATCCGAGGCTGGGCCTACAGTGTGGTGTTGCGCCTACGTCTTGTGGTCTCTGAACATGGGCTTCCAGTGTCCGGGGCGGGTGGGTAGAGCAGCCTCTCCCAGGGGACCACGCTGTGGCAGGGCCAGTTCGGTGGCCACTCGGCTCCTGGCCTGTGCCCCTTCCTTCTCAGGGGTCAGCCCTCTGCTCTGACTTCTCTGGTCCTTCCAGATGACGCTTTCATCAACCCCCACCTGGCCAAGATCTTTGAGCGGGTGAGGCAGAGCGCGGACTTCATGCCGCTGAAACAGATGACGGTGAGGCAGGCCTCACTCGGGGGCATCTGGGTCCCCCTGCGGCTTCCTCTCCTTGCGTGGGAGGGGTGGGCTGCGGGTGCTCCTCAGGGTGCTCCCCCATGGCTGGGCTCTGCTCACAGCCCCGCCCTGGCCTCTCCCTCCAGAAAACTCTCAACAACGACCTGGGCCCCAACTGGCGGGACAAGCTGGAGTACTTTGAGGAACGGCCCTTCGCTGCTGCTTCAATCGGGCAGGTGCACCTGGCCCGAATGAAGGGCGGGCGTGAGGTGGCCATGAAGATCCAGGTAGGCACCCGGTGTGTGCACTTGACCCCACAGGGGCTGCGAGGGCAGAGCCCAGGCCCTAATGTGTGGGCACCCACACCATCATTTCTGGCCCCAGCACCTGGGCCGCTCAGGATGCTGAGAAGGTATTTGCCGAGTGACTGTGGGAGGTGGACCACCTCCCAGCAAGCTTGGTTTGGGTGGGGCGAGGATGACACAGTGGGTGTCTCCTTTGGGCCTGAGCTGGAAGGCTGGAGCCTTGAGTGGATGGCAGAGGGAACAGCTGTGACTCACCCGAGGTGTGGGGTCCTGGTGGGACACTCCTGAGCAACTCTCAGCTGGTGGGGAGAGTGGGGGGAGGCCTCCACCTGGGACACCCCTCACTCCCCCACAGTACCCTGGTGTGGCCCAGAGCATCAACAGTGACGTCAACAACCTCATGGCCGTGCTGAACATGAGCAACATGCTTCCAGAAGGTCTGAATCTGGCTCTTGGTCAATGCTGGCATTTGGGGTGGGCTCTGGGCACCCAAGGGACCCTCCCTTGAGAGCCCTCAGCCTACCCTGAAACCCCCCTCCCTGGTCCAGGCCTGTTCCCCGAGCACCTGATCGATGTGCTGAGGCGGGAGCTGGCACTGGAATGCAATTACGAGCGAGAGGCCGCCTGTGCCAGGAAGTTCAGGTGCAGCTCCTGGCGGGCTCCAGGGCGGGGTGGCTGGGCTCTGGGCCCCTTGCCCGTTGCTCCCCCACAGTGGGAGACAGAGGGACAATCTTTCTGTTGTCTGTGGGGGAGGAGAGGAACGTTCTGAGGGGCACAAGGCTGTGCTCAGAGCCTGGGGCCACAGCCACATCCTACCCCCCCAGTGGGTGGGCTCAGTTCCTTATCACCCCGTGAGTCACCCCAGGGTGGGTGTGGGGAGGAGCTGCGCCCCCAGTCTGACTTCCAGCCCTCGCCAGGGAGCTCCTGAAGGACCACCCCTTCTTCTACGTGCCTGAGATCGTGGATGAGCTCTGCAGCCCTCATGTGCTCACCACGGAGCTGGTGTCTGGCTTCCCCCTGGACCAGGCAGAGGAGCTCAGCCAGGAGATCCGCAACGAGGTGTGTCTGCCAGCTGCTTCCTGTGTGGCTGAAGGGGACCAGGGGCCTACTGTGTCCTCCCCCTGCCCCAGGTGCTACCCTTGGAATCAGATGTCCTCTGGGCAGAAAGTGGGGCTGGGTGGGAGATGGGAGGGCAGTGGGAGCCAGCACCCCCAGCCCCCCCATCACCAGGCCCCCCTGCCCGCCCCAGATCTGCTACAACATCCTGGTCCTGTGCCTGAGGGAGCTGTTCGAGTTCCACTTCATGCAGACGGACCCCAACTGGTCCAACTTCTTCTACGACCCCCAGCAGCACAAGGTGAGCCCCCAGGGCAGGGCACGTGCAGGGGCCTGAGAGCTCCGCAGGAGCTGGGGCTCCGAGATCTGGGGTCTCCGCTCCCACCTGCAAACCTCCGTTTGGTGTCACCCCTTCCCAGGTGGCTCTTCTGGACTTCGGAGCAACTCGGGAATTTGACAGGTCCTTCACTGACGTCTACATCGAGGTGGGCTCAGGGTCTGGCCTTGGCCTGTGCCGTCCTGAGGCTGGGGCAGGGTGTGTGGGGAGTGGGAGGGAGGCTGACCGGGCTTCTGTCCTGTGTCCCCACCTGTGCTCAGTGTAGTGACAATGGGTGAGGCCACGGCCCTGTCAGGCTCACAGCCCTGGCTGGGACCTCCAGGCCAGGGGTCCAGAAGGGATAGTACAGACATGGGGTCAGCAGCACTGGGGGGAAGAGGGCCAGGCGGGCACTTGTGGCCCTCAGCACCTCCTCTGTTCTGCCCACGGTGCCCCTAACCAGATCATCAAGGCCGCTGCAGACAGGGACAGGGAGGCCGTGCTGAAGAAATCCATAGAGATGAAGTTCCTCACTGGCTATGAGGTCAAGGTGAGCTCCCGTGGACGCTGCAGGCCCACAGGCCTGCTGCTCCAGGCGCGGTTCCCAGGGGCCTGGCCTGAGGAGGCCGTCTGCTGGGTGGGTTGCCTCCCCTGTGTGTGTGTGGGGGGGATGGCGGGGGGTGGGCAGTGGACTCCTTGTTCCTTCGAAATCCTAAGCAGAAGCTCAGTTTACAAATGGATGAAATCAGAGGTGGCAGCCCCCTCAAGTGTCTCCAGAGCCCTAGGTCACCGTGGCATCTGAAAGCTGGGCCTGCCCAGTTGGGTATGGAAGGGACTTGTCATGAAGTTCGTTTTTCCTTCCCTTACCACCGGAGATCTGCATCAGTCACATTGAGCTTCGGGGCTCGGCGGGGCAGCGGGCAGTGTCTCCGTCTCCCAGAAGCAGCCCTTCCCTTGGTGGCCCTGCACCCGCCACCGCAGCACTTCAGACTTGCTTTTGTACAAACTGAATCTGAGAGCCTCCGGGCTGGGCGCACCGTCCCTTTGGTCTCACGTGGAGCCCAGCGCACACCCTGACGCCGCTTTCCTGGCCCGTTGGTTTGAGTGTACACTCCAGTTAACCATTATTCAATCCAGTTAAACGTGAAACCCTCACTGACCTGACCCTCTCCTCGACTTCCAAACTGAGCTTTCAGGGGGTGCTCAGGGCTGCTCCCCCTTCCTCTCCACCTCCAGGCCATGGAAGACGCCCACCTGGACGCCATCCTCATCCTGGGGGAGGCCTTCTCCTCCGAGGAGCCCTTCGACTTCGGCACCCAGAGCACCACCGAGAAGATCCACAACCTGATTCCCATCATGCTCAAGCACCGGCTCATCCCGCCCCCCGAGGAGACCTACTCACTGCACAGGAAGATGGGGGGCTCCTTCCTCATCTGCTCCAAGCTGAAGGCCAAGTTCCCCTGTAAGGCCATGTTTGAGGAGGCCTACAGCAACTACTGCAAGAGGCGGGCCGAGCAGTAGCCGCTCAGTGCAAACTCTCTGCTCCTGTGCAGCTGAAGCCAGTAGGAAGCTGGTGGTGATGACACTCCGTTTCAACTCCTTTGCCCAAGGAGAGAGGGTGGCTGGCTCCGATGGGGAGGGGACGCTGCTTGGAGCCCCATTACCAGTGCTTATCACGGTTTTTATTGCTAAGGGAATATGGGATGAGACATGCCAGAATGAAAATGAACCCTGACTACTATGTCAGAACCTAACCGTTGTTTTATTCACCCTCTCAAATACTCTAGATGAAGATAAAAGGCAATTTTACTCCCTTTTCCTTTTTAGTAACAGGGTTTTACCTAATGTGAATTTTAATCAGAAAACAAAGGCTACTCCCTCCAAATCCTTGCCACCAGAAACAACAGAGAAGCCTTTTTGGATGCTACTGAATGCGTATACGAGGTTTGTGTGTGTATATGTTTCTAGAATGAGATTTGTGTTTTCTGCTCTTTTTTCTCTCCAGCTTGTGACCTGCAGCTGGGAGAAGTCAGGCCTGAGTGTGCCAACCAGTCCTTTTAAGCTGGGGAGGCTCGCGCCTGCACCCTGGCTGGTCACTGCACTTTCTAAGAACTGCCACCCCCCATGGGCAGGGTCAGGAGCAGCAGAAGGGGGCAAAGGGCCAGCTGTTGTCTTCCAGCACCTGCTACAGGATGGTGTGGGACATAAATGTGCAGACGTCACCTGGGTAGACGTGAGGGGCCCTCACAGGCTCTGTTATTTTTTGTAAAATTCTTTTAATTGTCTGATTTACTTGTTTCAATAAAAACAAAACATCCTACCATTGTGGCATTAATCTTTTCATTGGTAAAGGGCTCTGAGCTGACAGTGAGGAGCCCAAGGTCAGTGTCACACTCCATCCTGTCTCCAGGGGCTCCTGCAAAGTTTGTACATGTTCCCAGTGTGAGGCTTTTGGTGCATGAACCTGGAAGGCTTGGTGCACATGCCTTACCAAAGAGCGCGGTGCAGGGAGGAGAAGAAGGGCGAAGGGACGGTGTATGCCACCCCCTAGCCACTCCGCTGCACACCTCCTAGGCCCTACTCCGCACATACAGAAGAGCCGCAGCTCGTCAGGGGCTGTATGTATCTCCTCAGCGTTGGCAACAACTCCCCGTGGGTCCGCACTGGCCTGAGCTACAGTGATACCACTTTAAGAGATCAGCTGAGCAGTACTTCCTGAAAAGTGGCTTTTACTGTGCGTCTGAATTCCCAGGTAAGGGGGGCACTCTGAACATTAGGTAGAGGCCCTTCAAACAGACTGTGAACACCCTGAAAAGTTCACTGGGGTAGATAACTTGGAGAGACTGCACTGGTCCAAAATAGGTTCTAAAGGTAGGCTTTAAGGGTTCTTAAAGGAAAATCTCTCTGAAATTCTGCACTGATGAACAACAGACATGCCCGGCTCTGGGGCAGGATGGCATGGTCTGGGTAGTCTCCCTGACGGCTGTGACCCCTTGAGGGAAAGCCCTGGTGCTCAGCACCACCTGCCGATTCCTTGTTAGAGCATTTCATCCGGAAACTGCAGAATACACATTTTTTTTGCACATGGAACATTCTCCAGAATAGATCACACACTAGGCCACAAAACAAGTTCCAATAAATTCAAGAAGACTAAAGTCATATCAAGCATCTTTTTCAACCGCAGCCGCATGAAACTAGAAATCAGTTATACAAAGAAAACTGGAAAAAAACTACAAATATGTGAGACTAAACAACATGCTCCTAAACAACCAATGAGGATCAAAGAAGAAATCCAACAGGAACTCAAAAACTACCTTGAAACAAATGCAACTTTTCAAGATTTCTGGGAGGCAGCAGAAGTACTTAGTTCAGAGAGGAAATTTCACAGTTACACAGGCCCACCTCAAGACAAGAAAACCTGTGACTCTACACCGAAAGGAACCAGAAAGAGAACAAACAAAACCCAAAGTAAATAGTTAACATCAGAGCAGAAATAAAATAGAAACTAAAAAACAACAGAAAAAATAAAACAGCTGGTTCTTTGAAAGATAAATACAATGGATAAACCTGTTGCCAAACTCATCAAGGAAAAAAGCCGAAACAAAATCATAAATGAAAGAAAAATTACAACACCACAGAAGTACAAAGGGCCATTAAAGAATACTATGGAACAATTATATGCCAACAAATTCAACAGTCCAGAAGAAATAGACAAATTTATGACCTGATAAGACTGAACTAGGAAACCTACAAAATCTAAGCAGACCAATCGCTAGTAGTGAAGTTGAAGCAGTAATAAAACTTCGAATAAATGAAAGTCCAGGACCAGATGGACTTTCTACCAAAACAATCAAAGAAGAATTAATACTTAGGCTTTTTAAGTTATTTTTTTAAAAACCGAAGAGGAAGGGATTCTTCCAGACTCGTTCCACAGAGTCAGCACTACCCTTATACCAAACCAGACAAACACATTACAAAAATAAAAGTAAAAAAATTATAGGCTAATATTGTCGATGAGTATAGACACAGAAAAGAAAACCCTAAAGATTTCACTAAAAAACTATTAGAACTGAAAAATAAATTCCAGATATAAAACTCATATTCAGAAGTTGGTTGTAATTAATGATCAAAAGGAGAAATTAAGATAATCCCATTTATAATTGCATCAAAAAGTATAACACCTACGAAGAATTTTAACCACAGAAGTGAAAGATGCGTACTCTCAAAACTACAAGACGCTGAAGAAAAAAACTGAAGATACAAATATATGGAAGCATATACTGTGCTCATGGACTGGAAGACTTAATATCACTAAAATGTCCCTATATTACCTAAAACAATCTACAGATTCAATGCAATCCCTATCTAAATACCATTGGCATTCTCAGAACAGCTAACCCTAAAATTTATAATTTATATGGAACCACAAAAGACCCTGAATAGCCAACGAAATTTTGAGGTAAAAGCGGGGGGAGTACCACATGCCTTGTTATCGAAATATACCATAAAGCTACATTATTCAAAACAGTATGGTACTGGCATAAAAACAGATATACAGATCATTGGAATAGAGAGCCTAGAACTAAACCCTTGTTTATACAGTCAATATACAAAAAAGGAGGGAAGGACACACCATATGGGGAAAAGCTAGTAGTTTCAGTAAGTGGTGCTGGGAAAATAGGATACATGCAAAAAAAAACACAAACAAACAAACTGGACCACTTATTTACACCACATACAAAAATAAACTGACAATGGATTAAAGGCTTAGACCTGAAACCATAAAACTCCTAGAAGAAAGCACGGGCAGTAAACTCTGACATCACCCTTAGCAGTAGCTTTTTGGATATGTCTCCTCTGGCAAGGGAAACAAGAAAAACAACAAATGGGACTACATTAAACTAAAAAGTTTCTGTACAACAAAGAAAACCATTAAGAAAAAAAGACAACCTATTGCATGGGAGAAGGTATTCACTAACTGGTAAATACCTTCTACATCTGATAAGGGGTTAATAACCAAAATATATAAGGAACTCATACAACTTAACACCAAAACACAAACAATCCAATTAAAAAATGTGCAGAGGACCTGAATAGACACTTCTCCAAAAAAGACATACAAATTGCCAATAGACATATGAAAAGATGCTCACTGTCACTCATCATGAGGGAAACACAAAATAAAACCATAGTGAGGTATCACTTCACACCTGTCAAAACAGCTATCATCACTAAATCAACAAAACACAAGTGTTGGTGAGGACGTGGAGAAAGGAGAAGCCTCGTAAACTGTGGGTGGTATTGTACGTTGGTGCAGTCACAATGGGAAATAGTATGAAGACGGCTCAAACAATTTAAAAGAGTGGGTATTTATTCAAAGAAATCCAAAACACTAATCTGAAAAGATACACACACTCGGTTCATTGCAGCATCATTAGTGACATAGCCGAGACACAGACGCAATCTGGCAGCGCCAACTGTTACAGGTAGTAGGAGGTTTTGACCAGAAGAGAGGACTTGACAGCTGCGAGAGAACCAACTGCACACAACTCTTACCTGAGCTGGGGGAGGAGCAGAGAGTCCTGGATGGAACTAACCCATGTCCTCCCGAAGTGTACGGAGGAAGCCTGGACACAGCGGGGGACCTGCAGGGAGCGGAACCCTACAAGATGAAAGAGCTGGTCACCTTTTCTCCGTTCCTCAGACTTTTTAATCAGGGGAAAAAAGACACAAAGTACTCAATTCTAACAGTTCCCCGTTTTATTGCAATACATCAAAGTCTGGTTAATATTAAGTGATACCGACATAAAATATTGGCGAGGAGTCTTCTGTTACATTTTTGACTATCCCACCTTAAATATTTCTGTGCAAAAGAATCCACACCGCTGTTTGGTAGCAGAGAATCTCTTACAAACTTCCCTAAGACACCGAGGGCAGAAAACCAAACAAGATGAAATGAGGAAGTGATGAAAGGCCAAAGCAGTATCTTTCCCCTTCCCTATGCACATCATTTGTCCGCATTATACTCGAAACAAAAAAATGATTACACCTAGGCCATGCAAAACTGTACAATAATATTACAATGAGAAAAAGCCCTAAAGAACTTAGGAAACAAATGATATTACACTATCAAATAAAAAGGCAGGTCATTTTGTTTTCATGAAATTTCAGGGTTGATTTGGTTCTGTCAACTTCCCCCCTCGCCCCCACAAGGACAGGGTTCTGTGTGCCAGGGCTGCCCTGGGGAGGACGAGAGGCCTGGCCTGCTGGCCGGTGCCGGGCTGGGAGATGGCGCTCTGGTGAAGCAAGGGACTCCGCAGAAAATGCTGGACTTGAGTGACAACTAAAGTCATAACAAGGAAAGAGGTTTCAGAGATGGGCTCAAGAAAATGTCATGAGAGGCTGGGCGTGGGGAGGTGGGGAGGGAAGTGCCCGTTACTTCCCTGCTGTGCCCAACAGATTTGGGGAGTGGCAAAGTGTGACCGCTGTTGAGTGTGCCACCCAGTCCAGAAAGTCGACAGTGAGCATCCCAAGGCCCCGTGCAGCCGAGACCACAGGGTGCGATCACGGCCAAAGGCAGGCAAAGGCTCTTGCTGTACGTGGGGGTAGAGGATGTCTGCCTAGCCCTGCTCTGGCTCTTCTCTAAGGTACCTGAGTCCACATAGATGCCAGCTGGGCTCTCTCACAAGTAGGTATGGCCGCTGAGAAACAAAATGACATGATTCTAACAACGTGGAAAGCAGAGGAAGGCTGAGAGCCAGCCAGGGAATGGCAGATTGTTGCTGTAAACATAATATGAATTTCAGAGTCTTCCCTGAAGCTTGGGTACAAGAACTAATTGGAAAGGTAGAGAGAGGCCCTTTTCAGTTGCGTATCTCATAGCCTGAACACTGTGCTCTCCGGAAAAACAAGTCACTAAGTTAGCAGGGTGTGTGCTGTGTGCCTATTCACACATAATTAAAGAAGTGAAATATACTTTAATATTTACTTGATAAGAAGGAAGGCTTCTGTTTTTGGTAAAAAGAAATATATATGCATATACATAATTTCATACACCCAAAGCACATGACAAGATTAAATTAGAATTCAAGGGTCGACAACAAACTGACTGGATGTTAATAGCACCAAATACCAACACTTCAGCTTACGTCAAAAAGGTCCCTTGTTTACTTTTCCTTTCTGCTGAGAACTGAGTCCCCGCTGCCATGGACATTTTAAAATGTCCTCCACAAAAACAGGGGTGACCTCAGACGACACAGAAACCTTCCCGTGATCCGGGCTACTGACCCCTCTGAATGACCACTGTTTCCCATTCCCCTGGCACCCGTCCCCACCTTTTCCAATCATTCAACTTGGAAGCTTCTGAAGGTGCCTGCTTTGTGTTGGGATGAAACCGGTAGGGTGATTATTATCTCGGGGGCCTGCCGAACCAGAACCCCGAGTCCTGCTGTTAGAATCTAGTCCCGTGTGGGGCCAGTACCACGCAGGATTGCTACAGAAAGCTCAAGGGCTGGGTTGCAACCCACCAGGTTAACAGGAAGGTGACAGCCTGTGAGCCTGGCAGCCAGAACAAGCTCACTCTCATCTGCCCTGTTGGGAGGCTGAAGGGTACGACTCGCGAGTGGAGTCCAGGCTTCAGTAGGGTTATATTTTGATCCTAAAAGCATCCTTTAAAAAGTAAGCACCTACAGGCAACAAATATTCACTTAGTTGTTCAAGAGATAAAGTAATGACTCGGTACAGAGTCCCAGTGAAGAGAAGCAGGTGGCAGCCACGTGAGGAAGAAGCAGTGGGGAGGAAAGGGAGGGTCAGGAGGGGACGGGCGGGTGGCCAGACACTTGGCCACTGGCTGGCTGGTTGCTTCCCTCCTCTCCTGGGAAATGCCAAGTTTAAGGAGCTCCCAGAGTCATATGGCAATAACCCAACTCAAGGTCCAACCCTGGATACCGGAGGTGCAAAAGAGTCTTCCATGACACTTCTTTTCCAAAAGCAAAAAAGATCTGGGAGATTAGAACTACACAGTAAGTTAGGCCCAACCAAAGTAAAACTGTCAAATTTGAGTGAGTCCCTAGCTCAGAACGTCTAAATGTCAAAGCTTAACGTTATTATTTTTAACTTCTCTACTGTAGCCTTCTGCGATATAATCCTCAAACAGGATCTTTTCTCCCGTCACTGAACCTCAATGACCTTCTCCAAGAGCAGCACCAACTTGGAAGCAGGCTAGGCTTCCTGTGGCCCGCAGTGTTCCAAAAGGTGGGCACAGCTGCCAAGGCCGATGTGAACTCAGGGTGACTGACAGCATTCTGACCCTGCAGCTGCAGGCAAACTCTTCAACTTCAGTTGAAGTTCAAAGAGAGGGAAAAAAAAATCCTGTTTCTAGTTCTCAAATTTAGATAAAAAGAAAAAGAGGAGAGAATTCTCTTTACTTCCACGAGATATGTTTATTTCTATCTCTTTCTCTACTCATGTGCTTACCTGGTGAAATGGCAAGGAAAAAGTTCTGGTTCTGCATCTCGTTTCCTTGTGGTAATTAAAACAGCAGGAATTCAAACGGAAATGTAACTAACGACACAATGTAGCAAATGAGGGGGAAAAGCTTATCTAGTCAACACGGCATGCTGCCCGCGCGCTGGGCAGACCTCCTGCCCATGCCCTGTGAACACGTTCATTACCCACTGCGTATGGGAAAGAATATTTGGTTAAGGCTGTTCAAGTCCTTGCATTTGAGGTTTTCTATTATTTGGTAATTAAACCCCTTTCCCAGGCTTATCTGAGGAAGCTGGCACCACACAAAACAGACTCCTCCCTGAGACGCTGGCTCATCTGGGGGACAGACACCTCACTGCCACTAGGGGGTGGGATTAGCCCAGAAAGAAAAGCACTTCTAAGACCCTCTCTTGGCCCTTCAGAAGCCACCGAGTTCCTCCTGTCGGATGGAAGGGATCAGAAGGTAACAAAACTGCATTTCTACTTTCATCTGCAGAAGGTACCACCGTATCAAATACGAGAAGCGTGGCTCAATTCTACTAGAAAAAGAAAGGTCTTAGACAGAAGGAAATCTGCCGTGTGATGCTGTTGCTGAAGAGGCTTCAAAGGTCCCAAGTCTGGTGCCCAGTCGCATACCAACCCCACGACACTGAAGTCCGCACGTTTCCCTGCAGCTCCCAGGAGACTGGGCCCTGCCTCAGCTCGAGGACTAGGCACCAAAGGGAACCCTGATTCCTCCCTCTCTCCCTCTGCAAGCGTCGGCTCGAGGCCTTTCTGCTGTTTAAATTACTTAGCTGGAAAACAGACAAAAAACAACACACTTCTTTAAATTAAATGCTCTCTTATATATGCATCCATCTTTCACTGAATACAAGATGCTTCTTTTCACTATGTACATTCAGTATTTAATCTCTACATTTGTGTACTTCTTTAAACTCTGCGTCGTAGTAAAATAGGCATCGTTTTTGTTAATAAGGGCTGACTGGCAACGACCAGGTCGACACGCACCACGGGGGCGGACAGGACCCACCCGGGACCCGGTGCGCCGTCGGGGGGACTGCACTGAGACGGGCTCGAAAACAAAGTCGGTCTAATCCTACCGTGGCGCTTACCGCTTTGTGTCATCGGTCTACTGAAGCTACCGTTGGGGGAGGGCGCGGGTAGAATACTATGGAAAGCAACTCTAAGGTATGAAAGGAAGTCAGTGTTAGTCTAAGCTGTTCCGCGAACGTCTGCCTTTATGGTTGTTGCTGTGAAGCGGAGGGGCAGGGCCTGGGGGTCACAGTCACACTCTGACTCCCGCCGGCCCTGGCGCCGCCGGCAGAGGCGGAGGGAGGGGAGCGGCTCGGTCCGTCTGTCGGGGCTGGGGCGGGTCACGGGTCCCAGGTCCCGCGGTCCGTGCTCTCCAGGGAGAGGCTCTTGGTCTTCCGCGGGGACGCCGGGCTGGGCGGGCTGCTCAGGTTGGAGCTGTTGGAAGCGGTGGAATGCCTCGGAGAGTCGGAGTCCTGCAGGCCAGAGGCGGTGTCGGCGCCGGGCGAGGGGCGGGAGGGCCTCAGGCGACCACCAGCACCCCCCGCCCCGACCGAATGCCCCCGTGGGACTTTTCTCCTGTCGGGACAGGGCCCTTCTAAGCTAAGGGACACAGATCATCACAAACGCCCACGGGCCTTTGGGGATGCAGGTCACGCTCCCGCAAAGCCACGGGGACTCTGCGACCGAGCGGGACACGGGAGTCTGCGACCGAGCGGGGCTCTGCCGCGGAGGCTGACGGTGCGCACGCCGTCCCCGGCACAGGGGCTCTCCGGCCCGCCCCGGACGGCGACCCACGCGGCACTCACCTCCCCGTCGTAGTCCCGGGCCGGGGTGTCGCTTCCTTGGTCCATGCCTCCGGAAGACAGCGAGCCCTCGGACGGGGAGGGCAGCGGCTGCCGCTTGGCGCTGTAGCTTCCGCCGGAGAACTCTCTCTTCAGCGCGCTGCCGTTCTGTGCGGATGACCCTGCGGCGGCACAGCGCGGGCCGGTGGGCACCCGCCCCTCCCCGGAGCGCATCGCCCCTGCGTCAGCCGTGGGGACACCCGGGGAGTGGCCGGCGCGTGCTGGCCGCGCCCGGACCGCCCCGCTTGCTGGACAAGGCCCCACTCGGACGAGACTGCCCTCGAGTCCTTCCCGCCGCCCGCCTGCTCCTCGCGCACGGAGGGGCCTGCCCGCACCGGGCCCGGCGCACCGGAGGGGCTCAACGGCCGGCCGAGCGCCGGGGAGCACAGAGCACCTCCCCGAGATGAAGGCCACCCCGCCTGCCGCGTTACCGCCACTTCGCTTCTAGAGAACGCTCACAAAAACCCGAAGGAACCTAGGCAATTTCATCCTGCAGGGCCAAATCCCGGGATACAAAGCTCTTAGCATTCCCTGTCATTTTACATTTTTTGCTTAAAAATGTTTTCATCTTGCTGAGCTTCAATATTAAGACCACTGGTCATAAAATATGTTCAGGTACAAACTATTTTAGCTTTTTGCTGGTTTAACAAGTCTCAATTTCGTGGGGCTTTTTACATTAAGAATCCAATAAAAAAACGTCAAAAGACGACTGGTAAAGCTTATATACCCAGTGGCCACCAAAATACTGAAGTCACTTCGTGACCCGAGAACCCGCCCAGCGAAGGGCCGCCCTCGGCGCGCCTCCGGCAGCGGCAGCTGCGCATGCGCGGGCACCGACGTCAGTGTCTGCGTGACCAACCACCAGCGCGGCAGGGAACGCCGCAGCCTCGGGAAGCTCGGCTGGGACACCATCCAAGGCCACGGGCAACACTTAAGGCAGTCGACCGACGGCTTTTAAATGTGAGCCTGCACTCCGTGCGACCTGATCCTCTCACAGACCGGTCGTGGGGAAGGAATTGATCACAATTCCATGTGATCAAGGAATTACCAAAGCCCTCAGTGAACTCCGCGAGATGAAACTGGAATTTTGAAGTCAGCCGAGTGTTCCAGCTGTGCCGCCCTCTCATTCCGAGGTGAGCGGCCTGTGTCCTTCTATTCAGACGGACAGTGCCTCCGGCACACCCTGCCCCCTCCCTCCCCGTAATGGAGCACAGTTTCCTCTCCCGTGGCCGTCAGCTCAGGCTTCTGTACAGAGGCCAAGAAGAGACGCTGCCGTTTGGAGTGGAAAACAGGCCAACGACAGGCACTGCGAGGGCCTGAATGCAGGTACTCGTCAGGGTGGCGCTGCCCTCTGCACCCTGGCGGGAGAGTTGGTACCTGATAGGTCCTTAGAAATGGTTACTGAATGAATGGTGACTCTTATCTTGCTTTTGTGGCAAAAGGGTAGATTCTTGAGCTCGTCCCCACCCTCTCTCAGTTACTCAAACAGGCTGATGTTCTGGGGGGGCTTTGGGGCCTTTGTGCAGGTCCGGGATGCAGCCGGCCCCTCGGAGAGTGGCAGGAAATCTTATCACCGCCTGCTCCTGCTCCAACAGGACAGCGTCCTTAACTCCTCCCCTCGCCTGCCTTCCCACAACTAGTTCATCTCAGGAGTCTTAGTTTCTGCCTCCGGAAGTTTATCCGGAGACCGTTTCCTCTCCTCCTCCTCCACGGGTCCCAGGCCCCCTGCAGCGCACCTGGCCACTCTGCCAGCCAGCCCTGGGGATGCACACCGCCGGCCTACTCTCTGTGTGGCAGCCTGGAGCAAAGTGGATATACGTCCTTCCCTACTTAAAATTCTTCAAAGGCTTTATGCTCCTTAAAAAAAAAAGTCTCACCTTGTTCTCCAAGACCCTACTTGAACTACCTACCCACCTGGTGCGCTTTAGTTTCTGTCACTCCCAACAACCACCACCAGGGCCCCCGCCACCCCCAGCCCCCAGCCTTCTGTCCATCACACAGGACTGAAAGGTGACTGCATCTCTGGAAGAGGACTCTATTCGTCCAGTTCTCGGCAGGAGTTCACACCGACAGCTGCCCCTGGTTGGCTCTGTTGCTGCACCCCGTTTATTCCCTGCAGATCCCCATCAGCACACTTTGCAGGGTGACTGGTCTGTCTCCGAGTTGGCCTGTGCTCTAAAAGGGCTCCTTGACCATGTGCATCACACCCACACTGCTTACTGGGCATAGCCAGCAGGGGCCGTGACGCTGAGGCCTTCTGGTAATGCATGGGTGCGCAGGGGCAGCCCAGGGTGCGACCCACCTTCCTGCAGTCGGGGCCACTTACTTGCCGACAGGCCACTGCTGGCGCTCATGGAGCGACCCGGTTCAGGGCGGGACTTGGTGATCGATGGAATACTGACTGAGCCACTGAATACTGTCCGACTTTCCTGAGGTCGAGGGTTCTACAAACAAGAGGAAGAAAATTCGTCAAGCAGACAGAAGCTGATGTTCTGCAGACATGTCTATTTTTCACTGTAATTTCAAGAACAAAATGATCTTGACCAGAGCAACCAAGAACAGGGAACAGATAACACAACCCCTTCTGCCCACAAAGGTACTGAAGCCCTAACAAAGGAGCCCTCGGCCCAGACAAGAAGTGCTGATCCTTATGCTCACTGAAACACTTATCCACAAATAAGAAATTGTTTTGTTGGGAGAACAGTAACAGTTACTTTGTTAGAAGTGACAGTGAATGGTAGAATTACAAGGACATTTGCAGATGAGTGAAACAAAGCTTTTACTATGTATGAGATTCTTCTTTGCTTAGGATAATTCAACAGCTGAACAATCCCATTTGGAGGAGAATCAATTAAGAGTAAATTCCTTCAAGCAAATGTTTCACTGGCATGAGAGACGTGCCTTCACATGTTCCCAGCCCCAGTCACCGGGCATCCTTGCTACCTCACACAAACAGAACGGATTCGAGTCATGCACAGAACTTTTACACCAGTCACAGCTTACGTGAAGTGATTTAACTTTGGAATACTGGTTTGAGAAGTCTTCCATCTAATGAGCGAATGGTTTTTCCAAGATGTCCAAGGTAGGTAAATGCGCCACAGGGTGACTGGCAAGCCATACCCCCCAGAGAAGTGGTGTGGGGGACGAGCTGCCTGAACACGGCTGGGAACATAAGCCTGTGGCCGCCTCGGCAACTCTGATGTTCTGAAACCTGAAGGGCTGTCAGGGCTGACAGCTGGAGGAGATTATGGCAAAACAAGTAATGCAGAGTCAAAGCCAGCCCTGCAACACGTGCACTGACACCACTTGGAAAACTCCAAATCACACATTTTGCAGAATCACACACACTGTAAGAGAGGTGGAGGGCTGGCTGGCTGGCCCCAAATTCAACTGCAGTGGTTTTGGTTCATGTATCAAATTTGCAAAGTCCATGTAATTCCTAGTGTTATTTGTTAAAGGCAAATGCTTTACTTTTTTCCTCTAAAAAAAATATGAAGGGGAACAGTGCTAATATTTCAACATTCACGCATCTTTTGGAGCATCCCTGCAAGATGCCAACGACATGCATGCCAGGGAGCAAAGGAAAGCGTGGGAGGCAGGCACTAGTGGCTCCAGCCCTTACACCCTTACCACTCTGGCTACCAGCCTGCGATACACTGGTGCCATCCTTTTCTACAAAACAAACCTGCCCTGAAGCAAAAGGGCAAAAAACGAAGCCTATAAAAAATATATCAGCTCTTTAGTGACACTGAATGTTGAAGTAATAAAAGAATATTACACAGAAGATACGTTTTATTTTTAAAAATCCCAACAGTTTATCATTCACTCAGCTATAGTTCAACGTCACTATAAAGTGACATGAAACCTAACCTGCTGGTCCCTTTCATTTCATGTACAAGTATGATTAAGATCAGGGTAAAAGTTCCCCCACCAGCAGTATTTCTATTTATAAATGATGAAGTTAGCAACATTTCCACCATTTTTTACATGAAAAATTCTGACTGATTTATACAACACTGCTCTAGGATCACTAAGGCATATTTTGTCATAAATAATTATTTTGTTAAATAAGATACATTATACTTTTAGGTCAGTGACATTTAAAACATAATTTAGAATAAATTTAAAACACAAAATATGAAAACAAACATCCCACAGCTAGTTTTACTGGAAAATTAATTTACTACATATACAAATAAAAAGTTGATGCCCTGATTTCTTGACACCAGAGGATGGATTTGCGTGACCTGATCCGAACATTTTATCTGTAACACTAACAAGAAAACGCTCCCTTGAGTTAGAAGTACAACATGTATCTCTTGGTGGAAACATGGACACTCAGTGGGAACGGGCGCCGGCCCCTGGCCCCCGCTCAGCCCCTGGTTACGACGACCTGAGGCCGAGGCGACGGGCTGCTGGCAGGTGCCCCGTTGGACCGGCCTTCAGAATGTGGTGCAGGCAGTGATTTTTCTCTTCAGTTTAATTCTCTTATGTTGGATCCTGGTTGGAGTTAAAGGCACACCAGCAACTCAAAGATTTGTAAGACTAGCTTCGTTTACTGTAGTTTTTTAATGTTATTCATTAATACTGTTGTATTATATTTTTTGTTTTGGAGATTTTAAAGCTCCGTGACAGGAATTTATTGTAGCTAGAAGGCCCGTGAATAGCAAACACTACAGACTTTAATTTCACTAAATAGAAAACACCTCTCTGAATGAGTTAGGGAAAATTCAGAAATGCTGGGGTCCCTTTCTGTTTGGACGGAATGAAGACCCCCTTGGGGGCTGTTTCTCATCACGGTCTCCGTGATGGGAAGTATTCTAATAAACATAGAAAAACAAAAACCTCCAATATAGTTTCAAAAAGAAAACTCACATCCTCCCCTGTCCTCATCTCTTTCTTCAAAAGAAGAAAGACAATAGGACTTGAAGAAAGAAGAGGAGGAAGAGGAGGAGGAAGAACAGAAATCCAGCAAGAGGGAAGCTGCCCAAAGGGAACGGCTCAGAGAGCGCATCCCCTCGGCAGGGTTACTGAAGCAGCAGGCAGAGGACGGCCACGCGGGTTAGTATAAGTGGACGCCTGACATAGTGGTTCGTACCCTCAGAGCCGTGAGGCTGGGTGTGCCGGGGACAGGGCGCAGACACGGGGGGTGTTCGGGGTTTATGGAGTCAGGAGAGAGAAATTTTTCAGCAGAATTAACAGTCATGTGATAGATGTGCTCAAAGTTGACCGGAGAGGAGATCAGACCAGGGTGACGGTGAGGGGACGGATATGGGAAGCCTGGCTATCGAAACAACCAGAAGGAGAAAAAGGTGACAAGGTAATGAAATGGATTCGCTGGTTACAGGTGACATTTCAGACAACATACATGGAAGAAAAAATGAAGTAAGCATATCACATCAGAAATGAATCCTTAATGAAATACTTTTAGGCCTTAGGGAGTTAAATTTTGTAATCCTCCTGCACCAGGTACTTAAATAGCTAATTTGCACACACGCACGCACGCACAAAGAATCATTCACCCAATAAAATCATTCTCTTCTATTACTGTTGTCAAGTGAGTAGAAACTAGATTTTCAGAGTCATAAGGAGACTCAGATTTTACTTCAGCATTTTCTTATATGACAGAATGAAAACATGGCAAAAATCTACCAAAAACATTAAGGACAGAAAAAGCAAGAATTTATAAAAGAACAAGTGAATCAACAACCAGCCTCACCCTGGAAGTGTTATGAAACTGTTTCTTTAGACACCTAAGGCCATGTCCTAGGTTTTACATATCTGTGATACGAGTTTGCTTTCCTGGTCTTGTTTTCCTATAATAAAAGTGGTAGCTGTGGAACACATTAGTTGTTGGTTTACCTTGAAGCAGCCCAAGTTTGTCTCCAGTAGACACCCAAAACAATTGTTTATTTTTTAACCAGGGAAAAATCTTCCCTTAAATGTTCAGGTGCACTTGAAAAATAATGCAAAGCCAGACAGAGAAAAAGGCCTTCGGAGCCAAGGACTCCTAGCTTTTCAGATAAAACCACTCCTGGATATTTGGGAGCTATCAGCACCCAGCTGCCTTCTCTAATGGGAGTCGGGAGACCCAGCGCTTAAAGAACAACTGTTTCCAGAAAACACTGCATGATTCCCTAGTTCAAGGCAGAGGCTGGTGACTTGCGGGAGAAAATGCTGAATTTCTGTTCTCATGAGCTGACATAAGCTTGCTTTGTTTAAAAAAAAAATCTGGTAAATTATGTATGCTTAAAAAAAAGGCTCCTATAAAGGATAAGGTTTTAAATTTAGAAATGTGAATGATATCAGTACTTTCTAAGGTTATTTCCAAAAAGAAAAAAAACTAATGATGTAAATGTACATTAATTTTAAGAGACAAAAATTACTTCTCAAAGCTCTATGAGGTCACTGAGCCAGAAATATCATTTATTGTCAATTTAGGAATGGGTAAGAAAGATGTTACATGTTAAATCTTCTACAGGTAAAACATTCTTACTGCATTCAACTGGACATAAATTTGTCATTTATTACCAGTATCCACTTAAGGAAAAAGTTATTGGCATAAAGAAAAATGAATACAGCACATACTTCTAAGACATACGCGCTGTTTTGACTATTTATATTCTCTTGTCTCACTAAGATATGCATGAAAGGCTCACATCTGATACAGGAGGTAACAAAAAAAAAAGACTCTTCCTACCTCTTCTACATTCACAAGGCAAACAAGCCTAGTTCAGAATCATTTTGGTGGGAGAGAAACAGAATCAAGCTTTCAAAGACATCCAATAAACTCTCTAAGCTTCTCAGTATTTCATAGGGAAGCGATACAGATTTGAACAAGTAAAACAGAAACGTCGGGGGTGTGTGCTCTTTACTTGGATGACACAACTTAGCTCTGGTATTTGAAAACTCTTCTTCTATATGCTAACGTTACACTATTGATCCATCTCCATTTTTGTAAATAGTTCATTAATACACGTAATCCCATTTCGGTAGAAAGGACATACTGAATTCTGAGAATATATGACAGCGTACAAGCTTTTCAGTAAAGGCAGGCCCAGGCACGCACATTGCCATTGAGTTTACCTATCTGCCCCAGGGTGAGCATGGCTCTGGTAGACAGTGTGTCCAGAAACATGTGCCAGGAGAGCAAGTGGATGCCTGTGGAAGACCCACCTACTTGATGCCTGTGGAAGACCCACCTTGTATGCCCTTTGCTAGTGAAAGGCAGAAGAGCCAGGGGAAAATAAAATGAGACATTACTGTAAAAAAACAGGAACTCACACAAAATCTTTGATGCAATACATGTATAGGTGAACAGGTTTCAAAAATTCACACCAGCTTCCTGTCCTGGAAATACAGAAGTGCATACATGGCAAGAAAACAGGAAAGGAATAGGAGGAACATTAAAAATTGCCAGGGCAAAAAGTCACTGAAGTTAATGACAAAAAGCACCAATGAGGAGGTCATGGGTCCACAGACTTGACAACAGCAAACCCTGAAAATCCAGTGGTCTGATGGGAGCGCACGGCCAGCTCTGAAGGCCACATGCCCCCAAGTCGGGGGGCAAACCTCTGGCAAGTGAGATCTGAACTTGCTGTGCTTAGTAATAAAGCCTGGGCTTTATTTGGAACAAAAAGGGGAAACATTTCTCTCCCGCAGAAACATGGAGTGAGGAGGTGAGCTCTGATATAAAGGTTCATACAATGTTGGGAATCCGACGTTCAGCATAGGTGTGCTGACTCAGGTGTACGGGGACCAAGTCTTACGGGGTATGGAGGTCTAAACAACCCTGGAACATTAGCAAATGGATTTTTCACCTGCTGGCAGAAAAATACCAAGCAGAAAAATATTTTTTTAAAGATTTTATTTATTTATCTCAGAGGGGAAGGGAAGGAGAGAGGGAGAGAAACATCAATGTACGGTTGCCTCTCGTGAGTCCCCTGCTGGGAACTGGCCTGCAACCCAGGCATGTGCCCTGACTGGGAATCAAACCGCGATCGTGTGGTTCGCAGGCCCGTGCTCAATCCACTGAGCTATACCAGCCAGGGCCAGAAAAATATTTTATTAAGTCCTAAAACTATTTCACCTTAAGATACTGTAACATGTAGAATATTATTTATTCAAAAATTTTCCTCTTGCTATGCTGTTGAAATACAAGAGGAAAACTATATTTTTTTTTGTACAACAAAATGAAGCAAAAGTGAAAGAAATTAATTTCAAAAGACAATGCCCACTAAAGTCTTGTTAAGTACTGAATTTTGTATTGCTGATGTGCTGCTTTGCAACACGTTTGTTGTAAATTTGTATCTTCCTATCCCTCCACAATGCTAACTATATATGAGGTGTTGAAAAGGTATTTATTAACTAAATTTTAAAAAGTACCATTAAAATACTACATGCCACTTCATCTATCACATTGAAGCTATAAATACGTTCACATTTCGACTGTTTATCATAATTAAACAAATTCCCTCTCTTAAGGTACTTTTTGCACCTGGCTCGGTAAGATAACTCCAGAAGGAAAAAGGAGAGAGGCTTTGTGCAGCTACATTATGTTTCCTTCTGAGAATAAAGGAAAAGCAGACTGAAGACTGTAAGCAAATGTTCAGGATGGGAAAAGAACAGAGAGAAGTCTGAAATCCCAGCCCCAGGCAAAAGCTGAAAAAACAGCATAGCTTAAAAATTTTTTTTAAATCCTCACCCAAGAATATGTTTTTACTGATTTTAGAGAGAGAGGAAGGGGGGTAGAGAGAGAGAAACACTGATGTGAGAGAGAAACATCAATCCGTTGCCTTCTAACTGGGGACTGAACCTGCAATCTAGGTATCTGGCTTGACCAGGAACCGAACCTGCAAACTTTTGGTGTATGGGACCATGCTCCAAACAACTGAGCCACCCAGTCAGGGCAGTATAGCTTTTAAATATAACAGTTTAATATTTAGACTCAGCCTTTATTTATGTCCAATATTTTTAGCCTAATATTTATGCTTAGCTTTAAATTTTTTAGTTTTAATTACTATATGAAAATTAGCTATACTCTTTTTGTATAATTTCTTTACATTACCCAGCAGAGCTAATAAAAATCCCCGTTTCAAAAGGATAAGTAACTATTATGAATGATCGAACTCCCTAAAGGAAGGAGCATTACTGCAGCCACGTAACAACGTCTTAGGGATGATGAAAACGACAACGGAAAGAATAGCACATTCATTCTTTCACAAGCAGGGCCAACCAGTTAACTGGGATATCTAAAGTGAGGAACTTGGGCCCAAATGAATGCACATCACTTTTTTGTTTCTCCCATGAAATACATGCAAAACTACCTTTAAAGGTTTGCTTTTTTTTTACTATAAAAAACTGGACTGCACACCAAACTTTATTACCTATCACTTTTTCTGCCTAACAGAAAGAGCTGTGGGTCAAAACTCACAGACCATCTCCCAAATTGCCACAGTATATAAGGCACACTTAAAATTCTGTGCAAAATCTAGATGTTATCACCACTGATCAACAGGGTGATGCTAAAGGTTCAATAGCATGTCGAGAACACTCTGATACTGAAATGTTAAGTATAAATAGAGCATACTAATATTCTTAATCTCAACACAATAGGTCCAAGAATCCAATCTTTATGTTGTTAAAAAACAACATGTAAGACTGACTTTGCCTTTTTAATGTAAGACTGACCACCAGGCAAAGGAAAACGATTTGACCACAATTAGCTGACAGGTGTGACCATTAACAGCCACGCCAATCCGGCTCTCTGGGTGGAGGTGGGCCAACTCTATGTACTCAACTGCTAAACTTCAGTGAGTTGGTAACCGAGTTCTGAATCTTGGTACAAATCCCCTTCAGATCTGGCAGTTTATTGTACTAGCAATAGTAGATCTGGGTATGGGACAAGTTTATAGGGGAGGCAACTAAACAAGAACATGTTGTGTTTGGCTTTTGATAAATGTCCAAATCTTAGGTTTTTCTCATCAGGTACATCATCATGCATTTTGTATACATTGTGATATATTGAGATAAACATTTCCTCATTATCCTAACATATCCCTTTAAGTAAGCCTTGTATGGATCTAAGCACACACAGCGTGTACACACACACACCCATTTACTCTGACCCCAATTCATTCCCACGCCCCCACCAAGCCTCTCACCATGGGCAGGTCTTTCAGGATCTGTATTCCGTCCCCGGGGCCCATGTGTGCTATGTGGTTAAAATTGGTTGGGTTAGAAATCAGTTTATTTCTCATTTCAGGATCTCGGAGCATCTCTCTGTAACAGAAAACATGTGTTTAGACACTTTCCATGATCGAGCTACATAACTCTAGAAACAAATTACGGATACTTTACTTTTCATAAAAACAAATGTGAAATCATGTTAATACAGATAGAATTAAAATAATAGAATATACTCAATTAAAATTTACTTAGAAGGCCCTGGCTGGTGTAGCTCAGTGGATTGAGCTACAGTGGGCCTGCAAACCAAAAGGTCACTGGTTCGATTCCCAGTCAGGGCACATGCCTGGGTTATGGGCCAGGTCCCCAGTGGGGGGGCGCACAAGAGGCAACCACACATTGGTGCATTGGTGTTTCACTCCCTCTTTCTCCCTCCCTTCCCTCTGTCTATAAAAATAAATAAAATCTTTAAAAAATTTACTTAGATTTGTTTTACACTTTAAGTAAAAGACCTTACAATTTTTAGTGGGAAAATGGAGAGGATTCTTTTAGCAAAAGACATCAAAGAAGCTCTGTTCTATTTTACAAGTAATTCTGAACATTTACGTATGTCTTAAAATAATTGATAACACTTAGAAATGTTCTTACATGTAACTGAAAATACCACAAGCCTCTTTCTGTTTGCTCATAAAGAGAACAGTTAATATGAAGTTCTTAATAGTAAACACAGGTTTACTATTATGCACAGGTAGGTTCTATGTTTATATTGTAACAAGGTTTGGATTCTAAAAACCGTCACTACTCCATATACACAGAGAAATGAATCAAAATATGGTACTTGAATCTAGTTCATGCATCTTGGAGAGTGTTAATGAAAACTGTCCTGAGGTGCACATTCATCGCTGCAGCTTTTAACACTACAGGCGGAGGACAGATTTCTCAGAGATCCAATTTTCAATCGAACGCAGTGTCACCAGCAGCAGCCTTTCCCACGCCCCAAGCACACGTGGGAGACTCGGAGAAACCAAGTCTCTACCTCCTCTGTTGCATCCTCTCCTCTTCTGGGACTCTGAAGGAGTAACGCCGCTTGTTGTTAATATTCCTCACCATTTGTTTCCGACTATTATCTGTGGTTTCAGGAACTACTAGTTCATCTCCTTCTGTTAAAAAAAAAATACAGAACAACAATGTCTTCTGAAGTGCTTAAAATGCTTTCTACCCATTCATCTCTAAGACAGTAGAAACGTTAACCAATCGTGCGAGTATAATATATGTAATTCTAATTTTTAAAAGTTGTGTGTTGATCATAGCAAGTAAGCAATAATTTTCAGAACATATATAAACAGATGCTGAAGATAAACATAGATTACAAAGTACACTTTATTTTATTGTAAGCATAAAATTGCACTGTGTTACTAGAAGAAAAAAGTGCAGTCGCCTTGGTGTCCCGCCACTCTGGCTGCCCCGCCCCCAGTACTTGGTGTCCCGTCACTGTGGCTGCCCCGCCCCCAGTACTTGGTGTCCCGTCACTCTGGCTGCCCCGCCCCCAGTAACTGCACCCTATTCTTTCTCCTGGGGACTGGTTTCCATGGCTCGGGGCGTTGAAGAGCTATTGCTAATCTGCACAGTAACCAGGCATGAACGGTAAATTATTCGTGTAAATGAAAACTACCACCATTATTTTTACATCTTAAAGCGCTTTCTTTGCAAGATCGTTTTCTTTGCAATCTGTGAGGTGTACAGTCAGGAAGAGGAGCTGTGTTCCCACCATCACCTTCAGTAGAGGCAGGAAACTGTCACTATTTCTACTCTCCTGATCTCGGGGCGGATGAAACCTGATCACAGACACTAGCAGGCCAGTGCCCACCTTACTCCACTTCAGTTTGAACACACAGAGGTGAACACAACTGCCAGCCATGGGCCCCCACACATGCGGGGGCGGGGGGAGACAGGCTGTAAAGTAGACTGACAGCACACGACATGACGGACACTCTTCTCTAAATGAGACCAGGAAAAAGAAAAGCCAATCTTCTCACGGTTTTAATACCCAAAAAGCTTAAGCGAGAAAAAAGTGGGAAGAAGCCAAATGGGTGGGTGAGACAGAACCAAGTAAGATGATTAGTACAAAAGCAACCGTCCCCTCATCTTAATCACACGGCTTTCCTGGCAACAGACATGAACAAGGACACCATTTTTATAGTAGGTGAGAATGTAAAACACAATTTCAACCTCAGCATGGTGGGGAGGAAGCAGGTCTTGCTGAAGGACAGTGGCAGTGGGGGAGTCTGCAGAGCCGGCGGCTGCAGGGTCACCCTGGGCCCCTGCGAGATGGAGGAGGAAGCAAGACCGAAAGGAAAGGGTCTTTAGGAAACAGGGTTTCCTCCCCTTCCAAAGGACATGACAACTCCACGGAAGGTCTGTCAGGCCCTCCAAGTCCACTCTACTCCTCGCCGAGGGCTGAGAGCTGACAGCACAGGAGAAATCCCCGGTGGAACAGGTCTCACTCAGTGGACACTCTGGGTAAGGGACATTAATATCATCAGGGCCATGCGTGGCGAGGACAGGGTAGGCTCCACCTCCGACAAATATTCGGAATTCCTCTAAGAAACAGACACAAAACTGAGTGTGGGGCCTCAGAAATGAGCTTCATGGTGAGTGAGTCTGTGTCCGAGTGGGAATCACTCCGAAACCTGACCGCCCTCCCCAAGGCCTACGGGGACATCACACCCTGCCCCCAAGTCACCAGTCGGTGTGCCTCGAGACCTCCGGTGCCATGAAGATGCACCAGGGCAGCAAACCTGAAGCCAGTTTGCGGGTGTATTGTAGTATTACCAACAAACTAACTCATGACTGTCTTCTTTTTGATAGTGCAATATACCAATGTATTGGAAGAATATGGGAAAAGAGAAAAACTTAAGATGTTAATTCCACTACCCAGAGAAAAACGGCATAAACATTTTAATGTGTTTTCTTAATGCCATGTATTTTTGCATGTAAATCAATTTAAATCATTTTAAATACATAAGGTACCATGAGCACATCTTCATTAAACACGTCTACCTCAAAACATTGTAACTTGACAAATACCTCCGTTACTCAGAAATGTGTTTCTAAGACATGAGATTTACTTTACTGTATAGAAGAGAGCACTACAATAATATCATAATAATAATCAGTGAGATTTTACCTGTTCATGCCTACTGCGACTAGCAAGCCCCTGACTTATTTAGCTCCCTGGGGACTGTCCCCTAGCTGGGACTCACCTCACACCCTCGGACATTGTCCTCTTCCCCAGGGTTCTCACCCCTCCTCCAGCCACTGTGTGCCACAGCGACCCCCCTGTCCCTGCTTCTGCTGCCTGCGCTGTCCTCAGCACCTCCAGGACTCGAGGCTCGAGGCTAACGCATGGACCAGCAGACGCTTCCTGACGGTCCCAAGGAGGGACTCTGGATGCATGTTCTGATTTTAGCACTGCAGGTCTTGGGCAGGTTCCGCAGCAGGGAGAGTACAGGAAACACACTCAGTCTTACTTTCCTTACTTACCTGGGTATTCCCCAGAAAAATAACGTGGTAGGCCATGCAAGTGGGAACAGAGGGCTTTTCCTCCAGCAGTGAACCCTAATCCACTGAGAGAGTGCGACAGTGGCTAAGGCCATGGACTGGAGTGGGACGCAGCCACGTCTGACTCCGGGACCTGTCCCTCGCTGCGTCCAGGCAGTCAGCTTACAGAGAATAGGCCCACTGACTTCTTAGTGTGCGTGTGCTTACCTGCCATCTTGTTTTTGAAATATATTAATCTAATCGTCTCCAAGCCTAGAAGATTTAATGATCCTTCACTGTTTAAAGGTCGAGCCTAAAATAATAGAAACTAAAATTAGTATTTCAACCAAACCTTCAAAAACTAAATCATAAAACTTTCGGCCCATTTATAAAGACCTTTAGTTTGTCCTTCCCCTCTAAAAGATAGCCTTCTTAGAAAATCAACAAAAAATTGACATTCATTCGGACTGGAAAGGTATAAAATTATCTAATTCGAACAAAATTATAATAACATTTTAAATGAAGACAGTTCTGGACCCAAGAAAAAGTAGAACTACATTTAAACCTTAAATTTGACTTCTTAAGGCTATTAGGGACCCAGTGATCACACGCAGACACCACCACTTCAGCCACCGGACGAATCTCGTTGCACTGAATGCGCACTGGGCAGAGGCAAACGGCGTGACGCCCGGGAGGGACGCCGAGAGCCGGGGACGGAGCAACTGGCTGTCTGCGTGGAAGAAAGGAAGCCCAATCCCGACTTCACACCGTAACAAGAAGTCAGTCCAAATGGACTAAAGACATAAATGTAATAGGCAAAACATTCCAGAGAAAATACAGGTTATATCTTTATGACCTTGAGTTAGAAAGAGGTCCTAAACAACAGTAAAAGGAAATCTAAAGGATAAGAATGATATATATAACTATTGTAAAGTTTGTAACAAAATTTCAGCAAAGAAATACTATTATTATTTTATAAAAATAAGTGTTCAGCAAAATACCATAAAAATTGTTAAGTCATAAACAGAGAACAAATTCACCATAGCCATTACTAACCCTGTATCTATAATACATAAAGAATTTCAATAAACCTGTAAGAAAAAGATGACTAATCAAATGGAAGAATGAGCACAAAGTATGACTAGACATTTCACAAAAGAGAAAATATGAATGAAGAATAAGCATACAAAAGGTTATAAACAATACAGTTAATCGGGGACATGCAAATTAGTGCTTCAATGAGTTACCACTCTGCTCATTTATGAGAGCTATAAAACTGACAACGGCAAGCGTGAGAGGATGTGGGTCAGCAAACACTCTTACACGCTGCTGGTGAAGGGGCAACTGGGACAATGACTTGGGGAAATAATGTGACACCAGCTTGTGAAGCTGGACATCTGACCCCCCGCCCCCGCCCGTGTCCCGTCAAGTCCATTCCTGGGCCTGGGACTCGGAGAAAGCCCTGCCCACAGGCAGCAGCAGCCGCAGGCACACTGCTCGCGACAGCAGAAGCCGCTAACCAGAGAACAGGTGAGTTACGGTCTGTCCGCCCACTTCAGTGTGTTACCCAGTGAGGGCAAAGACCCACATGTCACAACACGGCGGCTGGAACACACAGCTGCGTGGATGAGTCTTAGAAACAGCAAATGCATGAAGTAGGAGGGAGTAAAACTGACCAATATAGTGCTTGGGAGCATTTAAGGAGAGCAAGGAAATGAATAACAGCACTGTGGACGGTGGTTTCCCTGGAGGGAGACAGGAGTTTGGGACGGAGAAAACAACACAGGAAGAGGCGGGGACAGTGGTACTGTTCTGGCTCTGAAGTCAGGTGTGTTCACAAGCAGTCAGCTTTTTGTTAAGCTTCTTAAAGGCCATATATTCTTTCACGTATAGTGTAAACTTTACATAACAAAATTAACAGGAAAAGCTACTTGTAACCAGCCAAAATTTACACCCTGGAGGACTGTATTTAGTAGCTTTATCCAAAGTGGCAGCATTTACCAGAGCTTTATTCACTGATGATGTGGTTCAAATTGAGGAAGACTCTGAAATACAGTCTTGGCCACTTTCTTCTGTTTATTCTTCCAAACCCTGCCCCTAACTAATGACACGTGTTACATACATCTGTACAAAACTATTACTCTCCACTTTTGCAACATAACTGTTCTATTCTACTTGTAAAAGTTTCTGTTTATGTTATCACAGCGAAATGTTAAAGGAAAATATTGTGTTTTACTATGAATATGTGAAATCTTTATTTTTTAATTATGAGATGCTTAAACACTGTTTTGATTCTAATTTTAACCAGTTTTCTAGCCTGTAAATCTACCCTCACAGGATTTTTAAATTGCGTACCATTATATGAAAAACAGTTATAATTAAGAATAATATATACTCTCAAAGCTCCTTAAATTATAGCCAAAGGTAATGCTGACATTTTAGGTTGTAGGATATATTCTAGTTGTTCATTGAAATAATCATATTTTATACAGTGAAACTAAATGTAATACAAATAGTATGGAGTTGAGCTACTTATAAAATTAAGCAGCTTGGTTTCATTTTTTTCACCCTTAGCTAAATCCTAGATTACCAATTACATATTCTGGAAATTGCTGAATTAGTGAAAAATAGCTAAACAGTCATGGTCATACTAGTGGTTTACTTGGACTCATTAATTCGCTGAGCCCACATTCTCATGTTAAATCACCTTTTTGAGTGGGAGCGTCTGAATCCACTCCATGGAATTCACATCGAAGATGTCGACTGCATTTTCGCTGTACACAGAGAGATAGGGTGCATTGTAACCTGGGAGAAGGAGAGGGACTATCAAACCGGAAACTTCTGAAAGGTCTACGTTACATAATTACAGAGTGGAATCTCACCCAAATCCTACTGTTACCACATAACTATACCAAACCTTTCTGAAGTAAACAGAACATCAAGATATTTCACAGCCATTACAACATGGAAGGACTCTGTGGGCACCCAGGGTATACTATTCCCTTGCCCAATACTAGGCCTATAAAGAAATTTCATTACATTGTGAAGTACTGGATTCCTACAGTGTTAACCGATTGACAGTGAAACAAACCTACCAAGGAGAGAAATCTTCAGGTAAGAGTACTTTCTGGTCCCAGATACGAATGCATGATAAAGCACCCAGCACAGTTACATAAATAGGGTAGACCTTCAATACATATTCATTGAAAGAATAAATAAACTGTGACACAAGCAAAGAGAGATGAGATGATTTATCTACACTAAGGTCGTGAATTAAACTTTGGCTGATCTACTCAAAAAAGCCAGATATTTCATAATTCTTATTCTTATTCCATATTACAAGTCAAACTTCGAAAATTATTCTCTGATTAGGTCACAAAACAGCATTCATTCTAAACATGATGCCATAGATAAGAGTATATATTTCAAAAGAAATAAAACGTTAATTATAGTTAAGTCTGGGTTCACAGGGTTGGACGTATTTTTCTTTTCTTCTTTTTAATCTAGATTTTCTGCTTTTTCTGTAACAAGTGTATACAGCTCTCCAGAACTTTCTTCCACTGAAGCTTTTAACCTGACTGACCGCATCTCCGTCGCCCACCTCTCCTGGCACAGGGGAATAGGTTCCACATCCCCCCCTCTCGGGCCTTCTTGGGGAGCTCACCCCAGTGCTGACACTCGCCCCCGTGCTGACACTCGCCCCCGTGCTGACACTCACCCCCGGGGCTCCCTCCCCTCAACACTCAAACACGCTCGGGGCCTCCCACTACAGACAAAGCATTTTGGGTTGGATGCTCCTCCTACCTGTTATATCCTAGCAGTGACGTGGCTCACAACGAGTATCCAAAACTTATCAATGTCTTAGTGTTTCTCAAAAGAGTGTAATGAGCTATTGTAAATGCCTATCTAGATAGAAATGTAAAACTGAGTAAGATGTTATTACACTTACCTTCACATACCTGATTAACTGATTCACTTAGTAATTACTTCTCCAGAAGAAGTCTTACCAAATATTAATAATCATACTGTATTTTTGAGAGCCATAAGATAACTGTTTACAGTTATTCCAGAGTACAACAACATGGGTTAAAAAATCCATCTATGTGAAATTTTCCATAGAAAGATTATTTGCACGTTAATGCTGACATTGTTGGCCTAAGCTTAACTACGCATGGTTACTTTACATAAACAACACAATTGCCAGTAACAGGAAGAACCCTAAGGATGACTTAGGGCTAACCTTTTATCCACCATAAATACATCTAGGAGATGAAGCAGAAGGAAAAGCGCAGAGACAGAAAGACAAGACAGCTGAAAGGAGAGACTCACAACACGAGGAGGGGCTTGCCGGCCACATCAGCTCCTGCTGTCTGGACCTGCGGCCCTGGCAGTCCGTGTACACCCCGATGCTGCTAAAACACAGCAGGTACTCCTTGCTGGAGATCTCGACCGCGCAGATGGCGTCCACTGGCTGGTGCGCAATGAAGGACAGCGTGGGATCGCTGGAGTGGAGCATGCTGTGCGGGCCCCCCTCTCCGTTCAGGGGGCACCGCAGGAAGCCCGACTGGAAGCCCACACAGAGGTGCTCGCCGAAGACGGCCATCCACTGCACAGTGCACGGGACTTGGACTTCCTTGACTTTCCTGTGCCGGGCCTTGCTCTGAAACAGTTCGTAGCAGAGGACCTGCCGTTTCACGGCCACACACAGGCACGTGACGGCTCCATGGCGCACCTTCCCAGAAGTGATGGTCTGACACCCTTTCGTCTCCGCCAGTTTGTGGAACTCCGTCTCGCGTCCGTCCAAGGCTGACACAGGAAAAAGGCGGACGTGACGGTTCCGTCCTGAGATCACAGCAACGAGCTGGTCGTGTGGAATGAGCTCAATCTGATGCACCTTCTTACTGTCGCCAACTCTAATGATTTCTATGCAAGGAAATCATCATAAATCAGATCCAAGATGTTCTGCTTAGTTATTCACTGTATCCCGATTATACATATAAGTCAACTTCTAATAAAGACAGATCTACGCACAGAAGAATAAGAGCTCAGAACTCACAGGGAGAAAGAGGAACACAATTACACCCATTACAAGATAATCTGGCACACCCGTGGTGAACTATGAAATTTAGCACTGAGATTTCTACCCCAGCCAAGAGTTGCTATGTGATAAGGCATGCCAGATCTTAAACAAACAAGCAAACAACCTTTTTACTGGTACTAAGTTCTAGGAAACTTTTACCATGGGGTTTGTATTTTTTAAAAGATGAGTAACTCATATTTCACTAAAAGTATTTGTGTCGGTAATAAACTAATTAAGTTTAAATGCATTTTTTCCCCATAACCTAACTTGATATAAATATAAAACTTAGAACACTGCATTCAAGAATGCTAAATTAAGCCCTGGCTGGCGTAGCTCAGTAGATTGAGCGCAGGCCTGCGAACCACAGGATCGCAGTTCAATTCCCAGTCAGGGCACATGCCTGGGTTGCAGACCAGTTCCCAGAGGGGGACACATGAAAGGCAACCATACATTGATATTTTTCTCCCTCTCTCCTTCCCTTCCCCTCTGAAGATAAATAAATAAAAATCTTTTAAAAAAAAGAATGCTAAATTAAATTGGTTTATTTTTATTCCAGCCAGTATTTAATTTCTCTTGAAAAAACAAAAACTTTATTTGTAATACACTAGGGGGGAAAGCCCAATAATAAACATATCTTAATGACTGTCACTGCTTCTAGTGCTTTTAGAACAATGGAAGAATGAAGTTGTATTTTCTTTCATCTACCTTCTTTAGAAACACAACCAGAGTTCATTCAGAGAACTGTTAAGTAAAGTTACACAAGAAAGACAACACATGTGTGTAGGTTACGGAATTCAGGACGGCTGTTTCTCTTACCGTCTTTGGTGACATGCACAACGAATAAGCCTTCTTCATTGCCCAAGGCTATCCTTTCATGATCTATGTGAGACATAAATAAACAGGAAACATTTTTAATGGGTAAAACTAATAGCTATATTTCATTAAAAAACCCAAATAAATAAAAGTAGCAATAGCATTTTTATTATTAAATTTTTTCCATGTCTTTTAAAGCATCTACACCAATATTCACAAAAAGGAGGAAATGTTTATGCACTAAAGGTGAAAAATCAAAACCTCACAGGAGAGTGCCCCAAATGAGGCCCCATTTCTTGTTTTGGGGGACAAATTTGTGAAAGGCACTTGAACTCAGCTCACCGACCTTTCCATTATTTACTGAAAAGGAACAGGAGAGTCAGACCTGCACATACACATACAGTGAAAATTGAACCCTCCAACACAGGAGGAGCCGTCTCTGGAGGCATTTTCTGTGTGGGGCACTCTGCTGTGTACTACGCTGCCTTTAAACGTCCCCACAACCTTTGTGCGGTAATCAGCATCCACATTTTACAAGGACACTTACGAGTTAAGAAATTATTGTTCTCAGTCACACAAGCAGGGAACAGACAGGCTAAGAGTGAAACTCCAGTACTGCTGCCTTTGCAGAAGAAAATGCATTTGGAAAGTGTGCTTATTCTTGGTTACGGGGAGACAACGCTTCCCACGGCCTGACTCGCTCACTATGCACTGCACCTGCGACGTGACACACATCAGGCTGGACACCGGGGACCCCCAGGGGAAGGCCAGCCCTGCTGACCAGGCAGGTGAGTGGCCAGTCAGGCGCACTGTTGTGGACCCCCACCTATGATCGCAGCGGCCTGGGTGGTTTTGATGAGGGGCAGGGTGCTGTCGTAGGCCTCTTTGGGAACGTAGACTGAGCGGTCTCGGAATTTGTTTTTCTTCAGGATCTTGTGCAGCTCGCTCAGCACCCCCACCCACTTGCTCTTCTCATTCTCGCTGTCCGCCAGCATCAGGACCGAACACTTGTTGTTAGGTGCTGAGAGCTGGGAAGTGGTGACCTAGAAAACATGAATCAAACTCGTATTAGAAAACAGACACCCTTCAAAGTCGGTTTCATGCTTAGGTTAGTCTGCTCAGCACTGGTCTGCAAAGGGAGCATTCATTAAGGAGTGACTTGAGGAGAGGTTAGCTATTCCTAATCAGAAAAATATCTAGCTTTTAGCATTAGAATTCATGGCAAAGAAAAGGCAGCAGATACCAGTCTAAATGTCAGTATCATTTTTATTTTCTTTGCTATCAAGCGCCAGAGTACTATCACTAAAAATGCATCACACTCACTCATAAAACAGCAACTGACATTTCTGAGTAATCACTGGGCCCTGTGAAATCACAGACTTCACAAATATTAATTAACTCACCCTATTAACATCTTCAGAAAGACAGGTATTGTTACTACATTCTGATCTTACACATGCAAGCACTGTGCTGCAGAAGTTCATCTCCCCAAGGGCACACGGCAAGAGTGGGGGTCCCACGGCCGTGCTCGGAAGCACTGCACCACACCAGTTTTTAACATGTTTTATTTAAGAGATCTGAAGTGCTCAGAAATACTCTCTTATTTCACATCAGTAACTCACGTCCTCTCAGAGAAGATCAGAACCACTTTAATTACTCTGTAAATGAAGCTTTCCTTACGCAAACAGCATGTATAACAGAGTAGACTTAAATTTTATGTAAGTAAACACTTTAGCAAAGTAATTTAGGCAGCACAACAATAAAATCCCAGTTTATCAGTTACAATAGATGGGCCTCTGAAGGCTCCGCTGGGGGCTGGAGAGAAAGCATAGCTGTTGGTCTAGGAACTGAGACAAAGAATCATCGCTGTCAAACCTACCTGGGACACAAGACTCACAGACAAATACTAAGCACACAGGCATAAGGTCCCAGCAGTTCTCCTTTCTCTTTACCTATCTTTATGCACCAATTCAAGGCTGCACGGTGGACAGCTTCCAAAGGTGGCTACCAACTCTTCTTCCTATGGAATTCCAGTCTTCTATTCCCTTCCCCTTAAATCTAGGCTGACCTCACCAGCTGCTCTAACAGCCTGCAAAGGGGTTCTGATGCCTTTTTTTCTGGGGGGTGGTGTCTAGGCTTTAGGAGGCCCGGCGGCTCCTTTTGCTCCTGGAGAGCTCACAGAACGGCTGGAGACCACACACACAGACGGAGACGACTGGAGTCCATGAACGACTGGAGACCACACAGACGGAGTTTGCAGGGAGAACTGCGAGTGCCCAGCACACAGCCAGCACAGGACCCCAGAGGTGAGGGCAGGTGGTTCTGGACATTCCAGCCCCCAGTGAGCTGAACGCAGCCGCAGGAGGGACTGCAGTCGACCCTGATGGAGCTGCAAAGCTGGCCCACAGGACGGGGAAAAAACAAATCCCTGTTATTTTAAGCCCCTAAGTTCTGGAGTGGTTATTGCAAAGCGCTAACACTGAAAAACATGTTAATTTTTAAAATCAGATTTAGAAGAAAAAAACTTCCATTTTTATAAAACTTGAGAAACCTCACACTTAATCTATTTTCCATGTGGTAGTACGTATTTGAAAATTCATTTGTGACTCAAAAATATTGTCCAGGAGGAAACGTGAATTAGAAGCCATCTACTAATGCTTTCTACAGGCTTTTCAGAACTAAATGCTTACCCAGCATTAACTGTCTAGGCATGTGAGCACCGGGCAACACGGAGGACACGAAGGAATGAATGCGGGTTTGGGCCTGCTCCTGCTAAGTTTGTGATCCATAACAGAGAGGCAAAACATATACTAATTGAAGACAAATAATCCAGTGATCGGATTACAGCACACATACATACTCACTCTAAATATACAGGGTATATCTTTTCGACTTGCATGAATAACGTCAGAAGCCAAGACCGAACTCACAGAGAACTCTTCGTCCCTGGAGGGAAAGGGAGACATAGAGAGTCAGTGCGTGTGCGGTGCGTGTGGTCCTGCACGCCTGTCCTAGTAACGCAGAGGAAACGATCCTCTAACGGATCCCACACCGCGTGCGCTGTCTCCCCTCACTGTGCCCGTGGGGAGTGCCCACAGTAATGCATCTGTGACTCCACAGGGCACCTCACGCAAGAGCTAGAAACAGCTCCTGGCTTGCCCGGAGCCCCAAAGCCAGCACCGTGCAGGCGCACTGGGATTCGCATGCTGGCGGCCCGGGCTCGTGTGTCGTTTCGCGGTTCCCTCAACACCTAGCACAGATGTGCTCCACGTGTTTCACTCCTTAATTCGGGTGTTGTGGCTGGGGCGACCAGAGAGGGTCAAGGAGAGCTGCAGGGGCAGGGGGGAGTCTGCAGAACGGGGCCAGAAACATTCGAGGTGAATTTACCGAAGTGTCTACCAGTGCACTGTCTATTCCAAGCACTTGTCTGACGGGGAGATTTTTATTTCTCCTCACGTGGAAATTATGCTAAGCCTTTAGGTGATGATATTAATACCACACATTAGACCTCCGATAACACCCCAGCGGCCATTCAACTGTCTCTTTGGATTCAAACATTGGCTTCTTTTCTCTGACCCCAGCCCCCCTACCCCCACATCAGCCTTCCTATAACTGCACCTATTTCCTGTTTTTAACTATGTTACTATAGCAGTATTGGTAAATCAGAAAATTACCATGAAATTAATTTAAATAAAACCATGGCAATATAATTAAAAGAAAAATAGCGCACTTTTTCTTCGCATGTTGCAGAGACACATACACTGTCACCTTGGAGAGCTCACCTCATGTCAATCACCTGGCTGACGACCACGCTGGGCTGAGACGCTTTTCCCTCGGCAACGTCGTACAGAAAGAGCTTGAAGTCACAGACCACGGCCAGCGCTCTCTGCCACCCCTTCTTCACGCCAGCGGGCTTCGGGATCTGAGGCACACGCACAGACAGAGCGACGCACACGCTAAGGCGCCGGCCGGAGCCGGCCAGAGCCCCTCCGGCCACCCGAGTGCCCACACGGTGCAAGCGGGCAGACGGCGCGTCAGGGGCCTGCCACTCTGGTCGGAGGAGTGGCGAGGGAACCCGTACACCGTTAGCAACGCCTGAGAGGCATGTGCGAATGCGCCCGGCAATCACTGAACGGCTTTTTGTGATCACATACTTTTAAAGGGCACCCTTTTAACTTTTACTGGAAGTTCACTAAGATAACATTCATGGGTTTCTTTCTAAGTAGAATGAAAGTCAGATTCGGTAGTGAGGTGAAACGCAGCGTCCACTTTAAGCACCACTCGGATCCCAAGTCGGACCCCGCAGCGGGAGCTCCTCGCTGGCCGAGCACACCCCACCTCCCCAGCGCGACCCAGTGCCGGCGGCTCTCTCTACGGGGACGTCCGCATGTGTCCATCGCAAGGCACCACAGCCCGGAGTGCTGCGACACACTCTGGAACTCACTTCAAAGCAAAGACTAGGTGTTTGTTTTCAAATCATTACTTTGGATGAAATAAAATGATCAGATACATTTTATTCACCTAACCTGTCAACACCTGTGCTTGTAAGGTGAACGGACTGTATTTTAATTCATTAATGGGCCTTAAGAGATTAATCTAAACCCGACACCACTTACCCTGACATGACCTTCGTATGCCGTTCCTATTCCTTTCTGAGGGTCGATGCCCAGGGGGCCTTTGGTCTGTTCAGGGGGAACTGGACACACCGTGGGGGCTTTGTTGACACAGGTGATATGACACGAGAATCCACACACTTTTGGAGGGACAAGAAAGAAATGATGTTCATCAAAAAATCGTGTTACAAAAAGGAAGTCCTCTGATCATCCATTACATGCAAGGTAGCGAATGCTTCTCTCTGATTTTACTTTAAAAAACTATTTGTCATTTGGAGAGCTGATTCATTTGCTTAGCAAAAAGAATTTCAATGAGAAATAATACTTTTCATTATTACAATATTAATGTTCTATGTTAACATTAGTGATGCAAATGAGAAACAAAAAAAAAATCTAATCTTGTGAATAAAATGGCTGATTCAAACTCTGAATCCCTCCAAGAGCAGTTTCTGGAGTCCCTGCGACCTCCTCCTCTACTGTGACGTCATCCGTGCTCTGCAATTTCTCTTGCAGATTCACTAACGGACACTATGCTATCTGACACCCTGCAATGTTTGGCAAATTCTACCCATTCCTCTTCTTGAAAACAGAATTGTTCAATGATTCAAATGGTATACTTTAAGAATAAACTTTGGGAGAACCTGATATTATTGTATACACTTAAAGTCTCACTAAGGTGATAATAATAATAGTTAACTTTACTGAGTGCTTTCAATTTTTCTCTGACACCCAAGACAGGTGCAGCGTGCCCACTTGCATGGGACTGGCCCTGGACACAGGACTTGCACTTGGCACTGCTGCAGTCCGAGCCCAGGCCTTGGAGCCCAGAACCCGCCCACCTAACCGCTGAACACAGTGCCAGGTGCCCGTGACACTCATGTGATGGCCTTCAGACTCTAAGGCAAAATGATAAAGTAAAACCAAACCCACAAGTTTCACTGAGACTTGGCTGGGTGAGAATTAAAGGTTAAGATACTTGAAACGAGCTTGTGGGGAGGGCTTCCAGACCAAGAATGTCTATTCGATGACTGCTACTCTGAGTGGGATCCTGGACAGTATGTGGGGAAGGAAACGAGAGAAACTGAAAGAATACCACCGGGGGAGCACACACACGTGGTAACACGCACTGTCCGTCACAGAGGGATTTGCAGAACCAACAGAGAGGCCAGACGGGCTGGTGCTGACTGTCGAGAACTACCCAAACTTCTGTCTGACAAGTTGGAATTTGTTTCAGTGAGCAAAAATCTCATCTCTAAAGGGCACTGGAAGCAACTAAAGAATTATCCGATAACAGATCTACCATATTTTGGGCCATAAGACACACCTAGGTTTTAGAGGAAAATAGGGAAAAAATTTCTGAAGCAAAAAATGTGGTAAAATATTTAATAACATAAATAACATAATACTTCACCAATGTAAATGCAAAGCGAACTCAACAGCAGCATTAATAACCATTATTCCTCCAAAATTGGGAGGGGGGTACGTTTTATAGTCCGAAAAATATGGTAATTTCAAACACCCAGAAAGAAAAGGAAGTGACAGGAATCTTCAGAGGCTCTAAGCACGTTCTCGTCGCACTGATGGACACGCGGGCAGAGCCTACTGGGTCCCCGCCGCTCTACGAAGTAGGCCGAGGAGACGGACTCAACCTCGTGGCACGAGACTGGAAGGGCAGAGAATGGAGGAGGTCTCAAACGGCCCTGTGATGAGATCACAGGGAACTCTGATGCCTAGAAAGACCTACAGCCAAGTGGCTGCCCGGGACTCTTTCTGATAAACATTCAAATGGCCTTTATGAGTACACTTGACCCTTGAACAAAATGGGTTTGAACTGCTCGGGTCCACTTCCATGAAGTTTTTTTCAATAAATATTCTAAATGTAGTTTCTTGTCCACGTGACTTTAGTAACATTTTTTCCCTCTAGCTTAGTTTACTGTAAAAATATAGTCTGTAATACACATAACATACAAAGTGTGTGTTAATCCACTGTGTTATTGGTAAGGTGTCAGGCCAACAGCAGGCTCTTAGTAGTTAAGTTACCCTCAAATTGTCGCCCGTGCACATGGTTGGTTGGTGCCTCTAACCCTGTGCTGTTCGAGGGTGAACAATACTGGCTAAGTTCCTAAACGAGAAAAGGCTTAAAAACGGTATAAATTCTCTCCTTTTTTGGCTTCAGAAACACTTTTCTGGTCAATGATACAAGCTATTCCTTCTAAGATCCCTTTCTTTTTACCTGTTTCCACCTGTGCCTCCTGGATAATGTCACTCGTATTCATCACCTCACTCACTCAAAACTCTCGAGTCCCCACTTTCCAATCTGACCACTCTCTTTGTCTTGAAACCCAGGCATCTAACAAACTAGTTGCAATAATGCAATTGAGCTTGTCACTGTGGTGGGGAGAACTGACCAACACGGAATGTGTTGCCTCGGACCCTATTACTCTCCCCTTTATTCAAAGTACTGAACCTCACGCTAACTACAAGCGTCCTCTACAAAGGGAACACATCTATCTACTGCAGACTGACCACCTTACCTCCAGGGCCCCTTCCACCCCTAACAGCAGGAAATGGAAACCACTGTACTATCAGAACCCGATCAGCAACTATTTTCTTATCTTTTTAATAAGATACAGTGGTAGATTATATGAGGCGTGTTATAGCTGCAAGTCTCATATGATTTTTTTAAAAAGCACATTTCTAAAATACATGCAAATACTATATCCTGTTAAAATTTAAATTCTTTCCTTTTCCGAAGTCACAGGAAAAATAAAGTGGTGCGCAAACATATTACTTTGTTTTCTGTTCAGACGACTTCTGCTCTCTCATCCCTCAGAACGTGTGCCCCAGGAGGGCAGGCCCTTGCCCCCGCAGGCCACACCCGGCCCCCGTGCCGAGGGGCACCGGGCAGCCATCGACGGGATGGCAGGGACAGGCCTCTTCTGCACATGTTGAGAATAAAGTCTCTTCTGACGTATAGTAACAGGTACTGCATTACCTACTTTCCAGCAACAATTTCTCTGATAAATGAACCGAGGTTAAAGTCAAATGAATAGATTCAAGGGTAACTTTCATCTCTCTTGTCACATAGGTCACAGTTTTTCTAAACCACAGAACCATCGGAATAAAACACATTTAAATATAGAAACAAAACATACTAAATATATCTCCCTTGAAAAAAGTTTCTGGGGACTATCTGTCCAGTTTCTTCAATATTCAACCAAGTCAGCAAGGTGCTCATTTTATTGTCTCCATTCCTGTTATCTGAAGACAAGCAAATGACTGCCTAAAACAATCATTTGCCTGCCTCATGAAGCTACCTGACTGTGACCGAGGGTGTGACGTCAGGGCCCAAAGCCACGCTTCCTTACCATCTGGTTCTTACCTTCACAGGAACAGCCCTGCCGTATCAAGCCCACCATCAGTGAGGTGCACTGGTGACACTTGGTGGGTGCGGTGAACGACTTGACAAAGAACTGGTGCGTCTTGCGCTGCAACACAAACGGCCACACAGATTCTTTAAAGGGTTTTCAGTGCCCAGTCTCTGGGCCCCACACCGGCTACCAGCTGGGAACAATGGATTGTCTTCCTTTCTCACCATGTATTTCTACAACCCGTGCTCTTTAAATATTTTTAGTAGGCAAAACTGAGCTGGATTATACTAAAATAACAAGCAATCATCAATTGCTCATGAATTGACACTTGAAAAGTTATAAAAATAAACCAGCTTTTTTGGGCTCAAACCTTTTAGATTTCTTTATCACCTCTTCAAACTACTCTTTAGCAGAGTTAAGTGGACCTTACGCACTTATACCTACAGAAACGAAGGTATGGAAGGTGCTTCCGTACCCAGAACTCCCGTGTAGGTATGGACGCTGCCTCTGCACAGAGTCTGGCCTCCACACTTTCCACGTCGTTAACCTGCTTCCTGTCAGACTTGGTTTGCTCCCTTTGCTATGAAAGCCTTCCACTGAGTCCTTTATTTCAGGTGCTTTATTTTCACATCGAGCACTTACAAATTATCAGACTTTGCTTTACCTAATACAAGTTACCCAGTGTGCTGCTTTCTTTTGTATCAGTTACACTTTTGTGTATTTTATTAGATGCTCAGAGCCATCGGCCTCTCTCATTCTGTGGTTTATTCAAGGGTTATGCTCTGGACAGGAAGGTCACTTCAGTTTTCCAATTTCTAGATATTCTTTGTAGGAGTTTGACATAAGCAACTAAATCTTCATTTTGTACCATATATGACATTTAAGTCATAGTCACATTGAATAGAAGGAAAAAAAGAAAATTCACCTGAATTTTTTATTAGATATTTCTCCTTTTTTGGTGGTTTATTAGCCTCAATCTTAGATTCTTCCACAAGTGGCCTCAACTTACTACCTTGATGTAATACATCCCCAAAGTACTACTCCTCACTGGAACAGACTTCAAAACACTAAATTTAAGATGGAAGAAAAACCAAAACAAAGCAAAGTCTGGCCACTCCCCCTACCTTTGTCTGTGGTGGATACTGCCTTTCGCACAGAATTTATTTTCTTTCCAAGCTTTTAGACTTGTAATTTTAAGGAACCCAGTGGTGGACAAACATTACAGGTGAAATGGAAGGCAGAAGAAATTCACCCTCAGTTTTGTTTCGGGACACACCACGCTGTGCGACCAGACTGAGTACCTTGGGTGGGGCGCCGGCTGAGCCAGGGCAGGCCTTCTTCTTTAAGGTTGGTGTGTGAGCTGGGAGGGGGGCACTGTCTACGGCCTGGATCCAGGGGCGAAAGAGAAGTAAGTATCATGAAAAACTCAAAGCATTTCAAACATCTCTAGAAACACAGCAAAGTAAATAAAGCCAAAACAACCCATCGATAAGGCAAAATATATCTTAATGAAACTATAAAATTCTCAGAATGTCGGTAGTTTAAATTTTTGCCTGCAATATCTACAAGTAAAATATTTGTTCAATTATTAAAAATTATTTCAGTCTGGAAGTGTAAAAATAAAGAATCTGGAAAAGAGAATCCAAGAACCCAAAAAATGTCATATAGCATGTAGCCTACATAATGAGGACATTAATGTTCAAGTTCATCTGAAAATGCCACATGAATCCTAAAAAGTATCTGAAAGAGTTTTTTAGCAAGATTCATAATCAAAATATTTAGAAGATTCTCTTAATTCCTTGACGTCTATATACAGAATGTATATTACATACATACATGGAACATAATCTTGTGGATTTCTGTATATGCATATATAGAGAGAATGATTGATCAATCCATCGATTTGTGGGAGTTTGCGCAGAAATTAATTTCCAAAGAAGGAAGCTAGATCATTATTATTGGGATCCAGAATTTACACACAAATTTAGCTACAAGCATATCTTTATTTTAGGGTCAATTATCGTAAGATATTTCTTTGAATAAAAGAAAACAGTGATGTTACTGGATGTTACTGTGGAAAGAAGAGATATCTTGATTAACAAAATAAAAAAAAAAGACATGAAGAATGACTTCCTATTAGGATGCTAAAAGCAAGCAGACAAGAGGAAAAAGCTACCTTTGTATAAAGGTACAGAATACACTAAAACATTAAGAGAAAAAAAATTAATGGACTCTGTTTGCTTTTGTTAAAGTATAACCTCCAAAATCAGAATATTTTATATGTATTATAACCTTAAAGTGGAATTCCATTGAGTTTCTCACAGTTTTCTGCTTAATTTAATTCTAATTTAAATGTAAATAGCTTGGAAAAGTTTTGAATTCAATTTATAATTTTACATTAAAGAAATCCATATGAAAAAGAAGAACACTGAAAATCTTTGTGAAAGTTAAGAGGAAACAATTCATATGAAACAAAACTGTCACTAGAATTTACATGAAAAGTTCAAGAGAAATTTCTGGAATTGAAAGGCTTGTGAAGCAAGGGTGCTGGCCAGAGAAAGGTATTTCCCATGCACGGCAGCGACAAAGACCTGAAGGGGCCTAGGAACAAAAACCTAACAAACAATATGAAATATACCCTTGAAGAAAATAATAAAGCCTTCTTAAAGGAAATAAAAGAATATCTAAACATTCCACGTTAACAGCGTACCATGTTCGTGTATGGAAAGACCTAGTATCACGAAGATGTCAACTCCCCTCAGATAAACCTATCAATTCAAATCCAATCAAAAGGCCCACCTGGCCTCTGACAAGCTGATCCTAAACACCATGTGTACAACTAAAGGGCCAAACAGAAAAGGAGACGAAGGTGGGTGGGGGCTGGAGTGCTGATCGCAGGCAGCGGGAGCTGTTCTACGGCGCGTGACGCTGGAGCAGAACAGACAGAAAGAGCAGGGGAAGAGAACTGAGGGACCCCACACACTCCCATTTCTATAAAGCAGAGGCAGCTTCATAAGTCAATGGGGAAATATAGGAGAATTGCTTATTCATATGAGAAGAAGAGATGAGAACCTCATTTTTCATAGTAACAATAAATTTCAGTTTGATTGAAGTCTGAAATACGAAGTTTTTTTAATTTTCAGAAGAAAACAGAGGAAAATCTTCGTTAATTGCTGTGAAAAGAAGAAATGTTTTAGAAAGCAGAAGACATAAAGAAAAATAACTGATAAACATGGGTACTTTAAAATATTGTAGAAACTTGCAAGACAAAAAGATACCACAAATAACATTTAAAACAAGCCATAGACTAGAAGAAAGTATCTGCAGTGCATCTAGCCAGCTAAAGATTAATGTCCAGAATGTATAAGAATACTTAGAGGACAACAGGAAAAATAATTCAATAGAACAATGGACAAAAAAGTATGAACAGGCAAATCGCCAATGGCCAACAAACATGTAACAAGAGGCTCAGTAACACTTGAAATCAGAAAACGCAAATGAAAACAAAAACACCACCCTGTACCCATCCAACTGGCCCAAGCGCGTCACTGACGGTGCTGGTGGGAGTGAAAACTGGTGCAGCCAGTGTGGAAAGTAACTTGGCAAGATCTAGTTCAAGCTGAAAATGCAGACAGCACACAACCCAGCCATGCCACTTCCAGGTGTGTATGCTAAACCAACTGCCCATTTGCAAAAGCAGATAGCTATCAGGATGTTCACTTCGGCTGTAGTCCAAGTGACTAGGTTGTAGTCACAAAAAATTGGGAACCACCTCTATATCCCACAAGAGGAGAACGGATAAATAGTCGTGGTGTATTCCTACAATAAAATATCATGCAGTTGTTACAATGAATGCCCTAAATGGACGTGTATCTGTATGAGTAAACCTCAAAAGCAGGCTGAATTAGAAAGTTTCAACAAAATAAAAAGAACCTTTGTGTAAAATGTCATATACACAACAAACATCTATTGTTTATGGAGACAAATGAAATAAACATGTAAACCCAAGGAAGAGAGGATGCAATTCCATTTCAGGGTGCTCAGATATGTCTGAGAGAAGAGACGGGGGAATGGCAGGGGGAAGGGCGTTTCAAATGAACTGCCTAAACTGTTTTCAAAAATAACTTTGAAAAATCAGGACAAAGTGCTCACATCTGTTACAGCTGTGGATGGTGGCTGCATGGGTGTTGTTATACTCTGTGTGATGGAAGGATTTGAACATTAAAATAAAAGTTCAGGCCATTAAAATGAAGTTAAATATTAAAACAATAAAGCATCAAAAGCAGCAGCGCATCCATCAGCCAGTGTGAGGTGGCCTATCACAGGGCTGGAAAAAACCCACGTCAGAATCCGAGTGCAACTCACACCCCGACAGCTCTCTGCCAAAACGCCAGACACGGCCCTGGAGACAGTGGGGGAAGTGAACGCCGAGGGCCCTCCCTGAGGTACAACATGTCCCCTGACTTGCTGAGAAAATGATCTTGAGAAAACTGACCAATGGCTGTTTAAAACCACTGACTGACACAAGACGCAAGTACGACATTTTGCACTATTAAAAGGCATGATTTCACTGAACACCTATTAATAACTGAGCACTTAGAATAAACTATTCAGTTGCCAGCAGAGGCAATTTTCACTTTAAGCTCTATTTCAGAAGTGACAGTCACATCATGTCTTATAAGAGTTATTAGAAAAGACGTGAGAACAGCCCCTGTCACTGCCGTGCACCTATGGTGTCTGGTGACCCCACCTTCACATAAGTCTGGCCTGCATTACTCTCTACTTAAAATAAGACTACCTGCGTGGTTAAACAAATTTCCAGTTGAGTTTTGGGGGGACAATTTTCTGCTTTAGCTTTGTGCTCCTATCAACGTTACCAGTCCAATGTAGTGATCCCAGCACACTGTGACTTATTGCATGATATACACAATGAAAAGGAGAGTCGGACTTCGCTTGTGTTTGCAGCCCCCATTCCCTGGCACAAGTGAAAGCTGGGGGGCGACACCGCTCCAGTGAGGTGCCTTCACTGGCTCAACTTCACTAGCTGTGGAAGGAGCTGGGGGCCTGGAGTGGATGTGAACTTGATGTTTGGGGTCTGAACGTGCGTTTTCTCAGTGGGATGGGTCTAGGAAAATAAGTCGGGAAAAACAAAAACCCAGGAAACCACTTTCAATGTCCAGCTGTCAGTGGATTTCTGGAAGGCATGATCATGACACTTCCTGAGGAAGGAGGGTAACAAACGTTAGTCTGACTCTCTGCATGAGGGATGTGTCACTGTACAAAAGCATAACCACTAGCTTGAATGAAAACTGAGGTTAGGATGATAATTAGCAAAATGCTCCTATTGTGTTAATGGGACTTGGAGCAGCAGCTATGGACCAAGAGCTAGGAGAGAATTTCAGCATTTTAACCACTGGGCCTGCCAGCTGTGCACCGGCACCACCAGTGCGACATGGCTAATTTCATAAAGCTGGCACGGCTTTGACACGGGACAGCCAGGCCTGGGTCCCCTTGTGACTCCTGACGCAGTGCCCTTCCTGCTGGACCAGCGGCACCTCCACAGCGGAGGTGGTGCGCACAGCAGCTCAGTGACTGTGGAGGCCGCGCCACATCATCTCCTTCCCCGACAATGAACTCTGACCAGGAACAGGAGAATAAAGCTAAGAAAATGGGACTCAAGACGAATTTTACCTAATTCACAACTTTACTCAGGGGCAGTCAACAGAAGGCAATCCGTTTAAATTATGAATCTGAAATATGATCCTGACTTGGAAATAAGGCAGAAATGTCTTTCACCTCCTAAACACCTCCTCCCTAGCTTATTATCAACTGTAAGCTCAATAAGAGTCCATGGGGAAGGAGATTCCATTAAAACAGAATTCATAAGCAAAGTATCGATCCATTTTACACTAATAACTTCAAATAGATTTTAGCTATCTCACTGAGTTTTAAAGAAGTGTGCAAGTAGATTTTCTATGTGCCAAAAAATTTTCTTAAGAAAACTTAAGTTTCTGACCTGCCACTCAAAAGCCTCTAGCCCACAGCCTGACTGAAGACGTGGAAGCCGGCGGTCCCACGCCAAGGACATGGAGTGAACAGGCCCGCACGGGGCCCCACTCCTTCAAACACTCTTCGAGGAGAACATGCAGGGCCTGCCGCTTCCCGCTGTCCTGGCTGACACTCTACAGCAGGCCTGCTCTGCGAGCCACCTGAGCACACGGTGACAGAAGGCGGGCGTGCGGTTTCACCCACAGTCCGGGGCCGGAATAGAACTCGCTGTCCTGAGACATCAGGGTGGTGCGTGCTCACGTGGGGGGTGCCCAGGAAAAATCATCGGCCCTACGATCGGCCCCCTACCCCATAGTTAGTTGTTAAAATCAGCATGTTTCACAGCCCTATTACAGTGTGACGTTATTAATAGTGTGATATTGGGCAAAGGAAAAAATACACTTTACCACAGCTTAATCTATAATTACACCAATGAGTGACTCTTGAGGCTTTTGAGGCTTTTAACACGTATCTCTTAGGCCATCTAAAGAATTATCGTCATTTATGAGTATTTTTCTCCTAGCAAGTTTTTACTCATCAATGAAAATAAAACAATTATAATGAAAATAGATTTAAAAATAAAATTTCTAAGCTGATTGAGGTTAAAAACTGGTTATTCATAAGTGAAAAACACTTAAATTTAAAAAATAATAACCCAATGTCACATTGTAACACAACAGAACAGCCATTGCAGCTGGCGAACTGCAAGCATCGTTAAAACACGCAGCATCTGAGACCTGCCGGGGGCACCGACCTCTTCTCCCTGAGGTTGTCGAGTGAAGAAATGACAACAGACACCACAACAGCCCTCTGTGGGAAAATCCAAATTACACAATCTTTTTAAGACTGACAAAAGTTATATGTTTTGGTGAACCATAGAGTTTAGTAATTTGTTTATGTGTGCCTTGAGATAAAAAAGGTTGGAAATCGCTGAAGTAGAACAACGAAAATGACCACACTAGCTTTTTAGAGCTGTACGCTGTTAAAGTAAAAACAAATTCCAGACAGTAAATAAAATCAAGTTAGTCTTATAAATTTAAAAAAGTGAAAGTAAGTGAAGATACTGGAATAAGATTTTGAGATGGCATTAACTGAGCATATTGAAAAGTTAAACTATGCCATTTACAACAATACTCTGATTTTTTTAAAAAACATAAATACATCAGTGAAGTGGAAAAACTACCACTTTATTTTCCAACAGCATGTTTCTTATAAAAACAAGAAACAAGTTTGGTAAAGATGAATAAACATGTCAAAAGTTTTGAATATCAAACTTAAAAAGAAATTTATTTTTAAAAGATTCTCCTAGAAGCTAACAACTGATCTGTTTAATAGGTTGTATTTTGTTTCCTTTCTGGAAAACTATCATTATAAATAATATCTCAAAAGAGGTTTAACAGCAAGAAAAACACAATACCACTTACATATTTTCTTTATCGAAGTGTTAATTATCACCAACAGGACTGAGATTATGAAGATGTTATTAATTTATTATTAATGAAATGTTTACCAGTGCATTTCTAATTAATGATTACTATAGCCACTAAAAAGCAATTAATTTTAGAAAACTTTCACAACACTCAATGACTATATGCCAGGTTTTATAGATTGCCTAAAATTAATTTTAATAATTAACTGGCAATGATTCAAAATGGTAGCAAAGCAATTAATAGCACATTAGTTATTTTCACCTTTAAAACAAATATAATCATTAATATATTTAAACCATGGAAGTTAAAAAATTTGTTATAAAAAATAATGTAAGCCATTAAGTCAATGTAAGCTCTAAATGTAATGACTTGAATTAATAATGCAGGAAGAGCTAATAAATATGATATGTATCAAATGCAGAGGTACCTTAATTTAATAGTTGGGATTATAATTATAGGAAGGATGATAAAAAGGAGGTAATACTAAAAATCAATAGCTAATATTACTTAATATCAATTAATCCGCAAATATATACCTAACATTAACATACTAATACAGTAATATATTTTGATATTCTCCAAAGAAAAATCTTAAAAATAAACCTTAACAAAATAGTATAAGCAATTCACTCAATATTTCTAAACTACAATATACTGAGAAAAATAAATATATAAATGTGATTTTTTTCTTTTTGGTTCACATTCTTTTTTCTAATTAAACATACCTTCAGTAGTTATCCTGACAAACTGGCATTAGAAACATCTATTACACGCCAATGTATTTCTACTTACTGTTCTACTGTTTGAAAAAAAAGCAGAAAAACTGAGTATCAGCAATGCTGTCCACAATGCATAACACTGTCATGTAAAAAGTCCGTTAATATTTCCTGAATCTATCAGGACTTCTCTAGGGAACAACCCACAATACTTATTTTTATAGAGCAGTAGAACACAAAAGCCCCCCCAACGCTCCCAGATCAGATTGGAGTTTTAGATGACTCCCCAAACAAGAATGCCTCAAACTATGCAGTAGGGTCTTATAAATAATAACAGCTAAAACTACTCATCTTGACTATGTTCAATCAATGGGTCTTTTCTACTTCAAAAATAATTACAGATGTGAACAAACATAAATAGCAAAACATTCTCCTAAGAAACCTGGTTTTAGAGTAAAAGACACAAAGACTGATAGGAAGCTAATACAGATTTAAAAATAGCTTAAATCTAACATGTTGTTTTAGATTGGTAAATATAAAACTTTAAGTTAAGAAAAAAATCCAGTTTTTATTAATTTTCTTTATCCTTCTGCTAAAAGTATTTTGGGACAAAGTGGCAGGTAATCTTTTTTTTGTATTCAGAAATACTTTTTCACCTCAAACTTTTAGCAATATAATTACTTCTGTTAACTAAGCTTATGACATAAAACAGTGTTATAGAAATACTAACTATATCATTTGGATAACAGTAAATAAAATATTTTATATATTTTTAAATAAATCATACATTACTAAAGGTTATGACAGGTTAAGTACAATCTTACTAGTTATCAATATTGTAACTTGTTTGTCTTTATGAAAACTTCTCAAGCTATTTTCAATATATTGATTTGAATATGTACTCTGGAGAATTTACAAAAATGTTCTAAGAAAATACAGAAGAAAGTTAAGCCACATGTTGGCTATTTATAATCTCTGCTCCAAACTCTAGAGGAATAATTTAAAATGAAACACTCAGTGTTTCTATTAATGAAAACAATGTGGACTGTTTCATAACCATTTATATTCACATATTAATAATACTAATAACAAATCTTCCTTATAGTACATTTAATTAAATACTACCACTTATAAAGAACATAAATATACAAATTATAAATGAGGTTTTATAACACACTGAAAACAAAAATATAGTATACACCTCATATATTTTAGTCACTTAAAGAATTTTAAATTATAAAAGTACTACATTTTTGCTTGTCTTAAAACATGGCATATAACGGAAAACTGCATGCTACTATTAGATGCAAAGCCGCTATTAGAGACGGTAACTGCATGTATGTGTCCCGCAGTGACTGTATGACACATGGACTTCCCTAGGGACTACGGAAGCCCCTCACTGCTCTACCGAAACCTCGCCATCACCTACTGAGTAACTGGAACTTCCCCAAACACCTCCCCCACACACGCTCCACTTCGCAGTGGCTGACTTTTCATCCCTCAGACAGTCAGCTCAGGAAAAACTGAAGGGAGCCCGGAGAGCAAATGACCAAGCCTATCACACCTGCATTTTTTTTAAAAATGTGTAATTTTAAGTCCATAGGTTCTGGTTAAGTGTGGCTTCTTATTTATTACCCTATAGAATAAAAATAAAGACTAAGTAGCAGGGACCTTATAGTGGCTATTTTCCTCAAAATCTTATTTCAAGATTTGCAGAAATTTTGGGGATGGCCAAAGACCCTGAGAGTCTGAAAAGGCAAGTAGATATAACTAATCTATAATAAATTTAACCAGAAAAACAAAACCTCTCTGAATTAGAACCTTATTCAAAAACAATTAGTTAAAGTTTAGGTAATTCACAGGCTGATTTGAACTCAATATAACTGGGCACACACAACATTTTGGTCTTCTGTCCTAGACAGGGTATAGTTCACATATACCCAGATTAATTTGGTAAGTTCAAACACCCAAATGTGAAAACAGTCAAGAAATCAGCCGAGCCAGTGGTCTTTTAATGAACACCATTAACAAAGGAGCTATGGGCAGAACTGGCCACAGCACTGGTCCCAGACACGGACACGCAGTGTCTGAGCTGCCAACTCATTGCCGCACCGCAGTTTGGAAACATGTGCTACATCAGAGCTCGCTGTGTTCATTTTACCACCGACTCTCCACCACACCAGAAAGATAGAGAGTCCAGGGTGCAGTGGGCCACCCTACTAATGATCCAGAACTTTCCAAACCCAAGACTTCTGGATTGAAGGTGTTGGTCAATGCCAACGATCATGAGGCTGACAGGTGAAAGTGAAAAACGTGTACCTGTCACAGACGTCCCATTCAGAGTTACTGTTTTACAAGGCGCATGAAAACCGGGGCCAGAAATGGCAGCCAGCCCACGGCCTCTCAGCTGAGGAGTGAGCATACCCGCACACTGAGGTTGGGGCACAGGGCGGCCTGAGAAATCTGAGACCTTTCCCCAAACTCGCTCCCCACTCCGGGTATCCGAGAGTCCTGCAGGCGGCTGGCCCGCTGCGCACTGAGGACACTGAGCTGGCCGCAGCACAGGACGACAGCGATGGTTAGCGGTGTACGTATAAAGAATGTGACAACTACTGTTTACATCTCGGGTATATCTTAGAACGTAAAGACTTACTAACACTAGTTCTCCAAATCTATAAATGTAAAATAGGGGCTTCCTTTGGACCACATAAAAATATCAAATATTCCTCCAGAACTGATTTCCATAAAATTATAGATCCGTAACTTGTCCTAAATCCTTTTTGAAATCTGCATATGAATTATCATTCTTTCTACATAATGAAAACCTCTAAGAAATTTCTACATATTTGCTTACACCAGATTCTTATTTAGGAACTCACTTACTTTGTATATAATCAATTTAGAAAGCATACTTTAGAATCACTTTTTCCCACAATCAAAATAAAACATACCTTATAACTTTAGTAGCTTGGTTACAGAACTTCATATGAACATTCCTAAAGCTTTGCGGCCAAAGCCAAATAACAAAAACAACAAAAAAGAAAAAAAACCCACAGAGAAGCAAACAGCGCCAGCAGAAGCAGCAGCACGAAGCATGCGATAAATGTAACAACACGTCACAAAACACCAGCATGTTCTGCGACCGCAGGCAAAGAGGACAAGAGAGGGTGGAGGGCATCAGGACGGGGACACGAAGTGCGCGAGTCTCTTACACGTCTGCCTTTGCTAGCTGGAGTGCAGGACGGAGAGCGCTTCAACAAAGAAAGGAGAAGACCGCGTGTTACAAATGCCGACACACATGACCGTCAGTGACCACCACTGCGCACACCGCGCTCACAGGCCAAGTGTATAGACACACACACAGAGACACCGTTTTTAACAGGCTGAAAGGACGTGTTTTTCAGGAAAAGCTGGAGGGCAGGCTAGGGAAGAGATCTCTGCTCAGACCAAGTGTAACAGTGACACGAAGTTTTCACTGGACCTTGTACAAACAGTGACCCACAAAATGCCCTGTTGAGGGATGGGCAATTTCTTTTCTAGAAAGGTTGGCGGTAGCACTTGAAATGTTAGAACAAAAAGGATCTCAGTCACTCAGATTTACAGTGGTAAGCATTTAATAAAATATTTCATCAGTCTTGCCTCAGACATGTTACCGACCAAATTCTTACTTTTTTCAAAGATGACTTTTTAAAAATATTTTATTTATTTATCTTTTGAGGGGAAGGGAAGGAGAAAGGGAGAGAAACATCAATGTACGGTTGCCTTTCGTGCATCCCCTGCTGGGTGTTGGCCTGCAGGGAACTGGCCTGCAACCCAGGCATGTGCCCTGACTGGGAATCGAACCGTGATCGTCTGGTCCGCAGGTCCGCGCTCAATCCACTGAGCTACACCAGCCAGGGCTCAAAGATGACTTTTTAAAATGGAAGCTAAATAAGGCCCTCAGAATTGGGCCTTATAATGGATTAAATCCAAATAATGGATTAAAACAAAAAGTTACTCAACAACACCGTCCACCCTGACTAGACATTAGGCTCAGACAGACAAGAGACTTTTTACCTTTCTGGCATTAAAGGCTTAAGTAATTAGGCAAACTTAACAGTAACAATAAGTACGTAACAATTATAACCACATAGGTTTCCAGCTTTTGAAACTGCGATGCTCAGCAGCAGAGCTCCACAAACGTGAGCTGCAGCTGCCCAGGCAGTGTCTCAGACTAACTCCAGACTAAGGCTCGGAGGGTCTGCGGCGTGTCAAGTACTTAAGGATTTTGGAGAAAACTACAAGGGTAAGAAACATCACTCAAGAGTATCAGTTTTATTTGTACCGAAACTCTGGCAGACTGACAAACTGTTGTTTCCTTTTACGGGAAATTGGGATGGAAGGGGACTTGAACACCGTGCCCACAGTGTTAGTAGCAAACCAGGATTACAAGGCCTGCAGGCTCTAAACAGGTGTTTTTGCTTATTAGTCCAGTGCACCTTAAGTCTCAGACTTAAAGCCAGTTTTATTCCCTCAATTATTAACAGGAAGTACCTGTCTCACCCTCCGTGAAAGAGCATGAATAGCTCCAAGTAAATATATTACCACCAGACTAACAGGTCAAAAGTCTCTCAAAATTATCTTTGCATATGAACGACAATATATTTTCTATGCTGGCAATGTATAAAACTAGCAATGGGGCTAAACCCCTACAGTAATGATGTTCTTTCCAAAGTGCCTTCCTAGACATCAGGTAACTATTTTCGTGTTTTCAATAGAAAAGGGCAAGTTATAGTTTTTCCTTAGGGTGCAATTAGAGAAACACACACATACACACACACACACACATTTTCATACACACTCCCATACACCACGGTTTTCTATAAACATGAAACTGGTCTCACAGCAAATACTGGAAACCAACACATTGTCTTAGCATGCAACTATATAAAACTTAAAACTATTTATATCTGGGTCTATAAATTGGCAGAACTTTAAGGCTGAGTATGAAAGATAGCAAACAAGAAGAAACCAAATGAAGTCATTTATCTTATGGACCTACAATTTGGCTAATAGATTTTCAGGTTCAGTTAATGAGTTCTAGAATCATATTTACTAAAATACTGATGAGGCAAAACATGCTGTAGTCATGATTTTCCTCTAGATTGCCTAAATCTATTCCAATATATGATAAGCAATAAAAAGATGTATAACATATAAAAATAATATACAATATTATATCGCCTAAATTACAAAAGGATTGCAAATGACAATTTTTGAAATAAGAGAATTTCAAGTCGGGTAATGTTTAATATGTGGATGAAAGTTTTAAAAAACAGGAGGTGAAGGAGGAGATTCAGGAATGACATTTCTCAGAAGAATCTAGGCCACGTTTTGGTCATGGGATAAAAACCCTTTACAGTGCCTGTTTTCAACTTCATCTTCCACTGATTCTCACGTGCGAACGGCTTCCCCAGAGACAGCTTCCCCCTACGCTGCCACGCCTCCATTTCTGTGACCGGTTCAGACAGCGTATGAAACAGGAGAAAACAATGTTAAAAGCAAGAGACAAATGGAGCTAGGGGCCAAGCCTGAAAAGAAACATTTGGAACATCGTGCTGAGATTTTGCATGAGGCCGGAGCCAAGAGAACTCGGCTTCTCTTCGTGTGACAGACTCGAGGAGAGAAAACAACGCCGGGGGGACCAGACGGCTGCACCACGTGTCTCTGCTCCTTCAGGCTCAGCCCTCCCACTCAGAGCCTCACTTCCCGGATTTACTCTTTTCTCAGAACACAGAGTAAGATGACCTTCAAAAACCAAGTTGGCACATTCTCATCTGCCCATGAAATAGCTAACATCCACTTTTGTTAAGTGGGCCTGAGCAAGCAGAGCGTAGAATTGCGGAGTACGCTGGGCAGTCTGGGCCCGGGCACGTGGGACTGAGAAAAGACGAGGGCAGAGCAGGGAAGCGTTCCCAAAGCAGAAGGAACCCTGGGGCCTGTTCTACCGCTGCCTTAACGCCTCATGCGGGAGTGCCTTCCCCAAGGGACCGCTTACCTTTCAAAATGAACTACAACCCCCTGATCTGCTCTATGAAGAGTGTCAGGTACAGACCCGTCCCCACTAGTTCCCTACTCTCCCAAAGAGCGCTGGGACAAGCAGTGGTTGAAACTGCGGGACTAAGTAATTCCTAAGGCTCCTTCAAAAGCCTGAGGTTCCATATGCACAGAAACCCAGGGGCCTCAGTCCTCCTGCCACACAGAAGCAGACTGTTGAGGACGTGGCCTGCTTTGCCCTCTTTGCCCGAATCAGAGGGGAGGAAGGGGCGGGTGTCAGGTGTCAGAACTCCCGCTCCACCAAGGCCACGCTTATGCATAGAAAAGAGATGTCTGACCATCTCTTTTCTAAAGTTACACTGTTCGGTGTAACTTAAAAAAAAAAAAGACGCCTTGCTCCAAACATCTTCCCATATTGCCCCAAACCCTAGTGCCCATTGGAACTTGGAATTAACAGGCAAAACACACTGAGAAAACACGGAGGCAGGAGAGCAAGTGTGTGAGCTGTGTCAAGTAAAGGGATTACAGCTCCAGTGGACCAGTGTGGGAGGCCAAGGGGGGCAACAGGTGGCCTGGAGGAGGGCCCTGGGGCCGAGAAGAACTGGAGGGCAGGCAGAGGGCGCAAGGGGCAGGTGAAGGTCAGAGAGGTGTGGGCACCAAAAGTACCTTGATTGCTGTGATTTTGCTTAATACTAGCTTCGCTCCCTCCTAGACCTGCAAGATTCAGCTGTGATTAACATTTTGGGTCTCTGACGTAATTTTTTCTTTTCTACAGCCACGAGACAGAACACAGAAGAGTGACCCGGGATGCTGTGTCCTGTGGGTAACGAGTCACCGTCTACTCCCTCTGGAGGACAGACATGCACTGCAAGCGTCACGCACAACAGCCTAACTAGCTTGGGCACAAGAACAACCACGGTTTGCTTCCTTCCTTAAGAATTAAAACACCTAAGAGAAGGGGAGCTACCGAGTAGTCCGTTGTACTGAATGTCCTGGGTGCGGAACCCAAGTGTGCAGAGATGAAACACCATCATTCTGGAGAGGGTGTCGTAGTAGAAAACTATAAAGAGAGACAAGAGTTTAACGCCATAAAATACAAACTGGGAGTACAAAACGTGTTTTCAAACAGGAGCCTGCTGCTCACTGGCCGCTGCCCTGACGGGTGGAACCCGCTTTCCCAGGGGTGCCGAGATCCAGCAAGGCAGAGGAAGGGGCGAGAGCAGAGGGCTGTGTCTGAAGAGCGAAGAAAGCTCTGATGTGACACCAACCTGAGGGACAAGGAAGGAAGCTACAGCGAACACAGGAAGGGAGGGGAAGAGACCTATGAGGAGTAAGAAATACAACCAGTATTACTGAGAACATCACATGCGTTTAAAAAATTCTCAACCAACCACATGAGATCAGTACTACTGATATCCCTATCTGTGCACTTCAACATCTAGCCTCGCGTTTGGACGGAGTTCTGCTGCAGGTGAAGGATAAGAAAGGGTGCTCCCGGGAGAAAAGGGGGGAGCAGCGACCGGGTGAGGGGGTGGAAGGCAGCGCTGAGAGCAGAGACAGGACGGGGCGGTGAGGTCTGCGTTCCTTCCCGCAGGCCCTCCTGCTGAGAGAGCTGCGCCGTTTCCCAGAGTGCGCACTGCTGCTGTGTGTTACCCTCAGAGACTTCCGTGGGGCAGAGGAGGTGCAGAGGAGAGCTTGTCAGAAAGAAGAGTGAGAGTGACTTTCTAGTGGAAGAACTGAAATAGTTCATTCAAACTTCCTATTCTTTTAAAGGTGAATGATAGCTACACGGAAGTACCATAGTGAGTATTTTCGGACAGTAAAGCAGACACCAGATTGTAACAAGCAATACTACTGCACATCAAGACAGCTCTCTTTTTATCACATTTAACTGGAACAATTACTTAAGAATAGTAAATAGTTTCCATTTAAAGGGCAAAGGTGCACGCTGTGGTATAAATATTTCAAAGATATCAAATATCACTTTAAAAATAATTTTAAAAACTCTAGATCAAGAGTTTCCTTTAGTGAAAAATCATGCTAAATATTCTTCTGAATATAATAATTATATTTAACAAAATGCAAAAATAAAACATTTAAAGAATCTCCCCTGGTTAAAAAAATAGTTCTATGTATAATATCTGAATATGAACCAATTTGCTTTCCCAATTTCTGGAAAGACTGAATGTTTAACATGATAATAAAATGCTTTATGACAACAACTACTGTGCCATTTAATGTAGAACAAAGAGAGTATTTATGTCAAGTGTTTCTGTAAAGAGAATGCATGATATCCATCAGGAACTTCAAAATTATTAAATGTGTAGAATTTAGGAGAAAGTGATAATGTAGTCAATTTACAGTGCATACAGTACATATTGAACTAAAGTCACTTTCCACATTAGAAGAGAAACTGTCAGCATTAAAAATTGATTTGTGCTCAGTTACTGTGTTACTATAAAATCTACTGGAAGAAAACTTGTCATATTTTCTCTTTATACCACCAGAGGTTTACTTTGAATTAACAGAGAAATTAAAGTGTTGAAAAAAGATGGGGAATGTGAAATAGAAATCACCATGAAAAATAAAAGTGAGCAGTTGTTTGCATGCGTACGTATCTGCATCATGACCACAATGAAACGCGTGCTCCGGTTTCAGAACCGCTGCAAGAATGGAGACACGCAGGTTCTTTGACAGCCAAAGAACTTCTCAAAGTACGTTTTAACTTTATTATGCTTCACAATGATAAACTCTTAATTACATTTAAGATAAAAAAGGAGCAAATTATGGGTCACAAATAAATCATCAAGTATGATATTTCTACAACTGTCTGCATGAGACAAATTCTTCATATCAATTCACTGATCTCTTTTACTGAAGGGTGCATTGGTTTGAAAATCAAAGACTTACGTCATCCAAAAAATCAATCAGTGAAGATGAGGAAGAAGAAAAGGAATCCTATTTAACGAATACAGCAATAAAAAAAATAGAAAATATGGATGAAGCAATTCAGTAAGAATAATAAATCAAAAATTTTGTAAAACAATTGAAAGGCAAATGACATTAATTCAAACAAATAAATGAAAAAGCAGTCACTGTCATTGTTTCTCAAGAAACTCAGAAATTCATTAGTTACTTTTTAAAGAGTGATTCTTATTCGCATTCCCTAAGGAATGAAATATAGTTCACACACGGTGTCCCAACTGTAATACAATGGAGTGCACGGCAGATCAGTCATCCAACTCAATGTCGGCATCTTCAAAGGTGGTGACTGAGAGAGACAACCTCTGCCTCTGCCTGTCCCCACTGGGACAGCGTGAACGCTCTGGGGGCAGGGCTTCGTCTGCCTGGTCACCCCTGTCTCCCCAGCATCTAGTATGGTGACTGGCACAGAGACCAGCAGTTACTTGTTGAATAAAGATATCATCTCTAAGTTAAATTTTCTGAGGCAAAAGTACACTTCATATCATAAAGTGCTTTTTTTTAGCGAAGAATTTAAATATTAAGGAATGGTAAAAAAGTCATATAATCATTATTTCATGAAAATGGAAACTGCCTAATACATTCTATATAACACTTTTTTAAAAAGCATTCCTGTTACACACTTCTAAAAAACCGAACTCATTTGGAACTAGAACCAGCATTGCCCTACGGTGAACTTTTGACATTTCCGATGGCTTTCTACCGCGACTCTATGCGCTTTGGAGAAAAAAAGAAGTGTGAAATTATTTCAAAAGTCAGGATTTATTCTGCACTTCCAGTTTTCTCAGGGGAAGGGGGGAAACTGCTTTTAAATCTGACCACTTTCGCATGCTGGCCTTTCTTACATGTTTTCTTAAATAAAAAGCGATTGTAGTTTACGTAAGAATGCAGGACATATTCCTTTCCTTCCTAATATGTTTTTAAATATATAAACGTCTAGGGCCTCCTTACGTGGGATGCAGTCAAACAGTCTATCACACGTGAATTTTAAGTCAAAGTGACTTTTAAACGGCCCCCAGTGGACATTTGAAAAGCTGGACACTTACTTCAAATCGATCCAGAGCATCGGGAGGCGTATCCAGAAACGCCAAGAAAGAGCGCTGTGCGTCTCGGTGCTCTACACCTAGAAGACAGCAGCGGCTGGTCTCAAAACCAGGACAATAAACTAATTTCCACGGATGACCCTTCCTGTCTAAAGCTATTAAAAGCTGTTTGCAAACGAACATATTTTACAGCTGGTCAGTATAAGCTCTACATATTCAAAAGAGCAAATTATACTAATGTTTCTTGGAATATCATTTAACAGTTAAACTATATCATTCTCCATGAAACACTTCTTGACTTGAGTTCTTAAATTTCTTTCTTTTCCCATACAGTACATTATAAATAAACACATGAAATCTTTTGGTAATCTTGAGAGAATTTCAAACACAGAGCCCTGAATATGTCTGATTTTTCTAAGATAGTTTATACCAAACAACACACTGAAATATTGTTACCAAGCACATAATATGCACTAACATAAATAATCTTTTATAAGAAAATAATGCAGTTATAAAACAAATGTATTTAGTTATGAAAAAAACTTTTGTTAAGACCTCAGATTTTAGTATCTGATTTCAGGTATTGTTTCATTGACAGAATGCATACATATCTCTTGGCTACAGTATGAACTTTAAATGCATAATATCCAAAAATTTTCTTAAAATATACGTATAATGATAAATACTGGAAAGGAAAAAGCAGAAATAACAAGGTACACGTTGCATTTCCATATCCGCAGGAACTGACAACTCACTTTCGTGCCTTTCATATTACTCTCTAAGAATCTACCACAGCTGCCAGGCACGGCAGCATGTTCAGGAATTCACTCGGTCAACAGATGTAAATAGGCTCTACCTACTGAGAGCCAATTACATGCAGTCTGTCTGGATCCTGGGAATATAATAATAACTAGAGCAGAAGAAGAACCTTGTCCTCATTATGTAAATATCACACTATATTATTTAAGTAGTATATTATGTTACCACATATAGCAACATGGTATATTGTACAAGTTCAAAATCAAAAGTTACAGGTTAACATCTTTTCAAAAGAGAGCAAAGTGATTAACTTTTTCTTTCACAAGTTCAGGTCTATTCTAAAACGACACAGCCAATGTCATCTGTGTGTGGTTAAGTCACACTCTGCATTGTCGTCTCTTTCCACATAAACTGTCTTAGGGCCACAAGCCCTTCACGCCGCCTATTCTTCCTCCTCGACTCACGAAATCATTCGGTTCCCTTCTGCTCGAGCTGTACGAAGCCCTGCTTGACTCTCACTTCCTCCCGATGCCCTGAGTTCCTAACCTGAGTTCCCGATTCACTTTCTCAGGGTTCCTTCTTTTCTTGTCCACCAGGAACTTCAGTCAACACATATTTACTGTACATCTACTACTTGTAATGGCTTTTCTACATTCATTCCTTTACGTGATTACCTTCTTTCTTCCACAGTTTTACTGCAGATGCTGAGACCCGACCAGCTTTATGTCAGTGCGTGACAGAGCGTGGGAAACGCAGAGAAGCAGGCAAGGGTAACGCACAGCCCACTACCTGGGTGAGTATTCAGGTAGGGCTACTGATTTGTTGGGAAAATGAATGTCTCCTAACTGCGTATGACAGATCCCTTCATTAACAAAACATTCTGAATTTCTTTTTATTAAAGCTTTACCTTATTAATGCTCACATTATGGAAAGAAAGTTTAAGTTCATGTAATAAAGCTACCAAGCATTCTTGAGTTGCTCTTCACATTAATGGGAAAAAATGCTTAAGTAATGTTTTCAAGAAAATGGGAACAGATCCTGGGAAATTCACAGGGCAAGCAACTTAAGTATCAAACTTGGAAGACACTGAAATGCCAAAATAGTTCTCTATCTTTGAATTGCTCTTGTAATACTGGATTAGATTAAGTTTCAGCTATTTCATACGTTTAGCTATTTCAGCCGCCCTGGGAGTGACTCCCCTCCATCATGTAAGAATAGTATAAGTTTAAAGTATATTATAATTTTTTTCATAAAAATTTTATTCATGAAATAGTACATGGCAATGAAAAAGAGGTAAAGGTGTGGCAAGGGAGTTCTTCTGTTACAACCAAATCTTTAAACAACACATCTTAAGTAAAAACAAAAGGACTCAGATACCTATCGACCAAACATGTGTGTGTGTCTCTCATACCCACACACAACATAAATGGGTGCCAGAACCGCTTAGTCAAACAATTCTTCCACCTACACGATAAGCTTATTCTTGTGTAATAACATGTATTTATAACAGAATATTAAGTTCTGATTGATGCAAAAACATTCCCATACCCTTTTCAGATCTAAGCTCCTCGGTGTCCTTTATCAGTTGTTCAATTTCTGAGAGTAGTTCCAGGTTCTTCTTCTCCGAATCTTTTAGTTTACTTAAATAAGGGAAGAAAAGGAAAAATGTCATTATTTTTGTTGCTGGTTGGTAAGCCGTATTGTTTGCATGGACTTATTTGGTTCAAATGTCAGCCATGCTAAATTGGGGAAATACAAACTATAAGAAAGAGCAAATCTAGGCTATCATCCACTTTTTTTTAAAGTAGAGTCTTTTTTTATTTATCGATTTTAGAGAGAGAGGAAGGGAGATAGTGAGAGACACCGATTTGTTTTTCCACTTACTCATGCATTCACTGGCCTATCCTTGTCTGGGCCCTGATTGGGGGTGGAACCCTGCGCCCTTGGCGTATCGGGACGATGCTCTAACCAACTGCACTACCCCGCCAGGGCCTGCCGTGTACTCTCACGTCCCTGAAGTGCCACTGGAACACAGCCAGGCTTGTCGGGTTGCACTCTGTCTGGCGTGACGACAGAGTTGAGGAGACAGAGACAATATGGTCCAATAATATTTACTATCTGGCCTTTGAGAGAAAAGGCTGCTGGCCCTGCGCTAATTAAATTAAAAAATGCCACAGAATCAAAAGTTAACTTTAGAATTCCGTTAACTTCTTTCCTAGAGAAACATGAAGGTAGAGCATACGTGTCTCTAATTTTCAGCTTGACTCATGCCCCCAATTTATGAACAAATTCATATGTTTTAGGCATAAGAAGAAAATCAGAGTCATCCTATATAACGACACAGAGAATGACATCCTTTATGCTGGGATCCAATTCATATTCTCCAAAAAGAGTTTGGTTTCTTCCCCATTTTCATGCCACACTAGCACACTAAGTAAAAGCATACTTAATTTATGTCTGGATTATTTATGACAAAAACTTGTAATTCAACCGGGCTGCCGTATGTCCAGCCTCTGATGTAGCATTAACGACCACAGTTTAAACACTAAGGCTCCACACTATTAAAAACTGAACTTATGGGACGATTTCTTTTTCTGACTGAACCCCTTTGGAACTTTAGGTATTCTGACCACTGAAAGAATTTAATTGTCATTTGCAGCACGAACTTCTTATTGTTCCTCTACGTCACCTATACTAACTTGTTTTTGAACCCTGTTTATATCTAATCCAATTTGGTTTTCACTTCTTCACTTATTCAGGTTGCAATTTGCTTTGCTGTCGCACTAATTTAGGGAATGTATTCATTAGCTAACTTTCCCAGAGACTATGGTCCCTGGGAAAATATACTTTATTATATATTTTATATTTATTTTTATATATTATACACATATATTATATATATATTATATATTTTAAAGTATTTTTAAAATGTTTTATTTATTTATATATTTTACACATAAAAGAACATAAACAACAATCAAAAATATATTATACCATTATGAAATTTACCATCAACAGAATTTTCATTTCTAAAAGATTCAGGGTATAGGCCAGAATCTTCAGATGACTATATTTTGCTTTTGACTACATGTTGTATTTTCACCCTAATATATATTCTTGAAAATGAGAGAAGTGGGGTTTTAATGGAATGAAGTCTGAGAGTCAACTCAATTTTACAGATAGAGGGAAAAGGTAAACAACAGAATACTAATCGGTACTATTAATTCCACTTTGCGGACAAGCCAGAGTGTAACAAGGTTCTGTTACAATCCCTTCACCGCATGAAAGGTTTGAAAGCATCTGTTCATTTTCAAATCTTCATAATTTTCTCTGGTCACCACTTCTAAGAAAACTGCGACAGGAAAGTCAACATGTAACTTCTCTGCCGACACTTGGGCACCAAGGCAGGAGCCGCTCTAGCAGGGCTTGTGAGCCAGCCTCACCATTCCGTCATGATGCTGGACGCTTTAACCTTATTCAGCTCTTCTTGGATGGCCTGTTTGGCTCTTATTTCTGCATCCAGAGCTGACTGTAACTCCAGTCGAGCTGACATATCCAGCTTCGCAAACCGACGCATTTTCCAGGGCATGTCCTACAAAACAATATGACTTTTTAGCTCCATTCCATTTTTGATGTTAAGTCTAGTAATCCAAGTGAAATTGGAAACTACTTAAAAGCATTATCTTTCTGATAACAAAACAGAATAAAAACACTGCTTGCAAAAATATATTTTTCATTAAATTCAGAAATAACTGTAGACTCACATATGAATTAGTTTATTTGTTATAGTTACTACCAATAATAGCTAGCCACACAAATTATAGCCAAGCAGCTATGTGTTACAGTTCCCTAACCTGGAGAGGACTTGAACTGATTTCTCACAAGAAACTTTACACAAGGCTAAAGCCTGGACACACTGAGGCAGGTCCCCAGACTGGCTGTCCTGCTTCTGCGCCTCCCCTGCCCCCATTACGACCCGTCTGTGCAGAAGGCAGCTCACCGTGGCTCGCGTGCCCAAGCTGGAGTTTCTTAACGCTTCTAGCTCTTCAGTCATTTTAGAAGCTAAGGCCTGGAGATATCCTCGTGCATCCTTCTCATCGCTGACCCTAAAATACATACATGTGAGGGCAGAGATCAGGTACAAGAGTAAAACCAAAAGAAAAGTTTCAGTGAGACACACATTATTTTAAAGCATCCTAAAGAAATAAGGTAAAAGTGAGGGAAATTTAAAGGTGTCCTCAAATACCTTCTTTCAAAAGTTCTACCATTGTATTGGGTTGGTCAAAAAGTTTGTTTAGTTTTTTCTGTACGGTGGTTCTACTTGTACCTAGTTGTCTTTAACTTCATTCAAAACAATTTCGTTAGATTGTACTGTAACAGCTGTCATCTCAGCATGCATTAAAAAACTTAAAATTGGTGAATTGTTGTGCAGTCATTTTAATATTGAAGATGGAAGAAAATACACAGCATTCTCAGTACATTATGCTTTATTTCAAGAAAGGTAAAAACGCAACTGAAACACAGAGACTTATGCAGTGTGTGGAGAAGGTGCTGTGACTGATCAAACATGTCAGAAGTTGTCTGCAAAGTTTCTTGGTACTCGTGACATTTTGCCAAATAATTCTTGGCTGTGGGGCTGTCTCAGGCACTGGAAGATGTTTAGCAGCACCCTGGCCTCTACCCACTAGAAGCCAATAGCAGGAGACAGCCGACACGATCAAAATATCCAAATCAATAAAATTAATGGTAAAAATGAAAAATGTGTGTTTTATTTTACAAAAAAACCCTAAATGGTCTTTTTGACCAACTCAATACAACTATCTCTCAAGAACTGGAAGAGGTTTATAGAACTGTTCAGTTATGTACAAATTAAACCTGACCATGTTTAAGAAAGTCCAAATTAGTTATATATGATAAATTAGTAAAACTTCACCCACGAACCACAGACTACTCTTTTATCTAATGTTAAACTCCCCCCTCATGATTTCCAAAGAATATTAAGATTTCTCATTAATTAGATTCTGTCAGTTTACGTTATAAATACATAGTGCACCCTTCTTAAAACGTAAGTAAGCTACATTTAGAAAGTTTAGTTTAAAACAGCATATTCTGCAAAACTCAAAGTTACACTGTAATAAAGCTGTTTTTCTAAAATGGTAAATAATCAAAGAGAAAAGTTTACTGAAACTCAGTTTCTATTTACTGTCTTAAGACTATCTTGCTGGTGCAACCATTATGATTTTAGACAGAAATGTTTTCAAATCATATTCCGTAAAACAAATTCCGCATACTAGAATTTCTCAAGAGGAAGTTTGCTTTTTGTTATATCTCTTCCCAAACAAGGAGGAGGCCAGGAGCAGGGAGTGCCAACACATGAAAACCTACAAACAGTCCTGTCCTCAAGAATGAAAATCATTTGTATACAGAAAGCTATAATGCCACAAAGAGAAAAGCTGAAATCTGCAATGCTTAGAAGGACGTTCTAATACACTCTGCGGAAGACTACCTGCTTTGTGCAGGCTGGCTGTTTTCAAAGGTAAAATTCAGGCCATTAAATAGCTATGAGGAAAGTATATTTCAGGGAAGTTCATATGCATCTGTGACACAGACAGGATACAAATTTAAATCTTGAGCCTGGTTTAAGCATCTTCAGTCTCGCTCGGACTCCTGAGGAGTCAAGGGATAATTCCTGTCCTAGACGGGATGGAGTAGACAGCGCGTGTGAAGGGCCATTGTGCGGTGCGGACAGCACCCATGCAAAAAGCAAAATTGCAGGTAGGTGGGGGTTACTGCATATTACAAGTTTCCAAAGCGTTATTTTGCCATTACTTTATTTTTTAATGTACCACACTAAAAAATAAATGAAAATAGCCTGAGATTCTTGACCTTTAAGCTTGGACGGAATATCTCAGAGAGTTCACTTTCAAGTAGGTGAGAACTCTGAAAACAGGGAGTGTGTATTTTTCTTTTAGCCTATTAAGTATTTAATAATTTATCTAATACAAGAACATTTCTAAATAACAGCTTTTAAGCAAAGTGACTTCCTTGTATTCCTGGTTTCGTCTGCATATTTCACTTGGATATGAAAAGTGTAAAAAGAGTATTTTCTGGAATGCATAAAAGCTTTCGTTTTCGTCCCATCTCCCATCCGCTTCAGAAAGCCCACATTCAGAGCTCATCCCTTGGCAGGACCCCTTCCATTCCACCCGGACCCACCAGGCCGGTCACTGGGAAGGGCCAGCAGCCTAGGAGCTCAGGCTCTGGTCAGACCCGGCTCATCTCCTATGAAGTCATTTTCAGCAATTCCTTAATTATAAATGTGATTATTTAATAAGGGAGTTTACAAATAAATGGTCCTAGTTTTTAATATAAACTTGGCTGAAGTAAAAATGATTTTGCTTCAGAAATGTAGACATGATGACAAGGACACAAATGAAACAGGAATAAACCATTTAACTGATTCGAACACGACGTTTCCAGTGGGGCCTTTTCCTGTAGCTGTTTTGTCGCCGAACAGTAACATTATTAAGTCCAAGACGAGTTAACTTAACAGCTCCACAGTTAAGCCAATATCAAGATACTTGAGTCATTTGGTTAATATTTCTTTAAAAAACAGTGTTTATTAATTTTTAATTTTAAAAAGGAGGCTATTAATCTGGGGAAAGTAAGGAAACTAGAAAAAAATGTGTAAAGAACCAAAATAAGAGCACAAGAAACTGAAATTTCCTCTAAATGATTGGTCTATAAATGTATGAAGAAACAACTTGTTTTCAGATAAACAGCCATGATTAGCCAGAAAGTACAACACTTAGAAAGTAGATATAAAAAGTTAAACTATTTTCGTTAGAAAACAAAATCCCCATTGGATTCCACTTTCTTCATGTATTATAAAAATATACCAATTTTCCAAATATCAGAATCATTTTAATGAATACATTAATATGAAGGTTACTAACGTAATTATTCCACATTAAACCCAAAGAGCCTAATTTAAAGAACAGTTGATAAAACTACACTGGCACCACTGAAGGCTTTCAGAAAGCCACGCGTGAATCTATCTGTCACAGTCATGAGAGAGAGTGGTCACAGCACATCTCAGCTTGGCCTCAGAAAGAAACATCCAAGGCTAGTGGATGACTTTCCTCTGTTCTTTAAGGACCAACGGTCTTAGGAGAAAAGCAGTTTCCTTCTTAGAAAGAAATACCAGGCTGCAATGACGCTGTGTAAAAGCTGACATGGGGCATCTGTTGGAGTTATGGAACATACTGGAAAACACAGTAGAGCGCAGATCAGTAATAAATAACCTATCAGTAATAAAATTGTGCTGTTACAATAACTTTTTCACAGCAAAAAATAAGGTAACTTGTTAGTCGCCTCCTGGAATTCACACCAACCTGAGCGCACGTGCAAAATTACCCACGAAAGCACATTAAAGAAGTACTCACCACTGAATTATTTCTGTGATCTGGGCTTCCCAGTGTGCCACTGACTCTTTCTTGTCGGCCAGGTCTTTCACCTCTTCTTCTAACTGCTGGTTGCGCACGCCCAAGTTCTCGTACAGAGTGGTGAGCTGGAAGGCAGTTCCGAGACACGTGTGACTTTCAGAGGCAGGAGCTCAGGAGCTCAGATGCCTCTTGCTAAATCTTAAATTCACCCTGTTCCCTCTGGTCACTGATTTGGAAACACTGGGTACTCCCTAAATTCTCCTTCCGCCTCTGCTTTTTTTCCTTACTCCCACACTGGATCAGTTCCATTTGTGAATATTCTCCATTTGCCTGAAGAACTCCCCAGTTCAGCTGGTAACAGTATCTCTCATTTTTTGTCTGAAAACATCTCTGTCACCTCTTAAAAAAAACTTGTAAAGAATTTTAAGCATGTGTAAGAATGGACAAGCCTACCACCCACGCCCAACAATCACCACCACAATGTCCATGCTAATCTTTTGCACTCCGGTCTTCTCGCCCTTCCTCCTGTATTACCCTAAAGCAACGCCAGACACGATATTGTCTATCTGAAGTTCTAGGCATGACATCCCTAGAAAGTGGGTCCCCTTTAAATACAACTATAGTACAATCACACTTCACACATTTAACAAGTTCCTGATATCTTCACATAAGTAGTAACTGTTCAAATTTCCAGTTATTTCAAAATATCAGAAAACTTTGTTAAGTTCAATCATTATACTAACAGTAAACATAGCTTAATTCGGGTGTTGCATCTTTCAAGTCTCTTATTTACAGGTTCTTATTAAAAATGTTTTCTTTTCACTGTAGGAATACTTCCTAACACATGCAGCTGTGGGGAGGCACTGGGGAGACAGGCAGACAGCCACGACTTGCCTGACCAAGACCCTACAGAGATCTCGGAGCCGGGGAGATGAGCCCAACCCATTAACATGGCATGCGTCTCCACGGGTGAGCCTTAAGGTAGCTCAGCCAGGTTTTGTAGTTGTCTTGCTCGGGTTAATTCCAAGAGCTGTGAAACGGTTGCTTCTGACAAGGGTCTACTTTCAAACTTTTTTTTTTCTTGAGAAGATTGGCCAATTCTTCATGTTAGCACAGCCAGGGGTCTACCGGCTATTGTGAGAATGTTTTCGCAGATGCAGTGTCCTCACTAGTTCCTGCAACACATCTTTTTTTTCGGGATGCCATCGCTTTTGACAGCCCTTCCAGATCCTGTGACTGGGCTCCAGCGAGAGACCTGCAAGTGGGGGTGACGCAGACTGTGCTCTGCCACCTGACCATATGCACAACTAGTTTTCACTCAGTTTGCTCAGGGAAAAGTTCATCTTTTCTCAACTTTTAAAAAGCGTGCACTCTGGAACCAGATTGCCTGCGTTCATATCCTGTCCTGCCACTTCCTAGATCTGTGGTTAGGAAAGTAGCGTAATCTTCCTTCTCTACAAAATATGAGAACAGGACACATACCTCAGAGGGGTATTGTGAGAAGTGACTTGAACAGAGTAACCCAGAAGAGGACGGGCACATCAGTAAATTTTACCAAAGTATTAGTTCATTCTGTATGTTTGGGAATGAGAAGGTTTTACTCTTTGTACATTAATGTATCTGGCCCATAAAACTTGTAAGACTGCATAGAAATATGGGAAGTGCTCCTACCATTTTAAGTGAAAAGGTAGATTAGAAAATGAAATGTATACATGCTTGCAAGTATGTAATAGTAATATGTATACAAACAAAACCTGAGAAGTAACCTATAAAATTAAAATAGTTGTTTTGTGGTGATGAGGTCATGGGTACCTTTTACGCCAAATATTTTCCACCATTTTTTTGTAATTTTGCCTTTTTTTTGTAAAATAAGAACAAGATATAAATGATGTGTTTTCTTACTAGAAACCATTTACTTTTGCTCCATGGAATATATGGCTAATTTTATTTGCAGTAAGTTATCTTTTCGGTAATAAAAACGAAGCTTGTAGACTTCTGAAGACATCAACTTTTTTCTACTGCCTTTTTATTTAATGTTTGGATTTAAAAATGTAAATGTGAAAATTATCAGTTATAAAAGTTATTGAAGTTTCAAAATTAACAGAACAACTGCTTTTTGGCTCCAATATCTACAATACTGTTGAGAAGGCATTTGGTTCCCAGGGGAACAGAACAATTAGCTTGTGTAGCAGAAGCCGCAAAGTACTCCTGGGTTGTCCCTCGTGGGGGAAACGCCCAGTCCACACCCAATCAGAAAAGGAGTAAATGGAAAGAAACAGGGAAGGTGTGCCATTAGGTGGACTGAGAATTCAGTGGAGAATTAAAAAAGGAACAAAGATGAAGTTCGAATGAAAGCAAACCCCAAATACTTCTGTATTTCTCCAGAAATAAACATCTTCCTAGTATCACTTGTCATTAAGTGCTTGTCCACCATCTGAATTTGCACTCAAAGTTCTCATCCTTCATCATAACTCTAAATTTAGGAAGAAAAGTAATATTGTATTTATGTAAGTTTAGGAGAAAGGTAGTATTGTATTTATATAAACTTAGGAGGTAGGTTTTGATTTTTATCCTTCGGGTCTCATCAGAATCAAGTATTGTTTAAAAATTGTATCTAAATATGTATTTTTGGTAAAAGCAGCAGAATTTCATGATTAATAATGAAATAAAACTAAGGGGTGAAAACAAGATTTGATCTGTATTCAATTCGATTATTTCTCAACCCCAATTTTCTTAAACTATATACCACCTTCTGCTAGGTAATTTGCTTAAAAATTCCACATGAATTCGACTTCTAGAGTTTAATTATATTTCTTACCTCAAGGTAACTCTTAACAGAATCTTAAAATTCTGCCTTTTATATAATAATGATGAATTCCGTAGTCATTAGTCAAACCTATGAAATAACAATTATGTGACCTATTTGTATAAAGTTCAAACATTGTTAGTTTCGGCGGCAGTAGCTAAGAATTACATGACATACATGACTCTTACATTACTTATAGTTGAAACAATCCATGTGCACGACTCTGGCCATTCACCAGTACATGAGCCCTACAAAACTTGACAAAATGAACTAACAGAATTCTTTCTCAAGTAGTTTTCAGTCAAACAAGCAGTCAATTTTAAGTGCTTAGAAAACTAAACAATCCTGAGCAAAGTACTGAAGGAAATGGAAAGGCGCACGGACACAATGGAAAACCGCGACAGAATGAAGAGACTCTTCTTATGATTATTCAACCACGGTCTTCCAATCTGCTATTGGAAATCTTAATAATTGAACACAATACTTTTACTGGAGGGAAATCCTAGAAATTATGATAAAACACACTTACCCAAACCCTATTTAAATGTAAATAAAATTATTAAAACTTCTGGTTAACGTTAGGATTTTTACAACTGTTCACTAAGAGCTGGCATAAGAAATGCAGAACGGGCCCTGGCTGGTGTAGCTCAGTGGATTGAGCGCGAGCCTGCCAACCGGAAGAAATGCAGAACGATAACCATTCAAGAAATCTGATAGGCTAAATAGAAAAATCCCTTCAAGCATTTGAAATTTTGTCCATCAATCTGACTACTTACGAACTTAATCTATGGTTTGGCTCTTTATTCCAGCTACCGAGTTTAGACAGAGCTGGTGTCTTTGGATTCTTACAGACCAACAATATTATATCTGGCTATTGTCAGTTCTCCATCATGAATATGATATTATAGTTGTCAGAACTCCTCCAGTTTGGCCTAACTGTTCCTGCTCTTGCCAAGGGTCAGCCTTAACTTAGCCCTGGCAGAGCTGAGTGATGAATGTGAGGTAAAGTGTAAGACACAGAACAGATGGAAAGTGAAGTACAGAACAGAGGCTCAAAAAAATAAAGAGGACAAAGAATAAGATGAGCAAAACCCTCTCTCCAGAGACTCCTGCACAGATTGGCACCAGGAGAAAGTGCCTGTATCGACAAGCAATCCTTGCACAGAAAGAGCAATATTACATAACACATGTGCACCAAATACAAAATTATAACCACAGTTTCTAACCACAGTTTCTACCTCATTGAACAGCTAGCATGTGCTCAATGAGTATAAATGAGAATGAATCACTCACCTTATCAAGTTCACTTGTCAGTTTCTTGTTTTCTTCAGTTAATAACACCTTTTCTCGTTCATACTGCTGTTTGAACTCATTTTCAAATTCTTCCCTTTCATTTTGGCTAACACAATTTGAAACATAAAAGGAAAAAAAGGACTGGAATTAAAGGTAAAATTATGGTGTCCAAGACGGGTTATTATGCCTCATGCTTTACCCTGAAAAGCCGCTTAGATCTTGATTGATACAAACCCCAACCCTTTCCCTTAAGTGAACAATTGTTTTCTTTTAAATAATAAATAGACGTGTCCTCTTAACATCTACTTTGCTTTTCATTTGGAAACCTGAGGGAGGCACCTGTGCTTTGTGGACCCCTGGGCTGCGGTCCCCTATTTGGTCACGTGTACACGAGAAAGTACAGGGGGGTGAGGAGGCTGGGAAAGCTGGTGTAGGAGCCACAGCAGCAGTCCTCATACTCAGCTCCTCAGAGCCCAGGAAGTTCACGGTCAGGTTTCCAACAGTCCTTTCAGTACACTTGGCCCTTCCCTCCTTTGCTCCTTCTCTTTCTTACCTAAGTACCTACTACATACACATACATATACAACACAGGTTAATATTTTAAAACTTACATAAAATGATAGTTCTGGGGGCAGAAATATCTACCCTTAGAGGTAAACATGGTCCTCAGAGACTTTTACAAAAGGGAGGGGGGTCAGTTTTTGAATAATGAGATACTGAAACGCAGACAAGGCGACTTGCCTACACCTGCCGCAGTCTGAGGGAGGGTGCTAGCCGGCAGCAAATGAAATTCAGTGTGGAGCAGTTGTGGCTAACTTTACACAATTCAAAAAACAATTTTGCTTTTAAAAACGTAATCTTAAAAATCCCCAGCACCACTAAATTACTGAACAGGAATTACATTATAATTTAAATAATAAACTCCAGGAAAACAAGCCATCCTGTGTCCCAGCAAACGTGACACTTTCCTTATTATCTATCATCACAATGTAAATTTAGTTGTATCTAAGAATCTTTATTTTTCAGTAGCAACTCAAACAGACAACAAAAACATGAAAAGTTGCAAAAGAGCCTTCCTTCAGAAAAACGTGTATTCAGTAAAGTTTCTATGTAGAACTGCTGTTTTTTCCTGTTTGCATGAAACAAAACTTGAGTCTCTTCCACATGAGAATAAACTCCCCCAAAGACCCCATGCCGCCCCTCACTTTCCACTTTCCTGTCTTCTCGCTCACTGGTAACCACCCGGAAACCCTGAAAGCTTTGTCTGTGCACCTAACGGCTCCTCACCACACCAAAATCTGGCCTCTGCCACGGCCACCTCAAAATGACTGCTCTGTCAACACTCACCACTGTCCTGCCACTACGTCCACCTGCTGGCTGCCCTGGCCTGCGCTGCCCACTCCTCCTGCTGAAACGTCACCTCCTGGCTGCAGTGACACCACGCCTCCTGACTTCAGCCGCCTTTGTGGACTGCCCGTGCCCTTCCCACGGTGCCAGTGTCTCAGGAGCTCGACTCCTCTCTCTACACGTCTCCCCCGCGCTACCTCTGCTCCGGCACTGCTCAGTCCACCTACTGTCTATTATGCGGATGAGCTCTGAATTGACATCTGAAGCTTGTCTGGGCTCCCGACTGCTGGCTGCCATCTCCACAGAGATGTCCCCCAGGCACCTCAAGTGCAACATGCCCGACTAAGAGAGCCCAGCACCCTCTCTGCTGTCCTCTGTGCCCCCACACTCGCCTCTCTCTTCTCATACTACGGCGGAATCAGGGCCAAGCCCCCGCGCTCCCATCCCAGTGGGAAGGCACCGCTCGGGCACTTCGCTCCTGTCTCTCCTGAGTCATCTACTGAATGATTCTCTGTCAGATTACAAGTCTGGTATTATCTCTGCCGCCTAAAAACAAAAACAAAAGGCAAAATAACTTCTTTTAAGATCGTTTTCTCCTCCAGCCACGACCTCCCTGCACTGCTTGCGTAAGAAAAGACTCCAAGTGATAGCAGTGTGATCTACGCTCTGTCTCCAGCTACCTTCCTTCAAGTCTTTGGATCTGTGGGGCCCCACCTTACTGTTCCCCCGAAACTGTTCTTAACAAAGTCACCAATGACCTTCACAGTATTAAACTCAACTGCCATCACTTGGACCTCGTTTTATTGGATAAAGACATGAAGACGGGTTTGATATGTTTTTGTCACGTGGCTTCCAGGACACCCCATTTGCCTGGTTTTCTTCCTGCTATTTCTCTCTCTCTCTGCTGTTCCCTCCTCATTCCCAACTCCAAACACTCGGGTGCCCCAGGGCCCGGCCCCAGGGTCTGGAGGGGTAAACACGCCCCGAATGTTACTTCCAGCCCTGCAATCCAGGCTGCTCTGCACCATGGCCCACCTGACGGCTCCACCTGGATGTCTAATAAGCTTTTCAAACATAAGCTGTTGAAAAGGAGCTCCTGATAATACTCCCATCCCAAACTCGCTTCTCCCATCGTCTTCCTCTCTACGGTCTGCTAATTGCTGAGGCCAAAAACCATGGTATCATCCTTTTTTTCTTGCCCCATATCTATTCCACCAGCAAATACCATTCTCTTGTCCTTTAAAGGAGACTGGAATGGAAACATCTCTTACCACCACTTCTGCCCACCACCCTAGGCCCGAGTCACCATCTTCTGCCCAGATCATTGCAATAGCTTTCTAAATGGCTTCATGCTTTCCTCTTATCTAATTCAGACCACTCTTACCACAAGAAGCCATCCCGTTAAAACACAAGTCAGTATTTGTTAACTTTCTGCCCAACACCGGGCCGCGCCTCTCTCCGATGGTCTTACTCAGAATAAACAACAGGAAGCCACTGACCACGACTTCCCAAGCCTGGCCCCCAGTACTTGTCACACTCATCTCCGACTGTCCTTTGCCCTAACTCTACTTCAGCCACATGGACCTCCCTATTATTATTTTGAAGTAAACTTTATTTTTGTAGTCGCCTTAGGTTCACAGCAAAATTGGGAGGAAGGTACAAAATGTCACAGATGTCCCCTGCCCCTACACAAGCACTGACCCCCACCATCAAGATCCCTCACCAGAGTGCTACCTGTGTGACAACGAACCCACAGCAGCTCTGTCCATCGCCATCAAATCCCACAGTTCACCACAGGGGTCACTGTCGGTGGTGTACATTCTTAGGGCCCAGACGGACATGCACTTACACAGGTCCCCTTCCACAGCATCACACACAGCAGTTCCACTGCCCTCAAGCCCTCGGTGCTCTGCAGATTCACCTCGCCCTCCCCCAACCTCTGGCAACCTCTGACCTTTTTACTAGCTCCATCATTTTGCCTTCTTGTTGTTTTTTTTTAAGACTTGTTCTCCACGTGGAATGTTCTCTCATACATCTGTAGCGATAACGCCCCCACTGTCTTCAGCCACTTTCGCATGTAATCTCCCTTGTCCACCCTACAGACAAAATCAAGTCCTTCCCCGGAACGCTTCATAGCTTACACCCTCTGCCTTCTTTTCTGTGCCGGACATTTACCCAACGTGTCTGCTGTGTCACTTACTGTTTGCAGTCTTTCCCCACAACTAAAGGAAAGCTCTATAAGCACCGAGATTTAATTTTTGTCTCTCCACTGCCATGTTCGCAGTGACTTACAGGTAGTAGGTTCTAAAATACTCTTGTACAGTCAATGTGCCAAACTGAGTAAACTCAGGCTTCCAACGTAGGTTGAGAACGACAACAACGTACATTCACTCTGAAGTCTAGAAGCCTGGGCATCACCCATAACTCCTCCTCCTGTTTCTCATTCCTCCCATCTGGCCATTACGTCCTCCCAGTTCCGCCTTCTCAGGAGACTTTGCAAATCCGTGCACGTCTCTCCACCCTCACTCTCACTGCCTACGGTCCCGCCACCTCACGTCTCCCAGCCTGACTCTCTCTCGGCTCCTGCCAGCCCACTCTCCACACAGTTGCAAGAGACATCTTTTAAAAATATAAATACAATCACGCCCTTTTCCTGCCATGGCCTTTGAGTAAAGCCCAAGTTCCTTAAAGTCCTTCATGACGTGCCTCCGTTTTCCTTTCCGGCCTCATTTCTCACCCCTCTCACCTTTCTTTTTATGTTTTTGCCACAATGAATGGCTTTTATTTTCCGAAGGTGCCACGCTCCCCTTACCCTCTAGATCCTAGCACACTCTGCGACTTCCGCCTGGACGCTCCTCCCCAGCATGTACTTCTCTGGTCTTAACTCACAAATCACTTTGTCCAAGAAACCCAGACGGGCGGAAGCTGGCTGTTGTGCCTCTGCCGTGATGCCCCTCCGCACAGCCCGCCTGCTTCCCACCGCGCTGCACCGTCATTTCTGGTCACCGTCCTGACTTCAGGCCCCGAGGACTGGAACACGTTTACTGCCCATGTATCTCCGGCCCCTGGCACACACTAGGCATTCAATAAATAGTTAACTTTTAAACATTTAAATAACTTGATTCTTACCTCTCTCTCCTGTTTTTTTCCAATTTGTCTTTCAAAATCATAATTTCTTTGTTCAGAGCAAGTTGCTGGCCTTCTGAATCATGTAGTTCTTTCTTCAGATTTTTAATTTCATTCGCATGTATTCCTTCTCTTTTAGATAATTCTTCTTCATAAAAGATACTTTTCTTTTCCAAATCTGTCTTTAGTTTAGTTATCTCTTGCTGATGTTCTACGCTATACACTCCTGGTGAGTAACTAATTTGTTTTTGCTATAAGAGAATAAAAGATTAGTTCATCTATAAGAAAAATAAAACAACAAGTCATATGTTTCTGTAATATAAAGACCTTTTCATATAGCTGAATATTATTTTTGTATATTATCACATAAACATAATTCTTTATTCAAGATATTAATCTTTGCCATGTGTTGCAATTTTCCCCTCAGTGTGTATATTCCTTTATTACTGTGTATGTTACAGTCTTCCTCACACCGAGATTATATATGTGTATTTTCTGCTGGTACTTAAAATGACAAAGGTCCAATCTAATACCTTCATACTCACTCTAGAAAAAAACCATCGGTCTCCTTGCACTCAGGGAGGGTACTGAGGAGAACAAATTGGGTTGAAAGCCATCTCTTGGGAAAGCAGGTTAAAATATCCTCTCAGTAACAGGGGAAAGGAAAACGTGGCGCCTGAAGCCTCTTCCCAGTCGTGGCTGAAGGATGAACAGGAGCACGGAGACTGGGCTGTAAGGTTTCCTGAGCTTTGTGATCTGCTTCCCCAAGGAACTGACCATGAAACTGGAAACCCAGGGAACCTATGGGCTTCTGGTTACTGACCATGAGAAGCCAAGCTCTGGCAGACGCGTCCTTTTCTGAAGGTGGTATTAGGGCTGAACTGGCAACAATAGTTGATTCAGATTTTAAAAAATCCACCATGCTAGGTTCTTCACATTTGAGGTATATGATTAAAAAACAAAAACAAAAAAACCCAGTAACAGTGCAGGCCTCAGAAACGTGCCTGGGGTCCACACGGCACTGCCCCACCATTACCCACAGACTACTGAGGAAGCGCCTACCAGCTGCACAACAGACTGTCCTGCAGTTGCGGGGGCAGCCTGGCAGGCAAAGACCTGGTGAAACCGAGAAGAGCCCCATCAAGTCAGACTCCCACTCTCATGCAGCTGCATGAAAATAATGCCTACATGGACATCTGCAGCCCTGACCCCTTATCTATACACCAGTCTCCCTATATCCGCGGTTTTACTTTCCACGGTTTCAGTTACTCGCAGTTGCAGCCAGCCTCAATCCTAACATATTACATGAAAACTCCCAGAAGTTTTCAAATTGCATGCCTTTCTGAGTAGCAGCATGGAACCCTGCACCACCCTTCTCCGTCCCACTGGGACGCGGATCATCCCGTCAGCCAGCGTTCCCACACTGTATGCGCTGCCCACCCCTAGTCACTCCGCTGGCTCGGTTATCAGACTGGCGGTCACAGTACCGCAGGGCTCGTGTTCAAGCCACTCTCACGACAGCCTCACACTGTGTCTTGGTGCCCAGCCATTCCCTTCCCCTCATCTCATCACGTGGCCCTGTGTCAGCTTGCGTGTCACGAGGAGGAGCAAGGCACATGCAGTCCCGTGCCCGCTGAGAGGGGCCCATCCACGCAACTCTCAGTGCAGTGCAGTGCTATACTGTTCTTTTAGAATCCCTTACTGTTGTTACTCTTCTTACTGGGCCCGATTCACAAGTTAAACTTCATCACAGGTATAAATGTACGGGAAAACACAGTACGTATAGGGTTCGATACCATCCAGTCTCAGGCACCCGCTAGGCACCTTGGAACTGAGCCCTGCACGGAGGGGGGCTACTTCGCTCTTCTGTCACTTTTCTAATCAAACAACTGTAGTTTGTCGTTCTGGTTAGTGTAGTTTGGCTGCTGGGGCAGTAACAGCCTATGGTAGAAATTCCAAAGAAAAACTGCCCTAAAAATGTTACAGATTTGTCACTAATTGATCAGGATGTAAAAAGCCAAATGAAATGCTGACAAACAAAATGAAACCAAATGTAAAAAAGAAAAATATGTGAGAAAAGAATAGGTTTTGCTGTAGGTATTTAAAATAATTTAATATTAGCAAGTGTATTCATAGGTATGCAAAAAAATGCTTTCTTTCAACAAGTTAATTAAAACAAAACCACACAACAATCTCAGTAGGTGCCCCTGCCTAAGAGTCCACAAGGAAATCCAACACCTACTCCAAACACCACTCCCAGTCACACAAGGAGTCAAAGCAAAGCGACTCTGCTAACTGAGTCCATTCTCAGGTTACCAGACAAGACAGCGCTGGTGAAACACCACACGTCCACATAATACATCCAGGAAGAGTAACAACAGCTGTCTTCCGTCCTCCCCCCTATTTAATACTAGCTTTGAGATGATCTGACCAAGTAACATGGGAAATATTAGTTACAAGAAATGAGTATCTTTAAAAAGTGATAAAATCCTTATCATTTAATATAATTGTTCACCCAGAAAATGCAAATTAATCCACCGGAAGTGTCAGAGTTGATGATGTAAAACAAGTGCATTAGATAAGCACTAACCGTCAGTACTTCCAGACCACAGAATAAGCAGTAAGACAACAAGAAGTCTCACTGTTAACAGAAAAACAACCAAACAAAAATAAGTAGAAATTAACAGACATGTACAAAGAATAACAATAGTAGGTAATTTTTCTGAATTATATAAAAACTATAAGTCTTCATAAAAAATAAAAGAAGACTTGAAACAATACAGGAAAAAATATCAACTTCTGTTAAAGAACTCTTCTTAATGGGAAGATTAAATGATATATATTCAGTATTTCCCAAATTATCTTCCTTTTAAATCTAATAAAGCACTTTTTTCAACGTGGGACGTGGTACAGGGGTGGAAGGTGGAGACAAATGTTCCTAGTACATAGGCAAAAATAAACTGGCAAAAATACCAAAAAATTCTGCAAAAGGAAAAAATAAAGAGAGGGGGAGGACAATATTCTTTTCAGATATTAAAACCTATTATAAATCTTGGTGGTTTTTTAAAAGATTTTACTTGTTTATTTTTAGAAAGACGGAAGGGAGGAAGAAAGAAACATGATGTGTAAGAGAAACAGCTATTGGTTACCTCTCTCACGCCCCCAACTAGGGACCTGGCCCGCAACCCACACATGTGCCCTGACTGGGAATCGAACCAGTGACCTTTCAGACCACAGGCCAGCACTCAACCCATTGAGTCATACCAGCCAGGGCAACATACTGCAAATCTTTAATAGAGTATGAGTGTAATACATCTCTATCCCAGAATAATTTAATTCAATATATGAGACAACTTCAGCCACTGAGGAAGGCAGTGATTAACAACATTTGAACCACCAGCAATACAAGAAAATGATTCTCACGTCATACCAGTTAGCAACACAAACTCCAAATGAAATGGAGTTAAATATTTTTAAACAAAATAAAAGCACCCAGGAAAAAGCAGAATTACCTACTTAGCAAACTCTGAAAAAGAAGGAAAAGCCAATTGAAGTAAAAAACAAACAAACAAACAAAAAAACACTGAGGAAAATAAAAACAAATCTTCTATAATTTGAAAAAGAAACAAGGCCAAAGTTAAAGGCCAAATGAAAGTGACAAAACAGTTGCAGAAAATATAAGTATAATTATACAAAGAGTCCATGTGAATTTATAAAAAAATTAAGGCTATCAAATTAAATGGGCAAATGATTTAAAGAGATATTTCACAGAGAAAATATGCCTCATAAACTATCTACTAATAAAGCAGGAAATGTCTCTCATACTCACAAATGTTTGTGGCATTGAATCACGGTCTTACAATGACCTTACAACTTCATTTCCAGGTATTTGTTCTAAGAAAATGATACTGAAAAGCACTGTATAAAGGTGTTCATGGTAATCATAACACTGTAAAAGTATAAATAAATATTCAATAGTAGAGGACTAGACAAATGGATATTCCCTTGTAATCATTAAAATTATGTTTGTGACAACTATGTAATAATGAGTGAAAGTATGTGTTAAAGCTTGAACTTTCCCTCCAAAATTCATGTAGAAGCATTAACCACCAGTATGTACCTCAGAATGTGACCACATTTAAAAACAGGGTCATTGTATAAAAACAGTGCATTCTATGACTTACACATGGACCTAAAACAGTCAAATTCCTGGAAGCAAAAGAATGGCTGATGCTCGGGGCAGAGGGGGTGTGGCGGGGAGGGTGGGCAAACGCTGGTGCGGGGTGTGCGTCTCATCTCTGAGCCCGCTCTGTGGGTCTAAGGTACAGGAGGGTGACTACGGTCAACAGTACTGTGTTGTGTGCCTGAAACTTGCTAGGAAGATTAGGAAATTCCATTCGGGGATAAATGACCATAATAAATACATACATCCAAACATGTTTTACATCTTAAATACAGACAGTTTTCATTTGTCAACTGTACCTCAATAAGGCTGGAAAAACAGAAAAACAGGGTCTCTACAGAGTTAATCAACCAGAAGTGAGGTCAGTAGAGCAGCCCTAAAACAACTCAAGGCCACACACACGGGGGAACACGGAGTGAAGACCAGGCAGGGCCCAGGAGGTGCTTCTGCAGGGCCAGGAAGGGCCAGCCCTGCCAACACCTCGATTCGGATGCACTGGACCCCATCAAGTAGAAGCTCGCGTGCACTGTGTCAAAGGGTACTTTGAGAACGGGAAAAGACAACCTAAATAATGGAAGAAATCACTTGCAAATCAAATACCTGATAAGGGTCTGATACCCAGAATATATACAGAACTCCTACGACCCAATAAAAAAAATGGGCAAATAACTGGAACAGACATTTCTCCAAACATACATTAACAGTCAATAGGCATAAAAAGATATGCAACGTTAGGGAAATGAAGTTAAAACCACAAGATACCACTCTATATTTACTAGGATGGCTAAAACTTAAAAAATGGAAAAAGAAGGAAGTGTTTGCAAGGATGTGAAGACAGCCTGGCGGTTCTTCAGACTGCACATAGATCCCCACGTGACCCACGATTTAACTCGAGGTCCGTACCCAAGAGAGCGGTAAGCAAAGGCTCCGACAGCCACTTGTACGCCAGCGTTCACTGACGCAGTATTACAGCAGCCAACAGGCGGAAACAGCCCCAAGCGCCCATCAACGGATGGAGAAACAAGATGCGGCTTGTACATACAATGGGGTATCTTTCAACCACCGAAAGGGATGAAGCTGCGTATCTGACCATGCTCCAAAATGGGTGAATCTGGAAAACATTATGATAAATGAAGTAACTCACTCACAAAAGGATGCCCATTCAGGTCTCCTTTAGTTTTTCCCAGCGATGTTTTGTAACTTTGAGTGCACAAGTCTTTAACCTTCTTGGTTACAATTATTCTGAGGCACCTCACTCTTTTCAATGCTATTATCAATTGGAAGGGCTTTCCTAACTTCCTCTGCGGACTGCTCACCACCGGACTGCTCACCACCGGCGTACAGGAACACAACTAATTATCGTGCGGCGATCTGGCAGCCTGTTGCTCTTGTTTGTTTTCTTATTGCTGAGTTTTAAGAGTCCTTCGTAAATTTTGGGTAACAGTCTTTTTATCTGTATTTTCTCACAGTCTACGTCTCATCTTTTCATTCTCTTGGCAGCGTCTTTCACAGAACGTCTAACACACCAGTCGTTCGATTTCGTGTGCCTTTGATGCTGTATATAACAAGTCCCTACCATACCAACAGTTATCGAGGTTTTCTCCCTATATTACCTTGTGGGAGAAATGACCTTCTATCATTTTGATTTTACATGTACCACAGGTCCATTTTAAGTTAATTTTTGGGAAGCATGCAAGGCATGTACCTAGATTTTTTTCACTTAGATGTGTGATTTTTCTGGCACCATTTGTTGAAAGGACAGTCTCTGCTCCCCGATACTGCCCTTGCTCCTTTGCCAAAGAGGACTCATCTGTGTGTTTCTGCCCATACCACGTTGTCTTGACTGCTGAAGCTTCAGCGTTAAGTTCTTAAGTCAGGTGGTACCAGTCTTCCAACCGCATTCTCGTCCCTCAGTGCAGTGCTGGCTACTCTGGGGGTTTGCCTCTCCGTGTAAACGTGAGGTTGCTCACTGACGTCCACACGAGAACCTGCTGGGACTCTGCCTGGGACTGTGTCAAATCCACGGATGGGAAGAACTAACATCGGAGGACAATGAGTCTCTTATCCATGAATGTGGAATTTCTCTCCGTGTATTTAGTTCTCCTTTGACTTCTCTCATCAGAGTTGTGTAACTTCCCCCATGGACATTTGTGCACATTTTGTTGTAACAGGCTTTTAGTAATGTGGCAGTAAACTGTCCTAGGATCAGATTTATGGATCAGAGCCTGTGCCTCTGGACTATGAACTTCAGAGGACTTTTCCAGTTCTTCTCCTCCCTTCTCACTAGTTTGAACAGGACAGCTCGAGTGGGCTGTGATTAGGTTATTTCCCTTCCTTCCAGGCAGTTCTGTGCTCATAAAAACCCCACCAGCCAGGTTCTGGTTGTAGGGTCTCTCCTGAGGACAGCCCTTGTGAAGAAGACACTGTGGAAGTGGTTCCCGCACTGTGAGCACACATACACCCCCTGTGCAAACCTCGGCGAGCCCCGGGAGAGAAAACTCAGAAGACTGGGGGGTCCCCGACGCCTGGGTTCCCCTGGCCTTTCACTCCTGGTCTCCAGCCCTCTTTCCATTACAGTTCAGGCCTCCCTACGCTGGCACTGACTGCTACAAAGTCCTCTGCTCTGCTAGGTTGTGATTCTCTGTATTTGCTTTGCAGTCTCTCCAGTGCTGGGGGCATTGGTTTCTCCTGTGACGTCATCTCTCTAACAGATCTAAGCAGAGTTGTTGATTTCTCAGTTTGTTCAGGTTTTTACTTGTTTTTAAGACACAGTGGAGACTTCCAAGCTTCTTATATGCTAGACTCGAAGCTAGTAGTATTCTCTGGGATTTTTAAATATATAGAATAACGTGATTTGTGAATAGAGATAGTTTCACTTCTTTCTTTCAAGTTGAAATGTCTCTCAGTTTTCTTTCTTGTCCAATGCCTCTGGCAAGAACCTGCAGTACAATGTTACATAGCAGTGGTAAAAGTGAGTATCCTTATCTTATTCCTAGCCTTTGGGAGAAACTTTCAGCCACTCACCATCGAGTATGGTGTTAGCTGTGAGTCTTCCATAAATGCCTTTATCATATCGAGTCCATTCACTTCTATTCCTAGTTTTCTGAGAGCTTCTATCGCGAAAAGATGTTGGTTTTCTGACATGCCACACCCACACCCATTCAGATGGCCGTGTTTCCCTTTAGGTTATTACTGCGATACACTACACTGGTTTACTTTCTTACCCTGAGCCACCCGCGTTTTCTCCTGGTGTGTAATCCTTTTGATAGAGTTTTGGATTTGGCTTACTAGTATTCTGTTGAGAATTTATGCACCTATATTTAGAAACACTAGTACATAATTTTTTGTGCTATGTTTTTAATAGGGCGTTGGTATCAGAATGGGGGTGCCCTTACAGAATGGATTAGAAAGCGCTCCCCACTCCTGTTTTATCTGGAAGAGTTTGATCGGAGTTCATTCTTCTTTGAATATTTGGTTTACGTCACTAAGGAAGCCATTTGGTGCTGGACTTCCCTTTGTCAGGAGTTTTCCTATTACTGATTTAATCTCTTCGCTTGTTCCAGGTCTGTTGAACTTTTCTACTTTGCCTTGAGTCAGTTTAGGTAACCCGTGTGCTTCCAGAATTTGTCTGTTTCATCTAGCATATTTACTTTTCTGGCACAGAACTATTCATAGTATTGCCTTAAAATCCTTTTGCTTTCTGATGACAGGTAGTGGTGTATCCACTTTCATTTCTGACGTTATTTGTTTACTCCTTCTATCTGTAAGTCTAGCTAAAGGTTTGTTAGTTTTGTTGCTCTTTTAAGCAATCAACTTGGTTTCATTATTATTTTTCCATTCTCATTTTTAAAACTCTGCCATAATCTTCATTTCCTTCTTTCTGCTAGTTTTGAGTTCCCTTCCATCTTCTGTTTCTAGCTCCATAAGCTAAATGTTACTGATTTGAGAGCCTTTACAGCTACAGCTGACCCCCAAACACTCAGGTTTGAATTGCGCAGCTCCAGTTACAGTGGAGTTTTTCAATATATAGTGTAACTTTCTTTTAACCCTCACCTGAGGATATGTTTATTGACTTTGGAGAGAGAGAAACATTGATTGGTTGTCTCCCGTACGTGCCCTGACCAGGGAACAAACCCACAATTTAGGTAGGTGCCCTGACTGGGAATCGAAGCCACAACCAACCAACTGAGCCACTCAGCCAGGGCAAGAGCTATGCTAAAGTTATTAACAGAGTCCTGTACCAGCACAGAATAAGGAACACTTAGACTTCCTGAGATGACGCTCAACTCGATTCTTGTATCTGCTGGATGAGTAAGACTCTGGACTAGGTGTGGTCATACAAGGAGTGGGTGGAGGAGGGGCAGACAGTGCAGAAGAAACAGGATTCGCAAAGGTTTGAGTCAAGAAAAGGCACGTATCACATTCAGACTATAATTCAGTGTTGTAGAAATAGGATGTTAATTTAATCCCAATTCTCTCCCTTTGAAGTACACATTATTACAGTAATAATTACAGAGCAATTATGATATACACATATGTATGTACTCCACACACAAAGCAAACGAGGTGGGGTTTTACGGATGAGAAATTACGTCCCAAAGAGGTTCAGTGTTGTGTGCGGCACCACACAGCCAGTAGCCGAGGAGGCTGGGGCGGACACTAGGTGGTCCGACTCGCTGGGGCTGGCACAGGGTTCCCCGCGCTAAGCGCTTCTGCTGAGATGTGTTAGTCCATGCCCACTGTGATGTGCCTCACCTAACCACATACCTACAAAGCCACCTGTGAGCCTCCCCTGGTCATTCACAAGACAGAGGGCTGGACATCCAACCATGCCTCCCGGCAAATTACCATTAGGGCTTGTCCAGGTATGCAGTCGTGCATAAACGTTTAACTCTTTCTTGATAGGTTTTTTCCTTCCCACTAAACGCCATCCTCCTTTCCTTCCACCAAGAACGGGAAGTCAGTATCATCTTTCTACCGGTTAAAAATGGGAATTAAGAACTCTGGGTTGGGAGCGTAGCTAATTTTTACTCTACACCAAAAGAGCACAGAACTAACACTCCACTTAAGCCTAAAGAGGAAAAAGTTAACTCAGCTTCGTAAAAAGGCAATCAAACGGTACCTTCAGTCCCTCCAATTCATTTTCCAGTTGCTTAGAATAGTGTTCGCTCTGTTCGCGCAATTTCCTGTCTTTAGACGCTTCAGCAGCTATAGCTTCTGTATGAACTTCCAGCTTTAAAATAAAATGAAAAGGGCAGATTTATCGTTATAATTGCTTTTCCAATAATACAGGTTCCCCATGGGCATTTACCTTGTAATAGGAAGATAACATGAATGTTGAAATTCACATTAAAACAATATTACCAAACTAAAAAAATAACCCTTTTCAAAAGTTAAATAGTGCAATATGTAATATTTCATTAGTGCAATATGTAGTAAAAAGCAGCTTTTGTCGCCACCACATGGACACTGGAGACTTGGCCTGACTACTAACCTCTTTTTTGGCTCTTTCTGTTCTGCGCAGTTCTTGCCTCAAGCTCTCAACTTTTTGCATCACCAGGTCCACCTCCTCTTCCTTATCTCGGACGTGGCGAGCAAGTTTCTGCTTTTGGGTGTGCAATTCTGTGAGCCGCTCATTGATCTCCATGAATTCCTGCATGGCCAGTTTCCTCTGGCAGTGTGCGTCTTTCAGCTCTTTGGACTGGTTTTTTAATCGCTCACTAGCCTGGACTAGTTCCTACAGTTTTGTAAAAAGAATATAAGTTACCAATTCTGCAACCTTGGGGCCAAATCTGCCCGTCAAAGTTGCTATCATGAAGTCAAGAGGAGCCAAGATTATTCACCTTAGGATAACATTAAGAGAAATAAACTACTTTTGAACAGTTACTGAGAGCACGGTGCTCTGTTCATAGTCTCAATTGCTCATGCTAACTGCAAAGGAACAGCTGATTGAACCTTCTGGTACCCTGGTTTCTACAAATGAACAAAGAGCATAGGAATACAAGGTGTAATGGTCAAAATAAAGATTTTGTGGTATTTAATGTGTATCTATGCATATAAAAATAACACCCAAAAACCTCAATTAACAAGTTCCACATATAGAAGCTTGCTCCCAATACTGGGAATACATTCTTCTCAAGTATTTGGTGAACATTTAAAAATGGAACAGCATAAGCCATAAAGCAATTATGTAATTTCAAAGAACAGATATTATATAGATCAAGTTCTTTTAATAACATGACTCTTTTAAGAGAAATCAGAAATAAAAAGACAAAATTCCATAATTCAGTCAAAAAGAAAGACCATAAAAATAGTAAGTATTTCTAAGAACTAGAAATGTTCCGTGTGCACTGTGAAACTTGCATTAGGAGGGCTACTTGGCAAAAAAGCCTGAGACACTTGTACTGAAGCTACAAATATGCTTGACTTGCAATGAATTCCCACATAAAAAGTTAGAGCTGGAGCAACACATCAACTCTTACCTCCAAAGGTGAGAAGATAAAGAGCATAAACAAATGAAAAAAGATATATAAGAATAGTGAGGATCGACAAAACCAAAAGCTGGTTCTTCGAAAAATAGTAAAACAGCAAACATTTGATGAGATCAAACAGAGCAGGAATAAATGCACAAGAAAGTTCTTAGGAAAGAGGTTATAACCACAAATCTAGGAGAGACCAAAAAAGACAATAAAAGAACACATGGAAAAACTTCATGCCAATGAATTTGTTAACTCCTGAAATGAACAAATGCCTCCAAACGTACAATTTACCAACAGTATTTCGAGAAGAAATAAAATGCCTGAATAGTCCTGTAACAACTGAAAGAGTTAAATCCATAAAGCTCTCCCACCCCCGGCCGGACGGCATCTCCAGGCTCAGGTGGTTTTGTGGTTGATTCCTCCAGTGTCTCAGGTACAATATGTTCCTCTTACACAAGCTTTTCTGAATCACAGAGAAAGAGGCTATGCCACCTAACTCATTCTATGAGACCAGTAGCATCTTGATTATCAAGAAAAGGCCAGAAAGGTAAGGGTAATCAAATTACAGGCTAATCTTACTGATGAAAATAAATTTTAAAAATCCTAAGCAAATCAGTTCCAGTGACATGTGAAGCGAGAAGCATGACTTCTGGAACTAGACTCTTTGTGTTGAAATTCCAGCTCCATCACTTTCTAGCTCTGTTATGGTCTTGAACAAATGCACTAAACTCTCTGTGCTCAGTCTCGTCATTTGTAGAATGAGACTCACAGGAGACTTACACAGATTAAATGATCTAATATATGTAGAGCACTTAAAACAATGTTATTAGAACTGATGCTATGTGTTACCTGTACTGTTATATTATTTAGGAGAAAAGAGATGGGCAATTTACATTTAACCCAGAAATGCAGAAGTAGTTTAATGTTAAAAAGTCTATAAATGTAACTCACTACATGAACTATTAAAGAAGAATCATATAATTCCATCAATAAATATCAATAAGTTCTAGTAACTTTTACAACAGTGTGCATAAAAAGCACATTTAATAAATTCGATACCCATTATTAAAATGATTAGCACAAAAGAAACAGAAGATAACTTCCTTGATCTGTTAAGAAGTATTTACCAAAAACATACAGAAAACATTAGTGGTGAAACATGAAAGATGTTTGCTCTGAAATCGGGAGTAAGACAGGAATGTCTGCTACCACCGATTCCATTCCACACAGTATTAGAGGTCTGCGCCAATACAGTAAGAAAAGGTAGGAGAGAAAAGTCATAAAAATAAAAAAGGAAGAAACAAAACTGTCATTATTTGCAGAAAACTTGGAAGAGTCTCAAGTATGTTATTACAGTTAGTGAGAGTTCAGCAACATTGCTAGAACAAAATCAGGAAAAATACAATTTTTAAAGATACCATCTAAAATACAAACAAAAATAGACAGGATAATAAATTCAAGGAAAAGCAAACCGAACCGGTATACAATTTTACAGAAAAACATTTTAAAGGACTTTAAAGATATGGAGAGAGACCGCATGCTTATAGATAAAAAGACTGTGAAGCACAGAGAAAATACTTTAATGTTTTTATACAGTTAGGACTTTCTAAGTAAATATTACTGAAACTAGAGATCTGGAAAAGACTTTTAAAGTAATTTATGTATAATTTAGACAGTGAGAAAATCCAGAGATTTAACTCCTGCACGTATGTGTTCCCATTTCAAGAAGGAGCGGAGAGAGAGTTAAGAGCCTGACCAGGGAGATACCCTCTCTATAACGCTGGCAACTCCGGGCATACCTTCCCACTGGACTGATTTATTTCAAATACTCCCAAGTGCCTGGATCCGTCTCCTCAGGTTTCCAAGGAGAGTCTCAGAAGGTGGAGGGAGACGGGGGAAGCGGGAAGCGTGTGCTTCTCTTCTCTATTTACACACACACTGATTCACTTTCCTGGAGCTCCTAAGCTACGATACAGACTCTGTGTGTGTGTGTGTGTGTGTCAGGTTTTAACCACTCAGCAATCAATGCATTGCCCCAAAGCAAGATTGGCACCCAGGGAGCCATGTAGCTATTTTTGGCTGTATGTATAACAGTCTCCCCCTTTATCCACGGATTCACTTTTGGCGATTTCAGTTACCCTTAGTCAACCCAGGTCCGAAGACATTACATAGAAAATTCCGGAAAGAAACAATTCAGAAGTTTTAAACTGTCTTCCCTTCTGAAGAGTGTGATGAAATCACACGCCATCGGGCCCTGCCCGGGGTGAGAGTGACCCCTTTGTCTGGTGTGTCCAGGCTGTAGCCGCTGCACGCTGGGGAGTCACTAACGGCCCTCTGGGCCCTCTGTCAGGGCACCGTAGGGCTCACGTTCAAGCCTCCCTTACTTTACTTGATGTGTATGGGGGGCAGCACTACGCAGGGTTTCAGGGACCCACTGAGGGTCTAGGAACATACCCCGTGGATCGGGGGACGACTGTAAACCAGAACAATCTGCTCTGTTCTGGAAGTCTGCGTGTGCGTTTAGTGTAATACTGATACATATGGGCGGTAAGAACTTAAAGACTCAGCACTATAACGATGTCAAGTCTCCTGAAACTGTAATGCAAATCCCTCCACGGGCGTCTGAAAACAGAGAACTGAGAGGCACAGGGCGCAGGGCAGAGGCGCCACCGCACCCCCCCCCCCCCGGGGAGAGGGGGGCCCGATCAGCCACGTGGGAGAAGTGGCTTTCCGGTGCATTAAAATTTAAATATGAGAGACCAAACTTAAAAACTTTGGAATAAAATTTTAGGAGAGTTGGTTTTTAACTCAGATTTCTTACACAAGCCAAAAAAATGCACGAACCATAAAGATACTTATAAATTTGACTACATTAAAACTTACATAATGTTACATTTATTCTTTCATGTCCATCAAATGAAAAAACTCATTTTTTAAATGTTCTTCGGATTTGTTTAAAAGGTTTTATTTATTTATTTTTAGAGAGAGGGGAAGGCAGGGAGAAGGAGGAGGAGAGAAACAGTGATGTGATCCAGTTGCCGGTCACACACCTCCAACCGGGACCTGGCCCCCAACCCAGGCAGGGCCCTGACTGGGAATCGAACTGGAGACCTTTCAGTTCCCAGTCCAGTGCCCAATCCACTGAGCCATATCAGTCAGTGTGAAAAAACCTTTGAAGAGTATCTGCTACCTATAAGGTATTAACCAAATCATTTCAAACTCTACGCATATAATCTGTTTCTTTTTAGCATGATTCTCTCCTCAAAATATAGTGTTATATTAATAGTTGTTATAAATTAATAGTTGTTATATATTAATAGTTGCTATAAATTATACATTATGTAATTATGTGGTATATAATTATTCTACGGGGTCCAGCATGCATAACCTTTTTCATTACCAAACCACAAGCATGTAATTCGGTAACATAACCAACACCACCGCCTCAAGCACACCATGCGATTTTAGGTGAAATGTCCAAGCTGCTGTCCGTCTCATGTGAGACATTCCCGTCCCCTACCAACTGCACTCAAGTCAGCCTTACCTCTGATGGACCCTGCATATTCACATAAACAGTGTATTAGTAAATACACTATAATTAATAATAACCAGTTACTATGCATCTAGATATCAGATTCTCATCTCGTTACGTTAACTAAGTTTAGCTGAGTAGTCCTACCTTTAAATACATAACAGTAACCACTAACACTACTACAATATTATTAAAGCAAACACAACATCTATAAATTCCAAATATTATTAAATTGGCCATGAATTTAAATGAATCTATACACAACACTGCTTGAAACAATATCAAGAAAAAAGTAAAAATTCAATTTACTAACCTAATTCAATTTAACCTTTATAGATTTCTCTATTAGGTTTTGTTATTAGCCACATCAGCAAAAGGTTATTTGTTTTATTTTTAATTACCTCCATTTCTTTACTGAATGCAAGACTTATAAATTTCCCACAGAAGGATTTCTTTTTGTATCATCAATGTATTATACGCTACATCACTGAATACAATTTACACTACACCATAAGCCACTCATTTCTTTATTGCATTGGCTAGTACTAATTCCAACATTTTAAATATCCGTCAGCGAAAGGCAAGGTACACTCCAAGTGTGGTTTAAGCCAAGTATTTTCTCTAGTGCTTGAATGTTAGTTCCCCTACCGGGCTGCGCTACGGAGTCCCGGCTGTTAGTGCATTTTGTTGATGTGTGTGATGCTGTGTAAGTGCTGCACAGAGCTCCTACGAACATAATTTTAGTTTGTTCACCTATGCTGTAAAAGATAAACTGACATTTTAAAAAAATCATTAGAGCATTAAAGGAATTTTCCAATATAATCTTACTGTTGATATTAGCAAGTCACAATGAAAATGTGCCTGTATCTTTAATTTGCACATAGACACTAAACCGATTTTACTATTCTCATATCTTTATAACATTTTCAATAATTTTCATTTTTAATCAGTCCTTTGATTATTAACTTTCCAAAAGAACAAAAGATTCTGAACTTTAAAGCCTGAAGAATATGTTTTTTCATTACTAGCTATTAATCAAATGATATACACCAAATAGTTCTTAAATTTTTAAACCAACTTTTTACAGATAAAATACACAATGCATTAGTATTACTGTATATGAATGCTTTCAATACATAAATTAAACAAGATTAAGAATTCAGAAACGCCTTGAACAATCTATCTATGTTTTTACCTTATTTAATTCTTCCCGTTCTTGCTGTAACGTTTTGATTTGTTTTTCATAAGCCTTGATTTGTCTAAAAGCATCCTCCAGCTCTCGCCTCACTGAATGAGCTTCTTCAAGCTGTTGTTCCAAGTGACTGGATTCTGAGAGAGAAAACAATGTTTCATTTACTGTTTGTGTGAAAGACGGAGAGGAACTAATGCCGATGTGAAAGTGTACAAAGTGCCTTAAATAGCCATTAGAATAAAAAGACCACACTTCTAAAAGCAGTACCTTCGGAACCAATTAAAAGAGTAAAAGTAACAAAGAAGAGCAAAACCAGCCAAACGAACAACGCAGTCGGGTTCTCCTGGACTGCTGGCTGGCGCCTGTGTGTTGATGTCAGTCGAGTCACGGTTTGGTGCGTTTGCCTCCAATATCGTGGCTCCGGATGCCCAAGCTGGTGTCACTAGTGACGACTGAGGAGTAGACTTTGGTTTCTGAAAGTGAGCACCTGAAAACCTTCCATGGAAATCAGTTCCTCTGTCTTTCGGATGAAACACTGAGGCCCGAGGGTCACAGGGCTGACTGGGGATCAGAGCTAAGACTCAGGGCACAGAAAGGCTTTCTCGCCATGTTTTCTTTGAGCCCAGAAATTCTTGCATCAACCTCTCCAATTTAGAAAGTAATGATATTAAATAATGCTTAGCATGATCAGTTAAAGAAGATTACAAAATAAAGTAAAAGTATTAATTTTAGTATATATTTAAATAATATTTAATAATAGGTTGAAGAGAAGTGTTCCTGGCAATAGGTAAAGAACTGAAGCCACTGAAAACAGAAAAACCGGAACACATTCACTGACAACTTCCTGCTCCTCCCAGCCTTGCTCCTCCCAGACGGGCAGCCTCAGCTCCCTCTGGCAGCCTGTTAGAGATGCAGAATCTCGGGCCCCACTCCAAACCTGCCGAGCCAGAACCTGTGTTTTAACAAGACTCCTGGGTGGCTTGTTTGCAAATTGAGGTATGAGAGCAAATGCACACGTCATTGTGCATTGTTGAGTTTAATGCTGTCCATAAACCAAGTGCTTACAATACGTCAGTCTGATAGAGTCACTTAAGTGTGTCAGTGTGTCACACACTAACTGGTTCCAGACTTCTTAAATTCAATAATTTACTAATACTTCAGTGCCCTAAAGGCACAGATTTAATAATAAAAGTTTATCCATCTTTGAGGCTTTGAAAGTCTAAATGCTGCCATGGACAGCACAGTGTATTTTAGAATCTCTAGAATGGTCTATGGAGCTGCACTGGGTAAACCACGCAGGGGCTGAGACTGGAGTTGGGGGGGACTGGGAGAACGGCCCGAGGGTCTCTCTGACTCACTCAAGCGCTGCCCCAGCTCTTCCGTTACGCCCTTATTCCTACAACAATGCGAAGCTCTTCGGAGCTGGAACTGCACTTCGGATCCTGCGGGGCATGGCATGGACCAGTGCCTCTATCCACTCACCACATTTCTCCTTGACTGACATAACTTAGGGGAGGGGCTGGAGGGGGACAGCAATGACTCCAAACCCTGGGAAAGTTTCCTATTTCACTCAGAAATAACCCAAAGTCCCCAAAACACTCAGTAAGACCCCACTGATCAAGCGAAAGCCCTCTCCACCCCTGTGCTTGCCTAGATCACCTCCTTCCATCCTCCCGCCACACCTGTTCATTCTACCCCAGCCATGCTGTCCTCTGGGTCTCTTTTGAACTCAAGAGGCCCATTCTGACTGCATGGCCTTTGCACTGGCTGGTCCTTCTGCTTGGAACGTAAGTTCCCAATTCAAGTGCATGGCCAGGCCCCTTCCTCTCTTCAGGTTTGTGCTCACGTGTCACTTTCTCAGTGAGGCTCATCCCTGGACGACCTTCCTCAAAATATAAAAACTCCTCATCTTGCACTTGTGACCCGTTCCTCGTATTCTGCCGTCTTTAAGCACTTGTCCCTTCTGGCATCCCAAGGGCCTACAACAACACCTGGTACACACAGTGGGTGCTCGATAAATATTTGTTGAATGAATGGATACACTAGGTATATCGAGAATTGTCAAAATTCATCTATCTCAGCATACACTGAAACATAAACTGTTACAAAGGAAATAAAGTTTCACCCGCCTTAATGCCTGTACAGGTGGCACTCCTTTGACCTTCCTTCCTCACCCCTAACACTCTTCCCCTCCGCATATGTGCACTGTGTCAGACGAATTCCAATGAAGTATCCCAGACTAACAGGTCTTCCAATAGAGCCATCTTCGTAACTAAAATCTGGGTTAGGTGCTCCTCCTGTGTTTATTTCCTTACAGCCTGCACACGCGTACAGCAAAAAACATTTGTTTATCATCTCCCCAGGCCAATGCATGTGCTCCTGGAGAGCAGACACCCACCTTACTCCGCTTCCCCTCACTGACACACAGCCCGAAGCACGTAACACATGACAAACAATAAGCATTTTGTGTGCAAATAAAAGACTTTAAAAATCTACTAAACTGAATTAATAGGAAACATAGAAACTTACCTCTTACTTGTTTCCTTAGTTTTTCAATTTCTTCCTTCAAGTTTTTTATCTCTAAATCTTTGCTCGCCGCCAGGGGGCCGTCGACAGTGGAGTGCTGCAGGGCTTGGACGGTCTGTGTTGACTCTTAATACAAGTCAGTAAAAGAGAGAATAAGGAATCGGGCCATACTGGACATTTTTACACCTAACAGCAATATGTATTTCTTTCTAGAGAAACCTTATATAATTCTACTAATCAAAACATCTACCTACTGGGAAAACAAGCTTGTAAACACATTAATTTTACATCAAAAGCTCCCTGCATTTGTCTTTAACATGGAAATACACAGCGGGGGCAGGGAAGCGCCATCATGTGACACCCCCAGAGCACGTCAGACGCCGAACGGACACCCAGACGGTGCACGAGGGAAGGTCTGGGGTGGTAACACACCGTGTGCACAAGTGCTGGCTTCGATTTTTATCATGAAAGTTGAGGCCACCTGCAGATGGCTCTGGCTCACAGTTCGGTTAAAATCTAGATTATTTACCTTGTGGTTCTAGTTTGAAGATGCAAGGTATTAATGTTAATTTGAAATGTTAATTTGATGTGTTAATTTGTTAATGTTAATTTGATCAGCCTTATTCCTGATAGTATCAAAAGATAGGGGAAAAAAGCTTTAAAAGCCATTTATGTCAGAAATGAAACCACACTTGTCCTAAAATTGCTATTCTGCTATCTTATGGAGGGTTCCCAAAGAGTAAACACCTCCCCCAACTTGTTGTTAGCATAAATGCCACCAACTGCTCCATACCGGCCAGGCACCGCGGAACACCACCAGGTTGGCAACAGCGCAAACATCACGGAGCGCGCCCAGCAAACCTGCCGACGTGCGCGCCCCGCTGCTGCGTGACTGGCGGCACAGGTCTGTTGACACCAGCATCACCACCAATGACTGACGAGTTGCTCTATGACTTTACATCAGTGACGGTGTCACTAAGCCACAGAAATGTTTCAATTCCATATAATCTTACAGTACCACCACGGTATATGGTGTACGAGACCCACTGTTGACTGAAACGTTATTATATGGTGCATGGTTGTACTTACTTATATACTGCTTTATGTAATTTGTTACTTAGATAATTTATGTAATTACTTAAATATATTATACATATAACTGATTAAACTCCAAAGGACTGTGACCTTCAGAGGATAGATTTTTCTAATTCATCTTCACCCCTCTACAGAGAATACCACCATCATCATTATGCAGAGTGGCTAATGAATATTTGTTCATTAGAATTAAAGGTTAAAATACACGATATTGTGCATCCAATCATGATATTTTATGCCCAATAAGTAGTTCTTACATATTTCTTCAACTTAGGGTTTGCTGAAAATTTGTGCTTTTTGTATTTATTGTTTTTAAAAGAACACCCTTTGTTTATTTTAAAAACATCTAAGTTGGGAGAAAAGAACGAGGAGACATAAAAATACCCAGTGGACATAGCAGGAGCTACTCTTCCTTCGACACCCCACATTCTGCAGGATGCGGGGGGGTGTCCTTGCTCGTCTTTGTCACTGCTGTCCTCCCTGTAAGTCCCAGGCCTGCTACATGCCCACTACCTGTTTATGTAGCTACCTACTGTGCTGCTCTTTCTTTGAGTAACAGTTTTACACACTGTCTACTGCCCTCTGTCCATTACAACTCTGTTATTCTTAGGGACCCTAATGTCAGAATGGACAATCTACCCAACACCGTGTCTTCTCAGGCACACAAAGCCCCGGTGGCAGACTCTGTCGGGTTCTCACCCAGCAGCTAGTCCTCTCTCTTTACTTGTAAACCAGATCAGGTATCAGGCTCCAGTGTGCACAGGTAAGTGGGCCCAGCCAAAACTGTGGACGGTTTAAGTCAGTTATGGTAATCCCATTCTACACACCAGTACTAGTTAAGAGTTAGGAATGTGACCTGGTTATACCTTAGAAGTCCACTAGGGGGCTTCACAGAAAGACTTTAATCTCCATTAAGTAAAAGATGAATGGGAGAAAGTGAAACTTCTCTTTTGGGGTTTGTGGATACACGAAGACATGCCGTCTAGAACTTCGGCAGCGCTGTGGAATCACGAGGGGAAGCCAATACGATCACAGCGACGCCAACCCCATGATCAGAGTGAACCCGCCTATTTCTGATTTCAGTGAGATAATGAACCCATATTGGTCAGGAACTCTACCACCTATAGCCCAAAACAAAGAAAGGGAAGCCTCTATCTGAGGGAACATAACACAAACATCTATATGTTACTTTCACCCATGGTATCTGTCATTTCACAAAAAATTGTGAAACATCTGAAAAGCATGAGAGGGTGATCAATAATCAGGAGAAAAGGCCAGAAAATACAGACAGACCCACAACTAATCATGTGGTTGGAATTACCACACAAGGACTTCAAAAAATAGAGAACATAAAGATGAGAATTTTCAATAGAGAAATGCAAACCGTCAGAAAGAATCCAATGGATATCACCGAACTAAGAGAGACAATATATGAGATTAAGACTCTGTAGGAGACAGGAATAATGAACCTGAAGGCCAGTCAACAGAAAATACTCAAATTAAGCACAAAGAGACTAAGAACAGGAGGAACAGGATAAGAAATGTGGGCCACAGCCCAACATACAGACACCACTGGAGTCCCAGAAGGGGAGGAGCGAATGCGGCAAAAACACACCGACATACGTCCACAGAGATCACAGTTGACAGTTTTCCAAAATTGATAAAAGATGTCAATCAAGATTCCAGAAACTCAGTGCATCCCACACAGGATTTTATATTAATACAAAGTAAACTGGACATAGGCAGATTATAGTCAAACTGCTTAAACGGAAGTTAAGGAGAAAACCTTAAAAGCCAGGAAAGGAAAACCAGTATGCATGCCAGAGACCAAGGTGAACGGCTGTTTTTTCCCATGCAGTGGATGCGGGAGAACAGCGGGGTGGTACCTGCCTGGCAATGAAAGGGGGCAAAGGCCCGACGTCCAACACAGCAAAACGTCCTTCAAAAATGAAGGCAAAGACATCTCAAGACAAAATCTGAGAGGCTTTCGTCACACAGCCAAAGAAATACTAAAGAAAGTTTTTCAGATTAAAGAAAAATGACTCCAGACAGAAACAGATCACTAGGGAGAAATAAAGAGCACTAAAAGGGTAAATATTTAGGTAAATAAAAAGATATTTTTGAAAAATTAATGGGTAATAAATATTTAAAATAACAAGAACATAAATGCATTGAAAGGTTTAAAACGTAGAGATAAAATGTATGACAACAATCACACAAATGACTGTTGCAGGTTTTTACATTGTTTGTGAAGTGGTAAGCAAAAGTTATTTTTTAAAAAAACACAGATGAAGACCTAACAGAAAAAATGGGCAAGAACATCAAATGGGGACTTCACAAGACTATCCAAATATATAGTAAATATATGAAAAGACACTCAACCTCATTACTTACTGGAGAAGCACAAATTAAAATCATAGCACACTCTAGTATACAGACAGCAGAATTGCTAAAAGCTGAAAACACACTACCCCATGACCCAGAAATCCTACTCCTAGGTGGATGTCCAAGAGAAATAAGTACATATGACCAAGAGAGAGAGAGAGAGAAAACATTCTCAGAAGTTAGGTGCATAATAGTCAATCTGGAAATAACCCAAACACTCAACAGCAACAAATCAGATGGAATGTCCTAAATGTTTGTGCCCCGCCTCCAGGTTAGTATGTCGACATTCCATCTACCCAGAAGTGATGTTATTAGAAGATGGGCCTGTGGTAGGTGCTCAGGTTCCAGAGTGGAGTCCTCATGAAGGAGATCAGGGCCTCACAAGAGACAGCCCTTGAAGATCCCTTCTGCCGGGTGAGGCTGCAGCCAGCAGGCACTGGCTCCAAACCCTCACGTGACCATGGGGGCATGCTGACCTTGGACTTCAGCCTCCAGAACTGTGAGAAATAAACTTCTGTTGTTTTTAAACCATCCAACATGTTGGATTTGGTTACACAAGCCGGAACATACTAAGACATCAGATAAACACAATTTTAGTATTAATGTACAATGTAATACTAAACAGCAGAACAGAAAAGAACAAACTATTGATAAATACATAACAGATAAATCTGAAAAACAACACATCGAGTGAAAGAAGTCAGATACAAATGAGATCATACTATATGATACAATTTCTGTGAAGTTCAGGACCAGGTAAAATTAACTAATAACAAAAACATTAAGACAGTGTTCACTTGAGTGGTGGAAAACCAAAGGGCAAAGGGCACGGAGCTTTATGCTAAGCTAGGACTGCCCTGTACATTTGGGGTAAAGGTTATGTGACTGCACATGTATGAACATTTATGCACACTTTGCTGTATGTATACCACCACTTAAAAATCAAAACAGAGTGACATCAGCGTCACGGTGACCTAGGTCATTCCTCTTTCTACCTAACAGGACAGCCATAACTAGACACAAGTGCTCCTGAGCAGTATGCACAGCACTAGACACAGCTCTAGACACAGCATGTGCCCGAGAGGCCCACACCACTGCGGACCCACAGGTGGGCGGACCTGACCTAGGGGAGGCTCCAGGGCCATGGGAGTTGCGGCAGGGGGCGCAGCAGAGCCCTTCCTAGCAGGGGAGGCAGAGAGTGAGCATGGAGAGTAGGTCTGCCTGGCCCAGAGCGCTGCCGCTGCGGGGAACCTTATGCTCTTCAGCAGCACCTGGCTTTCTGAGGAAAGACCTCGGTGACTGGGGGAGGAAGGGGGAGAGGGCAGACAAGGAGAACTACATTGCATGCTGTCCGCCCACAGACCTCTGGGACTCCCCAACCCGAGGCTCCCCCTACCAGGTCAGGAGCACACCCGGAGTCCCAGGTGCTAAGCACACACCTCGGCCTAACCCTGCCACCAGCACCTAGGCCTATTTAAAGTCAGCTCCCTTAAGAGTAACCAAAACCTTGTGCTGTATCGCCATCTTCTGGAAAGCCAAAGAAAGGCTGTTGGTTGCCAAGCTGTTCAACTGTTAGAATCTAAGTAAACCAAGTCTTCCCTAAATAAGGAAAACACTTGCTGCTTCACACGTGACGGCAGAGGCACGATGCACGCAACGCTGAAAGACCACAGTGCTGCAGCACAAAAAAAGACAGTCCTCCGGCAACCAAACTCACGGACCCGGAATACTGCAATCTGATAGGGAATTCAAAATAGATGTCACAAAGGCATTCAACAAAGTGAAAGAAAACATAGAAAGGCAATTCGGTGAACTCAGGAATAAGATTAATGAACAAAATAGACAATTTCCCGGTGAGGCTAAAATTATAAAAGAACCAAGCAAAAATCCTGGAGCTGAAGAACTCACGGGATGAAGAATGCATTAGACACAGAGCACTGGGAACAGAGCAGACCGCATGGAAGGGAGAAGAGCAATCCGCACAAAAGGTATCACAAATGACTCGGGTGAAGAGAAGAGAGAATTAATTTTGTAAAAAGTGAAGAAAGCCTACAAGAGTTGTCCGACTCCATTACAGAAGCCAGCATATAAATAACAGGTATATCAGAAGGATCAGAGAGGGAGGAGGAGGCAGCGTGTTTAAAGAAAGAATAGCTGAGAACTTCCCAAACCTGGGGGAGAGCTAGACACCCAAGTCCAAGAAGCTGAAAGAACACTTTATCACCTCAATGCAAAAAGACCTCTAACACACAGTAAAGTGAAATGATCAAAAGTCAATGAGAAAGAACTAATTTTAAGGGAAGCCAGGAAAAAAAACCACAGAAGAACCCTCATTAGGATACAGGCAGATTTCTCAGCAGAAAGTTTACAGTCCAGGAGAGAGAGGAATCACATACTCAGAGTATTGAAAGATCAAAATGGCCAGCCAAGGATACTCTAGCCAGTAAATTCTTCCGCTGCGACTAAGGAGAAGGCAGGCTTCCCAGGCAAACAAAAGCTGAGGGACCTGCCCTACAGAAATGTTGACATGAGCTCTTCAGCCTAAAATGAAAAGATGAAAGCACACAAAACCCTGATGAAGATGATGGCCAGAATCAGAAAAAACTGTAGCTCTATTTTAGAATAGGGTTAAACTCTTAGTTAGAATAAATGTTAAAGAAAAAAGCACTGAAAATAACGATAGCTACTACAATTTGGTAACAAATTCACACTGAAGAGGGAGAGAATTTGCGACATCATAAATACAAAAGGGGGGGAAATACAGGACTTTTATAGGTGAATGAAGATAAAGGACTATCAGCAGGAAACACAGACTACTTTATCCACAAGCCATTTTCTGCACCCCTCGCGGTAACGACAAAGCCAAGATCTGGAGTACAGACGTAAAACAAAAGGAGGGAGGGGGCATGAGCATGTCATCAGGGAGAACCATCCCCTTACAAAGGTAAACAGAAACAGGGGGTTACAGCATCCTCCTGCTACGCCAAGGTTGCAGGTTCGATCCCCAGTCAGGACACACATACAAGAATCAGCTAATGAGCACATCAATAAATGGATCAATAAATCGCTGTCTGTCTGGGGCTCAATCTTTTCCCACCCATCTTTTTATACAGGGGTGAGCCAAAGTAGGGGTACAGTTGTGAGTACACAAAGCAGAGTTCTTCCTTGTATTATTATTTACTACTTACTGTATAAATTATTTGTATTATTTATCTTCTTTTTATTTTGTATCCATACTAATAATTTATCCTTTAGGTACTACTGGCTGGTCATTTAACCTACTTTGGTCCACTCCCGTGTGTGTGTGTGTGCGTGTGTGTATATTCACGCATGTATACACAAACACCTGTGGGAAACCAATGCCATTTTGTTTCCTATTGATTTTGTGAATTTACATAAATATTACACTGTATTCTGCATCAATTTCTACAACCTGATTTTTCTCTACTTCATAAAATAATTTCAAGATAAAGCAACCACTTATAATAAACAGCCCCTAACACTGAGTCTAATTCAAAAAGGAAACATATTATCTCTAAAACATATTCACCTTGAAGCTTCCGACTAAGTTCAAGCTTTTCCTGCTCAAGGCGTTTAATCCTTCTTTCATAAGCCTCCGTTGCTAGGTTGTTATCTAGAGTCCTCTGGACGCTGGCATCAAGATCCAGGGAAGCGGGGCCAGCGCTGACTCTCAAACAGCTCCGGTCAGAAAGAACGCTGGAGGAAGGGAGAACATGTGGGTCTACACAGGAACACAGAGCTTAAAGGAGAAAGATAACCTTTGACACTGGTCATTTAAAACATGGGTTTGAACACCTAGTTATATATAGGTAGCCATCTAGAATGACAGTGGAACTTTTCTTCTTTGCAAAATCAGCATAAACAACTTTTTAGAAGCATTTTTTAAAAATGAAAACTTAAATCACCTAAATTACCCTATGTTTATATTAATAACCGAAAATTATAACATGAAGTTTGCTGAGGGGTTATTGGCAACTTAAAACAATGTAACCATCTCAGTGAACTGGTGGCTAAAAGCACCACCATGGTCCTCTTTCCTGGAACTCAGAATTCAAAAGTGAATGCTTTCTTCAATGTAACACAATTGAAATAAAAATAGTTGAGGTGCTGGACACTCGGCAGTGAGCAGAACAAAACATGCCTGATTTTGAGCTCATTTTCCAGTGACGGTGTCAAAAATAACCAAGATAAGTAACATATTCAGTACATTAGATAATATTAAATGCTAAATATTAAAGAAAAAACAAAAGGGGGAAATAAAGTATTGAGAGGGAGGAAATAAAAATTTAGACAAAGTGGTCAGGAAAGTCATCACTCAGAAAGTAACTCTGACTAGAGCCTGGGGGGGCGGTGCTCTGGGAATACTGGGGAGAAGCATTCCAGGCAGACGGAACGGAAGTGTAAACCCTGCAAACAAGAGTACGTCTGGCACGTTCATGGCCAGAGAGGAGGCCTGTGTGGCTGGCACGGAGTGAGCAAGGGGAAGAGTAGAGGTGGACAGAATCAGGAAGATAAGTGAAGTGAGCCATGCAGGGCCTTGCAAGAACTTTGGTTTGGAGTTAGGGTACAAAATCACTGGAGCGGGGTAGGGGCGGGGAATTGGTCTTGAGCAGGGGAATGACATGATCTGAGTTAACTTTTTAGCAGGATCACTCAGCCAGGTGCAAAGAAAATAAGAACCAAAGCCATGAACATTTGAAGTAGGTGGGGAAGAGAGACTTGAAGTAGATGAGAGGAGGAGGCCTCAGCTGGAAATGCACATTAGGAGTCATGAGTAAGAATCCGTGAGAGCACCAGACGGTATAAGTGGAAAAGACCCAAAGACTAAGCCGTGGGACATGGGAGATCAGGAGGCAGCAGACCAGAAAGGTAAGGAGAAATCGGGGGAGTGCACTGGAAGCTAAGAGAAGAGCGTGTTTTAAGGGCAAAGAGCCAGGACAAATTAGACGAGACTAGGCAAGTAAGATGGACTAAGAAATGATCATTAAATTTAGCAACATGGAGGTGATAAAAGCAGTCTGCATGGAGTGATGGGAACACAGACTTGACTGGAGCAGTGTCAAGAAAAAACAATGAGAAAAACAGACAAAATATAGGCAACAGTCAGAAGTAATTTTGCTGTAATGTGGAGCAGAGAAATGGCTGGTAGCAGGTAAAGGAGGTGGGGTTCAGAGAGTGTACACTTTGCTGTAAGATGGGAGAAATGCATGTCTGTGGGCTGATGTGAATGATCTGATCGGCAGATGACACAGAAAGGGGAAAACTGATGAGGCAGCAGTGAGCAGGCAAGAGGGGAGGGAGGGGGCAGGTGGGCCTCGGCTCACAGTTGAGGTAACAGGAAGATCGTGCGGGCACAGGAGTGTGCAGGAGGTGAACGTGGTGATGGGAGCCGTGGAAGTTCCTGTGCTTTGCTCCGCCCTCTGGTGGGAGGGGCAGAGAGGCCAGGAGAGAGGGAGGACGACTGTGCTCAGAGGGAAGGTACAATCTGGAGCAGCTCTCCAGGGCAGTGGAAGCATGAATACACCAGGTCACAGGATACACCTGCCCAGCAGTGAAAGGAGCCTGAGGCTGGTAATCACGACCGGAAGCTGAGACCAGTAAGAACGGCTACAAACTTTCTCTAGACACTGAACTGCCCAGGTATAGGCGGAACGCTGGATTGCAATCACGAATGTCAACTTAGCAGAGCCAGTGGACAAAACGAGACAGTCGAGGAGTTGAGGGACACTCACAGGAGATATCACAGTCACTGTCACGGAAATCGAACCTGGGTGAGGGGGGCAGAGAGGAGACGGGTGGAGCGAGGGTCGGTGAAAAGAAGGTGGAGATTAACGAGTTCAAAGTTCTGCCTCTTGACGTCCGGAGAGCGTGTACTCAGCAGCAAGGGAATGCCCCCATTTCCCGTGTTCCTTCTCCCCCCAAAATGTTACAATTCTTTTTGTTCTATTCACTTTGAAATGTTTACCTTAGTCCAGCAGTAGCTTCACACTATTTTTCATTTTTGATTTACAAAGTGCTTACACATCATATACTTTTAAACCACAATTCATTTTCATTTTCTTTAAATTGTACAAATTATGTTAACATCTGAAACTTACCAGCTACTAGTATAGGTAAAACCAACAAACGGCAGGTGGTGGCCAGAAAACGCAGTGTGTGTTGGTGGCGGCATCGTTTCCTACAGACAGAAACACACCTGGTGAGAACAGACACCTGCGGCCTGCCGGCTGGGCCATGAACACGCACCATCCATGGGAAACACGTGAATGTTCAACTCGGAAACACCGGTAAGTCTGGTACAGATGGTTAGTGATATACTTAGACCATGAACACTGCTCTCGTAAAATTCGAATAAAATGAAGGTGAGGATAAAAAGTCTGACTGACAGAGAGCGTACAGTCCTTTTTCATGTAGTCCGTATCTGCAAATTTGCCTGGTCACTGAAATTTATTTGTAACCCCAAATCGATATTCCCAGCACTTCAGTGGACACGTGCAGAGCAAAGCAAAACCTGGGCTGTCCTACACACGCGTTCCTGGCTGGAACCAAACAAGGCGACACCTGCCTTCTGGTGTCAGCTCTCACACTGTGCTGAGTGTATTCTCTCTGGGTCTAAGTGTACCGTGTTTTTCACAGTTTCCTGCTTCTTAGGGGTGATTTTCTGTCTCAGTGGCCCCCAAGCACGGTGCCAAAGAGCCGTCTCTTGTTCCTACGCAGGAAGGCTCCGATGTGCCTTACGAAACAAAAGGCGGCGGTCCGCCTGTTCAGCGTGACTGACAGTGCCGCTGGCCGTGAGCTCAGCGCAGATTCATCGGCAATATCTATTACATAAGCTGTCCTTAAATAGAAATACATATAGAAAAACATTACATACTGATCGGTTGATAAAAATGTGTTGACCTCAGGCTCACAGGAACCTACACCTATTTACCCTGGGGGCAATGGTTCAATATTCACCAGTATCAGTGTTCATAGCAATGTTATTGAGCATAACTATCATAAATAATAAGAACTGACTGCACTATGTATTTAACTTGGAATGACTCACAATTTCTGTTAATAGTAAATATAATCCTACAATAAAAAACTGATGAGGAAAGTCTAATTCTTTTTTTGTGAGGTTCAGAGAGGAAAGTATAGGAAATTATTTTTTTTAATTTTTACTGAATTTATTGGGGTGACACTTGTTAATAAACTTACACAGTTCCGGATGTGCAGTCTGTAACATGTCATCTGTACCCTGTGTGCTCACCACCTCAAGTCCAGTCTCCTTCCATCACCATCCATCCCCTTTCACCCCCTGGTGCCTCTCTCCACACTCCGTTTTCTCTGGTAATCGCCATATTGTCTGTGGCCATGAGTTTTGGGGGGCTTTAGGAGGGACTGTGGGGTTTTTTTCTTATTCCTTTCACTTTTTCTGCCCAGCCCCAGAAGCTCGCTCCACTCTGATAGCTGTCATCCTATTCTCTGTATCTCTGAGTCTGCTTCCATTTTGATAGTTTATTTTGCTCATTAGATTCCACACATAAGTGAAATCATATCATACTTGCCTTCTTTTACCTACTTACCTGTGAAAAGTGATATAAAGTTAATATAAAAATTCTTAGTGCAGAATAAAAAAATTAAAGTGAAAATTCAAACTAAGAAGTCTAAAAAGGCAGAAAACATTAAAATTTTTATGGTCTTATTTTTCTAAATTCTAATTTGATATAACCTAATGTTTTAGGGCAAAGGCTGACAAACGAATGACATTGGCCCCAAGCTAAAAATGGTTGGGTTTTTGGCTGACCTGCTGGCCTGCCGCCCACCTCCCACGGGGCTGCGACTTCCGGCTAGTGAGGCCGCAGGTCTTCTCTGCCCACTCAGTCCCCACCAGGTCTGCGGTCTTTAGCGGTGACACCACGGGGCCTGGGTATCTAGCTCTCTGACCCAGTCAGCCCCTTGGGCAGCAGAGCCGCCGGCTTGGCCAGCAGCTCCAGGCTGGCAGGTCTTCGGCCCCGCCCGCTGCGGGGGAAGGGGGCTGTTTCTAACCAAAGTGCAGCGGTGTTTCACGAGCAGGTGTTTCTCAGTTTATCCACCTTGGGCCGACTGGTCAAGCCCTGAAATGGTTGTGACCATTTTGCCCAGTTTCACGGTCGTTTTAGGAGAGATGTGCCAGCCTCCTTACTCTACCATCACGAAACCCACTTTTAGGAACTCTAGGGGCATAACTAGTCTAAGAAGTAAACCTGTGAGTCTTAATTTTTCTCCTAGTCATGAGAACTATGTTCAGCTCAGCACACTCTCAATTTCTTGAATTTGTGAGAAAATAAATACCAGAAGCCATTACTGTCTGATCATTGATAAGATGGTCCGTAACATTTCTTCACAACCATATTACAAAGAACAGGGACGGAACTTCTTCACAACGTCATACTCACAGTGTTCTTTAGACAATCGTCATCCACATCAAAATTCGATGTGTCTGTTGGGCTACTAACTTCTGGAATATATGGTGCTTCACAGTTTCGAATATTCTCCCAGTCAATCCCACTGAAAAAGGGGTGCTTCTTAAAGTCCTCTATTCCATTCTGACCAAGCCGGTGCTCTCTGCTGCAAATGAGCCTTCGAATGAGATCCTTGGCATTTTCGGATACGTCTGTCACTTGAGGTGGAAACTGAAACCTTTCCTAAACAGAGTAAAAGAAACAGAATATAAATCAGAATTTAACTTACCAAGTTGCTTAACATTTATTTTCTCGAAAATACATTTTATTTTAAAACTATCTAATAAGTTTAGATTGATACAAAATACTGACGCTGAAGGAAATACAGGCATGAGTAAAGAATGTCTTCCTAAAACACTTTGAATTTCGTATTTGACTTAGTCATACATGTACTATAAAAATAATAAATGCTAAAATACCTTAAACTGCTGTCAAAATCAAGAATATCTATTAAAATAGAATTTTGGAGAGCACAGACGGTTCGCATAAACCACACACTAATGATTAAGTGGTAACTGTACACATTTTTAAAGAATGTCATATGGACTCAACACTGTTGGAGGGTTTTACTCCAGCCTCAGAGCAGTCACCAAAGTGAGGCACGACTGTCACCCTAACTTCTACAGAAGCGGAAACAGGGCACAGAGCTCAGCGACTGGCCCGAGACCACACACCCGTGAACGGCAGAGCTGGGGTTTCAAGGGCAGCTGTCTGACTCCGGAATCTGCGCTCTGAACAATCATGTTCCAGCACAATGATTTCTCTCTCAAACGCTTCCCATGCTTCTTCCTTACTCTGTAGCTACTTCCTATCTCTCGACTGTTCATCACCATTTAGTAGATTGTCTTTGCAACCAGGGAGAACAGCATCAGTTCCATAAAACTGATCTACGTATGTGTGGAGCGAGTAATCCTAACTGTCACTGGAACAAATTACAAGGAACAGACTGTCCCTTTATGGGATACTCCTAGTCACATTGCAGATCCTTCCAATTGCTCATAACTTTCTGAGACCAAGCAATCAAACCCATCCTTTTTTCATTAGGAACCATCTATTCCCACCTCACTTTGTACTGAGTGGACTGAAGTTGTATTAACCCATCCCTGCTGTGCACCTGCACTGTTCCCCACACTTTGTGGTCACAACACCGGAAGAGGTATTCTGGTACATACCTCTCTGTCCTACTGCATATTTCCTTAGGGTAGAGAGTCCTACGGCCAAAGCTGCTCAATCGAAAGTTCCAACCATTTTGTAAAGGCTCCAGACACACACTTAGAAACTTTTTGATGGAAAGGTCACATCAATTCATATTCTTATCAATAATGTCTATTGCATTGGATTATTTACAGTATGGAGCACTATTATTCTTTTCATTTTTATCAATTTGACAAGGGGAAAGTATCTCATTCTTATTTTGTGTTTCATTTATTACTGCTGAGGCTGAGAACTTTTTAAATGAACTCAGTCATGGTTATACTGTAGCAGTGATGACTGAAAACCACCTGCTTATGCTCTCTGTTATTCTGGTAGAAGTTCCATTTCCTACTTACTACCTTCTCTAATAACATATAGAAGGTTAAAACTAGCAATTTTACGTATAATGATAGACTTTTGATTATTCAGGTCTATCATGTCCCCTATTAGGGTAGAAATTAGATTATTCACTGTTTTCAGAAAAGTATTTTCTTTTTAAAATCACGTTAAATTTATTACATGTATTATTTACCCCATCAGTATGAAAAACAGAGAAGTATACTAACTTTGTGATTCATGATTTTTCCATATGTCTCCACCAGAGACTCTGCATAAAACGGTGTTTCCCCATAAAGCATCTCATACATACAGACCCCCAAAGACCACCAGTCACACTCGGGGCCGTATCTGCCTTTTCCGTCTTCCATGGCTTGAAGGATTTCAGGAGAGATGTAATCTGGAGTTCCCACAGCCACTGAGGACTGGACCTAAAGAAGTTCATATTTTTAGTACTCTATTATAAATACCAGAAACAAATAATTTTAAGTTGAAAGTATTTACATTTACTTATACAATAAACAGTACCTTATAACAACTTCATCATTACCTGAACTTAGCCTCCTTGAACATATAAATTAAATTTTACATAATCTCCACATTAATAGTTCTCTAGGTTTCATAACATAATAGAACCTTTATTATAGCTGTTACTTAACTGACACATTTAGGGTAACAACATGATTTAAATACCACAACCATAAAATTGAATATTGAGTTTTGAACATTCATTTTTCTAAACTGTTATTTTTTGCATTGAAAGTAATTCACAACTGATTAATATATACTTGTATCTATCTGTCTTTCTTCAAATGGGTAGGGTTAGAACACTGGTACTGATAATCTCACACACAAAATTAACTGGAACTGTGAAAACTTTACAATTAGTTATGGGGATGAAACCCTGAAAAAACGTGGCTAATACTTCTGAGAAACCTGGAGATTATTTTAAATACCTTAATGGAAGCCTAAGGAAATAAATGATAACAATGTCCCGCAAACTATTTATTAATTTAAAAAATTATTAAAAAGGAAAAATATATCCTTTAAAAAATAAAGGGCCAATATACAAAAATTGGGGCATACAATTACGGCAACTTAGATATAAATTAGAAAATTATAGCTAAAATAGATTCTGGGAAAAAAATTTGTAAGATATTCTAAAGTAAAAGAAAACTGGTTCTTTATATGGTTTTAAAAGAAGATATCATAAAATGGACATTCTCAGGGTAGAATAATGGTTAATATTCTGAATTTTCCAAACTAAATTATCATTCTTAATAATCATTAGAACTGACTTCCTCTTTGGCAATACTTAAGTAATTTGAAAACTTGTCCATTCCAAAAATACCAGATAAAATCAAACAATCATTTTTTAAATAAAAATATAAAACATAACAACTTTCTAAAGCATAACAACTCTTCAGGGCCAGTGACGAAGAGCTGACTGAGAACCAGGGGTGGGAAGCATTAAAGTGTGAGTGGGATTAGGGAATTGCTAGTTTTCATTTTCTAGGCTCTTGGATTTTAACATGAGGACAAAGGAAAGGCCCTGAGCTCACGTGAGGTTTGAAGTGAGAGGTTGCCCCATGTAACCTTTACCCTAGCGGTTACCCTCGCGACAGTATTCTGTAATCAAAAAGCTGACTTTCCAAACTCTGGCACTGAGCAGAGAAAGGATCAGACATTTTGTCTACCCTGATTTGCAGCTGATGTGTGATGAAAACGGCCTCTGCTACAAATCCCTAACTTTAGGTCACAGCGTCCCACCATCTGGGGTTCTAATTCACAGAACTTCTATGGCCCAGAAGTTCTCAAGTCAAGAAACTGGCAAAAGTATTGGCCCCGGTTAGAGGCCCCAGAAAGCCTAGCATCAAGTTCAATGCTGTTCTGGGCACCCATGCTCACACCTGGCCACAGAGAATTCCCACACATGCAAGCCCATTGAAGGTGAGCGAGCGCAGTTCCATAATCAACCACACAGACAAACATTCCGTCGTGAGCAAAAGCCAGAAACCTGAACAAACAATACAGTCAGACTCCTAACAACGGACGGTTCTACTTCATGAAATGTTTAAATTTATTAGACGTTAAAAAAATTGAAAAGCATAAGAACAAAGAGATGAAAAAATAAAATCAAATAGAAGTCCCAGAAGTTTAAAAAAGCCTAGTCATTGAAATAAAATAGTACATACATAAAAGATATGAAAAGATAAATAAAACCAGATACACGTCTATGCACCTTGTAGTTAAAAACTAGAGTACTGAACGCAAAGAGCTTAAGAATGTTAAAGAGATTACCAAGCAAGGAACGACCATTAGACTGACAGAGCAATTATTAATGCTAACAGCAGTCAGAAGAAAATGGAATTATTTCTTCAAAGTAATGAGACAAAATAATTACCAAAATTATATCCCCTGCCTAGTTAATTACGATACAGGTATGAGGATTAAGTAAAGACGTTTTCCCACAAGGACTGAGGGAACTACCGTACCTAGTCCCTTTCAGGTAAACAGAAGCACTAAAGAACACAGTTCATACAATAAGAAATGTAATCCAGAAGGAAGAACGGGATGGTAGATGCAACTGTAAACAAAGATGTCAGAATGACAAAGAAAAGAAGGAAGAGGACGATGAGCAGTAGGAAGAAGGGGAGGGACAGAGGAAAAGGAGGTGGCAAAGGAGGAGGAACCACTTGAAGACTGGAAAGGAAGGTGAAACCCAAATACTAGATGCAGCAACATAATGCGAAGGGAGCATTAGGGTTAAAGTGGTCTAAGTTTCTTTTTCTGAAATATTTCTCTTATTCATTTATTATTATTTTTAATGGTGGTAAAATACTCGTAACTTAAATCTTACCACCATAACCAATTCTCAGTGTCAAGTCCAGGGACGTTTGGTACACTTACACTGTTGTGCGACTCCCACCACATCCACCTCTGACCTCTCTCCATCCTGCAGAACTGAGACCGTCCCCGTGGAACACCTGTTCCCTCATCCCCCCGCCCCAGGCCCTGGCACCCACCACTGCACTTTCAGTGAAATGTGACCTCTCTAGGGAGCTCAGATAAGAAAAACCATACTGTTTTTGTCCTTTTATGTCTGGTTTGTTCCACTTAGCATAATGTTTTGAAGGTTTATCCATGCTGTAGCACCTAAGAATTTCCTTCCTTTTAAGGCTGAGTAATACCCAATGTATGTACATACCTTTCATTTATCCATTTATCTGTTAATGGACAGCTGATCTGTGTATGTCCCCTGCCTACTGTAAATCACACTGCTACTGAACATGGGCGTACAAACATCCTTCCAAGTCCTTGCTTTCAGTTTTGTGGAGTCCACACCTAGACATGAAATTCTTGGATCACGTGGCAATTCTCTTTTTCATTTTTTGAAGAACTGCTGTACTGTTTCCAGAAAGGCTACAGAATTTTACATTTCCATCAACAGTGAACAAGGGTTCCAATCTGTCTGCATCTTTGTCAACACTTGCTCCCTTTTGTTCTTCTTCAGAGTGACCATCCTAATGGATGTGAGGCAGTACCTCACGGTGGTTTTGATCTGCATTTCCATAATGATTAGTGATGCTGAACATCTTTTCCTGTGCTCATCGGCCATCTGTGTACCTTCCTAGGAGAAATGTCTACCCAAGTCCTTTGCTCATTTTGAGTTATTTACATATTCCAGATATAACACTCTTACCAGACACACGATGTGCAACGATTTTTTCCCATCCCATAGGGCACCTTCTCCCTAAGAGGACTGTGACCTGGATGCACAGACGTTTTCACTGGTGATGCTGCCCAGTTTATCTATTGTTTCTTTTTCTGCCTGTTGTGTGGTGTCCTTGCCAAATCCAACATCGAAAACGTTCCCCTGTGTTTTCTTTCAAGAGTTTTATAGTTTCAGCTCTTACATTTAGGTCTTTGATCCATTTTGAGTTAATTTTTGAATATGGTGTAAAATACACTAAGATTCTTGTTTTGATTAGGAATATGGTAGTAAAATTGATTAACTCTAGATTTCAGGTAAACTATGGATGTGAAAAAAATTAAGATAAACATTAAAATATTTAAAATAGAATGCATCATTTCCAAAGAAGTAAAAAACGAAGTAAAACAAAACTTCACTGAGCCAATAGGAGGCAGGAAAGAAGGAAAAAAGAAAAACAAGCACATAAACCTGTAACAAACAGCACAAGATAGAATACCTGACTATAGCCAAACACACCAACAACATGAAGTTCATAAATGGTCTAATTCGCCCATGAAGAGGCCGCACCGTCACACTGCATGGCCCATACAACCAAAGTGAACATATTTTACCACTGTCAGCAGTAATCTGCTGTAAAGGACGCACCCGAACATGAAGACACTAAAATGGTAAAAGGAATAGAAAAGTACACCGGGTAGATGTTAAACAAAGTTAAGGAACCTATCCTATTATCTGTCAGAGATTCTAAGGCCAGCTCATTAAGATTTAAAAAATTTTGTTAATTATATAAGAACACACCCCAGAATAGCAATTCTGAGTAATATGTAACAACACAGCTACAAGAGTTGTAAAAATATTGATGATTATAGGGAAATTTAATAATTTAATATCATAGTAAGGATTTTAAAATAAAAGAATATACACCAGAAAAAACGGGTAAGACTATTAAAAATTTGAACAAATTAACTTTAATCTTATGGACAGATATAGAAACCTGTACCCAAAATTTAGATAAAAAATTTATTCTTTTCAATAAACATGTAATACTTATAAAAACTAGGCTGTTACAAAGTCAAAGAGCAAATCTTGACAAATGCCAGAACATTGGTATCAAATAGACCAGTTCCCCACTAAAATAGAACTAGAAACAAATAACCAAATAAATAAGCAAATATAATATTTTGGATATTAAAAGTCATGCAGCAAAATAATTAATGGTCCACAGCAGAGTTATAACTAAATTTGGAAACTATTTTAGAACTAAAAAAAGTAAAATGCTCTCTATTAAAATTATGAAGGAAAAAGAAAAGCACAAACAACATTAGGAATGAAAAGAAGACAAAACTACACATGTGACAGTTTTTAAACTAGGAGCATAACCTGAACAACTTTTGACCAATAAAACTGACAACTCATTGACAACAGGCAATGTTCATAGAAGAAAATATAACTTAACTTATCAAAATTGACTCAGGAAGAAATAGAAAACCTAAGAGACCTACAAACATTGAAAACAGCAACAGGCTATCAAAGTGCAAATTTTAAAAAGTTAATTTATAATAACTTCCCCCCAACACATGCAAAAAAAATCCACAACATGCCCAAGAACAAATCTAATATTATTTAAATCTAAGACTAAAAAACTTGAATGAACAGTATAAAGCTACCTGGAAAACAAACAAAATAAAATAAGAAAAAACAAACCCGCACCAAGAAAGGGTGAGCTCTACCAATCGTGTAAGAAACAGAAACCTGTTATTATACAAACTGTTCTAGAGCCAAAAATAGGGAAGGGGTGGAGACATGGCTTCCCCCGCACATTTTAGAAAGTGAAAATAACCTAAAAATGAAAATCAGACAAGAACAATTTTAGAAAAAAATTATACTGCTATACCAAATATGATTAATCTCAGGTAACAGTCTAACACAAAATTTTAGCAGAGTCAGTCTAGCGATTTGTTCAGCTATATCAACACAACGTCAAGATAAAGTTTGCTGATCCAAAGCAGGAGTGATTTAACTTGGACAATCGGTTGCTTTTCAGTAGATGCAGAAAAAATCATTTGATTACAACCATAACAACCCGAACAACAGACTCGGTAATCAGAAACAGAAAATTCCCTAATCCAATAAAGAGCATACAGGTCCGTTCCGGCCCGATCCACTTCTCACACCACACGAGCGGTCACCTCGCAGCAGGGTAATTCCACACACCCACCCTGCACTGTTTGTGTGACTACTGTCTTATCTTTTACCTCTACAAGTCACAAACCCCATTACGATGTTATTCTTTTTGCTTTTAGCAGATGTTTTTTATGTAAATTTAAGGAGAAAGGTAATATAGTGTTTTTTTTCTTTATCCACTTAACCTATCTAATAGTCTTTATCCTACAGATCTAACACCCCAAATGGGATCACTTCCTCTGGCCTGAAAGACATTTTTTACCGTGCCTTCTGGAGATTAATCCCTCATCTTTCATTTATCACCAAGTGTCTTTAATGCACCTTTACTTTTGAAGAATATTTTTGTTTGATATAGAAGTCTTGGTTTACAAATTTTTATCCAGCCCTTTAAAAATATCATTCCATGACTTCCGATGAGAGGTCACTGACCATTCTTAACTATTTTTCTGGAGTATGTAATGTGTTTTTTCTTCTGGCTGCTTTCAATTTAAAAATATATATATTTATTTTTCAGCAATCTAATTGTGATGTGGCTAGGTGTGGTTTCTTTTACAAGCTTGAAATATGCCAAATTCTTAGATCTGTGTTTTTCATCACATGTGGTAAGTTTGAGCCGTCAATTCTACACATTTCCCTGCTCCCGTCTCACTCTAAATTGCTAACGTGACTGAGCAATTCCGTTCTCTCAACCACACTGAATCATCTCTCCAATGATTCTGATCACAGGGGTCCCTGAGCCTGTTTTTATTTTGCTTCCATCTTCTCCATTCTTCAGAATGGATAATCTTTACTGATCTGTCTCTGAATCCACTGGCTCCTTCTTCTCTCATCTCTAATTCAGTTAATCTCCTCTTGTGAATTCTTTATTTCTACCAGCATACTTTTCAAGTTCTAAAAGGTCCATTTGATTTTCCTGCTGAAATTCCTTGCCTGTATAATCTTTAAGACTGTATTTTCCTTTGATTTTTTAAAGCGTATTTAGAAAGTTTCATTAAGTCTGTCTGCTAAATCCAACATCTGTGCTACTTCGATTTCTACCGACAACTTTTGTTTTTTAACTGTATCACAATCCATACTCCACCCTCCACTTTTGTTCAGCCTAGTGATCTCTGATTAAATGCTGGTCATTGTCTGTAAGACTTTGTAGAAAGTATGGATTCTGTTATCTTCCTCTGGACTATCAATTCTTGCTTAAGCAAATAAAATCACTTTTCTCCTTGTACATGGGTTGGATTTATACTCTTCAAGCACAGACTCACAGCAAGTCTATGATTCAAGTCCCTTTACTGGAGGACCACTTTCAAACTCTATGGATCTTATGACTTGGAGTTAGGCTACCAGACAGGTCCACACGACTCCCTCCCCTCCCGCGTCAAGCCCTGCAGGCCCCAGGTGCCCCAGCAACTCAACTCCGACCTCCTCCTCCTCAGCTCTGCTCTAACTCTAGCTCTCGGCATCAGAAAAAGCCCACTGTCCCAATTCTGGGAAACTGGCATCTGTAACAAAGTCTCTCAGAAGTAACAGTCTCGTGCTGCCTGCTGTCCACTGCCTGGAACAGTCGCCTCAAATACTGTGTCCCCTTTTACTGTTGTTTACAGTGAGAAGACAATTTGGTACCAGTTCTTCCCTGCATCGTGGCCAGAGGCAGAAGTCATATAATCTTCTTTTTAAAATTTACCTCCTTAGGATAAATTTTCAAAAGTCAAATTACTAGTCCAGAATAACACATTTTCATTGTGTTTAGAATGTATTTTACTAAACTGATCTCTAAAAACATTTCTGCCAATTAAAATGATACGTGTTTGGACTTCTGCTGTACAGCCAAAAACCTGAAGTAAAAACAAAAACCAAAACAAACTAGAGAATAAAAATGGGGCATATAAACTTTTAAGTAAGCGAAGGAAAACAACTGAGAGGCCTAGAGTTGGAACAACTAAAGCAAATGGTAATATGAAACTAAACCAACTGAGATGACTTCCTGATAAAAAGCATTCATTTTATGAACACAGTCCCTCAGGAAAATCAGACAACTAGGGAAAAAAGATTACAAAAATAAAAGCAAAGAAGTCGCATTTTCTTTTTCTATGTAGATTTATTTTCTTTATCCATCTGGAAATGAAAAAATATCTCAAGTACAATAATAAACAGTTTAGCCAAACAACAAACTAACAAGGGTCTCATAAAAGGCATACTGGACCCATCCTCAGATCATTAAAATAAGCAGTTGAACTGGCATGATTTTATAGACAAGACATATTAAGATGCCTAAATGCCTTTGTGGAAGAGAGCGAAGCACAGAACGATTGATGGATGGATGGATGATATAAATAAATGGTTTCTAGACAGAAAAAGAAGTAGCAAAAAAAATGTCTGTGGGTAAAATAATTTAAAATTTATCTTTACTTACGGTTCCATCTTCCATCAGTTTCAGGCAAGATCCAAAATCTGCTAACCGAATATGGCCATTCATATCCATCAATATATTGTCAGGTTTGATGTCTCTGAAAAAGAATACATTCTGCTTTTAGTTTAAAAGAATAAACATAATCAGATAGTTGGTAAGATAGCCTCTTTATCTAAAAATCTTAACTTGTTTTAAAATTAAGACTAAATACTCTAGAAACCTCTATCTGACAACTTCATTGATTTAAATCCTGACTTCGGTTCATATTAAAACTTTCTAAAATGCATGTCATTCAATCTCCTCCTAAAATGCAGGTCATTTCAATCTCCTCCTCCCATCCCACCATTGAATCTGCACACACCCCAACACCTACCACAGTCCTGGTGGTCCCTACTTTCTACGCACAGAGAAGAGCCAATTACTCGACACCTACAAAGCATACTAATCTCCATCTAGCCCATGAAATTGAACAGGGAAAAATGTATTTCCTAGACTCTGACTGTAAATGTAGATCAATAAAGTCTCACCTACTGCAAGTCACAACAAAACAAAGACACTGCGTCGTAAAGCTGATTTTGGAAAACAACTGCTTAATAGTGTTCTACCATAGTACAAAGCTACCTATTGATGTTATAAAGTCCATGTCTTGTAAGATATCCAAATCTAACTAATAAACTAAAACAACAGTTTTTGCATGTGTTTCTCCACTGGAACAATGAAATATGTTGCAAACTTTGAGAAAAACATACATAAAATTATCTTGTAAAGAACACCTAGCAACGCAGGGTTTCTAAACATACTCTAAGGATTACAGCTGTGAAAAACCGTGAGATTAGGCCCTCACAATTCATTTCACTTTTCCAGGAAGAAAAAGAATCCTCGGTAAGCATTCCTTATGTAAAAAAAAGTCTATTGGCATGTGGTTAACAGGAGAATGGTAAGGTCATTTTAATTTAACCTGAGTGGTGCCACTTCCGGTTTCTAACCCTCAATTCCCCACGGGGGTAACAGTAGTGCTCCCTTAACTACTGCAGCAATTCCTGTGTGTCATACCTCACGCACTGGCAAATCACAGCCCGTAGGCCAAATCCAGACCACTGTCCATGCATGTATTTTATTATTAGTACGTACAGATGCAACCGCAAGACTACATATTTTTCTGAATGTCTTTAAACTTTATAACTGATACCAAACTGTGTGTAGTGTTTTGCAACTTGGTTTTAATCTAATATTATGTTTAAAATGTATCCATGTTTACTCTAGTTCATTAATTTTAATTTCTATATGGAATACTTTCATATACCAAATTTATTTCTCAGTTTTCTGGCTTATGGAATTTAGATTGTTTCCCAACAATTTTAGATTGTTACGTTGCTACCACACGAAGTGTGCAGATGAGCATTTCTAAAGTGTCTCCTAGTCCTCAGATGTGAACGTTTTCTCCGCCACACACGGAGACGTGCACCTGCGAGATGGAAGACATGCGTTCCCACTCCACTGGCAGGACCACTAGTGAGCCTGAGAGTCTTTTTTATGTTATTAGTGGTCATCTCAGATTCCTGTTCTGTAAAAAGGCAGTTAATATCTTCCCATTTTTTACATACTCTGTATGTATTGTATGTCTTTTGATTTTGGTTAACCCAGAATTGTTTATTACAAATCTCTTCCAGCAGATGGACTTGTTTTTCCTCATTGTCTATACTGTCTTTCTCATTCATAAAAAACTATTTAATACTAATGTAGTCTTAATTGGTTGTGTAGTCTTATAATTTATAATGTTATCCTTTTCCCATTTTTTTCAGCTTTGTTGGCAAACCGTGATGTATTTAAAGTATACAACATGATTTGACTTATGTACACAAAATGAAAGAATTCCCACCATCAAGCTACTACATCCATCAACTCACATATCTATTTTTTTGAGAACACAAGTTCTACACTCTTAGTGAATTTCAAAGACACAAGACACCACCGTTAACCACAGACACCCTGTTGCACACCAGCTCCTCGGACCTCACTGATCTGACCACTCGAAGCCCATCCTCCTCTACCCACCCGCCCCCACCACTCACACGCCCAGGGGCCCCACCCTACTCTCACAACCTGCGCTGTCTTCAGAAATCTCCCTTACGTTCTGCTTCCAGAGGCCATAAGCACAGTGTCTGTATTTTACTTTCTAAGTTTTACAATTTTCCTTTTCACTTCCAGTCTTTAATCTACGTGGGATTAATTTTGGGTGTAGTGTGAGATAAAGGCCAATGATATTCCCTTCTGTGCCAATGCCATTTAATGAATGGCATCCTTTCTCCCTGACTTACAATACCGCACACGTCATCAATGAAGTGGATTTGTCTCAGGACTTCCTGTGCAGTTCTACTGAATGGTTTTAAGAATGAAAGAGAGCCTATTAAAAATTCCCAGGACAGCAGGCATACACTGAAACTGCCCCACACAACCGGAGAAGGACGGTCACCCTCCATGCCTGCACCTGGACCGAGAGCATGGGCTTCACTGTGGGAGCTGGCGTCACCCCTGTGCCAGAAGACCATCTTTGTAAATGGCCATGGCTCTTCCGGACTTAGCTCAGTATGTTCCATGACACATACTGGGGTTCTGATGGGAATCACGGTGATTTTGTAGATTGATGTCAGGAGAACTGAGTTCTAACAAGATGACTCTTCCCATCCTGTATACATTATACTTACGGGTCTTCTTTCATATCCTTCAAGAACATGGCTTTCTCCATAGACAGCTTCCACATGTGGTATTATCTGCAATCCTAGGTGCTTCACATTTTTGTTGCTACTGTGCTAAAGATTTTCTTCAAAGAATCACTCTCGGCCCTGGCTGGTATAGCTCAGTGGATTGAACTCGGGCCTGAGAACCACACGATCACAGTTCGATTCCCAGTCAGGGCACATGCCTGGGTTGCAGGCCAGTTCCCAGCAGGGGATGCATGAGAAGCAACCATACATTGATATTTCTCTCCCTCTCTCCTTCCCTTCCCCTCTAAAGATAAATAAATAAAATCTTTAAAAAAAAAAGACTCCCAAAGAATCGTTCTCATTTTGCTTCTGCTTGTAATGGGAATGCTTCCAATGTTTCACCATTAAGTATGATCTTTGCTTTAGACTTTCAGTAGAAACTCTCAAATTGCTAAAAGTATTAGGTATATTAAACTAATAGATTTTCTAATGTTGAAACTTTCTAATCTGAAACAAAAATATGTGAAAAGGCAATATTTTTAAGTTAGTTAATAAGCCTTTTCTAACTCAAGATTCAAAACAGCAATGTAAACCTGGATTACAGAGAAGAAAGTGACTGTAAATCCTCAAGTTCTGATATGTAGGACTTTTACTTTCTGTTTCAAATATTTTGCAATTTCCATTGTGATTTTTCTCTTTGCCATGCTTACAAAGAATGCACTTCAAAGTTTCAAAACATATGTACTACTTTCTAGTTTTGTGTTGATTTAATTCCATTTATTTAGTTCTTTTGGACTGGTAAAACATTTTGTTGAAAATAAAAAATATAAAAAAGCGTGTGTCTGAAACAGTTCCCTTTCCCACCTGCTTCCCATTCACCCAGCCTCGACACCACCTGAAGCAGTTATTGTGACTAGTTTCCTACTTGTCCTCTCAGAGTTGCCTTTGTGTGTACACAAGCAAATACAAATAGATTAATTTTCCTACGAATGTTAGGATGTGCACATTGATCTCCTCATTTCTTTCTTCACTTGCAATATATTTTGAGGTCACATCAAAACAGAAAAAGCCTCGCCATTCTTCTCAGTGTTCTGCTTTATGACTGTGACTTGATTTCACCAGTCAACTGCTGATGAACATTTGAGCTTTCCCCAATCTTCTCCTTTTATAAATGATATTGACGTGAACAACTCTGCATGTCATTTTCACATACGTGATGAAGTCTTGGGTTAAAATTCTAGATGCGGAACACATGCATGTGAGTTGTGACGACGTATGAGGCGGCCTTTCGCCACAGCTGAACTAACTCCCATTCCCCCAAGCATCAGGTGCGCGTGGTCGGTGCCCTTGCAGGCTCACATTACAGTCGTCTGTCAAGGTTTGTACTGTGTCAACCTCACTCATGAAAAGCAACACCAACGTTTCATCAGAGAGACCCCCTTCTCATGTACTCAGTATCTTTCATATTACTGTTTCTGTGGAAGCCCCTTTCCACCCCACTGTGGTCTTTCCCCTAGTGCCAGAACATTCTACCCATTAGGAAGACCGCCCCTCTGCCAGTTAAAGGAGTTACAACTCTTTCCTTCCCAGTGAACATTTCTTTTCTGAGTTTCTTCAGACTTTTCATCTCATGCACTCTTTTGTGTATTGAATGTATCAAAATTTTCTTTTATGCTTTTCTGGATTTTGACTCCATTAGAAATGCTTCATTTATCCTCACTGAAATTGCAAAGGAATTCTCCCATGTCTCATTCCATGGGAGCACTGAGAGTTTCACTTGTTTACATTTCAGGGCTTGATCCATTCGGAATTCTTCCTGGTAGACCACGACAGGTATGATCTAATTTTATTTTTCCCACACACCATTTAACCTCTGATTTGAGATGCAACCTTCACCACATTAATGCAGATAAGTATCTGAGTCTATTACGAGACTTTCAACTCTGTTCAATTAGTCTACTTTTCACACAGTAGAAATGCATTTATTATTAAAGACATTTTAATATCTGATAGGGACAGTCTTCCTCACTGTGTAGTTACATAAATGCTATGTATTTCTTAATTAATATATCCATAAGTATTCCATATTTTTAAGATATTACAGAATATCTTCTATATCTTTTTATAATTACTGATTGTTGCTAGAACTAGAAACCACTTCAGGAAAACAGACATTTTTGCCAGTTTCGTTCACCACCAGACTCTCGGCGCCTGGAAGAGAGCCTGACCTGCAGAACGTGCAGTAAATACTCACCCCAGGAACTGGACCACGAACGCTACTACGGACGTCCTTTTTGACCTTTGACCTATTTGTATTTTATAGGTTAGTTCTCCTTGATTTTCTATGTATAACATTTACAAATGTGATGATTTTACTCTTCTTACACTTCCAAGTTTTTTCTTTTGCCCAACTGCCTGGCTAGCAGCCCCAGCACAATGTAAATAGCATTGGTGACAGTGGACATCTCTGCTGTGTCCCGACTTCAGCAATGTCACCTAGTAAGCACGGCGCTGAGTTCTGAGGCATGAGGCTGAGGCCAACTTCTAACACACACGCCCTGTTAAGGAAGCATCTACCTAGTCCTGTTTTACTGGAAAGGTATTCACTAAATTCAACGGCTCTTCTTGATTAAAAATAATCAATTCCAAAATGCAAATATTATATATGTCTAAAATTAATACTGAGACAATACTAGCATTAGATATTGAGATATTAGAGAGATACAGGGTAAAATAACAACAACAAAAGAGCCTACAGGAGTTAAATGAGCCTGCCACTGGAAGGCAGGCGTAAGAGGTCTGGAGAGGGGACTATTTTTCAATGTAATCTTTTTATACTTAGCTGAGTTTTATTTTACTTACATGCAGGTACTGTTTGACCAAAATTAATTAAAATCCATATAACATCTGAGCCATTTAATCCAAGAATATGAAAATATTTTGACTAAGCCACTAGGATCAACAATATTTTCAGTCAAAACAATTAATTAATAGTTATCAAGATCACAAACATAATAACATTATAATGATAACACTAATTGGCTTCTGCTTGTGCAACAGGAAATACAATGATACATTTCATATACATAGTATGTTGCCTGCTGACTCACTCCACATTTCACCCAGTCTATTCCGTGGCTGAAAAAGAAGTCTCTGTCCCAAAAATGTCCCTCTTGAGCAGATGAAAATGCTCCTGCTCCTCTGAGTAAGACCTCAGGAGGACATGAATCAGCCCTCCAGGCATCTGCTAGTTTGACATATTTATGCTTTATTTTGTTCAGGGAACGAGGTACGACACTGGTATGAGGTACAACTTGAAGGACTCACAGGAAGGAGGAAATGACTTGTCCATCGAGCTGATGCTAAATGTGACCTAAATTTCTGTGCACAAAGGAGGCTTAAAATTTATGTGAGTCCATACATTTTATCACCTAACACAAGGAAAACATGTCCCTTCCTTCTTTTTCATCCAAAGACTGCAGTTTGACCTTTTCCAATTGCCCTTTTCCTTCCAGACCACCTATCATTTTCATCTAAACCGAATGTCAGAGGCCAAATGAAAAACATCCAGGAGAAAGGACATGAAGTATGACCGGAACGGGGCCCGCCGTACGCAGAGCCAGCCCTGGTTCCCCTTGCACTCCAAGTTTGACACACGGGCAAAGTGAAACAGAGGTCGCAGATGCAAGTCCCCACAAATGTCGGGGAGGTGTGGGTGTATCTGCTGACCAACAGCCATCCTCTGAGTAAAGAATGTCCCTCACTGCTTCATGAGAATGTTCCCACTAGGGCACAAGATGCACAGAGATCCCAAGTGTAAACTAGGCAGAAAGATCGTTACACCTCCATGTTGACATACACTTGCACTTGGAAGCTGGTCAGCTGCTTGTTAAGAAACTCAAGCAGCCCTGGAGCGGCCCACAGGAAAAGAACAAAGGCCCCCAGCCTACAGCCCTGGCTCAACTCCAAGCTGATGAGCCACACTATGTGAGTGAGCCATCTTTTTTCCCATTTTTATTAAATGTACTGGGGTGCCACCGGTTAATAACATTATGCAGGCTTCTCACGCACAGTTCCACCGCACATCCCCTGTACACTGTACCGTGTGCTCCACGCCCCAGGTCAAGTCTCCTTGCATCACTGGTCCCTCCTCCACCCTCCGTGACTGAGCCGCCTTGAGAGCCAACCTTCCGGCTTCAGATGATTCACTTCACCTCAAGCGAAACAGCAGTCCCTGCCTAGTCCTGCGCAACTGCAGACTCGTGGGAGATTTTGTTGTTTTGCACATATTTCAGGGTCTACAGTGGACACCTAAGTGTGCTGCCTTCTTCAATCGAGGGCTTTGCCCCCAACTTCGGCAGACAGCCCAGCCCCCAATGGTGAGCTCCTTCAAAACTGCAGACAGCCTCTTCACCAGAAGTCCTGTCTTCCTTGGGCAGCCCCCGCCCACTGACCGGTACAGAAAAAGAAAGATTCGGCCGTTCTGACTAAATGAGCAACAGCCCGGACGGGCCACAAACTCTCCAGGTCCAGTGGGGCCGGCTGAGGCCGGGCCCACAGTGTAGCCTGACTGCTCCCCTGCCTAATCCCGCTTCTGCCAGCTCCCCCCACAGGGGTCAGTGCCTGACGCACCCTGCACTGCACAGCCTGTCTCTGTGCCTGCTTCGGGAAAACACACGTCACACGGCAAGGGGTACACAGAACAAAAGGCCAGCGAAACGATTTTCTTACATAAGGGGCAAAACACCACCTGGCATTCAGACCCACTCTGAGCAGGTACCATCTTGCCAATGAGGCGGCAGCCAGCCAGCCAGATACCAAGTATCATCAATAAAGGGAGTAGGTGGGAAATTCAGGCAAAGCCTAAACCTTCACAGCCAATGAAAACAGGGAAAGAGAAATGTTTAGAAGAGGTAACATCTCTACATTATCAATATAAAAACATTATTCAAGCTTCTTCCTAACTTGAATATAAATCATACCAATTATTACTCGAGTTTCTAAAATCAGTGATTTTCTATGTTACATATAAGGAAACTGGCCAGTACACACTTTTTTGAGAAGAAGATTTTATGTACATTTAAATAGAGAGTTTTCTTAGAAGTATCCTATAGAAACGCTGATTGGAAGAAAACCCAGGTATTATACCCATATGTATACACAGGACATCACTTCTTTAATGCTGACAAATGACAGTAACAACAACAAAGCAAAACAGTGAGCGGAGCCACCTCAGAACAAGCATTTTGGTTGATGCCTCGTGCATCCAAGACCATAGTTAATAAATCTGACATAAGCAGGCTTCTGCTTCTGGATATCACACGAGATACCCAGAACATCCGCTCACCTGTGCACGTAATGCAGCTGATGAACCGAGTCGATCGCTATCACCATTTCCGCCAGGTAAAACCGAGCCATCTCCTCGGGCAGCCTGTCTTCAAATTTGCTGAGCAGAGTCAGCAAGTCCCCACCAACGTAGTAATCCATAACCAGATACTGGAATGAAACAATAAAATGTACTCAATAAATAAAAAAGGGTAAAAAATAGTATATTTAATGTAACCCGAGGTCAAATAGCACTGGGTAAAGTATCATCGTTAATTAACAGACGATACATAAGATTATCAACAGCCCTGGCTGGTGTGGCTCAGTGGACTGAGCACTGGCCTGCGAACCAAAGGGTTGCCGGTTCGATTTCCAGCGGGGGGCACACGAGAGGCAACCACACACTGATGTTTCTCTTCCTCTCTTTCTTCTTCCCTCCCCTTCTCTAAAAATCAATAAAATATTTTTTTAAAAAGATTATCAACAGCAGACATTACAAAACTTGTAAATTTCATAGAGGAGTAGAATAAATTGCTAGCAACTGGGGCAGGAAACACGACAGTATTACTAGTTTTTGTCGTATTGTGCAAAGTAGCAATATCATCAGCACCTACAACAGTAGACCACAGTTGTACCAACGTTTCATAGAATGAACATTTTCATTCTCCGAAGTGGCCTTGTGAAACTCACAATGTAAGACGGTCCTTTCTGTTGAATAAATGGATCTTTATCATCACTATATTTTCCCTATTTTATCTGGCCCCAGTAACAACTTTGGCGTAACCAGCACTTGGCCAGGCATCCAAAAACCAGTGTAATACAGAATACAGAAACTCTCACCAGACGTAAGTTTCTCTTCCCATTTCTGATAGTGCACGAGTATTGGAAAGGACTTTTCTAAGGTACATGTAAACAGAGGCTAAATGATTTTAGATGTGGGCTATTATGTGTGTGTCTGATGTTATAATTTACAGTAAGAAAAAACATACTGGCATCGAGTCCAGGTCTCCTGAAAACCCTTAGAATGTCCTAAGTGACAAGATAAAGCTGTATCTTTTGTTACCGGTAACGAGCCCCTTCCAGTCACACCGGAGCTGGTGTTCTGAGCCCACTTTTGGAAAACTCCTGCGTAACCTAAGGGTGGGAGCTGGCCACCAGGGGAACCAACCAAGATTACAGTTGAAACTTTCAGTCCCGCCCACTGAAGAGAGGGCTGGAGATTCAATCCCGACTGGCACAGGATTTAATCAAACCTGCCCACGTGATGAAGGTCGGGGTTCGAGAGCTCTGGGTGAGCCCGCAAGCGGAGAGGAGGGGGGACTGGTGCACTCTCAGGGAGGCTGTGGAGGCTCTGTGTGCCCTTCCTGCAGCCTTGCCCTGCACTTGCCTTTCTCCTAGGTTCTGCGAGCAGCAGCGCCCTCTAATTCACCGAACCCCTGGAGGGAATCTCCGATCCACAGCCTGTAGGTCAGAAGCCCAAGTAACAACCTGGACCTGTGCCTGGGGGCTACTGTGGGACCTGATGCTCTCTCCAGGTAGTTTCAGAATTCAGTTAAACTGTGGGACACCCTGCTGGTCACAGAAGTGCTTCCTGCGTGGAAAACCCATGTGTTCAATGTCAGAAGGGAAGTAGTATGACTGTGTGCAATGTAAGGAAAAACAGTAGTGTTCCTTCACAGAGCATCTATGGCAATAAAGGAGAGAGAACTATACACCAGATGTTCACAGAGATGACCTCTAGGTTGGTAAGAGTAGAGTCAATGTCATAGTTTTTTGTCTTGAGGAGTCTTGACAAAATCCACATTCTTATTAATATACATTCAAGTTATAAACATGGACAATTTCCTTAAAATAAAAAAAACTAGTTTCATATTTTAAATCTTTGAAAGTTAGAGACAGAATGTATTTCAAACACCAGTCTACGGTTTACTTACTATATCTACTAGGCCTAATGCTTAGCAAAGGCTCTCATCAAGATTAGAACAAAGTAATCTAATGCAAATTGTAGTAACATAAACATGCTGCTAGAAATGACGATGGGTGGGGAGAAGAAAAGCACCTCTCCTACTTCAGAAGGAAGTACCTGGAGTAGAGCAGCAAACACACAGTGTTCACGGTAAATACAAAAAAAGTCTGCTATTAAATTTGCAATCTAATACCTATATACAGAAAGTCAGAAATGTAACGCATTCCTTCCATGAACATTTACTAGGTGCCCATCAGGGTCTCTGGGGCACCCCACGGACAGACGCCAGAAGACCGAGGGGCAAAAGGTGCCCCCCCACACACCGGAGGGGCTCTCCTGCCCGGGCAGTGGACTCCACTCCTGCAGCAGCGGATCCCTGACTCAGGGCTTGGCAGGCCAAGAGGCAAAATCAAGGGTATTAAGCAGGTACTTACATAGTAAAAGAGAAAATAAATTCCCATGCCCTCTTATTGGCAAAGTTCAAAGCATAATAATAATAATTGAGTATAATTTGGGGGTATAATACCCATCTACTAATGAGAAAAATGTGCTGCTTCTGTGGGGAAGAAGGCAGTATAACAATTTGCTTAACTGGGGCTCAAAGCTGGTGTTTCCGATCATCAAAATCTTTTGTAAATACTTCTCTGTAAATGCTGAGTTATAACTGTCATAAGATTTCACGTGTTTCATCTGTGAAAATGTCTATTCACAAAGACAGGCGCTAACATATACTAAGAACATTTATGAAGCATATAATTTTAATTGGACAGATCGCCCTCTTAGAAGGCACTTATACAATGCTGTCAGATTTTCCTCCTGGTATCTGGGTCCAGTGTGTCATTACATTGCAGATCAACCACTTCTAACGGAAGGTTAGGCAGAAGCTCTCCAACGCCCAGTTAAATGGATTCTGAACTACGGACCTTTCCTTTTCTCTTATACAAAGTCCCAAAATTAATGCTAGAACTATGGTTTGAGCTCAAAAGATCTATCTGCTGCAAATCAGTGTGGGAATGAAGATTTCAATTCTTTCTACTTTTGACAAGGGAAGTATGTAAAGCAGCTTGACATTACGTGTGACTCAAACAGCCTTAGTTGTCAGGATGAACTCCCCATAGCATAAGTTTTGCATGTAAGTGCTGTTTTGCCTTGTAATTTAGGTTAAATTTATTTTTAAAAACACATCAAGCCTACAGGAGAAGCTAATTTCCACAGTAACTCAGTATTTCACAATAATGTTTAAGATGGGCTTTTTTCGTTCAAAAACTCTCTGTCTTGGCCCCTGGTCCAATATATTGCAGTAATAGGTTACCATTAGGAAACCACTGAAGAGCCGTGTTGCACAGGATGTCAGCTCTGATTTGGCAGAAATTCACGAACGGGGTAACACATGCCTCCACGAGACTGGATGAAGTTCAACGCTGACACTACTGATTCAGTAACACATGAGAGGTTCAAATATGTGCTGTGAACTACCTACCTTTCCATTAATAAGACAATGAATATGCATAGGCTTTAAGTACCTATTATTTAATGATATACTAAGTAAGTCTCCTTCTGCTTCACACCTATTTTCTTCACACCCAACTGTAATATACCTTAGCACATTTCAATTCCGTTTGTGCCCAATTAGTGTTTTCTGAATTTCTCTGAAGATACTACTGACTGTAATCATACCACACAAACTATTCACACAGGCTAATTCTTCAAACAACAAGAACTGAGGAGAATCAGTAACATCTTTCAACTCAGGTCAAAGAAAACCACTCAAAATCATTGCCTTGATTTTATAATCAACCGCTGATGTTGCTCCCAATTTCCTCAACTCTTGGAGCAACCGTTCCTGCCACAGGGCCAACAGTTTCAGACAAGTCGATTCTCTGTGGGCACATTTCTCTGACTGCTGCAATCAAACATGATTTAATCGCCTTAACACTGGTGAATGGCTCTCCTTGCCTCACACATGAGCCTCTGAAGGAGCTTCCTACAGTCACAGCCTCGTTTCCTTTCACATTTCTAGGCAGGAATTCTGCCGTGATAAGACACTCTGTTTCAAACTCTACCTGTACTGACCCCTGCGACGAGTGCTCGTGTGGCAACATAGACAGTCACCGCATCCTGTCCTGCAGGTGCAGTGGGGCCGCAGCCTCCTCTCCCTGGCCTGCCACAGTGCATATGCCCTACTGACACGCACAATACACTGTCACGGTGTGGCAACATACATAGCACCTGCAGTGCCCTCAAGTTGTAACTGTCACTGCAATTTGTAATCGGCCGAGCAGCAGTGCAAAGCAGTGACAGCAACGCACACAGGGTGCTCCCCTCCGTCACCGTGCCCGTCTCTGTCACTCGTGGTCAATTCGGTCACTGGAGCACAAAGGCAGCCGTGGACAAAGTGCATACATCGGTGGGTATGGCTGTGTCCAGTAAAACTTTATGGCCACTGAAGTTTGAATTTTATACAATATTCACATTCACAAAATGTTCTTTTAATTTTTTCAACTATTTAAAAAGTACAAAAACAATTCTTTGCCTGCAGGCTGCACAAAAACAGGTAGAGCCAGGTTCGAGCTGTGGGCCATAGTTTGCTGAGATCTGGTGTGTAAGCACCCCCAGATACGCAGTGCTATTCGCCCTTAAAAGCACCAGGTAGGTATCTAACCCACCAAATGGGCCACGTGATAATCCAAGCCTACGGTATACCAAAGTAAATGAATACTCTTCCCCATACTCTAAATCTTCTCTTCCTCTTACATTCTCCAGCTCAATTCATCAAGTACTAACCAGTAAAGACCGCAAGTTAGACACTGGAAAACTGGGAATCATCCTGACTCCTCTCCTCCACTGACTTCTGCTCAAACACAGAGTTCTAAATATTTTACTTCCTAAACAGTGTCTGAAACCATCCCCTCCGTCTTCATCCCTATTAGGATATCATCACCTCTATTCAAGCCCTCATAACCTGTCACCTGAATGCCGTCCAAGTCTCCTGTTTCCTTTTCTAGTTTTGCTCCTGAAATCCATCCTCCACACTGTGGCCGGGATGTTCTACGTAAAATATAAACTTTATCACACTCTCCTTAAAACCCACTTTGAATCCCTCAGCATGACCCACACTCTGGAAGCCTCATTTCATGTCTCTTTCCCCTTCATGCTACACTCTAATCACACTAGCCTCACTCTCATTCAAACGGCCCTCGTCCTTTCAGACCCCAAACTCAGAGATGCAACCTGTCACCAGAGGTGAGGGACTGGCGGGGGGACGTGGAGGAAGGTGGTCCGCAGGTACAGACTTCGAGTCCTGAGATGAGTAAGCACGAAGGACGCAGCGCGCAGCACGACACCTGCAGCTGACACAGCCCTCGGACACACGGGAAAGCTGTGAAGGGAGTCGGTCCGAAGAGCTCTCAGCACAGGGAGGATTTGTTCCCTGTTTCCCTTCTCTTCTCTTCTTTTTCGTGCATCCATAGGACAAGACAGTCGTAGCCGAACCCGCTGTGGTGATCATTTCACAACACAGGTAAATCATACCATCATGCTCTAGGCCTTAAAATTATGCAGTTATGCATGCCAATTATTTCTCAATAAAAGTGAGAAGAAATGATTCTTACTAAGTTATTGTCATCCTGGAACGCATAATGCAAAGTTGTAATCCATTTATTGTCTCCATTCACTAACACGTCCCTTTCTTCACGAAAACAGGCTGTCTGAAAAGGGGGAAAAAATTGAGATAGATGACACTACGTAAAACTATGAAATATATTATGCAAACAATTGCTTAATATGTTTACTACACTTTCTGTTCTAGAAAAACAGTATATCCAATATTACATGAGTTTCAACAAGTTTTAAGGCACACCCAGAATTAGACAGCTGGAGTAGTAACTTAAAATACTGTTAAGCGTTCAAAAACACCAGGAGATACGCAGCATCGTTCAACAAGCATGATCAAACCTGTCATTGAGATAATGTAAGTACCAACATTTTGCCACATTTACTTCTGATCTTCTTCTTTCTAAGAAAATAAGATGCAAGTTGTGGCCTTCCTACTTCGATCCACTCTCCTCCTTTCCTCCCCCGATACAATAACTAATCGGAAGTTAGTACATATTTCTTCCATCATATGCTTTGGTCACATGACTGCAACTAAAAATAACAGAATTGTTTTGTATTTTGAAAATTTCCATAAATGATATGATTTTATCTATCGTTTTACAACTTGATTAATTTTTACTCAATCATAACTTGTTTTCCTTTTAATTGCTATGGTACTCCATTGTTTGAATACACCATAATTTACACAACCATCCTAATCACAGAAACATTTATTTCCAATTTTGTGCTATTACAATGTTGCAGTAATATACCTGAACAAATGTACAAGAGTTTCCCCACTGTACACACTTAAAAGCAGACATGCTAGACAGAAGCATTTTCAGCTGCGCCACACTCCGCCAGTTTCCTCCTCTAAGTGCTGTCCCAGTTACCTACACTACTGGCACCCTAGTGTGACATTCACCCTCTTCCCCACATCCTCAACTGTACTTGGCATTATCAGACTTTTATGTGACAATATGATAGGTGTAATATAATATCTCCGTCCGCCACATTTCCCATGCCCCATGGTGTAAAATAATATCTCATTGTTCTTTTAATTAACTTATGCCTAATTACAGGTGCAGATAAATACTTTATATATGTTTATTGACCATCTGAGTTTTCTGGTTGAATTGTTCATTCCCTTTGCCCGTTTTCCCCGATAACGATCTTTTTCTTATTAGAATGTCTCAAAAACTCAATTTTTTAATATCTCATTTTGAAAACAGGATATTCAAGTCTGTAAGGATACAGTACACATGCAGGAGGGGTTACTGGGGATCACGGAACTTCTTCCAATTCTATCATCACTCAGTTTCTACTCAACCAAATATTGTGCTTACCGCAGTGATGGTTTGAACTGTTTTGGAAGTGTTTTATTTTTAATATTCAGTTACACATTGTTTAAATTTTATCCTTAATGGGCTATTGGTTAAAGAGAAACAGCAATAGGAATACCCACAATGAAAACAGAAGTTAATATGGACTGGATATAAAGAAAAATAATTCTGCAAAACTGTCACATTATTCTCCCCCCAGGCCCATTGGTACACACTCATCAGACCAACACTGTTCTTAGACACTCCTACCCAGCACATCAGAATTTCCTGAACACCTGGAAATCGTGCGTTAAAACAAGAAAATCCACTCCTGATCACATGTACTACGGCTTCTTGTTTATTAGTCATACAGACTTCTATCACCTGTAAAATATTATCACAGAAAAATTCTTTCAAATAATAACTGAATTATTGTAATATCTGAGGAAGAAATGCCAAATTTTCCCACTAAAAAAAAAACAGATAAGCAAGTACAATTTTAAAGTGCAAAATGCAAGAATTTCAGTATCACCTCTTATACACTAAGATGTCGATTTATATATTTGGTGGCTAAATTAAACATGAGATGTGTCATTCTTGAACTTATTTTTCAGCAAGAATTTTTTTTTGCATAATTCAAAAAAGAGAGATCACTTGGTAACATCCAGAATTGGCAAATGAGTGAGATGACAAACACATTTACACACTATTGAGTGCAAAAATATGCCAATCCAATGCTTTTAGAAGACAATTTGGCAACAGCTACCAAAGTCTGCCGCCCGTCTGCCCTCCAAAGGCAGGAGTTCCTCCACGGGGGAGCCGAAGTGAAGGGGCAGATCAGTTCCAGAGCCAGCACAACACGCAAACCCGCAGTGGACACACCGCTGTAAAATCACGCACTGGCGGACTCCAGGGCCGCCAACAGCAGCACGGTCCCTTCGATTTCCCTCTGACACTGCACGTGCTCCTGCGGTGGCCTGACCAGTCTGACGCACTACTGACTTCAGAGGCCAGTGTTGCTCCGCAGGGCCCCCAGGCCCCTGGCTGGTCCACCTTCTCCTCTCGGCCCTGCGGAGTCTCCTCATGCTTGTTTCAGATTTCGTGTGCAGCATCTTCAGCTGTACTTGATGGAGGGGATGGGGAGAAGAATTTCCACTCCATCTTGCCCCAGAAACAGAATATATTAATGTTTTTTATTTCCACAAAACAATATTTAATTGTCAATTGTCTCTTGCTTTATCTTCCTTTTGCCAGTGTTTCCAATCAGTAATGACAACTAACTAGCTACCTTTCCTTTTCACAACTCTTCCCCAGCATATCCAACTTCATAGAAAGGACAAACTTAACTCAATTTTTCAAGAGTTGTTCTAACTCTGCAATCCTAAATTAACTACAATGACGATTTCTGTGAAGTGATCACAACACACTTATTCACTAGTTCCTAGTAAGACTGGTTGCTCAGTGGCTGACAATCCACCGAGCTCCTGCAGGTCTGCCTCAGCGGCAGGGAAGCTCCTCGTCCAAGGCCACGTCCTCCTGGAGGCAGCCAGCATCCAGCAACTGACTGGGGCAGGTGCACAACAGAAGTCGGTCATTTGGCCCAATGCAGGACAACCCCGAAGGGCCATTTCTGCTCCGTGGCTCCCTCCTGTTCCACCAACAGAGGCTACGGGGACAGGCTGACTTCTCCCTGGCACAGCATGTTCCACCTCTTTTCCCTCCTGTAGGTGTCAATTCCAAAAGAACTCCCCCAAAAATACACTGCACATTAAAATCAACCTCAGTGCTGACTACCTGGAAAACCGAGCCGTGCCAACACGGCAATTCAGTCCTAGGGAAATCCCGGAGTAAAGACTGAAGTTATCGAATGTAGCAGGCACTGGCACACAGGCCGGAACGTGCCATAGATGCTTCCGGATACTTTTTAAACAGATACTGTTACACAGTCACTTCCTGTGGGAGTCAGAGAGGAGCTGGACCTGGGTGGGGTGTGCTCAGAGAGTACTTCCGCCTTACCTGTTACACACTATTAATTCGTTTTATAAAGAATCTGTATTTCACTTGTGCAGTTTTTTTCAGTAGATGCATCCGACAAAAAACTGGAAGCAAAAACTTGCCAAAAATGTTACTGATTAACTTTAGGTGATGGGAGTCAAGTGATTAGCTTCTTCTTTGTACTTGTGGTATTTTTCAAATTTCCCCAAACAAGGAACTAGTGAAATATTGGCTTTCACTACCACTCTACCCATCCCATGGGAATGTTTTTTGCTTCTCCCTGTATGTCTGTTCTTCTTTAGGTTGCTACAAGTACGGGAAGATACAGAAAGATTTCTAAGGGTGAACTGCTCATCATCCTCTTCCAGGTTTCTGCCTAGTACAGGCGGCAGCATGACCTTCCACAGGTAGGGTGCTGAAAGGCCTCTGTACCAGTGAGCTCCGCTTCCCAGAGGCCCGAGGGCATGACCCAGCACAGAGCCCCACCCCAGACCCCCTGTGACGTCAGCTCGGACCCTGCCGCACCACCCGAGAGGGTTTTCGTGCCGTGCCGACCAACCTGCCCCGCAAATCTGGCACCAACACAAACATGCTGCTGACTGTTCCGAGAGCAGATTACACTACGGCTTTTAATCATGTAAAACAAAACCAATCTAACTGCATGGCCAGCAATGAGCCATTCTCAGAGCACACAGCCAAAGCTCCCGCTGACTTCTGTTTGGAGCAGAATACAGAGAAATACAGAATGATATAAATGAGCTGTGACAAATTAAAAATCAATCATTACTAAATTTCTTCATATAAAAGAAACTATTTTCCCCACATCCTTTTAACGTAAATGGGTAAGCCCCACATTACAAGGGTTTCTATTTGGTTTTCAGACAATATTAAATTACAACCAATGAATTATAACTTTTATCATAACCATATCACAACTGTAAATTACTGAATTTGGCTCAGGCCTTAGAATATGTCATCATAGATAAAATATTAAATGATATCTAAGAATCCATTGGCTCTCTATAATTTTATAGTTTCTCTAGAAATAATGCTAAATATTAAACATTCCAGTAATTAGAATCTTACCTCCGCTCTTTTCAGCATTTCCCATTTATTCAGTATTTTCATGGCAAATACTTTGTCTGCATTTTTCAGTTTTACTACAGCGACCTAGAAAAGGAAATACAACTTTTAAAATACAACAAATAATACATTTGCCAGTCATCCATTTTCCTTTTTCCTCTCTGTAAAAAATAAATACCAAAATTATCAATGATTTCCATGCAGTTCAAATTTTAAGATCCTAAATCAAATAATATCAATTGAAAAAGTTACATTAATGAATAAGTGTCAAACAAATAACTGTATTTGTGAACTGTATGTTGGTAATTATATATCACATCATCCTTTTCAAGTTTTCTTCCCTGGAATTTAAACTTGACATGTACTACCACTAAGAAATTGACCAAAATGTGTGTAAGATGAAATTACTAGAGCTTATTAAATACTGAATGGCAAATTCCAACACAAATCCATTTTGTAGGATCAAGCAAAATGAAATAAACTGAAAATGATCATTAATTTTCGCACCACACAGTCTTACACACTATACCACAACCCCCAGCTCTCGCTCGCTCTCTCTCTCTCACACACACACCCTAAAGATTCATAAAGGCCAACAGTTCTACAAACTAGAGTTTTACAAATTCCTTTCAAACAACAACAAAAAAAATGGAACAGCTATTTCTCTACTTTGTATTTTAGTTGTGAATAAAAAGCCTATCAAATACAAATAAGTAAGCCTGTATTTTCACCCTCAACAAACAGATTACATTTCTGTTTCCACTCTTCTGCTTCGGTTAGACTAGGTAACCTCAGAAGGCCTTTGCACTCACTGCTGAAGGGCTGAGAGCAAACTAACGCAGCAGGAGAGACAAAGGTTATCTGCAGTTATTGGGGGCTGGAGGAGAAGACAACACATGCGACCTAATATGCGGAAGGAGAAAACAGAACTATATACCACACACTTCCAACAGTTCAAAGGGACATTTCCAAGGATGAAGGACAGGTTTAAACTCAAGTGCCAAATTTTTTAAAATCTTAAGAGCAAATTAACATATCAAGGTCATTTAATAAGTTTATATGTGGCTCAAATGGCAATAAAAGTAATTGACCATATAATTAAAATCTGTCTATTATGATATACACTGAAACATTCCTTAGTAACTGTCATAAATGGTTGTAGTACTGTGATTATAGCTTTTCATCGATTAACAGGGGAGGAAGAAAGAGAAACTATCTCACTTTGACATACAGTAACTTTAGTCTTGGTCACACCTGCTCAAGCGGCAGAAATGAGGGGCTTAGTTCTCCTCCTGGAAGGCTGCTGCCTTTTAAAGGGGGGGGCTACACAAGACACGGAAACAACCTAAATGTCCATCGGTGGATCGATGGGTCCAGAAAATGTTAGTTATTTATTTAAGATTACTCATCCACAACAAGGCAGGGGATCTTGCCATACCCAGGAATTCAAATATCGAATGATCTCACCGACAAGTACAATCTGAAAAGGTCGGACTCACAGAAGCAGACCCTGGGGTAGTGGCTGCCAGGGCTGGGCACCGGGGGACATGAGGGGTCAGTCAAGGGCACAGACCTCCGGTCAGGAGATGAGTTGGCCCAGGGAGTCTGGCGTGCAGCGCAGCGTGGGGGCCACAGTTACCCGTGCTGCACGACAGGCGTCAACACCGCTGAAGCCACCGAGAGAGAGGACCGTGAGTGTCCTCACCACACACACGAAGAGGTGACCGTGTGACGGGGTGGAGCCGTTAGCTTTACTGTGGGGACCATCTCACAAAACCTACCCAGCCATCAGTTTGCACATCTCCATACTACACAATGTTACAGGTCAGTTCTCCCTCCACAGCCACGGAAAAGTAAAGCAAGGGGCTGTGACCAAGGGCAAGGACAACATGAAACATATTTCACTCAGATCTCTGAAAGGCTGAAAATCTGAGTTCGGCTACTCTGGACTCAAATTGTATGTTGCACTACTGGGAGTGCAGACAGACAGACGGACAGGAGCACTGGGCGAGACACGCCTACTATCAGGGCAGGGGAGAGACACAGAAGGCTACCAGGTAAGCCCTCCCCACTCTGATTCAGGGAACGTGGACGTCACGTTGGGAGAGAAGCACACCTGGCACTGCATGACGCGCCAGTGCCGCACGCGGAGGGCATGCACGCGCCTGAAGACGGGCGCCCCCAGAAGCAGCAGGACTCACCACACGCGTGTTCTACACGCCAGGCACTCTTCTTCCCAGAGTTCTGTGCAGGCCCCCACCCCCTGCCTGCAATGCTGGACGTCAGAGGCTTCAACAACCCATCCACAGCCTGTACTCCCTTCAAGCCATTTTTCTGATTTTTAATCTCACTTATTACGAAAAAAAAAAAAGCTCATGAGATGCTGCTCCAAACCCCAATAGGACTGTTACACAAAATAGAGCATATGCACTAAATTATCTTTCTCAAATCCCAAAACTACTGGAACCAAAACCACCCCTGGATTACAGTGCTGTGCAGCAGAAACAAACTAACATTAAACAGACACACAGACGCTGAGCTAGCAGCGTTCGCCAGGGCTGCTCAGGGCAGCGGTGACGGTGTGGACTATGTCAGGCCGCTGGGGTTGTCTTCAGGCTCTGATACGAGCTACGTGGCTTTGGGCAAGTAACTTAACATTTCAAAATTTCAGTTTTATCAACACTACTGCAGGGTTAATAACAGAACTTAACTTACACAGTTGTGGTAAAGATTAAAATAATTAATACCAGTACACACTGCTTACAACAGGGTCTGGCACTTGGTGAGCGTTAGCTACTATTACTGTGAGTCAGGACTTGAGCCGAGCAAATTCCGCACAATATCTTAACTGTCATTCACTCCACCACTAACAGGTGGCAGACAGTAAGCATCCCAGTTTCTTCAACTCTTACCTATAAAACAAGAAACTGTGATCTCTTCGACTGCTAACTTTCCATAATTGTGTACCCACGACCCATCCATATCCACAGAATTATAGCTACAAATATCCTCCACTGAAAATAAATACAAATAAAAATTATGCCACAGTGTTTACCACAGTGCAGCTTCCAATAGTAAAATAGTGGAAACAACTTAAATATTGTGAAAGATGTAACTGCTTAAATATGATATATCACAAAATTATTGTAAACTATTCATATTCTTGGAAATACTGCTAAAGAATGCTATTTAATAGGGAAAAGTTCACAACATCATTTGTAGATTGTTTTTATATAGACATATAAAATACATGCCTATAAATTTCTATGCCATGTGTCTATTGAGAAAGTCAACAAAATTTTACAAAACCAGGTATTTCTAGGTAATATGATTTCTATTCAAATTCCTGTATTTTCTGTATGGAACATGCAAACTTTGAAGCATGGAATACAGACTTGGATAGCGTGGAATGCCAGGTCGTCTTGTCCACGAGATTAGCACTTGTTAGTGAAGAACCGCAGCGTGGCTGCTAAGAACCAAATGAGACCCAGCCTACACATCTCTGTGGGGACCAGAAATGCCAGACTGCTGTAGGTGGAAAAAAATTCTCAAAACTATATTCTAACAGTTTCATGAGTTGTCTAAAAACTTTTCTGGAAAAAGGTGGGGTGTGATGAAATAAAAATGTCAGTTCCGGAAATGTTCTTGAATTTTCAAATTGATGACAAGATGACACAAAAAAGAAATAAAGTCACAAATTAAAAACTGACCCCACTTTTCTCCTTTGAACCTACAGATCATTTGTTTATTCATTTCAGGAGAAGAAAACTTAAAAAATGGTTTCCTGAGAAGTCTAACTTCAGGTTCTAGATTTCAAGAACCATTCCTAACTGAGATATAAGAGGGTAGTGTGTGAAAATGTCCTTTCTTACTACTTAATTCGACCAAAATGGAAAGTACACTTAGTATGGACTACAAGGTTATACATTTAACACATAGCCAAGATATCTTTTTAAAACAAATATAAATATGTCTTTAAGACTTCATATTAAAAACACTAGGATATTAGAAAAATCGCAAACACTACAGAAAAAAACCAGTAGATGACATGTAAAGGAATGTGTTATTAAAACCTAAGTGTCATCACATAGCTATAAGACATAATTAAGGATTGATTACACTATATCAAATAGAATTTCAATACCCAAGAAATAGATGCCAAGGAGCTCTGAAAATCCACTCCACATCTCACACACCCAGACTCACTGCCCCGCTCTGGCCCACCCATGCCGAGCTACGTTACATTTTAATATAATGTAATGGACTGCCCTACCTCGCCTCTGCACTTCTGCCCTAACTCCCCACCGCCCAACACGGCGGCCACGGCGGTCCTGGGTAGACACGGCTCAGGTCCAGGCACTCCTCTGCTCCGAAATGCCCCAGGTTCCAGTCCCTCTCCAAGGACAGTCAACACCCTCACTGTAACTTATAAGGCCCATACATTCTGGCTCACCAGCCTCTCAGACCCCAAAGCACTCTCCCTCCAGCTCGCTCTGCTCCTCACGTGTAGTCAACTGGTCCATCCCAACCCAGGGCCTCTGCACTCGCCACTGCTCCCCAGGTCTCGAGCAGTCTTCCCCCACTGAAGCCACACGGTCTGCTCCCTCCCTCACTGGAATGCCATTCCGCCCCTCCACGCATCCCATCCCACTCCCTTGCTTCCCTTCCCCCATACCCCCCTCCTGTTATTTAACAAGCTATGCATTTACCCTATTGATGTATTTTGTTTAATGTTTGCCTCACTCACTACAATATAAGCTCTACGAGGACAGGAATAATTTATTCTCATTTGTTCTCTAATATATACCCAGTGCTTGAGAATCAATAGGTACTCAATAAATATTTGCTGAATTAATGGTGAATGACTTATAATCTATCTGAGTGTCAATCAATAGGTATCCAACAAGTATTTGTTGAATAAACAGTGGATGATTTGTAATCCACGGGGTAGATGTACATGAGGGTGTGGCATCGACACTGAAATTCAAATAAAAACACGGTTATGGGAAGGGGGACACAAGTGTGGGTGTTAACATTCATTAAGTGTGTAACAGACTGGCCCCGCTCACGTCATCTAAACAGTACACGTGGCTTTTAAAGTCTTGCCTTCGCAACTTGGCCTTTACTACCTGTTGTGACTGTCCCTATTTACTGCTTCCTGTCTGTGTCTCCTTTTTATCTCCCCTGTATAATTTCTGCCTTCATTTATGATTAATGATAATCAAATAATAAACAGCTCTTGTTTACAGAACGCTTACCTGCACCTGGCCCTGGGCTAATAAGCACATCGCATGCCACCTTACCTAATCCAAATACCACCTAAAGCGGTGGCATTTGGATACATCAGTCCTCACTGACTGATCATGGACCTGGGGTCCCCTCCACTGTGAGAACTGAGTAGATCTCTGGTTCCAGAAGCCAGCTTCCCATGCATCACGCCTATCATCTGGATAGCTACTGCCATGTTCATGGCGATCACTGTTAATATGTACGGAAATCATTATTTTTTATAAACTCCTCTTTTAGTGATCAGTTTGTGTTCAAAATATTGCACTCAATGAAAAAAAATGAAGTCCCTGTAACAAGCAAACTAAAAACACTATGAAAACTTACTAAACAGCTACAGGCAGCTTCTCTATGGAGACATGATTTGTCTAGAGAACAGCCATAGTCACAATCCTAAGAACGGGTACAGCACGGGCATCAGCCAGTCAGAATGGACACTGGCTATGGAAATACACCATGCCCATGCCGGCGTGCTCCATGGACTGAAGACCCGCCCTGTGTGTGCAGAGGCTACTGAAGGTGGACCATGCAGTACGGACTTTAAACTTTTACTCTCCCTTGATCCCAGGAGAGCCCAGGTACAAGGGTTTTTAGGGAAGAATGAATGGCTAAAAATAATTCTCCTTCAGACCCTAGAACTGGGTTATGCAGACACATAGGCCCTAGTTATAATAATTAGAGGAAGCAAGCTAATTAAAAGCTTTTGACACCTGAAGCAGGGGTAGCAGGCCAAAGCAGCAAGCTTTCACAACAAGCTCTGAAGCCCAGAAGCCTTGAAGCTGCCGGAGCAAGGCTGGAGCAGGCAGAAGCGGTGAGCCACCAGGAAACTGTGGACAGGCAACACCCAGGGCGTAAGTTAAAGGTTTTCCTGAAAGCAAAAAGGAAAACCCAGCGTTAAGTTAAGCAGTAACTGACAACAACTGAGTCGTAGAGAGAAGGTTCTTAATCGCAGAGCTGTTGATTTTCAATTATTTCTTGCTCCTTTACTGTTTCCCATGAATTACGCACGTCTTATAGGAGTAACATAATTATGCTTTATTTTCATAGTTTTAATTTTTTAAGAAAAAGCCTAATTGACAGAAGTGCTGCTCCTATCAGATATCCGTACCAGCAGTGAGCCTACCCACTGGGTCTGCATACCTGTTTACAAACTCCTGGCAGAAGATGACATATCTCGGAGGAGATAATTATCTTTTTAGGGTTGTCTTTACATTTAGAAATCTGAAAGTTAATAAATACCACAGGGTATGCAAGGCCACCAGAAATGTTTTAATCGAGGATGAAGAACCAAGCAGCAAGAGCTTGTAATCCAGCCAATACTACTTTTCTATACAAAATTCACCCTGTCTTAAAATAACAGAGTATATTATCAGTACTCTGTTGCATTAATTTTACATACTTTAATCAACATACATATAGAGCAAGACTATACAAAAAAACTAAGATGCCTTCTCATACTGAATCTCAAATATTATCAAACATTCATTACCAGTCATGCTTTAAGATAGTAAGTTGAATCTTGAGGTCGAATTGCACCGGCCTGTGACCAAGGAGGACTTATTCCTTATTCCTTGTCAACTGATGGCCAGGCTGATGGGCCTGCAACCCACTCCCCGGTCCTACACCCCAATCTTCAATTCTTCCTGGCTTTACAGTGAACAAATACTGTTGCCCCTAGCTATCGGCCTCACAATCCTAATGAGTAACTACAAGTAATTCTCCAGGGCCTATTCTTTTTCTAGTCTCCTTTATAAAAGAAAAAAAAAGGATTCTTTATGTATTTTTTATCATTTCTTCCTTCTTCTTTTTCATGGCTCAATCTCAACTGAGCCCTGAAACCCACCTGGAGTCCCACCATTAATTCTCTGTCCTTTCCCAGCCTTCTAAAACACTGCCACCACCATCCACCCCAACCCTCTCCTAGCCACCTCTTTTACCTACAATTAATGACCCGGTGGCCTACCTTATAAAAAACAGACCCTTTGCATTCCCTCACGCCACTTTTCAATGTTTCTACATTTCTACTCACCCTTTCCTCTTTTCCCTTGGAACCCAAGGAAGAAGCGTCCCACCCACTTTTCAAGGCTAATGCTACCATCTGAGATCTTGATCTTACACCCTCCCCTCTTTTTCTTCTTGCCCTTGACCCATGAAAGATCTGTTTCTGGACTTCAAGTGTCCGTTCTCTGGCTCCTGCGTATCAACTGCAAGCTTTCCCAAGACCACTTCCCACCCCAAAATCAAAACAAAAACTTCACTGTCACCTGCCTTGCCCGAACAGAACTGAGATCACACCCCTTTTCCGTAAGGCATCACCCCTCCACAAAGCACGTTTTTCAATGGCACGTGCTTTCTTTCTCCACTTGCTCATCATGTACTTGCTTCTCGACCTCTTTCAATCACCTACTTCAATCTACTTCCCTTTCACTCTGCCGAACTGAAATTATCCTCTCAACGATTAATAATAGCCTTCTAATTTCCAAATAAAACATATTGTTCTCAATTCACATCTGCTTCAACATCCCTTCATTATTGGACATTGCTGACAATCAATATATTCCTTTTTCTTTTTTCTGTAACCTGTTAGATACTGTTCCCCAAGGATCCGTACTCCACCTTTTCACAACTTTTTCCTGACTTGTATTATCTATTCTAAATGCCACAACTAATACTTACGTGCCAATGACTCCTAAGTCCTTATCTCCTAACATCTAAGCCCATATTTCTAGATGCCTACTAGTCATCTCTAGAATGTTCACCAAAACGCCAAATTTAACAAGTGAAAAACCTGTATATGAAACTCATTTACTCAAGCTGCACCTCAATCACAGGACTTCTACCTTCAACTCACCACTGACACCCAAGCGACTCTCTTCCCTTCCACTCTCTCCCTCCCATCCACCCTCCTTTCCCACTGCCACTGGCCTAGTTCAAGCCTCACTATTCACCTGAAAAATGGTAACAGGCTCATTTGTTACCACCTCCCGATATGGCTGGTGTTGTGCTAACTACTGAGAATACAAAGATGAGTCAGAGTTCTTGTCCCTCAAAAATCTCAGTCCAGTGTGGGAAACATACCTCAACAGATAATTACAGTACAACATGAAAAGAAACAGTAAAAACAAAGTCCTATAAAATGCACAAAAGAGAGATCCTTGACCCAAAAGGTAGGAGCAGAGGAGGGAGGTGTGTAATGTGTGAATACACATATGAGTAAGGCCCAGAAGCAAGAAATAGCCTTGGGGGGGGGGGGGCGGTAAAGCTGTTTGGGGAGAAAAAGTAGTTTTCTTTCCCAGGAAAGGTTTCCTTACCAGCAGGGAGTAGCAAGAAATAAAGCTGAAGGATCCAAGTAATGAGGAGCGTTTGTGTTAATCAACCAGAACCTTAAAATGCAGATGACAGGGGACCATTCTCTGGAGGTGGCTCCAGCCAGACCAGGTGTCTGGAGAACGGTTCCGGGCAGGGAGGAGAGGAGAAGGCTGCAGGGCAGCTCAGGTGTAAGACACTGAGGGTCTGACTGGGGAACAAAGAGGGAGAAGTTCAAGAGACACTGAGGGTGTTCAGGGTACAAAAGTTGATGAGTGACTAGATGGGGAGGGGGGGCTGAGAGTGAGGAATCCGGGTCTCCCTGCCTGGGGTCTCCTCGCGGTCTAACCCTCCCTCTATGCCAAGTCCAGCGTTACCTTTCCTTAAAGTCTCACTGTATCCCTACTACGCTCTCTAGCATCGGAGAGGACTCCCAATCCCGAGTTCCCTCCCACTGCGTGCACCAAGCCCCTGACTGCCTTCCCGAGTAACCTCTCAATTCTCACCTTTCACCCACAGAAACATCCTCTGTTCCAGTCACTAGACCACTAACTGCTCCCTGAATAAAAAGAAATGCACTGAAAAGAAAAAAAAACCCTTTGGTTCTTGTAGAACACAATTATCATATAAAATGTATAAAATTTTCTAATATCATTTCATGGAGAAAACAAAACTAACCAAAATCACGTAACTGTCCATATCCTTTCAACCATCAAGGTTGTGTTCCAGAAATTTATTCTAGAAGAAATGGTGTAGAAAACCACCTGAAACACGGTAAGAGCATCATGTACAAAACCCCTTTGTAGAGAACTACTGACACATTATTTATAATACAGACAAGCAGAACCCCCTCAATGTTCCACCCCTGTACCCTACATCTAGACACCGAGTACTCACTAGGTACCAGATGCTGCTGCAGGCGCCACGGAGCTGCTGTGAAGACGGGGGGGGGGGGGGGGGGGGGCGGNGGGCGGGGGGGGCCCTTACACTCCAAGCGCACATTCCAGCTTAACATTATTGTTAGATAAATTACAGAAACATCTGCATAATGAGCTTTTATGAGGCCATTAAAAACCAGGTTTACAAAGAAATATTTCAACACTTGGGGAAAAGACTAACCATTTTATTTAAAAAGCTGGTTAGATATTAAGGTTTATAAAACTATCCCAATTTTATTGCCTAGGACTAGAACTAAAACTGGAAAGAAATGCCTCCAAATTACACATCTCGATGCTGTGAGTGTCCCTCTCCCTTTCGCTGGTCAGACTGTGACCCGAAACCGGGTGTGGAACGTGCTGCATTATAGTGATTAATAACTATGACTTTCACTATTGAAAACAGAGAAGCATGAAGGGAAAAAAAGAACTTCACTTTTCTGTTTGTAATCTTAGGTTAGGAAACTTATTACATTTACAAACAACGTGCTAAGCACTGAGTATAATAAATCAAAATTCAATCCTTGCCTTGGACTCACGGCCTCTCTCCTCGGCTAGGCCAGCTTGTCCCGCGCCTTCACTCACTCTCCTCTGCCCGGGCCCACCCTGATGACCTCCTTTTAGGCCAGTTCCCTCTGTGGAGACCCTATTTTCACACAGGGTCACATTCTGGGACGCTGGAGGTTAGGACTTCAACGTGAATTTTTTTTTTTTGGAGCAAGTTGGAAGGGAGACACAATTCGGCCCATAGCTGTTACCAAAGTTTCTTGTTTCCCAGTCAATTTTTTTCCTGAAAAGCTCTATTTATCTCACAAATTTTGAAATACTGTATTCCCATCCCTATCTAATTATATTATAATTTCCCTTATGGTCTATGTTTTTAAGGTCATTTTCTTTGCTCACTGATATTAAATTCCAATTATATTTTATTAAGGTCAGACACCATGGTCTGCATAGTGATGATTTTCTGGGAAGATAGTCAGGTGCTCTTTGGGGCCTAGACCAAGACAAATTTTGAGAATGATCTGTATAGGCTAGGAAACGTGTGCGTTCTCTGCTGGATGTAGAATCCCACACTCATCTATTAGGTTCAGTATAATCATGTCATCAAAATATGTCGTATGTGGTCTCAGTGCAACAATGGTGCAGTGGGTCCCAGGAACCAGGCCTCAGGACTGCACACGGCAACCGCAGGCTCAGGGACCCTCAGCGTCGGAAAACCCAAGATCCAGGCCCCCAAGTGTGCTGGGCCCTAGCAGCACCCCCCGCCCCGCCCTGGTGGTGCTGCCTATTACCCCATGCAGACTCTGTTTCGCACCCCTGTGGACGAACTCTTCAGCCTCCGTGATGAGCCCACGAGCTGAACGGGCTGTGTGAGGCTTTCCTGGAGAGACCCAAGCTCCCTCAGAGAATTCAGGTGGCTAAGAAAAGGGATCGGCCTAAAAAACTTTGGTATCTGGGAAAAGCAACCAAACTGTCAGAACATTAAAAGGACATCACTGACAGAGTTCCTACATTTCTTACCGGGTGTCTGGAGCCATGGAAACCATTTCTGATCAGGTCTCCATTCACACTGTGGGAATGCCAATGTGGAAACCCCTGCCAAAACCTGCTCATCTCCCGGGCAATACAGAGATGGCTGTCTGGGGGCTTTCCCTCTGGGGCCTGGAGTTTCTGGACCAAGAAAGGCCTGGCCGGTCTCCGGTGGCCTCTATAACTCCCATGTAGGCTGCAGAACCTAGTCCATCCCCTCCCTACACACCCCCGCCCCACCCATGTGCACACCACCTTGATGGGTCTCAGCCAGCAGGTGATGGATGTACAGAGACCCTTCCAAGTTCAGCAAGGCCCGTGAGCCTGGCTATTTCCTTCCTACAAAAACAACCAGCACTACAGGTACAGTGTCGACTGCGCCCCTTCCAGCGCGATGGCTACAACTGATATTCACGAGAACGGCCCAGCCGAGGGAGACCTCCCTGCGCTCGCCCACTCCCTATACAGTCCAAGCCTGAGGTCCAACACAAGACTAAGGGAGGCCACACCCTCTTCATCCTGGACAGATAAGTGGAAAACGCCACCCTCTACTAGCTGGCTGTCAACTAGAGAACTGACCCCGGTAGCAGTTGCTTCTCCAAATGCTGAGAAAAGGGCTACCATGGCATCAGAGAGATGGTGGTGAAAATCTCCCGTCCTGATCAGTACTGGAAAACCAGCTTTAGCCCCACGATAACCTATCTAGTCACTCCGGCACACTTTTTTTTTTAATATGGCAAGTTTGGTTAAGCTTGGGGTAGTGGTGAAAATTCCTTGTATTTTTTTTTTTAGTTAAGATTTAACAGTTTAGACAACGGCCAGTGTGCTTTAGGGCGTGAAGGACTGACTAGACTAGGCCAAACCTGTGTCCACTATTTGAGTCAGTTTTTCCTGGGTTAAACAGAGCTCTCTTACACAGAAAACAACCCCGAACCCTGGCTACACCCCAGCTCCTCAGAGAACTGATCCTCGCTGCTCACAGGCAGTGAGCCCTGTAAACCTCCTAAGGACTTGCACGCTGACGAGCTCCACAGAGCCCCTGCTGCCTGAACCCGAAGCCCGCCACGACCCACCTCCAAAGCCGCCAGACCCCTGAGAGCGAAGCCGAGGGAGACCCTGCAGGGCTTCGCCAGGTTTTCCAAAGGAATGAAAACAGGGATTCCTAATAAGGACTTAAATTCTCACAGATATCCGGTATCTCTTACCAAGCAGTCATTCTCCAGATCTGGAAGAGGAGGAGAGATAACAGACAGTCCCGAAAACGAGAAGAGCTACTTGTCCTGGGGCCCCTAATCTGCTGGACCTGCCAGTGCTGCAAACCTTCACTATCTTCTTCCGCAGCGTGACTTTTTTAAAGAAGATTTTTTTTTGCAATGAACCTGGACTGATCATGTGACTAAACAGTTCCAACACTGTCTAGAATTGCTGTGCCAGTTGCAGAGTGAAAATCCCAATATAATAGTGCAAAACAAAACTAGGAGGTCCCTATTGGATAAAGATCTGAGTGACCTCTATTCCCTTGGTGAAACTAGTTTGGGAGAAACCAGTTTTTACTATTTTTAAAAACCACTGCTTTACCAATTGTTTTAACGCAGTATGAGATAACTATGCCATTAAAAAGTTCCACCTTCAAAAGAATAAACACTTGTCAGTCTTGATTTTATCTGCCTGACGTGCCAATTTCTGAAAAGGGAGAGTTGAAAGTACAATCTTGAACTGTGAAAGCTCCCGTATTCCCCTAAGCATTGTATCTGGGTGTTGCTTTATTCACTTTAAAGCTAATTTGGTAGATGAACATAAACTCCATGATTATTAGAGCTCCTTTTAAAAGTCATTTTAAGACATGTATAACTGATTACAACATAAGAAATAAACCCACTGAGGAGTCAAACCCACAGGCAAAGTGAACACGTAACTAAAACCTGTTCAGAAACAACACAGTGGCCGCCCAGCACCCCCCGTGGCCCCTCCTGGACCACAACCTCCACATTCCCACTACAGACACCAGGAGACCCACACCCTGACTTCGGTCGTACAGCCGCGTCAGGTCCATCCTTTCCTACGTGGCCTCCTTCACTCAACACACCGTCAGGGCTCAGCCACATAAAACGAGCAGGGCAGTGGTCGATCTTTCTCTAGCATCTGGGGAACTTTAAATTTACAGTCACTTCTTCCTGAAGTGATTCGCAGAACTTGCAGGTTAAATTATCTCAACCTGGAAACATCAGTTAATGATTTTAAAATAGATAATACATTGCATGCTTTAAAAATCAAAACAAAACAAAAAAAGGCTTCCAGTCCGAAGTGCCACTCCTGTCCTGTCTACATGTGCCCCGTTCCCTCCTGTCCCTGAAGGATGTCACTTTATGCAAATACAGCTCTGAATCACAATATTTCTACCTCCTCTTGACAGAAGACAGCACTCTGCATACGCACCCCGCAGCTCGTGTGACTCAGTTCACACCCCGTCCTGGAGCTCTCCGCGGGCAAGCACGGGCCCTTTCCTCACCGCGGCCGCACAGCGCTCCACCGAGAGTGTCTACCGCCGCTATTCAACCTACCACCGGGTGCGTGTGCTGTCCTGCTTCTTACACTTGATTCATCTGTAGTTTGACCTGATAAATGGTACGAACTACTTTACGATCCACAAAAGGACTTTTCCAATTTGCTTTCCAGTTGTCACAAGACCATTTATTAATATTCTACATCTTTTGCACAAATCAGAGGTGCTGCCTTTAACAGACATTAAATTTCTATGCATGTCTGAGACCATTTCTGAACTTCTCATCCACGTGCTACTGGCTGAGGCTCTGTAACAGGTTTTACAACACGGTGGCTCGGTCATTATTCCAGTTTTTAGGAGTGTTTCTGATGATTCTTAATTATTTTCACAAATAAACTTTCGAATCAGTCTAATAATTAGTATATGTACTGGACAAAACTACAGGAGGAGGGCTAGACATACAATTATATTTGAAAACTTGAATAACTCCCTCTCTGAAAGACTGCAAGCAACAAAGGTAGAATAAAAATTATTCTCAAATGCACATTAAGTATATATATATAGATAGGCCATTTTATAACCACAAAACAAACTTTAATAAACCTCAAAAGTATTGAAGACTTAGAGTACACTGTCTGATAAGCCAGAATTTTAAACAATTCTAACTTACCAATTACATGAAAGGTACACCTGATAAAGGACTGTTGTCCAAAATAAACAAAGAACTCTTAAAACTCAATTGAAAAACAAACCCCTTTAAAAAACGAACCAAGGATCTTAACAGACACCTCATCAATGAAGACTCACAGACGGCAGAGAGCATCTGAAAAGATGCTCAGTTTCGCCACCCACAGAAAACTGCCACTTAAATCACCCATGAAATACCACTACCCACCTGTTAGAATGGCCACACGCAAGGGCAGGAAGTATATGGGAACTCGGTACTTTCTGATCAATTTGCTATGAGCCTAAAGTGCCTTAAAAAAATAAAGACGACTGCTCTTGAATCTCAGCCACCATATGATGCACCACCCAGACTGAGGAAGCCCAGGAGTTTTGGTGCCACACGACCTGCGGCCACGGCCACACACAGAGGAAGCCCTCGAGAGGCCCAGGAATGCTGCTGGCTGGAACCGTCAACTTCCTTGGACCAATTCCAACAAGTGCCCCCAGGTCATTTTGGGAAAGGTGGTGTGAGGTGGCATCGCCACTCAAAGAGGAACCAGAGCTTCTGCCCCACTGTCAACCTCAATGAACTGTGGGCCTGGGTCAGGGAGCAGACTCGGGTAAATGCTGCCAAAACCGAGAAGGGAGCTGCTCCCATCACTGACGTGGCCACACAAAGGGCTGGGGAGAGAGCGCTCCTAAAGCAGCCCGTCATCGTGAAGGTCAAAGTCTTCAGCAGAAGAGCTGAGGGAGAAAATGAAGGGTGCTGGTGGGGACCTGTGCTCTGGTAGCTCAAAGCCATATGGAGGGAAGTTCATTAAATGCTCACTAGGGAGGGAGGGGGGAGGCAAGGGGGCAGGGAAAGAAAGTATTAAAAAAGTTCGATCAAGGTCACCCATCTAGTAACAGAATAAAAGAGCAAAAGTACGATTATTTCAAGAGATGCAGAAAAAACATGTAACAAAAATTCAGTACCTGTTAATAATTGTTTTAAATTCTCAGCAAAGTAGTAACAGAAGACAATTTCTTCAATCAATAACATACTTAACAGTGAAACACTAAATCCTTTCTTCCAAAGTTCAAGAATAAGGTAATGAGGTCCATCCTCACGACACCTACTCAACACCGTATCAGAGGTCCAAACCAGTGCAATGGGAGAAAGAAACAGAAGGTACAAAGTCTGAGCAGTGAAAAGAAACTAAACTGTCTCTATTCTCAAACAATATGACCATTTACTTAGAAAAACAAAGTAGCCCCCAAAACAACATAAAACCACTTATGATAAATTTAGGACATAAAGTCAGATACAGAAATCAGTGCTGTATCTACATATCAGCAGCATATGGTATGAATATAAAACTGTTTAAAGTCTCATTTACCACAGCATAAAAAATAAAGTACTTAAAAATAAATTTAACAAAATGTGAACAAGACATGTACGCTAAAATAACAAGACAATCTTAAGAAAAGTTAAAGTACATTAATGTACAAGTACATTCAACATTACCAAGCTGTCAAACCTCCCATAAATTTAATGTAAATTCAATATCAATACTCACAGGCTTTTACAGAAACTGACACACTAATTCTGAAACTTATACAATAATTCCAAAGTCCTAGAATAGCTAAAACAACCTGAAAAAAACACAGGAGGACTTGTGCTCACACTTCATCACTTACTCTCAACTCTGGAACAGATCAACATTCTGAGTCAACTGATTATTTTTTGACAGAGATGCTAACATAACTTAATAGAGGGAAAATGGCCTTTTCAACAAATGCTGCTGAAACAATGGATATCTACATTATCTTTTAAAATGAACCTCAATCCCCATCTCACATCATAAATTAATTTGCAATAGATCACCAACCTAAACATAAGACCTAAAACTATAAAGCTTAAAAAAAAATAGGTGAACCCCCACCCGTGTGGCTCAGTTAGTTGGGTGTCTTCCTGGAAAAGCTAAAGGTCAGCGGTTCAAATCCTGGTCAGGTGCATGCCTGGGTTGCAGGTTCAATCCCTGGTTGGGGCACATTGGAGAGTCAACCTACTGATGTTTCTCTCACCCTCCCTACCTCTCTCTCTAAAAATAAATAAAATCTCTTAGAAAATAAAAATAAATAGATGGAGCCCTGGCTGGTGTAGCTCAGTGGATTGAGCGCGGGCCTGCGAACCAGAGGATCGCGGTTCGATTCCCAGTCAGGGCACATGCCTGGGTTGCAGGCTGGTTCCCTGCAGGCCAACTCCCAGCAGGGGATGCACGAAAGGCAACCATACATTGATGTTTCTCTCCCTCTCCTTCCCCTCTAAAGATAAATAAATAAATAAAATCTTAAAAAAAAATAGATGGATACCCCTGTGACCTGAATATAAACAAGGATTTCATTGCGGGGGCGGGGCGGGGGGGAGGAATAATAAACGTAAGAGAAAAATATTTCATAGAATTATACCCTGAAAATTGAAAACTTCTGGTTGTCAAGACATTTTCAAGAAAATTAACTGGCAAGCCACATAGATTGTGAGAAAATATGAACAAAACATATCTGACAAAGGACATTTATAAATATAAAAACCTCTTACAACTCAATAATAAAAAGTAGACCAATTTTTTAAAATCAGCAAAATGTCTGAACATATACTTCACAAAGGAATATACAAGAATGATGAATCATTATGTCGCTATATATATAAATTTAAATAACAATGCAATTTAAGACTATGAGATTCTATCATACACCTGCTGGAACAGCTAAAATTACAACAAAAATACTGGTGAGAGCGTGGCACTGGTGGGAATTAAAACGGTACAGCCCCCCTGGAGAAGGTCTACCTGTCCCTTTGAAATTTAAACATGACCTTCCATTTAACTGGAAGCTCCATCCCTAGGTATTCAGCCAACAAAAATGGAGACAATGTCCATAAATACACTTACAAGAATATTCACACCAGCGTTATTCCTAATAGCCAAAAAAGCAGAAACCACCCAGATATTCATCAACAGAAAAAATAAATTGTTATATATTAATGAAATAATGTACTGCTCAGCAATAAAAAGTACTAACACATTCACTCACAAGGATGAATCTTATACACATTGTTCTGAGTGAAAAGAGCCAGACACAAAGAGCACACAGCACAATCCCATTCACAGGGCATTTTCTAACGGTGTCCACTCTATGGGAGTCACGTGGAACTGCCAGGGAAGGAAACTTCCTAGGATGATGTAAATGTTCTCTATCTTTTTTTTTGTTTGTTTGTTTGTTTTTTTAATTTTTTTTAAATATTTTATTTATTTATTTTTAGAGGGGAAGGGAAGGAGAGAGGAAGAGAAATATCAATGTATGGTTGCCTCTCGTGCATCCCGTGCTGGGAACTGGCCCCTGCCGGAAATTGTCCTGCAACTCAGGCATGTGCCCTGACTGGGAACCGAACCACGATCATCTGGTTCACAGGCCCGTGCTCAATCCACTGAGCTACACCAGCCAGAGCTCTCTATCTTGATACAGGTGAATCCATTCCTCAAAACTCACCAAACTGTACAGAAACAATTAGTGTACTTCAACATATGTAAAATTTAACTGAAAAGATGTAAGCAAATAAAAAAAGTTTGTGCTCCTAGTGTAGACAGCTCCACTGGTGAAATCTTCCAGGCACTTAAAGAAAGAAAGAACACCAACCTCACACAAATTCTGACAGAAAAGTGAGGAAGCAGAAACACTTCCCAGACTGGCCTACAGGCTCAGCACGGCAGTCACAAGTCTGAAGACACTGGAAGAGAGGTCAACTGGAGACCAGTCTTGCTCACACACATAAACCAAACAATCATAGCAAAATGACATACCAAGCCCAGCTACCCATTTAAACAATGTGTCACAAACAGGGAGACTTGTATAATGATGCAATACTGGTATACTTCAAAGGTAGTGAGATTCTCACATTAAAAATTAATGTGATTCTCACATTAATAGAGACATTGAATTATATCAAAATAGATCAGAAGACATTTTCAGACATTTTCTAGATCAAAATAGATCTACAAAAACTTTCAATAAAGTTACCTTTCAACAGAACAGGAGTAGAAGGAAAACTTCCACAACCCAAAAAAGAGTAACACTAACCACATTCCACTGAACAATAAACACACTATAAGGTCATAGAAAGCGGAAACTGAAAGGATGCAAATACTAATACATAAGAGCTAAAATCATTCTACTAACATCAGATTAAGAAAAATTCCACTGAAAAACATTATTTAGAGATAATAAGAATCATTCCATTATGATAAAAGAGAAAGATATAATAACTCTGTATTTGTTATCAGTGAAACTGAAAAATGAGAATAAAAAACAAATAAATCCTAGGCCCTGGCTGGTGTAGGTCAGTGGATTAAGCACAGGCCTGCGAACCAGAGGATTGTGGTTCGATTCCCAGTCAGGGCACATGCCTGGGTTGCAGGCCGGTTCCTTGCAGGCCAACTACCAGCAGGGGATGCATGAAAGGCAACCATACATTGATGTTTCTCTCCCTCTCTCCTTCCCCTCTAAAGATAAATAAATTTAAAAAATCTTTTAAAATCTATTATAAATAAATAAATAAATAAATCCTTTCTCAGGAAATGACAGATCAGAGAAAACAAAAGGTAAGAATGTAGAAGATTTACACAAGACTAATGAACCTGACCTAAATGATATTTATAGAATACTGCACAGCAAATTTCAAAGGACTAAATCACACAGTTTATGTTCTCTGACTGTTCTGGAATTATAACTCAGGAACAGACATAAGTAGAAAGCCCTCCAAATATTTAGAAATTGAGCAGTAAACTTCTAAAGATCAAAAAACATCATAAATCAAATTACAAAATCACACTGTATTTTGAGCAAAACAAAAAATATGACATTTTAATTATTTCTGCTATTTCAATTAAAATAACAAAGAATAGTGCACACCTAGGAATAAATCTGCTGAAGATACAGAAGTCCTCCCTACTAAACAAAGACTGTAAAACATCAGTGAGATAAATCTGTAAAGCCCTAAATAAATGGAGGAACACACCATGTTCATAAACTGCCTGACTCAGTATTGTTAAGGTGTCGACCACCTACAAAATGATTCCAGTCTCGGTGCAGTCCTGGTCAAAATTCCAGCAGATGTGTGGGTGTGTGAGTGTGGGTTTGTAAGAGTAAGTCGAAACTGAAATACTGTTTCTAAAATTACACAAGAGCATAAAGAGCCTACGACTGAGGGGAGAGGGAAGAAGCTGGAGTACATACACTACCAGATATCAAGACTTAAAGTGGAAGAATTTCGGACAGTGTCATATTGGCACAAGGAGAGACAGACAGACCAACGAAACAGAACAGAGTACAGACACAATTCAAACTTATAATGACATGGGAAGAATAGAAACATCTGGGGGGAAGAAAGTCCATGTAGAAGTATTTCGTTCCAAATTTTAATATATCTTCGGATCAATCATATCAATTACATCAGGAAGTAAATAATATTTCAGTTACACTTTTTCAGACTGTGTAAAATAGCTTTCAAAACAATTAGCAGACCTTCTATTAACTCTCTGTCTCTTACCTCTCCAAAAGCTCCTCGGCCAATCACCTTTAATATTTCAAAGTCTTCTCTATGTAACCGCATCTGTTTCACTTTAGAAGTAAATGGTTTAGCTGAAACAAAAAGCAACACCAATTACTTTTTTAATGAAGTGTGATGCCAATCAACATAAATAATGGTACTTCTTAAACAGTAAGAATTCACGTTATGATTAAGAATAAAGCCACAGTATTTGATAATTTCATCAGACTATATTGAGAATGGATTTAATTTCCATAATACAACATATTTCCTTCATTTCTTATATATGAATTACATTTTAAAGAAGAGAATATCTTTAAATACCAAATGACATGAAATAATGCAAAATAAGTGAGATGAGTTTATTCTCATGCTAAACATTCCATGTATTCTAACTCTCATTGCTAGAGATCTATTCTAACACAGAAGTCCAAGGGGTAAAAGCAAATTCCATGGCCCCGGAGAGGGCTTCGGCAATTCCTGCCCAACAAATTGCCAGTGCTTCCACACCCACAGCAGCGGCCACGCTGCAAAGCACGGTGGCGTTCGCTGGAAGGCAAGACAGGCCTTCATAGAGAAGACAGCACAAATGGCCCATTCGCATAGCAAACGACACCCAAACTCTCTAGCAATCGCAGAAATGCACCTACAACCACAATGACATACAATTTCGTTCCCATCTAATTAGAAAAAATTTTAAGGTCAGTAACACCAGGTGCTGGCAAGAATATCTTGTCACCTGCCACCGAGAATGTAAACGAACACAATCACTTTACTGAGGTCTGCCATCTACCTACGTCACTCGAATGTGTGCATATCCTGGACCCGGAGAGTCCGTCTTGGATACGTAACAGTATCCAGGGAAACTCTTACATGGGGTAACTTCTTTAAGCCAAAGTAAATGGTACAGGGACGTTAATGTTATTGTCCTTTGAACTGTAAAGTTTTATGCACTTTTATATTTATAAATTCACAAAAAACATTTTAATGAAAATTTTAAAACTTGTTTCACGTGAATGAATCTACTATATTCACTTTAATAAAAATAGCTCAAAATTTTAGTTATTTGGTCAGAATCTTTTCACAACTTAATACTCTTTCAAATCTGAGAAAGTATGGATGTTCTTAACTAAGCCTGACAATGTAACTTGAATTTCAGTGATCAAGTTAGATGAAAACAATTGATCAGGAAAAAAATGAACTGTGAACAACTTTAGAAATAAAAAGAAACCATTATTAGTAGTATTATTCACACAAAAAAATTCTTTGAAGATATGTTCCTGAGAAGAACAAATGACTGGTTATTTAGTCTTATGATTCTTAATGATTATAGGTCCTTCAACCTACTACATGATACAAGCAACTTGAGCCCTCAAGAAAAATTATAACCTTATTGATAATTTTTTTAGTTCAAAACCATTTTCTACACACATATTTTCCAGAGGCACTGCTCCAGAGTTTCTCACTATTCTACTATCTACTTGCTGTAATAGGACATACCTGTGGGCGGCCTCTCACCCTTCTGATTGCAACTGATCTAATCTGACATCTCCATCAACTCAGAGCTGTCCACCCCTGAGAAGGAATCTAAAACAGGCCAAAGGGTGTAACTGAAGCCATCTCATTAAGTGCCTCTATCAACTTAACTCGATCTTTGCCTCCCTTATCTTCAAAAGAACCACAAAATGTGTTTGATTCCTAGGATTAGTTACTCATTATCTGCCCAAAGATTACTGAGATATTGAAGTTAGTGGAAATGAGCAAAGAACTTAAACTATTACAGATATGCTTAAGGTTCCCAATGAATGAATAAACAGGAATCTCAGCAAAGGAAGTGAGTCCATCGTCTACCAACATATTTTTTAAAGAACAAAGTGGAATTCTAGAATTGGATGTGCTTCAGAGCAAAATGAAAATGAAAAAGAAAAAGAAAATGACGAGGAAAGATACTATGAACCTGAAAATATATCCATACAAATACACAATTCAAAGAAAAAAGGCCTTAGGAACGGGCTGTCTCGGGCGTCTATGACACAACATGGAAGGACAGTCAGATTCTCAAAGGGGGGGGACAGAGAGAAAGGGGCCACGGGGCAGAACACAGTTCAAGAAGTAGAGGCTGGAAAGTATCCAAATTTGGTGAAAGACACACTTACAGATTTAAGGAAGTCGTGGAATCTCAAGGAAGAAAAAAACTAAGAAAACCTCACACACTTTTTTTCTAAGCTAAAACAAAAAAAATTTACTTGAAGTCTTGACATCCTGCTGTGATAATGCACTTCTGTCACACTCTACTGTTAAACAATAAATAGTAATTTTGGAGACCTAATTGCCAACACAAGTAGTCAACTGGTCCTGCTTCATCAGAAACATATTTAAAATATTTCCAACCATTCCCCTGAACTGCTCTTTCCAACTTTAGGAAACAACTTTGGGAAAATGGAAAAATAAAAAGAGTGTCAATTAAGTCTGTTAAAATAAATATTTAAAAGTCTATTTTATACCCCTAATGTATAAAACAATTCCTTTCTGTGAAAGTGAATTCATCTACTTCATGTTTTTCTAATTACTAAGTCACCCTATTTCTTTTACTAGGGCAAAATTTATCACACTTGGATTTTAGGGAAAAAACAGTAAGAGGAAGGGGGAAGCCATAATAATGTGGGAACATTTAAAGAAAAAGTAGAGGTACGCAACCATAAATTTTTTTAAAGGCAATAAATNAGAATTAAATAAAAATTATATTTAAAAAAATAAATAAATAAATATTTAAAAATCTATTTTATACCCCTAATGTATAAAACAATTCCTTTCTGTGAAAGTGAATTCATCTACCTCATGTTTTTCTAATTACTAAGTCACCCTATTTCTTTTACTAGGGCAAAATTTATCACACTTGGATTTTAGGGAAAAAACAGTAAGAGGAAGGGGGAAGCCATAATAATGTGGGAACATTTAAAGAAAAAGTAGAGGTACGCAACCATAAATTTTTTTAAAGGCAATAAATACTTCCTCTCCAAACGAAATATCATATTTTTCGGATCATAAGACACACCTAAGTTTTACAGGAGGAAAATAGAAAAAAATTTTTTGAAGCAAAAAATGTGGTAAAATATTTAATAAAAAAATACCATAATATTCCACCAATGTAAATGTAAACAAAACTCAACAGCAGTATTAACAACCATTATTCCTCCCAAATTTGGGGGTGGGGAAGTACGTCTTATAGTCCAGAAAATATGGTAGGTGCCTTGCAAATGTAACCTTGTGCTGACAGATACAGCTTCTATCTTCTCCCTTAGAGAAGGGGTATCAGTGCTGACCCCCAAGGCTGAATCTGTGGGTTCTGTCCTATCTGGTCTGAGTAAGTTAAATAACATCTCTAGATCTGGCTTTCCATGTCTGTCTGACTGTCTGTCTGTCTGTCTCGCTCTCTCTCAATTCTGTTTCCCCAGCCATGAAGTTAAAAATCAGGTGAGTTTGTGACAAATATTTTTAGCAATTAATGTGAAAATTTACGGTATTTTTGTGGGCAAGATCCAGAGAAAAATCAATAATGAGGACTGGTGTATTTCCAATAAGTTATAAAATAATGACATAAGAAACTTAAATGTGGACCAACAGTTTAAAAGAATAAATTAATTTACTCAAAAAAATCTCAATTTCCCAAACTAAAGGTCATTTTACTAAGATATCTAATTCACCAAGAATTTTTTTGTTAGTAATGCAGCAAATGAGTAAAACAACCCACATAAAATTCTTCTCTCTTTTTATACCATAGCCTTAGATTTTCTGTTTCTGTAGAAAACAGAAGAACCTTTAAAGACTTCAGCACTGAAACCATACTAATAACAGATTAGCATGAAGAGGTGAGGCAATTAACAAGGACAAACAGTTCCAGACGGGCCACGGGGATGTGAAGTACAGCACGGGAAACGGAGCAGCCAAAGAACCTGTACGCACGACCCACGGGCATGAACAACGGTGACTGCTGAGGAAGTGGGGGGTACTGGGTGAGGAGGGCAAGGGGTAAAAATTAGGGCAACTGTAATGGCATGACCAATAAAATACAATGGAAAAAAATAAATTAAAATTACTCTGAAATACCATTTCTCGTCTATAATAACTACAAAATTCAACTGCTTTACATCGCACTTCCCTGCAGAGGCTGGGGGACCCTCCACGGTCCAGCCCGCTGCACAGCGGCAACAGCTCGCCAGACGGGAGCACGGCTGCGTCTAACAAGACCACATGAGCGTTTTCACTCGGATTCAGCTGTTTCACTCTCAGGAATTTACCTTGAAGATACACTTCCAACAATATAAAATATACGCATTGTTATTTACAACAGCAAATTATTTAAAAATAAACAATCTACATGCCAAAACATGGAGAAATATATCTGAATCAATTATGACACAAAACATATAATGAAATACTATGTAGCTATTGCTTTTAAAAAGAGAGAAAAGAATAAGAAAGATCTGTATAAACTGACTAATATGGAACGATTCCTGAGACATATTAAGAAGTGCAAAATAATATATAAAGTATACTACAATTTAAAAATATGTCTGAACATATTTTTACATATGTCCTTACTTTCAGGGAGATAACAAGTAATAGTGACACTTAGTACACTTTTTCTGGTATAATTTGGACTTTCAAATGAATAACACAACCACAAACAGAGTTATAAAAAAAAACCTAATCTAAATAACTTCTGAAGGAAGTACTTTGAATATATGCCCTCAAGTCTAACAACAAAAAGAATACTAAGAAACCTGAACTCTACTTAGATTTGCTGTTTGAAATATTAAGTAGCAACCCTGAAACTATTTTGCATTTTGAGTGTATTGTAGTTAATTAAACAAATGGATCCTATATAGCTGTTGTTGGGAGCCTGGATTCCCAGTACGAAAAGATGCAAACAGAGGAGGGAGTCCTCTGGTGTGAAGCTGGAGCGCCTACACAGTGTCAACACAAACTCGTGACCACACACACACAATACACTGAAGCCCTGAGCATGCACACAAGTATCTCAGCAGCAGTGTGGAGCCAGGTACTGCTTTCTGTTTACCAGTTTCCACAAAAAGGAAACCAGGTTACTGGACGTGATGGCTAACGTGATCAACACAACATCACAACATGGAACAGAACGACACTGCATGCCTCCTGGCGTGAGGAGCTGAGAATAAACTGAGTATCACTTCATGACCACATGCCTGCCAAAAACAGAAAGCTTGAATCTAACCACAAAGAAATAACCAGACAGCTTGAACTGAGGAATAACTTACAAAACAAGTGACCTGTGGAGTGACAGATTTCAAGACATGACAAGGACATTAAAAGACAAAGTCTGAAAAACTACCCTAGATGAAGAGACTAAAGAGACATGATGACTAAATACAATGTGTAATAACAGGTTGGACCTTGTAACCAGAGAAAATCAACAGTGCTGTAAAGGACATTACTGGGACAAGTGGGGAAATTTCTATTGAATGTGTATTACGTCAAACGGGCAGGGTCAAATGGGCTATGCTGACGAGTTCTACGAAGACACCGTGGAGGGCGCTGTCACCACGAGAAACCAAGTGCTGACACGTGTGCACCCATGCCATCACCCACAGAGGCTGGAAGGCCTTCGCAGATACTGGAGCCGTGGATGGAGGGCACCAAACCCTCTCTACACTGTTCCCCCTCTACATACTGTGCGTGCCTGTGACAAAGTTTAATTTCTGAATCAGCACAGTGAAAGAGGAACAATAACTAATGATGAAGTACAACAATTATAACAATATACTGTAACAAACGGTATACGAATGTGGTCTCTCGAAATGCAGGTCCAGCAGAAGTAACCCCATTGAGGAGTGTGGGTGGTGGCGTGCAGGAACGTCTCGCACGAAATGGACAGCAATCTGAACGTCTCACCTAAACTGTCACATGGTGTGGTGAGTGTGGGATTATTGGTACAGAATTACAGGTTTATGATTTTGTAATACAAGATTTTTAAGTCATAAAAAGGGGTTGTTTGTGCCAGAGCCTGTATATTACTGTGCTGTACTCACCCTTCTTGTGCCAATGTGAGATGATAAAATCCTTATTCAGTGTGAACTTCCCCCTTTCCCCTTAAAGGAAGCCCTCGATGGCTTCTCTCTGGCACATCTGGATTGCCAGCACCAGGACTCTTGCTCTGTGGAGCCGCTGGTAAGCAAAATAAGGGTGACTTGAAGCCCTGTAACCTCTGCAGTCGGTCCAAGAACCGAGACAGCGGCCCGGTACCTCGGAGACAGTGGTATACATTGTGCGCAGAATACGAATGCACTGGACAAAGAAATGACCTGCATCCCAGGTGGATGGGGCAAGATTTCATCACACTGTCAGAACAGTGCACGATTCAAAACTTACAAACTGTTTACTCCTGGAACTTTCCACTTAATATTTTCAGGCTACAGGTGACCACAGGTCACTGAAATTACAGAAAGCAAAACCACAGAAAGTGATACTGTGGATGAGGGAGACTACTGTACTTCCAGAAAACATGTGAAAAAGCGTTCCTTGACCCCTGACGGGTGTGGCTCAGTTGGTTGGGCACCACCCTGCAAAGGGAAGGGTCTCCTGCCTGATCCCGGTCAGGGCACTTGACTGAGTTGTGGGTGCAGTCTGTGGTCGACGTGGACGGGGGCAACCAACCTATGTTTCCCTCTCACAATGAGTTTCTCCCCCCTCTCCTTTCCTTCCCCTTTCTCTGAAAGTAAGCAAAAAATTTTTTTAAAAAAGTTCCTTGACTTCCTCTCGTCTGTTTATCAATTATACTAAGATTTTAACTGAGTAAGAGAAGATCACTTACATTCTCAGAAACAATCTATCTGATCACAGATGAGTTGAAGTCTGTAGTAAGGATGCTCTAGTTCACACCACCTATGTTTAAAGTTCACACCACCAATGTTTAAAATCTTAAAGCCAAGGCATTAAATCAAGAACTGACCTCACATACTGAAGTGAGACAGAGGAAGAGAGAGCACCGAGCGAGCTGCCAAAACCCATCAGAAGAGCCTGAAGCACAAGCGTGACAACACGCTACAACAAAATGAAGGAACAAGATCCACCATCGTCTCAACTGGTGCCGAAAAAGCACCTGACAAAATTAAACACCCACCTTTTTAACATACTTTAACTATTAAAAAACCAATGAACTAGTATTCCTAAACAGAATGAAGGCCACACATGAAAACCCCACAGCCAACAGCATATTCAGCGAGGAAAGACGGAGAACTCTGACCCTAAGATCAGCAACAAGACAATGATGCCCACTCTCACCATTTCTATTCAAAACAGCACTGAAGTTCTAGCCACAGCAAGTACGTAAGAAAGCAAAATAAAAGGCATCCAAGTTGGAAAGAAGGAAAATTATCTGTTTGCAGAGGACATGATTTTACATGTAGAAAATGCTAAGTAATATACAAAAATATATTGTTAGAGCTAGTCAATGAATTCAGCAAAGTTGCAGGATACAAAATCAACAAACAAAAATCAGCTGCATCCTTTTTTTGCTTTCCTACATGATTCCACCAATTTATATGAAACAGGCAAAGCTACTGAGATGAAGCTGTCACCTAGAGTCAAGGGGAAGGGGCAAAGTGCAGCGACTGCTAATGGGCATGGGGTTTCCTCAGGGGGTAACAAAACTGCTCTAAAATTAAGCCGGAGTGATGGTGGCAAAACTCATGAATACACTAAAAACATTAAACTATACATTAAATGGGTGAATTATATGGTGTGCACATTATACCTCAATAAATCTGCTTTTCAAAAAACACTGTTGTAATTTCATACACTTGACATGAACTACCCAGAAGGAAACTTTTAAAAAATCCATTTGAAATAACATCAAAATAATAAAGCAGAAATAAATTTAACTAAAGAGATAAAAAAATTATACACTGAAATACGACCAATGACACTCAAATATGGAACAGGCTGACAGGGTCCAGAGGGGAGATGGGAGAGAATCATAGGGGAAAAGGGGATGGACTCACATGAACAAGTATAAAGGACATATGGACAATAACTAGGGGTGGGGGGTGGAAAGGGGAGGGAGGCGGGGAGCATGGGGTGGGGGGCGGGCAGGGTTGGGAATATAAGACAGAAACCTGTACATGAACAAGAATTAAATAAAAATTATATTAAAAAAATTATACACTGAAAACTACAAATACTGCTAAAAAATGAAGGACCTCAATAAATGGAAAGGTGCCCCGTGTCTGCAATTAAAGACTTGGCACCATCAGACAGTGGGTGCTTCTGCAGAGGCACTCTCCAGCCTCAATGCAGCCCCCGCAAAAACCCCAGGGGCATCTTCTACGTAAATTGGAATCCCCATGCTAAAATTCAGGATCCCAACGGACCCTGAATAGCCAAAGCAATTTTGAGGGGGGAAAAAAGAAACAAAGTTGAAGGCCTCACACTCTCTCATTTCAAAAGATACTACAAAGCTATAGTAACTCCAAACAGCATGGCACTGGCGTGAGCATCCACACACAGACTAACAGAACAAACAGACACCCCAGAATGAGCTTTCACACATATGGGCAAACATGTCTCCAAAGATTAAAAAAAGGCTAATAATAAGCACATGAAAAGATGCTAAACATCACCAAAAATTAGAGAAATGCAAACCAAAACCACAATAAGATGTCACTTTATATCCTCATGATATTTACTAAATAAATAAATAAACAGAAAATAGTAAATGTGACCCAGGATATAGAGACACCGGAAGCATCACACATCGCTGGTGCGAATGTAAAATGGTACAGCTGCTTTGGAAGACAGTTTGGCAGTTCCTCCAAAAGCTAAACATAGATTCACCTTATGACCCAGCAATTTCATTCCTAGATATAGACCCAGAGGAACTTAAAAAGAGAAATCCAAACAGATCCTTGTATACTAGTAACCACAACAGCATTATACACAATAGCCAAAGGGTGGAAATAACCCCAATGTCCATCATCAATAAACCACATGTGGTATATATATGTAATGACATAAGATTCAGCCTTAAAAAGAAAGTTTGATGCATGTTCCTAATGGAAGAATTTTGAAGAAATTATGCTAAATGACATAAGCCAGGTGTAAATAAACAATGTATAATTCTGTTTATATAAAACACAGGGGTAAATAAAAGTAGGTTTATAGTTGTTCATCTGGAAAAAGGCATGCAGATCATAATTATTACAATAACTTTATTAACTCTGTATTAACTCTGTGCATACTCACAACTGTAAAGCTATGTTTGCCCACCCCTACATAATACGCAAATTCACGCAATACAAACTAGATGACAGGTTACTTGGGGCTGGAAAAAAGGGGGAGGGGCAATAAAGAGTTCTTGCTTAATGGCACAGAGCATCTCTTTGGAGTGATAAAAAAAACTTTTTGAAATGATAGTTTTACAACATTGTGGATTAATTAATGTCACCTGATCACTTTTTGGCCTTCTGGCTGAGATCAAGTGTAGTATCTGTTTTTATCAGTTTAACATCTGATACGTCCTCTACCCAAGGACATATTATATGGATTTTTGAAGCTGGGAGATGGAATAGCTTGCTTCGTCCACTCCATGCACTGACCCAGTATTGTAGTACTTCTGGGGATGGATGGAGGGAGGGAGGGAGGGAGGGAGGGAGGGAGGAGAGAGAGAAAGAGAGAGGGAGAAGAAAATCATTGCATTTATGTAAAAAGAAAAAGGAGGAAAAGTGGTACACATTGTACATGGATACAAATACTTAAGTGAATGCACAGGAAAAAGGCCTACAAGGACACAGGCCAACTTCTGTGAAAGAGAATGAAATCAGGGATCTGAAAAGGAGGGACTTCCCCTTTTATTACTGAAAGCAGAGAAATATTTGGTTGAAAATATGTAGTCTGAGGGCAGAAAGACCTGGGTTCAGGGCCAAGGTCTGTCACATATTGGCTATATGATCTCAAAGTTATGGTATCTATCGCAGTCTTTTCATCCACTCACCAGTTAACGAACACGTGGGTTGTTTCCACTTTTAGCTAGTGTTAACAGCGCTGCTACGAACTCTGGTGCACAAGTATCTGCTCCAGTCCCTCAACGGGTTATTTCACAATTAGATGAGAACATACTTGGTATCCAGCATATGCAAAAGCTCAAAAAATGTTAAGTATACTTCTATATTGTTTGAATGGTTTAAATTAACGTGTCCATACAGCACCTGTAAATTGTAAAGTAACTGCTCCTATTCAGGACAAGATCTGATGCTAAAATCACTGCATAGCTACAGGAAGAGAGAGGGTCTGGAAGGAGGACACAGAGAGCATCTGCGAGTGAGAAGCCTGGGTAGCGGCATCTCTCAGCACAACAGAGGCGCGGGGGCTGACCAGCGAACGCAGCATCAATCCACTTGCCACGCCCTTCCTGTCATGGACCAGACTTACACCCAGTAGAGGAACTCTCCACACTCCCACTGCATTCCTCAGCTCCAAACCTCGGATACAACTTTTCCCGCAGGGGAAAAGCACCAATGGGCCTGACACAAATGACTCTGATGCTTGACGGATATTTTATTGTAAATTGCTGAACTGGCATTCCAGTTCATCTACCTTGTCTCTTATACGATATTAATGAACATATTAATAGCCCTGATTTGATCAATCCTATAATGTTGAGACTCATAAAATCACCAAGATAATGTCTTTATTAATCATTGAACTCTACATTTAATTCTTTATTAAGCACCTATTCAGTACCAGCTACTGTGCTAGAAATGGGAAACAGATTTGATAGGATCACATACCTTCTTTCGAGTATCTTGTTATCACCACTATTGATAATGTATTCACAGAAATTTTAACATAAGTTCTATGGGAAGTAAAACTCAAAGAAAGAGAAAATAAATACAGATACTATACAAATTTATTTCCACTCAGCAGCTGGTGAGAATACCACTCTAAAATGGTATTTATGAACTATGCTATATTCTCAAAATATGATAAAAGTGAAAAAGTCTGGCCACTTATACTTTTTTTTCAAAGAGCACTTCTGCTCAATTAGATTTTTGGAAAGTAAAAAGAGTTAACAAAATGATTCTAAAGTCATCTGTAAGAATAAATGTAGGAGAAGAGCCAAGAAAACCTTCAAAAAGAAATAGAAAGGATCTTGCCCTACAAGCCACTAACATGTGCTTGAAAAGATTCAGTTCAAATATAGACAGATTACCTAAAAAACAATGTAAGCACACCATAAGAGTAACAGAACAGAATATTCTTATGTTCAAGGGATGAGGAAGAACTTGTCTCATCAGGACGCCAAAAGCAAAACTCCGAAAGGAAAAGACAGGAGGATTTAACAAAGTTTTGGAAGTTTTATTTTTTAAAAACACTGTATTAAAGTTTAAAATAAAAATAAACTACAAACAGGGAAAATATTTGTTAAGTATAATAGCCAAAGGGTTGCTATCCCAAAAATTCAAAGAGCTCTTGCAATGTATTAAGAAAAAAGAACACCATAATAGAAATGGGGCAAGTGTGTAGATAATTTTAAAATATAACTTGATTTGAAACACATTTAAAGCCCTAACTGGTGTGGCTCTGTGGATTGAGGGCCAGCCTGCTAATCAAAGGGTCACTGGTTAAATTCCCAGTCAGAGTACATGCCTGGGTTGCAGGCCAGGTCCCCAGTAGGGGGTGCACAAGAGGCAATCACACACTGATGTTTTTCTCCCCCTCTCCCCCTCTCTCTCCCCTTTCCTCTCTAAAAATAAATAAAATATTTTTTAAAATAAAATACATTTAAAAAGCCTTAAATCAAGTATATCAAGAAATTAAAGAGTTCTGTCTTCACAGTCAGAAAAACCTGAGTTCCAAACCTGATTATACTTGAATTGCTGTGTATGGTAGGAGAAGTTTCTTAACCTATCTAATTCTTAGTTTCTCTACAAAGACAAAACTATTTACTAACTCAAAGCTACTGCTAAAATAAGTAAGTACTTTAGAAGAAGATGAGATGAAAACTTCAAAAAAAGTAAAGAACTGGTTATAAGACGATTGGTAAAAATGGGGAGGAGCTGAACCTAAAATGAAAAAAAAAAGATGAACAGTGGAGACTTCAGAATAATGTCTTAGCTTGCAAAAATGTGTGCATGTGAGACAGAGAGGTGGCACATACACATCTGTCCGTGGTCCTGAACCTCCATTCACTATTGGGGCACAGTTCATTCTAATAGTGGAACACTGAAAGCACTTCTCAAAGTTTCCTAGGAATTCTCAAGGAGGTGAGCACAATGGAGACCGAGAAAAAAAAGCATAAAAAACTCCAAGCTTTTGGAACTGCACAGCCACGGAGAACAGACCATTTGGGTGGGGGAACTTTCCTTGACAGGTTTCAAATATGCACACATACAAAAAAGGGAGGGGAGGGGAGGGAGAATGGGAAAGAAGAAAATACCGAGGTGAAGAGGGAGTGAAGGGGAGGAGGAAGAGAAGGAAGAGAGTCCCCCCTGTGAACTTGTGACGGAAGTGTTACAGAATGTCTATGGAATTAGATACACTTGGGTTTCTAACACTGTGTTTTTCTAATAAAAGTCATTAGTATGTGGTAACAAAAGTCAGTAATGTATGGTTCAGGAGGGGTGTAAAGAGTAATACAGAGGAACCCAATGGCCAAGTAACTACTGAAACTCTCCGCCTTCCCCATACCTTACAACAGCTATGATCTAGAAGGCAGTATCTGATTCAAGCTGAACCGCCCAATTAAAAGAAATAGAGACTAGGGATCACAAAAGAAGACCCTTGGGAGAAGAATATAAGAATTTACACCTTGATAACTAACATGTGGAAGTTCCAACTGGCTAACCTCCAAAGGAAGAGAAATAGAGTTATATGTCATCCAAACAAGTAGAGGGGAAAAATGACTCAGAAAAATAAACTGAATCAATCCTAAAGACAGTGGAAACATATAACAAAATAAGTATTTTAAAAGTGAAAAAAAGATAAAAATGGTAGGAATAAATCCCTATTTACAATAAATACAAATGGCCCGCACACTACAGTGAAAATGCAAAGATTTCACACTGAGGGAGTGTGAAAATTTTTATATTTTCACATATAAAAATCCAGTTATATGCTTTTCAAAAACAATCCAAACACAAATACAGAAAGAATGAAAATAAAAGAAGAAAAAAGATAAGCCAGACAACCAAAATAAAGCTTCATTGTTATACTAATAAGAGAAGGGGGGAGCTCTCAGGCAGACGCCCTCACTGGAAGATGACAGTCATTACACAAAAAGAACGACCCGTCGGGGAGACACCTCAACACTGCACACACCTAATCTAGCCTCGAAGTGCACAGCAGGCAAAAACGGACACCACTGTATGGGCGAAACGGCAAACAGCCCATCCAAACGAGGAACTTCAATACACCTTTTGCGTAACTGATGGGTGGTGAAGCAGGTGAAAATCTGAACCACCTGAACAACAAGCCGGGTCTAGTGGACACAGGTACAATAACCACAACAGAAACACTGGATATTAACACATACCTCTGACCAACCCAGTATCGAAAATAAAGTAGAAATGGGAAATTAGAAAGCATTTACAACAGAACAGTAATATAAAAATAGAAGAAAAATCAACATTACAAAACACTGGTTCTTCAACAAGACTGCATCTCTACAAAGATCAAGAAAGAGAAACATAACTAAGCTACGTTAGAAATAAAAATGTGCACAATAACTGATGCTGGGAGAGTAAACAGAAAATTAGTATTTTGAACAAATTTATGCCAATAAATTTTAAAATTAAGTGAGCAAATTCCTATAAAACTCAACTTGACAAATGAAAAAAAGAGTAATAGAAAACTGCCCTGGCTGGCGTAGCTCAGTGGATTGAGTGCGGGCCTGCGAAGCATAAGATCCCGGTTCGATTCCCAGTCAGGGCACATGCCTGGGTTGCGGGCCAGTTCCCGGCAGGGGATTCACGAGAGGCAACCATACATTGATATTTCTCTCTCTCTCTCTCCTTCCTTTCCCCTCTAAAGATAAATAAATAAAATCTAGGAAAAAAAAATTTTTTAAAGAGTAATAGAAAACTTAACTAATTCTACATTTAATAAGAAATTGAATCCCAACTGAAAAATCTTTCCAGAAAGAAAACTCCAGGATGAGATAAATTTGTCATTGAATGCATTCAAATTTTCAAATATCTAATGTAGAAATGGTACCGGCATCACATGAGAGAACACTTTCCAAACTGTTTTATGAGCCCAGCATATTCTTGAAACTAAAACCTTCCACGACCATATAACTACTGGCTAACCTCTCTTGCGTACACAACGCAAAAGATCATAAGGCCCTAGTCAGTGACGTCCGTAGTATCTCTCATATCACAGCCGAGCTGGGTTTAATCCAGGCATGCATGGTGCATTCAACGTTCAAACTTCAATGTCGATCTAATTAATGGAATAAAGATGAAAAATCATATGATTACCTTAACAAATGCAAAAAAAGGTAAAATTCTACCCTCACTTATAGTACAGTAACAAAAAACTTAAAACCTCTCCAAAAACTAGGAACAGATACAGTAGATAAAACCTAAGTGGTTTTTAAAGTAACTTTTAAAGCCAAGGGTGCCAGGGACAAGATGCAAAGTCAGATCCCCTCGGACGGGGATCTGTGACCCAGCTTTTCCTGAACACAGCACTCTGGCAGTGGTCATGAAGTATTTTTGTTCACGGACTGTCTCTACAAAGGTTTTGGAAAAACAACATACTCCCCTGAGCAGTTTTAAATTATAGCTCAAATATTTAATTATAGGTTTAATGGTTGTAAATGATGTAATCTCCAACATATTTCATATTGCGTATGTGCTTTAAATAGAATTCCATTAAAACCTGGAATTTATGAAAATTTATGGGAAATGTCCACCATATAATCTAATGGCAAAGCCAGTCCTCTCAAACCAATCAGCAAAAATACGACTTATTTTCTGTTAGAAAAAGTCTGACTTTAATTTTTAATTCCAATGAATGTGTTCTTACATAGCCCAGCACCAACCGTTTCCGGTTCAGAGGCTTAGGAAAGATGGACGACAGCTTTACCTCTGGTTCGGAAGTTACTGCAACACCTGCTCCGCTCCATCTCCCAGGAGCCTGTTCCTGGCCCTGCCCTGGGAGGGACACGTTCTCAAATGCCCCCTCCTGTTGTGCCCCCAGGAGAGTTCCACAGCGGGACGCAATGCACCATTGCGAGATGTGAGACCCCTAAGAAGTTTGCCTTTATTTCGTAAAGTGGGAGGTGGGCAACTGTGCAATGGGAGTGGAAAAGAAAGTCAGCAGGTTCCTGAGCGTTCTCTACAGCTGGGTTTCAGAGAGGGGTACTCTGCGAACCTGAGAACCAGGAGCTCGATTCCCATACCAGCGCATGTGCCCACAGGTCCTGGGAAGTCTTCGTGCACTGTGCAGATGACTCCATTGGAAGACTACTACACTAGATTAGCGTAATCCGGAGATTTAACAGACTTTTCAAAATGAAACTGGCCATTTGTACTGGAACACAAATTTTTAATCTGATTCTCCTTAACTGACTCCCAGGTGTGAGTGGATGATGACACCATGAGAAGGGACTCCACCCTGGTGGCTGTTTTCAAACAGGGACCATCTGCACTGTGTGAGGAGGGCTGCCTTGGCCGGGGCTCATTTTCTCATTTTCTGGGCACTCCCCCACTTCCCCTCATTCTAAGGTAAGCCAGCCGGCAGTGGATTTGAGCGCAGCGATTCAGGGTGTCAGAACCATCTCTCCGGGCCAGAACTGCCTCTGCGGTCCCCTGGGACAGACCTACTGCTACTGGTGGCCAAGCGTCATCAGCAGCTGTCTAGTTAGTACCTCTTCCATGGTCCTGACACAGGGCCAGGCCTGCCGCCTGCCCCCTCGCTGCATCTCCCAAATTCCAGTCGCAATACCTCAAACCAATGCAGCATGTGGGGCGTGGACAGTCAGAGGCCCGTGAGCACCCAGGCCAAACCAAACTGGGGCGGTCAGTCTGGTGCCCTACCCCTTTAATGCTGTGGTTAAATTTGCTTTCTTGAGCTTTTCAGAAGTCCTTTGAATCATTAGAACTCTCTTTCCTGACTGGCTGCTCTGGTTTTAACCCAGATCCTGGTGGAGGTCGTAGCTTCTGAGGCTCGGCCCCTCAGCCTCCCTTTCAGTCCTTACTTCCCAGCCCAGACATGCCTGGGGAACTCCAGGGCTTCTTGGAATACAGCTCTCAAGGGTATCACCAGGCCAAGTTCCCCAACCCTGGAACAAAGTCAGCCAGCCAAGGGCCACCAGACTCGTCCCAGCCCTTGTGATGCTGGATGAGAGTTCCTGTCCTGGATCCCGAGGTCCAGTAGGCATGAGGCCCTCAAAAGCAGCTCTCAGGACCCCCAGAAGCAGGCCTGAGTTCACGGGCTTGCCCACCTCCGGCTGGTGAGTCCTCTGTGGCAGACACCCAATACCTGCACTGAGCCAGGGCAAGCGAGACCTCGGGGCCTTGCCCTGAGCACCAGACAGCATTCTGTCTCTGAACAGCCCTCACCCTCCTCCTAGAGTTAGAGCTTCCGCAAGTATCCCAGCTTGGGGGGCGGGGAAAGGAGTGGGGCGGAGCACTGAGCAGACAGACACTCAGGAGACCCAAACTTAAACAGCTCTGGCCTGGACACGCCCTTAGTAAAGAAGGGGCGGGGAGGGAACCCACCTGCTCTGGGTAGCCCCGCAGCCCCAGGGCAGAAAAGAGCCCTGCTGACACAGAACGAATGAAGAAATGCAACACTGATTTGCTTAGGGTAATAACAGTACTTTTCTGAAAATTATTATCTAATAATAGGTGCAGAGCCCTAGCCCCTGGGCCTCCCAGTGGAACACCTTAACTGGGGGTGGTCTCGGGAACCCTGACACGCACATCTCCTCAGCTGGTTTGGGCACCGTCCCGCAAAGCAAAAGGTGGCCAGTTGGACTCCGGTCAGGGCACCTGCCTGGGTTGAATTTGAATGCAGGTCCTGTCCCCAGACAGGGCACATACGAGAGACAATCTCCCTCCCTCTGGTCTCCCTCTCTTCCCCTCTCTCTAAAGATAAATAAAATCTTTTAAAAAAAATTAATTTTCCAGTAGTCCCAACACCTCCCACCACTCTATCAGATTACTTTGTCTTAAAAATTACTGAAATAATAGAAGCAATTATAAATTACTGCGTTATCTTCCCGCCACAAAATCTACCAACTTACCTGTAACTCTAACCTCGTCCTCCGCCTCTCTCTACTATAAAACAACAACAACAACAACAAAAAGCAAGCACCCTGCTCCAGTCAAAGCCCAACCCTGTGTTTATGTTCCCTAAATTTCTTTCTCCTGTTGGATCATTTTCATCAACCATAATTTTCCCTCACGCTTGGACACCTCCCTAACCCAGGTCCCCCTACGTGCTACCAACCCCCTGCTCCCCATTACACGGAAACCTCTCTAAAGAGCCACCTATGTGGCTTCCACTTTGCTTCCCTTTGCTCCTCATTCGACTCCACTTGGCTCTTGCCTGCATTTCAGACACACTTGCCGGATGTGATATTCCTTTCCTCTGAAACTCATCTTGCTTCCTGACAACCTTCTCCCGGTTTCCTTCTCCCTCACTGGCCGCTCTCCATCCCGGCTCCTCGTCCACTGTCCAAGCTGTACATTTTGGATGCCTCAAGAGTCAACTCTTGGCCCTTTTCTCTTTCCTAATGACACATTATCTTCAAGAAATCTCATCCAGGCCCGTGGTTATACCTATCTACAAGCTGATGAATCCGAAATTTGTATCTCTAGTCCTAACCGTACCAACAACTAATGTACATTCAGGGCTGCATACCAAGTGCCTACTACCCGAACTTAATTCGACCTCAGCAGAGTTCTTCATTCTCACCCCCACCCCCTTCGGCCCGCCCACCACATAAGTCCGCGTCAGTGGTGGCAGTACAACCGAGTGACTGCAGCTAAGACTGGTGCTGCGAAATCAAATGATCTGGGCCTTGATACCAGCACTTACTAGCCATGAGAATGCAGGACTGTGCCTCAGTCTCCTCGCCTGTGACAAAGGGATAATGTTACCTTGTTTAGGTGGTGATTAAACATGAGAAGCCATGAAAACTGCTTAGACAGTGCCTGACACATAGTAAATACTAAAAGTTATACGTTGTTATTCGCCTGGTTCCTCGGGCCAAAACCACAGGCTTCATCTCATAACCAATGAATCTAAATTGCCACCCAAAACACTGTTATGTCATATGCTTATTTTCTTTATGATTGTTACCAATATCCGACATAATCCTATTTATTTACATGCTCATTTTCTGACTCTCCCAAACTATGGTGTGAGCTCCATGACAGCAGATGCCCTGCCTGCCTTGTTCATTGCTGCATCTCCAGGAATTGGTACCTACCACAGAAAAGGTACAGAATAAACATTTGCTAAAATGAATTAATGTGTATACTAACAAAACATTCTAGCATAGCAAAAGACTGCAAATCTTAAAGCTTTTGTGCTTCTACAGAAAGCAATTCCCAGGTCTCCTTGCTTTAAAAACAAATACATATTCAGCGGCTTCCCAATGCCTACAGAGTCAGATTCAAATGATGTAATGAGCCAGCCCCAACTCCCCATTCCAACCTCACTTCCCATCACTCCCTCGCTCTGCTCCACCAACACGCCTCTGAGCTTCACTGCCTCCATCTCTGCCTTCCACTGTGTCCTTCCATCTACAATGCCCCCTCCTCTCTCTGACTCATGAAACATGGTCCTTGGAACAGCTCAAACGCCTCCTCCACAACTGATCTTTGTCCACACCACTCTCCTTTATCAACAGTAACCCTTCCCCTGCACCCCTTCTCATACACTTACTAAACTCCACTGAATTCCCGGAGGGCAGGAACCACACGTTGTTTGTCTTTATTGTTCGCACACTCCATTACACATGATATTTATTGTGCACATTAAATATTTATTAAATTGACTTTAAACAGAGCTCCTAACCCACACCTCTGCAGATATCACTAGCAATAATGACACACTGGAATTTGCATTAGAGATACAATAAGGGATGATCCTTGGTATAACATATATGAAAAGATCATTAATAATCCAAGATAAGTCCGTTCATTAGTTGTCAAAAATGAACACCATAAACAAAGTTTACAGGCATTAAGAGAGGGGTAAGCCAACAAAAGATGGCATGGATGAGAAAAGTACCTTTGTAATGATCATTTGCAATTTTAAAATTAAAATTGAATTAAAGCTATCTATAATGCATCCTTTGTCTTCCACACAATAATGCTGGCTCAGAGTATTTAAATCAAAACCACATAGTAGGAAAGGCATTCCTTAAAGGGGGTCAGGGAAAAGACGAGAACTCCACCAAACTTTACTATAGCACTAACAATTCCTAAAGGGAAGTGCTATGAGTAAACTGTAAACCCCAATGCCAAGTGTAGTGAGGCCACGTGCGGTCCACCCAGAATCCACCCCTCCACCTTACACAGACCCCTACCATTGCTATCCGCACCTCCCACACAGAGCCCCTGTGTCCCGTTGTCCCTCCACTGCGATGACTGGCTCAGGGGCAGGCGTGAGACCCGACTGTGCACACCGAGACTGGAGAGGAGATGTTCTGAGAGTTTCCTTGAAAGGAAACGTCTAGTTCCTCTTGAGAGGGTTCCAGAAGCCTCTTCTCTCCCTCCTCCTGCCTGGAAGAGGGTGGGGTTAGGGTCTGCTACAAAAATAACTAGCCTGCCATCTTCAAAAGTGTCAAAGTCATGAAAGTTGAGGAAAATCTGAAGACCTGGTCCGGAATGAATGACATTAAGGTATGACATCCAAACGCAACGTTATTCTGATCTTAATCCTTTGCTGTAAATATATTCTCAGGACAACTAACAAATGTGAATTAGGATAGGACTAAGGCTTTGATGATAGCAATGCATCAGTATGAATTTCTTGATTTTTATAGCTGAATAGGATTATCAAAGGAATGGAGAAAATACACACAAACATATTTAGAAATGATAGGACATCAAGGAGGCAACTCACTCTCAAGTGGTTCAGAAGGGAAAACAGTATCATATTTGCAGTTTTCTGTCAATTTTAGATTTCTTTTCTAAAAGTAAAGAAAAAGATGATGGAAATAGACAAGGACTGTATCATTAACAATTCACACGCTACTCTAAGGAGTTTAAAAGTCACTCTGAAAGCTATCAGGAGGATATTAGGCAGGATGTTGACATGAACAAAGGATCACGCTTAGTACAAGTCCTTCTACTAAACAAAGGCCCTGGACGTGTAGGATTCACAGTATTTTCAGTTGATGGGCACATGTAATAATGAGGTCAGAGATTACTTAGCAGTAATGGGGGGAGCATGATTAATAAGGCCAATAAAATCCGGGAATGATGTAACCCATTTAGATACCTTTCATACAGACAAATCAACTGAGCCACAAGCAAACAGAGGTTGAGTAAAGTCAGGATAACCAAGAGCTGCTATACTTAATTGGGATTCCCACAGGAACACAGGCAAAAATATATATAATATGCTACATATAATATATATTACATATATTTACATATGTTTCCTATGACTACTTAATCACAACTTCAAGCAATGCAACACAGCCATGACTCCTGGAGAGAACTGCCAGCGTAGCACGTACCAGTCAGAAATGGGTCAGGCATGCAGCAAAAAGGCAGCAATAGAAACACCACACTTGCAAACATCATTGCGGTTTAAACCATAAACTCTAGGAAAATCTTCATAAGTATGGAAGAGGGAAAAGCTTTACGATAATCATATCGATATTTCAGCTTCACCACATACCTGAGCTCTTTTTTAGTCTGTTTTTAAATGTTTCTTAGTTACAATTTTTGGTCCAGGCAAAGCCAATAGTTAGCTATCAATCTCAAAACATGGCTTTGGCCACTGTGGGCTTTTCTTAATCTTTTCAAACAAGTTTTTTTTTTTTTTTAAGCATAGGACAGAGCACTTCTAAATAAAGCTTGATGGCTTTTAGCAATATCGGTGTCAACTTGATGTGCTCCCCGCCCCATCAGCCAGACACCATAGGACGGGGCTCTGGTGGTCAGAACAACTGCAATGCTCCTGTTTGTTTTTTTTTAAAATATATTTTATTGATTATACCATTACAGTTGTTCTATTCCCCCCTTCATTCCCCTTCACCCTGCACACCCCCTCCCCTACCATTTCCCCCCTTTGGTTTAGGACCGCGTGTCACAAGTTCTTTAGATTCTGTATTTCCCCCACTATTCTTGCCCTCCCATCTATTTTCTACCTACCGTCTATGCTATTTTCTGTGCCTTCTCCTCCTCCCACTCCCCTGTTGCTAACCCTCCATGTGATCTTCATTTCTATGGTTCTGCTTCCGATCTAGCTGTCCTCTTAGTTTGCTTTTGTTTTAGGTGTGGTTGTTAGTAACTGTGAGTTTGCTTTCCTTTCACTGTTCATATTTTTATCTTCTTTTTCTTAGATAAGTCCCTTTAACATTTCATATAATAAGGGCTTGGTGATGATGAACTCCTTGAATTTGGTCTTATCTGAGAAGCACTTTATCTGCCCTTCCATGAAAGCTTTGCTGGATAGAGCAGTCTTGGATGTAGGTCTTTGGATTTCATGACTTGGAATACTTCCTTCCAGCCCCTTCTTGCCTGTAAGGTCTCTTTTGAGAAATCCACTGACAGTCTGATGGGTACTCCTTTGTAGGTGACTGTCCCCTTATCTCTTGCTGCTTCTAGGATTCTCTCCTTCATTTCAATCTTGGCTAATGTAATTATGATGTGCCTTGGTGTGTTCCTTCTTGGGCCCAACTTGTTTGGGACTCTCTGAGCTTCCTGGATTTCCTGGAAGTCTATTTCCTTTGCCAGACTGGGGAAGTTCTCCTTTATTATTTGTTCAAATACGTTTTCCACTTGGGGCTGTTTCTTTTCCCCTTCTGGTACCTCTATAATTTGGATGTTGGAACATTTAAAGATGTCCTGAAGGTTCCTAAGCCTCTCCTCATTTTTTTGAATTCTCATTTCTTCATTCTTTTCTGGTTGGATGTTTCGTTCTTCCTTCTGGTCCACTCCATTGACTTGAGTCCCAGTTTCCTTTCCATCACTGTTGGTTTCCTGTGCACTTCCCTTCATTTCAATTAGGTTAGCCTTCATATGTTCCTCTAATTTGTGGCTAAAATCAACCAGTTCTGTGAGCATTCTGATCACCAGTGTCTTGAATTGTGCATCTGAGAGGTTGGCTATTTCCTGGCCACTTAGAGTTATGGGCTCTGGGGCTTTGAGTTCTTCCTGAGCCATATTTTGGACTGTTCGTGGCACAGTGTTTCCACCTACGCCTCCATCTTGGCGGAAGTCCTGCACTGCTCTTACAAAGCCCTCATGAAGTACAGTTGGCTGTGCTCTACCTCACGTCCAGGACCGTCTCTCTCCAATTCTGCACAACTCCACGAGAGAGGCAACTGGGTTTGAAAACGATCGCACTCCACTGAAAACATCACTAGGTTAGCAGGAACAGCTTTGCAAACCAGCTGTTCCTCTTACAAAAGGTCAAATGACTTAGGCAAATTCTAGGTAAAACAAAGTTAAAGAGGTTTCTATACTGCAGAACTTTAAAAAACTTTTACTATGGTAATGTGCTTTGTGCAATAATATCCAGAGGGAAGCAATGAGCTGTTTTTCTCAGTCTTTCCTATCCAGTGAACTCTTAATTCTCAGAATATTCATCTTTATCTCTTGAAATATATAGTTTAGAAAACACCAGTGCGCAATGCTTATTTTCTTCATACTTACTGTAAGACCACACAACAGGCACTTATGAATAAGAGTAATCTTTAGCCCATAAAGTCCAAAGTTGGTGACACCCCACTAATTTTTCATTATTTTAAGTGAAATAAAGTTATTTACATCTTTGTATTATACATTTCAACCAAACTTTACCCAAAAAATAGCACTGTAGTTCTTTTACCATGGGTTTCCCCAAAACTTAAAAGACAGAATGGGGAACAAAAGTGACAAAATAAAACTATGAATCACCAGAAAACCCCAAACCAACTTTCAACCTTTTGGCAAAATAAACTACCACTATTACGTCCATTTTTTTACAGATGATAAAAGAGGTTCAGTAACTTGCCTAAACCCTGCAGCTAATAATCGGAGTCTGAAGAATCCCAAGCCCCCGTTCTTTACCACCACACTGGTTTAGAACGGAAATATATCAGCTTGAGGTATTCCACTTACAAATCTTCACCATGGAAACTCCATGTAAATTTAAGTCTTATCACTATGAATAAAGCCGAATGGAAGGTTTTATTTTTCACTGATTAAGCCTACAGTGATGAACAAGCAATCTGAAATAAAACCGAGAGTTAAATGACTAAACGTGATTGAACTAGTCCACGTGTATTTTTAAAAGATGTTTTCATCCACACAGGTAGCACTTTAGAGCACAGTTAGATTGGGAGTAAGAGGAACAGTGGTACTAGGGAAGAATTAGAATGGTAAATGTATCTCAGAAGAGAAAAAGACACGCATCCCCCTATGAGCTTTTGTCTTTAAACAATCAACTTGAACTACCTCTTTATCATCGTCTGCCACTCTAAAACCCACAACAGAAGTTTACAGTCATCACAAAGTCCAACCTGCTCACAGAGCGCTGCAGCGGCACCAACTATACATGGTTTTTCTCTTTCATAGAAGGATTGCATTTTCTGGTTCCTGTAGCAACATTTAATAGGTGCTGACACTTGAAACCCACAGCATCACAGATACAATGTTATAACAGTAAAGTTCCCACACTCAGGGGGAAAAAGGCTGAAAACAACGGCTTAGCTCAAAGTTGTAACCTTAAACAAAAATAATACTGAACACTACAGTCCTTTCCAAAATTGCATAAGCCCATGATGCTCTCCTCTTAACTATCGCAAAGTAATGAATACAATTGTTTCAAATGGACGATAGTTTTGCAACATGTTACAATTATAGTAACGAAAGCCATAAAGTGAGAGTCTCTGTACTTGCAGCCAATGCCCACACTTGAAAAGTTTAATTAGAGCAAGAAAGGGTCATAAACAGACTTCTCAGTAACTCCAAAGATTTTACAGGTTAATAGCACTGGTTCGTTATTATACCTAATTTTGCTCTATTTATAGGGCGCTTCTCCTAAATAATACCACGTTCACTAGAATCTCTCCACCATGGTTACGTTTATTTTTTCAGTTCACGTGACTATCACACAGGAGACAGTTAAAAGCCCACAACCACTAAGTAAAATATAACTACTTCAGATTTGGCTTCTCCCTCCAGACCACACAGCATCCCAGTCTCCCTCAAAACTCGCTCTCAGAATTCTGATACAAAGAACACCACGACCCACTGAAAGGCATTTCTCAAAGGACTTGCCATGGGACACTGATTGCCAGCCATGTTCCAGATAGTCAGCAAAAAAAATGATTCTATAATAACCAAATAAACTTCATAATTCTCAGATAACCTGCAGTATTTTTAATGTTCAGTGTTGTTTAGTTTCCCAAATTTATGTAGCCTTGTAAACCTTCTCTCCCACCCTCCTCCCCAAAACACCTATTAATATCCCATGGATTTCCAAACACATTTTGAAACTAAAGAGGGACCTAGAGTGAAGAAACCCTGATTCCAAAATAGAAGGAAACCATTCATACCAGGAAAACTTAAGGGGCAAACAGGGAGACTAGAGAGTGGGGAGCCAGGACTTCTACCTTGAAACCTCTGCCTGGTACCATGAAAGTCAAAGTGATGCGCCCTCTCCTGCAGCAGCAGAGAAAGCAGCACCAGAAAATGTGGGGCGAGGAAGGGGTGTTAGAAAACAGAGGGCTAGCCATTCCCCACCTATCAACTGGAAGAAGAAGCAGAGGCTGCAGAAAGGAAGTGTGGAACACCTGGCTAGGAGAGCACTTCTAGAGCTCTGTCAGTATCAACAGGGAAGAAAAAGAAATCCCCCAGATCTGGGAAATAGTGACTACAAAAGCCAGCCGTTCATACGTCTGGGAGAACCTATACTAGTAGTGGGGTCATTAAAAAACAAATACCTTTGTGGAGAGAACTGCATGACTCATTCAGATACAGTCAAACAGCTGAGCAATTCTCGGTCTTGGCTACCAAAATCTCTGTCACCCTCAATGGCAGTTTCATGAATAACAAGGAATGAGAAAATCTATGGAACCAGCAACACTGGGTCTCACTTCCATCTACTCTAGTTCATGAGGAGTAACTAAAGATGCAGCCATAAAACTGCTACCATGTCTACGGGTCACATGGTGATTTCTCACAGTCAGGCTTACACAACTCCGACCATCAATGGAAGTCAGCCACGGAGAGCCCGAGTCAGAAAAGGAAATGAGCCATCAACCACAAAGGAGCGAAATGAATTCCTCTGTCCATTAAGTTCTCCTAAATTAACAACACCCACTGTTCACAGATCAGACGGAAGCAGCAACCCAGGAAAACAGCGTGTTCTTACTTTCCTCTCTCCTCTATTCCCTCTCTACAAGTATCTTGTCCCTGCCTAACCTCCTCCTCTTCATGAAATCTGTCAGTCTGTGCTTCTTGAGAAAAGGACCTATGCCTATAATCTTTTCACTGTTAAACAGTCAACATATTTTAGCTTCACCTATGCCAAAGAGTTTCAAGCTTTTTTGATCCCAATCTACAGTAAGAACTACAAGAAAACACGAGTTGTATGTACAATACTTTTTCTGCGCATGATGTACTGGACATTTTCTATTCTACTCTATTTAATTTTTTAAATGCTGACTGGACTTTCAAACTAATCAACCCAAAAGGATGAAAAACAATGAGCTACACATGTTATACAATGTACTGTCGATACTGTACCAAACAGAAAAGGTTTTAGAAGCAATGTTTTGACTGCCATAGGATAGTACAATAAAATGTTGATTTGTACCAAATTCAGTTATTCTACCATAAAATAACCTAGGATTACTATGTAATATTAATCTAATTCTAGGAATCATGGGACATTCCATAAAGTTTGCAACATATTACGCTGGTTTTAGACTGCTATGCTGAAGTATGCCCTACATTTACACATAAAACAGACAAACTGCTAAAATTCTCAAGGTTAACCCTGACCTCCTTGTTTTCACTCACAGAGCAACAGATTCTTTAAAAGGACATTATGTTAAACCAAATCACTGTACTTATTCACTCTTTTTCTTAAAAGAGAATATTAGGTGCCTAGTATAAAGGAAATACAGTATAAAGTTCCCAAACTACATTTCTGATGATACTTATAAAGATCCTAATTGGGAATTTAAATAAAAATCTTTAAAAAAAGTTTTTATCCTCACCAGAGGACATGCTCATTGATCTCAGAGAGAGGGAGAGGGAGGGAGGGAGATGCACCAATATGAGAGAGAAACAGCGATCAGTTGCCTCATACGAAACCCACCCCAACAGGGACCAAACCTCCAACCCAGTCATGTGCCCTGACTGAGGGAAAAAACCCGTGACCCTTCAGTTTAGAGAGACAACACTCCAACCAAATGAGCCACACCGGCCAGGGCAATAAAAATAATCTTAATCATCTGTATTAAATGAACATGTTGACAATTTGGCATGATTAAGTTCTACTCAGGATAAGCTAATAACAAGGAACAGCAGAAATGAAGACCAAAATACCCTAGAAAAGACCCTAGTCTTCTAATCAAGCAAACACATCATCTCACCTAATCAACCCACACAAGAAAAAAATGTGAATAATCTTCAAAACTACGCTAATGAAACGAAAAGTTTAAACCACAGTAACTAGTGATGTACTCTAGTAACAGGCTTATTAATTGTTCAGACTAGTGTGTGTGTTTGTGTATATACTAAATAAGGTATAAAATTACTGTTATTTAGGGTTCATTTAAATGAAATATTACAAAGTCCAAGATTCAGGAAGCACCAAAAACCAGTTACACAGACAGATAACCAGAATGCTTCTTTTGTTTTCTGTAATACTACTTTAACATCTATGTTTTAAGTAAATTGGTAAAGAGTTCCTTAAAATTCCAACTTCCCATTTCAAAGTAGAGAGCAGCCAAGTCAATGAATAATGTACTCATTTAGTTATTACTAGCAAAATAGTTTATAACATAGAAATGTTTACTTCTACAACTCTATTGTAACATTCTAGAGTTTTACTATTGACATCAAAACTCTAATTTTGTGAACAAACATATAAACCACAATCATTTCAACAACTTGAAAACAAAGGCAACAAACCATAGTTCTACTTTTACTGGGTATAACTGGGAAACATACTGTTAAATTAAAAAGTGACCTACGGCCATAAGGAAGTCTGACCCCTGTACTCTGTCGCTCACGGGCTTAATCCCCTCTTCCTCTCCAGAGCTCTCCTCGTTTTCTCCCTCCACCCATCAGCACCAAGAGCAAGGAATGCTACCAAATACATACACCTCACTTTGAATCGTCAGTTTTCTCATTATCATGATACTGTAATGAACAAAACACTAACTGTAACAATGTAACAGTGAAATGGACCATAATTAGAAATAAAGTGAAACTGATGGAAATGAAGCAAGGCAGATAGAACCTTAGCTTACTCCTTCTTGAAAAGAAGCCTATCATCAGCATAGAAATAAGGAATCTCTAGATGACACTTTCACTAACATAAAGACCAGACAGAAATATATAGTATCAATCAGAGTATTTCACTACTACCACTCTCCTGTTGCAAATATTGGGTTTTTCAAAACTCAAACTAAGAACTGTATCACATTACGGCATATCTAAATGATCAAATTTAACCCCTGCGTATTTTCATTTCAGACCAAAAATTAAAATAATGTTTCAAAAATTAAATTGAGGACCATTCATTATATGGAAACTTCCTTAACCTAACTGATTTTATATAATGTTAGGTGGTGAGAAAAAAATAGGACATTTCCCCAAAATGTAGCAATGCATCCATACGTGAAGAACAGCTGATCTTAGATGAACCCAAGAGACTGGCATTCTTCAAAAACCTAAATTCTCAAATAACGTAGATGGTGGAAGTACTACGACTCATGGCACATCTCTCGACAGCTTCTCCCATTCTTACATCTCCTTCTCCTCACCCACACTTCTGTGGTTAAGAGCTCCCACTTTCAAAATCTCCTACTCCAACTTAAAAATGCCTGAGATGTCGCACACTGCCGCCCCCCAAAGTGTACATGGTAATTCCCTTAAAATGCTAGTCTCTCGTTCTCTACCACTGAGAAACACAATAATTCACTTAAAAGAATGTACATTTTTGTTATGTCTTAGCAGATTTTTGAAAAGATAAAATGTGGAAATACTACTGAAACTTAATCTGTAAAAAGTCCTTGATTTGAAATTGCTTGAAGTATATTAATAAAAAAATAAAGTGCATTTGGTCAAATACTTATTTGACTTTTGGCTTATTTGGCTTAAACTAAATATGTATAAACAAGGGATTTTGTAATACATATTTAAGAAACAAAACCCAAGGAGACATATTCAGTGGAAAAAATACATAAATTATTCTGATAATACTATATAGCAAAATGTCTCACAGCATAAAACTACTATGTAAACTCTTAATACCAAAAGGCAATTGAGCATATGGTTTTCTCTTGTCATAATTTTTCAGGTGAGAAGGAATCGGTATGAAATGACCATCAAAACCAGAGTACACTTCTCAAACCACAATGCAAGAACTGAAACTCTGAAAGTACCGGAAACTTTTCTTTAAATCTCCAAAAACCACAGAAATTTTTCTAAATTCATAAAACATGAGATGTAAAACTACATAACGTTATAAAATATTTTACTCCACACATAAAAATAAAAGACATAACAATACCAGTACAAAAGTCCAAACTGTCTCACTCTTGAGAAAGAAATCGCTTGAAAGACACTTTAGGATTCTTAGATTCCCAGTGAGTCTGGTAGTCTGTTCCAAAAAACATACTATTCATATTTTATACATATGCACACTGTGTGTGTATATATATATATATATATGCAAGCCATCTTAAATGAGTGATTTACCTGACAAGCTAATTTTTAATAAATTTTGAATTAAAAAACACAAAATAATCACCAATTGACTTTCAGTTCAGGAAAATAAAGCTTACTGGAGAACCAAGACATTTTTGTATCAGAACTCTTTAACAAACTAAAATTGTTAGCATTCAAAGATACAAAACACAGTACTCCTTTGGCTGATGCCCTTCAAAAGCCAGTGTACCCACACAGGTGTGGGTGATGATGTGTACTCTTCCAATGGACAACGGCTGCATGTTTAAATGGACTTGTAACGTCGGATACAGAACTTCAAGCCAAGCCCTGGAGCTTGAAGGTCACATGGGAGCGTCTGCTCTCATCACTGATGCACTCACTGCATTACAGTCGGTCTTCCAAATCACTTCTATATTTAGGAGAATGAAGACAAAACTCTAACCATTTCAGATCTTCATTAAATGTAGAGTAAATCAAGTGTGCAAGCAGGAGCTGCTTCCGAGCATTCATTCCCAACTACTATCACAAAATTTTTAAACCTTTATGTCATGTTATCTTATAAGCATGACAATTTATGGCAAGTCCCTGTTCACTAGTTCCTCCGCTTGCACTAAACGGAGATGAAATAAAACCCACCGATAACTATCTTCAAGTTCCTGTTGACGTAAGATATTTTAATATCTCCTCCCATTTCCAGAGTGATCTCCAGAGTCTGGGAACGAATGTTTCCACTAATAAATACCTTTCCCCTGCGTATGTGTTATACCACCAATATTCATGCATTCTTGCCTATCAGAATTATTCATAAGCTCTTACTGCTGACCTAAAAACATTAAGTTCTTCCTCATAAATTCCACATTAAATAGTACCTTTGAGCAGCCTGGTCATGCTCTTGGGAAAATATTTACCAAAAACTAGGGGAAAATGTCTTGAATAATTGGTATTTATTCTTTTATTGAATCTATGTTTAAATATATATACACCACACACTACCTATTACGGTAAGATAATATATATACTATACTACATATTACACATTGTAGATTATACCTATGGTTATGTGCTCAGAGTTTACTCATGGTAACTCGCTTTAACAATGAAATCACAATGTCGAGCTGAGGAGTTTTTTAAACCCAAACTTACCCCATTCTAGGTATTCAAGCACGTTCTTCTCTCTTCTCAGCGGAGAATTACTGCATTCGTCGTACAGGCAGATGAGTATATCCAGTAAGGTTTCCACACTGAAGCACTGCCCATTGGTCTGAGCCGGCCCGTCCAAAATAAACTGCTCCAACTGCCTCAGACGCACCTCTCCAGACATGTTGGCCGATTTCTGCTGGTTTCCCTTTAAATGATTATTAATGACTCCTACTACGGTTCTTTGAACCTAAAGTTTAAAAAGGTGTGGTTTTAAAAACAAACCACTTGTTATTCAAACAACTGTCATGCAATGCCGGTGCTGAATTAAACACCCAACACACCGGTTCCCTCACTTAACTGAAGCGTCTTCAATTTCGCACATATACATATATTTTGAGGGATAGTTACCATCAAATATATATTTGATACATCTTTAAAGAATACAATTCAGTCGTATGTTTAAATAAGATAATAATTAAAAGTACAACGAACCAAAGAGTCAACACTTCTTTAAGGGGGGGCGGGGGGAACTCTTCTCCTTCATTCAAAATTCAACTCGTGCAACATAATCCTGAAACGAATCCGGTTGCATCATTAATGAATTAAGTCCGATCGGCATCAGCAATTCACTTCCCAGGAAGAAGGAAAACAGAAAAGGCAGGAAAAAGCCAGAATGTATGTAAGGGGGAGGGAAACCCAAAAATTCGGCTGCAAATCCTCCCAACCACCGCTTGGATGATGCATCAGCGGCAATTTCTCCAGGGGGAAGGGAGGGGGCGAGTCCCTGAAGCAGCCCCTTCGGCCCGGTGCACGCCAAGTCTTGCCCGGAGGAGCCTTTTCCTTTTTCCTCCCGAGCTCCTGTTTTTTAAGGCTTTGCAGTTAGTCCCATTTCCAACGGCTTCGGAGGACAACTCTTCATTTCTCTCCCGGCTTCTCCCAGGGGCCTGGCTGGCGGCGCGGCCGGGGCTGGAAACGCGGGCTGCGGGCGGCACTGGGCGCCGGGCTCCGGGAGCAGCGGCTACTTGGCCGCCCGAGCCCGCCCCATGTCGGTGGTCGCCTGTCGGCCGGCCTGGGCCGCACCGGGCACGGAGCCCGGTCTCCCCACACCCGCACCGCGGCCGCCCGCCGAGGCTCCCGACGCCCTGGAGCGGGGGTGCTTCTCGGGATTCAAAGGACACGGACGGCGGCAGCTGCGGCGGCGGTGCGGGCGGCTCCGGCGGCGACTTCTCCCTGTAGTTCACACCCCCGGGTTAAGGGCATCTTTCCGCGGCGAGGAGGGAGGCGGTCGAGGCGCCGGAGGAGGGTCTGCCGCCGCGGACGAGGCGAGCAGAGGCTGCGGCAGCCCGGCTCGCAGCCACTCCCTTCCTCTCCCTCCCACCCCTCCCCCGCCTTCCCGGCCCTCTCGCGCCCGCGCCCTGGGCTCCGCGAGGCTCCCCGTCCGCGCCGCGCGCAGGCGGAGGCTCGCGCAGAGCCCGGATCCAATATGGCGGCCCGCGCCCCCCGCCGGCGCGCGCGCGCGCACGCCCCGCCCCCCGCCCGGCCGGGCCGGTCTGTGGCCTCGCGGAGCGAGCCGAGGCCCGGGAAGGGGCGCGGGCGCCCGCGCTACCCTGCAGGGAGGGTGGGGACCGCCTGGGCCGGCGAGGTTGCGGCTCCGGCTGCGGCAACGCGGAATGCAGGGATACGGGAGGACTGGGGAGGCCGCGGCGGACCGGGAGCGGGCTGGGAACTGCGCCACCGCTGCGCCGGTCTCTGGTTTCCGAGGCGTCTCGTGCGGACCGCAGAGCGGGGCTTCTTGCTCGCCCTCGGAGACGCCACCTGCGACGCCCGTTTGCGAAGGGGGGCCCGGAGGCCGACGGCTTTACACTCCCGACAGATCCGTGGAAGACGGCGCCTCTCGCGCCCCTTACCTGCTCCCCACCCACACCCCCAAATTCGGTTCTCAGGCACTCCGGAGTTATTTCCTGGGTGTCCAATTACACCGTTTCTTGTGTCATTTCGCTGGACAAATACCACAGACTGGTACGCGCTGCCATCCAAGTCATAAGTGTGTGAATGCAAAAGGAATTTTGCATGTCCCTGTTTCTATTCCCAAAAGTTTCCCTACGTAGAGCACCGTGTTTTCTCCGGACCTATTCTAGCTGCTGCCTGTTTATCCCCAGCCAAGGTTACCACCTACAGGAGAATCAGTCGATGGGAGTCAGGACAGTTCAACACTTTGAGCAAACCCGCAGCCCCTGCTTGCGCTGGCATACACCCTCCCCCCAACCCAGTGACACAGTGCAGAAACCGGGCAGCAAAGGCAAAATCATCCAACCCTGATGCGTTTTAGGCCTTCCAGGTTTTTCCAATCTTGGTCTTAGACGAGCTCTCTTACAAATTTCTTGTGGAAGGTCCCATATTTAAATATGTTACTAAACTAGGTCACTGCATTTCTGTCTTTTCTTCTAAACTGTCATCTCCCTTACCATCTTTCTCCAAAATACAATTATTTTCTAGTCCTTTCTAACACTCATCATGCAGTTTTCTATGCTGATGCCCACAAGTGCATCTGTTCACATCTTAACAATATGAAAGTTGAGGAAGAACTAGGAACGAAGTCTAAAAATTAAGGCTAACAAATTATTCAAATTGCTATGATTCACAAAATATTGTAAACTTTTTTTTTTGCAAAATCTCCACTCACCTGGCTTAAACAAGGACAGCATTATTTCCAACGTGCTCCTGACACATGATTGATACTGAGACTCAGACAAAAGATCAATCCTTTCTCGATGTGACGCCTTTATTATGTGTGTGTTGTCTAATTATAAAAGTAATAGAGAAGCAAAGAAAAATTGAATCCTAACAGATAAACAGTAGTTCGGTATTCCTTGTTCAAGGCTTTTTAATGCAATTTTAATTAAGTAATACATAAGACAGTCTTATAGCCTCTTGTTTTCACTTAGCAATATATCATGAACATCTTCTCAACAAATATTCTTCCATAACATGGTTTTCAACAGTGAAGCCAAGACAATTTCACACTTTCATTTGACCACACATCAGGGTAGCAAAAAAAAAAAAAAAGAAGCAATTTCTTCTGCTTTTATAGCACAGAACTGGCTCCAAGATACCTATAGTTAACTTGGAAATAACTATTAAAAAGGACTTTAAAAAAAGAAAACGTAAAATGTGTTAGGTCTCCATAAATGCTAATTAACAGTAAATGAGATACAGATCCATTTCTTAATAAAAGAATCAAGCTGCCAGTCCTTTCTCTACCTATTCTGTTAGCACTTGGTACCACCCACAGTCCAGAGTATTGATGTTTGCATAATAACCTTTACCACATTGTTTAGAGAGTAGAGGGGAGAACTTATCTTTATTTAAAAAAACACACACACACAAAGAGAAGGAAGAAGGTTGAACCCAATCAATTTTGCTTGAATAATTCAAGCTCAGAGACTTAATAATTAACTAGACACTAAACACATTGTGCGGGTGTTATTTTAAATGTTCTGGTGGAAGTGTGAACATGCCTGTTAATGAAACCCGTCGTAAGCCAAAGAAAGGCGCTGCCCAATAGCTCCCCAGTGCTGCGTGGCAGGGTGTTCTTTGGGAAAGGAGCCTGGAGGAGGTCTTTTTTATGAAATTCTGCTTGGGGACCTGGAGAATAGATGTATACCACTGCAAACACAATTTGTTTGAAACAGTCAGAGAAAGTTTTATGAAGGTGCTGGGAATTATTCTGACCTTTCAGAAAAGAAAGAGAACATAAAGATAGGAAAATGAAAAGAACCAGGGCAAACAGGAGTCCTTAAAGTGAGTCTCCTCCGTTCACCTAATCCTACACTTCTGGCCTGAGAGCAAGAGGATCAATCCATCAATTAATCAATTGATATTTATACCAACCAGGCCCGCTCTTACCTTCCTGCATCTTACCCCAGAATAACTATAGGTTCAATGGTGGAAAACAGGGCCAACAGCCAGGTGAATGCCGCGCCAGGGCTTCATGTGTAGTCACATGAGGATATTTCCCCACCTCCCCTTTCAGCCTGCAGGCGCGCCCTGACGGTACCAGTGAATGACTTGGTTTAGTACCCTCTGAGTATAAAATGCTAGCAGATGCCTGTCCTCACTTCAAGTCTGGCTTCTGACATGAGTAATGCAAACTGCAAAGACGTACTTATGGCAAAGGGAGACTTTGCAATGAATAACTGCTTTCTTCACAGAACACTTGCAGTGTGCACATACTGTCCTCGGTACTTTGAACACAACATTCAATTCAATCACCACAAATGTATCAAGTAGAGCAATTATCATCTCCATATCACGGACGAGGAGAGGGCTTAGAGAATTTGGGGACGATAGCTAGCAAGTGACATCCTTAAGCTTCTCCCAAGTCAGGGCCAAAGGTTTTAACCACCACGCAAATGAGGTCTGAAAGTCTATGAAATTCCATAAACCCACCCTCTCCTTCCTGTTGTAACCAGGAAGCGGTGAGATCTAGCTGCTAACTCACATATTTGGGCATTAGAAATGGACATCGGGGCAGAAGAGGAAAACCCATATATGAAAAACAGAAATCACTTGTGTGTTTCAACCAGAGGAATCTTAATTCTGGAAAACAGCTACATAGGTGATGGAAGAGCCGAGGAAAACACCAAGCAGGAACAGCCACTCCCCGCCCCAGCCCCTGCCCCAGGCTGGTGGGAGCTGCAGCCACAGTGGAGGTGCGAGGGCTGCCAGGGAGGCTGCCCAGGAGAGAGAGGGGAGGAGAAGCCCCTAACCTTGACTCTGCCACCATTCGCTGCTCACACAAAGCTTGTGAGAGAGCCTGTACGCGTTACCCCCGAGATCCAGAGCTGAGCAGGCAGTAGGTGAGGGGTGGCTGTCAAGGCAAACAGTCCAAGGAGCGTCACACATACATCAACCCAGTTCCAGTTTTACCCAAGGAATAAAAAAATCATTACAACAAATGTTTTATCTCTGAACAAATATTCGGTGGATTTTCAAGTGGTATGATTTTGACATAGGAGAGGTTTTCACTCCTTCCTCTTCATATTTATTTTGCTTTTTTTTTAACCCCTCAGAAAGGTTAAAGAAACCATCCAAACAAACCCTCTGTGTCTAGGGCACATTTACTTAGAGAAACAGACTTAGGTTCACAGACTCCTATTTGTGACTTGCTTAGCACTGGATCTTGTCCTATCTTTAGACGTCTCATTTAATCTCTCATTAGAGCTGTCTGTAGGCAAGCTCTAGTATACATGGAATTTTCAAAAACATGTTCAGGGGCAAATATTAGAGTGGAGATATTGTCCTCTCCTACAGCTAGTTAGTAAATTTGAACAATAAAGAAGAAAGGTGGCATTATCTTTATAAACGCCATCAGCATTGAAACATTTGACAAAAGACTCCGTGGCCACGTGTGGTGGCAAAAACCAAGCCAGCGAGGCCAACGGGTTTCTCTGGGCCCTGATATGGGGCTGGCGGTGTCACGGCCAGGACCCAGGGGTTGGCAGCCAAGGAAGGGAGAGGTAAAGAGTCCAGTTACCACACACTCTAGAAATCCCTCCGGCCAAGGTTACCAGTGACTCCCGCACCATCAAAGCCAACGGGCTCTCCTCGGTTCACATCTCATTTGGCCTTTCAGCAGCATTTCATAGCACTGATCAAGCCTCTTCATTGAAACACGTTTCTTCTCCTGGCTTCTGCGCTCTTCCCGATTTCCTACGATCTCACTGGCCACGTCTTCGTAAGGCCTCTTGGCTAGGTCCTGTTTGTCTTCCAGATCCCCGCCAAATTGGAGTAAACCAGGATTCAGTCTTTGCATCTTTTCTCTTTTCTAGATGCACCCAGTCCTTAGGTGATTTCAATTAGCCTAATGATTCAGATGCTGGATGTGATGATTTGAAAATCATGTCACAAATTCTTCAACGCCTCTCTCACTGACAGGCTGAATTCCCTTCCCTGGAAGGGAGGCCAATCTTCCTGTCTCCCTGGTAACTGATAAACTGTAGCAAAAATGACGGTTTAACTTCCCAGGCTGGCCCATAAAAGGCCGTGCAGCCTCTCCTTTTCTGCTGGAAAACTGTCACTAGAACCCTGCCCTGCCATGTAAGGAGTTCAACTGTTACAAAAAAAAAAAAAAGAAAAGAAAAGAAAAGTTCAATGGTCTTAGCGCTGCCATGGCAGGAGGGAGCTCGAGCCATACAAAGGCGCCACATTTCGACACGCAGCTTCTCCGGGCAGCACTGACGGCCAGACGTGTGGTTGAAGATGCCTCCACGAGATGCCAGCCCCCAGCCGTCAAGTCGCCCCAGCCAAGGCTCCAGAGTCTTCCCAGCTGAGGCCCCAGGCACATGGAGCTGAGACAAGCTCTCATCACAGCACCTTTCCCAAATTCCTGGAGCTCAGCTTCCATGAACCTAATGAAATAACTGCATTCAGCTGCTAGATTTTGAGGCCATTTGTTCTGCAGAAGTAACAGCCAGAATAATCAATAAGTATTGATAATTTCCAAATTTATGGTTTTGATCTGACCTTTCCCCTAAACTTTGAACTTACCGTTCTAACTGCCTACTTGACGCTTGTTTAAAGGCAGTATGTTCAAAATAGAAGTTTTTAACCTGACCCTCCAAGAACAAAAGAAGCCGTGACCCTTCTGCAGAGCTCTCCATCTCAGTAAACAGTACCTTCACTCACCACACTCCTTGACTTTAGCCCAACCTCTTCACTTCCTCCAACCCGGCAGGAGCAGCCTGACAGCAAACCCTGCCCACTCTATCTTAAAAGCAGGAGTCAATTCAAAACATTTAATAACTAGAGTGGCATGGGTTCTAACCAGTCAAAACAGACGTGACCACGTCTCCCTACCTCACTGCTGCCTTCACACCGCAGCTCCAAACCCTCCATTGCTTCCCATTAGAATGAGAACCACAATCTTACGGTAGCCTCCAAGGCCCACCGTGGACTGGTCTCTGACTGTCTTCCCTGATTTCATCTTCTACCACGCCCCATTCTCCAACTAACTACCTTCCATCCACACTCTCCCCTATGCCCTTTCTGAAACACTCCACACGCCTGCCCTCCGAGTCTTTGCAATTTGCCATTCCTTCTGCCTGGACCATTCTTCCATCATATACCTACAGCACCACCCCCCCGCCCCCTTCATTTAAGCCTCTGCTCAAACATCACTTCACCAGAGAGGCATTTCCTGGACAAGCTATTACAAACGGCAGCCCTCCGTCCTGCCATTCTCTCTCCATCTATCCAGCTTTCTCATAACACGGATCCACATGGCATTATGGGGTTTCATTGTGGTTTCCCTGAATGTTTGCTTATTGCCTGAGTCTCTCCACTAAACTGTAAGCTCCATGAAAGTAGATGTAAAATGCTGTAGCGTTCACCCAACACTTAGCAAACAGAGATCAGGCTCCACTTGCCCCCGGAATTTGTCTATATTCTACAAATAACCTAGCGAGCTGGAAGCAGGCACTGCCTTTTCCTAACCAGGAGGGAAACAAGAGGCTTTTCCCTAAGAAAAGAGGCCCCTCGTTGAACTGGCTAATATGGCATTTTTTCCCCTAAGAAAACAGTAACGCTGGCACTTCCCCAGGAGTCCGCTGATGACAGTTACATCAAGTGTCCCCAAGAAAACAGTCTGTAGAAATGTATCATCCTAACAATACAACTCCACATATTCCTAAAGCATAAAGTAACGAAGACATTTTTCTCCAAGAAAGGTGGGTGGTTTGTCTAAAAAATATTGGTGGGGGGAGAAACTTTAGGTAAATTATTGTTTGATTACATGGGATGCGATAGCAAAGTCCGTTGTTGCTCAATGGCCATCAGGTACGCAAAAAAAAAGCTAACATTATAACATTAACTGGGCACCTTCTACGTCAAGCACCAAACGAAGCACTAAGAGGATTCACTGAATCCTCTTAACAACCATATGAGGCAGAAACTATGATCATTTCCTGTCTTTGTCCACTCAGCTGCTGTAGCAAATTACCATAGACTTGGTGGCTTAAACGACATTTATTTCCCGCAGGTCTGGAAGTGAGAAGGTCTAGACCACGGTGCTGACCCATCGGGTTCCTGGACGGGGTGCCCTCCCTGGGTTGCAGATGGCCCTTCTTCTCGCAGCAGCCTCCCACGGCAGCAAGCAGAGGGAGAGAAAGCAAGCTCTCTCCTGTCTCTTCCTGTAAGGGCACGAATCCCATTCACAAGAACGCCACCCTCATGACGTAATCACCTCCCCAAGGCCCCACCTCCTGATACCATCCATCCCATCAGGGGTTAAGATTTCACCATATGAGTTTTGTGGGGATACAGACTTTCGGTTGGTAACATTTTCACATAGAACAACTAAGGACTAGAGAGGTTAGGTAACTACGGCGAGGTTATAAAGCTCACAGGTAGTAGGGTCAGGATTTCAGCCCAGGTGGGACGCGTTCTAAAGCCTGCGTGCTGAAATGCTTTGCTAACCAACCTCATAGCGAACTAAGAAAAACTAATATCAGTGAACTGATTCATAAGTAGACTAATTTTTTTTTTCTAACCCAAAGAAGGGAAAACTAAAACGACTTCATTAGGACCCTGAAGCATGGAAGACATTCTCCCACAGGAGTTTGGGTCCACTGTTTTCCATACAAAGAAAAAAAAAAAACAGAGAGAACAACAGCTGTTATTAGAATGGAGTTTATTTCATGCAGACAGAGAGAGAAACCCTTACTTACCAGGATGGTACACCCAAAAGTCAGACACAAAGAGATGTGGTAGAGTTGCCGTGTCTGAAGGTCTCGACAACGATCATTTCCGTTCCAACAGCCATCTTTCCTGAAGACTTTCCAAACTTCACCTGCCAGCAGGTAAGGGGACCAGAACAGATGCACTCTCCGGGCTCCATTCAGCAACAAGAGTCAGTGTTTCTGCACCGGTATGGGGGACTAATTAAACCCACAGTCATATGGTGGAGCCAGCGATTATGTTTTAGAACAGACTGTGACCTCTCTGTGACCCCTCTGTGACCCAGAGCAGAACAGCGTCAGCATTTACAGGCCAAATGAAATAAGGCGCTGTCAGCAATGTTCCTTACCATAAAAAATAAAACAATAACAATAATAAAAGTATCAAGACACAAATCCACACATAGGATGGTATCTCAAGCACCCCGGGCATTTGTGAGAACAAGGGAAATGAAAACCCACGAAAAGGAAATCTGAGCTATCGAGAGGGGCTTTTCTTAAACAAGAAAGGCCCCAACATTCTAAAATACAAGCAAAAATTCATGCAGAAGATAAGGAACAATATAAAAACTGTAAGCACTGAAACTTGGGACTCCCTCCAACCGCTTCTTCAGATACGAGCGTGGCATGGGTTGGGGTAAAAAGCCAGAGAATGATATTAGAAGAGAGAAATTAAGTATTTTTTCTTTAATGTAACATTAGATTTTCTTGGGTTTTTTTTGAAACTTTGTTTCCCATAATGACGATATGTTATCCTATATGAACAACTGAGTATTTGTGGATTACTTTTCACAGCGATGGAGCTGAGTTTTCTGAGGCCCGTCCACAGCCTTCTGCTCACCCTACCTTATCAGAAGGGCATAAAATATTTAATGACTAACCACAGTGCAAGGTAACATGTACGACTGTGAAAAAACGACTTTCTCTACTTAAAAATAAATTATCTAGGCAGTGATAAAACTGCTACTTTGTCCTTATTAATACTTCATGCTGCATATAGAATTAACTGTCTCACAAAAGTTTAGCTAATCATTCACAAGGACTAGCAACCATCCCCAATTTTTAAGGCATAGTAAGCTGTTTTCACTCATTCATTCTTTCACTCAGCAATAGTCATTTCCCAAGCTCCCAGTCTGTATCAGGAACAGAGCAAAAGTGTAAGTGGATGATGTTCGACCTTCATTGTACTAACCCCTGAAGATATAAATCGTAGGTAAAGGTAATATGACATTGTTAATGTCCTTGTAACTGGAAGAGGAAGGTTGGTCATAGGAGGCGATAAAGCAGAGAAAGTTCCCTGAGAAGTTGAATTGGAACGTACCTTTTGGGAAGCTTTGGATTACTCGTAGAACAGAGCAGATGGAGGGGATTTTTCCAAACAGGGAGAGACAAAAAGGCCAATATCGGTGCTGTGGGAAAAGCAGGCCAGGAAAGAAGAATCAGACCCCTCCATGCAGGGACAAAGATACAGACAAACAAATCCAAGCATGGCTAACTGAACTCTTATGTGGGTGATTTAATACTCAAGTGGCCAATTCCATGAAGACAGGGTTGGGTGGCGCCACTTCTGAGAGGAGGCAGTGACAGGTACGGGGTGGGTGCCAGGGTTATAGACGATGATGGTCCTTCTAGGTTAGGGCGGCATTGTTACTAAAAGATGTGGGAAGAGGATACATATGCAGAAACCCACGAGAGGTTCCAGGTCTCATGGAACTAAGAACCCTAGTTCCAGAAGGGAATTGGAACAGAAACCCAAAACCAAGTTGCAAAGCCTGACATACAAGGAGGCCAGATAGAATAGGGGTCGGGTAGATGCTCTCCGAGGCGTTTAGAAGCCAAATGGTACTTTGGGCCCACTAGACCCGAGGTGTAGAAGCAAGGGCCTGTTGCAAGGCCTTGCCACCCAACGGGCAGAGTTCACAGAGTGCACTATAAGGCAAGGCTTGCCTGCTCGGAGCCTATGGGAGTGAAGTCTGAGGCTCATCTTGGAGGGCACCTGGTTCCGACCCGAACAGCCATGGATGGATGCCATGTCCCTGACACTATCTCCCTCAGCACCCACCCCTGATGCCTAGCACCTTCAACTGTCTGACCACTGCTTTAGGTGAAGGTCAAGTTGAGGACCATCTAACACAGGCTGGATACAATCATCTAAAGCTTGGATTGACCGGACCACTAGTGCACAAACGCTTATTCCTCGGAGCCCTGGAACTAAAATGCAGATACTGATTTCTCCCTTAATTGGCTGCTGTAGTGACCCTGTCCAGAGGGAACCTCTGAAGGTTAAGTAATAAACAGTTGCGGTGCTGTGAACCGTGGTTCAAAATCAAATCAGCCTTTTAAAGGGAAAGTTGTTAGAAGGTTTGGCCAAGGTATAACATCCTCAGCTCAAAGAGCAATCAGATGGTGATGGACTGAGGCTAGCCCCTGCCTCTTTCCACTCTCTCCCTCATTCCGCGCGTGTATTGAGGGCTGACTATATTCCTGACAGCGTGCTACGTCCTTCCAGTCTCCGTGAACTTTGAGGATACAAACGATTCTCTCACCAGCCTTTTTTCTCTCTCTCTCTTCCTGTTTCTACTTGACGCTCACTCCAATCTTTGTTTATGTGTCTTTCCATTGCCATTTCTGTTTATCACCGTCTTTCTCCTTTTCCACTGCCTACCTTCCCTCCCTCTTTACCATCCTTTTTCCTTTCCAGCCTTCCCCCATCTCTCTGTCCCCTTTTTTCTCACTCACCTTCCCACCGTCTTCACTTCCCTTAACATCTCATAATAACAAATAAAAAGACATTTAAAAGTACTTAATGGCCACACCAGTGTCAGTGGGGGAAAAGTAACCTTTCAAGACAGCAAGCTCCTGTTAAGGGCATAACTTGAGACAAGTAACATGAAGTTAGACTTGTTAACACATTTCTGTAGATTTGAACTACCTTGCCGCAAAGAGCCAGGGCTAAGGGAAGTGAATGACAGGCACGTAATTTTTTCTGATACTTCATGACAGGTAGAAAGATGAAGAAAAGGTCTGTGTGCGGGACACTCCATAAGGGCAGTGAGAAAGTCAAAACCAAAGGAAACGTTTAGGGGGGGGGTCTATCCTGAACATTTTTCTCACAGTATTCTTTGGTCCTCACAATACCCCTGCGAGTTAGGCAGCGTCATTATCCCCAGATGAGGAAACAGGTGTAGAGAGTAAGTGACCGAGCTGGAAATGGGACCCAGCCTGTCTGGTACCAAAGTCCACAGTGACAAAACCAAGAGAAACCTTGCCAGCGGACTTAGTAAGTGCCCTCTGCCAGAACAAAGCCGGGCCGTAAAAGGGAACCGCAGTGAGATAGTCAGAGGGCCCGCGGCCCAGCGGACCGCTCTCATTCGGCCTGGCGCCCTGCTCCCTAACAGTGTGCTGGCACACACTCGGGGCTGAGCAAGTAATTATGGAACGCATGAACAGGATTCAAAGCAGCAAGCAGTGAAACTTCTGAACTGGAAAAATCATTATCTTACCCAATTCAGGAGTCATGCAGCCTCTGCGTAAACATTCCCAGGGACAGTCCTCCTACAAAATAAGAGTCACCATGTGACCACATTTTTGACGCAGCAGTTGAAGGTCTTAAGCTCCCAGGCATTCACCCAGAGGCTTGAAAATATTTTTCTGATACTCTCACTTTTGTAAAATTTCATCTGTCATTAATTCTTTATAAGTCGCCAGAATATATTATTTAAAGATTTTATTTATTTATCCTTAGAGAGGGAGGTAGGGAGAAAAACACCGATCCGTTGCCTCTCACTACCACCCAGTTATGTGCCCTGCCCGGGAATCCAACAGGCGACCTTGCACTTTGCAGAACGACGCCCGAGCAGCTGAGCCATGTGGGTCAGGGCCCACTAGAGCGTACTGTGAATATACTTAATACTACTGACCCTTATACTTCAAAATGGTTAAGAGGTGCGGGGGTGGGAGTGGGAGAGAGTATCGGGGAGATCAATGGTGAAGAAAACATAAAACGAATTAAAAACTGGTTAAGAAAGTACACTTTATTTTATGTTTTTCATAATTAAACCTTTTTAAAATATCAGAATATAAGTATTTAGATATATGAAGTACACATATATCATGAAATATACATCATGAAATTTGGTGGCATAGACAAAAAAAGTATTCACTTTATTTCAGGAAAAAGGTTAATATCTAATGGGTGGCTAAGCAAGTCTGTCTGGAAACTTGACCTTTAGCTGTTAGCTGTGCCGGCCACCCTATTGGTGCCTCTCTCTTTCACCTCTTCTATTGCAAGTTTTAATAACTCATATTTCTCTTCAGGCTTCTGTGCAAACATAAGATTAAAATTTTTACCGTAGTTAATATTTTACCATTGAGTCAGTTTGATCGTTTGTGTTCTTACCTGATTAATTCTTCCATAATACTTTTATTTGGGGACACTCATGCCTTAGGTGATATATTTACTAACTATTCTTCTTAAAAAAATTATTCTCCTCAGGTGCTAGTGCTTTGTGTATATATATTTAATCTGTTTTGAGGGATGTGTGATTAGCTTATAGCAAGTCTCAAATGGACCAGGACTGTTGCGTCTATTTGGATAACTATGAAAGTAAAAGTCAAAAGCATGAGGAATTTACCCGAGGTCTAGCACTGAGAGTGGTAAGATACATGCCATGACCATGACTTCGAAGTCGATGCTTGTGTTTCCGAATCCACATTTCTATTACATTCTCATTACATGACCAGTTGGCTTTTTTTTGAGTTTTTTCATGTTTTTGCACTGGAAGCCTAGACCTGAGTCTCAGATGTTTTCATTCCTCTGCATGGGCAGGTCACATCCACCAGACATGAGGCAAAAGATGCGAAGAGACAGACAGCAAACGAGACGGTGGTGAGAAAAAGAAGTGAGTGGGTGCTCATTGACGCCCGGTTAGGGGGTGAGAGAGCCCTGGGTGAGTCTCTACTCTGATCAGGGAGATTCAGGCTTTATCTCACTCTCTAGCCTTCTAGAGGGAAGGGTCCAAAGAAGAACCAACTCATCCTTGTGTACCAAACATTCCAGCTCAGCACACAGATTCCATCCACTGAAATACATAGTGCCCAAGCAATTGTCCTTAAGCCTGTAGGTCTGTACCCAAACTAGCCTTTGGTGTATAGGAAAGGGTAGGGTGAAGAAGACCAGTGAGAAGACTAGAAGCCTATATATGCCAGTGAACAATGTTAAGAAATGCTTTCACACACAAACTCTCTTAACACATCCTGAACTTCCAGGAATCCCTGTGAATCTACTTGAACCGTCAAGGTTGTATAAATTGTCTGTATACGCTGTATTCATGAGCCTGGGCTGGGATTTTATGGTTGCAAGCTACAAAAACCAACTCTAACTTAATGACTTTGCTGGAAGCTTAAGAGATAACTCACAAAATCAAAGGAAAGGCAGAACCACCAGGACTCCTGTAGAATCTAGGCAGCAAGAACTAACAGCCATTTCTTCCAAGTGCCAGTGACAGGATAAATCGGCTCCAACATTTTTGATCCTGGTATAAAATGATGCAAGAACCACAATTCAGGGGAACGATGTCTGGCTGACCTGGTTGGATCGCATGTCCACCCACTGGACAGAGAAAGGCATGGCACCGAACCAGGGACTAATGTGGGGAAGGAGAACTAATGTCTCATTTTTTGAAGGAATTGGAAAGGTTGCTGGGCAGTCCAAAACAGTCCACTATAAGATCATAGTCACAGCATCACTAAAGGTGTAAGTGAAGGTGTGGAGCAAGGACAAGGTGGCCTGAGGCCTGTAGAGGCCTGGGGAGTGCGGCTTACACATCAAAGATATGCTTGCAGGCAAGTTATTAGCTATCTCTGGGAATTACATAACCCTAGGAGGGGCAGTTCCCCATGCCTTTCCCCACCCACTTCTTTCCCCAGCTCATGCTCTCTCGTTTGCTTTCTCTCTCCTAAGCTCCAAGGGCCCTTCTTTTGCTCCTGTAACTTGTTTTTTGAGCCCATACAGCCCATTGGCTCACTCTTCCTACCTATATGACTTTTCTAAATGAACATTTGCTTGTAAAAAAAATACAGAATATAAGAAAACTTAATACTAATACAACTACATTCTTTGGGAAGACTTAATGATACTAGATTTCAGTGCTACCAAGGGTGGATAAAAGCCTGCAGAGCCTCATTCCAACTTCCATTTTCCTGACCATCCCATACACAAGAGGAACAGTCTGCTGAAATTCTTCCCACCTGTCCAGTCTGTTTTCCTTCCCTCTAGCCTTGTCTGTCTTGCTCAAACTCTAGAGTCTATTGAAACAGTTGTTATAGCCACAATGATTGCATTAATCTGTTTCTAAACATGACAACATATGACATCCAAGCACATCTCAATAATCTATTGTAAAATATAAAAGACTCTTGATTATAGATTTATGGGTGTATGATCTCCCAAATTAATGCCAACTGATCATTAATTCCCAGTCACTTAAAACATTCAGTATGTGAAACGACTCTGCTTTTGTCCCCCCTACTTTGATGGTCCTCTGTCTTCACATTTGTTTCCATTTCTCCACCACAATCATATTCTTATTTATTTTCTCTCTGTGCATTCTTGGGATACTTCGGCTCAGGAGAAATACAATATCAGGCTTCACTGTTTTATTAAAATATCAAACAGCAGACTCTCCGGATGGTGAGCCAAAAGTTGCCAAAGGGTGTATTTCTTTTGTCTGCAGTGAGTTATGCCAGCAGGCTCGGCAGAGTGGGAGACTGTGTGTTTTATATTATGAAGTGACTATGTGAGAGCGGGTCCTCACAAGGACCTGCTTGTCCTGCAGCCTTATGTTATCATCAGGGGAAATTTAAGCATTTTCTATTTTCTCCACAGATAAAGTGTATGTTTTCTTTGGCTTGTCTTTTATTGAGTTTGGTTAATCCCTTTCAAACCAGGAAATTCTGACCGAGTATACAGAGACGGTCCTTTGCACAGAATCTTCAGTATCTTGTATTTGCTGACATACAATCCATCCCTCGTGGTAACTGTGCTCACACGAGTTTCGCTGATTTATACTGAACCAAAGTCCATTTGTGCGTCTGGATTTGGTGTTTTATTTCAGCAGCAGTTGGAAGTGAGCTGGCATAGCACTTCGGATGATTTCTTTTGTAAACAGTGATTATATAGATGCTTCCCAGCAGTTACTATCTTTGAAGTTATTTAGTTCTCACATGAATAGAAAAGGAAATGGCTCATATTCCCATTGTACACTTCAGTTTATTTTTATTGTACTTTTTCCATGACCATTTATCCCCTCTATACCCTCTTCCACCTCCACCACCTTGCTCTCACCAGAAATCACTGTTGTCCACGTCCATGAGTTCTTTCTCTTTTTTGCTCAATCCCTCCATGCCCCTAACTTCCCTCCAGCAAAGCTGTGAGCCTGCTCTCTCTCTATCTCTACACTTTAACTCTACAGTATCTTCATGATTATAAATCTACCCCCTAAATTTCAAGCTTTTAAATCTGATTTAAACCTGGCAAAATTACGTTCTCCTTTGATTTCCATTCATTCATATATAAAAGAGTTAATAACGTAGCTAACGCAGAGCATGCTAGGAAATCCACCAAGCAGTCACAGTGATGCCCTGCTCTGGGGGTGGGGAGATCACGAGTAAAGGGTGGTATCAGCCCTCCTTCCTGGGTCACACGTCCACCTGCCCCCAATTCTGACACACAGATCATTCCCTAGTTCTGGAGTTTCAGGTCTTCTCCTTTTACAAAATAACCTTTCCCTGTGGAGTTTAGTCATATACTGATCATTTTCTCAGTATAGTCTCTCTTTCCTAAACAAAGGCACGGAATGATTCAACTCCTGAATTCTAGCAACTTCAATAGACTGAGCTGGGTTTAAAGAAAACTGTAAATGAGTCATCTGTTATTCCACAACCATAAGAATGTTTTCTTTGACAGGGATGTAGAGAAGCCCCGATCCAATCTCTGCATTTTACAGATGAAAAAAACTGAGCTTTTGGGAGTTTGGGGAATCTTAAGATTCCCCCAAAGTGATGAGTGTAGCAAGTGCCAGATTCATATAATATATGTTTAGTCATATAATTCCCAAAGCATGCAATATTGATTTTATTGATTTGCCAGTTTCTTTAAAAAAAAATCTTAAGACTAATAAAGCATGGCTAAATTTTTAAAGTCTCAAAAAACAATAAAAAACCCTACATTATTTCATTTCTTTATCAAAGAATTACTGCTGAGGTGTGTGCCTTTGAGAATGGTTTCTAAAAATTAGTTATTCAGAGGTGATACTGAACATACAGCAAAAGTACATGATAGGCATTGCAAGAATTGGTGTATCTGTCCTGGATTTACCAGCTGCACATGAGCGTGGGTGTCTGGTTCAAAAATAGACAATGCCCTGTGCTGGAAATAAAGAAATAATCCTGGGAGGTGGTTGCCACGCCAATGAAAGTACAATGAATGCCCAGTAAAGCTATAATATTTTTGCTATTATATTTAATAGCAATATAATTGGTTCTTTTAAAAAAGAATAAAGAAGAAAATAAAAGATTTTTTTTTCACACAATGTATTTCTAGTGGAATGACCACCAATAGCCTTAGCTATTGGCAACAGCATCAGAACTGAAATCCTAGACCTGGTGAAATTGCTTGCTTCTCAAGTTAAAATGTTTAGTACATTATAAAATAAACCCTGGCTATAGTTATATACGTATGTAATTTGTAGAGTTGTTACATTGGGTTTAGGGAGTGAAGACATAATAAAATGCTTTATTAGCAGCCTTGAGTAGGAGCTAAATTAGTGTTTACTGATTTACTACAGAGCTTCATACACAGTGGCAATGGATATTTCTGAGTCAACACGGAAACGCACTGTGGCATTTGCTTTGCTGAGCAGGTCTGAATTTGTGGCCGGAACACATACAGTTTTCCTGTTTCTCCATTACTTGCTCCCACCTTGCTCCCACCTAGAAGAATTTTAAAAGAATTGTAAAAGATGACTAGAAGGGACCTAGGGGTTTAATATAACTTTCCACACAATGCAAACCCTCTTCCGAAAATCTTCACCCAGCTGCTTCTTGCATATTTTCGTGGCTTAGTGAGTCAGGCTGTTCCTTACACGGGAGCTCTGGCTGAGTTCAGGTCTGTGTTAACCCTTTCCACCAGTGTTTCTGAATGCATGGTCCCTGGACCTACAGCCTTAGTGTCTCCTGGGAACTTTCAGAAATGCAAATTCTCAGGCCTCCGGATTGAACGAATCAGAAACTCTGAGAATGGGGTGTGGCAGCCCTCCAGGTGATTCTGAGGCAGGCTCAAGTTCAAGACCCATTGCCCTATACCAACCCCCATATAATACATTCAGCAACGACATTATTATGACCCTTTGGGTTGCAAATGTCAGAAATCTAACTATGTATTTAGCTTTAGCATAAAAAGGAACATCCCAGTTCATGAGGCTCAGGAATAATAAGATCAAAGAGATTGATCTGGAACCCTGGGCTCCTGGGACTGGAAGGAAGACAAGGAATGTCTCATGTTCCTTCTCCCCCCCTCAGGAGTGCTCACCCCAGCTCCTCCCTCCGCCCTCAGTCCATAGGTCGCTCATTTCTCTCCATCTCTGCTGGATATTATGCTCTTCTCCTGAAGACAGGTTTCTGCTCCTGGTGGAGAAGATAGCCAGCTCCCCTCCTGTCCCTCCCTAGCCCCTGAATCAAGAAGTCCCGGGAAAGAACACCCAGGGCAGGAAATGTTAAGCGGAGAAAGGTGTTGGGAGATCTTGTTCGGCCAACAAATAAATGACTGTCGTTGACTTCAAAAACCTATAGTCAGTTTTACTTTGGGGGGGGGGGTAGAGTTAAGAAAGACCAGTCACCTTGACCACATCATTCAAGTGAGAATTGAAACCCCCCAAAAAGGAATGGTGTTTAAGTAATTATATCAAAAGTAGTATTTAAGACCATACTATGACACTCATTTACTGAAGACCTTCCTAGAAAAAATTTACTTTGGGTTTTAAGTCAACACATTTCCACTGAACTTTTCCCCCACATGAAAAAAATAGTTTTATAAAAATAGCTTCATAAGCCTGCAGTAAAACAATGGTGAAAGAAATATCATTTTTCCTATTGCAGACAGACAGTTGGAATTTTTTTACATTTATGTCATTCAAAAAATGATTGTTAGACACTTCCAACTTGGCGGGAATGTACTCCCAATGGAGGAAGGGAAAAATCAAGCCAATCTAAAGTCATAAAAAATTTTTAAATGTATTTAAGAAGAAGCACAAAATAGAACATTTTATGGGTTTTTGGAAGAACTTTGACTTAAGGCTTCCTGATTCAAAAAACTGTAATTTAGGGACTTGACTTTAGCAAAATGATCACTTTTTCTCTTGGAAAACCTTCTACCTTATTAACCCAGAAAAAAATATATATAGTCACGAAGCATATGCATTAGGAACACAGATGATCAAAGCATAAGGAATTCCAAAGATTTTCATAGCGTGTTCATTTGATCTTCTCAGTCATAAGCTGGTTCTTCCCACTCTCTCTTCAATGTTTTACAATATCATAACACTTTATGGTTTGTATTTTTAGGGCATATAATAGGCATGTTAAATGTGCTATATAGCTGAATCAACATAAGGACCTTAACTCTGGAATTTCCTGGTTCTTGAATGTCTAAACTCATAACACTGCTGTGTTACAGTCCAGGGGTGTCCAAGCTTTTGGCGCCTCTGGGCCACACTGGAAGAAGAGCTGTCTTGGGCCACACGTTAAGTACCTTGTGACATGTAATCACAAAAAAAGATCTCATAATGTTTTAAGTAAATTTACGATTTTGTGTTGGGCCCCATTCACGGCCCTCGTGGGCCGCCTGTGGCCCCCGGGGCCACAGGTTGGACTCCCCTGTCAGTTACACCATTTATGGACACTTGTATAAAGACAAGTACCATGGTCATTACCAAGGCTTTTAGGATGCAGTTTCTCAGTTGCCATGGACCTGACCACCAAACATTTTCCCACTAGGTTTTGTTCTGCTATATTGCCAGCATTCAGCCTATTGGGAACATTAAAAAGAAAAAAAAAGACAAGTGCCATGCTAAGTTTTGTCTTTTCAACCTGCCACCAACTAGGCCATCGTGCCTCTCCAGCGCAGCCCAGGATAAGGGTTCATGTCGGCCAAAGCCCAGTCGAGCTGACGTGGCTCTAAGTGGATTCCGAGACTGAGGCTCTCACTGCTATTTGAAGGAGATCCTGTATGAAGTACTGCTGTTCCATTCAAACCATGATTGCCTCTGCCCACATGTATCTTGCTAACAAGGAAGCAGGACAGGAGCCTGTTGCAAAAGCACAGGAACACTGGCGGCCCTTGCGTGAAGGTCAGTTCCGGATGAAACATGAGCTCTCTATTTTTCCATGACCTTTCACAACAAGGAGTAAACCTGAAGCTTTCTAAAACAGACATTAAACTTGGTTTACCCTTACTACAGTTCCACTGCGGTAGATAATCGGTGAAAATAAAATCAGAAGAGCCTCGTCACTGAAACCCCAGATAAGCCTCCCAGTACCATTTTGCCAGGAGTGGCAATGGCAAATTTCAGATCTCCGTGTGATGTCCCCAAAGCCATCTGGTCCTACTCTCACATGTTCTGGTTCACTGGAACTCAAACTCCCAACAACATCCTCGAACCGGGTCTTGTTTTAGCAGGAACATTCTCAAGCCTCTGGCTGGGGCCAGCATCCTGCTTTAGGAGGGCTTTTCTGCATGCTCCCACGCATGCTGGTTCTGTGTGTCGGCTTTCTTCTCTAGTCTGAAGTTCTGAGCAGTGAGGAGTAGTATTCACGATGACTATTTTAATGATGAGTATGATAACAGTGATGAAGATAACTTCCCAGTCATTTAAGGAGTGTTTACCGTGAGCCAGCCACCCTATTAGGTACGGTCTGTTTTGTTCCAGTGTCTATGTACGATGCGATGCGAGTTAGTTCATACACAGATGGTAACTAGGGGGAGAGCAATACAATCAAGATCGCTTTGATTCCTGTGATTTTCCCCAGCCTGTCAGTATTTTGCAGCTCAATGCACACTTAATATTTTACCGTTCGATGCACACCATTTAATAAGCTTTAGAAAACCACAGGAAGTCACGAAGTAATCCAGTGCTTAACATGGTGCCCATTCATCCCCTTTCTCCTCCTTGGAAGTGCTCACTGGGACATTTTCCTGGATCTTGGTGCATTTTGCCCTCATCTCCATCACTGGGCAGCATTCGCCATTACCGGCTCTCTCTTCCATCAAGCAGTCATCACCTTTTCTTAAAGGTAAGTCTTGCCCTGGCTGGTGTAGCTCAGTGGATTGAGTGTGGACCTGTGAACTAGACAATCGCAGTTCAATTCCCAGTCAGGGCACATGCCTGGGTTGCAGGCCAGTTCCCAGCAGGGGCCAGTTCCCAGCAGGGGATGCATGAGAAGCAACCATACATTGATGTTTCTCTTCCTCTCTCCTTCTCTTCCCCTCTAAAGACAAATAAATAAAACAAAAAATAAATAAAGGCAAGTCTTATATCTACTTAATATTTCCTTTTAGAGGAGAAGTTTAACTGTGATATTATTTTATTAGGATGGGTGTTGTTACTGTCATTGGTGGGGTTTGGGGTACAAAATTGCACAAATTTTGAGCAACCTACCCGACCCCTGTCTCTCCACAAACCCTTACTCTGGATAAGCAAGTTTGTGGAGTGAGTTGTTTCTGTGCATGTTACAGAAATGCCTGGGTTTTTTGTTTTTTTTAAATATATTTTATTGATTATGCCATTATAGTTGTCCCATTTCCCCCCTTCACTCCCCTCCACCCTGCACACCCCTCCCCCACCATTCCCCCCCTTTCGTTCATGTCCGTGTGTCACAAGTTCTTTAGATTCTGTATTTCCCATTTAGATTCTGTATTTCCCATAGTATTCCTGCCCCCCACCCCCGTCTATTTTCTACCTACCGTCTATGCTACTTATTCTCTGTACCTTGTCCTCCTCCCTCTCCCCTGTTGCTAACCCTCCAGGTGATCTCCATTTCTATGTTTCCGCCCCTGATCTAGCTATCCTCTTAGTTTGCTTTTGTTCTAGGTGTGGTTGTTAATAACTGTGAGCTTGCTGTCCTTTCACTGTTCATATTTTTTATCTTCTTTTTCTTAGATAAGTCCCTTTAACATTTCATATACTAGAAATGCCTGTTTTTTGCCCATTCAGTCTTGTGTAGCCTGGCCACTATTTCCTGGCATAGGTATTATTCCCGTTAGCTGTTGAAAGAAAACCAAGGCTCAAACAATGTAAGTGACTCGCCCCAAATCTCACAGTTCCTGAGAAGGCAGGAGGACTTTGAGTCATCACGTACACCCCTTTAGGAGCTGGCCTCATAAACCGATTCAGCTACTCTTTCTAGGCTTAAAGAGGACCAGAGTTGAGGGCACAGGCCGGAAGCCCCAGACTCGCCTGCTGTGTTGCCACTGTGATATCGGGGCCACGGTGCCCCGCCATTCTCCAAGACTGAGAGTCCTTCGTTTTCTTGTGGAAGATATCCCAGAACATTTTTTTTATTGTTCCAGAAAAAGGCTCCATAAAAATAAATTAAATATGTGGGTCAGCTGTAGCAAGCTACTGATAATGTCACAGCAGGGAGGTTGTGGAGCTCCGCAGGGGAAGTGAGCCCGACCCGGCCCTGGCTTCACACAGTGAGTGATGCAGCGCACCCCAGAAGAAGAAAATAGGGTGCTGAGGACTAAAAAATAATCCCGGAAGAGATTTTCTGTCACTCACGGCGGTCCTTTTAGAAATTGAATGTGACTGGAGGAAAGCACTAGTGTTCTCGCAGAAGAAGATGATGCATTTTTCAAAGAAATTGCCATGTGCAGCTTGATCCTATTTTTATGAAAATGGAATACATGCTCACCAAACCTCTGGACAGTCAACATCAAAACATTAATGGTATTTGCCCTGGCTGGTGTAGCTCAGTGGATTGAGCGCGGGCCTGCGAACCAGAGGATCGAGGTTCAATTCCCAGTCAGGGTACATGCCTGGGTTGCAGGCTGGTTCCCTGCAGGCCAACTCCCAGCAGGGGACGCACAAAAGGCAACCATACATTGATGTTTCTCTCCCTCTCCTTCCCCTCTAAAGATAAATAAAATCTTAAAAAAAAATTCAAAAAAAAAACATTAATGGTATTAATCTGAGTGGTAGAATTATGGGTGTGATTTTTTTGTACTAATTTATATTTTACAAAATGTCTGAAATGAACAAACATAATTTTTCTTTTTTAAAAAAGTGATAAAAGTTGCTTTTATCACTTAAAACTGCAACAACCGTTTTTAGGAGAATTCTGTGACCGTATTTCCTAAACACAAGGCACTGATAACTTTTTTTTTCCATGAGATCAGTCTTTGGTGTCCCTCAGCATTTGTTTTCCTCCCTATAGACTCAGGAGTCTGTCCTTCCAAACTGACCCGTGTTCGTTTATTCCCCCTGTTCTTTCACTGCATCTTGTCCAGACTCTGCCATGCCCTCTTTCCCACCCGTGCCTTTCCTCTCACCCACACTCACTGGCTCTTGGTCCACCTGCTCGCTCACCTTTGGGCTGCCAATTCGCTTCCCCTCCCTCCCCTCCTTCAAGTGTCACCGCTTCCCTGGGGTCCCCCGCCCGCCCTGTGCTGGCTCTCACGTTCTCCTCCATCCCATCACGCCCGTGTTCACACCTGATTACACTCCCATTATTGTTTGGTGCGTCTTTTTTTTTTTTTTTTTTTGCTTGTTCCTCCCAACCTCAGGAGTGGCTCCTTGTCTACTTCGAAGGAACCCATGAAATTCGGGTTTCTTGACGGTGCCAACAAGACAACAGATTCCTCCTAGAGAACGAGGCACAAAACCACACCAAGGAGTCTCTGCTGCTAAGAGCTTTCTGTTGCCTCTCATTCCTGGTCCCTAGTTGCAGCAGTGATGTGGGCCTCCCTAAAAATCAGGAGACCCCTCGGGGAACATGCGAAAGGGTATTACGGACCACTCTCTCACATCCTGGGGACCTGACCTCTGTGGAAGATTGCTGTAAATCATCGGAGCTTGCAATTAAGTCTACTTTCATCTGCGAATCCGTGGGGTGTCTGCCTCCCATCCCTTCACACCAGCACATCCAAAGCTCACATCCATTGCAGCTCCCCGAATCAAAATGAGCACGATGTCATTCATTCAACAGACCAGCCTGATGTTCTGCTTTCCCAGAGGGTCGAAATGGTCAAGGTCCCTGGTGTCCCAGAAAGAGAAAGAGTTAGCACAGCCTTGTGGCCATGCAGTGACTCTGTGTACCCCACTGCCCTGTAAAAGCAAACAGGTCTGATATTTCCTTTACTGGAGGCAATAGAAAGATCATATTCACCACACCAACAGCTGCACTCCAAGTACCCGGGACAATGCGGACATATTCCAGTAAAGCTGCGGCACCTGGCACAACAGCCGCACCCAGGTGGCCCCAGCCACCACCTGCCCCGATCCTTCCGGGTTTCACAAGGACCATACAGGTGAGTTGATGGGAACGGGAAGGAGGTTGCTACCCTGCAACCCATCCGCCTATCTCCACAGTTCTGGAGAGACACTCTTGCTTTTGATTTTCCGTCTTGGCCAAAGGAGGGAAGTTTTCAGGACCTCCACTGGGCCCTTTCTGCCGTAAGATGTCTTACTCCATGGATCAGGTACCCTATGTAAGGACACGATATCTTTCTGCTTGCAGTTAAGTATGTTCATCCCCATCACGCACCTGGGGACTGAGACAATAACCACAGATGGGTCTGCAGACCCACCAGATCCAAAGACGGACTTTGACAGGAATCCAATTACCGCCTGAGGACCACAAGTTTGTACTATAACTGTGGGGCAGTGGGGGTGTTCTGAGTCCCCTATACCCAGCATCCCTCAAAAGCCCCGGGCCATTCCCCTCTTCCCTCTGTCTACTTATTCCGGTGCCCGACCACGGGTCCCTTTAGGAAAAGGAGTGGGGGAAGTAGTAACCGCGCTCTCCTATAGGGGCACCGTGGAGTTCTTCCTCAAATGGACCTGGTTTATCCGTCAGTCAGGGTCCTGGGGGGCGGGAACTGGCTCAGATGTGGAAACGGGGAGGGGCCACGATTCTCCACTTCTGCAGTTGACGTCAGCCTTGTGCTCACCGCGCTCTCGAGTTTGGCTGGTTATGTAAGTAAAGTAGCATCTGCGTTATTAGCTACCTCGCCTCCCTAGCATTGCTACGGTCTATGCATTTGCCATCATCACAAAACTTTGGAAAGAAGGCGTCCAAGGTGAGCCTCTCACCTCGCTGCTCATTTCGGATGCATCCTCCTTGCTGTTGCCTGTGTGGTGCTGAAACCTGGGCTCTGCTTGTCCAGAACTCTCTCAGCCCCCTCCCCACTGAGACTAGAGCGCCCAGCGCCATGGCACCATCTCCCAGGTTACCGCGGCTCCAGGGGGACAACCGCCATTGCGCTTCTCAATGACGCTGGTGGCCCACCCCTTCGCACAAGCTATTGCTTCAGTGGAGGGACTGTCCGTTGGACTTCAAGGTCAGGAATGGGCTCTCTGTATCACATAATAAATCCATTCCTATATCATCATCTCCTTCAGCCTATTAACCTCCTCCCCAGTGTCTGCGAGTGGTTCCGGCATCTCTGCCTCATTCACTGCAGGTCATCACCATGGTCAGTGTCTGTGGAGCAAGCCCAGCCCAACCCGAGGGCTGATCTGGATGTCCCAGCCAGGGCACGAAACTCTCACGTATAGAAGGCTCTCATATCAATGAATTCTCACCCAGGCAGCCTTGGATCCTGCCCTCCCCAGCCCAACTCCCTCGAGATGTACCCCTAGCTGAGCCTTCCCATTTCCTGCCGGTACACACCAGCCCGGTCTCGAGGCAATGAAGGGAAGCAGGAGCAAATCTGGGAAAGGTTACTCATCTCTGAGGCAACGGCCTCAGGTGAAACCTTGGAAGGCTCTCCAGGAGAGAAGAGGCTTCCTTCCTCCAGCTTGGGATAGTGAGTTCCTTCTGCCACCCGGGTAATGCGGGGAGTCTGGGGGCTCAAGATCCCCCGGCTCCTCTGCCCCCATGTCTCCTCTCCATGTCCCAGGGGCCCCCTCATTCCTAGCAGGGCTCTAACTTTGGCACAAGTGACTGGTCAAGGCTGTGCATTCACTAGCTCCTATGTCTCTACAGCCTTATGACTAAATCCTCGCCTTGGGAACCAGGAGACACAGCCTTTAAAATGCCACCACAGAGCTTTCTGACCTGCACAGCACGTCTTCTGTGGATATTTGATTCATCTGAGTCTCTTACTTTCTTTTCCATGACTTATGCTGTTAACAAGACCCAGCCAACTCCACGTCCATATGAGGCACGCTGTTCCTGCACCATCCAGCCGCCATTACTGTGGCATAAGACAATGTCCCGGGGTTTACCTGCATCTCAGCCCACCCCATCACTAGTAAATTCTTCAGGATTAGAATGCGGCTGTGAGCCAGCGGTTTCTATCACCTCACTTACCACCAGGCAGGGGTCCCTGACTGGTGAAAGATCAAGACTCCACAGTTTTGCTCTCTGGGGTACTTCTGGTTCAAGATGTCCTGGCCTGGGCTTCCATAACAAGTCAAACCTAAGATAAGGATTTGCACACAGGTAATTTATTCGGGGAAGTGATTGCCCAAGGAGCAGGACTGAGGCCAGGAAGAGTAAACTGGGAAGGAGGAAAACCAGACAAAGGTGTGTTGCTAAGCTGGCCGCTGGGCTCCACCCTGCTGGGAACTCTCTAAGGGGCCACATGAAGTGTGTCCCAGAGTTGTCTACCCGGGTGTCTTCCCTGGGTCAAGGGCCCAGGAAACGAACCTTGCTGCCAGGTGTGCACAGCCGTGCTTCGGAATGGCTGGGTGGCTTCCTACAGGGCAGAAAGCGAGAGAAATGCAATATAGCACAGGCAGGGTGTTGTCTGCTTACCCCTATGCATGGCTAGGGAAGTGCTGACTGTCAGGGTGCCAGACAGCCACGCCCAGAACACCATCACCATCACATCAACGGCTAGAACAAAAAGGAGGGCCCAAAGAATGTCACACACGCTACGAGAGGCCTCTGCTACGCCTCTGCTCCCAGAACATGGCCTCGTACTACGCTCTTTGCCCAAACTGTCCGTTTCATTGATCGACGCTCTGATTCCCCTCTGGAAACGATCTCAACAGAGAGTCTCCCCCCATCTGTAAAGCTTAACCCACAGCAGGCTCGCTGTCCGACAGCACCATTCATCCAGCCCCTCTGCGTCCGTGCCCCTCTGAGTAACCACATGATGACTCTTTTCTCAGGTTGTTTCTCATATTACTGAACTTACTTCCCCTGGTCACATATTATAATAAATCTGTGACCAAGGTAGAGACAGCAAAAATAGATGACGCTTTCAGGGAGTATTGCTATAACGTGGGAATAAGTCAAAAACCCAGGGGAGAAGTAATGACCTTGGAGATGAGAAAAACAATGTCACGAGCAGGGGAGACGGCATGAGAACTGGAACAGTAGGTGGAGAGGCTGGCTTGAGGCAGGAACGCTGACAGTTCACCCAGAATCACCAAAGGGGAGTGAAAGAGGGTATGGGTAGAAATGCAGGAAGATGACCAGGGGCTGTATGGTAGGGAGAGAGTGGTAGGAGAAGCATGCGAGGGTCCCCCATGAAACCAGAAGCAAAGTGGGAGCCACGGAGGAGCGCATGTTGGGGAGAGAGGGAAAGGAGAGGTGCAGGAGTAGACTCTGGACACGGAGCAGAAGGCTCAGCAGCTCTGGGGCTGTTGAGGTCAGTGGGTGTGAGTTTAAAGGGGATCGGCAGCACAGTTGTGTGTTTCTCTTCAGTCACATTCAGCTGTCCAAGTGCAAGCAATGAGTAGGCAGAAAACTGGATGTAAACAGGGCTAGAATTTTGGCAAGCAGGTATGTCAAAGTGAGCGAGAGGCCAGGGAGCCCAGAGTGTGGGCAGGGGTGTGTTTATAATGATGGTCCAAGAAGTCCAAATTGAGTTAGGAGGCAAACAAGGTCATCGGGGGCTGAAGGACAGTGAACAGGTGGGACCCCACCTGGTGGGATCAGTGGATTGGAGGGTCCAGTGGTGTAGAAGGATTACTGGAATTCGGGTCCTAGAGAGAGAGCTGGAAAAATAGGAAGTGGAGGTCAGAGTGAGATAAGTTATAAGGGGCTTGCAATTATTAGTACTATTGAGCCTAAGCAACAGCCAGGGGAGGGGGAGACTGAAGCAGGACACAGATCACCAAAAGAAAGAACATCCAGGGACTGAACGTCCTGCGAGCCGGCTGAGTGCTCTCCACGTGTGTCCCATCACCGGGAATTCCACGTTGCAGACAGTGACAGTGACCCAGTGCGGTCCCTTCCCCTCGCCACGGTAGGCAATCACCGCACACTCAGTGGCTTAACACAACACAGGCGGGTTACCTTGCAGTTACAGAGGTCGGACACCTTGAACCAGCCTCGCCGGGCTATACTCAAGGTGTCAGCAGGGCCAGTTCTTTCTACAGCCTCCAGGGCAGGACCCGTCCGTCCCCTTGGCTTTTCCGCCTTCAGCAGGCGGCCCGCATCCCTCGGCTGTGGTCCCCGCTCACATTGCATCCCTCTAACCTCTGCTTCTCGCACATCTCCTTCTGATTCTGACCTTCCTGCCGCCTCTCGGAAGGATCCCATGGATGTTCTCCCCATCTCAAGATCTTTAACTTACTCCTATCTGCAAAGTCCTTTTGGCACTTACGCCATCCACATGTCCTGGACAGGAGGACGTGAACATCTTCGGGAGGTGAGTGGCGGCCTTATCAGCGTCCCATACCAGCAATACACATGTTCCCTCTATGAAGACTCTCCTGATTCTGGCCTTTCCACCCCAGCCCAGGCTGCATTGATAAATAGTCCTTTCCGGTCACCACTGTATCTTCTAAGAACATTCCTGTATTAGAGGATATGCCTCCTTCACTTGAGTAATTACTTCGTTAGGTTCTGGGTTAATTGTCGTTAATACAAATAGGACACTGTGTCATAAACAGTTCTCACCCCAGTTGCCAAGGCTTGCTGACCAGTCTGCCCCCCAGGTGGACTGTGGATCCTACCAGGACGGGAACTACTCATAGTCATCTCTGTGTCCTTGGAGCCTGCCAGGGCGCCTGACATGTGATATGTGCCCAGGGGACCTTGTAAAATTAGTAAATGAACTCTGGGTGCATTTGGTAACAGAAGCACCTTCTCTAAGGGATCGCACACACACAAAGAAACTATTTTCATGACCCTAATCCAGCTTCCTGACAACACTGAATCAATATGCCCTTAATGCACCCACGTATCACGTTACTAATCTGCACGCCAATCCCTCAGGTGCCTGGAAGCAACTGCTGGTCTTCTGGATATTATGTACTTTTAAATATCCACCAGCTAAGATCTTAATTTAGGCTGCGCTTGGACATCAAAGTTTGCAATGGTTCTGCCAAGGCCATGGACTTTTTAGAAATGACTGAGAGAGTTTAGATCGGGTCACATCTCCAAGGACACTACCTGAATTAAACAGGAACCTATTAACCACGCCTTGTTCAATCACAGGTAGAGACAGATAAAAACACACCAGCAGTCACACCCAAAAATGGATCCCTCAAAAGCAGCCTGGCAAAGAAATAAACAATATCATATACAAAGATCAACCACAGACACATTAAATTTCAATTTTTTAAAAATAATTATTACCGCAAAGAATCAGAGGATAAGAGACTCTGTCACCTACAGTCACAGATCATGGTGAGATTAGATTCTGGGACGCTGAGTTCACTGTAAACCTCTTCTCAATAGAGTTATCAACGCAGACATCTTGTCTGAACCAGACAAGTCGCTGTCTTCAGCTGTGCAGTCCTACAACTGTGGGCACTCCTTTGTGGATTATAGAGACCTAACAGCTGGTCAGCTACCCAATCGGAAAATCCCCATAAAAGTTCCGCCATCAGAATTATTTAGACTCTCTCTTGGTTTATGAATCCTAGTCCTTGCCAAATTATTATCCCTAATTAATAGGAGGAATATGTCCCCTGAGAACGCAGACAAGGGTTTGTCTATCCCATTTTCAGAAAACACTCCCGGTGGGGAAGGGGGTATGTGGGGACTAAATGGTAATGGAAAAAGAATTAATAAAGGTTATATATGCATATTTTAGAAAGCCATAAATTTAAAAAAGCAAAAAAACCCTCACTCATACAAAAAAGTAAAGAAAGAAAATACTCCCCATGTTACAAACTATCACACTGGCGATTTCTCCAGGACTCCAGGCCTGTTTCTCTTCAACAAGTAATAGGGTCACAGTTTCTAAGTTTAGATTTTTATGTAAAGAACAAACAAGCTTCAGGCATGGGAGGGGCACTGAATCCAGTTTTTTGTTTTTTTTTTTAATTTTAGCTCAACCAGAAAACAATGCAAAGCAACATAAGGCCACGAGCAGCACTTGTCAATCATTCCCAGCCTTTGGCTCCCCAGACAAAAGACATCCGAAGAGCAGAGTGTGTCGCCCCAACACAGACACAACGCACTCGTGCTTCTGCCTGCCGCTGCACCACTAGGACCAGACAGGGGCTGGTTACCCACCTGGAGAGACACGCACACATGGGTAGACGGACACGAGCCAGTGTGTCCGCTGGAGTATTGTAGGTACCAGCTCAAGCGAAAGGGGTCCCTGGAGGGACACGAGGGGGCTCCTGGGGCGTGTGGCAGTTATTAGGGATTTAATAAAGTCTAAGTTTTGTTCTGGGGGCTGATTTATACAAGTGTGGTCACTTTTTGGAAATATGTCGAACTGTGATGATTTATTTGTTCACATTTCTAAATGTATGCCATGGTTCAGTAGAAAGTTGTTGGGTTTTTAGTTGTTTTTTTTTTTTTAAGATAAAGAGGCCTGGCCAGGTAGCTCACTTGGTTAGAGCATCCTCCTGAGCATGCCCAGGTTGTGGGTTCAATTCCTGGTCAAGGCACATACAGGAATCAACCAATGAATGCATAAATCAGTGGAGCAACAAATCAACCTCTCTCCCTTTCTCTCAAAGCAATCAATAAAAATAATTTAGGGCACGATCAAAAGACCTTTTCCCAGCTATCAGAGTTGACAGCGCTTTCCACAGGGCTAGTAGCACTGACTTCCCCCAGGAGCATTCCAGAAACGTGCTCTCAGGCCCGACCCTAAACCTCCTAAGCCAGAATCTGGATTTTAGCAAGATTCCCCGGGTGACCTGAATGCACACTGACGTTCGGGAATCCCTGACGCACAGCACAATAGGAAAGCGTCATAGATGGTGTGGTGGAGGGAAGCCCGAAGGGGCGGCCCTCACCCAGCCCAGCTCAGCTGCCCCACTGACTTCAAACAGCGATTCTGGGAGGACCCAAGTGTCAGGAGTATTGGCTGAGAACCTTGGCTTTGCGACCTACCTTATTTACATATAGTTCGGCGTTCTAGAGAAGAGCCGTAATGGGCTAGAATCACTAGAAAAGAAGCCTGAGTTTCAGGCCAAGGACGTGCTGCTGTGATTCTGCAGTTGTTTGAAAAGATAAATGGTCCCCACAGCGAGGGACGGAGAAAAGTCGGGCGAGCAGGAGGAGGACCAGAGAGAGGAGTGCTTCACAAATAATTAGCGGCTAATTTTAGCCCGTCAGCTTACCTAGTTTTTCACCGTTCAGTAACAGTGAGTTCCGAAGTTGTAAGATTTGGCCCTGCCAAGGAGACCCCAAAGTAACTCTGCCGGTCCCACGGAGCTACCCCAGGTCCCACGGAGCCACCGCACAATAAATTGTTCTAATGATCCGACTACATCATTAACCCGTCCCCTCTGTGGTCCACTGTGACGTGGAAGCATGTTCTCCTGCATTCGTGATGCCTAAAGATTTCAACATGCATTTGCCTCTGCTGAGACTGAAAGCCAATTTTGTTAATAACAGGCAAGATTTCTGATTTTTCAAAGTCCCATGGCCTTCTATTCCTAATATTCAAGTTGAGAGCATCCCCTCCTGGAAAGTGGAGGCCCTCTTCACCTTTAGTGGACACTGCAATACCTTCATCTGGATCACTGATAAAGAACTAACCCCTGAGGGTGTCCTGGCGTTGCCATGGAACCGCTGATATTCACTGTTTAGGAATTTTTAATGGGCTAACAGAGGGACCAGAACCTGAGCTTCTGGCTTAGAATGCCTCGTGACACAGAATCAACGGCTTTACTCACAGTCACACCGGCAGCCGCCCCCTACCCCACCCTCCACACACACCCCCCACCCCCACCCCCCACCACCCAGCGCCAAATATCCTGCCCCTCAAGCACAGAAGGAAATAACATTGGTCTGGCATGACCCTCTTTCTCCAGCCCCTGCCTTGGCATTAAAAATGTAAGGAAATAAGACCGGTTTCTCTGCGTCAGAGCCCAGGCACTCCACAGCAAACCCAGTGTGGTTTCTGAGCAGTGAGTGGAACAGAGAACAGGCTGGATGACCAAGGCCCAGAAACACTCACAGGAGCAGCTGGCTATTTATTAGTAAAAGTGGCAGGAATGATTCAAGGTCTGAGGTCACCAGGGTCGAAGAACAAGCGATTGGGAGGACAGGCAGCCGCCCAGGATAAAACGTGACCCCCTTCCACAAGCCCACTCAGCACAGGGAAGAGCCCAGTTGGTTATCTAAAATGAAAATGCAGACAATCTTCAAGCCGCAACAACTAGATACTTTGTAACAAGAAAACATACGCTGGGTCTGTGTCACATTATACTTTCCCTGTGCACAGGCAGGCCCCTTAGAGGCTCCATGGTTCTTCTGGTCTGCTTTAACTTGTCCTAATAATTTACTTTCTGGATAAAATGGCCGCCATTTTCACAGGACTCCCTGCAGGATTGTGTTCACTCGGTGGAGGTCCTCTTCGAGAAGCAGACCTCATTCTTCCTTCTCTGGTTTGGCCTTGACCGTAACACACACAGAGTTTGTTCAGGGTCAAATATTTGCTCTTTGCACGTTGAGGTTCTTTCCAGTGTCAGAGTCATTGTTTCAAGGGTAAGCAGCTAGATGTCAGAGATGCTGTGTGTGTGTAGGTTCTTCTCTTAATGCAAGTATTCCTCATCCTGCGGCAAAAGGAAAAAAGTCTGCCCAACTGCAGCATTACAAAGTAAACAAAGCAGGGAATTAAATCCCTAATAACTGCCTGAGGGCTCTCGATGTCAGGATGAGAAATTCCTTTTTCATTAGGCTCAGTGGATTGAAATTGCTGTGTTCAGGGTGGCAGGTGACGGCAGGCACTCGCTGTCTAGAAGGGGTGCAGAGGGGCAGTGCCTCTGCATGACCTGGTGGCAGCTGTGACAGTCCCCACAGGCACCAGCACAAGTGCATCTGGACTAGTTCCAGAGGCCCCAACCCCTAATCACTTACTTCTTTCCCAATGACCCAACAAACGCCTGGGAACCAAGAGTCTCTACTGGAGAAGGCTCCCCAACTCCCAGACCCCCTTCCCTCCCCGTTAACCCCCGGACTGCTTCCCGAGGGCCCCGCCCCACTCTCTCAACCCCAGGTCTCAACCCCACTGGGTCCAAGGCCCAATGTTCTGCCTGAACAGCCCCTACCACCACCCCGTTTGACTCTGTGCCCTTGACCTTCTCCAGAACTCATCTCCCCAAAGGAGGATTCGTGACACGGAATCCAAAACCTCACTTCATAACCAGCTTAGCTGGTATATCTTCTTCAAATTGAGCACCACATGCCCTATGGGATCTAAATCCCTTTTACCACCCACAGCTAATCATCGGTTGCCGCTAGAGAGGGTTTAGCAGCACAACAGAAGTACCAAAGTCCACTGTGCTTGGTGGTGTTTGTATCCTGGCATGATTCACTCACTCGTTCATTCATTCATTCACATATGCACATATGTATTCACGCATGTTAAAAAGCATTTGTTAAACGTCTGCCGCATGCCAAGCAAGGAGGAGGCACGTATAATACTGCTCACACTCTAGCGGTGGGGTCGAATGACTAGAGATAATTAGGGCTGGGAACGGGCAGTAACAGTGAAATGCAAAGGGCATGTTGGGAGCTTTGAGAAGCACCTTACCCAGCTTGGAGGGGTGAGAGAAGGTTTTGGACAAGGCTAGGGTAAGACCCAACTTACTGCTCGCTGTGAGGCACAGCTAGAACCAAGGCAGCAAGTGAAAGCAAATTGCATTTCAGAAAATCAAATTATAGACCCATAAAGGTTCAGCCAACATATGGAAAAAATTTATAACATGTCCTCAGCCAAATACAGCCAGTCTTCAGTAGGCAGCTTCTTGCCGTGAACACAATTAGATGGTCTGAAGATGTTGGTTTGTGGCGGTTGTTACCTCCTTGGGGGCTGTTTTGAGGACTCCAGGTCCACTTGAGCTGCCCCTGGCTGATTAGCGGTTTTCATAGCAGATCTGCAGAGGAGACAACAGGCAGGAGACTCTGCTGTTGTAAAAGACGACCCCTGAGGTCAGAAAAGCACGGAACCCAGACACAGGGAAGGTTTGCGTTTGACTCTACTGGCAGAATTGCGTCCAGAATCCTTCATAACTAAACAGCCTTTAAATGAAACATCAGCCAGCCATATGTACACAAGTCCAGGCTGATCTACTTAGGCCCACTGCCTCCTTCCTACCAATAGAAAAGGGAGAAAACAGCTTCGAGTCAAAAATGAGATCAACTCATCTGACCCACAAAAAAAAAATCCAATTAATTTACAATAAGACAATTATGGCAATTCCCATGGAATCAGCTGGCTTGGGCTTTTAACTAATTCTGGGTAAAGCTTGGAGGCCAAGTTGATTTTCAACAGTGACATAAACATTTACACACTTATTTGGAGTTTCAGTTCTTTCCAATTCATAAGAAAGGTCCCTAATATTTTCTTAGTGAAAAGTTCTTCTTACATTTCCCCAATTTTTGTCATTCCTAAGCCCCCCCAAAGGCAGGGAAGTATCTTATGTTTTTGTATCCCTGGTGTGTAACACCTAGGAAAAGAGGAGAAATTTAATAAGTGCTTAGGAATACATTTAAATTCCAATCCAAATTTGGAGACAGCGTGAATGGATGGGGAGGAAATAATCCGATCTCTATTGGCAAAGCAGAGTGAGTCCTGTACTCCTGGCCTGGCTCCAACCCTCTTACCCCAGAACATAAGCACAAGACCTAATCCCTGCTCGGAGGGTGGATATCTCAAATTATTTTCATTTCCTGGGCAGGGTCTCTATTTATGTTTCTCCTGCTCTCGTGCTTCTCTGTTTGTCTGCCCTTTGACGAGCTTGTCCACCCTGATGGAAAGCTTGGACCGAGTGGAAAGGACGCCTGTTTTAATGGCTTCACGGCCCTCAAGTGGGTCCTTAAAGACTCTATGCTGAGTGGAGCCTTTGGGGGACCCTAATGAGGGACAGCATACTCAATGAACTGAAATACCAGCAGAATGGCCCCTCTCTTTGGAAGGAGAACACGAATGGCATCACTGTGTTTCCGAAGCATGGCGCCACCCGTTAGAACACACTCCTCTCTACTTGGGACGTCTCTCCCTGCTGCAGTGCCCACTTCCCCAAAGGGGGCGCGGCTGAGATTGGCCGAGGAAGTGGAGGGAGAAATGGAGAAGCCACTGTTTTGTCACTAGACTGAGGTGCCCTACATGCAGATACATGGCCAGCATATACATGACACCCTCACCTATATTTCTAGCCCCCACCTCCAACAGACCTCTCAGCAGGGATACTCGGGTGGGGCTTAAGGGGACCCTCCAGGTCACTCAGGCTTCTGCATTGATGTATATAAGATGGAATCACAGAGCTGGGAGGAACTTCAGAGAGCAATGGCTGAACATACAGCTTCCTGAGCTCTTCCCCCACAGACTCTGACCCAGTGGGTCTGGGTTGGGGCCTGGAATTTACATATTTAATAAGAACCCGGGGAGATGCTTGTCATCAGGAGAGTTCCAGAAACACTGCTTCTCATCCCACCACTGGATTTGATACATAATGACATTGAGGCTAGAACGTTACAATGACTTGCCCAAGGTCACCCAGCAAATTTGTGTCTAAGTCTAAGCTGAGCCACAAAAAGCCACTTCTTTCTGCTGCATCCCCGAATGATGCTGTCTTCCTCCTGTAATTAATTAGTCTCCGGGAAATGAAGCTTTTGCACGAGCACGCTGGTCACGTTGACCTGAGGAAGCACAGGGAGCGGCGTTGCCACACGTCATCTGGTGCAGTTTGGCCCATATGGGTGGCCGCATAAGACCAAATGCCTCCGTGGGCTGCAGCTGCTCTTCCGGGCCGTGCACAATTAAAGGTAATAAAAGCCAGTCCCCCACGTACGGAGGGACTTGCGGGAAGCAGAGGACAGCAGGAAAAGGGGTAGAGAAGCCACCAGACGCATGTTAACACCAAAAAGGGTACTTCAACCTATTTCAATGTCCCTGGTATACTTCCTACGTTCCATGAACATTCTTTTAAGTGGGAGAGGTTCTATCAACTTTCAAAGGCATTTTTTTCTACAGCATTCTTGAACACTTTTTTAAAAAAAGATGGCTGCTTATTTACCATTGAAGATTCTTAGAGCGAATATTTCAAAATGTGGCTTTAAAAAGACCAACACTGGGCAAGGTTACGGAGACACCACGCGCGCTCTGATCTCTCTGCTCTGCTTCACCCTCTTCGCGCCCCCGGGGGCAGGGGCCAGCCTGTGCCCTCCTGCCCCCAGCCCCATCCTGATCCATTCAGTGCGCATGTTTACACGTGTTTTTAACTCCCAGACTCTTACTTTCTTCCTCCTTTCTCTCCTCAGGGATGGCTCCCAACCCTGCGTGATCACCCTTCCCTCCTGTCTCAGGTGGTTCCTCCTTTGTCTTTCACCGGCTCTTCTTGCCTGCACTTGACATTACACAGGTTTGCAACAGTAAGTTTATAGTTGTTTGTATGGGAAAAGACGTACAGGTTATGGTTATTACAATAGCGTTGCTAACTCAACAAATGTCACAGTGCACCTGTAAACCTGCTTTTGCCCACCCCTGTATTTTCCCTGGATGATTCAGCTACTTCGAGACTTCCGTTTCCACAGGATTAAGACACCCAAATCTGTCCGAGGCCCAGATAGCTCTCTCGAAGTTCAGACACACTTTTCCAACCACCTGGACATCCTGCTGGCACCTGAAGCGTGGTGTGTTCAAAATCGAGTATCTTGTATCCCCTGGCCAAACTTTCTCTCCCTCCTACAGACTCCACTGTCGCAGAGAATTGCCTCTCCAGTCACTCTGCGTCCAGGGTTCAGACTCCAGGGTCGTCTCAGGCTCCTCCCTCTCCTGCCTCCGAATAAGCACACTCCACCCATTCTGTTACCCAGCTCAGAGGCAGTTCTCTGAGCCCAACCAGGCCGCAATTCTTCTCATCTCAGGGGCAAGGGCCTCCCAACGGGGCTCCCCGGCCCCGGCCTCTCTCTGCTTGCTCAGCTTCATCCTGCACTGTTTGAAGAGTTACCGTACCTTCTTTTTCAGAAGCTGACTGTCTATTTTGCTCGGCTCCCCTTTGCCTGTAAGGTGAAGTTGGGGTTTCTTAAAATGGTGTACAAGGTTCCTACACCCCAGCTTTGCCTATCGTGCCGACTAATCTCTCCCCACTCCCAATCCACACACCCTCTTGCCAAATGAATTTGCTATTCCCCAAACACTCCAGGCTCTCCCATGATTTTACGCCTCTGCATCATATACTGTTCTCCGAGCCTGGGACCCCCCTGAGTCCCCCATTCCTCTTTCACTGTCTGGAAAGCTCCTGCTTGTCCATCATATCTCAGATCAAACATCGCCTCCTCTGCAAAGCCTTCTCCAAACCCTGGGCCGCCTTCCTACGGCACTTTGACCTTCTGCTTCTCTGACTCTGTGTTGGGATTCCTCACTGTGAGTTCAGATGCTCCAGGGCAGCATTAGATTTTATCTGTCTTGGCAACCGCAGCACAGAGCACACAGAGGTAGATGGTGGAGAAATGTGACACCCAAACCAGGTATTGCTTATTGAAAACATTTTAAACAGCTTTACTGAAATATAATGCACATACCGTACAACTCACCCACGTAAAGTATGCAATTCAACGGCGTCTCACAAGCTCCCAGGGTTGTGCAATCTTTACCGCAAGCTAATTTGAGACATTTTTTGGTCAGAAATAGATCCCATGAGCTGTAGCTATCGCCTCCCCAGCTCCAACTCCCCACCACGTTCAAGCCCCACCAGCCCTAGGCAGCCTCTAGGCTTCTCCATACACAAATTGGCCCATCTGAGACGGTTCATCTAAATGAAAGACATATGGTCTTTTGTGACGGTCTTTATTCACCTAGCATAACGTTTTCAAGACTCAACCATGCGTGTGTGTGTGTGTGTGTGTGTGTCAATATTTCATCCCTTTTTCATGGCTGAATAATATCCCATTGTATAAATACCGCATTTGTTTATTCATTCATCAGCTGATGACCATTGGAGTTGTTTTCCTAGTCTGGTTATTACGAAAAATGCGACCTTACTCGCATACAAGTTTTCGTGCAGACCTGTGTTTTCATTTCTCTTGGGTACATACCTATGGGCGGAATCGCTGGGTCATATGGTAAGTCTATGTTTAACCTTTTAAGGGACGACCAAAGTGTTTTGCAATGGTTTGCAGTATGTTACATTCCCACCAGCAATGTGTGCGGGTTCTAATTCCTCCACACCCTCACTGACTCTTGTTGTCCTGTGTTCTGGTTACAGCCATCTTGGTGGGTGTGAGGTGACAGCTCACTGTGGTTGTGACTAATCATTTTTATCATCTTTTCCCTTGCTTGCTGGCTTTTGTCTATCTTTTTGGGACAACTGTCTATTCAGACCCTTTGGCTATTTTCAAACTGCATTATTTGTCTTTTTACTGCTGTGGTATAAGAGTTCTTTCTGTATTCTGGATATGCTTCTCATCATCTATATAATTTACAAAAATTTTCTCCCACTCCCTGGGTTTTCTTTTGACTTTATTGATGGTGTTCTTTGAAGCACAAGGGTTTTTAATCTGATGAAGTCTGATTTATATATACATATATTTTTTCTTTTCTCACTGTGCTTTGGTATCATATCAAAAAATCCAAGGTCACAAAGATTTACCACTATATTTTCTTTTAAAGAATATAGTGAGATCTTATATTTAATTCTATGATCCATTTTAAGTTAATTTTTTGTGAATAGTTTGAGGTAGGGTCCAACTTTATCCTTTCCCATGTGAATATCCAGTTGTCTCAGTACCTTTCGTTGAAAGTGATAGGGGACTCAAGAGTTGGAAAATCTTAGTTGAAGTAACAGCTAACAAGCTTAATAATCAATGGGTATAAAAGCTATTGTTCCAGGAACTAAAGGTATGACCCACCCCAACTCCAGGAGACCATTAGCAGGGCCACCTTTGTGCCTCGGGAGGACTGCAAACAATTCAGGGTGGTATCTGAGCCACCGTGCTCCAGGGTGAGATGACCACCACCCAGCACACAGCTAAAGACCACACAGCCAGGGTGAGAATATTGCAGTTTTTAAATCCAATTAACTTTTCCCTGAATTCCAATCCCCTTACCGACACTTCGTTCTCCTTATAAAAAGGATTTCTTCTCATCATCTTCTCAGATCTCCATCTGAATAAAACACCCATAAAGATTCTATCCCTCTCTCTGCTTATTGGGTTCAGTACATGTCAGGCAGCACAAATACTGGTTTTTTTCCAGTTTCAAAAAGTCGATTCTTTCCTCATTGGATTGTTTTGGTCCTCTTGCAAAATGCACTGATCATAAACATAAGAGTTTAGTGATGAACTCTTAATATTCTCTATGGAGTTATACGCCTATTCTTATGCCAAAGTCTTTTAAAACTTTTAATCGTAATTATGGGTTGAAGGAGGTTAGTCCTGTCAATTAAACTGGAGGTAGTAAAACTTGAAGCTCAGAAGGGCCCCTAACGTGACGCCAGGCTCGAGGTCCTAGGAGAGACCTGGCCCTGGAAGAAGGTGACTTCTCCGCCCGACTTCACCGCTGCAGATCTATTTCTGGATCTTTTTAGGTGACCAGTCACGCGCAGGTCACCGTCCCTTGGAACTGGCTCCACCCTTGCTCGGCAGACTTCCTCTCTCCAAATAGTCCCACTGAAACTTTCCATTCTTCTTTTGCTTCAAAACAAGCCCCACCCCATCCCAGTCTCACTCTCTCCCTTATCCTAAGATTCCTATTTCCAGTTTCCCAGTGTGTTAGAGGCAGTTTTCGGTAACGTGGGATTCAGTTTTTCAACATGTATTTACTGAGCATCTGCTCTGTGCTGGATACTGTTTCTGACTTGGGGAATACAGTAATAAACACAACAAAAAGCCTTGCTCTCAAAGAACTCACATTTTAAGGTGTAAATAAGAGAAAAAAAGGAAAGGAGGGGGAAAAAAAACAAGGGATCAAATACATACATAAAGTAATTCCAGATACTGATACATGTTACAAAGAAAGTACAGAGGCCCTGGCCAGGTTGCTCAGTTGATTAAAGCATCACCCCAATACGCCAAAAGTTACGTCAAAGGTGCATATGAGAATCAACCAATGAACGCATAAATAAGTCGAACAACAAATCGATGTCTCTCTCTCTCTCTCTAATCAATTTAAAACAATTTTTAAGGGAAAGAAAATGAAGAGAAATAACAGGATCATCACAAGTACAACCAAGCCTCCCCAAGGAGCGGAGTCTGAAGGGTTGAAAGTCGGTCAGGCCCTCAGAAGGGAGAGATCCAGGCAGAGGCGACAGCAAGTGCAAGGCCTCCAGGGAGGGTGTACAGGACAGCAAGAAAGCAAATATGGCTGGACGAGAGTGGACAGGGAGAAAGGGGCAGGGGTTGAGATCACAGAAGCAGCAGAAGGTGAGATCTTGCAGGGCCTTGTAGACCAGGAAAAGGAGTTTAGGCTTTATTTAAATGCGAAGGAAAACCCTTGGAGAGTTTTAAGCAAGGGAGTGGTACAATCTGATCTACACGTTAAAAAGATCACTCTGCTAGAAGAAAACAGATGATCAGCTTTGTGACCTTGAGTTAGGAAAAGATTTCTCAGATATAATGTGTAAAAGTTTGATGCATAAGAGAAAATATCAAAAAACTGGACTTGATAAGAATGAAGAAAGTCTGCTCTTTGAGAAACACTGTTTAGAGGATTAAAAGACAGTTTCCCATGGAAGGAACATGAAAGTCGCCCCTCCATCCCAACAGTAAGTAGAAAGCTGAACGCACTGAAAAAAAATCACTCTTCTTAGAGCCATAAGAAAAGGGAGGTCACCGCACAAACCGCTGCCCACGAGTTTGGAGAGACGGACAGGTGAACACAGAGAACCACAACATCCTGGAGCAGAAGCCCAGGAGCCAAAGCCTCCATGGGGACCGGTGCTGGGTGGAGCGACCTGAACTGGAACTGTCAGATCCCTGGAGGCTCACTGCGAACAAGTCAGAGATAAAAATTCCAGGGAGACCAACTCAGGGAGGCCCCACATTTTTGTGAGTTTTGCCTCCAGGAGCTCAGCCGGGTACTCCAGCAGGGCGAGGGGAAAGACGCCATTCTGAAATAACACAGAGTACTCTGTCCTTTTTTCTTTTTTTATCATAAGAGAAAGTTTATTAAGAAAGTTACATAGGTAATAGAAGGGCCCTCAGAGCTTAGGAAAGAGAAAGGCGGAGGTTACACACCTGGGGGAAGTGGGGGGAAGGGAAAAGCAAGGTCATGCTCCCTAGAGGAAGACTTCCCACCGTGTTCTTCTCCAGGTCTGACGAGGCCCCCTGGGAGAAAACTACATAACTAGCTCCTAATCTGCTGGACTATCACGAAAGCCTAACTGAACTTGAGGAAGGGAAATACCCAACTCTGGCCCCTTCTAGCCACCTTGCCTCACCTAAGGGGGGAGGGAGGGGAACTGACAAGCCCCTGTGAAATGAAGTTCACAGTCAAGAGGAATAAAAGCCTAAGACCTAATCATAGAACGATAGAACGCTCCTCCCCACCCCACACCCTACCTCCACATTACTAAAGGCGTATTTATAGCACTTCCTTTCACTCAGTACATTATGACCAGCTATCAAGTAAAAATTACAAGGCATACTAAAAGGCAAAAAACAAAGTCTGAAGAGACACAGCAGACATCAGAACCAAATCAGACGTGGGAGGGATGTTGGAATGATCAGATTAAGAATCACAGCAAATATGATTAATGAGCTAAGGGATCTAATAATAAAGTAGACAGTGTCCAAGAATAGATGGGCAAAGTAAGCAGAGAGAAACTCTAAGAGAGAACCAAAAAGAAATGTTAGACATTTTAAAAAACAGCCACACTATTATAGAAAGAATGCCTGTTCATAAGCTTATTAAAAGATTGTGCACAGCAGAGGGAAGAATCTCAACTTGAGGATATTTCAATAGAAAACAGTGTTTAGAGGAAATTTTATAGCAGTAAATGTATGTATTAGAAAAGAGGAAAGATAAAAAATCATACCTAAGCTTCCACCTTAGGAAACTAGAAAAAGAAGAGCAAATTAAATCCAAAGTAAACAGATGTCATGGACATCAAAAGAATAATAAAGGGATACTATGAACAGCTCTATGTCCACAAATTGCATAATGTAGATGAAGTGGACAATCTGCCAAGACTCACACAAGAAGAAATAAACAATCCAAACAGATCTGTATTTTTTAAAGAACTTGAGTCAGTAATTAATAACTTTCTAAAAATAGAAAGCACCAGGTCCAGATTGGGTCACTGGTGAATTCCACTAAACACTTAAGGAAAAAATTATACCAATTCTCCACAATCTCTTTCAGACGAAAGAGAGAGAGAGAGTGCCCACTGACTCACTGTGAAGTCAGCACTTCCCTGATAATAAGATCAGATTGAAAACATTACAGGAAAACTACAGACCAATATGTCTCATGAACAGAGCCGTAAAAATCCCTAATAAAATATTAGCAAATTAAATTGAACAATATATTAAAAAATTTGACACCATGACCAAGTGAGATTTAGCCTAGGTATGCAAGGCTGGTTCAGCATTTGAAGCTCAATTATGCAATCCAACAGGGTAAAGAGGAAAAGCCACCTAATCATATCAATAGATACAGAGAAAGCACTTGACAAAATATAACACTCCTTCATATAAAAACTCTCAGGAAACCAGAATAGAGGGGAACTTCCTCGTCTTGATTAAAAAAATCTTCAAAAAACCCTACAGATAAAAAATACTTCATGGTGAGAAGCTCAAAGCTTTCCCATTAAGATCAGGAACAAGACAAAGATGTCATTATACATTTAGCCAAACCCACAGAATACACACCGCCAAGAGTGACCCCTAAGGCAGACTATGGACTTTGGGTGATCATGATGTGTCCGTGTAGGCTGACCAATTGTAGCCAGTTTGCCCCTCCACTGGGGAATGCTGATAATGGGAGGAGCCTATGCAAGAGTTGGTGCTGGGAAAATATGGGAAATCTCTGTATCTTCTGCTCAATTTTGCGATAAACCTAAAACTGCTCTAAAAAATAGTTTATATTTTTCAAAAAGGCAAGGCAAAGACTGGGAGAAAATTTTGCAAATTACATAGCCAATGAAAGACTTACCTCCAGAAAGCTAAAAACCTTTCTAAATCCAACAGTTAGAAAATCATTCACTTCAAACATAGCAAAAGACCTGAACTCTTCACTAAAGAGGGCATATGGGTGGTAGATGAAGATGCTTAACATCTTTAGCAATTAGGGAAAGGCAAATTAAAACCACGGTAGATCCCATTACACTACTACACCAGCTAAATTTAAAATGTCAACAGAAATGCTGGTGAGATTAGGGAGAAACTGATCTTTCATGAACCGCTGGTCAGAGTGTAAAATAGTACAACCACCCTGGAAAGAGTTTGACAGATTCTTATAAAGTTACACATATACTTACCACGCAACTTAGCAACACTACCCCCGAGTATTCACCTAAAGAGAAACGAAAATCCGTGTTCACTCAAAGGTACATACATGAATGTCTGTTGCAGCTCTATTAATAATCACCGAAAGCACCCAAAAGATGGCTGGGAACAACCTAAGTGTCCTTCTGTGGGTGGAGGGATATACAAACTGTGGTCCATCTGAGCCGTGGGATACTACAGAGTCAAAAGAGACAAACTATTGGGACACACTGCAACAGGAATGAATCTCAAATGTACCAGGATAAGTGAAAGGACGAGAAAGACTGCATACTGTGTGACTGTGTTTATAAAACATGCTGGAAAGGCCAAACTATAGCGACAGAAAATAGATCAGTGATTGCCAGGGGCTGAAGGTGGGAGGAAGGATCGACTACAAAGTAGGACAAGGATATGTTTTTGGGTAATGAAACTATTCTATATCTTTACTTTTAAGATTTTATTTTTTATTTTTAAAGAGAGAGGAAGGGAAGGAGAAAGAGAGGGAGAGAAACATTAATGTGTGGCTGCCTCTCACTCACCCCCAACTGGGGACGCAGCCCGCAACCTAGGCATGTGCCCTGACTGGGAATCGAACCAGTGACCCTTCGGTTCGCAGGCCCGTGCTCAATCCACTGAGCCACACCAGCCAGGATGGAACTATTCCATATCTTAATTGTGTGTGTGTTTACAAGACTGCCTCTGTACATTTGTCAAAACTCACAGAATGAGCAAGCAGGTGGATGATGGTGATGTTAATAGGAATGAGAATGACTCGGGTAAGAACAAGTTTCAGGGGTCTGGAGTCAAGAGTTAAGTTTGAGAAGACACTCAAGTAAAACTGATCTGCAGGACCTTGGAGTTCAGAAGAGAAGTCAGACTTGGAATTATAATAGGTGATTCATCGGCAGTTTGATGGTATTTTTACATCATAACCACACCGCCAACCACCACCACATCAATGCACCTTTGTTGTTTCTGCATTGGTCACTGTGGCTACAGACGACTGAGTGCATTTTTTTATTAGTCCTGATATAAACAGGGATGAAACAGACCTTGTTTTTTCCATGTCCCTCAGACTAAACCTAGATGTATCTGGTCAAGGACCTGTAAACAGAGCCTTTACCCTTGACCCGCCTATTCTGTGAGCATCAAGTTGCAGTTCAAAACTGGGCTGAGGCCTTGAAAGTCTGAACCCCACTGTGAGGTACAAAAGAATGCCAGATTTGATTGGTCCCATAAAAGTGATTTACTGTATATATGTATGTGTGCATATGGTTCATAAGTATTTTCCGCAAATTGAAAACATATTTTAAACGTATGGAAATTAGCAGAAATAAAAACGCACAATAGATAGTGAGGGGAATAACATACTAGACTTGTGGTTTGGTGGAAGTAAAAAAAATCTTGCTTAAACAAATCCATCCTATGTAAATAAGAAGTTAAAAGGAAAAGTCAGATCTAATTTACTCTGTGTTAGCACTTCAGGAGTCAGAAGCATTTTAGTTTTTGTTCTGTCTTGCAATTGGGTCCCTTATATAACGCACGTCAAAATAGCTGGAAAAGATGTGATTAACTATTGCCAGCTGAAATTCTTGTTCCACAAGGACTACTCCCTCTGGCTCCTTATTTTCTTTTCATAATTTGGGCACCGTCAGCTAGTGGTTGGAGCGAGGCAGGCAGGCAGGCAGTAGGGCTCTGCAGGAGAGAGAATTCCAGGGTTGGGCCTTTCAAGTTTGCAACTATCATTAATTTACTAAGTCTTCTTGCCAGAGCCCCTTAAAGACTGGCTGCAGTCTCACACAGGGTGTGGTCAGCAGGAATTTTGCCACAAGCTAGATTCCTGCAGGAACCCAGTCCTGCTGGAGTGTCATTTGGGTGCTTACGGAAGAAGGAAAGGTGAACCCAAGTTCTTTCATAGACTTGGACACAACACCAAGGCCTTTGTCTTCACTTCCTTATCCACCAAAGAAGGACAGCATTATACAGGTTCAAGACCCTGCCTTCTAGAAGTGGTTTGGGACAAACATATAGCCAAATTCGGATCCTGCTTCCACCAAACGTGCTGTTTTGGGCAACCAGCAACCTCTCAATCTCCCAGGAAGTCCCCTACAGTGAAGCTCATAGATAGTGTTAGACAGTCCCTTTGATAGAAGACTGTCGGGAAGGAGTATATTCCAAACGGACGCCATAGTTTTTGCCACAAAGGTACTCAGAAGGTTTTGAATTGAATTCCTTAGATGACTAGTAAATAATAAGAAGGGACATTTGCAAAACAAGCATGGGAAATAAGAGACGTCCTTTCTTAAAGTCCTTTAGTTTTTAGGGTGCTGGGAAAATCTTAACATATCAACATGGCCCCCCCCTCTGTCCCATCGTAGATCCCTTTTCTGTACCTTCAATCAATTGATTGATATTCGTGGAACATTACAATATAAGTGGCACTATAGTAGGTGTCAGAAGATACAGAATGCATGGTCCTTGCACTTACCTAATTTATCATCTACTTAGGGAATGCTAAGATACAGAACAGCAGCAGGCAACCTACCATCCCATCCCATCTAAGTATTATAGTATACGTTACAGACAACCAGAACCTGAGGCGAGGGAGGTCAGAGAAGACTGGGGAGCGAGGCAAAAGCTTACAGGGTGTCCAACCTTTTGGTGTCTCTGGGCCACACTGAAAGAAGAAGAGTTGTCTTGGGCCACACGCTAAATACATTGTGACATGTAATAACAAAAAAAAATCACATAATGTTTTAAGTAAATTTACAATTTTGTGTCGGGCCACATTCATAGCCATCCCAAGCCACATGCAGCCCAGGACCACAGGTTGGACAACCCCGAGTTTCATCTTTTTCCTGGAGAGGTAGGTGGGGAGGGAGGAAGGGCAAGGGTGGGAGCTGAAACGTAGAGCCTGGAAGACAACATTGCCATTTCTCCCTAAGCAAGCAGTTGTATAACTGAGTTCAAAGGGACAAGACAAGTAGATTTGGTAAAATGGGATAACAAAAAAATCGAGAACTGTGCTGTTCACTATAGTAGCCAATACTACTTACATGTGGCTGTATAAATTAATTAAAATTAAATAAAATGAAAATTTTAGCTCTTCCACCTTGTTGCATTCAAATGCTCAATGGCCATACGTGGCTAGGGGACCATACTGGGCAGGGCAGCTATGAAACATTTCTATGTTAACAGAAAGCTGTCTGGGCAGATGTAAAACCATGGAAGTATAAAGAAAGAGGCAGGAGAGCCAAGCGTGAAAGAATCCCCAAGCCAACTGGTTTCTGTAATCATTCCGTGGCTACAAGCATAGGGAACCTATCTGCATGGTGTGGGAAATATAGCCCAGCCCCTGCTCAGAAAGGCCAGTGGGGAGCGAGTTGGCACACAGGACCCACGCCCACGGATAGGTTTCTCCGTGGGGAATCAGGCCTACATCGTACCTAGGCTGCTACGAGGCTTGCTTTTGCTAAAACTCCCTTACCCTGGATTGAGGCAGAAAATGTTGACTGCGTATCTTTAAAATGGCTTCCTAAAATCTGCTAAACCTCCGCAGTATGGAGTGTAACTGGTTCAACCACTTTCTCCCTTGGTCTGCAACATCCTTCTCTTTGAAGCAACTAGCAACATTCTTTCCTTTGTTATCTGTAAAAGGTAATGCCCTGCAGCTAACCTGTGCATAGTGAATGAGGACCATCCTCCATGTAATGTTCCCAGAAAAGCAATAAAAGCCTGTCCAGCCAGTCAGGGCACATGACTGGGTTGCAGGCTGGTTCCTTGCAGGCTAACTACCAGCAGGGGATGCACAAAAGGCAACCATACATTGATGTTTCTCTCCCTCTCTCCTTCCCCTCTAAAGATAAATAAATAAATAAAATATTTTTTAAAATGCAATAAATAATATTAAAAAAAAAAAAAAAGCCCGTCCAGGCAGGGGCTGGGGCCCTCTCTCTCACTCAGAGAGTGGCCATGCCATCCTTTTTTCTCCACAGGAGTTCTGCAGTCCGTGTGAATTTGTTCACAGCCGCCACAATGCACAGATTTTGCAGGCCAGGGTCTGCATCACATAAGGTATCCAAAATCCAAAAGGGGTTTAATTAATTCAACAAATGTACATTGAGCACCTACTAATACAAGGCTAGGTAACAAGAGAGACACAAAAATGAATTAAGCAGATTCTAGTCCTCAGGGAGCTTAACACCTAGAGGGGGGAAATGTGTACACAGATACGCATAATACAAAATAAAGTAATATGCATGGTTAACAGGGGTACAATCAAAGCATGTATTATACAAGTACAAATAAGGGACAGGTTATTTCTATTTGAAGATTTTAGAAATGCTTCTGGAACAAGGCATTATTTGAGCTGAACTTTGCAAAGACAATAGGGCTGTGGTGGAAAAACCCCTGAAAACCAAGAACCCAGAGGTAATCTGTAGGCTCAGTTATGCTATAATTAACTGTGTGACCTTGGGTAAGTCCATTTCCAGGCCTCAGTTTCTTTATCAATTGAGTAAGAGGAGCAAAGGAGAAATCAGTGTAACTGGTTTCCAGACGGAGTGACCAATGCAAGCAAAATGCAGGGTTAGAAGGGTGTGTGTGCAGGAAACGGAATAGTCTAATTAATACTCAAGTGCAACCACAATACCACTAGGTTACAACTTGTTCCTGGACCTTACATAGTTGTAAGACAATCCCCCAAATTGTTTTCCCAAAGGAAATCCACCATCACAAAAACAAAAGCTAGATTTTGGGAATGTCTGCCCCGCCCCCAGCTTTATGGGCCAGTGAGTATGTTGAAGGGGTACACACAATGTGTTGATTTGATGCACTTACATACTGCAAAATGGCTGTCACCACGACTGTAGCTAACACCTCCATCCCACCACATAATTACCATGTATTTTCATGGCAAGAACCCTTAAAGTCTACTCTCTTAGCAACTTCCAAGGATATAATACAGTATTATTAACTATAATCACCATGCTGGACATTAGATCCCCAGAACTTACTCATCTTATAAGTGGAAGTTTGTGCGCTCTGACCACCACGTCCCCGTTTCCCAGCTCCTTGAGCCCCTGGCAACCACCATCTATCCTCTGCTTCTGTGACTTCCTCCTGTCTCGTGGCTGAAATATACATGATTGTATATAGCATCGTCTTTACCCATTCGTCGTTGACAGACACGTGGGTTCTTTCAGTATCTTGACTGTGGTGAATGAGGCTGCAGTGATCACGGGGCTGCAGATGTCTCTTGGAGAGCCTGTGTTTACTTCCTCTGGATATGCACCCCGAAGTGGAAAGCGCTGGATTCTATGGGGGCTCCGTTTTTAATTTTTTGAGAAACCTCCACACTATTGTCCGTAGCAGCTGCACCAATGTTCCCTCCCACCAGCCCTGAACAAGGGTCCTCTTTTCTCCGCATTCTTGCCGACACCAGTTATGGCTTGTATTTCTGAGGCTAGCCATTCTGACAGGTGTGAGGTGATATCTCACTGTGGTTTTGATTTGCATTTCCCTGGTGATGTCAGACAACTTGCCATGTACCTGTTGGCCACCTGTGTGTCTTCTATGGGAAAACATCTATTCAGTTCCTCTGCCCATTTTTAATAGGATTTTTTTGCTATTGAATTGTATGAGTTCTTTATAAATTTTGGATATTCACCCCTTATCAGATATATAACTTGCAAATATTTTCTCCCCTTACACAGGTTACCTCTTCATTTTGTAGCTGGTTTCTTCTGCGGTGTAGAAGCCTTTCAGTTTGATGTAGTCCCACTTATTTTTTGCTTTTGTTGCTTGTAGTTTTGGTATATTAAAAAAATCATTGTCAAGACCAATATTAAGAGCTTTTTTTCCTATGCTTTCTTCAAAAGTTTTTTAGCTTCAGGCCTTATGTTTAAGTCTTTAGTTCATTTTAATTTTTGCCAGTGGTGTTACATAGAGGTTCGGTTTCTTTCTTTTATGTGTGGTTATCCAGTTTTCTAACACCGTTTATTAGAGAGACTGTCCTTTCCCCCACTGAGTATCTTGGCTCCCTTATCAAATATCAGTTGACTATATATCCAAGGATTCATTTCTGGGCTTTCTATTCTGTTCCATTACCTATGTAATGGTTTTATGCCAATGCCATACTGTTTTGATTACTACAGCTTGGTAGTATAGTTTGAAATCAGGAAGCATGATGCACCTGGCTTCATTCTTTTTCAGGATTGCTTTGGCTAATGAGGGTCTACTGTGGTTTCATTTGGTCATGTCTTGAGACCAAACATGCAAAGCAAAGCAGAATGAATGGAAGCAATTCTATTTGTATTTAAATATGGGCTTTAACTGTAACTGGAGAATGAGCATAATCCTTATGAAGTAACAACATTAAAATATGAATGAGAGCCTCGCTTCGGGAAACAATAAATAAAAGTACAGGACATTTCTGAGGGGGGAGAAAAGCAAGTCAGCATCTTAAGCTGAGAAATCACCACTGAACAGGCTGTTAAAGGGTAAAGTTGACAAGAAAAGAGCAAAGCCAAGAGCATAGGAGTTAAAATAAAATATAGATCATATGTGGAATGTAGAGTCTCTCGTTGAGAAGCAGAGAGAAAATAGTGCGCAAGCAAAATACCAGCTCAGCAGGTTTGTAGGTCTCTGTTCCTGAATGAATATGAACGTACACTGAGAAATATTTCCATTTTGCAGCTGCACCAAAGCATCTGTCAGTAGTTCCAGTACCATTTTCTTGTACTTATATATTTACATCCACACGGAAAGATTAGAGTGGGTGAAAACATATGCTCTGTGTATACAAATACAGGAAAATATTTATTTAATGGTTAAAATGAGAAGTTCCTAGAAACTGTTTTTCTAACTCCATGGTTCCCTACTGGCTGAGGGCACATTTCTCAGTCTCTTAATTTTCATCTAAAACCTGAAAAACAGAGTCAATATAAGCCAAAGGAAAAGGCATAACTGTTATAAATAGAGAAACTACGTGATCACCTACCCATCCAGGTTTTTTTTTTTTTAAGTATCTTCTTTTTTCTTTAAATACTTACTTATTTATTTATTTTTAGAGAGAGGGGAAGGGAAGCAGAAAGAGTGGGAGAGAAACATCAATGTGTGGTTGCCCATCACATGCCTCTGACTGGGAACCTGGCCTGCAACTCAGGCATGTGCCTTGACTGGGAATTGAACCGGCCACCCTTTGCTTCACAGGCTCGTGCTCAATCCACTGAGCTACACCAGCCAGGGCCCATCCAGGCTTTAAAAATAGACTGAAGTGCTACTCTCTCCAAGATTTTTAGAATTTGCATTAAAAAACAAATGTGAACAAAATAAACATATAATAAATCTATGGTTGATATCCGTGCCCATAATTGTTCAAGAGCCCTTAAATCCAGGCTGCTGTCACTTTTTCTACGTTGATCCAGGGCCATGGATATCTAGAGACACAGATGACTGTCACCAGTACATGAAATTAACCAGCAAAAGTTAATTGTTAGGTACCAAAATTGAGTGAGTAACTAATTACCTTTTGTCTGAAAAATCCATGATTCCATTGCATGTTCTTTCCTCCTCTGCTTTATTTTCTCTAAATCATGAACTCTAGAAGATAGAGTTCAACATTTAGTCAGGACCAATTCAAAGTGAAAGACTGCTACAAGAATTCACATGTCAGATGGGGTCTTCAACCTTTGCATTAAATTACTCATCCGTATTTAAAGAAAATTATCCACATTATCTAAATTTTCAAATCGGCTGGTCTAAAGTTATTCATAGTGCTCTTTCAGACACAATGATGTGTGATTTTGTAAATCTGCTCTGTATTGTGCTTGTGTCCTCTTTATTATTCCAAATATTGTTTATTTGCACTTTTTTGTTTCTTTGCTTTTCAATTGGAGAACCAATGTAACAAACCTAGTCTTACTGAAAATGAAATCAGTAACTAAGACTCCAAAGCAATGTGCTTTTTAGTAACTGGAACAGTCTTGTTAAAGAATGTATATTCATACTAGATTGTTTTTCTAAGAAGTAACTTTTGGTTGTATTTACTTACTCTGTGAAGATTTTAGTTTCTTAAGTTTTTTTTTTAAATTATTGATTGACTTTAGAGAGAGAGAAAGGAAAGGAGAGGGAGAGAGAGAGGAAGAAACTTCAACTGGCTTTTCCACTTATTTCTGCAGTCATTGATTGATTCTTGTATGGGCCCTGACTGGAGATCAAACCACCAGCAGGCTGCCTTGGCGTACTGGGACAACGCTCTTAACCAACTGAGCTACATGGCCAGGGCAAGATTTTGGCTTCTATTTCAGCTTTTTCTGCTCTTATCTTTATTAATGCTTATCTTTATTAATGTTCTTTTATGGGTCTGTGTCCCCCTTTCCACAAAAAAGATGTTGAAGCACTAATTCCTGGTACCTGGGATATTTGTGACTTTATTTGGAAACAGCATCATTGCAGATATATTGGGTTGACCAAAAGTTTGTTTAGTTTTTTCCATAAACTAAAGGACATATTTTTCATTTTCACAAATAACTTTATTGAGTTGGATATTTTGAGTATGTCAGCTATCTCCCACTACTGTCTTCTAGTGGGTAAAGGCCAGGGGTGCTGCTAAACATCTTCCAGTGCAAAAGACAGCCCCACAGCAAAGAATTCTTTGGCCAAAATGTCAATAGCACCGGTAAACTTTGCAAACCACTTTTGACACATTTGGTCAGTCACAGCACCTTCTCCACACACTGCACAAGTCTTTTCTTGTGTTTCAGTTGTGTTTTTACCTTTCTTGAAATAGTAAAGCATAATACACTGAAAATGTTGCCTATTTTCTTCCATCTTGAATATTAAAATAGCTGCATGAAAATTCACCAATTTTGATAAGTTTTTTTTAAATGCACTGCTGATAGGACAGCTGTCACAATACAATATAACAAAATAGTTTCGAATGACACTGAAGACAACTAAGCACTCCTAGAGCCATTGTACGGAAAAGACTAAATGAACTCTTTGGCCAACCCCAAATTAGTTAAGTTGCCATGAAGTCATACTGGAGGAGGAGGGAAATAAGAGGAGGAAATTTGGACGCACAGGGAGAATGCCAGGTGAAGACAAGGTTAGAGCCATGCATCCGCAAGGCAAGGAATGCCTAGGGCTACCAGAAGGGGTGGGGGGGAGGCCGGGGAGAGAGGCCGGGAGCAGTTCCTTCTGCGGTGCCTTCCAGGGAGCTTGGCCCTGCCCACACCTCAGTTTCAGACTTCTGGTCTCTGAATCTGTGAGACCGTGAACTTCTGTTGGTTTAAGTCGCCTGGTTCGTGGTACTGTCCTTTGTTATGGCAGTCCTAAGAAGCTAAGGAACCACGCTTCTCCACTCTTTAATTTATCCCTCTATTGTTTTTTTTCTACTTTCATTGTTCAACTTGTTTACATTTGATCATAAAATGTACTTTTTCTTCAAAAATATATTTAATGCTATACTTTTATCTCTAGCTACTGCTTGATGCCTTTTTGTGATTTTTCACTGTGATTTCATTTCTTTATAAAGATTTTACTTATTTATTTCCAGACAGAGGAAAAGGGAAGGAGAAAGAAAGGAAGAGAAACATCAGCGTGTGGTTGCCTCTGGCACACCCCCAACTGGGGACCTGGCTGACAACCCAGGCATTCGCCCTGAGAACCAAACCCATAACCATTGGTTCGCAGGCCTGCACTCCATCCACTGAGCCACACCAGCCAGGGCTGATTTCATTTTTTATCAGGTTATTAAGGTTGTAATAAGGTTAATAAGGTTGTATTTGGTTGTAAATTTTTAAGTACCAAAACATGTAGAAATTTTAATTATATTTTAATGTTGATTTCTAATTTCATTGAATTATAGTCAGATGATAGTCTGTATAATGTATATTGATTTTTTAAATTTGTTGACACTACTTTTTAAAACAGTATGTAATAAATTTCATTTGTAAAATTTCCATAGATGCTTAAAATGAACACACTGTATATATTCTTTACTTGCTTAGCTCAGAGTATTATCTGTATCCAATATATGTATTAGATCAAAGATTTAAATTTTGCATTCAAATGTTTTGGGTAGTTTCTAATTTTTAATTCTAATTCTGCTTGAGCTACCAAAGTGTGTTAAAATCCTTTACCATGACATGCACTGGTAAGTTTCTCTATAATATGGTCAGGTTTTTCTTTATGTATTTTGAGGTGCCTATAGGTTTATGACTATTAAATGTAGCATATCTTATGTTAATATATAGTTTCCCTCTTTATTAAATTTTTTATGGTTTTAAAATTCTACTGCATCTGTTAAGATTTATGTACCAGCTTTCTTTTTGTTGATATTTTTCTTGTGAATCATTTTCTACCCCCTTTTTATTTTTTCACATGGCTTTCTTTTAGATATGTCTCTTGTATGTAGTATATAACTGATTTGGGGTGTTATTCATTCTGATACTTTTTAAAAATCAATTTAAAAATATTTATGGTTTCTGAGGTTAATGGTAATATTCAAACTTATTTTTAACTCGCTTATTTTTTTTACTTTATGTTTACAATGCTTTGCTTTTTCTTTTTACTTTTCCTGCCTTCTCTTGCATTAAAAAACAGTTTCTATATTCCCTTTTCCCCTGCTGCTGGCTTTGACATAGTATTTTATTTATTGTAGTAATCTTTAAATTTGTGACATAATACTTAACTATTCCATTTTCTAAGAACAGCTGCAGTTATTCAGCACTTTTGTCCTTTTTCCAGACATGACACCGACTTTAGCATACATTAACTTCCTATTGAATAATCCTCACCGGTTCCCATCCTTACCCCCTGAAGCTTTTTCACTTTTGTCTAGAGTTTTGTCCAGAGTTCATCCTTGCAATACATGCAAAACTGGTGGGTTTTCTAAAAAAAATTAAATTTACTAATCTATCAATACCTTTGTTACCATTTTCAACCTGTTTCCTTTGGTTTTGCTAAAATGCATACTTCCTAGTTACTTTCATGAGAGCCCTAATCACTGTATTTTTTTAAATGCCTTTAACCGGCCTTCCCTGTTGAATAATACTTTAAAGAGGTATCAGATTTCAGAGTCTTGACTATTTTCCCTCAGCACCATAAAGACATTATTTCATTGTCTTTTGGCATTAGCTTCTGCCCATGCAGAGTCAGCGCTCAGTCAAAGCCGCACTCCTGTGATGGTGATGGCTTCTCTCTAGTAACATTCAAGTTTTCTATTTATCTCTGATATTGTAAACAAATTCTAAGAGGTGTGAATTTATGTTTATTCTGCTTGGAGCTCTGCATGACCCCTTAATCTTTCTGTAACTAGAAATTCTTAGCTAGTACTGCTTCTAAATTGCTTCTCTACAATTCCTTTTCTTTTTAGCCTCTGGAACTCCTTCTAGATGCACGTTGAGGTCTGTCCACTGATCCTCTCTGTCTCTTTAACTGCTCCCTCACCTTTTTTATTGCTTATCCCTTGTCTCTCTGTCCTGTTTCCCGAGTGAAATCCTTAGTATTCTTCAATTCACTAATTTTCTCTTTAACTATCTTCACTCTAGAGTTTATCTCAACTGTTGGGTTTTTATTTTAATGATGCAATTTTTCATTTCCAAGATTTCTATTTCTTCTCTTCAGGATCCACACATTCTGATTTTATTAATGCTTTCATTTCCCCCCCATAATGTCTTGCTCTTTGTTTTCATGGAAGTTATGCTTTCCGTTACTTCTTTGAGCATTCTAAACATAGTGGACCTTTTCTAAGATGATTCTATGAAACTCGTTTCAACAGGATTAAATTTATGTTCTTCTTTGTTTGTTTGCTTTATTGGCCGTCTTTCCAGCCTTGGATTTCAGTTGAGGAGCTCATGTTGAGACGAGGCTTTCGTCCCCTGGTCTCAGCGCCTCTTCGTCCCCGGGGCCACTCCTCCCAGTGTGTTTCCCCCTCCCGGTTTAGCGGTTTTGCGCTTGCTTTCCTTCCACACTTGGCTCCCTGGACCCCTGGGAGCTCCAGCGATCCAGCCCACAGTGATAATAATGAGGACAGCACAGATGCAGCCACCAACTCAGACAATGGACTGCTGCTTTCCTAGTCCAAGTTCATATCTGTGTACTCCCCCAAGTCCACAGTTAGCTGAAAGATGTAGTCCCAGGCAGGAATAGCTTATATTTCAGGCTCCTTTTGGGGAGAGGAGGAGCCTGCCTCTCACTCTGGCTTCAAGCAGTGAGCCTGGCTTCAAGTCTCCCATCTCGGCATGAAACTCCTTCATTTTAATTTACCCTGGAAGAGCAAACTCTAGCTAACGCTGCCTGGTTCCAGACCCAGAGCTCAGTAAGCCTGTGGCTTCTGCTTAGCTCACAGCTTCGTATTTCTGTCCCAGTTCTGGGCCACAGAAGTGTTTATTTAGTTTTGAAGCTTGATAAATTTCATTTATTATTGCTGTGGGTCTGGAGTAGAGCTGTGTCAAAGAGCAAACTTTCAGAGCCATCTGAACTAGGTTTGCATGACAACTTCTTGGGTAAATTTAAGGCCACAGTGCATTCAGTTCAGTCTTTAGTTCACTCTTAGACAAGAGCAGGAGGATCTAGTCGGTGAATGCATGTCTCGACTAAAAGAATGTCAAAAACATTAGAAGAGCAAATGATGTCAAGAGAAGGTCATAATTCTTTCCATGATTTTATCTTAACACCTGATTATCTAATAATGAGCTCAATTACCAAAGGGTCTGATTCAGTTGTCATAAGGATGAAAATTTCAAACTTTCTACTTTCCAGTTAATTTTCTTATCTGCATTTTCATAAATTAGCCAGCATTTGTTTTTTAATTGAAAAGGCAAAGTGAAGGAAATATCATCTCTTAGTCCCTGAAGTCTGGAATCTCCTAATGATTTTTTTTTTAACCAAGTAAATAAACCCAGAAGTAAATGAAATGTGGTTTACTGCTTATGCTTCCTGGAATTTCTTGCAGCCAACTCAGAATTATAGCATCTCAGAATTGGAAGAAATTATTCATATGACCACACTGAATATTTTTCCTGTTGGTCTGCATTAAATTGGCAAAGGTTAGTGACTAAAAGGCTAAGACTTTAGAGAGTCCCGTGGCAAAGGTAGAAGCCTACTTCGAAGGAAGTTCAGACACTGCTGGTTTCTTTGAAGGGAATCCATTTTCATGAAAGAGGATGTTATACAGACTTTTATACGATGGGACCGGAGAGAACAAAGAAGGCGGTTTCCCCTTCATTTAATTACAAATGGAGTCATTTTGCCAGTGACATGCTGGTCTATGTCTAACAACCATCTCTCCAAGAGAAGAAAAACCAATTTGTAGTGTTTGCCAACTTCCATGGTGTAAATATTCCCATTGTGGCTGGTTTCACACTATTAATGTGTCAATCACTAAGCACAGAACTGGGAAGAGAGGCCCACAATAGGTTTTTTGGGGGTGGTTAAGAGTGAGCTTCAGCACACTGCTAAGATAATGCCAAATCCAATAGAGACTTTCCAGACCTCAACTTGGCTTCTTGGCGGCACTTGGCATAGTTGCTCGCACCGTTATTGAAACACTCCCCCTTCCGGCTTCAGGTCAGCCATGCTGTCTTCTCCTCTCTCCTCCGCTCCCTGCCAGCTCCGCCTCCTCTCCTCCGCCTCTTTTATTAGACATTTCCAGCACTGCTTCTGGAGCCTGCTGCTCTTTTCTATGTTTTCCCCCTGGGTGATCACATCAAGTCCCATGGCTTTAAATACCACAAAACGCTGTTGACGCCAATATTTTTATCTCCACAACAGACCTTTTTGCTGAGCTCCAGGCTTGTATGTCCAACAGCCTGCTCGGCTGTCTCAGAGGCAACTCGAACTTAACGTGTCCAAAACCGAACTCTCGATCCTCCACCCCCATCTTCCTTATCTAAGTAAATGGAACTACCATCTGTTTATTTGCTAAAGTCCCAAACTGAGGAGTCATCTTTGCAAACCACCACCCCCCTCCACTCACAAGAGCCCACCCACTACCAAATACTGCTGATTCCACCTTCAGGATACTTCTCAGGTCTGTCCACCTTGCCCCATCTCCAAGGCCCATCATCCCTCAAATGGACCGCGGCAGCTGAAGTCCAAGCACCAGGCCCTCCTCTATCAGTGAACCTTCCTGGCATCAGGAAGCGTTTTGTCCTAATCTCGGAGGATTCTCAGCCTCTCAGTGCCCCACAGCTCCTGGAAGTAGACTCTTCAGCACGCTCTCTGGTTCCAGCGACGCACACTCCCAACGCCCTCCTGAGTGGTTCTCCATACCACCGACACGTAAGGAGAGGTGCTTAGCTCCAAAGTCCAGGAGAAATGACTTCTGCACGTGTCCTGTTCCTGGGAACTGCTTTTTCATTCGCAGCAGCCGCTGTGTGTCACATGGTGGGTTACACAGACTACCTTTGTCTCTCTGCGAGACTACTAGGATGTGTCATTTATATACCCTATGCCACATACTTAAGAACAAGGTACAGCAAATAGTAGGACCAATGATTTCTGCACAGTAGTGCTTCCTGAAAACATCGCTCCCATGCTACAGTAACCATCGACCCAGTTTTTCCTGTGTCTTGTTCTTAAGTATGTGACATCTGACAGAGGACACAGTCCCTACGATCTCTTTTACATTTGTTGTTGGTTTGGCAAAACTTTTCAAAGATGGGATTAGGTTGCATATTACCTTTGTTCTATCTGAATTATAACATGTTATAGATCAGAGTAACCCATGGTAAAAAACAATTCGAAGTTATAGTAACTCTGCCCTAGCAGCCAATAATTATTTTCAGGTATTATTCCATACCTAGTCACTCTGCAGAGTGCTGACGCACAGGTTCAAGTTTCACCTTACACCCGCGGGTCAGCCTCATCTGCGAGCTTCCGTGTCTTAGAGAAACTTAGCTTAGCGGACCAGGTTTGCAGACCCCGGGAGGACATGAAAATCCCCAGTTCCAATCCAGAATCTTCTCGCAACTTGCTGTGTGGCCTTTCCTAAGTCCTTCCACACACACTCACTCATTTCTTCATGTCAGCGGGATACAGTGCCTATTAGCTTCTCGTGGCATTGCGAGGAAGGGGAAAGTGGGGGTGGGGAAGAGAATGAACTGATAACACCAAGACCCACTCCCCCGCTCTGACCGACAGCAAGGACGGAAACAAGGCAGGGCTAGAGACCCGGCACTCGTGGAGCCCGAACCGAAAGACTTGTTGTTGTCAAGCGGAGGGAACAATGTCGGATTCTAACCTTCACACATTCCAGAGCACAGTCTTCCAAACCTTTCTCCGGCAGCCAACCCTGGTGGTGGGAGCCAGGTCTAGAGGAAAGTTTCCAGAAAGCAGATTTTGGCAAAGGCCGCCTTTAAACCTGCAGAGAATACGGTTCAGTTTTTTTTTTTTTTTAAGAACATTTCATTCCTTTTTGCCACAGAGGTTCAAGGACTACGTTTATTTTTCCTTTCAGGTTACAGTGTGTGGATTTTTCACAGTCAGATACGAGGAACAGACACACTTCTTTCTTCTCCTCTCTTTCCTTACAAAACTCTTTCAACTGGTAGCTAGGGCCAAAGTCTAAGATGATGCTCCAGAAAATCGAAATTCTTTTAGTATCACTAAATTCCTTCAGAGGAAGACTGGGGTACTCAAGTCCGCTTTCCGACCGCCCTGAGACGAGGCTAACACGTGCCGAGTGAAAAGAATGATTGTTGATTTTAATTACAGTCCTTGGACAAACAGCTCGTGCGGCCCCGAGTCCCGGCACCTGGAGAGGGCAGGGGCCCTGGGTCTGCTTTGGACAGTTTTGTTCCCCCAAACCAACCACTGCAAGTGCACTGGTCTTAGAAGGAATATTGAACCCCCCCCCCGCCCCCACTCCTCCCCACAATGTGTCATCTGAGAAAACCAGAAGCTCGTACATTCCAGTCTGGTTCTCATTCAACTCTGTGGGCCTGTATACTTGGCCACGAGGTCAGGGGCTGATTCAGANTAGAAGGAATATTGAACCCCCCCCCCCGCCCCCACTCCTCCCCACAATGTGTCATCTGAGAAAACCAGAAGCTCGTACATTCCAGTCTGGTTCTCATTCAACTCTGTGGGCCTGTATACTTGGCCACGAGGTCAGGGGCTGATTCAGAGCCCCAGAATCCTGTTGGTGCCACAGACGCTATTTAAAATGGATATTCCTTTGGGCTTGTCAGTGTTATTCTGCTGGGGTCATGGAAATAAATGGGGCTCTGTCTGATGAGAACGCCCAGTCCTGGTAAACAAGAACTGGGGTGCCTGGTGGCCAAAGTCGCTCGCTGCCTTGTGTTTTAAAGGTTAGGAGTTCAAATCTTGTGGGTTTTGCAGTTGGGTTAAAGTATTCACATATCTTGGTTGGAGAAGCAATAACATCGCATGATGGAATCTTGCCTACCCAGAGCTAAGTTCTGGCCAAAATTAATTAAACAAATACTTCCTATGGACTTTCTTTGCCTCGTGGCTCTTGAACAAAGGGTCTGCATTCCAGAAGGCGTAGGAAAGCTTTATTTTCCAAGCTTCCTGCCCCCTATAGGGTACATATACTTGAAGTCCACCCAGCAGACTAGAGTTCATACATGACACATTCTTTAAATTTCGATATACATATTACCCCAGACCTTGTTTCCTCTCATTTTCTTTTCTCTTGATTTTTCAGAGAGATAATATTTTATAGATTTAAAGGCATGCTCCTTGCCCTGATGACCCATTGCAAATAGATCCCATAGGAAGAAAACATAACCTGTATTAAGGGCTACAATGTAGTGGCCCAACCGTCATAATACTTTGTTTTCCTACAGCATTTTACCGTTTATTCAGCAGTTTACATATGCGATCCCCTTTTAGCCTTACAGCTACGGATCGAAGTTCATCTTGTGCCCAATCCACGGACAAAAACAGGAGAGAGGCGCAGACATGCTAAGAGATTTGCTCAAAAATCCCTCAGCAAGTTAGTGTCAGAGCCAGTATGCCAGCTCCGTTTTACAACTCTGTTTTCATCGCTGTGATAGAATTATCTCCAAGAGCAAAACACTGCCACAGAATCACCCTTGGGGGCCATATTCTGGCCCTACTTTATGGGGCCGCGTTTGGTGACGCCACCGCCATCACCGGAAGAACCCATGTATGAAGTTCCCTGTAGACGCTGAACACTTAAACGCGCCAACGGGTGAGCTGATTTACTTGAAGTGTCTGCTACCCTATTGCCCCCTGTACACCCCCACACAAAGGGAAATGACCTTGTGTGCCCCAGGGCTCCAAGAATGCCTGAAATTAGAAATATCCCAGTACTGTGACCTGAAGTTGCCTCAACAGGAAGTTCTGTTTTTTAAATTACAACTCCAGTCATTTTCTTCCTAGTTACTCTTATCGCCAACAGGGCTTTGGGCAAAAAATCTCCAGAAATGTTGTCTACGTATATGCTAGGTGGACATAATGACACACGCTCCTATCTACTGGACGGAAGTATTGGGGAACTAACCATATCATGTCTGTCGAGTGCTTTGAACGCCTAGAAAGAAAGGTAAGGTTTACATAAAAAGGTGCCATTGTACCGAATGGGCAGTGCTGTCATCGTCGGTATTTCACATGTGTGGTTGTTGCCCAAGACACCGCTGACTGTAATCTGGCTCTCACGTGTGATGTTTTGAGGACACGATGATGTTACAGTAAATTAGCAGGAGAGCCTAAGCGGGAAAGGTAAGGCATCCTCTACTTTTAAAAATTCCCGTACGACCGAAATTCATCTTGGGCGCTCTTCTCCAGGGGCCTGGCCGTCCAGACCCTCCCCCAAGGCTCACAAAGCACTCCTCCTATTTCTGCACCAGCCAAGGGATTCCTGCCCTAGGACAGGTCGGAGCTGTGGCAAGGGGTGAGCTGGGAAGGAGAGAAACTGTCCACTTCTACTGAGGGGCCACCAAAATGTGAGAGCCCACATGGAGGACTTCTATGGCCATGCTTCTGGAAAGTCTGTGCCTGTCAGGCCTGTCTGCACCCGCACAACAATGTCCTGGCCTACACCTAGCAGGGCCCTACCAGGTCACCTGCCCCCAACTGCCACTTGAATTTGTTTAAAAGCATAATTCCCAAAACCAAATCCATAGTTTATAACCACAGAGTGCTACAAGCATGGTCATAAACATGGTCTGTCGTGTGCTGGGCACTGTGTGAGGAGACAGAGTTAAAATGCTGTCCCCGAGAGGAACGGCTGTCCAGTGAGCAGACAGACGGGCACGCAGACAGGGCGGCACGGAGCCCAACACGCAGGAGGACTCACACTGTACCTGCCGAGTGAGTGAGCTGTACGTGCGGCGAGGCAAGGAGAACCAGAGAGAAGGACAGCACCAGGTGCCATGGGAACGTTTAAGAGGCCCCCTAGCCGAGAAGCCAGAGAAGGAAAGAGACTGCAGGAGGGACCACGTGCAATGGCTACACCAGGAAGGTGTGGGAATGCACACAGTTTACAATGACAAGGGCACGAAGTGTCAGGCTTTGTATTTATCCTCACTGTCTCAACCCGCAGTGCGCAAAACATTATGAAAAAGAATGTTCTCTTCTGCATGCCTGTTGGCCTTGCAGCCGAGGACTAGACAAGAGAATGGAAAGGTTTGCTGGAGAGCTCTCACGTTTCTCTGCCGTTGAGCACGATCCACTCCCATCCCATCTCCCTGTTACTCTGCCCTTTCGGAGTCAAGCCAACCATCGGGACCCGTCTCCTAAGGCTGCCGTAACCACTCACCCCAAGCCCCGTGGCTCACGACAGCCGAGCTTTGTTCTCTCACGGTTCTGGAGACCTGGTTCTGAAGTCTGAAATCAAGGTGTTGGCAGAGGCAGGCTCCCTCCTGCCGTCTCTAGGGGAGAGTCCATCCCTTGCTTCTTCCAGCTGCTGGCGGCCGCTGGCGTTCACTGGCTTGTGGCAATGTCGCTGTGATCTCTGCTTCCTCGGTCATGTCGCCTTGGCCTCTTCTGCCTGCGCTCAAACATCCCTCGGCTGAGGGATTCACGACTGCATGTAGGGCCCGCCTGGGGAATCCGGGATAAGCTCCTAACTCGAGGTCCTCTCCTCAATCACATCTGTGAAGTCCTTTTCGTCATATAAGACACTATTCACAGGTTTTAGGGGTGAGGGCACATTTATCTTTTTTTGGAGGGGCTGGGGGGTAACACACGCGTTTTCCAGCCTCCCACACCACCACCATCTGAACCTCTGGGTCTCCAGTACAAACCTGTTAAGTATCTCAGTTGAGTTTCTCTTTATTTTCCTTCAAGGAGGCAGGATCACTACTCTGTTTTTCTTTAAGGGAAAAGAAAATGGGCAAAAGGATGGGAGATAATTTTATTGAGTCTCCACTATGTGTTAAATAATTTACAGGCCCTCTTCATAACAAGACTGTGGGTAGTTATTGTCACCATTTTACAGGTGAGGGAAATGAGTCTCCGAGATGCCACCCAGCTTGTGGGAGGTCTCCCAGCAAGTAAATCGAGACAGAAGTTGGACCCGGACCTGTCTGATTTCAAAGCCTGTGTCCTTTCCGCCACATCGACCTTCTTCACATGTCATTAACACTCTAACACCCCCAGAGAGGGGGGAAAAATCCTCACATGTCCCAGCTTGAGAAACAACGGAATTAAGGAACTGAAATTGCCTCTAATGAAAACATAAATTTTAAAATTCTCAAGTTCTCCCTGGCTGGTGTAGCTCAGTGGATTGAGCACAGGCCTGTGACTCAGAGGATCGCGGTTCGATTCCCAGTCAGGGCTCATGCCTGGGTTGCAGGTCAGTTCCCTGCAGGCCAACTCCCAGCAGGGGACGCACGAAAGGCAACCATACATTGATGTTTCTCTCCCTCTCTCCCCTCTAAAGATAAATAAATAAAATCTTAAAAAATAAAAAAATAAAATAAAATTCTCAAGTTCTCCCAAAATCTTGAGGGCCTCAAGGAACCTTGGTAACCCCCCTCTCGAGACCCCCATTTTCAAGGACCTCAGTATGAAGGCCCAGGACATCAGCCGTGTCGCCTTGTCACCTAGGAAAGGCTGTAATGAAACAAAGCATTTACTGCTAATAACACTTTCCCACTAGCAATCTGTTAATATCATTATACATGTAGGTTCATTATTCCCACCACAGAGACACCGATGATCTTTAGTGACATTGAAGTAAACAGCTGTGGCATTTACTTGGCCAAATCGAAGTGACAGTTGATCTGGACGTCCACGCAAGCTCTGTAGATTAAGAATGTGACCCTCATTCTGAAACACGCTGACCAGCAATAGCAACATGGAAGCCTGGTGCTTATCGCACAACCACTTGATTCCAATTTCATGTGCCAGTCGCTGTTCTAAGCACTTTGCGTGAAATTATGCATTTAATACTCGTGAAAATCCTATGAGGCGGGTCATATTCTTCTCTACCTTTTACAAATGATAAAACTGAGGTTAGGCAATTTCTCCAAAGTCACCGAGCTAGCAAAAGGTGCGGAGCTAGGAGTAAACATAAGGCATCTGATTATAGACACCACTTTTTCATACAACCGAGAAACAAGAGGTTCACTTCTGGGTCTAAACTTATTTCCTGGGCCCAGACCAGAGGTCTGAAGGGTTAGACAAACTGTGAGCCCCGTCTCTGCCTCCAGGCTCCCTGGACTCCGGCAGTTTTTCCATATTAAGTTGTTCCTTGAGATCTTACGCTCACTGTTCATTGTCCACTCACCCAAGGACACATCCAAAGGTGAAATGACACTTTCCCTACACTGGACACGAGAAACTCCAATCTACTCTACCTACCATCTTTTCCCATGAGCCTCTACAGTGACAAGTGGAACATCCCCTCCATCGTCCCACACTGTCTCCACCCTACTCCTTCATTCTACCATTCCGTACGTAACTCTTTCCTTAAAAGAGCTCCTTGGAAAAATGCTGGGTTTGCAGAATGGGCCCCATGTGGCTATCTCGGCATTCCTAGGAGTGAGCGGACCTCCAGTGCCCAGAGAACCCTTGAGTTCTTAATCATATCTTCAGTTTTCATGACCCATTAGATGTTCTTGCATACTGACCGGTAGATCTTACATATGTATCAGTGACATTCAGTTCAAGGGGGAGATTCAGTCCCAGGTGACTGACTACCTACGTACAGTGACGGTGTCTGAGGTGCAGCACTTTCTCACGTAGCCAGAGATCTGATCCTCTTGCATTCCCAGGAATATTAAAATCATCAAAAGGGCAAGAACGAATTTTACCCGAAGAAATGAATGAACTTGCTTGGCTTTCTTGTTCACATTTCTGAGGTATATTCCTGGGCCTCATCCAAATAAAGAGTCTGATTGTCTGAGTTCAGACACTCCTTCCCTGTGAATGTACGGACCATCCTCAGAAGGTCCCAGTTAACAGTAGAAGCTGTTCAAGGGTCCTGACAATTTAGAACAAGAGGAGCAACTCAGTGTAAAACAATTATAATAAAAATTATAATTACGTAAAGTCAACTTCCTGAGGTTCTCAAATTAGACCTCACTTACTCTGAGCTGAGCTTATACGTACTAGTTCCAAAATGGAAGAACTTTTATCATTTTTTAATTACTGATTGTAGTTTCTGTCCCAAGATGGGCACACTCTGAGTGGCCAACCCTCCCAGCTGTCTCCTACACAGTCCACTTGGGGAACGTGTCTGCCATCTGAGAACCTGTCAGCAGCCATAGCAGCCCTGCCTCTCTCCTTGGACCTCATCTTCTGGTCTCTGGACTCGACCCCAACATTTAGACATTTGCAAGCAGAAAGCTATGTTCCCGAATAAGGAAGTCAATAAAAGATTCGTGTTTACGCTTTCCACTCCTTTCCCATTCCCTGCACTTACAGGGCCTTTCTCTAAGATAATACCCATCTCCTTAAGCAGCTTCCCTGAACTCTAAGTTCTTTTTTAAAAAAAGATCCTTCTAATGCTTTGTTATTCCCGCATTTCCCTAGGTCAGTGCCCCACACAGTAAGCAACAAACTCCAGCCTCACAATTAGATGGGAATTCTGTAGTCACCTCCTGGTTCCTCTAGAATGGTACTTCTTATTTTATTATGTAGTGTGGTTTTCCTTAGGAGAGGTCATTTATTCTCCAGGTTGGAAGAAACCACACTTTGCAGCTCCCAGAGGTTGAGTTCTTGTCTGCCCCGCCCTCTCCGGGACCCCAGCTGCACCCTGACAGAGGATGCGTGTGTGTGTTTGTTGTTCTGCCTACGCAGGCCTTAGACATTTTTCCCACGTGGGGGGAACCCAGAGTAGAAGGAAGGCAGGACGCCACCCCCTCCTTGAGAAGCCAAAGAGGGTAGAGAGTTCTAATCACTGCTCCAGCAACTTCATCTGGGCTCATCTAACAGAGGCCCCATCTGGGACTTGAGGACCCCGGCGAAGCAGAAGCCTCTGCAGTGCCCATGGTGGGTCCGAGTGTCCAGCAGCCTGGCAGAGCCCAGGTGGCAGAGCCCAGCAGCTTTGAGGCAAGTGTCCAGGGACAACAGCACCACAGACAGTACCCTCAGCTGACCATCCCTGTGGCAAGACACTGGCTGTGCCTTGCCTCCCTTGATGATTTTTATTCATCTTCATTGCCTGGTTCTCTAGTCTTCCCCCTGATTCTGTGAGCTTCCAATCAATTCATCTTCCACTCAAGTCAATGAGAAGAGATTTTCTCTGGTTGCAACCAAGAATTCTGACTGGTATGCCAACACGTCCTTTGTGGACACGTGATCCAGGAGCAACTAGGCAGGTTTGATCGGGCCCTTTAACTTCCCTCAGGTTGACCCTCCCGCTGTGTGTGAATTGCTTTACTTTCTCTTCAGTCTGAAGGAGCTATCTATGCTCCAAGGCCACAGAGGTCTTTAGAAGTCAAGTGCCATAGAACCCCGAGCCAATGGGGCAAATGGCTAAAACTGGGAGGATGCCCCTGTCTTTTCTGCAGGGAGGTGGACATGTTTAACTCAGCATTCCGGGGACTTCCGCCAAGATGGAGGCATAGGTGGGAACACTGTGCCTTCTCCCACAACCAAGTTTGAATACAACAAAGATTTGGAGAAACAAAGACAAAACCAAAGGACAGAAAATTGAATTATACGGAAGTCCGACTACATCTAACCAATCAACGGGGACGGTAAGAGGGGCGGAGCCAGCAGCGAGCAGGGTCGGGCAGGACAGGGCCCCCGACCCAGGCGCGCAGGCAGACGAGAACCAGCTGGGGTGCGGGGCAGACCGCAGGCGCATATTCGCACACAGTGAGACAGACCACGCAGGCCCCAGTGGCGAGGGCTGACGGCGGTGGCACACTCGCGTGCAGTGGGACGAAACGCCTTGGCCCGGTGCGGGCAGCAACTGCGGCACCGGGTGAGGGCCCTGGCGGCAGGCGGTGGACAGGACGCCATAGTCCCTCTTTGACCCCGCCCCCACACACAGCGTCACAACTCAGCGACTTAGTTGCCCTGCAATACCAGTGAGAGCCATTGTCCCTCTTTGACCCCGCCCCCACATACAACGTCACAACCCAGCGACTGAGTTGCCCTGTTCTAGTGAACACTTTAGGGCTCTGATCCTGCTATGGAACAGGCACGAACAACCCGAAAGATGGCGCGAGAAGAACTCAAAGTCCCAGAGCCAATAACTCTAAGCGACCAAGAAATTGCCAGCCTCTCAGAAGCACAATTCAGGACACTATTTATCAGGATGCTCACAGAACTGGTTGATTATAGTCACAAATTAGAGGAACAAAGTCACAAATTAGAGGAACTTATGAAGGCTAAACTAATTGAAATGAAGGGAGATGCACAGGAAACCAATAGTGATGGAAAGGAAACTGGGACTCAAATCAACGGAATGGACCAGAAGGAAGAACAAAACATCCCACCAGAAAGGAAGGAAGAAATGAGAATTCAAAAAAATGAGGAGAGGCTTAGGAACCTCCAGGACATCTTGAAACATTCCTACATCTGAATTATAGGGGTACCAGAAGGGGGAAAGAAACAGCCACAAGTGGAAAACTTATCTGAACAAATAATAAAGGAGAACTTCCCCAGTCTGGCAAAGGAAATAGACTTCCAGGAAATCCAGGAAGCTCACAGAGTCCCAAAGAAGTTGGACCCAAGAAGGAACACACCAAGGCACATCATAATTACATTAGCCAAGACCAAAATGAAGGAGAGAATCCTAGAAGCAGCAAGGGATAAGGGGACAGTCACCTACAAAGGAGTACCCATCAGACTGTCAGCTGATTTCTCAAAAGAGACCTTACAGGCAAGAAGGGGCTGGAAAGAAGTATTCCAAGTCATGAAATCCAAAGACCTACAGCCAAGATTGCTTTATCCAGCAAACTTTCATTTAGAATGGAAGGACAGATAAAGTGCTTCTCAGATAAGGTCAAGTTCAAAGAGTTCATCATCACCAAGCCCTTATTATATGAAATGCTAAAGGGACTTATATAAGAAAAAGAAGATGAAAAATATGAACAGTGAAAGGACAGCAAACACAGAGTTATTAACAACCACACCTAAAACAAAAGCAAACCAAGAGGACAGCTAGATCAGGAGTGGAACCATAGAAATGAAGAACACATGGAGGGTTAGAAACAGGGGGGTGGGAGGAGGAGAAGGGGGGAGAAGGCACAGAAAATAGCATAGAGGGTAGGTAGAAAATAGATAGGGGGAGGGCAAAAATAGTGGGGGAAATATAGAATCCAAAGAACTTGAGACACGTGGTTATAAACTAAGGGGGGGGGAGAATGGTGGGGGAGGAAGGGTGCGGGTGGAGGGGAATGAAGGGGGGAATAGAACAACTGTAATGGTATAATCAATAAAATATATATATATATATATAAAAACTCAGCATTCCCCAAACTTACAGACATACCAAAAGAACCTTGCATATTAATTCTTTGTTTAAGTAAAGCTTATTTTTGTTTTCATCCCAAATGTAGAGATAATTCATGCTCATCGTGAAAGATATGAAGGAAAACAAAAATAGAAAAAAGGAAAAATATTACCTCTCATTCTACCAGCTACCAACAGCCACCACTGAAATTTTGGTGTGTCTAACATTTTTCTGCGAAAGTGTTTTCATAATTATGATCATCCTAACTACTGCTTATTAGAATTCTGCAAAGAGAAGAAATAGTCTTGCTACGGTAGGTAGATACGGATGTATTATTGTACATACGCATACAGAGAAAAACATATCCCCAGTTGCTGAACGTAGGATGGTCAAACTTTTTCTTTTTTGGCTGAGAGGAGCATTTCTCAAAATGCTTACTCCTCCATTTATTAACAGCTGCTACAGATATAATATAAAAAGTGGTTTTCCTGGTCAGATAAGCTTAGGAAGTGCTGAGTTAAAGTTGAACATATTTATTCACTGCATATAGGTTTTCAGAGCTTTTAGCACCTAAGGGTGCACTGTGGCCCTCAAAGAGAGCAGCGTTGTCCAAACACACCTGACTGTGGAAACCGCCCTTTGGACACACATTTCCCAGAACCTGTGTTCGAAGGGGCACTGACCCAGAAAGCTTAGAATGTCAGATCGCTTTACCCTCACACTCCGTTCCTGAAGAATGAGTTCAGGATCAGTGCGGGGCGGGGAAAAGAGAATATATTTGAAGTATATAAAAGCAAAATTTCAAAAAGAACAGAATGGGGCCTTGGAGGTCATTTTTCCTCTGCTGATTAGTTTGCCCATGAGAATCTTTTCCAAAGGAGTCAGGTTTAGAGACAAACACCACAATTCATACCTGAGAGCACCGAGAACCCAGCAAAGCCAGAGTCTAAGGGAGCAATCTTGTCCTGAGCAGTGTTGCCGCATAAACAGTTTTATCCACATTCAAGCAGAAAATCCAATTAATCTACTAGAACACTGCACTGCCAGACTAAGAAGCTTAACTTCATGTTACTCAGTATCACTCTAGGGCTTCGCCCCCTAAAAGGGACAGTTCTATAGGACAATTTCTAAAAAAATAATGCCAATGAAGGACAAACGAGAACACCGAAGAACACAGGAAGTACAGTTCAAGACAATGAGAATGTCCTCAGTGGAACAAAGCATGGCTGGCCCTAGACATCCTGTTCTCACCCCATCGTCTCCCCAGCCGACCTGATGTCTGGTCAGACCCCGGGTGTAACCTGCCACAGAACCAATACGAAAACTTGGCCACTCGCATCAAACCGACGGGTCTGCACGTCCGTTTGACACACGCAGAAGTTGAGGGGAACAGGGAGTAAAAAAGAACCCTGACGTGGGTGACGCCTCCTCACACACCCCTTCCCGGCCCCCTCAGGGGTCTCTGTGCACTTGCTTTATGCCGAAACACAGCCACGAGATTCAGGCAGCACACTGGGACCCACGCCTGTCCCTTCTGGAATAAACGAAGTCTTTAGGAAAGTATGGGAATTACCAGATTTCAAAAGTACCTTCTTTCTGTGAAGGAGCCCAAAGATAATCTAGGGCAACTTCCTGTTTTTTTTTTTTTGCCTCAAACTATTGTCTGTCCTGTGACTGTTGGCTGGGTTGCTCAGCAGCCCCCGACCCCCCACCCCCCCATTAACTGAGCTGGACAGCATGCACTCCAGGGACCCTTCAGAGGGAAACTGAATCTGAGAGGCTGGCAGGGACCTTAACGGTCACCGCCTCCGACCCAACCCCCTCTATTTACACACCCCAAGCCATGCAGCCTGAAACCCACCCAGCATCCTGAGAGTGAATGTGCTCTCCTCCCATCTTCTATTTTGGCGCAGTTTTCCCATGGCATCTAGCCAGAGCATCTACATCAGTAATGTCTAGAGGATTGATGAGGCCGCGCAAGCCTTTGGGCTTCTACGCAGACCTCAACAGGAAACCCACACGAGGACACGCCCTTTCTGTTTGCAGGACGAATTCCCGGGATGCTCTCACCAGAGTGCCCCCGACTGGAACAACACCAAGGCCTGGCACCACAAAGGCCCTGCGATCCAGGGAAAGAGGTGCCCTCCCCACCCTGCACCACCCACTCCCCGGGTCCAATTTAATGAGAACAAGACTGCGTCTCTCAGACAGACTGCAGGTCTAGAGGCTGAATAGGGGTCAGTCCAGAGACACCACCCCCGTGGCCTCAGATTCAGCCCAACGCTGTGCTGCTTCTCACCTGGGTGGAATCAGTTATCCTGGGAAAGCGAGGCACCCCACTCACGCCTCTCGCATCCTCTCTGCCTTTTGCTCCCAGAGGATGCTGTAGGGCTGGAGGGGGTGGAAACGCATGCACTTCCCAGCCAAGGAGCAGCCAGATGCTACCGAGTCCCTCTGAAGCACCATTGCACATTGTCACAGCCACTCGAATGGCATAGCTCTCCTCTCCTCTGCTACTAATTCCACAGCCCGAGCGCTGCCAAGCCTCCTCTCCCCATGCTGTCAACCCATCTGCCCTGGTGTCAGGCCATTCCAGCCCGAGATGGCATTTTAAAACCTTGTCGGCTCTCTATGGAATCTTTGAAACTTAAGAAAGAGACGGTTGCTCGGGGCTGCACAGGAAGGAAGCCGAGTTCCCGGCTCCCAGAGCAGAACAGCTTGCTGGTGACCCTTCTCCCCTCCCCAAGGCATCCCCCAAAATAGACTCTGTCCTCTTTGGTTCACCCCCACCTCCCTCGGGAAAGAAGGCACATGCTTCTAGAAAGCCAACAGTATTATCAGGGCCAGGCTCTTTCAGGAATTACCAGATGTTGGGAAGAGGATAATGTGTCATTTCCTTGAACAAATAGTCTGGACATCTGGGCATATCCTTTCGAGCCAGCTCTTTAGGAGACTGCGGTGTGGTGACATCGAAGGACAAATTACTCTAGCTTCCACTCTTGGGGGTCCTGGAGACCTCTTCAAACACTTTGATTCCAACCCTTCATCAGGAAAATATTTCTGTCCTCTGTGGTGATACCACAAGAAGAGGTTAAAAGCAAGGCTTTGGAGACAAGATAAGCACCCTAAGCAAAGAGGACAAGGAGCCACAGACTGTTGGGAGAGAGCCTGGATCATCCAATTGTTCATCCATTCCCTCCTCTCTGTGGTCTCCATAGTGAACCCAACACAGGGCCGTCGCCAGGGAAGGTACCCCACCACCCCGCCACCCCTGCTGAATCCAGAACCCTGGGTGGGGGTGGAGCCAGTGCCCCCTTTTGAGCCTTCCAGGGAATTATGATGTGCCCTCGAGTTTAAGAATCCCTGACCCAGATAAACGCATGTCAAGGGTTCTCAGAAAGTAAAGGAAGAAGAGGGGGGGGGAAATGACTACCCGAGAAGAGGCTTTCAAGACGCTGCAGGGGGGGAGGTGGGGCTGGGACCTATGGATGAGGCTGTCTGGGCACGACAAAGACCCTAGAGGCAGGAAGGAAGTGACGGTGACTAAAATAAAGACGCAGTCATCGCGCTTTGCTCATACTGTACTAATTTGCAGCAACGTCTAGAATATGAGTTACCCATTTTTGCCATGTATAGTGCACACTTTTTTGCACAAATTTTTGAGGGAAAAAGAAGGATGAGCGTTACCCACGGGTGCAATGAGTGCATACCGTGAGTCTAATAATGGGGGTCTCACAATCCCACGCATAATGTGCACCGAAACATGGGTGCACATTACACACAGCAAAAAACAGTAATGACGTAAGAGTATACTCACAGAATATTTAAGTAAAATGTACAATATGGGCTCCGTGATGTAACATGTATGTGCGTATCAGCTGATATACAGAAAGACATCTGAAAATTTTTCATCAAAATGTTAATGTTAGTGAGCATCCCTGGGTGATGGATTGCAAATAATTTTAATTTTTTCCTTATACTTTTCTGGTTTTCTCCCCAATTTTTCCATGGTAAATAGGTATATTTATAACAAAAATTTTAAAAATAGAGTGACAAGCTTGTTGGGTCAAAACAGTCATTTAAACAACTCTGTACGGCACTCTGCAAGAATTCATGTCACACAGACAATCAGCACCCATTAGCACCACCTGTTACACTCGTGCTAAAACAGGGCATGAGGAACACTGGGTTCAGAATGTTACAAAGGGGTTGTTAAACTCACTCGCTCCAGTTCCAACCAGCACAGCAGGGAGAGCTGCAGAAAAATGAGCCAGAACTCACCCTGCGGCACCCTGGCCTCCTCCCCTGCACTCTGGGCCCCTCCCCTCCCCAGAACGTGGGGTGCTGAGTGTTCTCAGCAGCCCAGCGGGACCTGTGTCCCCATGGATGGCTTTGTTCAGAGGGCCCCACGCCTCTGGGCTTTTACACCCCTGTTTCCTAACAGGGAGAGGCCCAAATGCAAAAACAAAACAAAACAAAAGACAATGAAAGAGCCCTTAAAAGCCAAAAAAGGAAGAAAGGACAATGGAACGTGATGTAAGGGCCACTGCACAGCCAGTGACTCAGCGCTTCAGCGCCATCAACACCAGCTGCAGCCTGGGGTGGCCACAGTGGTGGCAGTTCACATAACAGCCACACAAGCACACACATGCACACACGCATGCACTGGGCAAACATCCCACTGCCTGGAGAGTGGCAAACATTCTGGCTCATGGGACTGTACTGCAGACAAGACACAGAATCAAAGATTTCCGCAGCTGTGAACCTGGCAGAATGTGTGGGGAGGTAGCATGCTAATTCAGCTTTCCACTAACATCTTTTATCAAGACTCTTTCCCTAAAGAGCCGGACATGTGTCCCTGGGGTCATAGTTTCCAAACTGAAATCTGTCTCCGCCTGCCAGCACAGCTATATCTCATTCTAACTCTCCAAAATATCACACGATGAAATTGGGTTACTGTGGTACATTTTTTCATGTTGGCTTCTCAAGGAGACTGGGGTGGGAGTGAGGGTGCAACCCCCACCCTTTGTGAGTCATGGAAGGGGCTGGGAAGATTTTGCACAGACTACACATGGGAATGGAAACTGTCCCATGGAATTTTGACTCAGGCAATAACTCTGTCTGCAAGTGCATCATCCTATTAAGAGATGCATTTTTACATTCGGTCTTAACCACAACCCAGAGTCCTCAAAGTAACCCTGCCCCAGCGAACCCTACAGATCACGCTGGTCCCAGGGGCTCATTGTGAGCCACCAGGTCCACACATGGAACCAGCCCCACTCGTGAGATGCTATCCAGAAGCCACTTAATTTTTGTTGCCCGGTCCGCCTTCAAAATTTATCCCCTGTGGAAAGCTCCTCTCCTGACAGTCGACGAAACCTCATAGACTCCAGAATCGCTCTGCTCATTCCGAGGTATTAGATCATTCTATGGACAGCCATATTTGGATCACAAAACCCGGCCTCACTTCAGAAATTAGGATCTGGACCAAGCGTGCAAAACACCAACACTGTCACATTCATTCCAAGGTGTGATAGCAGCTCCCGCAACAGGCCTGGGGGTAGGGGCGGAGGCCAGAAGACAGTACCACTCTTCTCAGGCTCTCCCAGGACCTGGCGGACGGTTAAAAGGACTCTCTGTCCCGCTCTGTCATTCTGTTCGCTGGTTTCCGTTTTGCGTAGGCAGCCTCAGGCCACCCTGCTGGCTGCTCCCCACTCACGGATTCTCCTCTATGACCCCCTCACCTCCACCCCGCCTCTCAGCCCACCCGTGGATCAACCTCAGGGTGTCTCCTGGCCGGCTCTGTTACCCTCGCCCTCTCTCCGTCGGAAGGCCCCCTGTTGGTGGGTCCCAGCTCTCGGTGGCAAGGCAGCTCTTTCCCAAATGAAGCCCCCTTTTCTCTCTTTCTCCACCTATTCCCATTGCCAAGGCTGCTGGAGCCTGCAGCAGGCGTTCCCCAAATGTAGGTTCGCCTCTTGCAAAACTCGATGCCAAAGAGAACGCCCCCCTCCCAGGCCTACCCCTCTTCTGGAGGGCAGTCCAATTGTAATTTTCCTCGCAAATTCCCCTCCATTTTCTTGATCCTCCTGTATCCCTTCATGGAGGGAGGGTTGTGAAAAACACTTTTCAAATATCTCCTTTGAAATGGTACTTATGGCCAGTGTTACAATACACATACCTCAAATGAATATACAGTGAGTCCTCACTTAATATTGATAGTTTCTACGACTTTAAAAAAACAACACAAAAGGAAAACAATTTTACCCTAGGCCAATGGATACAACCAAAAGTTAAGTTCCTGCCCTGACTGACGTGGCTCAGTGGGTTGGGCATCGTCCCGCAAAACAAAAGACAGCCAGTTCGATTCCCAGTCAGGGCACATGCCTGGGTTGCAGGTTCAATCTCCAGTCAGAGTGCATAACGAGAGGCAACCAATCAGAGTTTCACTCTCTCTTCCTCCCTCCCTTCCCTCTCTCTAAAAATAACTAAATGAAATCTTTAAAAATAAAAAGAGGCTAAGTTCCTAAGGCATCACACCAACATTGTAACGAATGGACATTGAACAAACCTACTGTTGAACCAAACGAGTTACTCAGAGACCAGACCTGCTGTGCTATTAAACCCACCACCTGCGTGGGGCACACAAAAGTTCTCATCTATCCAATGAAAGTAATAATGTCTGCTCCCCTCCCCTTAGAAGAACTGGTGGGGTTTGGACAAGACCAGCTCCTGTCTGCTTGGGAAAACTGAGCGCATCTTTCCCCCACACTCAGGTTCTGTGATGTCACATTGGCTGCTTGCAATCAGCCACGGTGAGAGTATTCACACCACAGAAATGAACAAATGCTCTAGCTGGGAGCCTCCTCGCCCTCCCCACCCATAACTGGTTGTTGAACATTTACCAGCATACCTACCACCACGTGCAATTGTAAATGCAGTAAATCTTACTGTTATATGTTTTCTCCACTGGGAGCCTTCGCTTCACGTAGGAATAGCCCTGGGAGGGGCCAGCCAAGACGTGCCGAAGGAAAGGACAATAGGGTTCGTTCCCCAGGACTGAGGAAACACCTGTTTTCTGGGACAAGGAACTTACCACCAGACGGGGAGAGGAGTGGGAACACAGCTGGGATGGCTAGAGGGCACCCCACCCCGCCCACGCAGGGGGGGCCCACAGGAGTCTCAGCTCTCACGGGTGCCAGAAGCCGGGAACAGGCACTGTGGCCCCACAAGCCGTGTGGCCTCCACGCACCCATGGCTGTGCTCAACCTCTGGCCTTTGAAGGCAGCGGAATCTAGGACAGCAAAGGCCACTCCACAAAGAGGAAACAGAGCCATCAGGGAGGAAACAGAACCTTCAGGAGCCATCAGGGATGGGGGCAGCCTTCCGGGAGCCAGCAAGACCAAGAGGGTCTCTGTCATCTGTCCCTAGTAGGCATGCAGTCTAGGTCTTTGCTCACCTGGCTTGACATCCAGGGCGAGGACGGGCCGGACTCCGAGGACAAGGCTCGGGGTGTGACGGGCCAGTTCCTGGGATGGTGACAGTGTTCTCTGGACAGAGGAGGCGAACACAGGGAAGTCCGTAACTAAACAGCCTGTGGAATGACCCAGTGATCGCCAGGTTCCTGAAGGAGCTTTCACGTGCTGGGCGTGAGGACCCAGAGCCCCAAACAGGTGAATTGCTTCAGCAAATCTATGGCCCAGGAGGCCCATTTGAGAATCTGTCACCTTGATTCCTAAGGTAGAAAACTTCTACAAATAAATTTCATTCTTTTTTCTTTATTTCTGAGGGTTTGTTTTCTTCATGTATTCATTATCTTGACTGAAACTGGGTCTAATTGGACTTTTTCTATCGGCCATATACAGCCCCATTAACTTTCTAACACTGTTAGGGACGCTTTCAATTATGTTAGAAATTAATCCAAATTGGCCATTCTTAAAAGTGTTTAAAGTTCCATGCAAGTCCCCTTGACCTGGTTTTCTTTTGTCCTCTTGGGGCACAGGATCCCTGCTAATGACACCTCGTGACTCACCACAGGAGACAGAAGGGCATCCGGGGTCAAAGGGTAGTGGACTCTTGAAACTGGGGAGGGACAGAACCTGAGAAGAGCCATTTCTTTCCTTCGCAAATCACAAGTTACGTGGGAGAAAAGTTGTCAAACACTAGTCTTGCTTGTTTTTTAACTATCAACTTAGGAGGGTAGAGATACGAGGATGGGGAAATTAGGTACTCATTTAAAGACATGTTTGATGTGAATGTTGGGTAAACAGCCACTCTATTAGAGAGTAGTGATAAATTATATATAATTCAACATCCAGATTTAGTTAAGTGAATCTAGTAAAGCCAAAAGCTGTGCTAAGGGGTCTCACAAAAACACTTACAATGCCATCCAAACATTCTTAGGCTTAAATGACCCCAGTAAGGAATATACCTGTCACAAAGGACTCCTTGTGGTTACCTGGGCCCATATGCATAATCGGAGTCTGGGAGCTGCTGTTTACACGGGATTTCTCAGGCACCCTGCATTATCAGGACTCAGCTGCAGATGCGGCTGCCGAGCCTCCTGCACCGTGCTCCCGCCCGCCGAGTCAGCTTTATAAGAGAGCCTCCAGGATGGAAATTCAACAAATAGGAACAAAAATTTTCCACATCCAATCAGCACCGCAGAGCTCTATCTTCATTTGCATTTTGATTGACCAATCACACAGGCTCCACTCCGATTAAGGAAGACAATGCTATTTGGGCCAATCAAACAAACTGTGAGTACTTGCAGTTCTCATTTGCATAGAAATGAACCAATCAGGAATCGGGGGCAGGCACTCTTCTCTCTATGAGCCAGCTTCATCTCTACCTCAAAAATTCACACTTTTAGTTTTCTCCATAGGTCGTGTTTTCTCGATTTGCAAACTGTTCACCTGAATAAAGTCTCTCCTTTTACTGCACCCCAAAGTAGGGACTCCTATTGGCATTGGATTGGGGTCAGCCACCTTTTGCTGACAATAATGATTCCAGATCTAAAAGAAACAGGGCTTCCTGCCACTGAAAGTGAGTCCTGTTTACAGCATCGACCCCCAGGCTGACTTTCCATGGCATGTCACCACACAGGTCTCAGGCCCCAAACTGCCCTGTAGGGGCTGACAAGAACCTGGTGGTTCTACTGCCCCAACTTAAACCTCTTGGAGCTTAGTTAAGTGGGTGAAGAAAGTGACTGTGCCTCCACCCCCCAAACTGTTATGTCTATTACTATACCACCATCTAATGGCAAGGAGCATTAAAACACAGACATAACCTGGTCCAGGGACCACTGAATACTCACAACTTTTTTTTTTCCTGTCAAATAGTTACAACGTATCTCTCTGCCTCTCCAGGTAAGTCACGAGGTGGTCCCGTAGTTCATGAAATACGGCTCCGGATCTAAGATCCCTGGTAGAGAGATACAAAGTCTCTAAGGGGACTCTCTGAAAAAAGATGGTATCCACAACAGGGAGGACAGAAAGATTCCTAAAATACCCTAAGAGTGTGGGAGGTCAGAGAAAACCATTACTAAGATAGATGCTCCAACTTCCCTATAAACAAGAATTTAGTGACAGAGGATTTGTAGATGACAGCACATGTGTAATGAATTATTATCTTACAGGGAAGAGGCTAAAAAATAAATAGATAAACCCGAACCCTAGGCAGAGACTATCTACTGTTCTAAAATTAAAATCCCATAGAAAAACATTGAGTTGTTTGCTGAGTAAGAAAACATAACATATTACCGGCCCTTTGACCTCTGCTCCTGCTCGTCAAGATCTTAGATTTTAAAACTGACTTGGGGATTTTCCTCCCCTTGTTAAAAGTTGGAAGTGAAGATCGTTTTGGGAAATTTACTGAGCAATGAAAACAAGGACTGCCCCTCGCCACCCCCCTCCCCCATGCGCTCTACTTTCTCCAAAAGCATGGGACACACACATCGGGGATTTTTCCGCTTCCTGAGCAGTTCCATTAGTGTCACCGATAACTCAACTCACACCGCATACGAAGACAGCCAGCACGCCGAGAATCCCAGGGACACAGCCGGCTGGTCCGCGGTGCACCAAGGTTGGCTGCAGAACCCCCAGAGAGGGTCCTCCACAGGGCTGGGTGGCTGGCGTAGACCAATGACAACCAGATACCCAACCAGTTTGTGGGGGACGAAATGCCGTGGGCAAGCACGATGGATAGGTAGAATTAGGATCCCCTGAAACACGGCTTTAAACACCAGTTAGCTTGTGAAATTTTGGGAAACGTCATCGGTAAACAACCTAGAAATGCATACTGCAAGTTGACTTCTATCGGGGAAGTGGGCAGGGGTCTCCCTAAGACCAGAGAAGATGCCTTCTGGGTTGAGACCCAGATGGACNTGCACCAAGGTTGGCTGCAGAACCCCCAGAGAGGGTCCTCCACAGGGCTGGGTGGCTGGCGTCGACCAATGACAACCAGATACCCAACCAGTTTGTGGGGGACGAAATGCCGTGGGCAAGCACGATGGATAGGTAGAATTAGGATCCCCTGAAACACAGCTTTAAACACCAGTTAGCTTGTGAAATTTTGGGAAACGTCATCGGTAAACAACCTAGAAATGCATACTGCAAGTTGACTTCTATCGGGGAAGTGGGCAGGGGTCTCCCTAAGACCAGAGAAGATGCCTTCTGGGTTGAGACCCAGATGGACGTGTGCCTTCCCAAATGGCCCCCCTTCCCAACTTTGGGAGCACGGAGGAGCACAGACGGTGTGCTGCTACGTGAGAACCACATCTAGAAGCACAGAACTGTGCATCGCTCCCTCTCCTGACCTTTACTTCGGTCAGCACACACATACGACCTCAATGAATAGTTCTCTGAGTGCTGTCCACAGGGAAGTTGGAAAGGACTTTGAAGAAGGAACTCAGTAGCATCAGCAGCGTCCAGGGACTTGTCAGAATGCAAATCTCTGGGCCCTTCGCCAATCCTATTGAATCAGAAACTCTGGGGGTGGGTCTGTGTTTTATTTAAGGAACCCTCGGGGGATTCTGACACACCACAAGCTTGAGAACCACGATGCTAGGAGAAGACACTGAAGAACCACTTAGGGGTGCAGTTGGTTAACCGATGGCAAAGGAGGGCGTGGCCAAGTCAAGTTCAAACCTGAAGCTCTGGAATCAACACTTTCATGGGCCCACTCAGCCCCCTCAAGCGTCGAGCAATGTCACCTTGGTCCAGGCCACCTACGCAGCTCTGACGGGTCTGTCCACCTCTTGAGCCTGGTTACTGTCCCTGGGAACTGGAGCAAAGCTGGTAATCCACAGTCGAGTTAAGTAGAGTGGTCCCTGAGGACACTCTATCTCCCTATTTTGTTTCTTAATCTTTCCCATCAGTGGTTCACTTCCAGGTCCAGCAAGAATGGTTGGCAAGCGGAGGTTGTTGGGTGGGAGAAACACTGGCCTGGAACAGGGAGGTCTCGCTGTGCTCAGAGGAAACAGCGGGGCCCGGTGAACAGCTCAGGAACTGAGATAGCAACAGAACCACCTCCATCACCCCGGGAGAGAGCACAGAAAGCCACTTATTTCAGGGGTTTGCTTTCTTCTGATAATTACAAAAGTTACAGGGGAGTCTACATAGTACTTTCACTAAAACCTATATTCCCACCACCCGGAATTAATGACTGCTAACATTGTGTCAAATTAAAGGCAGTTTTTTTTAATGCCGTGAAATAACTGCCTGGGAGAGGGTAGGAGAACAGAGGGGGGGGGCAGTTAGAACAGGGAGAAACAAGCTAAGAACGGTATTTCTGAAAAAAATTTTTAACAAATAATATCCTCGTTCTTTTATCGGAAAACAATGCAACTATGAGGTTTGCACATAGCTCCTAATAACAACTCGTCCATTTGCTCGATGGAGGATGGGATTTATAAATAATAAAGGGCAGAAAACTAGCTGCAGAGGAAGCCAGCTCTTTTCCTTGGGAATAAACACAACACGCTTTTGGACGACCCTGCCCCTGAAGGGAGCAGGAAAGAAATCAGGCTGGTGCAAGAGAAATCAGGCTATACAGATCATTAAAACGTAAGGCCTTCCCATCTCTGCTTATGAAACTGGAGCCAAAGGCCCTGGAGGAGAGAACCATCGCCAAGGGCGCTCCCCTCCCTGGCCGACCGTGGACTCCATTCGTTGTCACCCACCAAAGCCAGGAGGCGTAAGAATACGTGCTGGAGCAAGGGTCATGGGTCACTGGGGCTTGCTCCAGGTGGGCAAAGGATGGAAACGTCAAGGCTGGAGGGCTGGTCGCTGGAGAGGGCAAAGCCATGCCGTGCTGAGCTGGCCAGGGAGGAGGCAGGAGGGACTGGTCCTCTGTGCTCTGAGCCAGCCACTTCTGCAGCCTCTCTGGCACCCCCTGTGGCGACCTTTGGAACCTCCAAAATGAAAGGACCTGTGGCACTGGAGACCTGCGGTCTGTTCTCTGATAAGCTCATCCCATCAATAAAAGGAAGAAAAAGTTAAAATACTCATCCTCCCCTCCTAACTTGAGCTTCCAATGTAATCCTTGCTCAGACAAACCCATTTCCCTGACAGGCAGGGCAAAGATGGAGGTGGGGGCAGGGGGTTCCTTCTGACTGCATAGAGGACCGGTGAAGCGGAAATCCAGACTCAGTGTCCACTGGGTACCTACTGGTGAATTGAACACACCCACTGGAGAACTGGATGAAAGTTAAGCATGCAGCCCCGCTGGGCAGCCTCAGCTTCCCTTCCTGCACCCCCGTCTCCAGGTGCACAGTGCGACCCCACCCCCAGAGAAACGCTACGTGACATCACAGGCTTAACGAGGACCAGGTGCACCAACTCCCCACCCACTACACGCACACACTGCTTGTGTGTCTTCTCGGATCATCAGAACCTCTATCACTGCAATGGAAACCTGTTGGTGGCTGCCAGAGACCAGAACCGAGAGCCGAGGAAGCCTGCAAAAGTGTTCAGGCTCATTAAAAACCAATGACAAGAAATGGAATTTTCACCTGGTTTCCTAGGCTAAAAATATCGGGAGCAGAAAAAACGGAATATGTGGGTGGGTGGGTGGGTGAGCCTTGCTCATATCCTAACTATGTAGAAATGTGTTCTTTCAGCCAGTAAACATGTTGACACCTACTGTGTGCAAAGCTCTGCGTTAGATTCTGTAAACAAACATGAGTGAGATGCAGGCCCTGACTTATAGGAGCTCACAATCTGGAGGAGGGAGTCTCACATACGAACTAGAAAAGCGCATCATAAGTTCCATAATAAAAGCTCATTCATCTACTCAACAGAGATTTATTGTGTAGGATGTGCCAGCTTCAAGTACGGACAAATAATGTTGAGAGCACAGAGGCCAAATATAACTTCCATTCCTCTTTCAAACATGAGGGACGTGACAGAAGGGGTCCCATGCGTGCCCCACCCGCTGCTCAAGGGTGAGGTCCGTATCTTCCTGCCTACCCCTCGTGCCTGGTGTGTGCCTGGCCAATATTCAATAAATGCTCCTTTCTAAGAGTGGGTTTCCTGTCCTGTTACTCAGCAGGCGATTTCAACCTAATCTTTCTTCGCCATTTGTTCATTAATTCTACAAACACACACTGAGCACCTGCAATATGCGAAACCCAGAAGCTCTACACTTGTTCCTATCTCTGCGAGAGGAGCAAGACCACCACCACCATACGGGTGGCAAACACGGGGTCCCTGGGAAGGGCATGCAGAGAGGGAGTGGGCTGCCACTGTTGAAGGCCGGGCAGGTTCAGGTGACGTTCAGGCAGACGGGAGAAAATCCGCAGAGCCGGTGGGAACGTCCGGCAGGCCTTCATTCCGGAGCGGGGCGATCCATGCACGCTGCAAGCCGCCTGTTGAACCCCAACTCTCTTATACACTAAATGCACACAAAGCCGGCAGAATGCCAAGATATTATGTAACACAGTGTGATTCTGCGCATTTGGGCCCATTCTCAAGGTTAGGGGAATGCTGCTTATCAGCCTGGTGAGGGAGACCAACTGACTCCATTTCCCCTACAGGAAGCCGGAGGGGAAGGGCCTGGGAAGGGTTTCTGGAGAGAAACCCAAACCAAGTCTCAATGGAGTATGTGTGGGACAAAAACCAAGTTGCATATGTCGGAGGGGCAGCCTTTCAGACAAGAGGACAATGTTAGAAAGACCTAGAGGGGAGATGCAGCATGGACCATGGGGACCTCCAAGCAATGCAGCCTCCGGAGCTACGCCCTTCCAAAGACTTGCTTTGCTCAGAGCTGACTTGGAGTCCAGCATGTGTCCTTCAGCTGACCAAATTCTTGAGAGGAGGGGGTAGCAGCTAGAGCGCCAACTGCTTAAATCAGCGTGACTCTGGCTGGTGGTCCAGATGTTCCCGTGGCAGTGAAATTCGGCTATACACAAAGGGATATACTGCATGAGCATGAAATTGGAGCAAGGTGCAAAGTCAATGATCTTGTCATCGCGTTGTAACAGCCACACTGTGTCTCCAGACCACCGTCTGGCCCCCTGCCTCTGTAGCCAAGCTTCCAGGACGCTGCACCTCTCTCACCGTCTCAGCCCACACACCCCACCATCCCACCCCTGGAATCTGGATTCTGCTCCTGCTCCTCCCTGGAAGCTGCCTTCACCTGGATCACAAATGCTCTCTTCGTTGCTAAATACAGGATTCCTTCTGCGCCTTCTCATTCTTGGTGGCCCTGCAGCTTTGGACCCGGAGACCTTCTCTGCTCCCTCCACCTCTACAACACTCGCCTTCCTCTCGCCCTTCCTGTGTTTCTGGCTGCTACCTCTCAGGCCCCTCTGCACCTTCCTTTCTCTCGGCCAATCCTGAAATGATGCTTCCCCCCTCTGTCCTCCCTCTAGGTGGGCTCGCAGCTTCAGGCGCCATCTCTCTGTATTCTCGCAGCTTCAGGCGCCATCTCTCTGTATTGTCTCAAGATTCCCAAATCGCTACCTGTGGCTCAGGTGGCTTTTTGTAAAATTGTGGTGAAATACACGTTAATGTTCCACCATAACCACGTTTGGGTCCGTTCTTGATCACATCCATTTTTTTAAAAGGAGACTTTTCTTTTTTTTTTTTTTTTCGGTTGCAGTTTACAATCAGTATTATTTTGCCTTAGTTCCAGGTGTACAGCATACTGGCTAGACAATCACATACTTTACGGCGGTTTAGCAGCACTGACGTTCACATTGTGGTGTAGCCAGCACCCCTGCCCACCCCCAGGACTCGTTTCTACCCTGTAGACCTGCGACTCTGCACTGACTCATCAGGAGCTCCCCAGTCCTGGCCCCCCCCAGCGCCTGGTAACCACCATTCTACTTCCTGTCTCTGTGGGTTGGACCCCCCTAGCTACTGCATGTAAGAGGAATCATACAGTATGTATTGTTTTGTTACTGATTCGCTTCCCTTAGCACACTGTCCTAAAGGTCCATCTATGATGTAGCACGTATCAGAACTTCCCTCCTTTTTGAGGCTGAATTATATTTCACTGTATATGAGTACACTGTATACATCATATTTTGCTTATCCATTCGTCCCTCACAAGCTTGGGTTGCTTCTACCTCCTGGCTGCGGTGAAGAATACCGCTACGAATGTGAGTGTGTAAGTCATCTCTTCGAGAACCTGCTTTCAGTTCTTTGGGATATATACCCAGAAGTGGGGTGGCTGGACTGCATTACAGTTCTATTTTTAATTTTTTGAGGTACTGCATACTGTTTTCCACAGTAGCTGCACCATTTTACATTCCCACCAGGGGTCCCAGTTCCCCCCACATCCTCTCCAACACTTGTTGCTTTCTGTTGTTTGTTTTTATACTAGCCATCTTCATGGGTGTGAGAGCCAATGGCTTTCATCAGCTCTGGTCTGGCGTAGCCAACTGCCTACTGGGCATCTTCAACTGAATATCCCAGAGAACCCTGAACTCGCCTTGCCCCAGATGAATCTTTCCCCCTAAGCCTGTCCTCCTGATGTTCCCGTCTTGGCAAACTCTACTACCGTTCCCCCAAGTGCCACAGCTGGAGACCTGGGTGTCTTTCTTGTCAGTTCCAGCTGATAATTCTAGCTCCTTCCGCTGTTCAAAATCCTTCAGAGGGCTCCCCAGTGTCTTCCGGATAAAGTGCAAAGTCCTTAGAGCGCCTCTATAACCTGGTCCTTATGATCTGCTTATAAGGTCTTCTGATTCAAGCCTTATCTCTTATCAGTTCCTGGCTTTGTCATCTAGGCTTGTAATGAATGACTAGTGGTTACCCAACCGTGTTACTCAATAATTACGATTCCTCTCACTGGGAACTCTTGATACCCCCTCTCCAGCTCCCTCTCCTGCCTAACTCTGTTGAAGCGTCACCTTCTCTGGGTCCCTCCTCAACTGGGCTGGGTGCTCCTGCTAGTGCCCCCAGAGCACCCAGCCTTTGCTCACCTCCGCCACACTGCCCTGCCCTCTATTCTGTGGGTTCTTCTAGGCTCTGGGCTGTAATTTATTTATCTTTGGGTCCCCAGTGTCTAGCACAAAGTGCCTGTCTGGGTGGCCAAGGAAGGCTTCCTGGAGGAGATGACAAGCAACCTGAGTCCTAATTAATGGCTAAGGTTCGACCACAGGTGAACACAGGTCTTAAGCAAGGGAGGCGATGTGCAAAGATGTAGGTACAAAGTGACGCATCAGAGAAGTGCAGATTATTCAAGGTGGACAGAGAGCACATGACATACAAGTGACCAGAGAAAAGGCTGGGGCACATTGGCCAACAGACCTGGAGGAGGGTCATCAGGCACTTCCGGTTAGGGTCCTCAAGTACAGAACTATCACAGCAGAGCAGTTATGGCTGGTGCATGAGCACCAGCATGCCAAATTCAGAAGCAAATGATTGATGAGAGATAGATGTGTTATCCCCCCAGAGTAGGTATGTTTGAACTAAGTGATGGATGGGCCATCCACCTCAGAGATCCTCATCGCACCTGGCTGAACTGATTAAACAGCATTAAGCTAAAAATAATATTAATACTAATCAGGTATCGAACATACACTAAAATGTAGTAAAATCATTATTAATAAATAAATATTAATAAATAGTATCGATAATAAAAACAACTATTTATTAATATTTATTAATAAATAGCCTGGCTGGTGTGGCTCAGTGGATTGAGCCCGGGCCTGTGAACCAGAGTATCCGGTTCGTTTCCCAGTCAGGGCACATGCCTAGGTTGCAGGCCAGTTCCCAGCAGGGGACTCACGAGAGGCAACCATACATTGATATTTCTCTCCCTCTCTCCTTTCCTTCCCCTCTAACGATAAATAAATTGAAAAATCTTTAAACAATATTTATTAATAAATAAAGCTATGGACCGAATTTGGAACACTTCAGGAAATCAGAGGTGGAGGGAGACACGGTGAGGTCAGCAGAGACTGGAGTTTCTGGAACTGGGAACCGCCAGTTCTGCCCGCTCTCAAAGACCAAGAAGTCAGAAGCAGTAAGGAGCAGAATCGGGAAGGGTGGGGAAGAAGAGAGGAAAGACTGACAGGTCGTGGTGAGCGGTGGGCAGAGAAGAGTGTCAATGGGGCTGGGGATTCCTGTCACTCATCCAGGGCTCAGTCCTTTGAACCTGTTCCCATCAGCCTTTCAGAGCCGGTCTTCCCCTCTCTGGCCCTGCTCCTTCTAGCCCCACTTCCCTACATCCAAACCCGCCTTCCGACTCTGGGGGGAGACAGTCCCTTGGGCTTTTCCCATCTACCCCGACAGACGGGAGAAGGGCTCACTTAGGTGACCTGAGTCGTTGCTGCCCGGACTGGTGGGACGGGAAGAGAGAAGAAACCTTCCGCTGGGCCCCAGCCGCTTTGCCCGAGCGCTCCGAAAGGCGGGGGGATGCAGCGCACACCCACCGCAGCTGAAAATAAAGACAGGCCCTAGCCGCAGAACGACCGAGTAAATGCAGGCCTTGGCCCCCACATGAAAAGTTGCCTAGTTAAGTCGGCTTAGAATGGCTGGAGAAAGAACTCTTTTCTGGGAACTGAGAATGTGGGAAAAACTCCCAAAGGGAGACAAAATCACAGGCTGCAGGAAACAAAGTTCAGGTCACAGAGAAAGTGACCGGCTAGTTTTCACGTGCTGCCACCTCCTGGGAGATTTAAGAACTGCAGAACTGCCAGTCATGGAGGAGGGAAGTTTATTCAACCTCCAGGTTTTAGGGTGCACCAACGCGCGAGCGGCATAAAACAGTGTCCTGGACCTTGACGAGGTTTTAGCTTAGGATAGAAGATGAAAGTAATAAACAATTTGTTGTAAACGCAAAAGAGAGAAGCGTGAAAGCCAGAATTCTGGAATACTCTCCACCTGCAATCCATTATCAAGTTCTCCCAATCCCCAATCCAAAACACTCCTTAGACCCACCCACTTCTATTTCCACACCCTTCTCTCCGGATCCAACCCACGCTCTCTCCTAGCCTCCTCTCCATATATTTTTTCCCTCAATCCAAAGACTGTAGGGTTGAGACCAAGCTCCCTACCACTTCCTCTGATGCCCTCTCCTCCTGGCTTCCCCTCATCCGCACAAAGAACTTCCTTCAATTCCCCAGGTGAGAGGAACTCTTTCAGGCCTTCAGGACTTTGCTTCTCGAGTCCTTCCATTAGGCGCAGTCCTCCTGATCAAGGCCCTCGATCTCTTCCAGCCCAGGTGCCCTGCAAATGGCCACTCCAATGTCACTTCTTCAGGGAACCCTTCCCTGGCCTGGAGGTCACAGGCCCTTCTGGTCTCTACTACAAAACGGCTCATGCTTTTCCCTCGTGGCACACATCACAGTTTAACTGCATACGCCTGCATCAGTTCATTAATGCCTCCTTCCCCGGTAAGCCTGTAAACTCAACCAATGCCTAGTATGGTACCTGGCATACAGTAAAGGCTGAATAAATATTGGGGGAACAAATTGGACGAGCCTGTGAACCTCTTATGTGGAAGAAGGGAACAATTTGGTTGGCTCGATGAGAATAGAAGTGAATTCTTTATTGTGGCAGTAAAACAGGACCAGGGTGTCCATGGCACTTGGTGGGATGCTTTGACCACAGTGGCATCTCCATCTCGGTGGCATTTTTCAGTCCTGGGTGGATGATGCCCAGGGTGGGTCACTGGTAGGGGAGGGGAGGCTAATGGCCCTGGGGGTGAATGGAGCAGAGAGCAGGGAAAGGTAGTAGAGAGACACCATTAAAGTTAAGCCACTGGACTGATGACCCCTAAAATCTTGAAGTACTTTGCTCCAGGTTTCTGAGCCAGTGATGCTGTGTCTACACGGGGGAAGAGTCATAATTACCCACTTCCACTTGAGTGTCACATCCTGGGTCTTTGGCTAGTTGGGTTCATTCATTCCTTAACCTTTATTGCCTGTCTTCCAGGAGGTTGTACCTACCCTTGACCTCCAGAGGGCACCCTAGAGGTGCTGCTGGGCAGCCTGTCATGCACCGAAGTACTGTTCCAGGGTCTGTGGAACCCAATGGAGCAGGCCGGGTGGGGGCGTGTAGGAAGGAGAGTGTCCCCTGTATGGTGTCTGCTGTGGCCAGGGGAGTTGATTAGCTATGTGGTTGGTAGAACACAGAGCAACATAGGTATGCACAGCGGCCATTTGTTTTTTTAATTGCACAGCAACAATGGGGATTGTAGTTTAAAGGAGTTCACTAAAGGAAGGTAGAATATTGGCATTCATTTATTTAGAAAGCTTTTATTAGGTACCTCCATGCACATAAAACAACAGGTAGCAATACAAGATTGCCACATGAAAGGAATAAACAGATTACAGGCTATTGCAGCTGGAGGTAGCTTTTAACATGCATAAAACTTCTAATGAAGTGTTATGACCTATTAGAAGAATGACATGTATATAATTTCTTCTTTAATGATACTGCTAAAGATGGCAATTGTGAGGTAAGTATATACTCTTAAGAGTTTTGTCCCAAGGTTTTGAAGTAGGTGATTTTCTTGGCCACCAACTGCCCCAACTATGAGTTTCAATAAGTGAAGCAAGTTGGGGGTGAACAAGCAAGTAAGGTGAACATTTAGAAAAATCATAAATGAAATAAAAACACTTGCGCTCAAAAGATCTTCACAGATCTTTTTTCTTTTGCAATTGCTTGTACCGTTCTCAGGAAGAGAGGTAGCTTTCTTGAACTGCTTGGGAACTGACCTGAATTATTGGGCAGAAGTGCAGAAAAGAACCTGTCTTACCTGACCACTCCGAAGGGAAGTGAATCGTTCTCTGGGGCCTCCACGCGGGTATGAAACACGGGTAATATTCTGTGCTACTACACAGCACCAACTTATCTTTTCACACATGACATATTACACTGCAGAAAGCAGTGGGCTACCACAAAAATACTCTAGATAGATCAGTCACCTTTTATTATGCAAAAAAGGCACTTCAGAGCACCCTGCCTGGATATAGCAGCATGCGTCTGGGTCACTGAGAATTTTCAGGGTGGCAATGTTGTTCACTCTCTAAACACTGTACCTTAGAGTTTCAGATAAAACTATGGTTCCCTTTTTACTGATATGTTTACAATTTCTTGGTGCAGACAGAAGAGAGGAAGTATTACAATACGATTACGTTTCCTTAAATAATGACAGGGCGAAACGTGTGAAGTCTCACAGGAAAAGAAAACAATTATGCATTCTTCGTGAGGCTTCCTAAAGAAAGATTTCTGGAGGAAAGACTAGACCGCGCAAAGCTGGGCTTTCCAATGCAGGCTGGTTGGTTTAAAAAGAGCATATTTGTGAAATATGTAACCTGGTATATTAACAGGCATTGACTTCAGATGAAGTTGTTTACTTCATGAGGACAACCACCTACCAAAATACCTAACCGTAGCTATGAAAACTGATACAGTTGCCATAGAGCTAATGAATCAGAAACACTGGCATGTTCTGACTGCCCAGGAAAATAACCTACTGCTGCCTGTCTTCAGAGTTGTCCCTGAGAGGGGAGAACTGAGGACGTCTTGCCTCTGCCTTCCTTTGTTCGGTAACAAACACAGAGCTGTGACACACTGTCGGCAAAGAGGGCAACCTCAGCATTCCAAGTTCTAAAGTGCCTGTTTCAGGCTTCTCGGCAGTAACCAGACATTCATTTTCAACATTCGAGGGCTTCATGGTGGAGAGAGACTATATCTGAGCAGCTGATGGCAGGGGAGAGCAACGATAATTTATAAGGCATTTCGAGTCTTCTCCCCTACAACTGACACTCGGTTTTCTAAATCAATAACAAACATGCTTTCCATCTCAGGATTTCAATGTTCCTGCATGTTACTACGGCTGCATAACAAATTACACTAAAGCATGATGGCTTGAAGCACAATAGTCGTACATTATACTGTGTGTCATTGCTCACTGTTTCCATGGTTAAGGGTCAGACCAGGCCCCGAACGGACGGCTGGTGTCTGATCCACAAGGTCCAGGGCATCAGCTGGAAGCCGCAAAGGCTGGCGCTGGAGTCCCCTAAGGACCATCGACTCGCACACTCTGACTGTAGGGGATGCTCACTCCCGGCGGGCAGCCAGCTGGGGCTCTCAGCCAGGTCTTCACTAGAGCCCCCCTTGGGGGCTGAATTTCCTCTTAATGTAGGGGCTGAGTTCTGAGGCCACGTATCCCAAGAGAGAGGGAGAAAGTGATGAAGCTTGTGTCCTTTTTATGACCTAATCTTCAAAGTCACGTATTTTGTGACTTACTCCCAACCTCCAGTGCTTGGGGCAGTCGCAAGTCTCTGCCCGGAGTCAAAGGGAGGGATCACAATGGCAGTGCTCTGTGTGAGAAGGGTGGGTGTCACTGTAAGTCGGGTAGAAGGACGGGGTAAATGCATGGGTGCGGCCATCTTGGGAGAACACAGTCAGCTACACTGTGCTCCTAGGAAGGTACTGGAGATCCACCTTGTGATTTACATTTTAATGTTTTATTATAAATATAACATCTGCTCATGTGGGAATTCTAGAAAAAGGGAAAAATAGTGCAATCTAGTCCTACCACCCAAACTGACCGCAGCTAAAAAGGATTAACTTTTTCATAGAGTACATACATACTATTTTCCCCTGTGATTTCTTCCACCACCTTTCCCCCCCAACTTTTAATGGGAAATTTGAGAGTAGTTCAAAGGTCACCCAATCACTTTCCACATAGATTCAGTAAATATGAACATTTTGCAACACTTGCTTTATCTTTTTTGCTTACTGAACCAATAGAAAGTTATTTTCGGATATCATAATACTGCCTCTAAATATTGCTATTGCAATGTGCGTCTCCTAAGAATAAAGACATTATCCTAATAACACCATTATCATCGAAGAAAAATAATTTTGTAATACTATCTAAAACTCATTTTATATTAAAACGTCTCCAGTCGATTCATGATGATCTTTCATAGCCTTTATTTTCACCCCCCCACCCCCCAAAACAAGGTTAACACTGGGCAGCCGGGGGACTTTGGCTGGTTCCCTGACCTGGCTCCTTTGCCTCGGTACCCAAGTCTGCCAAACACAGGCTTAGCGGCAACATCCTTGTCCACTCATGGAATTGTGGGGAGCGTTACATGCACTCACCTCCACTGACACAGGACTTATGGACACCCACTGTGTGCAGGACACTGTTGCAGAAGACACACTGGTGTTTTCTAGTGTTTTCAAACACAACAGGAAAAGAATGGGCTTTGAAAGTTCATGCGCTTTGCTGTGTAAATACCGGGAATGGTCATTTCAGGTTAAAGGGCCAAAGCAAATCTTGGGGAAAAAAGAACTGCTTTGTGTACAATAAAATGGATTTGGATTAAAACTGAATTAGTTCTATTCTGTGTAAGTGGCAAACGCAAATGAGGAGGTTAGCAGTACCAAGCACAGTGACAACCTGGGAGTGTAGAGTATATCAAGTCACTGCCTAAAGAGGACCTTGTGCTTCTGACTAAAGAAAATGGCGTGTGTGCCTTTTGTCACATAGCACAGGCACACCTGGAAAATAGTTCGGGCTCAGTTCCAGACAACCACCACAAAGAAGGTCGTCATCATTTTTCTGGTAAAGACCTTGCCTTCAACTTGTAAGAAATGCAGAATCTCTGAAGCTCAGTAGAAACAAGGCATGCCTATATGTTCTCCTTTTGACTCCCTCACTTATTCGTTGTCTTTGTGCCTAAGAGGCAAGACCCGAGAGTATTAGAATACAGAGATGGGGAGACTCACAGGGGTAGAGCTGGACCGCGGGTCACCTGGTCCAGATTCCACAGTCTCTCAGATGGCCTCCCCCGTGACCACTGCGGAGGCATTTTCATGAAACCTGGGGTTTCCAGACACACGCGGTTTCCATATGCGGAAGCCCAATTTCAAAATCCTGCACATTAGATAAGACGATGGGAACCTCATGTTATCCTAACCTTGATCCCTCCTCTTGACTCTCTTGCCTTCACTCCCTTGACCGTCTCGCGAGAGCTGACTCGGTGAGATCGCCTTTGTGTGATGGCGACTGTCAGTCTGGAGATCGAAGTCACGCCACCGAAACGCAGTGAATCTTCTCCAACAATATGGGACGAACTTAGCGAGAGCTACGCCTTAGATCATGTTGGAGCCCTTCCCCTGGAACAGCTGACAGGCTTTGCGTGTTCCCGTCCTTGGCTTTAGGCAGCGGGGCAATGTGGTCGAGGAGTGCAGCCAACACTTGGGGGTGTTATTCTCCCAGCCGCAAGTTCTTGGCGCTGTGGGCTCTCGGGGAAATGAAGACAAGCTCCTTCTGTTACTTTAGGGGTCGTCTGGGTGGCAAGGGGGTCTGGCCAGCTGAGGATGAGTCCAGGTCATTTGTTCATTCATATGACAGTGTCCCTGTGTTCAGAAACAGTTGTTCCGAGGATGGCAGAATGGAGGACATCAGGATTTATGGTAACACTGAAGGGCTGTCACTTCTTAGGGTCTTAGTCAATCCCATGTGCTACACTTACCCTGAGTTTAGGCTTGTTTTTATAGGCTTTCTTTGGTTTTTTTTATATATATATATTTTCTATTTAATTTATTTATCTTTAGAGGGGGAGGGAAGGGGAGAAATACCAATGTACGATTGCCTCTCACAAGTCCCCTGCTGGGAACTGGCCCGCAACCCAGGCATGTGCCCTGACTGGGAATCAAACCGCGATTGTGTGGTTTGCAGGCCCATGCTCAATCCACTGAGCTACACCAGCTAGGGCAGGCTTTCTTTGTTTTTATTACCAAGGATATCCTGTAGATTTTCTTAAAATAAACAACTTTGATGACCTTCTAGAACACATCAATAAGAGTACAGCGGGCAATGTCGTGTTAATCCACTTGAAAATCTTGGAGTCTGCCAACGTCCTCTTACGCCTCTGCACATGTGATAAGGAAACATGTAGTGCAGCAGACAAACCCGGTCCTGAGCCAAGGTTCTAGGACCATGATAAAACCAAGCTACTGGGGGACCTTGGAGAACGCTGGTGGGGACATCCCCTTCTAAAGCGTGGCCTGGGCCTGCTCAGATACTTTTCATAGACTTTCTTCAGCGTGGCCGAGAACAATAATTATTTCCAAAAAAAAAAAATTACTAAATTCCGTGGAGGGAAAAAGGTCAATAAAACGTAGAGAATAAAAGAAACATAGCGCGGGCCTGCAAACCACACAATCGCGGTTCGATTCCCAATCAGGGCACATGCCTGGGTTGCAGGCCAGTTCCCGGTTCCTGGTAGGGAACGCACGAGAGGCAACCCTACATTGATATTTCACTCCCTCTCTCCTTCCCTCCCCCTCTAAAGATAAATAAATAAAAAATATAGATATATAAAAAGAAACATAGCAGTGCATTCAATCATTCATTCAACAAACCTTCATTGAGCATCTTGTATATGCCAGAGACTTAAACAGCATAAAAAACTTCAGAGAAAGCTTGTTGTTTTAATACCCTCTGTCTGATGAAAAAGGCAAAAATGACTTGCAATATACAGGGAGACACAAAAGAAGATTTTTTTGTTATCACCTGTACAAAATACAGGAAGACACAAAAGAATTTGGTCCTAGTTTTCATGAAGCTTCCATTCTAGGGGTGAAGGCAGTACTTGGGAAGCTAGAGCGTAAACAAAGATAGACTATGTCAGCTGGTGCTATGGAGAAAAAGCAGGGCGGGCCCTGGTGGGGTAGCTCGGTTGGTTAGAGCATCATCCTGATACACCACGGCTGTGGGTTCGATGCCAGGTCAGGGCACATACAAGGATCAATCAGTGAATGCGTGAATCAGTGGAGCAACAAACGGATGTCTCTCTCAGTGCAGTCAGCGTGAAAAGCCCAAGGCTGGGGAGTGGGGATCGGGGAGTCGGGATCAGGGAGTCAGGAGGCTGAAATGCAGTGACATGAGGATGATGGCCTGGGCTGTCGTCAGGGAGGAAGGCTTTAGTAATTTCATTGCTCACTCATTTAGGGGAAAGACAATGAGCTGCAAAGAAATCTAAAAACACTGTGTTGGTGGAACTATTGCAAAACTTTAAATTTGTCGTATTGTTGTCGTCTAAAGCTTCTCAAGGCACTAAAAATCTGAAATGGTGACAGCTAGGACGACTTCCCTAACTGAAGCCAGCCTGTCACTGAATGTGCGGCACCTTGGCATGGACCCCAACCAAGGAGTTAGAACCCTGCGCTTCTTCGAAGAGAGTCCAGCTGAGGTTCCGTCTCCAAGGTTCGACCCGGCTGCACCACTGTGATTTGTAGATTACAATACATCTCTCACAGAATCTACTTCTTCTGTCTTGTTCCCCTAAGGCCATGAATGGGAGAAAACGTGTATTCATTCATACATTCATTAAAAAATTTAAGCCCTGGCTGGTGTGGCTCAGTGGATTGAGCGCGGGCCTGCTAACCACACAATCGCGGTTCGATTCCCGGTAGGGGCACATGCCTGGGTTGCAGGCCAGTTCCCGGTTCCTGGTGGGGAACGCACGAGAGGCAACCATACATTGATATTTCTCTCTCTCTCTCTCCTTCCCTTCCCCTCTAGGATGGATAAATAAAATCTTTAAAAAAAATTTTTAAAAGGGGAAACCTACTAGATGCTAGGTACCTTGTTGAGTACCATGGGGTAAAGATGACAAAGACATTGTTTCTCCTTGAACAAAGCTCACAACGCAGACAGGAAGATAACATAGAAAGTAATCCGAGTACAGTGTAATAGATGCCGTAATGGATCCTTGAACCCTTTCCTATTTCCAGGCAGTAGGCTTCTCCACTATGCAAACAGCGACATCGTACATTGACTGCCTTTGTCTGGAGTGTCCCTTCTGCTAACTTGCAGCCAGCACATCAGATTCTAGCAGTGATTATGGTGTAAAAAATTTTTTTCGCATTCATCAAGCTGGAAATCTTTTGTTTCTCTTTTATATCTCAACTGTGTTCTGTTTCCTAATTATCCATGCTGATGTTTTAAAGTGAGCAGGGGAATAGATTTTATTTATTTTGTTTGCAGATGTGCCATAAAGGGTAATTAATTTTCTTCTGGTTGAAGAACATGAGAGACAGGGACTTAGGAACCCTGGGGCTGTCTGTGTAGGTTTGCCAAAACAAAATACGACTTTGAGCAAAAAGCTTATTGAAACAAACTGCATTAGGTCATTTCTAAGGGCCCTCTGACTGCGATAATCTATGATTTATACACAAAATTATACATTAGGAGGGTTAACATTTAAATCAATGACTAGCAACTCGAAAGAAAACTTTTAATGCAGTGATGAAATATAACCTATTATTTATGATGAATAAGCCATCCAAACGCTAGAGAAATATGTTCCATACTATCGCATATTGTTCTCACTTATTCAGCTTAAATAAACCATCTGATGTCCAACGAAGCATTGGCAATAGCAAATCTCTGGTAGGAGTTTAAAGTTGACTCCATGTTTTCACACATCACTGTCACAACAGATGGGGACACGGAGGCCTGTGGAGTTTCAGGTCCTTACCCATGGATGCCCAGCCAGCAAAGGGTAACGGTCCAGATCAGGACTCACATTCACATCCTCTCCCTCTGAACTCAGTGTTTTTGTTTCAACCCGCTGCTTCTGGGACAGTCTCAGGAGGATGTTGCTTTAAACCACATGCTGGAGGCGGGGGGTGGGGTGACCCTACTGCGTGGGTCAAGGCTGGTCTAGAATGGGGTGTGGCTCACCCAGGCTGATGTTCCTGGCCTGTGGTGATGGTCTGGGGGGAAGTGGAAGGCTGGCATGGAGTGGGGAACTACCGTTTCAGACCCCCGCCCCCTCCAGGAGTTGGACAATAGGCAGGTTTGACGTGTGCCAGCAAAAATAGCAAAGGAAAGAAACGACTCTAATTAAATAACATTAACGAAAGCACTTGGTTCTTAAGGACTCTGCCTACAGCTGTCATTGAGGGGCTTATTGAGATTTCTTCTCTGTAACAAATGGTTTTTAAATCAGCTGGAATTACACCCTCGTCTGCCAAACTGTTTTTCACACATCACTTCACTCTGTAATGCTTCTGCAACACGACTCCACGTCTTACAGTGTCAGTGGGATTGCATTTTACTCTTGATCTTCAAACTGAAAGACTCTTCACCTCTCTAATCTTTGAACACTGGCACGCAAAAGACAATTCTTACACCACGGTTCCGGTGTTCCCCACGACACCCTCCTTCTGAAGGATAAAGTTTCCTCTGTTTACCTGCATAGGAGATCCCTCCCCAGCCTTATTTGCTAAAGATTTATCACGCGTCTATTTTCCAAAAGCTGCTCCATTGATGAGGCGTGTGTCTTTGAGATCAAATTAATAGACTGCATAACTGATCACTGTGTTGACCACCCGGAGAATGTAAAAGCCTCCCTACTAAGCACTCTCCCTCTCCGGGGCACACCCATGACTTTCCTCTCCTTCATGTGTGTGCCCCTAATCTCTAGGGCCCTCGTCAGACCAGGAACCCAGGGAGCAATGGGCAGCGGCAGCTCCTGCCGGGCTCACCCCCCGAACCTGCCTCCAAGGCCCCGTTTCTCTGACTTCCCACTGAGCCAAAGCGCCCCTGCCTGGGCCCTCTCCTGTTGTTCGTTCTATCCTAGGCCCTCCCTAGTTTCACGGTCCCCAGCCTTAGTAAATGTACTCTCAAAATAAAAATAAAAAAATAAAATAAACGTCCCTACTACACCAAAACAAGTGTTGCTTGTTTGGAACCTGTACAGCAAGGGTGTGGTGTGTTATTCACTCTTTTAACCAAAGCACTGGATTATATTTAATATCTGGAGTTGGCAGAGTGTATTACACTTTCGTGTTCATAATCTGTCCCAAAGGTGATGAAGGGTAGTTCCCTGACTTTAAAATTAGACCCTTCAAAATAAGAGAAGGCAGGATCATAAGAACACAGACATCTGGGAGGTTACAGAGCTTTCCTTCAAAACCACTCCAAACGTAAAAGTGACAGGCCCTCTTTAAAAGTATCTTTTGTCCAGGTGGTGAGAAATGAGTCTGTGACCCAACCAATGGCAGCAAAGACATGTCTGGACCCAAACCAGAATGTGAAACTAGAATATTCCCATGACCGACTAGGACACTAAGTGCTATCATAATCAGCAATAAGATACTGAAGAAAGCGTTGTTGCTCTCTTTAATATTACACAATTTTTATTTAAAAATTCCAAACAAAACGTTTTAACTTAATTATTATGTCCTGATTGCACTGCTGAGGGATGTAGGTATTGGCCTTACCAAGCTTGGTATATCCAAAATCATTATCTCATTAGCTCATTAAAACCATTCAATAATATTTGATGAATGAACAAATAAGTGAACTGAAAATAAACCTAAACTCAAAAGTACTACCTGAGAATTACTAAAATCCTAAGGATGTAATTTTGGTTACTTTAAAGTTTTGTAGTATTTTCTTCACTAAACAGGAAGTATGTGGTCTACTCAAATAATTCGCCTCTAAACCCTAAAGATCTTCTACACTTAAACTTATTTTCAGGAGAAGAATGCGCTAGAGTACGCTGAATTGTATTCTGGACATTTCACTCAGGACAGCCCAGCTAACATCTTATTCCAATTTTCAGACATTTCTTGGTGAAACATTGACACCACGTTCCATACGCTCTTCTCTAAACCTGAAGTTTATGAAAAAACCGTACCAGAGACCAAAGAAAAGGTTAAGCTCAGAAGATGCAAAAAGAAAAAAATCCCCCCAGTTAATCATTTCAGCCATGTAGAGAGATTGTTTTGACTACTAATTGAAAATGCTTTGAAACCTTAAAGCACTACGCCAACATCACATTGAATACGGGCCGTGCGGGTTCGATGGGATTAAAATACATTCACGAGAAAAAATAAGGCTGAGAATCCATCTGATAAACGAGCCATAAGACATCTGTCACGACGAGTGACCTATCCCCTCACTGGAGTATCAGACCTAACTGTTTTCATTTCTAACACTTTCCAACTCTGCAGAGCTGACTTTTACTGCCCAGTTTCCCTGGAGGCAGGGAGCTTCAGGCAAGCCAGAGGTCTGTGACTCGTGAGCATACACTTGCACCACCAGTCACCAACAGAAGCACACAACCCTTATTCGTGCCCTAAGGAACCCGGCTTGACAATGCTCCAAGACAAGCAGGAGTCTTCAGAAACTAAAGGTTCGAAATTTAAAAATGCAATGATATAGGAGTACGTAGCTTATAGCCCTCTCTAACAGAATTTCAAGATCCCTCGTATTAATGGTTTTCTTGGGGGCTAAGCAACAGTGAAATCATAACTGTGATAGTTTTAGTTAAAATATACTATTTTTAAGAGAGAGAGAAGGGAGGGGAAAAGAGATGGAGAGAAACATTGATCAGCTGCCTCTTGCACTTGGCTCCGGTGGGGACCTAACTGGCAAACCAGGCACATACCCCCGACCAGAAATCCAATGGGGGACTTTTTGCTTTGCAGGACCTTGCAAAAGTTGGCCAACTGAGCTACAGCCGTCAGGACAAAATACACAGATTTTTTAAAAGTAACTTTGGAAGAGGAAGGTGTAAAAAAAAGAAAGAAGGAAAAAGGTAGAATGGAAAATAATTTTCAAGAAGAGATTAATTGTGGCACCATGTTTATGACGAAACATTACCGATGTTCAAAGAAAGAAAGAAAATCTGTGGCTTTTGGGAGTATCATCCATAAAAAATTTTTTTCAAGGGCATAAAGACTATATTTTAATGACAAAAAATATTTATATTACATTTCTTTAAGAACTCTAAATTTGATTTAATGTCTGTTTTTTAAAAATCAAAACAAATAATATCCATCCCCAAATATTTGTGGCAAATCATTTAACAATCCATTTTTTCATTTATGAAGCAAGGTCTTTGGCCAAGAGTATCTCTAGGGTCCCTTTTAATCTAATATTGTGTATTTTTCTTTGGGTGGTAAAATCAATAAATATATACTCATTCACTAAACAATTATTTTAGCCCTTATTTATATACTAGCCACTATGCCATCCCTGGAAATGCAGCGGGGAACAAGAAAGAAGGGACTCTTCACTCACCAAGCATATTGTCCATTGGAGAAATCACGGTTGGGGCACTGCTTATTATAACCATTAATCTCTACAAAAATGATGAAAATGGAACTGTTAGGCCAGAGGTATTGCCTCTCTGTGACATAGATAAATTTCATTTTGTTTTTGTTATTAAAACATCAAGTATTCTGCCCCCCCCCACACCCCCACACCCTGCTGCTTTGCAAAACAAACAAGATCTAATCCAGAACACTTCCGGGAGGTTCTAAATTTTCTGAAATCAGTTGGCTATTCCTCACTATCGGGATGCTGGATTGGTATTGCAATACTGCCTCTTGAATAAACATTCCAGATGGAAGCAAGAAGGTCCACACTAACCATTATCATTTTCTAGGCCTTTTACCAAAATAAGGAACGACCCCATACGTAGAAAGGAAGTGAAGTTCTGAGCTGGGTACATACCGCCCTCTAATCTTTGCAACAGCTCTGCAAGGGAAACAATTAGTAGCACCCTTTCTTTTTTGATGAGAAAACAAGCTAGAGAGTGGAGACATTTGATTGCAGTCGTGCTGCTAGAGTAGTGAAAAGAATGAAAGCCCAAGTCTGTCTGGCTCCAAAAGACCACATTCTTTTTACTAGGCAATGCTTCCTCCCGAAAAGGGAAGCTCTGAAGCCGCGTTGACCGAAGTTCATCAGGTGGAACACTAATAAGGCAGGAGCTCCCACAAGCCTAAATGGATTCGTACCATGGTCAAGTAGCTTTTGGAATGCCAAGCATGTTCAAGGCAGGGAAGTAGTACATAAAAGAAATGTTTAATTTTATTTAATCAGCTTTCCCCCAATCTTGTTTGATGATTAAACCCAGGGTGTTTTTTTTTTTTCACTTAACATTATTAGCGTCTCTTGAAAATAACTTCAATAATTTGGCATATGCTTAGTTAATGACTGAAAAGGGGAGGGATGAATGAGTTTCTTATTGGAAATTCAGCTTACAAAGCAATTCAAATGAAAAACTAGCTGTTATGAGGGAAGCATTTTAAAAAGTTGAAGATACAGTCTGTGCTCTCAGTGTAGCTGGGAGATGGGGGTCGTGGGTGGATAGAGTCAGAAGCAAAAATGGAAACAGACATAAAGTAATAGCAGATATTTTCGGTGCAAGTACTTAGTGATTAACGTGGGTGGAAGGTGAAAGGAAGATTTGGGAGAGAATGGAGGCTTGAGCTGCATTCTGAGTGGTATTAAGATTTCCATAACGGGAGAAGAGGCTGGGAGGTACAGAAAAACAAATAATACGTTTGGAGAAGAATGAAGAAATGATTTTCAGGAACTATGTAGGTAAGTAGGAAAGGCAGGGCTGATCCAGGTTATAGATAATCAAACAGAAACCATTCTGTTGGTAATAATGGGAAGGGATGATTAAAACCTGGAAGATCCATGACAAAGGTGATTAAGCTAGATATTAAGTGTGTTGAGACAAATTTTTGGATTTTACAGTTGGCTGGGCCACGACAGCCAAATTAACAGTAGATCCTCTAATCCACTTACTCTTGCTCATCTGATAACATCAGCCCAGAGAAGTCACTTAGTTTTCCTCACCTCACACAGCTCACCAGCAACATACTCGGGTTGGAAACTCAGGTCTTTGGACCACCAAGAAGTACAGGACTCACGACTTGAGCATAAAATGGTGCCAAAGAAAGTGCAGAATGGGGAGCATGGAAAGAACATAAATCAACACATTTGACTAAGGTGGTTTCTCAGTCAAATGAAAAGGTCCATTTAAAATAAACAACCAAAAATCTCTTTTACCTCCTCCTTTGCAACAACTTAGTCTAGTCAGTACCTTTTGCAAACAAGTATGTTATACTTAGAGGTTTCTGCCAGTTAAAACACAATTATAGAAAAAAATGGCATTTGTGAAAGACAGCATATCTCAAAAACATGAGAGGGTTAACAGGAAAGGAAAAGCTTTTTATTAATAAACTTTTTTTGATTAAAAAAAAATCAGCCTGCTCTGGCTGGTGTGGCCCAGTGGTTTGAGCTCCAGCCTGCAAACCAAAGTGTCACCAGCTCCATTTCCAGTCAGGGCACGTGCCTGGGTTGAGGGCCAGGACCCCAGTAGGGGGTGTGCGAGAGGCAACCACACACTGATGTCTCTCTTCCTCTCTTCCCTTCCTCTCTAAAAATAAATAAATAATCTTTAAAAAATTCTTGCAGCAAACCAGTGTGTCTGCCAGCAACCTGTTGAAAATCGCTGCTTTATTCCTTTAAAAAAATCGACCTGCTTGAATCGTCTCTACCTCACGTTATAATCCTTTTATTTGGTATTCAGTATTTACTACCACCTCTACATACCATACCTATTTGTTTGACACGTGTATGAAGCTTCAAAGATACTAACAACAACATAACAACAAAAAGGTTCCATAATACAACTCAAAGGTGACCAAAAAGGTAAGTAACACTGATTTGAAAGCACATTCGGATATCCCCGCATTAGTTTGGTGCTCACCTTCAGCACCAGAAGTAGGAGCACAGAGAAAGAACAACACCGAGGGCAAATGGGGTTGCCAGGAGGGCAAAAAATTATCACTTGTCCGCCACGAAGCGCGGCTAGACGATAATGTAGTGACTCTCCCGCCACAGACGTCGCACCGCGGGATCAAGAGGCAGGCGGGGCCCGCGCAGCGCGACTACCACTCCCGACACTGCGCAGGGCCCGCGGTCTAGTAGCCCCAGCCATTCAGCGCCCCAAGGCATTGTGGGAATCGTAGTCTTTCTTCCCCTCAGCTCGCTGGAGGCGGGCAGATTCTGTTTTATCTAAAGGACTGCCTTTCCCGACCCTACTTCCCCTTCCTCCCTTTTCTCCCCCCCACCTTCCCCTCGGAGTTTAAAAATTCCCGCGGCGCTGCACGCCTCCACTCCCAAAGCCAGAACACTCGCGAGAACTCAGGTCTCCGCGCCGCGATCTCCTTTCGGACTCCCCTCCCTCGCCGCACTGCCTCTTCCCTCCCCTCCGGGGCGTGTGGGACTCGCTGCGTCTGCCCTGGGTACTGCGCAAAGGAGGGCCGGCGCTGTCCAAGCGGAGGAGGCAGAGTCGCGTGGGGGAGGACCCGGAACCGCGGCGCGAGTAGCGTCTGCGTTTTCGTCGCTGAGCGGTCAGCCGGCCTGCAGCTGGCGCAGGCAGTCTCGGGCTCCGAGGTGGTCGGTTAGGGAGCAGGTCGGCGGAGGCCCGCGAGAAGAGGAGCCGCTTCCGCGCGGCGGAGGTGCGCGCCTCCTGCCTGTGGCGATCGTGTCTCCCGGGAGATGCTGTGACGGACCCACGCGGGAGGAGCTCACGCCTCGCGCCCCACTGGACTCGGCGGCCCCGGCGGCTCGGTCACCCGCCGTTCCCAGGTAGGTAGGGGAAAGGAAGGAGGCTGTGGGGCTCGTGCGGCGGAGGGCGGGTCTGCGCGGCCTGGGCCCGGAGCGGCTGCCGGGCTGCTCTCGCCGCGCCCTGCCCTGCCCGCGGGGCCCGCCTCGTGCCGGGCCTAGGCCGGGCTTTCACCCGCCCAACCGGCGACCGCGTCCCGGCTGCGGACCGGGCCCGAGGGGGCGAGCGCGAGCGTTGGCGGTTGCAGCACGCTTGAGACTCGGCTTATGTAAGCTGCGGTTCGGGCACATGGCGGCGGAGACGCGCTTCGGTGTTTATTCCGCGATGGCAGCCGGATCCTCACGGTTTCGCAGTTCGACCTGGACGGGATCTCCTCCCCTGGGGATCCCCGAGGGTATTTTGAGTTGGTTGTACGGTGGTCTGTACTCCACATGCTGCAGGACTTGGCTCGGGTGAGTCCAGGGCGGGGGAAAAGTTTGACTCGTGATTTAAAAGGTGCGGTGACTAGGTCCGGGGACGGAGATTTAAAACCACCGTACGTCTTGAAGTGGGTATTAACTGACTCTTGCTGTTAATAACCTGGAGAGTTAGAATAACCGTACACCTTGGAGTGGGCATTAATTTGCCCTCGATGCTGGAAACTCGAGGACAATAAGTTTTGTTAATGGTTGACTTTTGGGGGGAAGTTTATTTGTAATAGCTGTTCTTTTTTTTTTTTTTTTTGAATAGACAGTTGGAGAAATATTTGGAAGAACCTGGGTCCTTTAGGATAAAATACCAGTCTCCTGGAAACTGGAAACTTCATTTTATTCTCAAATTACCATCAGGAGCCAGGAAATTTGAATAGCCTCTATCACGAACTTTCACTGAGTGGGCCTGTGGGGAGAGAAGAAATTAGGATAGGTTTCCTTATTCTATAGTATTTAGCCAGGGATGGCAAGCCCAGCTCCCACGAGTGCTTGAGAGATGCTCCGTGTTAAGCGCTAGAAGAAGACTGCAACTTTCTATACTGTTGTTTTGATACTAATCTTTCAGTAACCTAGTACCAAAGTGTCACCAGTGTGCAGAACAGCAGTAATTATTTTTCTAAAGATTCTTAGGCGGCGATTTTGTGACAGACGCCTCTGGATTTGAGAGGGAGCCAGACCTCGTTTCTTTCTCTCCTAACCTTGAATCTTTTCGGGAAGTCTTCCCTGGGACCGCGGTCTCTGCAGCAAGGCTCTCCTGTTCAGCCCGAGCAAGTAACACACTACACTTCAGCTGCTCCAGAATGCTGCTCCTGGGCCCAGTTTCTTAACGGTGCACTTCGATGTTCCTTTGCCCATGTCTTTCAACCTGGAGTGCCACCTCTACCTTTTTCAAGATCTCAAATTTCAAATCCTTTTTAGGGTAAATACCATCTTTTCTCTCCACTCTTTCATTTCTCACTATCCCACTTCTTTCCTGGGATCTTACAACATCTATATTGAATACCTCCATTGTGACATTTATTTGCTCCGATATTCTAATGGGTACATAGATCTTCTTAAGAATGTGACTCCTTTAGTTCAGGAAGTAGGTGATCTTTCTGCCCCTACATTCCTTTTCCAGTACAATGTTTTAAAAGTACTTGGCAATTACTAAATTAAGTTGGAAAGTCACCTGCTAAAAAGTTCTAAGTTTCTGGGTTCACTGTTTACATTTAAATCATAATTCTTTTTGAGTCAAAAAGAAAATATAAATATACACATAAAATATCTTGTAGAAATGTTTGCTCAGTATAAGTTGCAGTATATAATTATTGAACAACTAGATGAACAGTTAGTTTTATATTCTGTAGTGGAATTTAGCCACATTTGAGGGTGTGTAATTTTGCTTTGCTTAAAACTGAAACTGTATACTTAAAAATAAGTTAGGCCCAATATTGAGGTTTTTTAGAGCAGTTTTAGGTTCATAGCAAAATTGAGTGGAAGGTACAGAGATTTCCATCCAGTATAGCCCATTCCCTGCTTAAAGTCCTGCATAGCTTCCCCCACCCAGTCAGAATGGGTGCTGAACCTACATCATTATGTCATTGTCCATAGTTTTCATTAGGGTGCACTCCTGTGGTGTACATTCTGTGGGTTTGGACAAGTGTATAATGGCATGCATCCGCCATTAGTGTCAAAGTAGTTTCACTGCCCATGAATCTTGTGTTCTGGCTGTTCATCTCCCCTCTCTGCTAACCCCTAGCAACCACTCACTCATCTTTTTGCTGTTTCCAGTTTTGCTTTTTTCAGTGTCATATAATTGGAATCATGCAGCGTGTAACCTTTTCAGATGGGCTTCTTTCACTTAGAGATAAGCATTTAAACAACCTCCTTGTCTTTTCGTGGCTTGCAGCTTTTTTTTTTTTTTGTAAGCACTGAATAGTCGTATGGATCATATCACTGTTTATCCATTTACTTACTGAGGGGCATGTTGGTTGTTTCCGGGTTTGGATCATTATAACGCTGTTATAAACATCCGTGTGCAAATTTTTGTGTAGACATGTTTTCAGCTCCTTTGGATAAATACCAAGGAATGCAATTGTTGGGTCATGTGGTATGAATATCTTTAGTTTTGTAAGAAACTGTCAAACTGTCTTCCAAAGTAAAGGTACCATTTTGTATTCCCACCAACAGTGAATGAGAGTTCTTGTTGCTCCACATCTTCACAGCATTTGGTATTGTCAGTATTCTGTATTTGGCTAAAATAATAGAATTCCACTCTGAGAAAATGTTTTCCTAGGCTGAGCATGGTTCCTGCAAAAGAGCGTGTACATGTTAATGACCTTCAGTTTATACGCACTGCAATTCTGCCAATACACAGGTAATACTCAGATCACCTAAGCTGTGATGTTCTGAATGTTCTTAGTTATACCGAAATTTCACTAACTGCCCAAGATTTGCTGGGATAAACTCAGTGTCACGTGAATCATTTGGCTGCTTTCGAAGATGAAGTCCAGAGAGCTCTGAAATGATTCTTTCTTGGGATGGCTGTATAGACATTGGCAATTAGCAACAGGCCCCCTGATCCTGTCTAGCACCACCAGCGATCACAAATGACACGAGAGGAATTGTTTCACTTGCTTCAGGCAAAGCAGTTCAGTTCTGCGTCTCCCACTGTGGCCGTAAGAGAAAAATCCCACTCCGGGTCCAGGACAGCCGATACAGTGTTACTGCCGGTTAGTGTCTTGTGCAGGGTCTGTCTCATCCTCAGAAACAAGGCTTTGCCTGTCCCGTGTATAGAAATTTCATCATGAAGATCCTTACACTCCACATCTTAAGAGGATTGTTTTTGTATTACTTTTTTCAGAGTCCACAGGCAACACTTTTAATTCATTCAGAGCTCCATTCATTACTTTTAAGCTTCAACCTGCAGGTCTGCTTCTGTCTCATTGCCAAAGGCCTGAGGCTGCTTGCTATCACTCCAGATGGGGACAGAAGCTGCTGTGACTTCTTGATATTGTTGTTCTGTTTTTTCTGTTGTTGTTCTGTTTGTTTTAATCCTTGCCCAAGGATATTGCTCACTGAATAGAGAGGAGAGAGAAGCTTCAATCTATTGCCTCCTGTTGTGCCCTGGCTGGGGGTGGAACCTGCAACCTTTTGGTGTAGGGATGACACTCCAGCCAACTGAGCTACCTGACCAGGGCTTGATGTTTTAACTTGCATTTCCCTCAAGACATACTATGTGGAGTATCTTTTCATGTGCTTGTTTGCTGTGTATCTTCTTTATTGAGATGTCTGTCTAAGGTCTCTGGCTGTTTTTAAATGATGTTTTCTTGCTGGATTTTAAGAATATTGAGGTTTTTTTCTTTAATTGAAATTATTACTTAATGTGTCTATTCCTGTCCCTGCTAGTATTTTGCTGTCCTAATTTACCACATGTTTATAACCTGTTCCTTGCAAGTCGTTGTGACCCTCTGGAATTCACAGGAATAAGAGATGATTTTTGCCTTTCAGAAATTCATAGTATATTAGAGAAAACAGGCAAACATAGGTAATGAATTTTAAAAACTACATTTGGGTTACTAACACAGAGATGAAAAGAAGTGATCTTAGAGAGGAGATTAAATATGAAAGGAAGCTGTATCCAGACCACACTGGGAATCTCATCTGTGTCTTGGGCTTTGGCCAGTGGAGGTGGAAGGAGGAACAGCGTAAATAAAAGCATGACAGGAGTGGGCTATAGCAAACGGAGGCAATAAGTGGTTTGGGAAGCGATGCTGTGAAGATAATCTGCGACTTCCAGGTTGTGGAGAGCCTTGATTGCCTCTGGCCAAAGATGTTCCTTTTAATATGAAGCAGGGAGTCATTGAAGAGTTTTGAGAAGGGGAGCGACAATCCATGTGCACTGTCAAGAAAATATTTAAACGTATTTACAGTGGCAGCCAGCACATTGTTCTTGCTGTGCCTATGTAGACCTTGAGAAGTTGAAACTTGGTAAGTTACTTTTTAGAGGTTGTATGTCACAAAAGCTTTTTTCTTTTGGAACTTAAAATATGAGGTTTCACTGTCATATGGCTTGCATTGTTTTCAATGAAAAGTTTCCTGCCTTTGCTATATTTGTTCCTTTGGGGGAGTGCTACATTTAAGATCTCCTTTGTCCCTTGATGTTGAAAAAATTTTGGTGGAGTTTTTCCTTGTTTCTTGTGCTTTGAGGTTCACTGATCTTTTTGGATTTGTGGCATTATAGTTGTCATCAAATTAGGGAAAAAGTTGACCATTTGTTTTTCAACTATTTCAGTCTTCTCCTTTTGGAGATTTGTGTTACAAATATTAGGGCATTCAAGGTTCTGCTACAGCTGTCTTTTTCCTTCTGGCCCCAGCCTTTTTTCTCTCTCTGATTAGTTTTAGATAGTTTTCGCTGTGGATGTTTATATTTACTACAACTTTCTATGTCTAATCTATCAGTCTCATTCAATGAATTTATCATCTCTAGAAATTTGATTTAGTGTTATTTATATCTTCCAGATCTTATTAACATGCCCATGCTTTCTTCTCTCTTGGACATAAAGTCTAGAATAACTTATTTAATTATCCTCATTTACTAATTCTAACCTATGTGTCATTTTTGGGACTGCTTCTGTTGGTTGTATTTTCTCCACTTATTATGGGTTGTTTTTCCCACTGCTTTGAGAAATCAAAGAATTGATTTGAGAGGGAGAAAGAAACATCTATTTGTTGTTGCACTTATGCATTCATTGATTCTTTTTTTTTTTTTTTAAGTTTTTAAAATTTATTTACTTTTAGAGAGAGGGGAAGGGAGGGAGAGAAGTGGGGGCCTCTTATGTGACCCCCACTGGGGACCTGGCCTGCAACCCAGGCATGTGCCCTGACTGGGAATCAAACTGCGACCCTTTGGTTTGCAGGCCTGCGCTCAATCCACTGAGCTGCACCATCCATGGCTGAGTTTTGCTCTGTTGAGTACAGAATGTTTTGGCATTTCTCTACATGTTCTTGAGCTTTGTTTTGGGATACAGCTGAGTAACTTGGACACATTTTGATTCTTTTGAGGCTTGCTTTTTGAGCTTTTCTTAGCTCTAATTCTTCTCCCTGCCACTGAAGCTGTCAATGCCTTTTTGAGTATTCTCTTCTTTGCCCCATGTCTTAGGAGGTTTCCCACTGTGGAGCTCTTCCCGGTGTGTTGTGAACTCTAGGGACTGTCCTCCTCTACTTCTCCGATGATTCATGCCTTGGCCTCTGGTAGGTTCCAGGTGGACTTGTGTTGATCATAAGGAAGATTCTGGGAACCCGCTGCAGATCTCTGGAGCTCTTTGTGTGGTCAGTTGTGGCACAGTAACCTGCCTGTGGATTCTGGCTGCCTTTGGCCGTGTGGTATTCCCAACTCAGAGACCCTGGGCTCCGGGTTTCCCTCTCTGCTCTGTGTCCTGGACACTCCATACATAGTAAATTGGGGCAGCCCTAGAGGTCATCTTATTTAAAAACATAATTTTTAAAGATTTTTGAGTTCATAATGATGAATCTAAGTTTTTTGAGGCAGTTGGTAACATTTTAATCTATAAAATAGCACTTATACACTAAACCAAAAATTAAAATTGATCTTTTGTTAACAATTTTTTTTCACGTAAACTTTTTTTGTGGGGAGGGTTTAGGTACTTGCCAATTAAAGCCTTGAATAATGAGTAAGAATGGCAAGGAAAAACAAGAAACTAGGGGTCAAAAGACCATAGACAGTCTAATGAGAGATCTGCTGTTTAACAAAGGCTGAGTCATTGGGATCATTGGGAATAGAAATGGTAGGAATTCAGTGTTTTGTGTGTGTGAGAGAGAGAGAGAGAGAACTGGGCAGTTTTTGGTGAACACATCCTACACGGTAAGGGGAGGAGAAGGAAACCATTTATTCCTGTATTGAACCAATATTTTGTACCCTCCCCATAGTGTGGAGACTACTGGGGTTAGGTGATGAGTAAGGCCCACGTGTGTCTCCTGAGAGCTTACAGTAAGGCTGGGGACACAGAGAGGCATTTGTAGTGTGGTGAGTGCCGTCCATGGTGGGGAGGTGCCAGAGACGCTGGGAACAGATAGGATTCTAGCTTAACGTGGACGCGGAGGGTGGGGGAGGGTTTGGGGGTCAAGGGAAGTTTCCTGAGGAGGCATTGTTTTAGCTAAGTCCTCAGAGTTTGGGGTGGTGTCAGGCAGCGTGATTTCTCAGACTTTGTTATTCTTTCTCAGAATTGCTCTCTTCTGTATTTTCAAAGTTTTATTCAATTTTAGTTCTGTGTTTTAAAAACTATTTGTCATCATTTTATGAAAAGGAAAAGTTTTTAAAATCCAGGTAGTATCAAAAAATGGAAAGAAACAGGTCGTCCCAAATTTGGATCACAAGAGTAAGCAGTACTGACTTTTGTGACTATTTCAGACATATCTGTGTGCAGACACTGTTTTTGAGAAAATCAATTTTGTGGGAAAAATAAAACAAAATTGAAGGCACAGCTGGTCAGGGCACATGGCTGGGTTGTGAGTTCGCATGGAGGTGCAGATAGTCAATATTTCTCACATCAGTGTTTCTTTTTCTCCCTCCCTTCCCCTTTCTCTAAAAATAAATGAGTACAACTTTTAAAAGGTGTTGTTTGTTTGGTTTTTAAGAAGGTCTTTGGAATGGCTTGCTCCACTGTTGTTTTAGCACAGGTTTCAGTGAGATAGTATTGGTTTTCCTTTGTGAGAGTGACTTGGGTTGAATGTTGCAATTGAGTCTGGGCCCTGCTGGGAAACCTTTTACCTGTTGAAGTGACCTGTGACTGGAATCACTCTCCTGCCAGGAAGATACCTTTGGATCTTTAATGCCTTTCTCCCAAGAAAGCAGCACAGTGTCCTAGATTAATAAACGGCCCTCTGCTGATGTCTGCAGTGCCTGTATTGAAGGCTTCCAGACCTAAAACTATCTTCACCCCATTATTAGCTTACTTCTTTCCAAAGTGCGGGGTGCGGGGTATTAGAATTCTCCAGGTTTTTTTTAACTCACTTTCTTCTGTATTGCTTCATGTTGTGCACATGTGTGCACATACACATGTGCACACACACTTTCTAGATATTGAAGGAGAGTGTGGGTAACATGTAAACTTCTTCCTCCACCAATATGTGACTTCCCTGCTGGAAATGAAAAGCAAATTGTACCAATAGCATTAATTGAATAGTCCATACTTCCTCTCGGATTTGAAATATCTAAACACCTTTTTATTATCTGCTGAATGTTTGTGGTTCTGTCTCTTGATTATCTGTTTCGTTCATTTGTTTGTTCGTTACTAGCATATGTCAAACTGCTTTTGAGCCTGTGCTTTACTGTTAGTGTTACGCTGGGCCGGGGGCAGCGAGGGAATTCTGAATAAAAATGGTGGGTCTTCTCCCTCTATTGTCTGTTAATTGTTGAGCGGGTACAAAGGCATATTTTTAAGTTACAAAGAATCACAATGCAGTGAATACCTATGTAGTCATCACCGAGTTTTGGAAGAAGAACTTGACTCTTACCTTGGAGTGTCGTGTATATTCCTTCTGATTCTAATTCCTTTTTTTTCCTTTCAGAAGTAAATACTGTGGATTTTGTGTTATTTTCTTGTTTCATTTGTAGTTTTGCTACATATGTTCTTTTCGTTAGGCAGTGTTTTGTTTAGATTTATAGTCTTTGTAGCTTAATAAATTACACTCATTTTAAGCGTATTTTCTGCTTTTATTGTTTAATGTTGTATTGTGATGTTCGTTCATATTGTTGCATGTAGCTGCAACATTCTCATTGCTCCTTTGACTTAAACTTTATTTCATTTTTTCCTAGAAGTTCCATTTTTTCTCAAATCCAGTTGACCACTTTTTATTTCAATTTTTAAAGGTTCTTCTTCACTAACAAGCTTAATCTTTAGGCATATTAAACATACCATTTTCTAATTATTTCAGTATCTGAAGTCTTTGACAGACTAATTTAACTAGCTGTTGATCATGATGTCCTATTCTGTTACTTTGACTGTAGGTTCATTTTCATTGGAACTTCATCTTTGAGAACTTAGATTCCAGAGACTAGTTGGTGGTTTCTTTGGCTTACGTGGAGCATTACCAGTCTGAGATTACTTGATAATAAATTCTTCATCTGAGTATTTTCAGATAACATAGCTTGAATTCTGGCCACTAATGTTATTTTTCTGAGTAGAGACTTAGAGCCAGGGTCAAATCAGGCAGCTTTATTCTTCTCTGTCCTGTACTGTGGGTGCTCTCTCTCACCTTTATGCTGACGATAGAGCCTTATGGAGTTTAATGCAGGGTGGTAGGTTGGGGAGCCTCCTCTTGACTTATTTGCATTGGCTCTGTTAACCCTAAGCTTTATTTTCTTCCTCTGTGGCCCTCAGAGTGCGGAAAACACGCTCAGGGTCGCCCCGATTGGGTTTGGTAGCTCATCTTCGAGGCTCAAGCCAGCTTGCTTGTCTTCCTACTGTCTCTTCACTTTTGGCTTTGCCGACTCATTAATTAATCACTGAAAAAAATGCTTTTATATTTTAGCCATCTTTTTTGATTGTTTACAGTGGGAGTCATTCAAGGAATCTAGTCTTCTATATAATGGAAATGAAGGATAATTAAAAATGTTTATCTATTTAAAGGCATGTATTAAACTCAGTACCTAAGGTTACTGTGGGTTTGGATATTTTTTCATGGACTTTTCCCCTTTTATCTTAGTGGTAATTTTTCTCAAATATAAGTATTTTTGGTGTGTGACGTGTTCTTCTAGAGTCAGTCATGCAATAAGATTAATTCTAGGTAATCATGTATATCCTTAGAACAACTGGTTTAATGAATCTTTACTTTCCTGAGGCTGTTTAGGAAATAACTGACTTGGGAGAGAATAATACCTCAAACCCAGAAGCACATATGTATTTCATAATCAGATTTTAGTTTTTAAAGTTTTTGTGTGTTTTTTTTATTCTGGTTAGAGATAGTGGAGATACATATCATAATAATATCTTTTAAAAATTGCAGTGGAAGTATGCGAGACTTAGCAGCACAAGTGACTGGTGACCTTCTGCAGTTCCCAGAAGTGACCATTGAAGCCCTTGGAGAAGATGAGATAACTTTAGACTCAGTACTTCGTGGGAAGTTCGCTGCAGGTAAAATGTGGCTGGAAACTTACTAATTTGATTGATTTGTAAGATACTAGTAAGCATCTATTGAGATTTCTTTACAGTGAGTGAAAAGTGGAATCTGGTTAGACTGGTCTTACTTAAATATGTTACCATCTACGACTACAGGGGAAATAGCATGTGCGTACTCCAGAACACGTTTTCAGTCACTCTCGGGGGGGCATAGTTTATTTTTCTTATTAAAAGTGCCATATACTTTATATCTTTTTGTACTGAGTGTCTACATTTGGAAAGTAGAAATGACATACAGCTGGTTTTCCTTTATAATTAGTACCTTTTGTTGCTGAGTTTGAAGTCGAACCTAAACAGTCTAATAAATAGAAAATGTCTCACTTTTAGGGCCCCAAATAAGACAAACTATTCAGAAAATCTTTCTGTCATTCCACTAATCTGAACAAGATCTTAGTATATGTTTTGGATTATATGATACAGCAGAAAACTGTACCAAAGAAGCCATTAAATTAATGGATTTCATTTTAGTGAAAGATATTGCAGCTGGCTTTTCTGAAAGTGAATATCATAGCCATCCTTCCTAGCAGGAAGACAAGCAAAGCATATTTATTGGTCACTTAGCTGTTTACAGTGCTATTCTCTTGAATATTAAAAGTAGGAACAGTATTAAATATATGCTAAGCACTGTGACAACTTTTTACTACAGTGAAGTATTAGACTTCTTTTTTTAAAATTTATTGATTATGCCATTACAGTTGTCCTATTCCCCCCCTTCATTCCCCTCCACCCTGCATCCCCCTTTACCATTCCCCCCTCCTTTCGTTTATGTCCATGTGTCACAAGTTCTTTAGATTCTCTATTTCCTATACTATTCTTGCCCTCCCCCCTATTTTCTACCTACCGTCTATGCCATTTATTTTCTGTACCTTCTCCTCCTCCCACTCCCCTGTTGCTAACCCTCCATGTGATCGCCATTTCTATGTTTCCACCCCCGATATAGCTGTCCTCTTAGTTTGCTTTTGTTTTAGGTGTGGTTGTTAATAACAGAGTTTGCTGTCCTTTCACTGTTCATATTTTTTATCTTCTTTTTCTTAGATAAGTCCCTTTAACATTTCATATAATAAGGGCTTGGTCATGATGAACTCCTTGAATTTGACCTTATCTGAGAAGCACTTCATCTGCCCTTCCATTCTAAATGAAAGCTTTGCTGGATAGAGCAATCTTGGCTGTAGGCCTTTGGATTTCATGACTTGGACTACTTCTTTCCAGCCCCTTCTTGCCTGTAAGGTCTCTTTTGAGAAATCCTCTGACAGTCTGATGGGCACTCCTTTGTAGGTGACTGTCCTCTTATCTCTTGCTGCTTCTAGAATTCTCTCCTTTATGTTAATCTTGGCTAATGTAATTATGATGTGCCTTGGTGTGTTCTTTCTTGGGTCCAACTTCTTTGGGACTCTCTGAGCTTCCTGGATTTCCTGGAAGTCTATTTCCTTTGCCAGACTGGGGAAGTTCTCCTTTATTATTTGTTCAGATAAGTTTTCCACTTGTGGCTGTTTCTTTCCCCCTTCTGGTACCCCTATAATTCGGATGTTGGAACGTTTAAAGATGTCCTGGAGGTTCCTGAGCCTCTCATTTATTTGAATTCTTGTTTCGTCTTTCTTTTCTGTTTGGTCATTTTTTTCTTCCTTCTGGTCCACTCCATTGATTTGAGTCCCAGTTTCCTTCCCCTCACTATTTGTTTCCTATGCATTTCCCTTCATTTCAATTAGTTTAGCCTTCATATGTTCCTCTAATTTGTGACTAAAATTGACCAATTTTGTGAGCATCCTGATCGCCAGTGTTTTGAACTGTGCATCTGAAAGGTTAGCTATCTCTTGGTTGCTTAGATTTATTGGCTCTGGGGCTTTGGGCTGTTCTTGAGCCATAATGTTTGGGTCTGTTCGCACCTGTTATGTATGAGGGGAAAGCCTTAGGTGTTCACCAGGGTGGGGTGACCCTGTTGTTGGGTTGTGACGCTGTATGTAGGGGCGGGGTCCGAGAGGGGCGATGACAGTTGTTCTGCTCTATCTCACATTTCTGTCCCCTCTGCGGCTTCCCACAGGCAAATTGGGCTCTTCTGGTGCTGGTTCCCGGGTGTGTGGGTCCGTGTACTCTCCAGGACCCCATGGGTCTCTCCAACGAAGTCTCTGTGAGCCTGGGAGCTTCTCCCGGCACCTTGACCCCGAAAGTCTTTCCAATTGCTGCTTTCAGGCTCTAATTCCCATCGCTGGGGCCCTAGCCTGAGTGGTCTGTCTCACTGCTCGCTCCTTCGCTTGGTTTATCTGTGCACAAATGTGTGGCGAATGTGTGACTACAGTCAGCCAGCCACCTTGCGCCCTCACTGGGTCCACCTGTTGCCACCCCACCCCTGTGATCCGCTGGCCACCACTTGCGCTCTTTCCTACCTGACCCTACTCCGCCACTGACTCCGCCCCTCTCACCGGTCTGGCTGAATGGCTCGTCGTGGTTGTACAGTTCAATTTTCTGTGTTTTGGCTGCGTTTTTGTTACTAAAACTTTGTTGTCTTTAAACTTGGTTGTGCGAGGAGGCACAGTGTTTCCACCTACACCTCCATCTTGGCCGGAAGTCCTAAAGTATTAGATTTTTCTAAGAAGCCACTGTTCTATGTGGTTTCATACTTGATAGTGAAGCAACTTGATCTTAGTTGCGCAGCAAGTGGCAGACATGAGCTTTGAACCCATGCCTCTGGGTCACCCCTGTGCCGAACTATTTCATCAAGCCCTACAGCCTCCCCTCCGCCATAGTCTAGTGTGTCCAGCTGTCTCCTTACCTAGAGGCATGAGAGGCGTTGCAGATGTAGTAGTGAAAGTTACCGCCATCCATCTAGCAGCTCGAGGGAAAATTCAGAGTCTGTTCCTGAGTCTCCTGTTTCACTCAGGGAGCCATGTCTTATTCATCAGCAAGAAGATCCTTTTAATTCTGCGTCTAACATGAACCTTCGTCCATCAACTTTTCCCTCTTAATGGCAACCAGTCAAGCATAAGTATCTTCTTCCTGCTTCTCTGTGCTTCCCCCTTGTGGTTCATTCTCTACATAGCAGCTGGAGGAATATTTAAAGGTGAAAGTCAGATTGATTGTCAGTGTCTTGCTTAATACCTTCTAGTTACTTTACGTTGCATGCAGATTAAAACCCACACATGACAAGGAAAGGGCCAAGAAGGGCTTGTAATATTGCCTATTATGTTAGTTATGTCTCGGTTGGAATTTGAACTCTTCTGGAATAGAGTCGTGTGGTAACATTTTACGACACCTATTTTAACTCTTAGGTATAATGTAGTTAAAGTTTGAGCTTTGGAATTACACAGACTTGGGATCCCAGTTCTGGCTCTGGTTGGTATTGTAGCTGTGCAGCTTTGGGCAAATTATTTAACGGTATGAATTTTTAGTTGCTTTATCTCTGTATTAAGGTATGACAAAGAGTAAATGTATTTAATCACATAGTATGGCTCCTTTACTGACTGGCTACTTTATTATTGTGATAGTAGTTCAATTTATTTTACTAAGTTGAGGACCACTCTTTTATAAGTGGTTAGATTTCAATTTGGAGATATGCAGAGTTTTGTATAATGAGCTATTATATAGGTAAAAAGCTTATAATTGTGTTATGTACATACAATATTAAAATAAGCAACATATTTGCTTTCTTTTCTTCTAGGAAAAAATGGGCTTGCTTACTTGAGCTGTGGTCCGCAGCTCGAGGTAGTGCATTCTCTGACAGGGGAGCGGCTGTCTGCGTACAGGTTCAGCGGCGTGAACGACGAGCCGCCGACCATCCTGGCTGTGAAAGAGTTCTCTTGGCAGAAGAGGAGCGGGTTGCTGATTGGACTGGAGGATGCAGAGGGGAGCGTGCTTTGTCTGTACGACCTGGGGATATCCAGGGTGGTTAAGGCCGTCGTTCTCCCCGGAAGGGTAGGTGGTGAAAAAGTTCATAAAAATACTGATAAAATATTTATTACTGTGGGCAATTTTTGTGTGAGACTACAGCCAGCCCTTGAACGATGCAAGGGTTAGAGGCGCGGATTCTCCTCTACGCCCTCCCCACCCCAGCGCAGCTGAAAATCTGCTTATAACTTTTGACTCCTCCAAAACTTAATGGTCTGTTGTTGACTAGAAGTCTTACTGATGCATTTAACACATACTTTGTATGTTACATGTGTTATGCATTATATTCTTACAATGAAATAAGTTAGAGGAAAAAAATCCCCCAAAAAGAGAAGTGGATCCATGTGTGGAGTTCAAACCCATGTTGTTTAAGGGGCAACTATATAGCCTTAGAGCAGTATGGAAAACACGTCTTTGTTATTAAGATCTGAATGATATATTTAAGTAGTGGTTTCATTTATAATTACCGTTCAGTGATTCTAATATCGGTACGTCCTCCATACGCCAGGCGTCTTCCCCAGTATAGTAATTGTAGAAGTACTTTGAATTTGATTTGTCTTCAGCAGGTTTGTAGCTACTCTTCCATACATGGCGAGAACATGCGTCCACTTAAAATACATGCACACACACCCCCATGTAAAGTCATGGAAGAGTAGAATTCTTTCTATACTTGGTGTGAAAAAAGTATGTACTTTAGATATGCATAACAATGTATGTGTGGCCCTTGCCACTGTGGCTCAGTTGGCTGGAGCATCATCCTGTACACCGAAAGTTGAGGGTTCAGTTCCTGATCAGGGCACATACTGAGGTTGCGGGTTCAGTTCCCAGTCAGGGTGTGTATGGGAGGCAACCAATGGGTGTTTCTCTCCCTCTCTCTAAAACCAATAAATATTTTAAAATTTAAAAACAATGTATGTATGTATATATGTATAGGTAATGTATATGGTCAGAGTTTTTAAAGTTAAAAGGGAGGTTAATGACAAAATGTATTTTTATGGTTGAAGAAGACTCTGTGGGCTAATGTGGAAGTCTGAAGTAATTTATAGCCAAGCATGTCATATGTACTTGCCAGTGGTGGTGATTCTGAGGCAGAATTAATTTAGTAATATATTGAGTGCTTACTATAAAAAGCTATGTGCTAGATTTTGAGGGTAAGGAGATGAATTGAACTTGGTTCCTGCTGTCAAAAAGCTTGTGGTCCATCAGGAGAAGACCAGTGATAAGATTATAGCATAAATATAAGAACTTTCACAGATTCATCCATTTAAAACGTGGAGAACACCTGAATAATTTCTACTGAAAAAGACTGGACACTTCAGGCAAAAGGACAAGAATGTAAAAAGTCACCTTGTATGGAGCATTTGGAAAACTAGGCTTATTTAGAGCCCTTCGGGGAGAGGGGAAGTAAGAAGTAGGAGCCATAAATGGTGAAGATTGAGATTGTGAATAGCTTTGTTTGCAGTTAGGGGCTTCCTCCTCAAGTCTGTGGTGAAATCATTTACAATTGAAAGTGTAAAGAGCTCCTTGGATTGGGTAGTTCAGCTAAATAATGCTGACCTGAACCAGAGAAATGACAGCAGAAGCAGAGGGTGGGGCAGCTTCAGTACATACTCAGGAGATAACACAGACAGGATTATTGGATTATTTGGATTAGTTATCTAGGTTTTTGTAGTTCATTGGGTGGGTGGCTGGTATCTGATGGAAAAGAGGATATAGGAGAAGGAAGAGATCTGAAGAATGGTGATAGATAGCATCCAAGGAAGCTCAACTATCTGATTTGGGGGAGTAGAGCACAGTATTCCCTCTTTAATTTGTGTGCTTTTTAACTGTCTTATTTTAAAATAAAATACGGTAGCATTATCGTTTAGTTTATGTAGTATTTGTATGAGAAATGTAAGCTGTGACAGATTCCTTACCCCTCACTAAGGAAGTCAAAGAAAATATTCTTTAGTATTTAGAGACATTATCATAATTTAGAAAAGGGACACAGTCCATGAGATTACATCTTTCAGAATTAGGAACGCCATGGAATGTTTTGTTCACTAATGAAACATAGAGCCAGGCTCTAGTCTATAGTAAAAAAATTATAGCCTGAAACAAACTCTCATTTTATATTAATGTATATAACATTGATAACAAATTTCCTCTTTCTAGGACCTTTATCAGCATTATAGTAGAAATCACCAAATAATTATCACATAACATACCTAATTAATATTTGTGAATTAATAGGAAACAGAAGGAAAGCTAAGTATAAAGTAAAATATGAACTATTAGGTACAGACATGAGATGAAGGGGGGAAATATAACTCCATAATGCAGCTACAGTATGATTTTCTTTAATTGCAGTCCTTGTTAAATGTCAGTGACTCAGTCACTGCTAACGCTTTGTGGGAAGCCCATTATAATGTAGCTCTTTTGAGGAACAGTATACCTCTGATGGCTTTAAGGCATAAACAGGACCTTTTTTTTTTTAAAGAGTAAGCAGTAAATTTTTCTGGAATGATTTACTCACCTTTAAGAGAAGAGGCTATATAATCCTAGAGTAGGCAGTTAAGAGCTTGAAAGTGAGAAATCTAGGTTTGAATTTTACATTTAATGAATGTGTGACTTGAATAACTCATAACTTTCCTAAGCCTCTGGGTGTTGCATCTTTAAACAGATGCAATTATAGTCCAATATCAAAGGGTTATGATGAATATTAAATAAACCAATTAGCACAATTCCTGGCTTATGTTAAGTTCTCAATAAACATCAGTTATTTCAACTGCATGACTTTTAATAGACTGAAATAATGCTATAATTCTTTTATATTGGAAGGTTTCATTATGTTATTCAGATTCACAAGTATCAAATGTATATTAACGATGTTCCATTAGAAAATGTTTGAAAGTGTCTGTTACACCTAATAACCTGCTGTAACATCATCGTCTGTTCTACTTTCCAGGTGGCAGCTGTTGAGCCTGTAATTAACCATGGAGGAGCCAGCGCAAGCACGCAGCATTTGCACCCAAGTTTGCGGTGGCTCTTTGGTGTGGCCGCTGTGGTGACTGATGTCGGACAGATCCTTCTCATTGACCTGTGTCTTGATGACTTGTCGTGCAGTCAGAATGAAGTAGAGGCATCAGGTGATTCGTCCTTGCTTGCAGCCAAAAATCGGCCACCTGAATATGCTGATATAAGGGGTTGATTTTTTAAAAGGCAAAAATTTTTATATAGAAACTTCTTTAAGTATCTTTGTTTCTTTTATTTAGACCTTTGTTTAAATGTTTTGGGCACTGGATACTTTTTACATCTTAAGTATTTTATTGGTGAAGTGTTCATATATCAATGTAGGTATTGAAAGAGATAGGGATATTGATTTGTTTGTTTTCAGATATAAACTAGCATAATATCTATTACTAAGTAAATGCCAAAAGAAGAACTAAAAGGAATAAAATCTTGAACCTTATCAGGATTTCGTTATCAGCTCTGACTGGTGCGGCTCAATGGGAAAGGGTGCTGGTTCGATTCCTAGTCAGGGTACCTGCCTGGGTTGTGTGTGGGCCAGGTCCCTGGTGTGGGGGGTCGTGAGAGGCAGCCGGTCAGTGTTTCTGGTGCACAGCAACGTTTCTCTCTTTTTCTTTCTCCCCACCTTCGCCTCTCTTTATATATCTACAATAAACAATTAAAAAAAGAGAAGTAAGATTTTATTATCCATCCATGTAGGCTGTAGCCTAGTGCTGTGGCATTCTGTTGATGTTCCTGTACTAAGACAAGACAAATAGAGGAATTTACTAGGAAATGACTGTGACTGAAAATCTTCCCTCACAAAAGAACATCCCAAACTAATGCCAATCAGATTTTTAAAAAACTGAAAAGAGGCAGTTTTTCCTATTTATTTATTTTAACTTTTAAAATATTTTTTATTGATTATACTATTACAGTTGTCCCAATTTCCCCATTTGCCCCCTCTGCCCAGTAACCCTATTCCCTCCAGCAACCCCCCTTAGTTCATGTCCGTGGGTCGTGCATATAAGTTCTTTGGCTTCTCCATTTCCTCTGTTATCCTTAACATCCATCTCCCTATTTTGTACCTACCAATTATACTTCTTTTTTTTTATGAACTCCTTTTTTTAATTTAATTCTTATTCAAGTACAGTTTTCTATTTTATATTCCCAGCCCTGCCCCCCACCGCGCCCCCAGTGCTCAGTTTTTCCTATTTAATAGTAATCCTTGTATTAGCAGATTTACTCAAGTGCTTTCAGTTTTGGGGTTTTTGTTTAATTTATGGGCTCTTGACTAGTTTATGTAGGAAGAACTGTAAAGCTTTTTTAAAAATGTATATTTCAGGAAAGGACTGTTAGACCTTCAAGAAATTTTTTTTTGTTTTTAGAGGGTTTTTTTTTTAAATAAATATTTTTTGTAGAGAGGGGAAAAGAAGGGAGAAAGAGGGAGAGAAACATCAATGTGTGGTTGCCTCTCACGCGCCCCCACAGGGACCTGGCCTACAACCCAGGCGTGTGCCCTGACTGGGAATGGAACAGGTGACCCTTTGGTTTGCAAGTCAGCACTCAATCCACTGAGCCACAGCAGCCAGGGCTGGAGGATCTTTTGGATTTTTAAAGCAGTCCTGTACTATTGAAGAGCTGTTCATTTATGGATCAGCTGTGAAAAAGATAACAAATGATCAGTATTTTATCTCAATTTATAAGAAGCATAACTAATAAAAACTGTTAGTAAAACTGATTAAAACTGCAAGCTGTAAAAGTTGGACCAGAATTTGATTGAAGTACTTAGTCATTTGAACTAAATTTAAATCTGCAAAATAAAACCTGAAAAATTTGACTTTGTGAAAATAATGGTCATATAGACACTTAAGAAAAAAATTTTTACAATAATTAAAAAATACCTTAAAATTTTTATGTGTACAAAGACCTGGTTAATAAAATCCTGGGTAAAGTTTAAATTAACAAAAATAACTAAAAATGAATTTGTGATCTGTTAGAAATGGTTTAACTGTACTTTACAGAAAATTGATAAAGGAATTAAATAGTCTTGAAGTTTTGTTCCAGAGTATGTTTTGATATATCATCACAGGTGTAAGGTTAATTAAAATGCTTATATTCATAATTAAAACTTACCAGATAAAAATAGAGGTAAAACATCCTTTATTTCAGAAGTCAACAATCAGTAGTTGAATTAGCACAAGGGTAATTTTATAATTAAATTCTATATCATGATCAGAGTTCCAGAACCATTATCTCAATTATGAAAATTAAGAAGGCGTTGAATTTTTAGAGCACACAAAAAATTGAGTTTTAGAGTTCAGTGCAAATTTTCTTTGTGTAAAAAATAACTTATGATTACGACTACTTAGACTTTATTGAAGTGCACATAACAAAGAGAAGGGATTTCCGTCCGTACTGTACAGACAGCCCTGCGCTGTGTCCAGACCTAATGGTGTTTCTTACACTTGCCGCCACGGCAGGACGTGTAGAGGCTGCCTTATTTCCTTAAGTAAGTCCACAGTATCGCACCGCGTGAACTATGTATTTTGGCAAAATTTAACCACTTGCTATTCTCTGAAAAAAATAATCAGAAACAGAAGGGATCAGGAGGGTAACCGTTGACGAATGATGGGGCGATGGTGTTTGAGCCCCTTCATAATGGCACTGAGGGGATCCACCCTCGCACACCAGTTACATCGATGTACAGGCCTGAACAGTTTTCTTAAAGAGTGCCGATACCAACAAGTAGATAAAAGAATATAAGAATTCACACATACCCATCATCTAAATTCAAGTTAGTTTAAAAGATTTCTATGTGTGCATGTTTCTTTTATTCCCCTTTCCTTCAGCATTAATTTGAAGCAAGTAAAGATTATTTTACTACATAATCACGATGTCATTACCACTCCTAACAACACTAACACTAATCCCTGGTATAGTCCGGTGATGTTTAACCAGTATGCCATTCGAATTTTTAAAACATACAGTACCCGATTATTTAGGCAGGTGCAGTGGCCTCTCTTCCCTCTGATTGTTGTAACTGACAACAGCCAACACGACAGTAGCCGTTTGGAGTGGATGAATCAAAGTTACACCTATTTCTTGGTCAGATCAGGAAAAGATAGATATTTTGGTGTGCCACAGAATTTTAATTAGCTTACGTGTGCCATGAGATGAAAAAGGTTGAAATCTCTGGTGCAATGTAACAATCAGATTTCTGTGATCGTCTCTAAGGCATAATTTCCCTTTAGATAGTTTGAACCAGGATCCAGGCAAGGTCCACACATTACACTTGACATCTGTTTCCTTGAGGTAGTCTTCTCTCTATCCTCTTTGTTTTTAGCAACACTGACTTGCTGAAGAAGTTACCTGGAATAATGCCCCACATTTTGGAATTATCTCTGTGTTCTCTGTGTTATTTACATTTTTTATCTGATTAGATTCATTCTTAACATTTGGGAAGGATACTTCAGAAGTACTGGGTATTTCTGAATTGTCATATGGTATCACATCAGGAGACACATGGTGTCTTGTTTCACATTTAGTGACCATTGGGTTCAGACGATGACAGCATGATCCTTCCTGTTCCTGTTTAAAATTCCCCATCAGCCTTTGTAACTACCCGAGGGAGATGTTGCTCCTGACATCTAGAAAGTAGGAGTCGGGGTGCTGCTTCACTCCCTGCAGTGCACAGGACAGCCTCCCCCACCTCCCCCAGAAGAATGATTGACCAAAAACGTCATTAGAGCTAAGGCTGAAAATCTTGTTCTGAACTAATTGTTTTATTTATTGAGATTGTTGCCTAAATCTCTTCTTTCATTAGGTGATTATTTTAAACTTCTGTTAATGTAAAGAATTTTCTCATTAACTAGGGCTATTTGTTTAACCTGACATAGTTTTTACAGAAAATGCAGATAGATGCTTACCGTTCATTTAAGTACTGATTTTTAGAGTAAAAAGCTGTTATCTGCTTATTCCCGGTGATTCAGTAAGGTTTTTTGTAGGTGAGGAGAGCAGAAACTCATGAGGTTTGACCTACTTAATGTGTTTCATTTATTTATTTCATTATTATTTTACTATTATTACTATTACTTTACTATTATTACTATTATTACTGTTATTTTAAAATTATTTTTCACTTACAGTTTACATTCTGTATTATTTTATATTAGTTTCAGGTCATTTGTTTTTTGATGCTTAAAATGTTCTCTTTCATGTAGTCTGACAAATTCTTCTTAGACTTTTTTTTAAGATTTTACTTATTTATTTTTAGAGGGGAAGGGAAGAAGAGAAGGAGAGAAATACCAATGTATGGTTGCCTCTCGTAAGTCCCATGCTGGGAACTGGCCTGCAACCCAGGCATGTCCCCTGACTGGGAATCGAACCACGATCGCGTGGTTCGCAGGCCTGTGCTCAATCCACTGAGCTACACCAGCCAGGGCTCTTCTTAGACTTTAATAGTTTTCTAGATTTCTCATACTACAGTGTACCAGGCTCACCTCCTGTATTTTCTGCCCCATCCCTGAAACCAGACTTTTTTCCAAGAGAGGTATTTGGGCTAAAATTACATAATTAAATGTATCTTGAAAATTAATGGAATTTCAGTAGATAACGGTGGCTGTTTTATAGTTCAGTATATTTTGTCACTAATCTTATTTTGATTTACCCCAGTGGTCTTCAGTTGCCACTTGAATAATGGGTGGCTTGTCTTCTTTTACGTTGTTTATAGTTTATTTCACTTTTTTTTATTTTTAAAGACCTTGAAGTTATAGCTGGTATCCCAGCTGAAGTGCCACACATCAGAGAAAATGCGATAAAAGAGGGACGCCACCTGTGTTTCCAGTTGGGAAGCCCATCGGGAACGGCCATCTCGGCCCTCAGCTACCTGAGCAGGACGAATCAGCTCGCCGTCGGTTTTTCGGATGGCTACCTGGCACTCTGGAACATGAAAACTATGAAGAGAGAGTACGTCCCGCTGTTTTCTGTGATTTTGGGTAGTTTCTTTGGTAGATTTTTGGTAGTTTCTTCCTGAATGTAACTCATACTCTCTAAATATTTAAAAATTAGCCTGAGGAGAACAAGGCAGGATAGATGAATGATTGAAGGAGTGAATAATTTTCATTGTATTAACTTATGACTTGATATAATAAAGGAATGACTTTACATTGATTCTTTTAGTGTGTATTTAAAAGGTATGTCATTTGTTGTGTTCATTTTGCTAGTTAAGCATGACTCTGAAGATGAACTCTAGTGTGAATTCTTTCCGAAGTACTTTTCTCAGCCATATGTGTAAAGATGTACAAAGTGGTAGTTCACAGCTGACAGAAAAACAAAGGCCTTTTAAAGAGTCAGAGCTGTAAAGGACTGTTTAAAATTTTTTATGCTGTGGAAAATCCCCAAATACAGTTATACTGATACTTTTTATTAATATTTATGGTGATAAAATTGCTGAGGAAATAACCCATTACTGAGGGAGGTAGCAAATAAGCATTAATAGGGTTTTTTTTTTAAGATTTTATTTATTTATCTTCAGAGAGGAAGGAGAGAGGTAGAGAAATATCAATGTATGGTTGCCTTTCATGCGTCCCCTGCTGGGAGTTGGCCTGCAGGGAACCAGCCTGCAACCCAGGCATGTGCCCTGGCTGGGAATCGAACTGTGATCCTCTGGTTCGCAGGCCTGTGCTCAATCCACTGAGCTACACCAGCCAGGGAGCATTAATAGGTTTTTAATTTAATCTCTATTAATAGTTAAGTAAATGCCTATTTGTATCTTAACTTGTAAACTTAATACTCATTTTTTTCAAGGTATGTTAGACTGCCATTCTGAGTGATTTATCTTGCCGATGAGTCAACATAGTGGGCACCCTTGGAACTTTCTGCTCTTAGTCTTGCCGACAAATTGGTACCTACTTGCCAAATTTGAAATAAAGAAAAGAAAGGTGGAAAATAAGAATATTCCCTCATCTCAAACAGGCCCATTTCTTCCCTTTAGGTTCTTTGATCATACTAGAGCATTGCAAGCCCCTTAGGTGAACACAGACTGTCTTTGTACTCCCTCAAAGTCAAGTCTCCCACACGGTACCAGGGGAGTGCCAGGGCTGTTTGCTCTGTAGAGGCTCCCAGTGGAAGGGTCATCTCAACTCTCTCTGCTGATTCCTTCTTACCAGCTCTTGTCTTTGAGTTGCTCCTGAGAGAGTACCGGGGGAATCTGGCTTCTGCAGTGTTTTCTGTAGCACTGTCATTTCTTGGCTAATTATGCCTTTTAAGGTGTTATGGGAACTCTTTGGATTCTCACTCATTTTGTTGTAGTAGTGAGGAGACTGGCTGTCACACCCACACAGCTAAAATGGAGAGCTGTGGCGGTATTTCGCCCTGTCTAGGGTATGTCTTAGTGCGCAGCAGTACGTGGCGGCATTCACTGATACGTGCTGGAAGGGCTAGTTCACAGTGTGGAGGGGAATGAGCGTGCATTTTGATCCTCCAGGTCTGCTTGACGGATGGATGCCGTGCCCGTTGTCTTGTCTTGTCCTGTCCCCTGTGTGTTTTTAAAGATAAGATGGTCACATGAACAGTAGTAGCTCTAGTGCAAAATCTTCCGATGAGACACCAGCCTTTTTTTCACATAGCTCTAATTTAAAAGCATGTGCTAATTCCTGTGCCTTTTCTAGATACTACACACAGTTGGAAGGTGGAAGGGTTCCTGTATATGCTGTTACTTTCCAAGAACCTGAGAATGATCCTCGTAACTGCTGTTACTTGTGGGCTGTTCAGTCTACACAAGATAGGTAAGTGTGATACCGGTGGTTTTAAAAAATACTTGTCAGAACGGAGCAGCAGTTAATTAGTTTTGGAAATTTTGTACTTTGTACTGTGTTGTCTCTCTTTAGTGAAAGCAACATAATTCCGTGAATTAGTGAATGGTAGTTGAAATGACTTGAATAGTTAAATGATTATTTCTGTGTGTTTGAGTAATACTTAGACATCAGTGAGAAGAAGTTGGGTTTGCTTGACTTGTTTTCATTGTTATTTCCAAGAGTTAAGCCAATTCAGATGAGCAGGCAACCTTTTATTACTTTGGGCAATTTTTATGGCATAGTGTGTTCTCTTGTAAGAACATTTTTTCTCTTTTACAATCTCATTTCTTTTTTTCCTCTTCGTTTTACACACCTCATTATTTATCCCTAATATTCATAGTTCTTCTACCTGCCTTTGCAGTATATTTTTAGGATTAATTTGGTGAATTTTTCTCTGTCATAAGCTCTGGTTTTGTCTAACTCCAACTAGAGACAGATCTTTCTTTTCAATTTCATTTCCAGTGGCTAAGCTTGTTCCAGTGCTGGATCAGTACAAGTATTGAGTTTCTTTTATATCTCTTTTTTAGTGAAAATGAAATTAAAATTTGTGGTGTAAATGCTGTGATCTTGACCACTCACTGCTTCCAGTACTTTCTCTTCCCAAGTCCCATTAGATTTTATGTACTTGAATTGGGGATAATATTGGTTTCTGTGTTAGATGTCTCCAGTTTTGAGGTTTTGCCATACCTTACACTGTAGTAGGTGAGTGAATGAAGAAATGACTTGCCACTGATGAAACTTGTCAATCCTGGAGAAAATACTAGAGACAGATACCTCTGGTTGGGTCAGATCCGTGTTCCGTTCCTCTGAGTGTGGCGTATACCAAGGGTACTGCTCTCAATCATTCTTAGAGTAATCTCTTACGTTACAGGGAATGTAATGTGACAGAGTCTCTTCCATCTCCCTCATCATTGAATTTCTTAGCACCTCATTGTTATTTTTTATTTCCTCCCCCCAGCATCTTATTATATTGTTATTAATAATACATGGACAAAAATAATACAAATTTAGATTATAAGTTCAAATCAGAAAGACTAAATCAAATGTAGTCTTTTTCTCTTTCACATCAGAGCCATTGTATGAACAAAATAAAGGGGAAAATACCACTGTAAAGGGACCGTAGCACTACAGAGTTAACATGGGTGTAGGTCTTCAGCGTTTGCCATAGTGGTGATCAATTACAATTAAAGCCACATTTAGTTTTGTAGTCACTGACAAGTAAGTGAAAAACTGACTTGTGTTCTCTCTGATGTTGGTTGTATGCAGTGTATCCTGTTTAATCTTTGGTCTTTTAGAGGCTGTCATGATCCGTGTATTTATTTATTGGACAAAATCATCGAGCATTTACTATATGCTAATAATCGTTCTAGAGAACATAGACAAATTTCTCTTCTACATTTTATATTTCATTGAGGAAGACAGATAGTAAACAAATACATTAGTCAATATATTTAATATAGTTTCAGATAGTGATACAGAAAAATAAAGCTGGGAAAGGAGATACAGAGTGTGGTGGAGTAGGGAACTGATTGTGCAGTTAGGGATATTTGAACAGAGCTGATGAGGGTAGGTAGGGAGGAGAGCCCTGTGAAGATCCGGGGTAAAGAATCCGAAGGTCTTAGTAAAATGTCTCAGGGAAGAAGCAGGGTCAGTTAGGGTACAGCACAGAGCAGTCACTGGTGGAGCTAGAATAGGAGAACTAGTTTTATTGTATAGGATGTGTAGGCAGGGATGAGTGTTTGAATTTGGTCTTGCTGCCCTACACCAGTTAAGTCCGTTTCTGGTGGTAGGGCCTAAACATACATGTTTTTTCAAGGATCCTCTGGTGACCAAATAATAAGCAATCAAGATTGACAACCACGGGCCTCAGAATGAGAGTAGGTAGAGAAAAGAATAGAGCTGGGAAGGGAGCCTTGCAAACCTCTGCACTTGGAAATAGAGACTGAGAACACAAGGGCAGAGTAACCAGCAGAGGACTAAACATGGTGTAGTATGAGGAGCGTGAGGCCAGCACGGTGTCCTGGAAGCCGAGAAGAAGAAGAAATGTTTTAAGAAAGATCTTGCCCTGACTGGTGTGGCTCAGTTGGTTGGGCATCGTCCTGCAAAGTGAAGGGTCAGGGGTTCGATTCCTGGTCAGGGCACATGCCTGGGTTGCAGGCCTGGTCCCCAGTTAGGGGTGTGTGTGACAGGTGTTAATTGATGTTTCTCTCACACATTGATGTTCTCTTCCTCTCTGTCTCCCTCCCTTCCCCTCACTCTAAAAATAAAATAAAATAAATCTTTTTAAAAAAGATCAGCTAATAAGAATAAGAATTCAAATTCAGACAGTACAGTGTGGCTTTGAAATCTGTGCCTGTAATACCTACTGCATTCTGTACTTGAGTAGTGCAGGGTCGATTTGGTGTCAATGCTTTATGTTCTTATGGTATCACTATCATCCTCGTGGCAAAGGGCAACACCTTCATTTTATGTAGAAGCCTTAATATGGAGGATAAGACCAGACAGAAGGCGTAGAAGACAAGGAGCAAAACCAAACACCTTAAGGAAGGTTTTCTGAAGTTGCCATTGGATAATTCTGTTTACGTGCTGTTGGCTAGAACTTGAGCCCGCTGTGCCGAGCTGCAAAGGACGCTGGGTGCTGTGGTGTGTTGTAGGCAGCTGTGCCTGACCAAAGCCGAGCTGCTGAAGAAAGGGAGAAGGAGTACTGGGCAAGCAGTTATGTAGTCTCTGATATGTAAAGTGTTACCTAAAGTATACAAACACCATCAGCTTAACTTAATTAGAATCAAAAAATGAAAAGTATTTATTTCAAAGGACAGCATTTTATGAAAACAACCAAGTAAAACTGAATTCTTCACAGTGACTTTAGTTCTATCACATACTCTCAATGTTGAATGCAAACTAAATTGATTTGGACAGTAATAGAGGCTTAATATAATTAATAGGAAAGTATTTCTTAGGAGAAATACTACAGAAAAGGCTAATCTTTTTTTCTTTCAGTGAAGGGGATGTGCTGAGTTTTCATCTGCTTCAGCTGGCCTTTGGTGATAGAAAGTGTTTGGCATCAGGACAAATCTTATATGAGGTAAATGGTAACAGTAATACAGCTTCATATTACCATTTTAGTCATTGTTTACCTGGCTTAAGTCTTTGTTTTAAGATACTGAACAGTTATTCTTACATTCAAGTTAGTAAAATATTCATAATATAATGGAAAACCTATTAGATTAGGGATTCGGAGACCAGCTGTTTTACAAAAAGGTAGCACTGTTAGCACTACGGGTATCATTTGCTTCTCAAGGGAGCAAATTGGACAAGAATGAAGCTTATGGCCTAAATGGTACCCAGGAGAAATAACCCCCTTTGCTGCTCTAATATACCAAGCAGTAAACCATGAGGTAACTCTATGAACAGTTTTGTCACTGACGGTTCATTGTAAAAGGACAAATGCATCTAGCCTTTCACGTGACTATATTTCTGGCTGAGTTCTTGAGAGAGTGGGTGGGGTGCTGCTGACAGCCACCTGGTCCCCCCTCTCGTGTCATTCCCTAGAACAGGATTTCCTAACCCAGTGCTCGAGGGCTCCGGGACAGGAATCTACGAGTCCCTGAACTATGTGTGGCATTTTTATGATTGTGCATTTGGGGGGGGAAGTTTCCTATCTTCTGTCATATTCTTAAAGGGACTGAAGAGCAAAAAAACCCCCAAAACTACCAGCTAATCCAGAGCAAGAATTTCAGTGAAAACATAGGAGTAGGTTTGCTGGCCTCGAGTGTGTGTGTATCTAATTCCAGTGGTTAGTCCAGTTTACATGCCGTCCAAAAGTGCGTGGGTTTCCTGTGTTCGGTGACAGCTTTAGAAGATTTATTGGTATTTTTTGAGAGACTAAAGCTAGCCTTTTACTTAATAAGTGATTTATGCTATATAAAATTTTAGAGCCCCTATAAATGATATGTTCTCTTTAAGATTCATTTGTTATCTTTGTATTGTGTGAAAAATCTTTAAATTTAGAGAATATTTAATTTTAGAATGACTTTTTGCTTATAATTGTATTCAGGTAAAGATTTTTGTACATTTTTTCAGGGGTTAGAGTACTGTGAAGAAAGGTACACACTGGACCTCACAGGTGGCACATTTCCTCTGAGGGGACAGACCAGTAACACCAGACTATTGGGATGCCAGAGTATAGAGAAATTTCGATCTCATGGTGACAGAGAGGAAGGGATGAGTGAAGGTAAGATTAGTTCAAAGTACTCTTATATGCCACGTGAATGCTTGATTTAAGGTTTATCTTGATTTAGCCCTGATGGGTGTGGTCGAGTATTGGCCTGCAGATCAAGAGGTCACTGGTTCGATTCCCCGTCAGGGCACATGCCTGGGTTGTGGGTCAGGTCCCCAGTTGGGGGTGTTCGAGAGACAACCGGTCGATGTTTCCCTCCATTCCCTTCTCTCAAATAAATGAAGTCTTTGGAGTTCTAGCCAAGATGGAGGCATAGGTAAGTATATTGCACCTCCTCGCACAACCAAAAGAAGGAGACAACCAATTTAAAAACAAAAAACAAGCAGAATTGCCAGAAAATTGAACTGTATGGAAGTCTGACAACCAAGAAGTTAAGAAGAAACATTCATCCAGACTGGTAGGAGCGGCGGAGACGTGCAGTTGGGGTGCAGAGGATGTGTCCCTTGGAGGTGGCTGGCAAACCACGCCGTCCCACATCCACGTGGGAATAAACTGGGAGGAACAACTGGAGAGTGAGACACACTGCAACCCAGGGTTGGAATGTCAGCAAGATAAAGACTCAGAGAATCTGGCTGTAAAAACCTGGGGAGTTGTGGTGGCAGGAGAAACTGCCAGTCTCTCTCTCTTTTTGCCCTTTTGCAGGGCAAAAGCTGAACAAGTGCACTGTCCCCTCTCTGACCCCTCCCCACATGACAGTGCCTCAAGGAAGCAAAGTGGGTTGCACCGCTCTGGCAAATACCTAAGGATCTGCCCCTTACACATAACAGGTGCACTGAAACAAAGAAATGTGGCTCAAATGAAAGAACAGATGAAAACTCCAGAAAAAGAATTAAGCAACGAGAAGATAGCCAACCTATCAGAGTTTAAAACACTGATAATCGGATGCTTAAAACAATGATTGAGTTCAGCTGCAAAATACAAGAAGCAGCGAAGGCTATACAAAGTGAAATAAAGCAAAATATACAGGGAACCAACAGTGAAGGGAAGGAAATTGGGTCTCAAATCAATGATTTGGAACAAAAGAAAGGAAAAAAACTAAGTCAGAATAGAATGAAGAAACAATTTTTTTTTTAAAGGAGGAGAGGCCTAGGAACCTCTGGAACAACTTTAAATGTACCAACATCCAAATCATAGGAGTGCAAGAAGAGGAAGAGCAAGAAATTGAAAACTTAATTGAAAAATAATGAAAGAAAACTTACCAATCTGGCGGAAAAAAATAGACATACAAGTCCAAGAAGCTCAGAGAGTCCCAAAGAAGTTGGACCCAAAGAGGAACACAGCAAGACATAATTAAATTGCCAAAGATTAAAGGAGAGAATCTTAAAGCAGCAAGAGAACACAAGAGAGTTGCCTACAAAGGAGTTCCCATAAAATGATTAGCTGATGTCTCCAAAGAAACCTTGCATGCAAGAAGGGGTTGGCAAGCCCTGGCTGGTGTGGCTCAGTGGATTGAGTGCCAACCTGGGAACCAAAGGGTTGCTGGTTCTATTCCCAGTCAGGGCACATGTCTCGGTTGCAGGCCAGGTCCCGTGTGAGAGGCAGCCACACACTAGTGCTTCTCTCCCTCTCTTTTTCCCTCCCTCCATTTCGCTTTCAAAATAAATAAATACCAACCTTTAAAAAAAGAAGAAGAAGGGGCTGGCAAGGAGGATTCAAAGTCATGAAAGGCAAGGACCTACATCCAGTATTACTCTACCCAGCAAAACTATCATTCAGAAGGGAAGGGCAGATACAGTGCTTCCCAAATAAGTTCAAGTTACAGGAGTTCATCATCACCAAGCCCTTATTATATGAAATGTTAGAGACTTACCTAAGAAAAAGAAGATCCAAACTAGGACAGTAATATGACAAACCCAATAACTATCACCAACTGAACCTAAAAAAACAAACTCAGCAAACAGCTAGAACAGGAACAGAAGAATCACAGAAATGGAGATTATATGGAGGGCTCTCAGTGGGGAGGAGGAAGAATGGGGGAAGAGGTACAGGGAATAAGAAGCATAATTGACAGGTACAAAATACGGGGAGGTTAAGAACAGTGAAGGAAATAGAGAAGCTAAAAAACTTGCATGTACAACAAACATGAACTAAGTGGGGGAATGCTGGAGGGAACGGGGATACTGGGCAGAGGGGGGTAAAGCAGAGGAAAAAGAATGGGACAACTGCAGTAGCATAATCAATAAAATACACTTTAAGTGGTTTTGGAAATTTAATTAAAATCTTGATTTAAAGTTTATCATACATACTGGTTTCTAGAGTTTACATTCCTGGTAGTTAAGAAATTGGTATACTAATTATGGAATTTATCCAGGTCTGTATGAGGTACTGGGTGTTTGTTCTCCACTTGGCTGTACAGAACTCACAAATTGAACATTTGAAGGAAATGAGACATTCTTGTATTTTAATCTGACACAAAACAAAAATGGTCTCTAGTTTTGACTACTGTGAGTAATCTCTGAGTAATCTATGAATAATGTTTCTCTCTTTATTTTTTCGAGACATGACAAACATGCCTTGGTTGTCTCTAATTTTTTTTAATTTTTTTTTAAGATTTTATTTATTTTTAGAGACAGGGGAGGGAGGGAGAAAGAAAGGGAGAGAAACATCAGTGTGCGAGAGAAATGTTGATCAGTTGCCTCTTGCACGCCCCCAACCAGGGCCTGGCCCACAACCCCAGGCATGTGCCTTGACCAGGAATCAATTAAATGACCTTCCAGTTTGCCACATGACACCCAGCCCACGGAGCCACACCAGTCAGGGCTTCTCTGTTTTCTTTAATGTGATTCCGTCTTCCTGGGAAACATTCTGGCAGAGTACAAATTACATAGACTTTAGAAACTTACATGGATTCAAACCCCAGGTCTGTCACTAGTTGTGACCTTGACAAACTGGATCATTTCTCAGCCTACATGTCTGTCTGCAAGTGGAACAATTAAGCTACACCTTTTTCTAAGGGTGGGTGTCACAGGGTTAAATGTGCTGATGTGGTAGGTTCATTCAGTTCTGGGAATGCTCACCAGAACCATGCTTTGGTTCTGGTTGGGATTTATTTTCATGGGTAGCTCGTTCACCAAGGAGTTGTCTCTGTTTTCAGCCCACATCTGTTAGTGGTCCAGTTTTCACATCCAACTGACCATGTCAAAACCAGAACTCATAAAACTCTCTGACTACCCACTTGTGTCTTCTTTTCTGTATTTCCCATCAGTTAGGTCTCATGTTTTTACTTTCCTTTTTCCTTCTATTGATGTCTTTCGAATGTTCCTGTCTTCTCATTCCATGGTCACCACCCAGGTACTTTACCATATAGCTCGCTCAGTCCTCCTCAGCCAGAATTCCTCCAAAGAATTAAGCTCTGAGGTCTAAAGACATTCATTTAGGTGCTGATATTCTGGTACTAGCTGTGTACCACTTTGGAAGATTATTCATTCAAATCATTTTGTACTTCCTAAGTCTAAACCTCAGAGCTGACAAGGTGTTAACTGAAATGAGCCAGAATATAATTTTTCGGATGAGTAGTTTTTGATAAGGTGTTTTTGAAATATAAAAAAGTCAAGATACAAGTGAATGAATCTCTGTTTACAAAGCACATGACAAAAATGTGTTTTCACAAATAAGAATTTATGTGCAAGTCTCATTATAAATATTATTTGGGGTTTTTACTTTGAGTTTATTCTATCTTTTAATACTAGCTTTTTCTTTTAGCACTGTCTCCTGAGACGAGTGTATCAGTCTTTACTTGGCAAGTGAATATATATGGACAAGGAAAGCCTTCTATATATTTGGGGATTTTTGACATAAATCGTTGGTATCATGCCCAAATGCCAGATTCTTTAAGGTATGATTCTCTTTTTTTATTTGGTATGTGTATCTGTAGCAGTTCAGTGACTTCATGACTTTGTGAACTTTTCTTTTAGATCAGGAGAATACCTACATAATTGTTCTTACTTTGCGTTGTGGTCCTTGGACTCTGTTGTGAGTAGTACTTCTCCACATCACATCTTGGATGTGTTGGTGCACGAGAGAAGTTTAAGTCGAGGAGTCTCCCCTTCATATTCACCTCCAGAACAGTTTTTTAACCCAAGTTCCTATAATTTTGGTATGTATTACTCTAACCTTTTGAGAAAAATAGCATAGAAGTATGTGTGTGTGTATTTATGTGAAATATGTGTTTATGTATACAGTATTATCCATATCTCATTGTCAGCTAATATGTGGATAACTTAGGAAATTAAATCGATAACATACATGAGAAATTTAATACTTACATGTTTTATAAAGAAATCATCACTTTTGAATTTGGAAAGATAAAGTATTTCACATTTAGTGCATTTGGGATAAGGTTTAGTATCTTGTTGGGATAGAAATACCTGTAAAAATTATTTTAAAACTTATTGTAATAATTTGATACTTTGGCTAGGAATCTGTTAAGATAAATTCTGTTGTATCATTGCCATCTCAAATATAATATTAAAGTGGGTTTTTAAAAATCTTTTTTCTAGATGCCACTTGTTTGTTAAACTCTGGAGTTATTCGTATAACTTGCACTGGCTTTCAGAAGGAGGTAGGTAACAACACGGCGACAGTGTCTCTTACTGGAACTCGAGTCACGTCATGGGCTTAACTGTATGGTAGCTTCCACTAGGCTAGTGAGAGTCCCTGGGATGTCTCCAGCAGCTCTCCGTGGGGGTTAGCTACTTGAACCCCAGGGAAAAGAGCAAAGTTGGTCATTGCCACACCACATCCCTTTTTATCCTCCCTCTAAATTCTCCTCTTCTCAAAAGCTTATGAATAAATAAAGCCATGCGAGGAAGGTACCTAGGTCAGTGACAGTGCCCAGCACAGGGGTCGTTGATGACATGTTGAAAAATACTGTCCCGGGAAAACATCAAGTGAAAGATCTTTTAATTAATAATCGGCTAGATGTGGATGAATGCCATATTTATACAGCATATCAGATCTCTTTTATATTATGCCAGGGGTTGTGTGTGTGTGTGTGTGTGTGTTTGTGTGTTTGGTTCACTGAGATTTGTCTAAAGTCTATCAGCTTTAGAGAAGGTGACAGGATTACCTTTCATAAAAACACAAGGTACGTGACGTGAAGTGCCCTTAACAGTATTATTTATAATCAGGAAGCATTGATTTACCTAAACATCCTGTAAACTGTTTCTTTCATTTCATTGTGGAGATGGAGTCTTCCACAATTTCCATTTTGGTGTTTTTAGTTTTATTCAAAATGTTAAGTATAAAATAGGGCAATGAGTTTATTAAGTATTCTTAAATTTATTTACTTGATTGAGTATTGATATCTTATTGATCTGTTACAGACTTTAACTTTTTTAAAGAAATCAGGACCATTTATCAATGAAGTCATTTCTGATGGTTATAATCGATGTCTTGTGGCTGGCCTTCTCTCACCAAGACTCATTGATATTCAGCCTTCCAGCTTAAGTCAGGTGAGGTGATTTTGTAACTATGTGTTTTTGTGTGTAATGTTACTGTCTCACTATTAGGATTAGAATCTGTTAGATAATTTCTGCAAAAGTAGGGTAAGTAGTATAATGCCCATTCTACGTGATCAGTAAATAAGGTCTTGGATTTGACCTAAACTACGTCGTAGTCCCAGGATCCAGTTGGCCGTAACTTGGCACCAGGTTCACTTAGCTGTATAGACGTTATAGGAAAGGAAGCACAGCGTGCCTGCATCAGGCATGTCATAAGTAAAAGTCATTATAACAGCGTAGAGGCCCTTTTCCAGCCCCCAGAGAGAATAGTGTGGGTTCAAGAAAACAAAACCACTTGAGTACAACCACATTGACTTAGGTGAAGCTCATGGTCTCTGGCAACAAAGTACGGTCCCTGAGTGATCCCTGACACCAGCTTCACTGGGAATTGTTAGGGTGCATATTCGTGATTCCTGCCCTACAGCTACTGAATCAGAAACTTCAGGAATAGAGCTCAGCAATCTATTTTAATAAAGCTTTCCATGTGATTCTGGCACAGTATGTCGAGAACCACTGCTCTAAAGAGAAAAGTGTCTTGTGAAAGCCTATTAGTGAACATTCCAATGTCTTGCAAAACAATAGTTACAGGACTCAGACTCAGTCACGCAAGCTAAAATCTTAACTTGCTAGTGGTCTTTAGTCCACTCCAGTTTTCCTAGACCCAGTACATCGGACCAATCAGGAGGTGCCTGGTGATAGCTCGTATACACATTTATTTTAACTCAGTATTTGCTAGTAAAGCGTTATAGAAGAAAATGACCGCAAGTCCCTTTCCCATGGAGAAGGAGAAAATGTTCTGTTAATTTAAACACTGCTTGAGCAGAAAGAGTTAAGCTTAAATAATTACAGATAAGTGACATAATAAGTTGGTGGGGAAAGCCTTTTAATTTTAAATATGTATTCAATGTAAATACTGGTGCTCATTGTTTGCCACTTACAGCTAATATTTAATAATTTCTTTTTTGATCTCTCTCTCTCTTTCCCTTCCTTTTTTCCTCCTTCCTTCCTTCCTTCCTTTCTTTCCCCCTAATACTTCATTTTATGGAAATAAAAACTCAGGTGATTGTAACATTTGTTTTTTCTAGTGTTTTCAAATGGCCTTACAAAACAAAACAAAACCCCTTTCCTAGGCTATCACACTGCCTTAACTTTATCTGAACTTTTTTTTTTTTGTTCTTTGTGAAACTGCCTTAGGCAAATGTTTGCTGTCCTGAGTTGATCTTCTATTACCTTATCTTTCTAGCTCTTTGTCTCTTTTGCCTCTGGTTCTTTTTTCTGGGAGATTTTTTTTTTATTATTGTCTTCCTTTTTTTCCTACTTTTAAAATTTGAATCTAATTTTAAATTTCTGTGAGCTCTTATTCTTTGGTCATTATTCATAGTCATCTGTTCTTTTTTATGGATGAATGATATTCTGTGTATGTTGAGTTTTACTTAGTTCTCTATTATCTCTTTTTTTCCTGGAGTCACTTTTTATTAGTTTAGTCCTTCTGATGCTAATGGCTATCCTTAATGCTTAGTGGTCCTCAGCTGGCTGTTTATGTGTAACGTGAGTCCGTAGCAGATTATAAACTCTTTTTGAGGGTAAGCGCATCCGGAGGCTTTCTTTAGGGTGACAAACAGGTGTGTGCCCTTTCAGTGGGGAAACCCCAGGTATTTTCTGGGGCCACTGAGCTTTTCCAAACAGCCCTGTTGGGCTGGGGAAAAGAGGGACTCGTGGTTGCCTCTCATGAGTCCCCTGCTGGGAACTGGCCTGCAACCCAGGCATGTGCCCTGACTGGGACTTGAACCTCGATGATGTGGTTCGAAGGCCCGCACTCAGTCCACTGAGCCACACCAGCCAGGGCTCATTATTGTCTTTTTGATACAGCTGTCCTACTAAGTCATAATACTTTTTTTTCATAATGCTTTTTAAGCATTTAAAATTTTGTATTCTGCGCTACATAGAACATGCTACCTCTGAGTCTGATCATACATTCTTTCATATCATTAAATTTCTTCTGATGTAGGAAGAACAATTAAAAGCTATATTGTCAGCAGCAATCCACACAAGTTCCCTGGGACTTTTGACTGGATATATCAGACGGTGGATAACAGAAGGTAAGATGATATTTAATGAAAAAGTATATTCTATTTTGAAAATTGTCAGCTCACTGTCTGTGCGGAGCGGTTAGTTAAACTGCACTTGGAGCTATTCATTTGTACATTCACATTCAGGTGCGCCGTTAAAGGGCCACAGAGAAAAGTCCTGTGTACTCTTCCTGCCACCCCCCGGGTGCCCTCGTGCAGCCGCGCCCCTCAGCCCTGGCGGCAGCTAGTCTCTTTCTGTAATTTTGTCATTTAACATTTGTCCATAAATGGAATCATACAGTATGTAAACTTTTGGGACTGGCTCTTTCTCACTCAGTGAAATTCTCTGGGGATTTATCCAAGCTGTATGTATTCCTCTCCTTCCTTACAAACATACGCACATTATTTGGGTTTCGGAATCATTTGAGAGTATGTTGAAGACATCATGCTTCTTTTCAGTATAATGTCCTTCTAAGAATAAGGACATTCACTTATAAAAACTATGTTGTAACTATAAAAATCATGAAAATTAACACTGCTAACATGTAGATTAGATAATCTACAGAATTTACTGGAAGCTCACTAATGACCCCAGTGATGTCCTTTACAGCATTTTTGGGTAGGGGGAATCAGAGTTCAATCCAGAATATATGTTGCATTTAATTTTCATATCTTTTTAATTTCTCAAGTTGGTATAATTGCTAAGCCTTTGTCTTTCAAAAAATTGACATTTTTAAAAAAAAGAATATAACCTTGTTATTTTGTAGACTGCTTTTCAACTTTGTTGATTTTTTCTCATGATTAAATTCAGATTTTAGACTTCTCACATAAAGGGATGTACTGTACTGAAAAAGATACGTGATACTGGTTTGTGTCCATTATTGATTATTTTTCCTTGCTCACTTGGTTAGGGTGATTTTCTGTCAGGTTTTTCTGATGAAAGTTACTTTTTTTTTGTTTGTTTGTAATTGGTAATCTCTTTTCTTTTTATGTTTGCAAATAAGAACAACCAAATTCTGCTGCTAATTTGCGCTTTGTTCTTGAATGGACGTGGAATAAAGTGATTCTCACAAAAGAGGAATTTGACAGACTATGTAAGTGTTATATTAAGAAACTAATAGTGATATATTTTTAAGTACATAATAATAATAATTCTAATCATTTTGAAGTTATAAACTGTATAAAGAAAACTTTCTTTTAATATTGGAGTGACAAAGTTATTTGTTGATGAAGATTTTGCAACAGATTGTTAACTAGCAACATGTTGTGTCCACAGTAGCAAGTTTCAGAATTATACCTTATATGTCTTTTGGTCTTAGTTTAATTTACGAAACATGCTTATGATTGAGTAAGAAGAATATGCCACTAACTTCAGAAGCTCCTCTTCTCACTCATTTTTTATTTAAAATATGTGTATAAAGAAGCTGAATACTGGGGTAAAGCTCATCTCCGTTTCTAAAAGATGTTATTATCAGTGTGTCATTTTCCGTCTTGATAGTCTTGTGTATTAGTCTGTTATACACTTTGAATTTTGAGGTATCTTGTGAGTATTAAAAACTCATTATGCCCAATTTATGCAAAACTAATATTAAAAGGTAACATGATTGCCCTGTAGGTGATAGTAAAATGTATTTAGAAGTATTTTTTTAATCTTCATTGTATTTTTTCCATTACCCGTTAGTCCCCTTATACAAAAGAATTTTAAAAATTGTATTTTAAAATTTTCCCAATTGTATTCTTAATAGGATTTTTAAAAAACTTTTTAGGGAGAGAAAAACATTTTTGTTGCTCCACTTCTTTGTGCATTATGCGTTCATTGGTTGATTCTTGTATGTGCCCTGACCAGGGGAGTGAACCTATAACCTTGGCTTACTGGGATGATACTCTAACCAACTGAGCTACCCAGCCAGAACATAAAACAAATAATTTGATTCAAGGAAGGAAGGCTTTGGAATTAAGATACTTGTTTTCAATTACATGTTAAATATTACACACATATTACTGCAATTACATATAAATATCAATGCAATTAAATCTTCAAAAGATGTAACCAGTAGCAATTAAAATACCCTCCCAAAGGATTTATAAACTGAGCCTTGAATTTGAAAGGACAACTGAATCTATAGTGAATTATAGCATCCTACAGTTTAATTGTAATAAGTCTATGTATGAGTCTTCATTTTACTGTCTCACTTTTGAACAATACTGGAAGTGGACAAAAGTTCTTAAAAAATATTAATTGCAAAACAATAGGGTATATAAAACTAATGGTATAAAAGATTTGAAGGAGAAACACCTAATGAATAGAACTGATTTTTAGTGAATCTGAGGTTGAGTCTGTATCACTTTCCTTTGTGCTACATTTGAAAAAATAATAATTGGTATCCCTTCTAGTTTCCTTGAGGGTGTTTGCCATTTTTGTTAATATCATAATACATAGATTGATTCTGTTGTCCGTATGAATTTGAGGAAGTGTGCAGTTGTGAGTTTAATGCAGATTTACTGTTTTGAAACTAAGTATGTATTTTATCCTTGAAAGGTACCCCGTTGTTTGATGGTTCGTGCCGTTTCATTGATCCGCAGACCATACAGTCTGTCCAACAGTGCCATTTGCTTCTTAGCAATCTTAACACAGTCCTAAGCTGCTTTGTAACAGAGGCCCAAGAGATCACTGAAAGAGGTGTGCTGTTTGTCTTACAGAAATGAATGTTTTATTAAATTTTGCTTCTTGACTTTGAGAAAGAATAAATTCCTGTCTTAGATGGATCATTGTGCAGAAGGCTGTTATTTCTCAAATGCTGGTATTTTTTTTATGAAAAGCTACAAAATATTAAATGTAGCATGAGCCCATACTTAAATAGTCCATGAGAGATTTGGGAATTAAACTTAATGCTGTTAAGGTAATGTATTTATAGTAGAACTAGAAGTTTTTTGAATTATTCTTAAAATAATTAACTTTTTATTCAGAGATCATTGTAAATTTTTTCTCTGTTTTGCCATTTAAATGAAGCAGTTAATTTTATTTAAAGGCCTGGTGTGAACAACCTGTGTGAATGATACTATATAGTTTGCATTGATGTATAAATTTGACTTCTGAAATTAACTAAGTGGAAATAAGTGTAGCTAAGATGGAAGCATATTTACCTAAAACATCTATTTTAGTCGAGTTAGCATTTTGGAAAGTTTTTGTTTAAGCTAAGTTTGTTAAAAAACATATATACATTGTTAAAAATCATCAAGGAATTAATTAGTTCTTTGAAAACTTTTGAGTATCTTGATATTTCATTTGGGGTTGAAACTTAACTGATATTTAACTCTTTTACAGGTCGTATGAACTTAACCAATAAGTGTATGGTTTCCCAGCTCATCTGTCAGTATGCACAAATGGTTCTTTGGTTCTCTCATTCTGGTCTTTTACCAGAGGGCTTAGGTAAAATATTTACTTAATCTGTAAATATTAACTGAAAGCGTCTTTTTTTTCCTTTTTTTATTGATATTCAAAAGAAAGCTTCTTACATCTTTATAATTTTGTTGCTGTGTTTTAGTGTCTTGGGTTTTCTTGCTTCCACCTCCTCACTTACGTTTTCTTCTATTTGTAACTTCTTTTCTTTCATTCCCCCTTTGTGTCTTCAGTGCCTCTCCCCATGCCTGATACACGGGTTTCCATACATGTTTACTGGGTTGAATGACATTTTGAAGGAAAGAATATTTGACAAAGCATAGCTGCGAATAGTTGGTGTAGTGCTACCACCAGCTATGTTTAGTTCCATAGAACTATGCATTTCATACCTGGTTTGTCAGCCTTTTCTCCTAAGGGGTTTTTAATGTGGCTATTACCTAATATGATTTGCCATCATTTAAATAACCTGCTTTTATCTGATGATTAATGCCAATATCAAGCACTAGAGAATTTTGACTTACTGTATTTGTTTAGCATATACGTGCTTCTAAAGCCTCTAACCTCCTGCATTTCCAGGATTCGCGTTAGATGTCATTTGAACGCGCTTCTCCCACTGTTCGTAATTGCTGTCATTCCTGTTCTTTCCCAATTCTCTTAGCATCCTTGTTACAGATGTTTATGAGACACTAGGTTTTCTCATTTATGCATATATCAATAAAGGGATGGGTAGTCTTACTCAAATTTAGGGAGCCTACAAATTAAACAATATAAAATTATAGTAAAATATCAGTGTGTGTAACCTAAGTATTATTGGGAATTTTGGAAATATTACTAGCTTTTTTTCCAACTCTTAAAAAAAATCTAGATGATGCTGTGCAGTTGTCAAGGTTATACTACAACTACCCTGTAATTCAGAACTACTACACCAGTCGTCGACAGAAGTGTGAGCTTTTATCAAGGTATAGTACATCCAGAACCTTCAAGCAAAATTTTGGAAATTTCCTCTGTAAGAACTTGAGCCTTCGGAGGTAGAACAGAATTCATCACGTTATAAGATGATTAAATGGGTGGAATTCTCAGCAAATTATCAGAATTTGTTACCAACATTACTATTTTATTTGTCATGTTTGTGTTGACCTAATAATGGTCACAGCTTTATTTTAGAACTTGAGTAAATAGCTCTTATTTCCTAAGTAAGACTGTTTACCATGATTCATTCTTAGAAAATCTATAACTTCAGCATGTATTTTTTCTGAGAATTCTTACTCAGAAAAAGACTGGAAGCTGATATACATAAAATATATCACCAATTAGTTATTTTACATTTTTTCCATTAACAATTACATTTCAGCACTTGGACGACTCTTTTTTCCCCCCCTTATTTCCCCCTCAACTCTTCTCCCTTTGGTAGTTGGGGTCATTACTTTTGAGTTTAATGCTATTGTTTTGATGATGATAATAATGACCACTGGTATTAAATAATCCATAATGTTGCCCTTATTGCAGAGGGAAGTGGAACCCTGATTATTTGATGATCGATGGAATGGTTTCTCAGTTAGGAGATGGAGTTGAGAAGTTGTGGAAACGGGATGAAGGCGGAACAGGAAAATACCCTCCTCCTAGTCTACATGTACGTTTGCCGTGACATGATGCCACTTACAGTGTCTGCAGAGCTGTGGGGAGGGAGATACGCTTAGTTGTGCCTTCACACTTGGCACAGGCTTGGGAAGAACAAAGAGCTTGAATGAATGAGAATATAAAATGCACTGAATTTTTTTCTCTCTTTTATAGGCACTACTTGACATATACCTGCTAGACAATGTTACTGAAGCAAGCAAACATTCTATTGTATCCTTTAAAATTTTTAGTCAAATAACTCATGTATTACTAAAATCATAAAATTTGATTTTTTTTTAAAGGAAGGGTCCTAAACCCAAGATCTGTAGGTTGAGTTCAAATGGTCTATGATTAACCTAAAACTACACAAAATTTTGTGTTCATTTTTGTAGGGATGGGGTCCATGGCTTTCATCAGATTCTTGAATGTGTCTGAAACACTACCCAAGTTAAGAAGAGCTGTTGTAAAACATTACTGGCCAAGTAGTCATTCTCAAATAGGTTAACTTATGTACTGAGTTAGATACATGTACGTTAGCTTAATGTTACCTTAGACATTGTGTTGAGCCCCGTGGTCTTTGCAATAAAGGTTTTATACTGATATCAGTTATTAGTCTAAAAATGTGTTCATAAATTACAAATAAGTTTATGATTTATAAGATATGATATGCTTGCTTAAGCTGCCAGGTTTTGCTGGGTAACTGGAATTTTGCCTATAGCTTTTGATTCTTAAATTTGCTAAGCTACTGGTTTCATAAAGAAGGTATGCTTTAATTCATCTCCTTTGTAATTAACTAAATACAACTCATATTGGTACTTAAAAAATTGAGGCTGAAGTTGGTTGCGGAATTAGCTGTACCCACATTTAATAAAACTATACTTCCGTTAGCTGGATGTCCATAAAAGCTTTCTGAGCACTGCAGTCTTTAAAGAATTTTTCCTCCTGTATTCTATTGCTGCCTATTACAAATATGTACATAGTTTTCCTTTTTGTTTATTGTCCTTAATCATGTTTTTAAAGACCATTTATTTGCTACTTGATATTATATATTCCTTCCCAAACAAAACAGATACTGCCATTGAATCATTTCCAACTGCCTTTGCCATTTCTTGGGACCAGGTTAAACTTATTCAAGGGTTTTGGCTGATAGATCATAATGACTATGAGGTAAGTCTGTTAGTTCACATAGAATGAAAGCTTTTGTAAACTATAAGAATACATAATGATTAGCCCTGGCCTAGTGGCTCGGTTGTTTAGAGCATCATGCCGTACAGCAAGGGGTTGTAGTTCTCTCCCCAGTCCTCCAGGAGGCAGCCAGTGTCTCCCTCCCTCCCTCCGTCTTCCTTCCTCACCTTTCCTCTCTTTAAATCCTCAGGTGAGGGTTAAAAAATAAATAGTAAATAAAAATATGTAACAATTAAATTTGATATTAGAGATAGGATGCATTCTACTTCTAGAGGTAATGTAAAGAGTTGGTTTAACCAATACCATCACTACCATAAGCAGTAAGAATACAAAGATAAAATAGTCACTGCCTAAAGAAGGAAACAAACAGACGATTGCCAATAGTGCCAATATGGTGATTATGTTAGAAAAATGTTTAATGTGTTGCGGGAACCACAAAACTCAGGATTTGGCTTTGATGTAAGAAGTTGGTGATGGAAAGATTTTATATAATAGCCTAAGGAAGTCTCAAAGTATGAGGCTTTTGATAAGGCTGCTGTTTAAAGTATATTCTAGATTAAAATAGATCAGTTTATATTTACAATGGTTTTATCTTGATTTTTGTGGCTTTAGTAATGCCTCTCTTTTTAAAGATATGATACTTTGTCTAAATGCAGAGCATTGTATTTGTGTTTACCAATTTTCATGTTTATTTTGCAGAATGGTTTGGACCTTCTGTTTCATCCAGCTACTGCAAAACCCGAGTCCTGGCAGCATTCAAAGATCATTCACGCCTTCATGAGTCAGGGCGAGCACAGACAGGCCCTCAGATACATTCAGACGATGAAGCCAACAGTGTCCAGTGATACTGATGTTACCCTTCACATCGATGTTTTGCTTCTTAATAAGTAAGTGCATATTTTGAAAGTACCATTGAACTCTTGATTGTGTCTGTTAATACGATGAAATTGATGAAATGGGTAGTAGTAATATGTTTTGCTTTTGTTGTATTACATTATAATCAGTGTGATGTGTTTGCCACCATTTATGCTATAGCAATATTGCTGTTGTCATTGTATCTGTCATTATATTAATGGTGACAAGTTAAATGGCATGACTGAAAATGTAGTAGTCTGGTAATTGCATTTCTTGTTAGTTAAATTAGTTGGGGAAATTCCTTAGAGTTGATATTTCTTCCCAAATTGTAACTTTATATACATATCATATTGTTTTCTTTTGTTTTCAATGATTATTTTTGTATTTTTAGAAATTGGTCATTTTATTCACCCAAAGTTGTCATTTGTAAATGAAACAGCAAGTTGGTGTCTTTACTATGAAAGCTAAATTTTCTTTGTTCTGTTTGGTTAAATAGAATGTATTTCTGAGGGGACAGGGTTGAATCAGGAGAAGAGTTCTATAGTTCAATAGTAGGTTGGCTAAACATGTAGAAACTTAAAATGTCCTCAAAAGTAATGGATTAGGCAGTATATGAGGAAAGAATTTGGGTGAACAAAAGGGATTGGTTAGGCCCTGGCTGGGTAGCAGAGTTGGTTAAAGAGTCATCCCAGTACACCAAGGTTGAGGGTTCAATCCCTGGTCAGGGCACATACAAGGAATAACCAATGAATGCATGAAAAAGTGGAATAAAAAAGTGTTATTTTTTCTCTATCTCTCTCTCAAGATCAATTTTTTTAAAAGTGTTTGGCTAGCCTTAAAAAATGTCTGGAATGAATGTAAGAAGGTAGATGTGAGAAATGGATAAAGAGCTTTAATACTGGGTTGGCGAGTAGCATGTACATGTTTTTCAGTTCCATGTAAGCTTTAAAGAGATGGTAACTGATCACTAGTGCTTGCATCAAAGTGCAGGTGTTCGAACCTTAGAAAAAACACCTTTAAAGATTTCATTTATTTTTTTAGAGAGGGGGGGAGAGAAGGAGAAAGAGAGGGAGAGGCACCTCAGTCGTCTGCCCGTCATGGACCCCCAGACCAGGGACCTGGCCCGCAATCCACTGATCCACACCAGCATATAAGACTGCTGTTTTCTTCCTTTTGGTTCCATTGTCCTTTGATTCATTCACAGCCCATTTCTCTGATTTGCTAGATTCTCATTTCCTCTTCCTTTACCATAGCAAACATTATGTAATGTAATTTCTAAACTTTATTTCTCTTAAGTACAGTGAAGCTTCAATTATCCACTCTCCAGAAGTCTAGCAACGTTGTGTCTTGTATACTACATTCAGAAATAAACACGAGGGCCCACTCAATTCCCTAACATTTATCTCATTATGAATAGTAATGGCTGATACACTCCGTTTCTTATAGAGGTCATGTGTTTACCAATCTGTATTTCAGTGTTTGTTATTACTTCCATAAAAATTACCGCTAAAGCTTTTTTTAAAAATGTTTTATTTATTTATTTTCAGGCAGAGAGGAAGGGAAGGAGAGAGGGAGAGAAATATCAATGTGTGGTTGCCTCTCATGTGTCCCCCACTGGGAACTGGCCTGCAACCCAGGCATGTGCCCTGACTGGGAATCGAACCGCGATCGTGTTGTTCTCAGGCTCGTGCTCAATCCAGTGAGCTACATCAGCCAGGGCACCTCAAAATTAGGAATAATTTTCTAGGAAAATTATTTTCTTTATATTTCTTTTTTTTCCAATTTTTTAAATTTAATTATTTTTCAAGTACAGTTTTCTATTACTCCCATCCCATCCCACCCCCATGTTCCCCCCTCCCTCCCATTTCCACCCTTCTCAGTTGTTGTCCATTTCCTTTATATTTCTATTGACTATCTTTTTATTCTGTCCACTTCTGCCTTGAAAGTTACCAGTCCCTCAAAAATCCTAAGTGCCAGGTTAAATGTTATCTAAGAAATACATAAACATCTATGGGCTTTGTTTATTGTTACATTTTAAAAATTATAATCACTGTACTGTTTTAGATTTTTTTAACTTACCAGTATATCATGAGAAACATTGCTTCATTCAGTGACCTGTTGCTCACAGAAGGATATCTCAGTGACCACACATGGTACTTCGTACTGTCTCATTTGATCAAGTTCTGCAGCCAGATCTTGCTATAGGTCAGCTAAAGTCTTCTGTTACTAAGCTTAACTTCTTCTCCTCCTCATAAACTGTATGGTTGTTTCCATCTTTATTCGTTTTCTTTCCTACTCTTCTTCCTCATGCTGTCACTTTTTTAAGAGCCTGGCTTTCTCTGTCACACCGTTTAATCTTTCCATTTTATCCACACCACATTAGTTTTCTATCTTGACCTTTTTTGTTTTCCCAGTATTTTATACTCAAGTGATACAGAACAGCATAAAGTTAAGTCTGTATTATGCCCTGTTGACATTAGCAAACTTGGTTATGATGCGGTGATGAGTATTCTATAAAAGTGCCCTTAAATTAAATGTACAAAGTATCTTTGAGAATCTTCAGGTGGATTAATTGTTGTGAGCATTTTAAATGGCTTTGTGAAGCTAAACTTGGCTAAACGCTGCCTTCAGGTGCATGATTGAGGCCTGGAGTGTGCTGCGACGCCATGCCAACGGCCGGAACGCCGAGGGGCTGTTGAAGCACATGTACCAAGTCTGCCAGGAGATGGGCTTGATGGAGGACTTGCTGAAGCTGCCCTTCACCGACACTGAGCAGGTGAGGACCCCCCAGGAGAAACTGTCGGAAACTCAGCATGTGTCCGTTGCTCACAAAAGTCATCGTGTTCTTCCTAGGAGTGTTTGGTGAGGTTTTTGCGGTCCAGCACCAGTGTTCGGAACCACGAATTCCTTTTGGTTCACCATTTACAGCGTGCTGATTACATCCCTGCCTTGAAACTGAACCAAACTCTGAAGAGCAATGTCACGGTATAGTCCTCTTGTCTTATTACGGGAAGTGCGAGAGAGTAAGGAAAATCAGCAGCTTGGTTAGACAAGAGCTTGTAGTTTTGGAACCAACCACCAGGCTTTATATCAATCTGAGCTTGGAGAATCAGTCCTCCTCTTAACCTTCTATAGCAGAATTAGGAACAGGGTTTTATTATTTACTTACACAGAAGTGGCATATATAAAAGAATTAAGTATCTGTCTACCATCTTGCCAGACTAAGCCCTTTCCTCAGGGACAGCGAGGGAGTGCAGTGGGGCACAGCAGTAGGAAGCACCCAGCATAGAGAGTGTGTGTCTCGGGGGGCAGGCTGGTCTTAGTTCGCTGCATACTTGGAACGTCTCTCTCTGTCTTGGGCTCCTCGCACGTGAGACAGTAACACCTCTTTCTGAGGATGTACAGAGGTGAGCGGGTGTGAAGTAACAGGTACACATTACTGACACATGGAGAAACTTAGTAAATGACAACTGGTGTTTTTATGAGTTAAGAAGAGACAAGGTTGGTTAGGAAAGACTTGGAATGTATTGATGGATAAGGTCTGGTAAAGTAATTGTGTATGTGAGGTCCTTGGTTTAGAAGAATGCCTGAGTAGGGAGGAAGGAATTGTTCTTGGGTAGTCATAATTATATTTTAAACATAAACATACCACCTAACATGCTTGAAGATTAAATTTTTACCATTTATGATCTCTTCAATAGAATGATCGAGATCCTCACTTGCGGGAAAGATCAGTGGCTCGAAATTCTATATTAGACCAATATGGGAAAGTTCTTCCTAGAATCCATCGAAAATTAGCCATTGAGCAAGCTAAGCCTTACCGTGTATCAGCACTGTCAATTATTCGAAAAGGTAAGGTTTCATTGAAAAATGTCTAAGTATTAAATTAGAAGACAATGAATGATTTACGTTCTGCCACCATCACTATCTTATATTTCAGTGCAGTTTTTGTTTTGAATCATCACAGTGGTGCTTTTTTTTTTCTATTGGCCATTCTACCCCCAAAATGTAAGGCTTTCTTGGGAGCTTTTACAGTTTATTTAGTAATGTAATAAAGAATGAAAGAACTCTTTTTATTTCTTTTGAGACTCCTGTCCAACATTTAGAGACCATGTAGAATAATTTTTCGTTTCGTAAAAGCCCAAATTGTTAAATTTCTGCATAGATGTTGTTAAACCAAATACAGTTTTAACTGGACTCTTATCTGTTTTCCAGTTACTTATATATTAATTTACTATCAATAAAATCCTGGTGTTAGAGATGACATTAAATCCTGCGTTCTTCATTTGACAGTTTCACGGCCCAAACCATTGTCAGCTGTTCCAAAGCAAGCTGTAATAGGGAGTGTGTTAACAAGATCCACTTTCATCCATAACGTGCTATCTAAAGTTGGGGAGGTTTGGAAAAGTGATGAACCTAAAAATAGCATCTTGGCCTACAACAGGTGTGTTTCTCTTACACTTTTTATGGTCATGTTCCTTGTTCATCTTTCCTGGATAGCAGCAGTGTTCATAAACATACCGCCTTAGAGTCGATTAGTGTATGTAAAAAGGAAAAACTCTTTATGCTGGCTACTGTTACAAGAAGAATGTTTTTTGTCCTTAAAAGCAAGTATTTTTGTTGGAAAAAGCAAATATTTTCTTTGGTATTTGTAAATAATCAGAACTCTTCAGAGTAAAAAAAACAGAAGCCTTTCTCCACCATCTTACTCCCCTAATATTTTAATGTTCCTTGTGATACCTAATCAAAAGTTACATTTCATTTTCTTTGTAGTCCTAACATAGAAGGACCATCTCCTGTAGTGTGTTCTCTCCCAGATTACCAACTGCCTGGAGCATTCGTTGGAACACCAATCTTAAAAGCATCACAGAAAGTTTCTAGGTAAGAATTTGTTTAATCGTTTTTAAAGAAACAATGTTAGACAGTAATTACGCCAGTTTTTAATTATCTTTAAAATTTTACAAATAGTTTTAATTTCTTCAGTGAGTTCTTAGTGCTTGCTTTTTAAAATAATTTGGGCAGTAACACAGTAATTGTGGTAAATTTTACACCAGCTGGTAGACTACTGAGAGTTTGGCTTAATGATTTCAGACGCTTAGCGCAGGGCTGTCAGACTCATTCCCCCCGGGGGCCCATCAGCCTCGCAGTTGCCTTCGAAGGGCTGAATGTGATTTCAGCTCCTTAACAGTTAAGGAGTAGTTACAGTTATACAGTCCTAAAATTAGAAAGAAGTAAACTTTCTTCTATTAACATTAGAAGGAAAATGAAGACAGGCATTGTGGGATAGTAAAAATGTAGACTGTTTATTAAGAAATCGGGGAAAGGAGTGACCTATATGGTCCACCAACAATTGTAACCTGAAAATTTTACTTTCAGGTTTCAGTCGTTTATTTATAATTTGAGTTGTTAAGCTCTTTGGGACTGTGCCTGCTTTAATACAAGTCGTCAGTGAGATCAGTTTTATCATTTGAAGTGAACTGGGACCAGGGCATTAGAGAAAACAGTTCAGATTCCATTTTTGTCACTAACCTCATTCATTTGAAAAAAACTGACCTTTTTGTTGTTGGTCAGTCTAGTCTTTGTTGTGAGGAGAACTGTAAAGGTAGAATAAACCAGTGTTTATTATGGACATCACATGTGAGTGAAAGGAATTTTGATGTGTAGATGCACGTGGATTGTGGCAAGTGGGTTGCTGGGAAGTGCTGCTGTGTTTTCTTCCGTATTTTCAATCATTAGCAGTTCATCGTCATTTGAAAATAAATGCCTGACATACAGTATTGTAGGGGTTCATCAAACATTGGTGGGAAAGGGAGGAAGGAGGACTAGAATGCCCCCTGCCCTCCACTTTTGAAAAACCAGTTGTTATCTAAACTTCTTGTTCCCCATTTTTGCTGCTGAATTAATTTTCTGACTTTATTTTTTTTAGACAAGGTTCCCAGGGAACCTTGTTTTTTTTGTTTTTTTAAAGATTTTATTTATTTATTTATCTTTGGAGAGGAAGGAGAGAGGGAGAGAAACATTAATGTATGGTTGCCTTTCATGTGTCCCCTGCTGGGAGTTGGCCTGCAGGGAACTGGCCTGCAACCCAGGCATGTGCCCTGACTGGGAATCGAACCGCGATCCTCTGGTTCGCAGGCCTGTGCTCAATCCACTGAGCTACGCCAGCCAGGGCAATTTTCTGACTTTTTAAAGATTTATTTATTTTTAGAGAACGGGAAGGGATTGAGAAAGAGAGGAAGAGAAACACCAGTGTGTGGCTGCCTCTCACATGGCCCCTACTGGGGAACTGACCTGCAATCCAGGCATGTGCGGTGACTGGGAATCGAACTGGCAACCCTTTGGTTCACAGACCGATCTACTGAGCCACTCCAGGGCTGATTTTCTTACATTTTTGAATATGCATTTAATTAATGCACTTGACTGAATTTATATTTATATTCATGTAGTTATCATATTTATCAGTGATTGTAGAAGCCTGAGTAATTAAATGGAATACTAAATTCTCGTTTTATTAGTATAACTTAGGAAAAGAAAAATTCCGGTAACTTTCTTACTATGTGTACTTTCATTACAGACTCTTGGATTTGGTTGTTCATCCTGTTCCACAGCTTTCTCGATGTTTGGGGTTTATTCAGCAAACCCCCCCAAGATTTTCTTTGGACCTAGCATCCAGTTCACAATTGAAAGGATCATATCAAAATACCTCCAGGGCTTCTGAGTTACATTTACTTGAAACTCCTGCTGTCATTAAGGTGAGTGTTACTAAGCAGACTTTACAAAATGTATCCTTTGTGCTTAACTGGCATTATACTCTAAGTGAACAAATGTATTGTTCTGAAAGTAATGCATGGCTCTGTGTGGTCATTCTGAATTGGCCCGTATCCTTTGAAAAAATGCTTTCATGTTCTTGGGTTTGCTTTTTTATTTTTATTTTTAATTCTACTTCTGATAGCATTTTGCTGTTGTTCTGTCAAATGCTTTTTAGTTCTCAGGCTTATTTATTTTAGTTCTCTGACTCCTTTGATGCAAGTATAAACTGTTAGTCTCTCCCACTAACCGATACTTGTCTTTAAATCGCCTGCACTCCACGCTCTCTGATAAATTACTATCTGAGAAACCACAAAACTAAACTTAGGATGACAAGTTAACAGGGGTTTTTTCACCTTCATATTGTCACAATGTTTTACGTATGTTATCCCCTAGCTCCTTGTCCATTCTTTTAGATCCAAATCTAGAATCTTTTTTCATTGTTTTAAAAATTGTTTCTTGATATCTAGTATTTGTAGTGAGCCAGGGAATTTTCTTATTTTTCAGGTTGACTAAAAGATACTTCAGTAAATGCTCATCTTAAAATAAGTTGAAAAGAAAATTACTAAGACTATTAACTTCCTGACACTTAATGTCCAATACAGATTTTCTAACTTTTTTTTTTTTAAATCAAGAAAAACGATCCAGCCCTGGCTGGTATGGCTCAGTGGATTGAGTGCTGGCCTCTGACCCAAAAGTTTGCCAGTTGAATTCCCAGTCAAGACATGTCTGGGTTGCAGGCCGGGTCCCCACTTGGGAGTGAGGGAGAGGCAACCTATTGTTGTGTCTCTCACATATTAGTGTTTCTCTCTTTCTCTCTCCTTTCTCTGCTTTCTAAAAAGAAATGAATAAAACCCTTTAAAAAGAGGGAGGGAAACAATAATTTTATATTGTCTATTGCTAGGTTTAAATGAAATTAAATCAGGATAATTTTGTACCTGCTGCCAAAATAATCTGGGGGGAAAATCAGTATAATGTTGTAACAGATTCAGTAATCTAATGGGGGTTTTACTACCTAAATAGTCTCTGTGCTAATTATTTTTATTCACTATAATAAATCTTCAGAGGCTTTTTTATAAGTAGTTCAGGTACTGTTGTATTCTAAAACATTCTTAAAGTCAGTCTCACTGATTTAGGTCATATTGCTGTAGATAAGCCAGACTCTGTTCATCACACTGTATCATCTCTGTAGCCCATCTACAGTTCTCTAACCAGGAGGTAAATAATTCATCTTACCTGTGCACTTTTTTTAAGTTGACTTTAAACTGGGAGTAACCAAAGGCTTTAGAATAATTACAAATGGACTTTTATGTTTTGTAGTCTTCAATATAGAATGTTGTGAACAGTTTATATTTTCGTTCCAGTGATCTGTATTAAAATTTGTCATTGATGTGTTTATTAGAGATAAGAATATAGCCACCTCTGTGACTCAGTTGACGCTGTCTGTCCTTAGGTGTGTGCCTTTTACAGACACTAATGGACTCTTTTACTCTTTCCCCATTTGCTGTCATAGAAAGCTAAAACCCTGGCCATGTCAGTTACCTCCTCTGGATTTGCTGAGTTCACTCCTCAGTCCATCCTAAGGTCTGGTCTTCGATCAACACCTTTAGCATCTCCCTCTCAGTCACCTGGGAGGTCTCTTACTCCTCCTCTACGACTTAAAGAAACTAGAATTTCATTCATGGAAGAAGGCATGACCACAAAATGGATTGCTAGAGTAAGTTTGACATTTGGAACAAAAAGACTTAAGAATATATTAGTTCCCATAAGTAAAAGTTAGATAAATCAATTTAAATAGTATCACTATCACTGTAGGTTTTTACATGCAATTCATGAAATCGGAAAGGAACTAGGATATTGACCGAGCCAAACCCATCATTTACAGGTGGAGGAAGAAAGGGCTCAGAAGCACCAAAGAAATGGCCTACAAGTAGGTCTTTGGTGGCAGAAATGGGACTAGAATGAAGATCTAACTTTCAGTCCACGTTTTTTTGTTTTTAATCTATATTGTTTTTGCATCTTTTATTAAGTGCCTAACTGGTTGGTTGTTTCAGGGGGTCTATCTTTAGAGCCCCACTCTGGGTTAATAGGAACCCATGTTGCCTATGGAAGTCCTGGAAATACTGATTTATGAATTAGGGAAACATCAACAGTTACTAAGTTTAATCATATATCTAAAGAGAACAGATTTTGAATACATGAAATTCAATTGAGAATTTGGAGAAATACTGCATGTGGAAAGGGTGGGTGTGTTTGGGATGGATAGCGTAGACTTGACTATGATTTTTACTAGTAAATTTTTTTTCAAAACCTTTTATTTAACAGACTGCAGATGATAGCAAAACAAAAGGATTTGTTACCATGCCTTTTTATAAATCTGGAATTCCAGGAGAAACTGAATGGCTGAAGAACAAAGATAAGACATCTTTTTCCCTGATTAGCCCTGAAGTGGACCATGGAGAAATGGATGTGAGGTCACAGAATACACCTTCACAGAGTTTGGAAACACTGGATGTGAGCAAAGAAAATAGCGATATTTCAACTGAATCACTGGAGTATCAAGATGCACCATCACCAGGAGAATTTGAATATATTTTCATGGCCTCTAAGCCAATGAGCTCTTCCGCTGAATCAATTACTAACTTAACTGATAAAACTGAGAAGCATGGCGAAAAAGATGTGTTTGAATTGGAAGTAACTCCTCTAGACCCAGAGAAACAAATCGGTAAGAACTCATTTCCAGATACTCAAACTGGCCATCGATGTCCCTCATTGTAACAGAATTTTTTCACCATAAGAAAAGGGTCTGGGTTAATTAATTACATCACCCAATACACACAACTTACAAGTAAAGATGGAAGTAAATTAGAGGAGAGAACTTTTTATGTGTGTCCTTTTTTTAATTTGGAAATGAAATTTAGAAAAGAACGGTGATGTTTAAGGAGGAAGTGTCAGTTCTCACTCTGACTTAAAAGCCTTCTGACAGCTATGAGAAATAATACTAACTTTAGACAAGGTTGCTGTTTCGGTTTTTAATGTATCCGCTTATCTAAAACGCTGCTCTGAAACCAAGAAATTCATTTTACTCTCCATCCCTACCTTCAAAATCATCACTGGACAGTCAAAATGAATGTACAAAAGCCCATGAGTCTATTGTCTTACATGTTTGTCTCAAAAATGTTAAGCCCCTAATATATGCGCAGCAGCAGGTGGGCTTCCCCGTGTGGGCCACTTGTTGCTGAGATGAGTGAGGCAGACACGGCCCTGCTCACCTGTAGTTTCGAGTCCCACGGATTACGTCAGCAGACGGGCACCTTCAGCGTCACTTCATAGTGATATGCTGGGGAACACAGACGGGGTCCGGGGAACATGGGAGAGAAGGGGGAAGAGTGGTCCTGGTGGGCTGGAAAACTAATTTTGTTTCTTACCCTGGCATAGTTTTAACAAACTTACTTAAAGGTAACTCCTAACTTTAAATCTGTAAAACCAAATGCTTTTATGAAAATCTGGGTCATAGTGGCTTCTTTTGGGAAATATTTTCTGCCTGAGCTGAACTAAGGTTTCTTAAGATGTTAGTTCAGTGAAGTTTGGGCTATGATATCTTTAATAAATGTAAGCTTTTCTTAACTGCTCTGAGAATTTAGGACTTTTCAAAAGCAGCATATGTTTGGAAGTTTGTATCATTCTCCTATGCAACATTCCACTGAAATGGTAAATAGTAGGTGAGGATCTTCATGGGAGTATCTTAATTGATATTGCTAAAATGATAAGGCAGTCTCAAATAGAAAGTTTTATTGTTTTTGTGGGGGAATTATGTAGCATAAACTAGAGTGAAACAGGCTAGTTTGAATCTTATTAGCTCAGCTCCTTACCTAGGTTTGTGACCTGGGATAAGCACTGTAACTATATACTTATTTTTTTTTTTTAATATTATTTATTTATTTATTTATCTTTAGAGAGGAAGGAAAGGAGAGAAGGAGAGAAATATCAATGTATGGTTGCCTCTCGTGAGTCCCCTGCTGGGAACTGGCCTACAACCCAGGCATGTGCCCTGACTGGGAATCGAACTGCGATTGCATGGTTCACAGGCCTGCGCTCAATCCACTGAGCTACACCAGCCAGGGCTATACTTGTTTTTTTTAGTATCTTTAAAATGGGGGAAAGTACTGCCGATTTGAATGCTGTAGGTTAAGTGAATTGGTCTATGTGTGATTTACAGGCCCCTCCGAAGATGCGGAGACACAGGGTCTCTCAGTTGCAGAGGAGGCAGCACTTTCAGGATTAAACCACGTGAGCCCTGTTCAGGGGATTGAAGCTCCTCTTTCTTTACCATCAACCCATGAACGGTAAGTTTTTAGAGAAAACTTCGAATATTAATAATGCCTAATGAAACTGAACCAGTAGGAAAATAGTCTGTGCATAGGTGGCTCTTACTTAGATCTCTGACACATCCATATTTGTTCATGTTTTCTGTTAAGTTCATTCATACAGTTGCGTGTTATTTAGTGCTTACAGTGTTATGAAACCTTAGAATGATGCTAAACATTTCCAGGAATGAGATGGTGATGGAATGGGGTAGAACTCACGTTGTCCGCTGGCCCTGTTTTTGTTGAAGACTGAAAGTTTCCTGCACAGTTGTGCATTCATTCCTTCATGCCCTCCATCTCCATCGGTTCCAGGGTGAGCTGTGCGAGTTTCCTGTAGCACCCAGGTGGGGCACAGGGGAGATGGCTCAGAGCCCATTTTCTCCTGCCATTTGACTGATACGAGTTTTAATTGTGTTTGAATGACTATGTGAGCTGCTAATGCTCCAAATTAGTTTCATTTAGCACTTGCACATTTAGAAGGTGTGCCCGACGATGCAGGGCAGTGCTGCTGAAGTGTGGTCTAACGGATGGACACCAGGTTCCAAACGGCCTGTGGTCCACGACGAGAGGAGCAGCTGGTGGTGAGGTATAAGTCAGTACAGCACTCCCTCTGCTGGGAGTTAGCCGAGCTGATCAGTGACACAGGCTCCTGATTTCAGCGCAACACTGGACTCCTTGCACATCAGCACTGACAGTGATACAGGGACACCACTGTAGGGGACACCCAACAAGTTGTAATTTTTCATTATTAAGAAGTAGTAAGAAGTCCTGGCCAAGGAGTTCAGTTGGTTAGAACATTGTCCCAGTACACCAAGGTTGCAGGTTCAATCCCCAGTCAGGGCACATACAAGAATCAACCACTGAATGCATGAATAAGTGGAACAACAAATCCAGATCTCTTTGCCTCTTTTTCTTCTTTTCTCTCTAAAAATCAATTAAAAATTTTTTAAATAGTAAGAATAATGTACTAAATTGAACACACATAAAATATAATTAAATACATTGTAAATGGTTTATTACTTAGTAAGTCCTGAGAGTGACTTCATAAACCGCCCACAGAAGTCAGTATCATAATAGTCACTTCTCCGAGACTGAACTTAATCACACATTTCTCTGAGGAGAGAAACCCTGATTGGCTGGAATCTTTGCTAGGCCTTCATGGAAAAAAGGTGGGCGAAAACAACATGAAGAAATTGTCCAGACTGTTGTATTACTTATTTCTCATTTTTTTAGTCTAATGGAGGCTCACATTTCTTGCATTGGGTCTGATGGATAATTATAACAATCACAAGGCAAAGAGCAATCACGGGACAGGAAACTCTGTGGTCATCTCAGTGAATGTCCTCCATCTGGGCAAGCGAGTTTCTCTTTTTAATATAAACTAGTTTAGTTTGTACTCTTACTATAAACATTGTGGTTGAGATAATCTTTCAGATGTCTCTATAAACATATGTGTATACAGGCCATGTACATGCTTTTTCTTGAATTTGTGTTATAATTGTTTTTTCCATTTTTAAAAATTAACATGCTTTAGTTGGGTTTTGGGGAAAGGCTAAGAATAGGGAAGGATCATTATCAACATATATCCAGAACTTAATTTAACAAAGTACATTAATACAGGTGCCATTGTCTCCCATTCTGAGTTATTTATCTTGCTCTTTACAGTTAGCATTAAAATACTGAACCTGCTTCTACTGAGTATATAGGAAATATCCCATACTCCATGGACTTACTTGGAAATTGTGGCCATAGTTTAAAAGTTGGCATAAGAGCCCTGGCTGGTATGGCTCAGTGGATTGAGTGCCAACCTGTAAACCAAAGGGTCATCAGTTCGATTCCCAGTCTGGGCCCATGCCTGGGTTGTGGTTCAGGTCACCAGTAGGGGGCATGTGAGAGGCAGCCACACATTGATGTTTCTCTTCCTCTTTCTCCCTCCTTCCCCCTCTTTAAAAATAAATAAAACATTTTAAAATCATTTTTCTGGTAGTTTAAGGCCATGCCATTATTGCCAACAAAGTAAAATATTAGAAAATAGGAAAAACAAATACAGCATTACTTGTTTCTAAGTTCACTTGTAACTTTGATAGTGAAGTTCACAATGAACTTGCATCATGTTAATTTCCCTGAACTGTTGGTTTTTTCAGCAGTTCGACAGGTAGGAGCCCTAGGGAGTAAGGTTTGAAGTGTGTTAGAGCAGACAGGATCTTCTCACACTGTAAAGTTTGTATTTCTGTCTCTATAGGAAAACCCTTACGCAGAAGCCCAAGGTACCAGTTTCAGAAGAAGTAACAGTTGAAGCCTGCACCTCTACAACTCAGACAGGTAACAGTCAACAGTCAATGTTTGTATTATTTTTACTTTATTCAAACACTAAAACGAAGTAATTTTAAAGAATTCTACTCTTAGAACAAAGGCGTCCATTCTCCAGATTTTTTTCCCTCTGGTGTGTAGAGGTGTGTCAGCTATCAAAACAGTGGGTTACTTGTATGGCCCTCCATGAGTCTAATGGTGCAAATGTTAGAATGGTTTTTGTGGGCATACTTTCCTTCAGAACATCAAAGAAGAGCAAAGTAAGTCACCAGTCCCCGGCCAGACTACATGACTGCTTCTTGATCTTCTGGGACTCGTATCTGCACAGGGCGGCTTCCTTTTTATTGTGTTTGTGATCATCTAAGACCAAGATTGACTTTATATTAGAGAATAAATACAGATGACTGAATTTACTTCAAGGAAATTAACAAATTCATGGATCCCCCCTCCCCCCCATGCCGCCTCTTAGCCCCTGGCTGTACAGAGATCAGGAAGATACCTTTTCCTCACTGAGCTCACAGTTGGATTTGGGGGAAAGACATCTTGAATGATGCCTGGGCCCAGAACCTGTCCACACGTTTTACTTGAGGACATAATGCCGTGACACGATGTTGGTGCGCTGACCCTAGAGCACGTGCTCTCTGTGACACCCTCCTGCTCCTCACGTTAAAAATGGGGTTTAGGACAGGCTTCAGTAGACCTGATACCTCCCCTCCAGTTAAGAATGGAATACGTGTTTATTGTAAAATAATCAGGAGGAAAAAGTCCAACATGCAAAATAAAAGTCTCTACAACCCAGTTACCCATTTCAGGAGTCCACTGTTAGTCATTTAAGGTGCCTTTTTCCTGAATTATTTTTTTCTGTGCATATTTCCCCCCATACATTGAAAGAGTAGGTAAGTGTGGTAGCTAAAGAGGGCTGGAACCGGACTGCTTGGGCTCGTGACCTGGTCCTGCACTTACTATGTACCAGTTCAAGGCAGTTTTCCGTGTTATTAGTCCAGATTAATCCTGTCCTTGTAATGGTTCTAGTAGTATTCCGTAACAGGGATGCCCTTTGGTATGCTCAGCCTAATTACTGTTGAACATTTGGCTGATCACCATTTTTGTTTTGCTGTTTGGTTTCTGCAGTGAATATTCTTGTGTCTGTATCTGTGTGTGTGCGTGTATTTCTGTTGGGTAGATTCCTGAACTTTGACTTACCAAGTAGGCACAGATTTTTAATATTTTGTTTTTCCTATTAATAAAGGTGGTTTCTGCTTTCATACACTGATGAGTGGAAGGCAAAGTGCATGTTTTCCCACTCCTCTTTGCCAAACTGACAGGTGAAAAACGTTTTCTGATTTTTTTTATGTGCAGTCTTTGTCTAGGAGGCCCGTTATCAATTAAATGTGTAAAAATGCTTTTCCCTAGTTGGACTTTTTACTTCAAATCTTTTTATTGACTTTTATTAAACACTCGAGGATGTTTAATTTAGTGAGAGTTGTGTCATTCACGAACTCTACATCTAAATATGGCCTGCAGGTGCTAATGACATAAAATTTTGGCAAAGAGGAAGGTAAGAGATAAGGAGCAATTGATTTCTGATGAGCTGCCCATACCCCCAAGCTGGGGGGGGGGTGTTTTCTAAGTGGTAGAGTGTATCTGTGGCCGTTTGGGTGCGTCCTGCCAGAAGAAAGATACCCGTCAGTCCTCTTCACGGCCAGGTCAAGGCCCAGACCGCACAGCCCCGGGTGATTGGTCTGCAGTGACCAGGTAGGGGCAGCAGCTTATCTGACCTCCCTGACCAACACAGTCCAGATAACTTAACAAGGAACAAATACCTGAGCTCCTCACAGCTTTCGTCAGATTGATGTTTCACAGTGAGTGTAAAAGTTATATTCCAGTTGAGAAAAACAATGTTTCTGTCTTTAAATGTAAATTTTATGTTTTATCTTTGTGGGAAGCTCGTGTATTGTTTAAACTGAATAACTGGAGGCTGAAGAAACAGGATTAATGTGTAAATCCTCAGGAGTTTTTCCCATATCAAAAGGGAAAAGCAATGTTTTCCAAGGAAATATTCTCACAAGTGCATTGTAGCCTTTTCCCTTCTGTTTGCTTCCCAAACCGTGTGTGTATGTATTGTTTTTTTAACTTAACACGTGGACGAGTGACTCCTGTTTCTCTTTCAGCTGTGGCCGGTGTCCGCGGTGGCAGTGGCAGCCCGGGGCTCATTATCCCCGAGAGCCCTGTTGTCTCTGAGCCTGGGCCGGGACGGGACCCAGCAGTGCGTTTAAGAGAAGACGGTGAAATAGAGGTTGACGTGCTAAAGGAAGGTGTTGACTTAGCGGAAGAAAAGCCTCCAGTTTCTGACGGTTCTCCTGATACTCAAGAAGTTCATGTAAAAAAAATTAATTTTTTTAATTCTTTGTCAGTCTTTGTCTTAATTTAGTTAGGTTTTAAACCATGGTTCGAGCCTAATGTATTTATTTGATTAGTATATAAAAACCTTCTTTAAAAATCTGCGTTTAAAAAAGTGTATGAGTAGTTTGTGAAATATAAAGGTCACAAACGGTTTTCCTTACTTAACCAAGACCAAAAGGCTGTGTTAAATTAAGTCACAGTTATAACAGTTTTGCTTAGTATTGGTTCAAATGAAAGTTCTTTCAGTCACAAGCAAACGGATACTCCAGAGACAAGTGTGACAGGGAAATTTCTCAAAGCCATATATTTGAAAATAATTGAATATGGTGAAATGGAATTTTTTCCCCATGAATTCTTGTGAGATAATGATGTTCGCCTGGCTGGGGTGGAGCTTCACTCCAGGAAGGATTGTTTTTTCCTTGGTACTTAATATGACCTGTGGTTTCTAAAAATTCCACCAATTCTCTCTTATTATCAGCAGGCAACTTTTTATGTGATAAATGAATTTAAGATGAAAAAAACAACTCTTAATTATTTATAGAAATTTAATTGTACGGTATTGGGAAGGTTTCTTAACTCATAAAAGTATTGTGGTTGTCCATATTCATTTTTATGACTGTTCTCACTGTGAAATAGATGGACACAGTCCGTGTTCCTTTAGCTGGAAAGCTTAAAAGCTTGTGGGCGTGGTGTAAATGGTAACCCTTATTTCTGTGTGTTTCCAGTCTCTCATCTCATTGAATGTTTGGGGCGTGGGACAATGTCATTGTCTAGGTGGGGGGTGATGTTCTACCTTCTTGGTCAGGAGATCTCTCTGTTACTTTCTGCCTCCTCCTTTTTCTCCCCTTCCCTTACCAAAAGGTAAATGCAAGGAGCATTCCTTCCTCCACCAAACCCTTGCAGGAGAGGTACTGACCTTGAGAGCCTTAGGAATTTCATGGTTTGTGCAGCCCCAGCAAAGGGAAGAGGATTGAGTCTAGCCCGAGGGGGCTTATGTAGGTGAACTGTTCTTCAACCTTACGGGGTCGTGCTGCCGAGCGCAGCGTGGGCAGTTAGGCAGTTGGGGGTTTCGTTAAAACACGGTCTGGGGGGTGTTGCTTTTCTTGGGTGAGAATAAAGTAAGTCCTTAATTCTTTCCACAACTGTTAGCATCATAATGATTTCCAAGGTTTTGTTAATTAAGACCGTCTTTTTATAGTCAGGGAAATGTGGATGGCTACTTTAATTCCATACAGAACCTCAAGATCTTTTCTGTCTAGTTATTTTAATTGAGAAAGTCTCATTGCTTAAGTGGCTATTTTGTTAAGTAAACCCATAAGTATATGCCTTGTCAAATGTAGTTTATGTTTAAAATTCATACACCAAGGGTGAAATGGTCACTTAAAAACATTGTGAGTTAAAATACATATATTAAAATTCTTTAACCAGTCTCTTATCTTTAATTCATTTTAGGTGGTTGAAAATGAAAAGCTTGAAGTTCAAGATTCAGGACAAGAGGCTAGGAATCTTTCATTTAATGAGTATCCCACGGGGACTCTTAAGCTTCAATATAATTTTGAGACCATAGAGCAGCAGTTTCATGACTTACCTGATAATAAAGACTCTGCTGAGTGTGGAGACATTGCAGAAGTAGATGGGGAGCTTTTTGTGGCTCAGAGCAACTTTACCTTGATATTGGAAGGTGAAGAAGAAGTTGAGACAGGTGACTCTGCAGCATCTAATGTGTTAGCTAAAGCAGCTAACACAGTTACTGAGTCAAAACTTGTTTACACCGGGGAAAATGATAACCACGGACGTGTTACAAATTTGCCATCTATCATAACTAGTGATCAAGAGTCCCAAAAGGTAGAAACATTACCATATGTGCCTGAACCCATTAAAGTAGCAATTGCAGAAAATTTACTAGATGTAATTAAAGACACAAGAGGTAAAGAAACTACTTCGGATGCAGTGGAACAGTCCAGGCATGACAACATACCTTTAATACGCCAAAAGGTGATGGGTTCCACTGAGTTAGTCAAATCTACGTTTAAGACTGTTCAGGAAACAAGTACAGTGACCATAGATGTTAACCAGGCTAATGACACGATTGCATCCAGAACTCGAAGAAGACAACGTGTCCAAAGCCTGGATGTCAACTCAGTGCAGCAGGAAGAGTCAACAGAGGTCGCTACTCCTGAAGTGCTGGCGTTTTCGGTTACGAAGAAAACTAGGAAAACAAAAGACATTTCCGAGGCTTCTGAAAGTGCCTTTTCTAATGTCAAAGAAATATCTCAGAACCAGCAAATACCTCAAAATTCTATTACTCCTAAAAGAGGAAGGAGAAAGAAAGAAATTAATCAAGATACATTAGAAAGTATTAATTCTGTGGAACAAGAATTACAGGTTACTCCAGGAAGGGAATTGAGGAGATTAAGATCATCTCAAATGTTGGAATCAACCACCACAGAAACTTCTTATAGAAAAGAGGCTAAGCTTTCATCTGCTACCAAAAAGACTCCTAAAAGAAAGCAAAAATCTGTAGGAAATCAGGAAAGTGTTGAAATTGTAAATGACCTAAAAGTGAGTAAAGTAGCAAGTCCTAGCAGAAGTACCAAAAGATTGAGACATACTAATTTAGAAACCTCTGACAATAAAGGATGTGAACAAGATAGAAAGTTCGGTGAACAGCAGCTGCCTGCTCATCGTAGTAACAGTAAAAGGGTTAAGAAAAGAGACGGGAACACGTCGGATGTTAGAGAAGACTCTGCCCTCCATCCATCCCAGTTGACCCTACAAGCAGAATTTGATACACCCGCCACACCTAGGAAACGTGGTAGACCGAGAAAAACTGATCCACCACAAGAGGTAGGATTTGAGGCTGGTACGGAAGAGAGAAGTCCCAAGAACAGGAGAGCTCTCAGCACCCAGAAGCGGTCTACGAGGAACACCCCAGCTAAAAATGAAAATACTGATGTCGGAAAACCAACTGTAGGAAAACCTGTTTTGGTGCCAAATGAGGAACTTGTTGCAGTGATGAGCTCTAAAAAAACAATTACAAAAAAGATTGCAAGTCAAAGCCAAAAACGTTCATTACGCTCAATATCAGAAGAACACGTCGAGGAAGATACGACTCTCAAAGCAGCAAATGACCGAGAAGAAAAACTACTTGCCAAAACCACCTTGACTCCACTCTCCCACAGCACGAGAACGAGGGCTAGCAAGGCCGTCTTATCGCTGGACTTTTCTGAACCAGAAAACGAGTCTGTATTTTCTCCTCCTGTGTCAAAAGTTCCAAGGAAAGAGAGAGGTACTTTTTTTTTCTATTCAAAGCACAATTTTCATTTTATGTAGTCGTCAGCTTCAAAATTGTTTTAAACATGATTTGATTTGATTAGGCTCTAGTTGGTTATTTCTTCTAACGATGATTTATAGTTACAAGGAATTTCTTCCTCTTGCAAAGCAAAACATTGCTGATCTTTTCATAGTAAAATTTACAGGTCTTACAAAGTTTACTTTGAGATTCAGGAATTTTCTGGTTGAATATAATCTTTTAAAATCCTATAAGATACCAGTGAGGGAAGCAATTAAGAAAAAAGGTTGAGAGGTAATAATGAAGAAAAGGTCCAGGCAGTGGCATCGCTGACTAGATCCCATTAGGATAGCTCAGGACTCTAAGGTAGGTGACTGCTGTTTTGTTTATTTAAACTTTAAAACAGTTGGGTGTGTTTTTACACGCATTAGTGAATATCCTATATAGAGCTAGAACCTATATAGAACATCCTGACTTGAGGAAGGCCAAGAGAAAAAAGCCATTTAAAAATTTGCAAGCTGATATTTTTTTATCGCCATTTATTATGCAAAAACTTTAAATATTTGAATTTCTGAGAAATGACACTGTTCCAAAAAATTGTATTTATGCATTCGTTATATTTGTATAGCCTGAGCCCAGGAAAGGACCCTTTGCCATAGAATTATTTCCCCTAAGATGATGTACAGTTGTAGGAGGTCCCCCTAATTTTTTATTGAGTCTTTGATTTTGGTGGTAGTGTATATAATACAGTTTCTTCATGGTGCTATGAAAATAGTCACGCCTTTACTTTGCACAGAGAATGAAATGACAAAATGTGAGATTTTAGCTAACTACCAAGCCTATGTTAAAATTAAAATTAAAAAAAAGACTGCAATGAGTGTGGCAGAAGAATGTTACTAACAGAATTCTTTTATACTTTCCTCCTGGATTGGAGACATACAGTAAACACAAAAACAGCAAGTTATTTTGGTGCCATATAGCGAACATATCAATAACTGTGATCTTTTATCATCTTTACGTAACCACCATCTACTGTAGCTTTTTTCTGTTAAATACATGCCTGCCGTACAAAGGTAGAACTTAGAAGTGGATGTTCCCCTGCCTTAATTCCACGAGCACTTCCTGACGCTCTTACTCTCTGAGTGTGCGTGGCTTTTGTCGGGGGATTGCGTGTGTTTTTAGTGCACATTGATAGTGCCCATGTGTGGCATTTCATCTCATTAACACAGACTGCTTAAACATTCTTAAGTACCTGAGTTGTTGCAGATTTTCTAGTATTGTAAATAGGCACCTTATAGTACAAGATGATGAAATTTCAAATGAGAAATTTGGGGTTGGGATCTCTCATTTCTGCCACTTACTAACTGGGTAGAAAGTTATTTAACCTTTCTGATTCTTTTCTCTTTTTTTTTTACTTTTTTAAAAATTTCATTGTTGTTCAAGTATAGTTTTCTATCTTTTACTCCCATCCCACCGTCTTTTCTCATCTTTACAATGAAGGTACTAATGCCCACCCTACAGAGTTCTTGTAAGTATTCTTAATGGATCAGTTAACACCATAGGATACAGTTAATTTTCTTTCTTCTTTTGCCCTGAAATTACAGTTTTTACACTCTTAAGAACATCTCTCTCCCCTTTGCCTGTCTAAATTGTATTTTTAAAGCTCCTTTAGGGAGGGTTAGGAGGTACAGAGAAGAGTGGATACAGAAGCATTAGACCAGAAATTTAGATTACATTGGAAACCTGTCAAAGAGATAGGTTTCTTAGAGTTTTCTTAGATGTGTTTTATAGCCTAGAGAATGTAGAGCTTGACATTTCAATAGATTTTTTTTCTGGTTTCCATTACTCATCAGCATATGTTTAAGGAGAGCCTGTTCATATGCTTGAGGCCATACTAGGGGGTACATTTATGATTTTGATTCTCACTAAAACCCAGTTGAGTATAGGTACTATTTTTTCTTTATACTCGGAGGAAATTAAAGTCCAGTGAGACCGGTGTTGGTGTCCTGGAGCCGACTCCCCCTGGCTGCTGAGAGCCAGTTGTGAAAATGTTCAGGAACTTACTGAGCCAGCCACGGTGGGAGCATTCATACCACAGAAATCAGCAAGCACTATAAATGAGAGCTGTTCACCACCCCCACACACACCCCCAGAAGGTGTGCACCAGCACACCACCAGGTCTGCGGATGCCCGAGTCTGGTCTGGCTAATAGAAGCTTATGCAAGGTGCTGAACACTTTACACACGTTTTGTACATCCTTTGGCTAAAGCGTATGTGAAGAATATGAATCAGTCTTTGAAAAGCCAACGAAGTTGTTCTCTGGTTACCAGCAGAAAAACCAATTATTTCTGCCATTTATCAGCTGGGAGCAAAGATAACTTTTATTTCTGACCTCATGCCTATTATTTTGTTAAGAATTGTCTGCTTTAAAAGCAGAATTTGACATCTCATAAAACTCATCTTATTATCCCAGTAAGTGAAGTAACATTGAATTATAATTTGTTAATTTTTATTTCAAAGATTTGTTCATGATATTCTTCAAATACCATTAAACATCCATAAAGCACTTACCTTATGCCACACATTGTTCTTAATCCTTTAACCTGCACAATAATCTCATAATGTTACTGTCAGCCCCTTTTGATAGAAACCAAGGCACAAGGAGGTCCCCGTAACTTGCCTTTGGTCCCACAGCTGGCAAGACCAGAAACTGGGACGTAATCACTGGCGGAGTAGCATGACTACACCAGGCCACTTCCAGAATGACATTGCCAAATGCCATTAACCTCGACAGTAGAAACAAAACACAGCAAAAATCTGAGATTAAGTCTATGATAGATGTTCTCAATATATATTCTAAACCAATTCTTAATCCATTCTTATTTACTGAATAGCTTCCTTTCAGCTTGTTTTTGTTTGAGTGTTGTGTCTGCTTGCTTTTTCCTTTTACGATATACTTTTCTGTTGTTCCCTCGACTAGAACAGTTAACTCAGAATGAGCTGGAAGGAAAAGTTTGAGTTTCTTCTTTGTAAATAAAATTACTTGGGTAAATAAGAACCCCGTCCCCGGAACAGTGGGCATTAATGAGGCAGACTAGCTCAGGTTGTCTATGAGGGTGACGCTTTCCTCCTCGGAGTGTGTGAGGGGCAGTACACATTGAAATGAATATATAACACGGTTTTGTGTCTGCGTTTAGAAAGCCCTATTTTTATAGTATGGCATTAATTAGTTGCAGCATTAACTGTCCTGAACATTTCATTAAATACCCAAATGAGGTCAGGGTTTTTCCTGTCACTCCTCTCCAGGGTACCACGTTAGGTGCTAGTGGTTTGTGTGTTCGGAGACGTTTCCGTCTTCCTAATGCACATCATTTATTTCAGACCTTTTTTTTTAATGTGTATGTTTATATAAAGTGATATGCAGTATTTTTTTTCTTTTTTTTAGCTAAAAAAATAGAAGCTCCTGAACAGCTGAAGGAATTAGTTTCAGATTTATCTTCTCCGTTTGTCTTCTCACCTCCTGCTCTAAGGAGCAAGCGGAAGAACATGGCTAACACCCCCAGACTTGTGCGTGAACTGGTAAGAAATGCACAGTTTTGTCTGTATGCTTGTTTAAACATGCTTCTGTTTTGAAGCAGTGTTCCTAAAGAAACTTTTTTTTTAAAGAAAAGAGCAGACATTCACATTAATAGCCTAAAGTTGCCTTGTCTGCACTTCTGAGACCCTGTGTTTACGGCAGATCTGTGTCATGTTACTGATGGTAAATAACTGGCAGCTGCTGTTTAAATTCCATTCAGGGGAAAGGTTTTTCAACCTCAGTGTGTCATTAGAATATCTGGCTGTGTTTATTTAAAATGTGGGTCCCTGAACCCCAGGAATGTCATCCACAGACCATGCTTGAAGAGAGAGTGTTTTACAGCTGGTCCCATCCCCTAACTGCACGTAGCACTTACGTAAACGTAGTTCAGGGGCCGAGTGTGAGACCCTGACAGTCACCAGTGTAAACGCATAAGCAGTTTTTAAGTGTCTGCCGTTAGCCAGCTGTCATGCCGGGACAGAGACGCAAAAACAGTGCAGGCAGATTACATGTCTTTCGGGGGATCGGTTTAATGGAAGAGGCCAAAACACAATTTTAGAGCATGATAGGAATCGTGTCTACCCCGACACCCCTACAGACAGAAAGAAAAGGAGGTAAGTGTTCTTGGCAGAGAAAACCGCAGATGCAAAGGCACAGAAGCATGGCAGTGCGGGGGCCGGTGAGGGAAGGCCCTTGACACTTCAGCAAATAGCCCTGTGCATATTCTAAGTTGTTCCTGTGAAACATGAATTCTGGTGAGGGAAAAATAGTCTCTGGTGGCCCGGTTCTTCTGAGATGACGGGAGCCTGGATTCGGGAACAGGCAGCAGGAAGGAGAGAGAGGGCAGCAGACAGTGGGGACGTTGGTCCGAGGAAGCCGAGCATGGGTGAGGATGAGGAGTCCAGAGCAGTCTCCGGTGGTTCTTTTCTGCTCAAAAAATGTGAGTCCATTGGGTTTCTTGGGTTTGAAATCATTAGCACTGTTTGGCTATATTCTGAACTTTACATTTAAAATGTTTAATTACTTAAACATTAAATGTTTAACTCTTAGGAAGTTGATGCTGTGGGACAACAAAAAGTAACAAGAATCAGGACTGAGAAAGCAAAACAAGCAAGCAAGTATGGCTTCTTCTGTGCTGTCCTTTTTATGTTTCATTTCTTAACATTAGATTCGAGAAGAGTTATTTAAAAGAGAAACTCAGCTCATTTAGAAAAGTGTTATCCGTAGGGGCATTTATAAGCACTGGGTCCTCATAGCCGTCCGATTTCAGCCCGGAAGCGGGATTCCTTTGTACGTGAAGGCCCATTGGCCTCTTCCACAGGTACTAGGTAACTACCCCGGGATTCTTTGCTTTTACGTGGGTGGGGATGAGGGCAAGGTGTTCCACCTTTTCCTTAGTGAAGATAGACGACTGTCTGTCTTTATTAGTAAAAAGTAATTGTAAGCTCAGGAATTCTGTGATTATTTCACTAATAGGACTAGTAAAACTTTGTCCATGGGGAAATTACTCCATTTCAGATATATTTGTTACATGGTATTTTATTTATGCTAAGCTTAGGCATCACTGATTTTCATAAAAATAAAGTAGTCCATCTTACTTTAAAAACAAATTTAATGAGCAGTTTGACTATCACTAATAATACTGTTTACGTATAAACTGGCTTTATATGTATGTATGTGAAAAACTACTTCATGCCGGGCAGGGCATGAGTAGGTCTATAGTTGTTCATGGGGAAAATATACTATAAGGAATAACACAAGAATAAACTGGGTTGCGTGTACTCACATCTGTAAGCCCACTTCTCCCCCACCCTGTATTATGAAAATACATACGTACGGTAATTGGTCATCGCTGCTGCCTGAGAACTGCTGTTTTCACACACGGCACGGGCCTGCTGGGCCCGCGCTCCGTGGACTTAGTACTTCAGTGACTATTTTTGAGTATCCAGATTAGAAAGGGAAATATCTGTCATGTGAACCTTTAACTCTGCCTCTCATTAGCTTACGTGACTTAGAGCTTCACTTCCGTTCTCTTTCATGAAACGAAAGCGCCAGGAAAGGGCCATCCGTGCAGTTTCTTTTTGTTTATTGAGAAGCCAGTTACGTTGTACATTATGATGGGTTTGTTCTTTTTTGAATTGCATTTTTTTCAGAATCACAGAAAAAGAAAGTTCTTGGTCACCTCCTCCAGTAGAAATTAAGCTGATTTCCCCCTTGGCAAGCCCCGTGGACAGAGTGAAGAGCAAGCCAAGGAAAGCCGTGGAAGCAGCAGGGAAAACTCTCGGGAGGAACAGGAAGAAGCCATCCTCCTTCCCCAAACAGATCGTTCGCAGGAAAATGCTGTAATTATTTTCACGTTTCAGTGTACACCTCTTTGTAAAGTCACAGAATTGTGGGTTATTAAAGATCCTCTAATTTGGAAGACAGTAATTTATATAAATTGTAAATTTTTGTACACAGGAAGTCTTCCCTAAGTAAAATGACTCCATATGGAGTGTGATTCTTTTAGAGAGGCATTTTCCCTTTTTTATATTAAGACTTCATACATTTATATAATATGTAAATATGGCTTATTAGAATGTTAAATAAAGTATATAATTCACAGTAGTTTGTGTCGGTTAGATTTTTGAGAGGGATTTCTGTTTCATTAATAATTTTATATGATAGTAGCCGTAGATCCTATTGTCTTTATCTACAAAGTAGTAGGCCAGTCTTAAAATGAGGACAATTGAACTGTTCAATTTTTTTAAGTTGCTATTTTATAATTTATGCACTTTGCTTCTATGATTAAGATTTCTAATCATAAAATGTTTTTGGGGGAGTCAGTGGTTGCTACGTTCAAACTGAATTATGGACTTGTAATTTTGCCACTTTCTTGTAGTTTTAACGAATTTTGTGTATTCTACCTCAAATGAGTAATCTTCCAGGTAATGCGTTGGTTAAATGTATGTCGGCATTTCTCGTTCAGCAGGCTTAACGGCACCTTTCTGTGAAGTCTCTGACTTACTCAGAGATGAACTGCCCAGGTTAGACTGACCGGTTCACTGCTCACTGGCAACTTCCTACAAGGGTGTGAGAAGGAAGGAGAATGTTTCTAGAAAAAGCAAACCCTCTTTCATGGATATACACTGTACCTTGTGTGGACCTAATGTCGATAGAATGAGAAGTCGGAAGAAATTGTATTACTGCTCTGAAGGAGCTTGCTACTACTGAATCACAGAAATCCCTTAACATTCAGGTTTTAATGGTAAACTCTTGTAGGACCTCAGGCACAGACAGCGGAGGAACGTGTAGGGGCAGATGTGGACAAGGGAAGGGGGACACCACTCTTGTCGGCAGCATGACTGTGATCACGTGGTGATGCTCGGTGCGGGCCAGAGAGTTCATCAATAAATAAGTGTTGCCAAATAATTTATAGCAGGTAATTGATAGTGTGTAATGGATGGACCATCAATAATAAATCATCTGGAAACAGACTGCTTTTGCTGGCTGAACGTTCAGTGTTTAGTGTGAAGCATAAGCAGAGTGTTTTCCACGTTATTTTTCTACCGACAAACAACGGGAAAATGACGGCAGCGCCGGGGGCCGACCGCGTGCGGGTGGCGGTGCGGGTGCGGCCCTTCAGCCAGGTCAGTGGGGCTGCGGCCTCGCCTGTGGGGCGCGGACTGGGGCCTTCGCTTGGATGTTTTTAGTCACCAAACTTGTATTTAAACTGCTTGCCATTTATGGAGTATTAAACTTATTTAAATGAACTTGTTAAATGAGTAATTTAAAGATCTAAATAATTCAATAAACAGTTTCATTCTTTGTGCGAGTAGCACAATAAAAAAGTGGACAAGAGAAACGGACTGTCAAGTTGATAATTTTCCAGGCCACTGCAGTTTGGTGGATGGACACATGCAGTGTCTGTTCGTGATAAATGTACTTCTTTCCCTGGACAGCAGAGCATAAGCAAAACAATGCCAATTTTGAACGAATGGTTTTAAATGCATTTATGTATAATGTATTTATATAAATTTTTACAAAAACACTGGTTATTAAATTATTACTGCAACATTTACGATAAAATACGGATTTTCTGGGACTTTATAGCAATCCTTGACCTTTGATTACCAACACAGAAGTTGAGTTTTGAGAAAATTCTGGTCAGTCAGCCCGTCTGGCAGACTTCTGACTGCCTGCCGTGGACGAAGCGCCGCACTAGAAACTGAGGGTTCAAAGGCAAATGCCGCGTTCTCCACTCGCGTAGTTTTATGTAGTTTCTTTGTAGCAGTTGGACCACAGTAGGAAGGTACAGTCTTGGCGCCCAGAGAAAGATCAGAGTGGAAAGATCTGGATACGAGTGTGCTAGACAAAACACCTCCCAGGGCTTACGTGACAGCGGACCCCACCGGACCCTGAACGGGGGTGCAAGGTAATGACCACCTTACCTAAGGACTGCTTTCCCCTTTCACACCTGCGCGCTCTCACCCAGCAGTATTTGATACCACCTTGCACATTTTGTATCGGTTCTGTCCCTTAACACTCATTTATACTGCAGAAAACGTTTCAGCAACCAGGTCAGTATATAATTATGTAACTTTATGGATGTCAAAGAATTTGGGGTCAGTGAATTGTTTTGTGCCCCCTACCCCCAAAGGAATGGAAACTATTTTTATATCCTCTGATCAGCACACTGAAAGTAGCCATTCTCTCTTATTATCACTAGAGTAACTCACTGCAAGTTTTAAATCAGTGGATGTACAAGTAGACAGTTACATAGTTACAGAGCCTTTAGGTTCCCGCTTCAAAAAGACTGCATTTGATTCAAGTGCACTCACTGCCCACATCGTTGACGAGCTCAGACTAGAATAGTAAGTGGCGATCGGGAAGGGGGATGGATTCGAGAGATGATTTGGAGGTAGATGGTTCTGGGTCACACCTGGACAGCCTCCTAAGACCTGGATTCTGCCTGCTTTCTAACTCCACATACAGCCTTCTCCTTGTGGGGTCAGAGAACCAACTCTGTGACACTGTCTTTGTTACAAGATTCACTACGTTCTCAGGAGCTTCTGAAGTCAGATGAACATGAGTTCAAAACCTGACTTTCTCACTCGCCCACCGTGGAGCCTTAAGCGAGGTTTTAAGCTACTGAGCCTTGGTTTCCTTACGCGTAAGATGGAGATACGGGCACCTCACAGGGTGCTTGTTACAAAGAGAACATAAACCAGCGAGCAGCACCTGACAACTGCTCTTTAGCTGCAAAGGGTTATTTTTTCACCACGATCTCTCCAACGGTTGAGATATGATTCACGTTTTCTACACTGTACGGTGCGTGGTGGTGATTACGTCCTTGGATACACGTGCCTGCAGAAGCTGTGGGGCCTTTTTATCGCCCCAGGAGAGAGAGTTGGGCCCTTGCTATCGTCCTCATTCGCCCAGCTCCGAGCAACCATTCCTGTGATACGCCCTGTCTCCATTTTGTTCCTGAATGTTTCGTTCTTTTCGATGCTGTTAGAAATGGAATTGTTTTCTGAATTTTGGTTTCTAATTATTCACTTTTTGAATAGAATTAAAATTGATTTCTGTATACCAAGCTTGTAGCCTGCAACTTGAGTGAACTCCTTTAGTTTTAACAGTGTCTTAGTGGGTCCCTCAGCACTTCCTGTTCAAGACGATGTCGTCTGCAAGCAGAGGTCCTTCGTCCTTTCCCATGGATGACTTTTTGTCTTTCTTGCCCAACTCTCCTAGCTGGAGCCTCCAGTACAGTACTGGGTAGAAGTGTCGGGAGTAGACATCCGTGTCGTCTTACTGATCCTAGGCAGTAACGTTTGGAGTGGACCGTTAGGTATGATACTAGTGATGGATTTTTCTGTAGACTTCCTTTATGAGGTTATGTATCATTCTAGTCCTAATTTATCGACTTTTTATGAAAAGGTGTGGGGTTTTGTCATGTGGTTTCTGTACCTGTTGAGCAGTGGCTTTTTGGGTTTCAGTCTTGGCATGATGTATTAATCACAAAATCATTTTAAGGATCCCCAACTTCCGTTTTGGGGGGGTTATATTAAAGATTTTATTTATTTTAGAGAGATGGGTAAGGGAGGGAGAAAGAGAGGGAGTGAAACATCAATGTATGGTTGCCTCCAGCACACCCCCCACTGGGGACCTGGCCTGCAACCCAGGCATGTGACCTGACTGGGAATCAAACCGGTGATGCTTTGGTTTGCAAGCCTGCGCTCAATCCACTGAGCTACACCAGCCAGGGCTCCCCAAGTTCTGTTTACTCCAGTGCAGTAAGGCGACAAAGAGGCGAGTACCTTACAGTTCCCAAGAGAATGCAGCTTGCCACGCAGAGCCACGTGAGGAAGCGTCAGAGGTACGAGGAGCAGAGAATGCCTGGCCCACGGCTGATTTTGGCATCTGCAGGAAGGAATGGCCAGGCATGGTGGGCACTTTCGACCAATGTTTGGATAGTTTAAGTAATTTGGGGGGGCTCTGGGCTATGGGGTGGCCCCTGGTTGTCAGATAACTGGCCCTGGAGAGGCCCTGGAGAGATGCAGGGCGCAGGAAGTACCGGCTCAGTGTGTGCGAGAGTTGGGCGAAGGAGGCGTTCGGCACGTGGACTGGTTGGTGTGCATTGGAGGCAAGTTTTCTTCCTCTAGGAATTTGTTAGCCCCTCAGGGGCAGCCTCTCCCAGCCCCAGGGTGTCAGAACGCCGTACAATATGGCGTGGAAGGAACGCGAGTGGTCCGGTCCCACTGCACCCCTAGGGCAAATCCCATTCGTTCACGGTGTGTGAGTGTCTGTACATGCTGCCGAGTTCCGCTGAGTTTGCTGAGTATCCCTGCATCCATGTGCAGAGGAGGTGATGGGTCTGCAGTGTTATTTTCTTGTAGTGTTACCTGGATTTGGTATCAGAGTTATACTGGCTTCATGAAAATGAGTTTGGCAGGGTTCCCCCTTCTGCGTTGTTTTTTTTTTTTTTGAAGAGTTTATAAAGAATTTCTTTAAATTTTTGGTAGAATTCAGCAGTCAAGCCATCTAGACTTTTCTTTATGAGAAGTTATTTGATTACTGTTACTACTGGAGTCTCTTTGCTAGCTACAGTTATATTCAGACTGTCTATTTCTTAGATCAGTTTCAGTAATTTGTCTTTCGAAGAATTTGTCCATTTCCTTTTTGGTTCGTAGTGTCCCTTTATAATCATTTACTTCTTTACTCGTGGTTTCCTTTAGTTCTGTAAATGTGTTCATAACAGTTGCTTTAAAGTCCTTTCCTGACAAACCCAGCACCTGGTGGCTCCTAGAGCTTCTGTCGCATTTCCTCCCAACGTGTGGGTCTTACTTTCCTGTTTGTTCGCACTCCTTGTAACTTTTTATAGTACTCTAGCACATCTGGGTACTGGTCCTCCCACCCATCTGCTTATTGTTACTTGCTTGTGTATTTGTTTAGTTTCCAACTGGATTATTTGAGTGAAATCTGTCCCCTACCCCCCACCTTTGTTACTCTGGAGGTAACAGGAGGTGTAGCTTGGATATGCCCAGTCCCCCGGGACAAGGGCAGTTTGGGTAGAACTCCTGTCCACTCCTGATCCCACAGGGCTGTTGTGGTGGCTGAAAGCTCTGACGTCAACAATGTCCTGGGACCTAAATTGCTCTACAAATTAATTCAATCAAATGCTGGTTCCTTATGGGAAAGATGTGTTTCAAGACCCATGCTTGACATTTTTCTGGCCCCAGGTGGTTGTCCCTGTGCCCCTGCAAACCTGAAGGCTTGTAACTGAACACGTACCTTGAATCTCTTCCCTCTTTTTATCACAGCCTTCTTGGTTCTTTGGGATATGCTCAGGATTGCATTACTCTTAAGGGGGCAAAGGAAGTCAGTTCCTCTGGGGAGAGATGTAGGTGCTATTCCCTCAGGCAAGACCTCTAAACCAGGGTGCTGGGCTCATGGTGGGGACAGTGGCCAACTGCCCTCTGAGTGACATCCGCTCCAGGTGCCCAGCAGCTGGTGGGGGTGGGACAGCTGCAGCCTCAGACCCTCTCCAGGGGCATCAAGAGCAAGGGTAATGAGCAACCCCCATGTGCTCCCCGAGCTGCGACCAAAGCAGAGTCTCTGTTCTGTGTCTGGGGCCCTGGGGGGATGAGCAAATGCCCGCCTCCCCCACGCTCTCTCCCAGGACTTGGCCACGGCCACAGGTAGGCGAGCGTGGACGGAAGAAGCTGCTATCCTGGTGGCCCTCCCGGGAAGAAAGCCCTGGGATTAGGATCTGGGGAGTGAGGGAGCCCGGGTCCTGGGCTGGCAGGGGGAGGAGCAGAAGGAAGGGCTTGCTTCAAACCCCACAGACTGACTGCCTTCTTACCGAATTTTGGTAGCTGTTGAACATGTTTTCTCACTGGCTGTTTGCTCTTAGGACGATTTCCAGAGGTGTTCAATCCGTGTGTTTTCCTTGATTTTCACTGGGACGAGGGGCAGTGGAAGCTCCCTGCATTGTGATTGTTCGGCAGCTCTAGTTACTGCTGTTAGCACAGCTGGGGGGTGGGTGAGCTGTTCTCAGAAAAGAGCTGGTCCTCACCGTTACTAGAATAACACCATTAGAGACAAAAGGAGTGAGTGGGAAGGCCCTGGCTGAGCTGCTCACCAGGTCGAAAGATTTGCAAAACAGCGTGGATGCCAAGAAAAGGCACAAGGATTGACTCTGAATTTGTAATTCGACTACAGAGGGAGAAGGATGCTGGGAGCGAATGCGTGGTCTCCATGCCTTCCAGGACCACCACCACCCTCCGCGACCCCAGGAACCCAGAGCGCACGAAGACGTTCACTTTTGACCTGGCATACTGGTCTCACAGTGGATTCCAAGTGGGAAGAGATGGTGTGTTGACTTCAGCTGATCCGAGTAGTGAGTTTGCAGGCCAGGTAACTTGCTTTAAAACACACCTTCAATGGAAGCTGTGTGTGTGTGTTTGATGAAGCATTAACAGTGTAACAGGAATTGTTTATGCAAGCACACTACAATACACACTTTCATTTGGGAGTCTGCTTTTCAGTATATTCCCTTCTCATACCCAGAAAGCGCAGCTGCTGCCCAAATCCTTCTTAGGCTCTCGGTCAGTTGGTATCCCAATGCACTGATGAGATCAGAGAAAAAAAGCAAAACTCGTGAGGACTTCTGTTTCATCAAGTGTTTAACGCAGCATGCACCGTAACTTGCTCCCAATTTCAACTGTGGAGACAGGCAAATCAAGGCACTCCAGTGCTGGAATCCAGTGCTCAGAGTAGGGACGAGGTACGGAGAAAGGTGTGCGAAGGAGAGGTGGTCGCTTCAGTCTGGACAGAGCTCATTAAGCTGCTTGGATATGTGGCTTTATAGTTCCCATTAAACCCAGGAAGTTCCATCTATCGTTTCTGCCTCATTCCTTCTGTGACACTGTCCAGGTACATGTATGTGTGACACTGTCCCACGGGTCCTCGAGGCTCTGCTCATTCCGCAGCCCGGCCCCTGATTTTTCGTCTCTGTTCTTGTCTGCCTGCCTGTCTTTTAAAACATTAGCCCAGAGATTGCGATCTTTGTGGGACCACCCCTAAAAACCCCTGTCAAATAGTTCTGACCCCATGAGCACCCCCAAAAGACCTCACAGACCCCACAATGCAGTCTGAGAACCACCTCCTGCCCCCCCAATCAATTAAAAAAATCAAACAGAAGCATAACTAACGAGCCAATTGTGGGGAGACAGAGTTATGAATCAGTCCAAACCACAGCAGGAAAAGAGGTGGGGGGAGACAGATGGAATAAAAATAGAAATAACAAGATAGTAGATTTAATGCCAGCCGTATCAACTATTATCTCAAACAAACATCGTGATTGAGAGGCAGAGACGATCAGACTTGGCAGGAAAAGCAGGTCCTAGTATATCTGTGCACAGAAACCAACTTAAACGTAACCAAGTGGACACCTGTCATGTAGACACTGAGTCACAGAGGCTCCATTTCCACACAAAGGAGACTTCAGAGCAAGGAACAGTTCACGATGATAATCAACTCATTAAGAAGACACACCACCCCAAACAGGTGTGTACCCAATAACAGACCTTCCAAGTCCATGGACCAGAAACTGACCGAAATTGAAGGAGAAATAAACCAGTTTACAGTTGTGTTGATGACTTCATTGCTCCTGTCCGATGAACGGATAGAACAAAGAACAACAATAAAAATATCAGCAGTATCACAGAAGACCAGAGCGACGGCAACTACATCATAAAACCTACTGGCAACCACATCATAAAACACCTGAGCACAGCACTGCACGTGCCTTCAAGTGAACGTGAACTTCATGACAGACTATGTTCCAGATCATAAAACTCGTCTCAATAAATGTAACAGAACTGAAACCATACAAAGGAGGTTTTCTGACCACAATGGAATTAAACTAGAAAGAAAGGAAAGATATTAGGAAAATCCACAGATATTCAGAAAATAACAGACCTTTAAATTATCCTTAGGTCAAGGAATTAATCACAAGAGGAATTAGTAAAATATTTTAAACAGAATAAAAATCAAAATATCTATCAGGATGCATGTGGTTTAATAAAGGATGGCCAGGCCTTTGTGTGCTCTCCCTCTCCAACAACGTGGCAGCCTCAGGAGAAAAAAAAGGCTGAGACGGGGAGGCCGCTGCCTAACAGACCTGCTGGCTGAGGGTGGACCTGCTGGCTGTGTCCCCAAACCAGGCAGCTGGGCTGATGAAACAGGCGGCTGGGAAGGAGATGTTTCAACCACGTGGCACAGTGACAATGACGTGTACAGGGCGCCTCCAGTTGGCCGTCCCAGCCTGTCCCCTGCTCCACCAGCAGTGTGGGCATCGGCAGGACCCGTCCTCCCAAATCCTACGCTGCTTTCCGGGGGCGCCTGCCCATGACATGCCGAGAGTGTGCATGAACGAATTACTCAGGGCGGTGCATTTACCACGGGAGTCCAGCGAAGCGGAGGCTGACAGGCTGGGGTGGGGCTGCGTCTGAGGGCCTGGATTTGCCGTTCCGTGCCCTGAGCCTCAGTGAAGAGTCTCTAGGCAAAGGAACTCAGTGGACGTTGCTGATCAGATTGTTCTTTCGGCCAAGACAGAAATTGGGATTCGGCCAAGCCAGACACGGTCCGGAGGGCCCCGCATGCCCCAGGCAGCTTTGATGACTACCCACCTCCAAGAGGTGACACTAGCCTCGGAGACCAGAGCGGAGAGTGTTGCCCCTCAGACCGGCCTTGTGCTGGGCACGGGGACAGTCGTCGTGATGGGCCACATGGGAATACGGACGGGGGCTGGGATCGCTGTGATGGTGGGGGCAGCAGAGACTGGGACAGAGCCTGAGTCCAGGCCACTGAAGAAGAGGGCTGCTGGTGACCAAAGTCAGTGGGAACGTCACAGTTTGCAAGGAAGCTGTGGGAAGTGATGGGTTATTGTGCACCAGTAACGGGGAAATGGTACAGCCTCCAACAAATACGTGAATGGTTACTTCCTGGAGCAGGGCAGACTCAACACCTCTCATGATTAAAACTCTCAGCAAACTTGAAATAGGAGGGAGCTTTCTAGAAATAGAACTGACTTCCCTGAATTGCACAGGTAGCGTCACATTTGAAGAAGGAATACTGACTGTTTGTCCTAAGACTGGAGATAACGCAAGGAGGTCCGACCTCATCATTTCTACACAACATTTACTGTGGGTTCTAACCAGGGCAGTACGGCAACTGATAGGAAATAAGCGGTGTGCAGGTTAAAAAGACAGAAATAAAACTATTTCGTGTGACATGCAGAATCACATTTGACAAGATTCAGCATCCATTTATGATAAAAACTCTCAACAGATGGTCTAGCAAAGTACCTCAGTGCAATAAAGGCCACACACACACGACAGACCTTTGGCCAGACCACGGTCAGTGGTGCAAACTGAAAGCCTTTCCTCTAAGATCAGAAGCAAGACAAGGACGCCCACTCTCACTCAACATGGTCATTGAAGTCCTAGTCAGGGCAATCGGGCCAGAAAAATAAACAAAAGGCATCTAAATGGGAAAGGAAGAAGTAAAGCTGTAACTATTTGTGGATGACCTAATTTTATATGTGGAAAATAATAAAGACCCCACCAAGAACCTTCAGAAATAATAAGCATAGTAAAGTTATAGAGTACAAAATCAATACCCATGTATGAAAAATCAGGAAGAGAAATTAAGACAACAATCCTTTTTACAATTGCAAGAACAAAAAAAATACCTAGGATTAAATTTAACCGAGGAGACAAAAGACCTGTACCCTGAAAACTATAAGGCTTTGTTGAGAGACACTAAGACATGAAGAAATGGAAAGATATTCATTGCTTATGGGTTGGAAGAGTTAGCATGGCTGAAATTCTCATATTACCTAAAGCAGTCTACAGACTCAGTACAATCCCTACCAAAATCCCAACTGCACTTTTACTGAAATAGAACAAAAGAAACCCTCAAATTTGTACGGAACCACAAAAGACCCTGAATAGCTACAGCATCCAGAGAAAAAAAAACAAAGCCAGAGGGATCACATTCTCTGAAATCAAAATATACTACAAAGCTACAGTAACCAAAACGGTGTGGTCCTGGCAGAAATCAAGAGCCCAGAAATAAACCATTCGTAGGGACAACTAATTTATGACAAGAAGCCAAGAACATAGAACAGAGAAAGAAAAGTCCCTTCAATAAACAGTACTGGGAACACTGGACAGCCGCACGCAAAAGAATAAAACTCAACCCCAATCTTACACCACACACAAAAATTAATTCAAAATGGACTAAACACTTAAATGTAAGACCTGAAACCAAAAATACATAGAAGAAAATGTAGGTGGTAAGCTCCTTGACATCATTCTTGGTGATGTTTTTATGAATTCAACTCCACTTGCAAGGGAAACAAAAGAAAAAATAGACAAACGGGACTACATCAAACTAAAAAGCTTCTGCACAGTGAAGGAAACTGTCAACCAAGTGAAAAGGCAACCTAGTGAATGGGAACAGATACTCGTAAGTGACACACTGGATAAGGGGCCAACGTCCAAAATATACAAAGAATGCATACACGTCAACAATACTAAAACAAACCACCAATTAAACAATGGGCGGAGGATATGAATAGACGCTTTCCAAAGAAGACATCCGGGTGGCTGACAGGCGCACGAACAGGTCCTCAATAGCCCCGACCATCAGGGAATGCAAATCACAACCACAATGAGACTTCGCCTCACACCTGCTACAATGGCACTCACCAACGAGACAAGAAGTGACGAGCGTTGGAGCGAATGCAAAGAAAAGGGGACCCTTGTGCACTGCTGGTGGGAATGTAAACCAGTGCAGCTGTTAGGGAAAACAGTATGGGGGGTCCTCAAAAATATTAAGAATAAAACATATATATAATCTAGCTGTAACATTTACAGATTTCATCTGAATAATACAAAAACACTAATTCAGAATGGTGTTCACTGCATCATTACTTACAATATCCAAGAAATGGAAACAACCTAAGTGTCATCCACAGAAGAATACATAAGAAAAGATGTGATACCTACACAGTGGAATACTACTTGGTCGTAAAAAAGAAGAAAGTCTGCCATTTGTGACGTCATGGATGGACCATGAGGGTATTATGCTAAGTAAGATAAGTCAGATGGAAAATGACAAATACTGTAGGTATTACTCTTTGTGGCATATCTAAAAACTCAAATGTCCATCAAATACATGACACAAACTGGGTGATGCATTGGCAAAATATCTGTAATACAGATAAAACTCAGCAGTGAAAGGAACTATGCAACAACATGTGTGGGCCTCAAAGCACGGCGCTAGGTGAGAGAAGCCGCACCCAGAAGACTGCACGCTGTGCGACGCACTTGAATGCCGACTCCAGACGACACAGAACCATGGCTCTCGAAGTGGATCGCCGGTCTGCAGGGGCTGAGGGTGGGGAAGGGTCTGAATGCGAAAAGGCTCAAGGGAACTGGTCTGGGATTATTAAAAAGCTTTTAAGAATATTCACTGTCGTGGTCACCACATGGCCAAGTGTACACGTCAAAACTCACGAGACTATATAGTACACAAATAAATTTAATGTATATTAATTTTACTTCAATAAGAACAGAATTTTTCAAAAGAATAAAGTACCAAGAAGGTAACAGACTTATGCACCGGAAAGTCTGACGCTGACGACAGGAAGTGAGGACGACACAAAGGGGAAGGTACTCTGTGTCCGTGTTTTAGAATGAGTGTTGTTAAACCGTCCCTACTGTCTAGCCTGGCTGGTGTAGCTCAGTGGATTGAACGCGGGCCTGCAAACCAGAGGATCGCAGTTCGATTCCCAGTCAGGGCACATACCTGGGTTGCAGACCAGTTCCCAGTAGGGGACACACGAGAGGCAAACATACATTGATATTTCTCTCCCTCTCCCCTTCCCCTCTAAAGATAAATAAATAAAAATTTTAAAAAAAATCCTTACTGTCCAAAGCTACATAGTAAGTGGTGCTTACCATAGTAAGTGGCTCTCAGAAGCTGCAACTTTTTAAAAAAGCGATGTATAAGAAAACCCATTCTGCCCTGGCTGGTGTAGTTTAGTGGATGGAGCATGGGCTGTGAAACAAAGGGTCACCGGTTCGATTCCCAGTCAGGGCACATGCCTGAGTTGTGGGCCAGGTCCCCAATGGAGGACGTGTGAGAGGCAACCACACACTAATATTTCTCTCTCTCTCTCTTTCTCCTTCCCTTCCACTTTTTCTAAAAATAAATAAATAAAATATTTAAAAAAGGAAAAGAAAACCCATCTTATCCTAGGCTAACTGGTATAAACAAGAGTGAAGTTCCTATGGCTTATTTCTGGTCACAAAAGCATTGTCACACTTTTAAATGAACAGTCAAAAACATTTCTGATAGTAAACATTAAAATAAATGTGAACTATACAAACATTTAAGAAACGTTAATAAAAACAAGTCAGATAATTCCTTTCCAACACGTGGACTCCAGTTCAGGGCCACTTGTGGCTGCAGCCTGCCCCAGCATATCAGGCAGGACCCACCCGGACAGGACGCTGCAAGGCCACTCACTCAGATGCCCACACTCACCCGGACTGAGACCATGGAGACACGCCAGCTCACCTCACATGCACACCTTCGGGGCGTGGGAGGAAACCAGGGTACCAGGAGAAGACCCATGCAGATGTGGGGAGGACATGCAAACCCCATGCGGACAGTGGCCAAAAGGCAGACTTCCAGTCGTAAGATAAGTCACTCCTGGGGGCATAATGTTCGCTATGGAGACCACAGTTCATCATGCTGCCGTGCTAACGGAACTTATTCTGGCAATCACTTCTCGACATACACAAACCTGAAGTCATTGTGTTATGCACCTGAAACCAACATAATGTTGTGTGTCAATCATCTGTTACTTCAAACACCGTTTTAAAGACAAGAACTGTGCTGTAGAGAAACCTACATTGTCAACAGCTTTTCCCGTCACGCCCCCAAACGGATGACCATCCATTGTTTGTTAACACGGTATTAAGATACAGCAGAGCTGTAGTTTCATGCACCACAGTGAAGGTGAATGTTCCACGTAGCTGATTATGGGATGGTGAGTAGGAAGAAATGAGAAAGGTAGTTCTGACATTTCTTGTCTTAGATTAATATAAGCCAGGCAGACACATAGAGTTGATGTCCTAAAGATTATTTCAAGGGAAAATTGTATAGACAAACTGTAGAGGTAACAAAATTTATTAAATGATTCTATTTTGTAAGTTTTATTTTTAATTTAAAAAATTTTTATTTATCTTTAGAGGAAAAGGGAAGGAGAGAGGGAGAGAAATATCAATGTATGGTCGCCTCTCGTGCGCCCCCTGCTGGGGACTGGCCTGCAACCCAGGCATGTGCCCTGACTGGGAATTGAACCGCGATCCTGTGGTTCGCAGGCCTGCGCTCAATCCACGGAAGTACGCCAGCCAGGGCAATTTTGTAAGATTTTATTTAATAAAATTCTGTATTACTTGTTTGAATCTTTCAGTCTAGAAAAATTGATAATAAACATTTCCCCAAACTTACAGGTAGCACAGAGAAGACAGCAAACTCATCATTTTTCTAAGCTTAGCAACTCCTCCTTAGTTTTAGCTACCAGCTCCCAAGGCGGAGCAGACACCCATTATAGAAACACATTTTTTCCCGCTAAGAGCATGGTCACAATGTCCTCTGGAAAGCCACCGGTCAGATGCCACATTTCAGGCCTGAAGCTTCCCTAATCCTTTAGTGGTGTGATCATTTTCACGCCTACCGCACGTGAAATGAGTAGTGCGACAAACCTGGTGATTACGGCGTATTGTCCTTAGAGATATTACACTATGTTGGTGTTTGCTTCTTTCCCAGAAACAAAAATTATATAAATTATACAAAGGTATACATTGTAACAAAGGGAGCAAGTAATGCTTATTATTTTATAGATATTAGAAAGTAAAGAATACTGTATTCTTTGAAACAGCCTCGAATAAGAGAATTCTCCCTGGCTAGGGCCATGGCCAAGGTAGTAACAGAGTCAAACCATATCCTGTCTCTCAAGCAACTGTGGGCACAGGCAGGTGTCCCTGCCCCTCAGAAAACGGTGCCCCTGTGTGTAGCGGGGGGGTCAGGGAGGCTAGAGAACCACTTCAGAACCAGCAGGTCTTGTGACAAAAGAGCAGAGTTCAGAGGCAGAGGGATTAATGTAGAAATCCTGGGATGCTACTGTTTGAAGAACAGAGAGAAAGTAGAAAACTCTTTGGCCAGTCTCTCCCTCGATGCCTTGAAATTTTTGTATGCTTGCTGAATTTGAAAGAACTAGCCTACTTTCTGGAAAGGCTGTAAAATCTACAAATTCATTAATAATAATAATAATCAGAGACTCAGGGTGATCCCTCATGGTCGGTGTTTTCCAAATTGACAAAACCCTTTAGGTTGCTGGCTTTCTTCTACTGGGTCTACGCCGACGACTCAAGTCGTATTTCACGTAGCTTGTGTGTTGCTAATTAAGGTTGAACTCATCAAAACTAGAATATGTAGGAGGTCCCCAGGGTCCCGTGGAAAGCCTGTGCTGAACCTGATGCCTGCGACCCTCTTCCTAGAGAGAAGTTTTCCGTGACCTGGGCAAGGGAGTCCTGGACAGTGCCTGGCAGGGCTACAACGCCACCCTCCTGGCCTACGGCCAGACCGGCTCCGGGAAGAGCTTCTCCATGATTGGGTTTGGCGCAAACAAGGGCATCGTCCCCAGTGTGTGTGAAGAGCTCTTTCAAGCAATTGAGAACCGGGAGAAAAATCAAGAATACCAGGTATGTGTTATTCCAAGAGACCTTTAGGGAATTTTCCCCCGTTTTGGAAATCCCCCATCCCAAACGGAAGTTAGCAGCATCTCTATTTTAGGATAATGATAAATTTTCATACCCAGATCCTCACTATGTAGTTACAAAATCAAACTGCAGCTAATAAAATGTTGAATTGTCCTGGCTGGCGTAGCTCAGTGGACTGAGCGCGGGCCTGCGAACCAGAGGATCGCGGTTCGATTCCCAGTCAGGGCACATACCTGGGTTGCATGCTGGTTCCTTGCAGGCTAACTACCAGCAGGGGACTCACAACTGGCAACCATACATTGATGTTTCTCTCCCTCTCTCCTTCCCCTCTAAAGATAAATAAATAAATAAAATCTTAAAAAAAAATAAAAATAAAATGTTGAATTGTCTGATTCTATGGAGACAAGCCCAAGAAAATATTTCTAAAAGGCATTTTGATTATCAGAGAAGTGACATCTTTAACACTAACTGGACTTCCGCCAATATCGAGGCATAGGTGGAAACACTGTGCCTTCTCCCACAGCCAAGTTTGAATACAACAAAGGTTTGGAGAACAAAGACACAGCCAAAGATCAGAAAATGGAATTATACAGAAGTCCGACAACTACGAACCGTTCAACGGGGACGGTAAGAGGAATGGAGCCAGCAGCAGAGCTGGGTCGGGCAGGACAGATCCCCCGACCTAGACAAGCAGGCAGCCCGGAACCAGTCGGGGTGTGGGGCAGACTGACCATGGTCACACATTCACGCACAGTGAGACAGACCACACAGGCCCCAGGATGCAAACCCAGTGGTGGGAGGCTGACAGCGGTGGCACACTCAAGTGCAGTGGAACAAAACGCGTGGCCCGGTGACGGTGGTGGCTGCGGTGCCGGTAGGAGCTGCGGCAGCAGGTGGCAGACGGGAAGCCTTAGTCCCTCTTTGACCCCGCCCCCACATACAACATCACAACCCAGTGACTGAGTTACCCTGCTCTAGTGAACACTTTAGGGCTCTGATCCTGCTACTGAACAGGCACGAACAGCCCAAAAGATGGCGCAAGAAGAACTCAAAGTCCCAGAGCCAATAACTAAGTGACCGAGAAATTGCCAGCCTCTCAGAAGCACAATTCAAGACACTGTTTATCAGGATGCTCACAGAACTGGTAGATTATAGTCACAAATTAGAGGAACAAAGTCACAAATTAGAGGAATATATGAAGGCTAAACTAATTGAAATGAAGGGAGATGCACAGGAAACCAATAGTGATGGAAAGGAAACGGGGACTCAAATCAATGGAATGGACCAGAAGGAAGAACAAAACATCCCACCAGAAAGGAATGAAGAAATGAGAATTCAAAAAAATGAGGAGAGGCTTAGGAACCTCCA